>NC_057350.1:93578529-94834779 GCF_016509475.1 Prionailurus bengalensis | reverse complement strand
GTTATTTCAGTAATCTGCAGGGCATCTTCAACAGGAGTAGATTCCATTTTAAGAGACCACTTTCTTTGCATAAGAAACAACCCCTCAGCCATTCAAGTGTTATCATGAGCTTGCTGCAGTTCAGTCTTTTCTTCAGGCTCCATTTCTAATTTTCATTTTCTTGCTGTTTCTACCACAGCTTTGGATGTGGAGTCTTGAACCCCTCAAGGTCACCCACGAGGGTTGGAATCAACTTCTTCCAAAACTGCTCATGCTGTTATTTTGATCTCTTCCCATGAATCACAAATGTTCTTAATGGCATCTAGGATGGTGAATGTTTTCCAGAAGGTTTTCAGTTTACTTTGCCCAGCTCAATGAGGAAAAGCACTGTCTATGACACCTATGGGCTATGGAATGTAGTTCGTAAGTAATAAGACTTGAAAGGGGAGCCTGCGTGGCTCCGTCAGTTAAGTGTCCAACTCTTGATTTTGGCTCAGGTCATGATCTCACAGTTTGCGAGACCAAGCCCTGCATCAGGCTCTGTGCTGACAGCACGGAGCCTACTTGGGATTCTCTCCTCCTTTCTCTCTGCCCCTCTGTTGCTCACACTCTGTCTCTCGAAAATAAATAAAAAAAAAAAATAAGACTCGAAAGTCAAAATTACTGCTGATCCATGGGCTGCAGAAGGGCTGTTGTTTTAGCAGACATGAAAAACAATATTAATGTCATTGTACATCTCCTTCAGAGCTCTTGGGTGACCGGGTGCATTGTCATATTTTGAAAGGAATCTTTTTTTCTGCACAGTAAGTCTCAACAGTGGGATTAAATAGTCAGTAAACCATATTGTAAATAGATGTTTTATCATCCAGGCTTTTTATAGAGCACGGTAAGAGTTGATGTAGCATAATTCTTAAGGGTCCTAGGATTTCCAGAATGGTCAATGACAATTGACTTCAATTTAAAGTCACCAGCTGCATTAGCCCCTAACAAGAGAGTCAGCCTGCCCTTTGAAGCTTTGAAGCCAGGCATTGGCCTCTCCTCTCTAGGTATGAAAGCGCTAGATGGCATCTTCTTTCAGTATAAGGCTATTTTGTCTACATCGAAGCCTGTGGTTTAGTGTAGCCACCTGAATTATGTTAGCTAGATCTTCGGGATAACTTGCAGCTTCTACATGTACTCGCTGCTTCACCTCGTACGTTTATGTTATGGAGACGGCTTTTTTCCTTCAACCTCATGAACCAACCTCTGCCAGCTTCACGCTTTTCTTTTGCAACTTCCTCACCTCTCTCAGCTTTCATAGAATTGAAAAGAGTCAGGGCCTTCCCCTTGATGAGGCTTTTGGCTTAAGGGAATGTGGTCGCTGATTTGATCTTTTATCCAGACCGCTAAAAAAGTTTCTCCATATCAGCAGTAAGTAAGGCTTTCTTATCATTTGTGTGTTCACTTTTGAATAGCACGTTTCATTTCCTTCAAGAACTTTTCCTTTGCGTTAGTAACTTGGCTAACTGGTGCGAGAGGCCTAACTTTCAGCTCCGCCTGGCTTTCAACATGCCTCTCTCGCTAGGCTTAATTATTTCTAGCTTTTCATTTCAAGTGAGAGACTTGTGACTCTTCCTCTTACTTGAACACTTAGAGGCCATTGTAGGGCTGTTAACTGGCCTGATTTCAATGTCGTTGTGTCTCAGGGAATAGGGAGGTCTGAGCAGAGGGAGAGAGAGATGGGGGAGTGGCTGGTTGGCAGAGCGGTCAGAACACACACAACATTTATGGTTAAGTTCACCATCTTGTGTGGGTGTGGCTGTGGTGCCCCAGACAATCACAGTAATCACACCAGAGATCACTGATCCCAGATGACCGTAACAAATATAATAATACTGAAAAAGTTTGAAACCCCGCCAGGGTTACAGAATGTGACCCAGGGACACGGAGTGAGCAGATGCTGTTGGATAAATGGTGCTGGTATACTTGCCTGCCGCACGGTTGTCACAAACCTTCACTTTGAGGGGGGAAGAAAAGAACCCAAACCAAAAACAACCCCACGCAATAGCTGCAAAGTACAATAAAGTGAAGTGCGATCAATTGGGGCATACTTATACTTGAACTTCTTGATTTTCATGAAACATAAGAAAAATTGAAGATTCCATACTTCTCTACTCTCTAAATTTAGAGAATCTGTGGCTTTCTTCTTACTAAGTAAACGAAGAGGAAGAAACAAAGAAAGGCTGCCCCAAATCATGTCATCTTGTGCCCAGGGCCTGTAAAAAAATACAGGGGCAGATGGGCCTCCCAAACTTGGACAGTGACTTAAAAACATGAATTAATGTAATTTTAAATGTTTGTTGCTGGTTTTTCATGGAAGTTAGTAGTTGTTTCCTGAGGGATTTGCTCTAAGGAGTCATTTTGTGCTCTTGTGAAAGGAAATGGAGGGTGGTGAAAATGTAGGTGGGTCTGGACTGGTTAGAAATTGGATGAGCAGGTCTCACAAATCTTTCCTTTCTACTTTGCTGCAGATACTCAAAGACTGGAAGTTAATTTCTCCCAAACGTGGCAAAGGGCATTTCCATTTCAGAGATATTAAGTTTTGTAACTTACCTCAAGGTGGAATTTCTTCTATTTAAGGGTTATCTAATGCATTTTTTTGGTCAAAAAATGTTTTTCCTTGTCTTTGTGTCTTCTCAGACTTCAAAAGAAGAGGCTTTTCTTTTTTTCCTTAATGGTTTTTATCATGTTTGAAGTCCTGAGTCCTATGAGTAATGACATATATGTAAATGAAGTCCCTGTTATCTTTTTTCCTGAAAATGTGTAGATCTGATTGTCGAAAGATAAGTACAGAAATACTTGGTTGTAGCTTTGCATTAAAGAATTTTGATCTGAGGTATCAGGGAGGGCATCTAATTCTTTATTTTTTTATTTTTTTATTTAAAAAAAAATTTTTTTTTCAACGCTTATTTATTTTTGAGACAGAGAGAGACAGAGCATGAATGGGGGAGGGGCAGAGAGAGAGGGAGACACAGAATCAGAAACAGGCTCCAGGCTCTGAGCCATCAGCCCAGAGCCTGACTCGGGGCTCGAACTCCCGGACCGCGAGATCGTGACCTGGCTGAAGTCGGACGCTTAACCGACTGCTCCACCCAGGCGCTGGCATCTAATTCTTTATTTCAACTGATGTCAAGGCCGCCTGTATGACATCTTGACATGGTATGACATGGTCGACAGCCATTGTGCCCCTAACTACCAGTTTGGTATGAGGTATCTTTATGTTTATGATTAGTGAAATGGAAGAATTGGACCAGGTGGTCACTAAGGTTTCTTTCAGTTCTTTTGTTTTGTTTAAGTTTATTTTATTTATTTTGAGGTGGGGAGGGGCAGAAGAGGGGCAGAGAGAGCGAGACAGAATCCCAAGCAGGCTCGGTGCTGAACACAGAGCCCGACTCGGGGCTTGAACTCCTCAAACGTGAGATCATGACCTGAGCTGACATCAAGAGTCAGATGCTTAACCAACTGAACCATCCAGGTGCTCTGTTTGTTTGTTTGTTTGTTTGTTTGTTTCATGTTCGTTGATTTTTGAGAGAGAGACAGCATGCGCATGCGCGCTGGCGTGAGCAAGTGGGGCAGAGGTAGAGAGGGGAGGACAGAGGATCCAAAGCGGGCTTCTCGCTGATAGCAGCGAGCCTGATGTGGGGCTTGAACTCATGAACCACGAGATCGTGACCTGAGCCGAAGTCGGATGCTCAACTGACTGAGCCACCCAGGTGCCCAGCTGCCATGGTTTCCTGACAGAATGTCTTCAGCTTTAATGATGAATCAGTTAATTTTTTTTTTTTTTGACATCTTTCATTTTTACATTGAACCCAAATTGTCATGGTTGAGAGGCTTTGTGTAGCAGTATTTTTTTCACATATTTTGACCAGGACACACTTTGAGGTATAGTAGCTCAGTAAATACACATACACAGAAATATTTATGTATGTAATAGCTGAATCAAAAGTCAAAAGTTTCGTTAAGTCCGTGCTTGCCTTTATTCTTTGTGATGCAATTCTGTACTATTATATATTTTTTAAAAAGAAAGTCAGTGACCCACTAAATTGATTATATGACACAGGAATGGGTCTTGGCCTCTAGTTCAGAAAATACTGCTCCATAGCAATCTAGAACAGGTTTGTTTCTTCAAAGTCAACTCAGATTCAACTACAGTTAGCTTATTTGCCTTTAGCTCTTCTCTTTTAAGGGCCTTAAGGTCCCTACTTTTTAAAGGTTTTCCTTGTGTGTTTGGATATTTTGAGTTTCTTAAAAACAGTTTTTAATGTTTTTTTTTATGTTTAAATTTATTTTGAGAGAGAGCATGACCAGGAGCAGGGGAGGGAAAGAGAAAGAGGGGAACAGAAGGTCTACGCAGGCTCTGTGCTGACAGCAGCAAGCCCGATGCGGGGCTCGAACTCACAAACTGTGAGATCGTGACCTGAGCCGATGTCAGATGTGCAACTGACGGAGCTACCCACGTGCCCCTGTTTTGATATTTTGACTACCATCATGGTCATCTGCCCTTAGATACTTAAAGTTTGTGCCCACCTTAAAGTAATGGTGACCGGAAGAAATACAATCTCAAAATAAAATTTAACCACTGCCATGTCTTTTTCCTGTCTTCTTTCCTAGTAATGTCTACTATGTGTGGCACAATTTTTTTTTGTTTTTTTTACAAGTATTTATTCCTCACACACTTGCCGAGCACTGTTTGGACTGTTCTTGAGGCATGGGGATACAGCAGAGAGCAGAACAAAAATTACTGCTTTCAGAGAGTGTACATTGTAGAGAATTGTGCTGCCGTTTGGAGTATGATGAGTCCTAGCCATGCCCTCACCCATGGAGCTCTCTTTTAGTGCTCAGTTGCTCAATTGCACGTGGTCTTTTATGGCTCTGTGTTGTATGCTTGTATGTGTTTCCCTTCTGAATTGTGAGCTCTTCCTGCCTTTCCACTTGAGTGCACGTCTCAGCAAAGATGAAATGGCAGCTCCTAGGAAGAGAGTGGATGTATACAGTTCTCCTTTATTTTAATTCGTTAAAAAACGAAGTGGAAATTAGTTAAAAAAAAATGATCACAGTACAAAAATACTAAGTTATTTTTCTTGAGTTTCAGAGTGGTTAAGGGAAGTTTGAAAGTTTCCATTATATGTGATAAAAGCCTGTAAATTCTCTTCAGGTCACAAGGGCATCAAGAGGGGTCTTTAACTTTTTAAGACAACGAAGTATAATTTTAAAATAAAATTGTAACTATTTCAACGTTTATTTATTTTTGGGACAGAGAGAGACAGAGCATGAACGGGGGAGGGGCAGAGAGAGAGGGAGACACAGAATCGGAAACAGGCTCCAGGCTCTGAGCCATCAGCCCAGAGCCCGACGCGGGGCTCGAACTCACGGACCGCGAGATCGTGACCTGGCTGAAGTCGGACGCTTAACCGACTGCGCCACCCAGGTGCCCCAAAATTGTAACTATTTCTAGAGTGACTTTGACATGGGTAAATTTGGACCAATGTTAATAGTTTTAGAGATTGAATTTTAAAAAATGTCTGTTGTAACTGAGGGTTGATGGGGGGTGGGGGAGAGGAGAAAGTGGGTGATGGGCATTGAGGGCACTTGTTGGGATGAATACTGGGTTTGTATGGAAGCCAGTTTGACAGTAAATTATATTAGATAAATAAATACATACATAAATAAAAAATGTCTGTCTTATATAAAGTAGTATATTGGGGGGAAGAGGTTTAAGTAAACAAAATAAATAGGAATGTGGTTCTTCAAAGTTTGCATTCACATTAGAAAATAAAGTCTACACTCCCTCTTTCTCTCTGTCCCTCCTTTGCTTGTGTGCCCCCTCCCCAAAAATAAGTAAATAAACTTAAAAAAAATTTAAAAAAAGGGGGGGGCATCTGGGTGGCTTACTCGATTAAGCGTCCGACTTCGGCTCAGGTCATGATCTCACAGATCCTGGGTTCGAGCCCCACATCGGGCTCTGTGCTGACAGCTTGGAACCTGGAGCCTGTTTCAGGTCCTGTGTCTCCCTCTTTCTCTCTGTCCTTCCCTCTCTTGTGTCCCCCCCCCCCCCTCCTTTCTCTCTGAAAAATACATAAATAAACTTAAAAAATTAAAAAAAAAAAAGAAAGAAAAGAAAATCTATGTACACGAAAGCCACATAAGTACAACTTGAATATAATCATAGGTAAGTAGGATTATTCAAGAGAGGTAACTGGAGACCTGGCATTTGAAGTAAATGGGACTGGATTGGTAAAAAAAAATCATGTCTGTTCTGAATTGAATATAATTTAAGGGATTGGAAGCACTTAAAAATCTGTGCATAGGTATAGTTGGAAATTTATTTTTTTAAAAATAGAATTTCTCCTATTTAAAAAATTAACAACTTAGGAACTTTATTAATGAGAAATGTCAATATATTTGTAACATGAGAAAATGTGTAGAGTCAAAGAGCAAGGAAACCAAGCCTTAAATGTGACATTATTCAGTCAGATTGGGATTGCATTGGTCTAGGGGCAGGAAAATCTCTGTGAGGTGGCATTTTCACATAGGCCTGCCTCTTCCTTTACTTTATTCTGAACTACATATATATCAATTAAAGCTTTCTAGTCCAAGAAAGGTGGAAATTTATGATGGACTTATAAACAAAGCCCTAGAACATTACTACACTTAACTGATGAATGCCCTCTCCCTTCCCTGGTTAAAGATTTTTGGCCTCCAGTGTGGTTGTCTGAGAGAAAATTAATGGATTCTTTTCTCTGATCTCTTGTAGAAAGGCTCCCACTATAAAAAATGTTTGACTTTTTTTCCCAAAGAAGAAAACTGGAATACTTTAAATTTTTATTTCTTTTTTTTTTAATGTTTATTTATCTTTGAGAGAGAGGTTGAGAGAGAGACAGAGAGAGAGAGAGAGTGGGGGAGGGGCAGAGAGAGGGAGACACAGACTCTGAAGCAGGCTCCAGGGTCTGAGCTGACAGCACAGTGCCCAAAGCAGGGCTTGAACTCTCACAGACAGTGAGATCATGACCTGAGCTGAAGTTGGATGCTTAACCGGCTGAGCCACCCAGGAGCCCCTAAAACAAATACTTTTGAGTTTCCTAGTACTTTAAGTTCATAAAGGTGAACTGAAAAAGTACTTAAGGAACTAGTATTAAAGTCACCTTAGGAAAAAAATCATTTTTGTTTTCAGAGAAAATGATGCCTCAAAGCCAAAAGTAGTAACCCAAATAAAATACACAGAGAAGGAGAATCTGCCTAGTTGTATGATTTCGGGCAAATCCAAATTGGATTTCATATTTTTAACTTTTTCTGTGAACTTCCACTTGACATTCTTTAAAGTGAAATGACACTTTGTACTAATCCTTAAAAGGCCCCTCCTCTCCATTTAAAACCTGTGAAAATAGCTATCTTCTAATAATGTTATGTTAATGGAATCCTGGGATTTGGGAGGGTGAGCACAGGTGTCCATGTCCAACTGAATGCAGATCTCTGTGTCAGAAGAAGGTGAGAGATGCCATTTAACCAATATGACAATGTCTGTAGAAAGTACTCATTTTTAGTGTGGAAATGGTAAATTTCAGATTATGAAGGAATCTCCCTTTTCATCGTAGCTTCTCTGCGAGCAGTAGGTTGATTGAAGTAAATATTTAAGTATACTGAGACATTTAGATTGTGGCAGATGAAAACACGTGCGCCTTTGGATGAGGGCAATCTGCACAAAATGCTCTTGACTCTAATGATAGTTTTCTGTCTGCTGCCACCCAGGCATCTTTCTTGTTCTCATTGATTTGAGGGGCATTCCCTAAACTGTGGGAGGAAATTCAGACACTAGTTTTGGAGATTCCTGGCCATGGCCGCCTTTTACAGGAAGTTCTTCTGGTGATGAGTGTCATATGATTGCTATGGGAATGTGTTTACTTGACTGTCTGTTGACCCTTTGATACAGGAGATAAAGGACACACTTTTGTTGTTGTTGTTGTTGTTGTTGTTGTTGTTGCTAAACTCCTATGTAGGTATTTAAGCAACCTTTGAGATAATGGAACCCACACCCTACAGAAATAGTGTGTCACAGAGACAGGACAGGGATGGGCATTTGTATAAATCTGCGTATCCCCAGGATTAGGGAGACATGAAAAACATGAATTCATGATTTCTTCTACTAAGTACTATAAATGTTATGTTGTTAAGCTACACAGAATCTGAGATGAGGTCTCAGTATCTTCTATTATGTGCTGATTAGAATAAAAGAATAAATCTATATCAGTTGCAGGAATCTAGAAGGTCCTTGTGCCTTTGCCCTTGGTGAGATTTTGTGTTTGGAGCTACAGTTCCAAGTGTACCTGCTAGCTTAATAGGAGGAGAGACCAGGAAGAACAAACTGGCAAGCGAGTTGGGTGGATATTGACATGAAGGTCTGTAGATAGTTGGAAAGAAATTTTGCAGGCAGGTATTTGAAGCACAGGTATTAGGATTACCCCTGTGTCGCCACTGTTCAGGTCTTCCTTCAGTCCTCAGTTTTGTACACAGGGAAACGTGTTGAGAGGGCAAATAATGCCTCAATAGCCACAATTTGGCAAATTGTCAATATCCTTTAAGATGAGGAGTTCCTAGTAAGGAAAGATAGGACCTGGGAGTGTTTTTTTAATGTGAGGTGTTGGGTGAGTGAAGGCTGAGTTCTGATCGGTGCCTTTGCTTTTTGTGAGAGAAGTATTGTTCCTGGAAATGAAAAGCATGGAGGCAGAAAATCTATTTCTTTAAAAAAAAAAAAAAAAGGTAGGGACTGGATTTTTACACTGCTGGACTAGCTGTTGATTTGGCAGCCTTGGTAACTGAAATCCTGTCTGTGTGGCTGCGCAGAATCTCGAATGCTTGGTTTCAAATCTGAAGTCACAAACAGCATTCTAAAACAAAAGAATGGATTTAGAATAATAGAGGGTGGAGAAAGAGAAAAGACTGACAAATAGGCCGGTTATTGTTTTTTTAAACACGAATGAGGCGGTTGTTTAAAACCTGAATCAAGAAAACAACTGTGGAAGAACCTCAACAGAAAAATAAGGTTTATCTTATCAAAAGTTTGTAACTCTGAAGGCTAGTTGATAATGACCTTCAGTTACCTGAAAGAATTATTGGAAAGAGTGGGGGGGGGGCGGCATTACCCAGTTTCAGTAATTGTCTTGCACCTGAGGCTTTGGAATATGCTTGGTTTTTTCATGGATTGACTGTTGAAGTTGAGTATGGTTCAGCTGTGACCTTCTCCTGATACTTCTTGCCCTTTTTAGGTTGGAGACATCCTTTTGAATCTTAGAATTTTTAGCAATAGCTTGAAGGGATGGGAACTGCCCATGTGATGTTTCGTCTTGGCATAAAGCAGAAGGCTCTGCTCTCACCTGTAATTTAAAGGTGGTTTGCTGATAAACCATCATGGGCTCAGATTTGATATGTTCTTAGTAGCTCAGATTTGATATGTTCCAAAGAAAGTCTAGACTAGGAATCTCCTGCTGATTGTGTTTATTAAGGACATCCCATGATTATGCATAAAATGCACGTGTCTGTTTGAGTCTCTGAATCTGGTGGTTAGGTTTTTTGAAGGGCTAACTCATTTTCCTTACAGTAACTTTCTTAGGAATTAGAATCAGTTTAGAACTTCAGCTACTTAAACTGTTTCCCTAGTATTTGGAAATAGTTAATTAACACTTTTTTGAAAATTGATTGACCATCAGGATGTCATGTTAGTCTAAGGTTTGAGTTTAAAAATTGATACATATGTAAAAACTGATATATAAAGCTTGGAAGTTGTGATTTATTCTTTTTCCAGAGATTCATCTGTTGCGTCGTTTTCTATCCCTGTACTCCTTTCAGGACTGATTCAAAGACACTGGTTGTTACTAGTGGTTGTTCGTTAGTATTGCAAAATGGGAAGAATCGGATTACCTTCTGAATTCTTCCATTTAATGGCCACAGAAATTTGCTTCTGTCTTACTTTACTTCTCCAATCATCTCTGTTTTCTCCATTGATCTGAAATGTAACCCTGGTTTCTGTGGTGTATCTTTTGTTTCATTGTCTCTCTGATCTTTGTTCTCTTTGTTTTTTCTGTACATGGCACAAAATTGGACCCGAGTCTAGAATTTTGAGTTTTATGCTGATATTGTGCTTCTCCGTATTTGTGTTTTGTATGTCAAGTGATGATTTTGAGTCTTACATTTTATAAGTTAAAATCTTAGGATCTTATTTCATACATATATTTCAAAGCAGGGCATTGACTTGATATAAAAGTTACTTTCTTCTTAAATCTATAATATACTGAATCCATTTTTTGGAAGGTTTTCTTTGTTTGTTTGTTTGTTTGTTTTAAGAGCAGTTTTAGATACACAGCTAAATTGAGAGGAAGGTATAGAGACTTCTCATATATATACCCCTTTCCCTCCACGCATACATAGCCTTCCCATTATCACTATCCCCCATCAGAGTGGTGCATTTGTTATAATTGATGGACACTACATTGGCACATCATGATCACCCAAAGTCTGAATGTATGCTGAACGCGGAAAGTAAAATTTTCAGCCGTGTTGTAACTTACAAGATTGAACGGCTGGGGGTAAGGTTAGCAATTCCCATTTGCCGTTAGTCTTGCATTTTGTTAGTTATTCCTCAGAGCAGTTAGGTTAACACGTTAAGTTTTTGGGTTTAAGAAATGTGCTTCAAAGTGTAAGGTAGTTAATGCTTACCTAATTGGCTAGGAAGAGCTTTTATTTCTTCTTAGGAAAATAATTTCCTCTTGTTTCACATTATCCAGCACGTTGGTTGAGTGAAATTAATTGTTAACTTGAAATGCATTTATTTTCTATGGTTGTGAGTATTCCCAGAGTACATTTGACACTTTGATAATACTTAATTGTGGATTAGGTTCCTGGTTCCATGTGATACGTTGACATTCAAGTCAGAGGAGGCTTTACATTTACAAAAGTTCAATGGCAAGAAACTCATCATTAACTAGGATGGCAGGAAATAAGGAAATAGTGTTTTGGCATTTGAGGTATGTATGGGAATTCTTTTCTGTACCAGCCTTGTGAACCAATAAGGAAGTCTGACCAATATAGATTTTTTTTTTTTTTTTATAAACATCTCCCCCATGCCCAAAGTCAGCTTTATTACTTACTGTCTGCTGTGGTCACTTACTTTCTATGGATAAATAGTATTCCTTGTTATTTGCAAGGCTGATGTAACAGCACAGCTGTCATTTGCTTGGCATTTCTGCTTCTGGTGAAATGCTATTTGTGCAGATTTATCTGATCCAGATGTGTGACCAGCAAGTTACATTTCTAATTATAAGGATAGCCAAATTCCATTATAAGCACATCATGGGATTATAGGGCCAGGAGGTATCTTGAGAGGACATCTAGTTCATTCTCCAGCTTTTCTGCAGGACCACACTTCATAAAACCACTCCAGCACTGAACAAAGCAGTAAAGAATGTTCCACTCATGTATAGGCTGCATGTAGAATCATCAGATTCTGGAAATCATCAAAACTGGAAAAAGAGATGTGTCCCTCTGGCCCAGCCCTCCTACTTCACGGGTAAACAGATTGAGGCCCTGAGAAGTTGGACTTAATCTGGATTTTTAATGTTTGTTTATTTTTGAGAGGGAGAGAGAGAGAGCGAGCGAGCGAGCTCGCTCATGAGCAGGAGAGGGGCAGAGAGAGAGAGAGGAGGAGACAGAGGATCCAAAGTGGCCTCTGCGCTGACAGCAGACACCCCGATGTGGGGCTCGAACCCATGAACTGTGAGATCATGACCTGAGCTGAAGTCAGATGCTTAACTGACTGAGCCACCCAGGCGCCCCTGGATATTTAGCACTCTGCCTAGAACTTGCTCCCCTGTCTTCTGAAGCAGTCTGTGCTGATAGGGTGGGAGACTTGATTGTAATGCCAGGTACAGATTCAGACACAGCTCTCTAGTTACTTAATTTAGACGAGGTAAGGATTAATGATAGCTGGATTCGATTGGAATTTATTAACTATTTCTGAAACCTAATGTGGGAGGCACTCTATTAGTAATATGTGTATATGTTTGTGGACGTTAGTTCTAAAGTACAATATGAATCAGGCATGCATTTAGGATAAGATGGTTTGTAAGTGTTGTCTATAAGCTTACTAACAATGACCTCTCTGAGTAAGTAAGTGTGGGCTTCTTTAACTTGATTTGTCATTGTTGAGTCTAGCATTTGATTTACCTTAAGCTAATAGTTCTTCTGTTGCCGTTTGTCCTATGCTGGCAGAAGACGAGGGACTTCTGTGCCACAGACAGGGGCGTATCAAACAGCCCAGACATCAGCATGCTTGTGTCAGTTCCTCCTGGCTCCCCAGACCCTCAGAGGTGATCCGAAGCGTCCAGATGGAGCTGCACACACGTGGAACACTAGACTTGGGGCAAACCACTGCTGTTGTAGCGTGCAGTAGGTGAACTTGGTCTTTATCCAGAGGAGAGACCTCATCCCATCTGTCAAAGTTGTTCACTGCAAACAGAACTCTGAGAAACAGCCTGGGTACAGCACAAGCAGGGCCTTGCATTTTTACTTACCTGGCAGGACTTGTATGAGCACCAGAGACTGATGGAGTGTGTCTCACAACAATATTGCCCTGTCATTTCTGTCCTTTTCTGGGTTGCAGGAAAGAGATGATCACACGTAATGCATACTAGCAACTTCACAGAGAGTAAAAGACATTACATAGCTGTTAGCAAGCAAAATCATGGTAAGAGAAAATGGTTGGTGCTGGATAATCAGGAGAATGAAAATGGGAGGAAAATATGAACAGCTTCATTCTATTTCTTCTGTAAATTGACATCTTACTACGGTACTTCAGAATGTGGTCAGATCTTAGAAGGGAAAGGAAATGTTAACGGTTTTAGTGGCTGTTTGTTGCATCTGAAGGATAGAATCTAATAAGCTCCTGGGACATTTAAGAGGTATTCTGAATACCTGGAAAGATTTAATAGGCAGTGTTATGACTCTTACACTAAAATACAACATGTTCACTTTTCTCAGATAGTAGCTAAAGATCGTCTTAACAATAGTGGGCGTTAGGTAGGCTAGGCTAGGATCTTTATTTTAGGGATAGGGAATTGAAGCATACAAAAATTATTTGCCTAGTTACATGTTAGCCATGTTAGACTTTGTAATGGCTTAGAAAACATTTTGGCCCCAACAAAATCTTTGTAGGACATGAAATTAATACGCTTTAAATTTTTTAAATGTTTATTTAGTTTTGAGAGAGACAGAAAAGATAGACAAAGCGCAAGCAGAGGAGGTGCAGAGAGAGGGGGGGACACAGACTACCAGCACAGAGCCTGATGCAGGGCTCGAACTCACAGGCTGCAAGATCATGACCTGAGCTGAAGTCTGATCATTAACCAACTGAGCCACCCAAGTGCCCTAATATGTAGTACTCTTGATTCTACTTGCCCTGCTGTGTGTGTGTGTGTGTGTGTGTGTGTGTGTGTGTGTGTGTTTAATTATCACTTTCTTACACACTACATAACTAACTTATTATGTTCATTGTTTGTTTCCTTTTAGTAGAATGTAAACTCCAGGAGGACAGGTTTTTTTGTTTTTTTCCCCCTCCACCTGTGCATTGGTGAATTTCCAATGTCTGCAACAGCATCTCAGTCACAGTAGGTGCTCAGTAAATTTGGTGATTAAATGAAACAACGTGTGGTAGTTAGATGGTGCTATAAATTGATGAGACTCATTTCTTAGATCATGTTTTCAGCTTTGGACAAGTGATGGGACCTCTCTGGGTAGTTTTGGTTGCTCCATCTGGTTTGATGGGATTGAATTTGTAAACTGGGCTGAAGGATATGGCCTGCAGATTTTGTGTTCTGACCTTACACAGTGTTGTTTGTTCTTGAATTTGGAAGCAACACTTAAAAATTATGGGATTTCACCTAAAATGAAATTTCTGATCGTTCTTGGAAATTTGGCAGTGTGGGCCTGCGTTCCTGCATGGTAGTGAGGCCTGAGCTGAGCTCCCTCTTTAAAGGGGGCATTTACTCTCCAGCTTGTAGCCGTCCCCATGTAGCAGGATTCTTGCACAGAGAGGCATGACACCGAGCCTTATCTTTCCAGGAAGCAACTTTATTTGTGCCGGCAGGGCTCAGTTGGGTTTCTCACCAAAGAACTGAGCCCCCAATGCCATGTGGTGTAGTTTTTTATATATTTTCTACTTCTTTGTCTCCCATACATAGTAACACACAGACATACAGTCTGATTAAGTAGTCTCCTGTCACAAGGTCCTGAGGGATGTTGTCACGTACGAATGCATATAGCCTTAAGGTTTTGTTCTGTTTTTTCCTTAGGGAGGGGACCCTACCACACCCATAGATAATGAAGCTGTCTGTTGGTTTTTACTATTATGTGCATACTTTCAGCTTTTCAATTTTTTAAAATATTTTTTTAAGTTTATTTTGAGAGAGAGAGAGAGAGAATGAATGGGGAGGGGCAGAGAGAGAGGGGGACAGAGGATCTGAAGTGGGCTCTGTGTTGTCAGCACAGAGCCCAATGCTTGGCTCCAGCTCATGAACCGTGAGATCATGACCTGAGCCGAAGTTGGACGCTCTACCTCCTGAGCCACCCAGGCGCCTCAACTTTTCAATTTTTAAATGTAACAACATATTTCTCTCTAGCCATGTTTTACAAAAGAGGGAAAAAGGCAAACTGGACCACTTTAGTCATGGACGTTACGTCCTTGGCTTTTGTAGTCATTCGAACATCGTAGCCCCTTGATGTAATGTTTGTCTAACATCTCTATCTCTTTTAGGTCTAGCCTTTTTATGATTGAAGCTGTGATTGCTGATGGTATGCAAGGGGGAAGAGATAGCTGCTCTGACTTAGAGGAATGAACTTCAGTGCTTTGACTGTGAAGTGGCCGCATGGAATGTGGGTCTGGGGAAAAAATGCTTCCTTTGTTGAACTGTTTGTTAATGCGTAATTGGTTCAGATGTTGAAAGTGCATGGCCACGTTGTTTTGTGCTCAGGTACAGCGTTAGAAGGGCCCGAAAGGTGTACGTTCTCCATTTGTACATTTCCTGTTTACTAGAGAGACTATTTTCTATTTGTAGTGGTGGCCTGGAATGCAAAAGGTTGAGAAAAAAGTTTACTGTTTGGGAAAAGTGATACTTCTTCCAGGGGAAGTGAATGTTGTAGGTTTCTTTTTGCATTGGGGACTAGGAAAATTGAGCCTTGGATCTCTTTGGTAGAAAGAACAAATGGCATACTATTCCTAGGGGAAATTCAAATAACTAGACAATTTCAAACCATGTTTAATGTGGAAATGCGACTTATATTTTGATATTACGTGGAGGAAGAAGATTGTGCAGTCAGTCCTTTAGACTTGTGAATGGCTTGTTTGATTTTGGAGTTAACCAGTGGATCCAGTTTTCTTTGACTCTACCAAAAATTTGGGCTAAGTTCTTAGGTGAAAAAAGATAGAGATATCACATCATTTCATTAGGAGAGTTGAAAATAATTAGATAGCTACGGCAGTATTACCCAAAGAATATTATCTGATGAACCCTAGCTCTTGAGACAAGTTTGTGTTCAAAAAAGTTTGACCCTGGAGCGATTCTCAGTGTATATTAGTTCTGTGAAGTCTAGTATTAAAGAAGCTCGAGCTATTCAATCTACAGTTTTCAGGTATGGTTATGGTAGAATTTTGTTTTCACATAAGATATATTAGTACAAAGCAGCTTATTTGTTCCATTTTATATACTTTGGAAGTTCCCACCTGGATGGATGTAGGAAAAAATAGATACATGTAGTTCGTTCCTGCTTCCTTACAGGTGTATCTGTTTCCTTCACTTTTCCTTGGGTTTGCAATTACTTTTCCTCCAGGCTACTCCCAGGGATATTTTGCAGTGACTTGGTTAAAACTGTAGAATCCAGATGGAATGTAGAGGATACTTTTGAGTCTTCCTGTTTGTTTAGAAAACAAATCTCTCTGTATTGACTCCCCTCCACCTTTTTTTTTTTTTTTTTTTTTTTTTAAGGTAATGTGCTTCTAGTTAAGACCTATAATTTATTATGCCTGTATTGTAAACTACCATTCTTAGGCGTGGTCATCTTTTCCTTGTGTGTGTCGTTTGGAGATTTCCTGTTATTAATGTAGGTAATACTTGTTTTCTCTGAGAGCCTCAGTAGTTGACTGGTTTGGGACTTTGCAGATAGAAGCTGATGGAGGTCAGGGATGGGAGGAGAAGGCGGGAGGATAATTAACCGTTGGAATTTGATAAAGGAGAGTTGGTGTATATGTGTGTGGGTGTGGTAAAGAGCTTCTAACTCTGTTGTTTCATATATATATATATATATATATGTATGTATATATAGACACATATATATATTTCATATATATATGTGTATATATATATATACACACACATATATACGTATTATTGAGAGATGGTGCAAGTGAGCTTGGGCAGGGAGAGAGAGAGAAAGAGAGATAGAGAGAATTCCTTGAGGGACAGAGTGGGGGGAGAGAGAGAAAAGTGGGGCTCTGCTCACCAGAAGGGCTTGTGCTCACCCAATGTGGGGCTCAAACTTGCAGACCTTGAGATCATGACCTGAGCCAAAGTCAGAAGCTTAACCAACTGAGCCACCCAGTCGCTCAAATTTCCTTTATAAACTTAGGTAGAAAATATGTTCAGAAATATGAAGTGATTGGAGAGACCAGAGACCTTACCCTTCCCATTAATCACTGGTGTGACCTCTCAAAAATAAGAGATGGATTAGATAATCTTGAAAGTGCTGCTGTTTTAAAAACAAACTTAAAAATTCATTGCAAATTTTAAATGCTGAGATTGATTGCATTTTTGAAATTAGTGTAGGTTGTAACATGCTAGAGGGGTAATCAAACCCTCGTGGTAGAAAAGCTCATGCCGATGTAAAAAATATGATTTGGAGTCTTTGGTATTTGCCAGGGGCTACAAGAATTAAATGATTCTGTATTTGTGACCTTCTTATACCTTGTGAAAAAGCTGAAGGAGAATTTGAAGTTCTAGGCAGACCTTATTCAGGGATGTTCAGGACATCGCTCACTACATACAGCAAGAAATGATAGTCTAGTATATACCACTTTGCCTTCAGATCTCGAAGTTTTTACCATTCATCAAGCAACCATTCAGTTTCAAAGTAATGAGAAGCTTAGTACCAGAGAAGTGCTTGCCTCATCTTGTTCTAGAAAAAGCTGGCAGCCTAAAAATGCTTATCATTCAAGGTGTGACCTGAGTGAGTGCTGTACGGCTATTGTAATTTTTTGTTAAAGAGATGTGGCTAAGCAGGTACTATCCAGGGAAAATTCCTTCTAACTAGACCTTTATGTAGGATTTATCCCACATTGCTGAAACTGCTGTATTGGGATCCCGGAATCAGAATTAGAAGGGAATTCGAGATCAGCTAGTCCAGCCACATGATGTTGCAGGTGTACGTAAGCTCTGAGAAACCTAAGTCACACAGCTGGTGGATAGAAGAGAACTTGAATTAAACTCCAGATATTGGATTGCCACTGAGATCCTCTTTGCTCATATCGTGTAGAGTTTAGGCAGTGTGTCTGGCGTGAGAATTTCTTATGAAATATTAAAAAAAATTTTTTTCTAATGTTTGTTTATTTTTGAGAGAGAGGGACAGAGCTCGAGCGGAGAAGAGGCAGAGAGAGAGGGAAACACAGAATCGAAGCAGACCCCAGGCTCTGAGCCGTCAGCACAGAGCCCGACGCGGGTTTCAAACTCACAAACCGCGACATCATGACCTGAGCTGAAGTCAGACGCTTAACAGACTGAACCACCCAGGCACCCGTCTTATGAAATGTTTTAAAAAATTGAAATATAATCTACATATATCAAGTTAGAGATCTGCATCTTCAGAGGTATATTTTGAAGTGTGACTGATCGTGTAAAAACCTTTTTAAAAACTTTACAAAAGATAGCTGTCGTGGAAGAGAGTATGACCTCATCATTTGTGTTGACAGCATTCTCTTAGGATATGAGTGATGTTTGTACAGACGGTATTAAAAAATAGTATTTTTACTCACTTATCCAGCAGTTAGGCTTTTAAGATAGATAGATAGATAGATAGATAGATAGATAGATAGATGATGGCCAAATAATATTCAGAGTTCTGGTTTAAGTGAGAGGGAAATATCCTTTATTTTTTTAAGTGTTTTTGTATTTATTTTGAGAGAGGGAGTGAGAGAGTGGGTGTGTGCATGCCCACATACACGCATGCGGGAGTGGAGGAGGGGCCGAGAGAGAGAGGGAGGGAGGAGAGAGAGAGAGAGAGAGAGAGAGAGAGAGAGAGAGAGAGAGAAAGAATGTGTGAGAGAATCCCAAGCAGGCTGTACACTGTCAGCATGGAGCCCTACCTGGGGCTTGATCACAGGACCTGTGAAATCGTGACCTGAGCTGAAATCGAGAGTCGGGTGCTTAAGCGACAGAACCACCCAGGTGCCCCTGGAAATAAGCTTTCTTAGGGACTGAATAGGCGTTGGGAGAGAAGTGATTTGTCTTGGTGTTGCATTTCATGGAGTTAGGTTTGAATAAATAGTATTTTCAATGTGCTGTGAGTTACTTTTATTTTTTAAATTTACCTTTTTTTTTTTTTTAAAGATTTTTATTGTTAAGTATTATTGCTACACCCAGTGGGGAGTCGAACTCACAACCCTGAGATCAAGAAGTCACATGCTGTACCTACTGAGCCAGCCAGGCGCTCCTAATGCTGTGAGTTTTTTAAACTCACAGTAAGTAATTTCCATAGGAAATTAGTAAAGTAAAAATTCTGAACAAATGATTTATTTTACTAATTTTTATTTCCGAATTAAGTATATGAATCCAGAATATACAAAGATGTCTTTTATTTAAAAAAAAATTTTTTTTTTTAACATGTATTTATTTTTGAGAGAGAGAGAGAGAGAGAGACCATGAACAGGGGAGGGTCAGAGAAAGAGGGAGATGCAGGCTCTGAAGCAGGCTCCAGGCTCTGAGCTGTCAGCACAGAGCCCGTCGCGGGGCTCGAACCCACAGACCGCGAGATCATGACCTGAGCCGAAGTCGGACGCTTAACCGACTGAGCCACCCAGGCGCCTCCAAAGACGTCTTTTAAACTGTATGTTACAGGAGGATAATCTAGAACTAGGGGCAAGCTGTTTTACCACAGGGTTGTCTCAAACCCTGGAAAAAAGATGGTAAGAATTTATCAGGGGTAAGGAAATTTTCTTAGTGTTGGAGACAGAGTGCAATGTGGTGCAGCTGTCGGCAGAGGTTTGGAGGCTCTCCAGGGGACAGTCAGTCCTGAGTCGTCGGTTGATCGAAGGTCGGGGGTAGCTGGCGACCCATACCACACACGAGGTGAATGTCAGGTTTACAAAGCCCGCAGCAGTGTGATTTCAGGTCATAATTTCAATCATAGCAATATCTTGATACCTTTGACAGAAGGATCTTGGAACATTAAAAAAAAAAAGAAAAGGGATTCCAATGAGGCTGTCGTGTAAAGATCAAGGACAGGGAGGTTTGAAAATCTCACTCTTTATTACTGAAATCTTAGCTCAGTTACATAGTTTTAGCCAAATGTGCAAAGCTGGATGCACAGTGCTAGGTGTGGAGGATACCCAGGAAATGTTTGGACGGCCGAGGGGATGGACGGCCAGATCCGTCAACTCGTTTTTTTTTTGTTTTTTTTTTTTTTAATGACTTCAATCACACATGATTTCCACATATATCATTCATTTGTTGTAGTGCTCGGGGTGTGATAACTGTCAGCTGTGATTAATGAAATGAGTTGAGTGGGTGTACTTAATCCTGTCTTTTTTTTGTTTGTTTTTATAGTTATAAAACTTTTTTTTATTGAAGTATAATTACGTACAGTGTTACACGGTTCCAGGGATACAACATAATGATTGGACAGTTCTATACATTACTCCATGCTTATCATGATAAGTATGGTCATCATCTGTCACCAAATGTTTTTACAATCTTATTGACTATATTACCTGTTCTGTCTTTTCATCTCTGCGACTTACTTTGTAACTGGAAGTCTGTATTCCTTAATCCCCTTTGTCTATTTCCCCATCCTCTCACCCACTAATCTGAAGTCTTAATTAGAAATTGCTTAACAGTTTTTTAAACATTTTTATTTTAGAGAGAGTGTGTGTGTGCAAGTGTGTGTGTGTGTGTGTGTGTGTGTGTGTGTGTGTGTGTGTGGGAGAGAGAGAGAGAGAGAGAGAGAGAGAGAGAGAGAGAGAATCTTAAGCAGACTCTATATTAAGCATGGAGCCCGACATGGGGCTTGATCCCACAACCCTAGGATCATGACCTGAGCCAAAACCAAGAGTCCGTTGCTCAACCGACTGAGCCAGCCAGGCACCCCTGTTGAACAGTTTTTAAAATTAGTCACTATTGGGGCGCCTGGGTGGCGCAGTCGGTTAAGCGTCCGACTTCAGCCAGGTCACAATCTCGCGGTCCGTGAGTTCGAGCCCCGCGTCAGGCTCTGGGCTGATGGCTCAGAGCCTGGAGCCTGTTTCCGATTCTGTCTCCCTCTCTCTCTGCCCCACCCCCGTTCATGCTCTGTCTCTCTCTGTCCCAAAAATTAATGTTGAAAAAAAAAAATTTAAAATTAGTCACTATTGAGTTATCAGATACTAATATTGTCGGCAATGTTGAATGAATTAGAGGCAGAGACCAGAGACTTTCTGGATCCTTCTAACCCAGCACCAAATATGCCTCTTTTTTGCCACCACAGTTCTTGATTGAGGAGAACGCCCAAGTGGGAGGGTCCGTGGTGCTTTTTCTAACCAACGGGTGGTAAATATGTGACATGGCTCTCCTCCCTCAATTTCACAGCCTTGGCAACCCTCTCTCATTATCACGGAACTGGTGCAGTGAATCTTTCTCAATACTGTACTGAATTAATTGGAGTGGGCACGTGAAAAAAAAAAAAAATCTAGGGCTCTCACCAAACAGCGTATGGTATGAAGCTGGAGAAGGATTTGTGCATAGGGACACCAACATAGTTCTTGGTAGAATCAGAATAACCCAGGTGTCCTGATTCTCCAGTGTAGTATTTGTTATCACTTTGCTTTCTCATGTAGCAGGATAGGCTTAGGAATATGAGTTGATACTGCTACTTAGGGTCCAGCACAGAAAACAAACTAAATCATTCTTTACCTAGTTTGGTCTAGGTACTGAAGAGAATGCAGTGAATTTAATTTTTCACCCAATAATCTCTTCATCGTCTGTGAAGAGTTTGAAAAATAACTTAGCAAAATGAGGCTGGGATTGGGGAACCGGGGAGAGGGAGTAGAATATAATAAAACTCTTCTGAAGTACTTGGGAAATATTTTTTAAGTAGCAGTTGTTAGAGGTACTCGTGTGTCTTATCTGTTAAGTAGAGCAGGTAGGAGTCCCACTTGGCAGTGCTTTTGGAAGTTCCAGCTGCATTTGAATTTGCTCTTACAGATGTTTTTATACATTTAGATGGGCCTTCCCTTTCCTCAATTAATTTGAATTACCAAGGTTTTATTCTATGTAATGTTAAAATGTAAAAAGACAGCACAATCTGAAGAAGTGGATATTTTCTCTTAATTGCAAGCATCTGAAAGAATATGAGAAATTGCAGAAGTCAGATATTTTGTAGGTTTAGACATGGGCATTGTAATCTCAAGTACTCTGTAATATCCTAGTATTTGAGAGAGAGAGAGAGAGAGAGAAAGAGAGGGTGAGAGAGACTTTGTGTGTGTGTATGTGTATGTGTGTGTGTACACGTACAGCTCCCTGTATTTTTGTTTTGGAGCATCTTGGATTTTAGCTTTACAAAGTTAACTTTATCACTGTAGTTGCTGGAAGTAAAAAAGGGCATACTTGTACCTATAAAATGTGATCCGAAAGTTATTAGCTTCTTCAAAAAGTTGGCTTTTGTTAGTAGGATGCCTTCTGACACACATTTTCATGTGGAATTTGTGTTTATTCATCTTGACAAGAGTAGTCACTGAAGAACAATTTTCGAAATTGTGTTGCTTCCAGTAATATTACCCGAGTGCTCTGGCATTTTTTCTGACCTAGCGCTGTGTGGGTGGGTGGGGGACTGTAATGAATGGCTGTAGCCTGCCGCAGAGAATACGATTGCAGATGGACCACAAGATGGGCCAGTTATCTTTGTTCATTTCATGCCATGGAATGCACCTCTAACCTTAGATGTACCGCTGCCCCTCAGATGCTGTCATGAAGCCATCATTACTGGCAGAAAAACCAGAACACATCACAGGTGTTTTTGCCACGAGTTGGTAGTGTTGGAAAAGAAGGGCAGCAAACATCGTATGTCAAACAGAAGCAGTGTGGAAATTACAGGTCTCCCCACACCAAAGATTTGTGTGGATACCTCAGCAAACCTAGAAGTCTGTGAATAGACTGGAGCTCAAGGAGTGACTTCTTAGGCATCAAGGAATTTGTCAAATACCTGAGCCCTTACCATATGCCAGACCCTATAGCAGTATCTTGAGGACCTTTAAACACATACACATTCTCCAGCCTTTTCAAACAAATTCCTCAAGTTATTTAACTTCTCCATACACTAAATTAAGTAGGGGAAGAAGTTGCACAAGACACGTTATTTGGAGGTAACAAGCGAACTGAATGGAAGAAAGTCTGCTTGTCGAGAATTTCTCTGGAGTCTCTCCTCCGAGAAGCTCAAGCTGTCAGATAGGGAAGGAAGTCTAGTAGTCCATCACCCTCGTTTCACACTTGAGGGTATGAATGTCCACAGGGTTCTTAGTAGAGTTTATCATGAATGGGAGCAATCCTCAGGTAGCTTTAAGCAGCAGGTAAGGCCCGGGCAGAACAGATTGATGTCCCAGGAGGAGAGTACCAAGAGCAAAGGTTGAGTGGGCACACACTCCCCGGAGAGTCACTGATTAGGCGGGGTGGTTGTGTAGGCCGAGTAAGAAATACATTCATGTAGGGTGGGTGACTAAAGTAGATGTATCGGGCCTGAGAAATGGTTTTGAGGAACAGAATAGGATACCAAGTCTGTTTATATACAGCGTTGGGAAAGGGCTAGAGGGGTGTTAACTTGAGCGCATTTTATGACTTTTCTGGGGTACTTAGTAAACATGTGTGTCCTCCTCCCTCCTGCCGAGGGAAGATATCTAGGCCCCTCCCTCCATAGATTCTGTTTCAGCAGCTCCGTGGTGGAAGGGAGAGATCTGTATTTTTAAAGTTTTATTGAGATACAATTCACATGCCATACTGTTTACTCATTTAAGACGTAAAATTCAATCTTTGTAGAACATATTCACAGAATTATACAACCATCACGACAAATTCCAGAACATTTTTGTACCAGTCAGCCGTCCCTTCCGACTCCACACCCACACCCAGCCAGCCCCAGCCAGCCACCAGTCTACTTTCTGTCTCTAGAAGTTCACCTCTTCTGGACATTTCATACCAAGGAAACCATACAGTATGTGGCCTTTTGTGACTGGCTTTTTTCAGCTAGCATACATAAATTTATTTTTTTAACCCACAGACATGGGGTTTTGGGACTAGCAGAGAATTGCAATCTGGGTCAAGCTAACTCGTGAAACTATAGGCAAGCCCCTTAGCACACACTGTTTTAAGGTTGATGTTGTAGCCTGTTATCAGTACGTCATTCCTTTTTACTGCCGAGGAATATTCCGTCATGTGGCTGTACTTCATCTTATTAATTTATCCTGAGGTTGACAGATGTTTGGGTAGTTTCTCTTCGGTTGGCATTTATGAATAATGCGGCTCTGAACATTTGTGCGGAAGCTGCATTTCTCAGCAGGCGCCCCACTTACTTCCGTCGAAGGGTTCCTGCGTCATCCTTGGAGAAACACTCGCCTGAGTGGTTAGGGCTGTGGGTCAGCTCCTCCTATAGCGAGAAGTCCGTCGTTCTGCATCCCTTAGCGGTGTTTCTCTGGCCTCTGCTCCAAGAATCACTGGTTTTGAGCGAGCAGTGACTTAGCGGAAGTGATGTTCCGGAAGTGAATTTCATGATCTGCGCGTGCGGGGTAGAACGGATGGAGGGGGGCGGTGCATAGTGGGATGGTGGGCAGAGTAAGCTGGTTTCAGGTATTTCCAGGCCCTAGAAGTGATTTGCTTTAGTTCCTAAAGGAGGGTGCTGCTGCGTGTGGTGGTGATGATGGAAAGGAAGGGTCAGGGATAACGTCCTTCGTCAAAGGAAGAATTCCTTTTATTGTGGTGATTTTAAAATGTTCAACAGTTTATGCTTTTCACTGACTCAGACACAGGTCTGGCTAATCCTGACCTTATCTATTCCTGTCATCCTGTTATTCCGAAGAAACATATTTTTACTGACTGTTTGGGAGAGGAAATCCTGGGATAACTAACTGAAGGATATGGTATAATAAAAAAATTCTGAGTTATGATATTTTCAAGCCTCTGGTCTGTTAGAGATGTTTAGATAATTGTACAAGTCTGAGTCAGAACTGAACTTTTCAAGGTTCCTTTTTAGACTTAGGATTCTCTGATCTATCTTGGAACTGAAAATCGCTTCTAGGAGGTTCACAGTCCTCACCATCACTGCTGGTCTGCCCAGCTGTGCCTCAAGTGAAGGGGAAACCACACCTGTGAGCTAGTGCACAGCTTTAGAATATGGGGCCGGCACAACCAGTGGCCCATGTCAGGAAGTCATAGAGGTGTGTTTTATGTAATAGAATTGTCATTGACCAGATATCCATTATCCGTTTCTCATTTTTCCATGAGATTCTTTGACAAATATTATGAGATCACCTCTAAGATGCTCTGTGGTCCATATACTTCCTCCCCCCCCCCCCCCCCCCGTGACAAAAACATTATAACAAGTATCAGAATATGTAGATAAAAGCTTCCTCCTCCTCCTTCTCCTTTCCTCACTATAATCATTGTGAACACTTACGGTATATTCTTTTTTTTTTTTCCCCGTGTGAAAAATAAACTAGTCCTAGTTTTGCACAAATAAGACCATGGCTTATAGACCTTTTAACATGGATTCCTTTACGTCGTTTCCCTATAAACAGTGGATTGTGAACATATTCCTTTATTAACAGATTCATTTCTACAGCACTTAAAATTAGTTTTCTGTTGTATGGATGAGATAGTTTCCAACTTTTCACTATTCTGTCCTGTGATGATCTATGTGCTCAGACTTTATATTAAGATATTTTAAGTCACATCAGAGTCTTTGTCACTTTGATTCCCTGGTAATAATTTTCCTGGCATCAGTACGCCTAGATGCTCAGGGATAAGTGTTTGGGGCAACCAGAACACTTGATTCCTGGCATATATATTCTGCTGGGAGGGTAGGTTTGGTTTATAGTTATGAGAGATGTGTTATGAATAGTTAACATAAAACATCCTATAGCTCTTAGGAGGTAGAGAATAAAACTTTACTTTTTAGAAACCTGTATATAGATAAACATGGAACAAAGAATTGAATTTACAGTGATATGTGGGGACCATTTACTTCATAATTCTGTTTTTTTTTTTTCCAATGTGTTTTTATTTATTTTTGGGACAGAGAGAGACAGAGCATGAACGGGGGAGGGGCAGAGAGAGAGGGAGACACAGAATCGGAAACAGGCTCCAGGCTCTGAGCCATCAGCCCAGAGCCCGACGCGGGGCTCGAACTCATGGACCGCGAGATCGTGACCTGGCTGAAGTCGGACGCTTAACCGACTGCGCCACCCAGGCGCCCCTTCATAATTCTGTTAAAATACTTGTACACAATCTAAGAGTATTCTGTCGCTATGCTCTGATACCTTCTAGAAAGAAGTTAATGCCTCTGGCTGCACACTGGGTTAGGTGCACGTTGGGCATGTGGGTTAAATATGTTTTCCCTCCCCTATCTTTCTGCCAAAGTCAAGGACCCTAGAAGAGGATTTTACTGCCTTCTCTGAAAATGTGATTTTTAGGAACCAGTCCTTACTTATCTTTTAAAGTTGACAACGTTCTTGTTATGATCATGAAGTATCAAATAAAGAATAGATTGGTCTGCACTGTGTAAATTGTAGCCCTCCAACTTTATAGATTTCATACGGATAGAAAAAAACTGAAGTGAAGCACATCACCTCTTAACAGTGGATGCTTCTTGGTGATAGGATTCTGAATAATTGAAACTTTGTTCCTGCCTTTCTGTATTTCCAGATTCCTAGAGTGAACATGTGTTGCATGTTATAATATATGGGGATGAGGGAATAAAAATATGGGACAAATATTTTTAGAAGGTTTCACATGAGGGAGGGTGCGGTGGAGAGAGCCCACGAAGATAGGAGTGGGTGGGTACTTTTCCACTGACAAGGAGGCCTGCCAAGCCTGAGGGAACTCTCCGACTCCACCCTGTACTTTTCAGAGCCAGAGTTTTTGAAGTCCTTTGTGCTAGTTAAGGACTAGCATAGTTAGCACAGCCAAGTAAGTATGTAACAGATTTCTATTATTAGTTTATCTTTGCTGAGTCTCGTTTGATTGACAGAGAGTCCTCCACCCAGAAAGTTTGATTTATTTTGGCAGTTGGAAGAGGATTTTTTGGAGTGCTTGTTATCTAAAAAAAGTAAGGCTGGGGAACCTGCCTTTCCCCTACTCCCTTTAAAACAAAACAAAACAAAAACACAGCAAACTGTTTGGGTTGGTCCTGGTGAGCGGGCCTAATCTAGGGATTACTTAGCAAGCATGACCCGAGGGCTGGTTCTATAAATGTTACCGAATCTATTCCTTAACCGTGTGCAGGTTCTTCCAGTGCCGCAGCCCACAGTTCCGCAGCCCACAGTTCCGGTTGATTGGTGGAAACCAGTTTTGTGAGACTTGGGTAAGCCCATACCCCTTAGGTCTACACCTTATGTCGGACAGTGATTTGAAAGCATTTTGAGTTACAAACATTTAAACAATCACGTGGAGCAAAACGAAGGGGATTACATCAAGTTTCTAAAAGCTAACTTTTATCATTATAAAAATTACAGTTGCTCATTGTAGGCTACTTTAAGAGCTATAGTAAGTACAAAGGAAAAATATAGTTGAGTCGTCATTTCGTTATCTGTAGGTTAAACATTGTCTACATCTTGACTATTTCATTTCAGTTTTTTTACATAAATAGATGTACCTTCGGATTAAACATTGTGAGCATTTCCTCCTGGTATTTCTGGTTTACTTCTTCTGTCTTGCAAAAGTGACTGCCTGTGGCTACTGAGTGGTGTTATTTATGGTTGGCATGGGTGCAGATACCTTTTATTTTTACGGTGGCTGCCTTAAGTATTACACTTCTAATAAATCCATGTATGTGTTAATTGTGATATTCTTTGTTGCTGTGCCCAAATTGATAGATTATTAGAGCTGGCAGGGACCTTGATGATGGAGGTCAGTGCTTTAATTAGAGAAATGAGGAAAACTATCCAGGAGGGTTGCCCTTTGCCCAATATCATTAAATTATTTAATGGTCTAAAAATATTACTGTAGGAAACAGCTGTTACCTCTCTTTTGCAGGTTGAGAAACTGGGGTATTGAGAATTTAATGAACACATTTTTTTCAAACAACCAGGTTGTGTTTTTTACATGCGTAGGAGGAGAAAGAATTACCAGTAGTTCAGTGGTTTAGCATTGAATTGACAAAACCTGTTTATTAACTGCATTTTTCAACCACCAGTTGATGGATTTGATGGCATATATAAGCAGCTACCTTTATTTCCTCCCATATTTGTGCAGAAGTCATTATTGATACGATGTTGACAGTGCCTGCTTTTCTATTAGGAGTTAAAATAATATTTTTTTTTCCTTTGCAGTTAAATAAAATGGTCAATATTTAAGGAATCATAATTTTCAGTAGAGATAATAAAGTGATTTTTGAAGCTTTGATATTTTAAAGTCCATATTCCATACTGACACTTTTCATTTGGCTTTGAAAAGCAATAGACACTTGGAGTGTTTTACAGTTTGAGAAAAAAACGTTATGGCTGTGTGTGTGTGTGCGTGTGTGTGTGTGTGTGTGTGTGTGTGTGTTTGTGGGTTTTTAATTTTTTGAACAGAGTGATGTCCTGAAAGATAAGCTAGGAAAATGAAACGGAATTTTTCACCGTTTCAATTTCACCTTGGGAAGAACCGGGGCGGTGGTTGTGGGCAACACTAACTTTGTTGACCCTGAAGTCTAGGCAGTTAGGGCCTGTGAACGTGGCATTTGCAGGGTTTCACTGGACCTGCTGCCTTGGAAAAGCTCTCTGGAACAACCAGAGGTGCTGTTAGCAAGGCCCGCTTCCTGTGTGAGTACCTATTGTGGAGCCCTGCGCTGAATGGGAGGTTTGTGAGAAGTGGTTTCCCACCAGCACACAATGCTGCCCCTGGGCCATGTAAATACACATTCCACTCAGGGTCAGCCGAACAGGGACTGGCCAGGACGCCCTTGCAGAGAGAAAGATATTTTGGAGTTCCATTTATTTATAGTGGCCGGTGGAAAATTAATAGGCTTATTAAATCTATTTTTAAAAATAAAAGGGAAGTCTCTTATCTAGTATTGTTTGTTGCATGCAAATCAGTTAGCCGTGCTGTATTTTAATTTTACTAATTTGTTGCTCTAGGAGATGAATGTCACTGTCTTACTGATTTGTCTATATTTTAAACTTGAGTTTCTTGTTGTAAGAGTTCTTATGCCTCAGAAAGATTTTTTTGGATTCTTTGATGAAAGACATAATAGGCTGAGGCAAAAGAAAATAAGTTAGTGACCTTAGAAGATACTAGATCAAGTTGTCTCTGGATTTAGAATGACGGCGTTGAGCAGTAAACAAAGGCCTAGCGATCAGAGCAGGCACGATTCTTACTTGGGAATGGCAACACAAATTTTTGTCTATTCCTTGGACTTGAGATCTTTTAAAAACCATTTAAACTTTTGTTAATAAAACAGAAAAGTAAATTCAGGGCAACTGCTTTGTTCTTGCAGATTATCTGACCATATACCAGGGTGGCTCAGTCAGTTGAGCATCTGATTCTTGATTTTGGTTCAGGTCACGATCCCAGGGTCGTGGGATTGAGCCCCGCATCGGGCTCTGTGCTGAGCATGGAGCCTGCTTAAGATTCTCTCAGTCTCTGTTTCTCTCTCCCCCAATTGTGCTTGCTGTCTCAAAAAAAAAAAAAAAAAAAAAGATTGTAATGTCTAACAAAGTTAGGTAAATGAAATTAAAAAGAGAACAAATTAAATACTAAAAATCATAGCACTCTTTCCTTCAAATATCCGGGGCCTCCTTAAATAGTATTCAGTGTAGCTCATTTGCAATCATAAAAAAATCATCAAGATCAATTATATTGTACAACCCCCAAAGGAAAAAACCAAGGGAACTCATGGGTATTTTTCACAGCTTCATTGTAAAGTCCAAGATCAAAAGGATGGTTATCTTCTTTAAACTGGACATAAGATACACACATGATGGTTGCCTTGGCTCTTAACTCTTCCAGCTATTTCCATGATTCCAGAGATTTCTTCATCAAGGGGCTCCATCAACTCAATGGTCTCATGTTTTCCTTTCTCCATCTGAAAGAGTAAACGTTTTCCCAGTAGAATGACTCTTTTCCAGCCTCCCTACAAAGCAGACCAGCTGGATGATGAACTGAGCTAGCCATGCTGGCTAGCATGTGTGACCTGGGGAACTTCATCACGTCCACGATGATTGTTGTGAGCTTGATTATTTGCTTTGAGTACAGGGCATGAATCTGATCAGGAGAGGTTGAATGGGAGTCCCATCTAGCAGGCCTGGATTTACTGGAATCTGGTCCTACCCTGTTCCTGACCTCCAGTTTTGCTGACCATCCTTGCAGAGGGGGACCTGGCCCTCAACATCCATTTTCTTATCCCACCAGCCTCCTGTTCTTACTTCCTTCAAGATTTTACCAAATGAATGTGTTTCACCAAAGTGATTTATTTATTTATTTTTAAGTTTATTTATCTATTTTGAGAGAGAGAGAGAGAGAGCTAGCAGGGGAGGGGCAGAGAGGGAAGAGGGGAGAGAGGGAGAGAGAATCCCAAATAGGCTCTGCACTGGCACTGTGCCCCTCCCCAAAGTGCTTTAAAGAGTGTAACATAAAGTCCTAAAGAGAGAAATCCCTGCTAGAATTGGATAGCTTTTCATTTGGATTAATAATTTTGTTCAGAATCTGTCAGGTGAATTGTGAATATACAGACTATAATATAAGGACAGCCATCTTTGTCTACTAGAGAGTGAAATTAAAATTTTCTTCTTTTACATCTAAGCAGCTTAGTTTGGTGCAGTAGTTCTCACAGTGTGGTGTGGGGGACCCTTTTGTGGGGATCATGAGGTGAGAACTATTAATAACCCTAAAATGTTCTTTGTCTTTTTCATTCCCATGCTTCTGAGTTCTTCTGTGACATTCATGGCAATATTTTTTGCGTGTGTCTTTCATGCATTGTCATTATGGGAAATATGAAAATTGAATTGGAGAATACGGGTTTTGTATCTGAGTTGACATTTAAAATTGTTTTGCTGGAAAGATTTTGACATCTTAACAGACTCCTCAGGTTTAGAATTTGCATGATTTCAGATTAAAAGTATCTTGCACTGAGCAGAACCTAGGTGTTTATTAAATGAATAAATGTAGCCCCCTTATATTTTCTTAATAAATTATATTAGTGTAATTAATGATGTCCTCCTCGTTCACAGGGAGTGTTTAGAATATAGGCAGGCACCATATATTCAAACATTTAGATTCATCCACTTGCACGTAAAGCACGTGGATAGGAGTCATTATTTTCATCTAGGAAAACCAACCTCCTTAATGCTCTGTGGTACGTGACAGTTTTTTTTTTTCCCCTTGAGAAGAGGAAAATAGTTTTCCTAAAGAATTCCACATTTTTGTGTTTTTTAAAAAAATGTTGGTCTAAATTAGTAATGTGGTTGCATGTATTATCTCATACTAAAATTTTATAGTAATAAGTTAATCTGAAATAGTAAATAGATGTTTCCTTACGTGAGTCTTTGCACCTGCTAATTTGTTTCTTTGCGAGTTTTGTCACTTCATGTGGACTTTCTGTTTCAGTAGGTTTTAAGCTCAAAGAAACACCTGGTGTGTGTTTTGTGTTTAGTCACTTTAAGTGAAATACCATGTTGCTTATGAGAATGTCATCAATTGTAGTGATTCTTCAAGAAATAACACCATGCTGGTTTTCAGTGTATCCTGTAGTATTCTCTCATTGACACCCACCCCCTTCACCTTAGAGGTGGAGAAAAGAATGAGATATTAAAAAAAAAAAAAAAATTGAACCAACATCTACGATTGTTAATGAAATGTCAGAAATCTTTGAAATACATACTTAAGTGTAAATAGACAAAACACCAACGATCTTAATAGTGCAGATTGTTTTCCTTATAAAGAGTGTTCTATGACATCTGTTTACATAAACAAAACTGGGTATGTAACGTAAACATGGTTGAATTCTATATGAGCTGATTCGAGAAACAATTTTTTTTTTTTTAATTTTTTTTTTCAACGTTTATTTATTTTTGGGACAGAGAGAGACAGAGCATGAACGGGGGAGGGGCAGAGAGAGAGGGAGACACAGAATCGGAAACAGGCTCCAGGCTCTGAGCCGTCAGCCCAGAGCCCGACGCGGGGCTCGAACTCCCGGACCGCGAGATCGTGACCTGGCTGAAGTCGGACGCTTAACCGACTGCGCCACCCAGGCGCCCCTCGAGAAACAATTTTAGTATCCTCCTGGCTGATCAGAAGTGAAGATTGAGGTAGGGGGCATGTTTTGAAGACAAACTCCTCTTCTGGAACACTTAAGTCGAGAAAAGAGGCCACAGCTGGGAAACCAAATTTAGACACTGGAGTTTATCTCCGATGAAAGGGTTCATAGAGCATGGAGGTCTGTTGACTCTGTGTTGTTTCATCAGAAGTGTCCAGCTTGGATTCTGTTTTAGTTATCCAGTGTAACATTTCACTGTATGCTGCTTAACCCCGTGCCTGTATTTCTAGAATCCTAGGATTCTAGTACAGTGACTGGCACACAGTGGGTGCTCAATAAATATTTGTTCAGCCAACAGATGATAATTTTGTTCAGGTCCTTTTGTAATGCCATTTTAGAAGGTATCTTTCAACTAAGTCCTTTTGAGATCTTGAAAATAATAGAATCTCGAAACCCTTCGTACGAAAGGCCTTATTCTAACCACCTCATCAATAATTCGGTCAGCTGCATTCTTGCTTTTGTGGTTAGTCCTGGCACATCTCATTAACAGTCACCATGGAGAGTATCACTCTACTAGTTTAAAATATGGTGTATGCAGGGGTTTTTCCCCCTCCCTGGTTAACTTTTAACCATCTGGACTACATGCTAATACAATGAATTTGCTTACCCTTCCTTAAGCTACTTTAAAAATGTTTTAAAAATTATTAAATCTGTACCTTGGTAAGGATACATCAAAAATTCAGAGTTGTTGCTGTTGTATGGGGAGCAGTGGAGGATAGGTGAGAAATGTACTTTTACTGAGTGGCTTTGAAAGTTACTTTTTGAATTTTGTGTCATGTGCTTGTTCAATTAAAAAAAAAAAAAAAGGAAGGGGTGCCTGGGTGGCTCAGTCGGTTAAGTGTCAGACTTCTGCTCACGTTGAGATCTCCTTGCTCATGGGATGGAGCCCTGTGTTGGACTTTTCGCTGACAGCGTGCAGCCTGCTTCAGATCCTTGGTGTCTGTCTGTCTGTCTCTGCCCTTCCCCTGCTCGTGTGTGTATGTGTGCATGCTCTCTCTCTCTCAAAAATAAACATTAACAAAAAATAGAAAAGAAAAGGGGGTGCCTGGGTGGCTCAGTCCATTTGTTAAGCATCCAACTCTTGATTTCGGCTCTGGTCATAATCTCACGGTTTGTGGGTTCGAGCTGACAGCACAGAGCCTGCTTGGGATTGTCCCTGTCTCTGCCCCTCCCACTGCCTCTCTTTCAGAATAAATAAACTTAAAAAAAAAAATAAAAATACAGTTGACACACAATAGTTTATTAGTTGCATGTGTACAACAGTGATTCAACAATGATGAACATTGCAAAACACCATGATAATGTTTTATATAATTTTTAAAGCCACTGACCTGTGAATTCTGCATCAGCTTGTCCACTTTGTGTTTCCTTGGGAGAATCTTGAATGTTATAATCAGTTGGCTATTCTTACCATCACTTTCTATTTGAGTCTCCTTGGGCAGATTACTCAATAGTTGCTACATATGTAAAAGAGGAACACCGCCCACCTCACATGAATATTGTGAAGCTGGATGAGCATTAGTGAGAGGTGGTTCACACAGTGCTCTTGCCCCCCCCCCCCCCCCCCCCCCCCCCCCCCAGGCTAAAGGAAGATCTTCGGAGCTCTTCTTCTAACGCTTTCCCAGAAAGCAGTCAATTGTTTGGTGCTTGTAACACATTTTTACCCCCAAATAAAGGGTGTTATGTGTGGCTGTTAGGTACTCAGTGGTTGCACAAATGTGAACTTAATTCTTGATACATTTGGGGTTTTATTAAAGGGGAGTCTAGAAGCCATGTTAAGCACCCCTGTTACAGATGCAGAAACTGAGATGCAGACAGCCTGTGCAGGAATACCCTGAACCACAGAGGACAGGCAGTGCTGTGGAGGTTTCAGGCAGATAGTGGTGCCTGAGGACTGGGTAAGGAGTGAATTGCGGGTGCTGGGAAGGAGAGCGTGTCTTCTGACTTCACATCTCATCTCTTTCTACCTTCTCATGCAGTTTGGAGGTAGGTGGTATGGTGGTGGGAAGTCTTAGAACTGGAGGGGGCTTTAGAAATGATCTTTCCAGGGGTGCCTTGGTGGCTCAGTCGGTTAAGGGTCCAGCTCTTGGTTTCAGCTCAGGTCATGATCGCATGGTTTCATGAGTTCAAGCTCCAACAGCACAGAGCCTGCTTGGGATCCTCTGTCTCTCTGTCTCTCTGTCTCTCTCTCTCTCTCTGTCCCTTTCCCACTCACGCTATTTCTGTCTCTCTCAAAGTAAATAAATAAACTCAAAGAAATGACCTTTACATTCTTGGACTATAGTTTTCTAGACTTTTCTTCAATGCCCTATAGAAAAGGCTATAAAGAATGAGCCATACAAGTCCAAATTTCATTGAAAATATGTATTTTCAGTTACCTGCATCCATGGATAAAGTATGTGGGGAAAGTTAGGTTGGATACGTGTGTAAATAAGGGCTCATAGCTTTGGAATGTTTCACTGCAGGTGCTAGAGTGTCATCCTTGGGAGGTCAGATTTATTGTGCTGAGTGTAGCTGGAGTTGAGGTGTTCTAATAAAAATGTCTAATTACATATGTAAACTTCAAACAAAGCAAACTTCAAACTTGAACAAACCAAACAAACATTCATTAAGCTTTTGTTTGTAGATGGGTCCCCTTTCCTTTTAGCTAATATTTGCAGAACTGAGTTGTTACGTATATACGGATGTGGATCTCAGGTCCAGAGACTGTAAATATACAGGGCTGTAATTTTTTTTTCCTATAGGTTTTATATTTTTTATTTTTATTTTTTCTTTAAAAAAATTTTTTTAACGTTTATTTATTTTTGACAGAGAGAGAGAGACAGAGCATGAACGGGGGAGGGTCAGAGAGAGGGAGACACAGAATTTGAAACAGGTTCCAGGCTCTGAGCTGTCAGCACAGAGCCTGACGCGGGGCTCGAACTCACGGACCGCGAAGTCCTTCGCTCAACCGCCTGAGCCACCCAGGTGCCCCGGTTTTATGTTTTTTAAAAGATTTGGGACGTATTGAGTTATGGAAGCAACCTCTGTATTATTTATGGAGAATTATAAAAGTAGCCTCAGATTAGTATAGTGTTTACATATAATCTGTAGATATATAGACTCCCCTTCCCCCACCAAAAATGGTGCCTTCTAGATAGTAGTAGGGTTTTTTTTTTTTTATGTTTATTTAGTTTTGAGAGAGAGAGACAGAGCATGAGACAGAGCATGGGGAGAGGCAGAAAGAGAGGGAGACACAGAATCTGAAACAGGCTCCAAGCTCTGAGCTGTCAGCACAGAGCCTGACGTGGGGCTCGAACTTGGGAATGGCGAGATCATGACCCAGGCCGAAGTCAGATGCTTAACCAACTGAGCCACCCATGCACCCCTGCGTAGTAGTTTTGAGTTCAGACATGGGTGTGCTTTGCCATTTAAGCAAAGGCAAACTAAAAGTACACACACACACACAAACATGTATGTATTCTTGAAGGCAAGGCCTATATATTAGACAAGTTGGCATCCCTCCTTGTTCCCCAGATCACAGTGGACAATTCTTTTTTACTTGTTGCTTAAGCCATTATTTATTTTAATCCAGGGAGGTGGTGGTGGTTTTAATCTGAACTCGATTTCACAGGATTTCTTTGTGGATTTAAACACTGCACCTGAATGTCCTGTGTTTATAATTGGATGCAAAAAGCAAGAATGTTTTTAAGGCTGAGAACTTTTTAGACGACCGTGATTTAACTTCGCTAATGAACGCATATCAGACAAGAAGACAAATTCCAGACAATTTGTGCCTCAACCAACCAGCTGGGTGCATACCTACAGGTACTGCTCATGTCTCAAGAGGTTTTTCTGCTTGAACAGTGATCACCCCTCCTCCTTTCATTCACGTGGCAAGCCGTGGCAAGAGTCTTTCTTCCACAGCTGTGTGGAACTCAGCTGTAAAATTAGATTTCATTGGCATAAAAACACAGTGATTACCATCGCTGTTTGCTCAATACATTCTTTTTTCCAACATTTTGCTTAGATCCTTCCTCCCTTTTATGCACGAGGCTCAGGTTCTACTTTCACAAGTAAGAGCAACTATAGGTTTTCAGAGTTTGAGTAAGCCTCTTTCTAGCTTGAGTTTAATCTGTGCTAAGTCGGCAGTGGTGTTTGAAAGTGTGGTCTGTTAAGAGCAGAAAAGAACCTTAAAGGCTAATCTATACTCTTGTCCTTTTATGAAAGGGGACATTTCAGCTTCAGAGTAAATGGGCAAACCCCGGATTAGAACTCAGACTTTTCAGTTCTCAGTCCTGGAGTCCTACTGTAATGCTTTTTACCATAACACACTGGTCCTTTGAGCTCTTGATAGCCAAGGGGCTGTGAAAATTTCAGATAAAAATCCATAGTCCCTCTCCATATCCTCCCCCCCCACCCAATTTAATTTGATTTATTAAAAAGCAAAGGGGAGTGTTTTCCTGTCTCCAAGTACCTTTCCAGTCCATGGTACGGGAGAGGTGAGGGCAAGAAAAAACACTAAAACCACCCCAGCTTTCTCACGTCCAGGTTTGTAAATGGCCACATGCTAATCTGCATGGGCAGAGCCAGGCGCAGGGAGCTGGTTTCATGTTGCCGAGAAGGGAGAGAAAAACTCCTCTCATAGGCGCAGGGAGGTGGTAAAAACAGATGTGTGCTGATCGATGGGCAGATTTTTCTCAGCTCCAGAGGTAAAGATGATTGCACAGTGTTTCTGTTTTGTTTCAATCGCTTTTCCTCCCCTATTGATGCTATTGGTGTTTCCATAGTTATTATTAGAAAGCTGTTTCTTTCTAGTTTTGCTCTGAAGGCTAGAAATGACAACCATTTTCAGAGTTTCCAGGTCTTGAAATACCGGTCCAGGGCTTTACCTTTTAAAACCAGTGTGGAGCAGTAAGGAAAGAGGTTTTTCTGATGAGGAAGATAAAATAACAAATGATACTTTGACATCGTATTAGTTGTCAGGAATGTGTTCAGCTAACTTTTTTCCTTCTCTCCCCTCCTCTCTCTGAGCTCTCTCTCCCTCCTTCTTTGTCTTTCTGAATCTTGCTAATAAAGCTTACAAAGGGAGACCACACATTAGGAAGTTGTCAGTCTTTTGACTGATGGCATATGGGCATAAAGGCCACCCATATGAGACAAGGTTCGTGAACATAGTTTTTCTTTATTTCTTTTTTCTCTGCTCTGTGATTCTCTGTCATAATTCTGACTTTTCTACATTTTGTTTTGTTTTGTTTTACTACAGCCATGGCACAGACAAATGTAAATCAGCTGCACAAATGTTTGTCATAATAAATTTTTATTAGACTTAGCCATTTTAGAAACTTGTAATCACTCATAAAGCATTAGCTACCTGATAGTTACATTGTTGTAAAAGAATACAATGATTTCTTAGTTTCCTCGTAGCACCCTTTTGCCCCAAACACAACTTGGTAAAGTAAACCCCCCCTGTCTTCCATGATTGAGTTAGTTTGTCCTTTTGTCTTTCTGACTACTGCTGGGGTTTTTCTTGCCTTTGCAACAAGAAAAAGTTGCTTTTTCTTATTAGTATTGTGTAAATGGCTAGAACGTTTCTCTGGTACGTTTGTAACAATTTTCTAAAAGCTGGCCCACAGTGTTAGAAGTCAATTGGTATTTTTAGTAGAGAAGGAAATTTTCTTAAAGTGTGAATCAAGCTATGGTTTTACTAATGTACCCATGACAGCATTTTTCTCTGGCTGTAGAACAAGCATGTTGCAGGCAAAATGTTTACATGCTGCTTAGATTATGTGAATGTGATTGGTTAATCTCTGTTTTATTGGAAAAAATACAAACCTTATGGAATCACAGTTATCTTCAGTGGCATGAATTTTGAAGAGTATGTATTAGGCCAAAAAAATCAATCTAATCAGTATTACTTAGATTAATATTTTAATAAATATTAATAATAAACAATAAATGTTAATTTTAATAAAAATTTAATAAAAATAATTACGGGTTAATATTTATTAGATTATTTATTTGCCCAATTGCTTTATAAAAAGTTCCCGTAATTGATACGTTTTCATCAATGTCCCACTCATCAAGGAACCCATTTGGTTTCTGAAAGTGCATTTTAAAATGCAGAATGGAGGGGCGCCTGGGTGGCGCAGTCGGTTAAGCGTCCGACTTCAGCCAGGTCACGATCTCGCGGTCCGTGAGTTCGAGCCCCACGTCAGGCTCTGGGCTGATGGCTCAGAGCCTGGAGCCTGTTTCCGATTCTGTGTCTCCCTCTCTCTCTGCCCTCCCCTGTTCATGCTCTGTCTCTCTCTGTCCCAAAAATAAATAAACGTTGAAAAAAAAGATTTTAAATGCAGGATGGAGGTGAAAAGTTAACGCTGATCATGTGCGTTCTTCTTATTGGTTTCCTCACAGCATCTGCTTTTTAGACACTTCCCTAGGATCCTCTAGAAATCAGTCAAAAACAACGTCAGAGTGTAGGTGAAGTGAGCCTGGGAGCCTGTGCCTCAGGGCCTGACTTGAGATGTAACTCAGAGTCCCCTCTTTCTCCTGCAGCTGTGTGGGCTCCTTTGGTTCTGAGGGTTATACTTCGCTCCTTTTGGTGTTGTTACGTTTCTTTTTCTCTTGTCGTCTGAAACTAATTTGTGTACTGTACTGCCAACTCACATTTTGAATTAATGTAAGGAAATTTGGGTCATCGGCCCATGGAGTGAGGGACCAGGACATTTTGTTACTAATTTGAAGGCCGGGTTCACCGATTTAAAAACTCTCCCAACAGCGATTAGGGCTTTGGTTTTTTCAAGTTAGAAAAGCTTCCTAGTATATAATTGCTTTCTCTGGCCTTTGGAAATGGATCTGCGGTTCTCTCCTGAGAATCCAGTTTTTCATGAATTTGGCCCGTGTGTTTCTTGGTATAGGCTGGGGCCAAAATACCATGGAAAACCTTTTTAGACTTGGAGTTGGGAAAGCCAAATAAGAGGAAAAAGTAATAAGCCAGTTGCCTAGAGTAATGTAAAAACTGAAGACCTTTTGTAATATTCTTTTAAAATAAGGTGTTCTTTAAAAGCTTTGGGGCATATTTGGACGGAGTTAAATGTCTTAACTAACAGTGAGGATCTGTTCGTTTCTCAGAGCGCCCAGCCCCCACGCCTGCTGTTAGCTCAGGACTTCTTCCCTAGTGCTGGGCCTTGCTAGCAGGTAATCAAGGTGGCAAACGACTGGCTCTTGCAGGAGAGGGGGAAGTTAACCACAAGTGCTCGTGTGGCATCCCTCCCCTGTCAGTCAGAAGACGAGAACTAGCTGGGCATGAAGCACTTGTGGTTTTAGTGTTAGGATGTGTGGTTAGGGGGAGAGGTTGTGAAGGCCTGTGGTTGTTACCGAATTCTTTGAAATGGAAGCATGGGTATGGGTAAGAACAAAATAAAGAACAGGAGTGAAACCTTGGGGCCCTGCGTAAAAATAAATAAATAAATAAATAAATAAACAAATAAATAAATAAATAAATAAGTAAATAAATAAACAAATAAATAAATTCAGAGGATTAGAAAAAAGCATTGTAATAGAAATCATCCATTTTCCATTTTTTAATTCTCATTAGTCTTGCAGCACATTTATTCTTTATTTGTAAAGGGTAGTGGTTTAAAGAATGAGATCTTTGCAAGAACTCTGTTGTGTGTGAAGGGGACGGTGTGAATGTGGTACAGCCTTGTCTGAAATACTTGAGTTCCGTGATCCATTTGGCCAGCCCGGATACACATTTGTCTAGGGGAGAAAGAACCCAGACCAGAAAAATGAATGTTTTGTCAGGGTGGTTTGTCATGAGACTTTCTGACTCAAATGAAAAACAGTTACAGCTCAGTTTTCCAGGGATCACACATCTGGCCATTCAGCTTCTCTTAGAGCTGATAATCAGCAAATGGTCAAGGAAGGTGGCTCAAGGCACATAGGGGAGCTTCAGTGACCCCACAGAGACTGTTCCTTTCTACTCGTGTACATGACTAGCAGTCTGGCTTCCTAAGGAGCCCAAGGAAGAGGTAAGACAGCAAATTTAGGATACGGTCCTGAAATGTGAGGAGGGATGGTCTGCAGTGTTTCCTAATGAGAAAGAGGAAAAAACCCAAAAAGTAGGCATGAATTTCTCTGCGTACAAGGTCAAAATGCTTCAGTAACTCCTTAACACATCACCTTGTGATTGCAGACAGTATTGTTGTAAACAGTGACCCCACATCCCTGAGAAAAACTAAAGTTATGGCCAGCCTTCTCTGTAATGAAGATGTGTGACTTTCCATCCACAGTCATTGCAAATAGAGTAAGTTTTGGTCCTCATGGTCAACTGTTTGGGTAGTAAGCCTTCCACATTTATTGCTTCATCTTTTCATTCCATTAAAAAGTCATATGGGGTCTCTTGGGTATGTCACATGGGTCTCCTCAGAGCGGTGGGGTTGAGGCACACCTGTTCAAATGGAGGACCGGTGCAGTTTATTTGGGTTACCAGTCCAAACACAGGAGACTCACCTTCTCAGGAGCTGATCGATTGAATGATTGATGCCTAGTAAGCCTTCCCAAGCCTTCTGGCTGGACTTAACCTTCTTTTTTTTTAAGTTGAAGTATTTATTTTGAGAGAGGAAGAGAGTGCAAGCAGGGGAGGGAGAGAGAGGGAGAGAGGGGACAGGATCTGAAGCAGGTTCTGTGCAGACAGCAGACAGCCCGATGTGGGGCTCAAACTCACAAGCTGTGAGATCATGACCTGAGCCGAAGATGGATGCTTAACTGCTTATCCGTCTGAGCCACCCAGGCGCCCCCGGACTTAAACCTTCTTTAACTGTCAATGTTTAATGGCAGTGTGGTTTTCCCACTTTAATACCTGAATATTTGACTTTGCATTTTGTATTGGGGAAACTTGCTACATTTCTCCTCATCACTGGGAAATAACCAAAACGGTACTAGTGTGTATCCTATTTTATGTTTTGCATCTGTGGTTTTCATTTTTCTTAAAGTCCCCTTCTTGCCTTTTCGTTTATCCTTCAGTCTGTGATGCTAAATTGTATTCTGTCATAATGTTAAGGGACAACTTGGACGTGGTTTCCTTTCTAAATAGCTGGGCATTATCTTTTTTTTTTTTTTTTTTTTAATGTTTATTTATTTTTGACAGAGAGAGAGAGACAGAGCATGAGCGGGGGAGGGGCAGAGAGGGAGACACAGAATCTGAAGTAGGCTCCAGGCTCTGAGCTGTCAGCACAGAGCCCGAGGCAGGGCTCGAACTCACAGACCTCGAGATCATGACCTGAGCCACCCAGGTGCCCGGGCATTATCTTGCTTAGAGATAACTTACTGATTATTTCCATATATCTCTTGCATTTCAGGCAAATGAAACTCTCCTACGTATGCGTATGGAGCCTAGAAATGGGAATTTAAATATTGCTGGCTGTGTGTACCACCTCACCTCGATGAATCTCTTACCTAATATTCCACTCAGGATAAAGTCTGGTTTATCTCTGCTAAAACTCAGAGATTAGAAAACAGACGTCGGCTTTTAGCAAGCCAGTGGCCTAGGAAAAAAGAGGATCGATCAGCAGCTTTGGTTATGGAGAAGGGAGACTCTGTGCCAGGGTTCACAGTGGCTTTCTATGCATTATATTCATCCTTCCATTTTCCTCTATGGTTAACAGTGTGGTTGAGTTTAGACAGTAGGAGTGTCTGATGTTTATAAATTCTCACTGATTGCCATCTGAGTGATGGTCGTATAGTTGACTTTATTTTATGTGCAGTTCCTCCTGCCTTCCCCTCCCCTGCTCCCCTCCACAGTCTGCAATAACCACTATACATCTGTGAGGTAGACAATCCATTGTAGTAGGGGGGGAAGAAAAAAAAAGATTCAGGCATCTTTTTTTCTTTATAGAATAGTTGCATTACCAGAATTGTCTGTACAGTTTTCAAAAGCAAATGCCACTTACCTCTTTTTGCCGGTGGACTTGGGTTTCTTCGGGTGTTTTTGCAACTCTGGGCTCCCATCCTACATCTGTCTATAAAACCTGTGTGGGCCTCAGGTCTCTCCCCTAATCCCAGAGTTGCAGGGCCTAGAGTTTAACTCCATAATTTGGAAGTGACATCTGTGCTTAAGAGTGTTACCTGGCAAGACAGGATTGCTATGTCCTGTTAATAGCGAGTCCCATTGTGTAACATGGCACCAACCAGGAGCTTTCTTCCGTTGCAACTGTCACTGTAAGATATAATGTTGGTGTTGAGATATTCTTTGGTATTAGGGCCAGTGGGCCAGGAACACTTGAATTTTGTGTCAGATTACAACTGTCTCCTGCTACCCAGTGCCTGCAGTTATCCCCAAGAGACAGTGACAAATAGGAATAAAATAGCACTGGTGAATTGGATTTGAGTCTCAACCCCAAATACTGAAAATCAGGCAGCTGGGTTGGACCAGTGGAGCATAAATAGCTTTAGCCCAAAGCAGGTCCTGACTAAGGACCTCAGTTCTGGCCCCCCTCCTCCTTGCCCCCCATCATCATTTACTGTTCTCTGGCCTAGTGGCGGGACCTCCAGGCTTCAGGGACCTACCGGCAGGCCCTGAAGTTGGTTTGCTCCTGCTGCCTCATTGGGTGAGAAAAAAGGTGCAGGTTCCATCCTTGTGCTCGTGTGTGACATGACCGGGGACTGCTTGTGTGGCAAAGGGCTTTGGCCCCTCACTGCTTTAGCAGGGAAGGGAGAGAAGACAGAGCCATAATCTGTGCCAGCAAGTGCCTTGGAACTCTTCCTGGGGAGGAGTGAAGAAAAGATAGAGGAGGGTGCTTCTTCACCCCAGAGGCTTCATAGTCAGACCCCTGATGTAAATTACTGCCCTGTTTATCCAGCCTGCAGTTCGGAAGAAACGTGAAGTAAAACATTCCACTTAAGAAACAAGCCTGTGTAATATCAGCAGTCTGGAGAAAGTAGCTGGCCTTTCCTCATGCACTAGTAGGATTAAGTATATTAGGAATACAATTGACATGGACATCAGTTCTCCATCGTTCGACCTACTCAAACGGTGATGTCATGACAGTGTCAATGGGATTACCTTAGTTAATTTTATTGAGCAAGAATCTGTTTCCTTCATCAGGATAAACTATTGGGCTTTGGGTTTTGTACCTTTATTTGCTTAGGAACTGAGTAATTGCCTCATAAAACAGCATGATGGTACTATTAACACTGAATTATAAGACCTGTTATTATAGAATGTGCTTCCTTAGTTGGGACAAGACTTCGTTGTTTGGTGCTTAAAATAATTAGTTTCTCCAAATGGGGTTATAATGAATAGTGTAAAATTTTACCTATTTAAAATAAAAAAGTTTACAATCTCTTGGGTGGCTTTTATGCATCATTTGATACTTCCAGAGAAGGATTTTCTTTGGGTGGGATTGTGGGAGAGGGAAGTATATTTAATGTTCAGAATGGAGGGGTTTAAGAATGAGAAAAATATTTGTTTTCTGTCATACCCATCTGGGACAGATTTGAGACAGTCATTAAAGGATTTGTCCCACAGTTTTGCCTGGTTTGGACATTGAGTATTAAAGTGTTCATTGATCAAATATCCTTGCATTTGATATTTGGGAGGACTTTATTATGAATGACAAAAAGTTTATGTGGCTTTATTTCTGAATGGACTTAAATGCATGTATTTGTTGTCTCTTCCTTGCACATGCTATTATTAAACTTTTTGTGCCATAAATTTTTAGGCATAAATGAAGGATGTTTAAATACTTCTGAAAGAACAAATTATAATTCTGTATAGGAATTTGTTATTGTTTTTCCGACTATTGGAAAGCTAATTATTGGTACCAAGTACCATTTTGGAATGAGAGTGCACTTTGTACTGTTTTGAATACTTGTTTGAAAATCATTTATTCCGTGAAGCAAGGTAGTCTGCCTTTCAGCCCTACACTGCACAAGGTGCCTTGGGTTCTGTCTGGGATATGGGGAAGTTCAAGATCTCCACAGCGATAAAGATATAAATACACAGCAGGTTAAATTCAATTCAAGGAAATGACGAGAGAGAGATAATTAGAACATGATTAATTACCAAATTAATGGCAAGGTCAGAAATTGTAACAATTGTAGTATAACCTTTGTTAACTTGCTTGGATTAACTGCTTATGAACAGTATTTTGATCTTAATGAAAGGGAACACCTGTTTTTATAGGTCATCCTCTTTGGCCTTGTTTTCTGTAATTAAAGATAATGATACCACCAGTTTTTGTTTGACACTTGACCTTCTCACAGTTTTGTCTAGTTTTAGATCCAAAAAGATCCCTGGGGCAGGGTAGTTGCTATTATTCATATATTTTAAAAAATTATAACTAAAAGACAAAGTCTAGGTCCAGGAGGTTATGTTCACATAGCTGCTTGGAAACTCAAGTCTGTGGTCTCCTAGTTTAGGCTGTTTTCTTGCTTTTGCTTTACCCTTCTTGGGGGATGACACAATTATGCAGTGCTCTAGGGGCGTCTGGGTGGATCAGTCGGTTGAGCGTCCAACTTTGGCTCAGGTCATGATCTCACGGTTCATAGGTTCGAGCCCCACGTCGGGCTCTGGGCTGAGAGCGCAGAGCCTGGAGCCTACATCAGGTTCTGTGTCTCCCTCTCTCTCTGCCCCTTCCCTGTTGTGCTCTGTCTGTCTGTCTGTCTGTCTCTCTCTCAAAAACAAATACTAAAAAAAGTAATGCAGCACTCTGTGATTACAATGATTTGATTTTCAGCTGACTTCATCACAGTGCACTTAAATTGCTGACTTGTTAGAGATGACTTTTTGGGGTCCTGAGTCCTTTTTAAAAGATGGTGGTTCTTTTGCAGGAAGCCAGTTGAGGGAAATTCTCCATGAATGTACGTCACAATGATGATGACCGACCAAATCCCTCTGGAACTGCCACCATTGCTGAATGGAGAGGTCGCCATGATGCCTCACTTGGTGAATGGAGATGCAGCCCAGCAGGTTGGTGCAGCAAGAGGGGAATTTAAGTACAGTTGTCTGAGTACAAAACATTAGCTCAGTCATTGTTTTTGCTTGAGATTCAATATCTGTGATTTTGAACATTAATAGTTCCGGAGGTAGGCGGTGCTGTTGTAGAATTACTGTATGCTTTCAAAAATATCCCATTGTGTTTTCTGAGAACAGCAAATCTGATCTCATTCAGTTAGTATTCCTGGTGAAGCGTCACAAAAATGTCTGATTTTGGAAATGAATCATTTTGAAAATATGTACAAGTCTTTGGAATAAAATGTCTGTTTATTCATGTCCTATATTATGCTTGACTGGTTTGCCTGGTCGGCCAGAGCAGGACACTCAGAGGGAGGGTCAGGTTTTGATCTCACACAGGGCGTGAGTGACCTGGGCAAGATGCACAGGCCCATGTGAACCCACTCTAGCTCCTGGGGCCGCCCTTCCATACGTAGAGCCTGCTGCTCAGAAGATGATGGTACTTCTTTTCTGTAAAACTTCTTTGTCAGTATTATTGAATGCTACCGAGTAGAAAAGATGTTTCTGAACTCGTTCATGTAACGCTTGGGAAGAGAGAGATTTAAGTGGTAAGTAAAACTGTAAGGAAATTATTAGGTGAGCTCTTCTGATAACACATTGTTTTTATTGACCACAAAAACCGGGTCTGCTTAGTCTTCTATTCGATAAATAGCGTTTGTCTTTGTGCCGTTCTTTAGAAGCGTGAAAGTTTCTGTCTTAGGAAAAGTAGAATTGGGAACAGTTGCTTGAAGAGTATTTACCCAAACTCTGTCAATGATTCAAGTGAGTTTTAGACAGCCATTCAGGTGATGGGAGTACATGCCCATTTCCCCTCCCCGCAATCTTTCCTGGTACAGGAACACCCTTTCTCCATCATAGCCCATTCAGGCGGCATCTCTGCCTCTACTGGATCTTACTTTGCTGCCTCATTTATTTATATTCCTTTCTTCTTCTTTAGACCGTGACCCTCTCAAGAGCAAAGCATATCTAATGGTGCTCAGTAAACGTTGGTTGGTTGAGTGAATTTCACCCCTTCTCACCTCTGATACAGGCATCTCCCTTCCTGACTCTTCAGTCTCTCTCTCTCGGTGCTGGATCATTGCCACTAATCACACCGTGGTGTCTTTTACCTCAAACGCACAAACAGCCACCCCGTTCCCCCACCCAACAAAGCCAGAGCCTCTCCCTTGACTCCACAGCCCTTCCCAGTTACCACCTCCTGTCTCGGCTCCCTCGTGGCAGGTCTCCTCTAAGCACAGCCTCGGCCCCCTTAGCTCCATTGCTCCTCAACCCCAACGTCTTCACTTGGACCTGCTACCCTCCACTCCCCAGCCTGTCAGCAAGGCCTGTTGGCTTCATCTCAGGACCACTTGCTGAAACCATAATTTGCCACGTCCACTTCACTTCCGCTCCCACCGCTGGACTCCAAGCCGACGTCTCTCACCAGGGAGGACAATTCCTCTCACTGGTCTCTCTGCTTTTATTTTTGCCACAGAAGGTATTTGCCACACCGCCCTCGTTGGAGAGAGTTGCTAAAAAACACATGCATCACGTCAGTGCCCTGCTCAGAGCTGTCCTGTGACACCCGGAATAAAATCCGAGTGAAGGGCCATGGCCCGGCAGCCTTCTGGCTTTAGTCCTTACGCGCTTCATCGTTCTCCCCCTGATCTGCTCACGGGAAGATCTCCACAGAGTGCCACGAATGGTTCAAGGTGCAGTGTCTGGTCTCCCTTCTCACTAATTAAAAGGTTTAAAAAACCCCAACGTGCTCAAATGCGACTCAACTTGGAACGCATCTTGGGACTCAGTGTTGTCACCTAGTTCCTGTTTGCACGTGAGACACACACACACGCGCGCGCGCGCACACACACACACACACACACACACACACACACAGAATTGAGCGGGGGAGGGGCAGAAGAGGGAGACCCAGAATCTGAAGCAGGCTCCAGGCTCGTTTGCGAGAGCTCTCTCCTCACGGAAAGCCCTACTAATGCTTTTGAAGGCTTTTACTGCGCTGTCCCTCTGAGGCAACACCTTTTCATCTCAACGTGGACCTTTTGGAGACACAGGGCTGACTTCAGTGATGGATGTTGCAGGCGCTGCCTGGCAGGCCCTTGGGGGTGACATTTTGAGGGAGGCAGCCCTTGAGCCTCCTCTCCAATTCTACCATTCTAAAATGCTGCCCACTGGCCACGGGGCTGTGCCTCTGCATTTCTGCCGGGAGCGTGTATGGCGAGGCTTACCTTGTGTGTGTGTGTTTACAGCATTCTTAATACTTTGCAGCTGTGCGGAGGACATTCTAAACATTTCCGTATATGCAAAAGAACCACCGCAGTTATGAGAAAGCTCCTCAGTCCCCACAGGCCTCCTCCTCCTGAGTTTTGTACTGATGGTTTCTGGATTTAGTTAGTACGGGTCCTTGGCAAGATACGCGGCCCTACTCTGGCTCTTGAAATGAGAGACACTGTTAATTTTCATGATCCAAAGCTTGAAACTTTGGTCATTTTATAGAGGTAGCAGGAAAAAGATGATTCTTTTCTTAAAATGAAAAGCCACCTTCATTATGATTGAAGATGTAAGAAAACTATATATTACCAACTAAAAAACGAACAGGAACAATGGTAAACACGGAGTGTGGACCGAAGCGACTTAACAGCTTTGCTTATGTAACAGCTTCATTGAGATATAATCCACATGCCATGTAATTTGCTTATTTAAAGTACACAATTCACTGGAATTTGCTACAGTCACAGAATTGCACAACCATGACCACAATTTTAGAACCTTCTAATCATGATACAAAGAAACCCGGTTGCAGTCACTTCCCAGGCCTTTCTTCCCCATATTCCCAGGCGACCACTAATCTACCTTCTCTTTCTGTAGATAATTTGCCCGTTCTGGACCTTTCATGTAAATGAACTCGTGCTATATGTAGCCCATTGTGGCTGGCTTCTTCCACCTAGCGTAACCTTTTCAAGGATCATCTGTGTAGCGGCATGTATCGATACGTTACGCCTTTTTTACTGGCGTCACGTGGATATATTACATTTTGTTTATTCATCCATCAGTGGATGGACATTTGGGTCGTTTCCACTATTTGCCCATTATGAATAGTACTGCTGTGAACATTTGTGTGCAAATTTTTGTGTGGATGTACATTTTCATTTCTCTTGGATATCTACCTAGGATTGAAATGGGAGCAGCTTTATTTTGAACTGTTGTTTTCTAAATAAAGTATCTCTGTTTCTGTCACTATAATTTGTTCTACCTCTGAATAGATCAGCATAGCTAAATAAAGTTTGCTTCTTTTAATATGCCTGCCAGCATACTATTCTTGTGTTCTAAAAATCAGGTTTCCTGACCTGAGTTTTTGTGTATGACCATATCAATTATAGTGAATGCCCATCAATAATCAGAATATTGGTGCAAACATTTTCAGAACCTATGGTATATAAATTTAACTACCTTTGTTAGAGACTATTAGCATATTTTAGAGGTAATGTAATAGCTAGTTTTAAGCACAAAAGAGTAAGCCTCAGCCCAATTTCCAACTTTTTCTATTGGTTTAATATTTTAATAATCTCTGAAGAATTACAGCAGTCAGGGGTGCCTAGGTGGCTCAGTCGGTTGAGCACCCAACTTCGGCTCAGGTCATGATCTCACAGTTTGTGAGTTTGAGCCCTGTGTCGGGCTCTGTGCTGACAGCTCAGAGCCTGGAGCCTGTTTTGGATTCTGTGTCTCCCTCTCTTTCTCTGTCCCTCCCCCACTCACACTCTTGTCTCTCTTGCTCTCAAAAATAAATAAACATTAAAAAAAAAAAAAAAAGAATTACAGCAGTCACCAGGGTTTAAATAAGGAAACCATTAGGTTGAGAACAGAAGTGTTACCATAGGGTTTGCTGATTTGCTAACTTAATCTGTGACACTTGTAACTTAGAGGAGGGTGGAATGCCTCTTTATATTCTCGTGTTGTTGGTGACTCTTCTCATATATGTGTTCATGAAGGGGTCAGTGGGGATGGGTTAGATGCCCCTCTGTCCTACTGTTCTTTGAGGGAAAGTAGCAAATGTTTGATAACCATATTTCTTTTGTCTTTCTCCACCCTGCCCCGCTTTAAGCTTGCACAGTATTAATTGCTAATGAGTGTTGTTACTGCCTCTTCTTCAGGAAGTAGATCTCCTTAAATGTAAACAGAAAACTTGTTTCTCCTTCCAGTTCAGGATAACCTGTAAACAGGTTTGCCCTGGAAGACAGGTTAAAGTACCTCAGCCGTGTCCGTAGTTCTCTTGACTTTGCCTGTTCCTTTTGATCAGCATTCAGCATGTCATTTTATCAAGACTGAGTTCCCCGCCCCACCCCTCCCCCCCCTTTTGTTTCTTCTTTTCGAAAGCCTTTGTTTCCACTAGACAGAATACACAGCCAGAGATTTCCTGGAGCATTCTTTTGAGTACACATTTCCAGACAGCACGTTAAACACATTAAAACTTTCCACGTTCAGATGGTGCTCGTCATCGGCGTGTCTTTTACATCAAACGTGCTTTTCCTCCTAATCCAGTGACCCTTTCTGTTCTGGTTGATATCTTCTTAATAACTTTTCCTTGATGGCTTCCTTTCGTGCATTCAGTAGTTCAAATCCTCTCACCATGCAGGTTTACTCTTTAAATATCCTGATAGCCACCGTGTCAGGGAGACACAGAGAGTGTTTTACAATCAGTACAGCGGAGACAAATGGATAAACAGTTCTTGGGAAGTTTGCCCGGGAAACAGAAAGATACTCAAATGAGAATGGGACTGGTGGTGAAAATAGAGGCTGCAGCTATTATTGCCGAGCAACGTTACATAACAGCTCTTTTTATGACAGAATCCTATTTAGAGGCTGGGGCTCGGGTCAAAGATAGAGAGGTAGGTTGGTCAAGTGTTGGGTTTGAGAAACTCAGCGTGGGGCAGCTGGGTCTCAGGGCAGACTCTTCGGCATCCAGGTGTAGAAGTGTACAAGTTGTGCACAGATGTTGAAAGAAAATGGTTACCGCAAGCTGCCATCCAAGTTCTCTCTACCCCTCACACATAACAAGGCTGCAGGTGTCAAGGGACTGCGGTCATCTTTTCTTGGAGATTTGGGGTAGAAAGGAGGAGAGAGAGGGTAGGATTTACGACTGAATTTAAGGAGTGACTCAGTAATAGATTTGTTCATTAAAAATTTTTTTTTTTTAACATTTATTTATTTTTGAGACAGAGAGAGACAGAGCATGAATGGGGGAGGGTCAGAGAGAGAGGGAGACACAGAATCCGAAACAGGCTCCAGGCTCTGAGCTGTCAGCACAGAGCCCGATGCGGGGCTTGAACTCACAGACCGTGAGATCATGACCTGAGCTGAAGTCGGACGCTTAACCGACTGAGCCACCCAGGCGCCCCTAGGTTTGTTCGTTTTAATAAGTATTTGTCCCATGTGTTCTGTCCCAGCGTTGCCCTAGGTGTTGGTAGGTGCTGGCAATGCAAAGATGAATGTGACTGTTCCGGCCCTGAAGGAAGGAGCGATCGAGTTGGGGAGCAAAACGTGGTTTACCAAAATAAAGAGGCTGTATTTATACATGTGTAGAGCCACAGGAGAAGTGCTTGGATTGTAGAATACGTCCGTGCCCTGGGAGCGCAGGGGAGGGGTGGACCGGGAGTGGAATAGGCGGGCAGGAAGACCGACCTGGCTAGGAAGAGTGTCTGTGGGGAGGCTGAGCCTGAACAGACACCTCACTTGAAGCGAAGTCTGGGACTGTTACTCAGCTTTGCGTATCAGGTAATCGGGTTCTGTTTTATGAAGTGACGCTGCTCTGTAGGGATAGTATATTCAGGGGAGGGCTAATGTTAGCGGTGCTCCAAACTGCATCTGCACATTCTACCTTCTCTTTTCTGGCGCCTTTGCTCTTCAGTGTTCTTGTCAGTGCATCTTTTTGTCCTCCGATGCATCCAGTGTGGCTGTGCGTCCCATGATGTCCTTCAGAATTACTGACCCCATCGAGATGCAGAGTGGGGGCACCTCTCCCCCAGAGCTACCTTCCAGCAGCACAGGCAGCCACCCCTGCTTCTGAGGGCGTGCTTTCAGCTGTAAAAAAAAAAAAAAAAAAAGGCGTGAGTTTATCCAGGTCTGTGGTCTGGTTTGACAATCCTCTCTGCCTTAGGTTTGCCAGTTTCGCTCACTACAAAGGCTTCTGAAAAGTCATAGCCTATGCATAATCTCTGTCTCATAAAGGAAAATGTTGATGCTATATTATCAGAGGCTGTTGTTATATGTGGCACCCACGATAATTACAGCATATGACATGTAATTATGACAGCTCTGAGCTGTCTGGGTTGAGAGACACTTCAGAATTTAATTAGCCAAAGGCAATAATAATGAGACAAAACGTAGGCCGTATCCTTCAAATGGGAGAAATTGAGCTGCCTTCAAAAAGGAGAGGATTAAGGGAGAACACTGGAGTGGCAAAGTTGCATTGCAAAACAACGGCAATTTTAAACTCTACGGTGGTTTTAACATTATGACTGTTTTCAGTTTACTGCAATGTTTGACCGTCTGGCTGCACTGTAAACTCCAGGAGAGCAGGGACCGTGTCTCTTTTTCACACCACGCCTGGCGTCTGAGGTAGCACTCGGTAAATCCTTCAGAATGGGTGAAGGATGAGTGAAATGAGCAAATTTAATTCGTCTAAACCAGGGCTTGAAAACAGGCTACTTGTTGCATCTGTCATACAGGCCTCCTCCACCCCCCCGCTTCTTTGTAATTGATACAATTATGGAAAAAATAATTAGGTTGCCGGTACTTAAAAATTGGAAGATGTACATAAAATTCTGGATCTTTCTATGTATCTGGAAATCCCAGAAGATCTGATGACACCGGGCTGGTCTTCCCACTTGGCAACAATGACTGGCAGAAAATGGCAACTGCCCGCGTTAGATGGGGACCGTCTTTCTCAGGCCCCACTCTGTCCACTTCACTCGGTTTCCGCACTCGCCCGGGTGCTCTGGCCATCCGAGTTGGAACCTGGAAACTGCCAACCTTTTTACCTTTGAAATTGCATCCTGTGTTCACGCAGTTCATGTTTTAAATAGAGCAAAAATGTTTGACTTTTCAGGCACACTCATTTTTGTATCCTACTTACGAAGTGATTTTCAGCCTCTTAGTTTTCTACTTAGGACTTGTGAAATGAACTGCTGTGGGCTCTGGTTCACCTGGCTTTGTGGGAGGGTTTCAATTATATGTCTTACAAGTTAGGACCCGCGTATTGTTTTCTTTGGCCTCTGCTTTTCGGTGAGCAGAACTTGGGCCCCCAATCAGTGCCACATTGAGAGCTCCCCAAAGCATCGGAAGGGCAGAAGGAACAACCCGGCGCCTTGGTTTTTACTGTTTACAGACCAGTTAGGGACATTAAACACAGATGCAAGCTATCATCGTTCCAAGGGCAGAGATGCAGATACTTGTGTTTATAATCTTGCTTTTCAGTCTCCAAGAATTGAGGCTTCCTTAAATACTTATTGAAATAGAATCTTTTCAAAGCAGACTTTTCCTGGTTAATTCCTAGATGAGGCATTTCATAGCATTTCTGTATTAACTTTCTCCTTGGATAAGATTAAATATGATAGTTTTCCGACCTCTAATGTCTATTTTCTTTTGCAAATGTGTATGTGTCATGTTAAATGTGACGTGACAGCCATTGCTGTATCACACAGTGCAGTAAAAATAATATATATACACACACAGAGGAAGCAAAGATCCGTCTACATGTGTTAAGACATATGTTTGCATATAGCCATTTTCGTGTTGGCAGACTTTTCTCTTTTTTGTTCAAATGATTGATTTTAAAAGTAAGATTATATAGAAATGATATATACAAGACAATAGTGAGCAAGCTGCATAAAATTAGTAACATGAATCTTTACGTTCCAAATGCTTATGTAAAAAATAAACAGCCTACCGAGAAGCCAGTTGCTCAAGTGACAACAGTATTGTAACTAGGTTACAATTCTGGGTTTAGCTACTTTCAGACTACATTTATTTCCCCATTTAAATTGGGGTTGGCCAGAATTAGGTGCCTCTTAGTAATTTTCCAGCCAGCTCTACGTTTCGAATAAACTGAAGCTGAACTGTAGTGGGCCTCCAGAAAAAACAGAATTCGTGTGCCATTTTCGTGTTCATTCCTACATCGCTATTGCTTCTCTGCCCTGGGCCTTTTTCCTTAATAGGCGACCATCAGATCAGATCATTGCTGGAAGGGAATGTGTTTTATGGGCAGCAGGTGTGTTTGGCGTGATCATTAATTGGAATAATTTGACCCTGCCTCTCCTGGATCCACTCTTTATTGCCCATTTCTTGCTCCTTGCGGTAGAGTAGGTGTGCGTTTGGATAAAATGGACAGCCTCCATTTAGAAAATTCCTTTGCTAAGGGTTTCTGCTTGGCAAATAATTGGGCAGTTAAATGGAGACAGCACAGAGCTGGAGCGGACTGTCTAGCTTTGGGGGCAGGTTGACGAGAAAGTATATATGTCAGTAAAGCTGTCATCAGGGTTCCATTGCTATTATTTTCAAGACATGGAAATTAAATCACGTGAGCCAAACTTTAGATTTGGAGAGTAACGGACTTGCGCTTGTTACCTAGTTATGTTATATGACTTAATTTTTAAGAGGTATCGTTAAAATGTTCTTGTGTTTTCTGAGTAGTTAGAAAAATTCAGCACCGACTGAAGTGTGTTACTACTTCAGACAGAAATTTCTTTGGTCTTTGTGGGAATGTTGAGTTCTAGCTTATGGGAGAAACTGTGACACACTGAAGCATGTGCTTTGCTCAGCGATGTTGTTCGGTAGCTGAACCAGCCAGAGTCGTGTACCTCATTCATCTGTCCTGATTTCACCCTTTTACTTTTTGTTTTGCATTGTCAGAATGGGCCTGTTTGAGACCCATCCTTCTTCTCCTTACCTTGCAAAAAGTCCATATGAAGAGTATCTTTTTGGAATGACTGTTTTGTTGATGATTTATTTGGTGACTTTAGTCATGACTGAAAATAAAAGTAATATAAAATGTGAGTATACTAGGAATTACGAAAGAATGGCAGCCATAGGTTTCTTTTGGGGGTTGTGATGGGAAATCAGACCTTAGGCTTATGTATACCCTGTCTGTGAATAATACCTATTTTAAAGACCCAGGGAATCCACTTAGGGTGGAGTTGGGTGAAAGAGGACATTATCCCTTAATAGGTGGGGGTTCGCATCCAATTTACTTCTCAGGAGTCTCCATTTTCTCTTACTTATTTATTTAGATTTTTAGAGAGAGTGAGCTCATGAGCTAGGGAGGAGCAGAGGGAGAGGGAAAAGAGAGAGAATCTTAAGCAGCTTCCATGCTCAGTGTGGAGTCTGATTAGGGACTCCATTTACAACCCTGGGATCCTGACCTGAGCCGAAACCAAGAGCTGGACGCTCAACGGACTGAGCCACCCAGGCGCTCCCATGTTCTCATTTTTAAAGTCGTTTCCTCAGGGTCAGGCACTGAAGAGTTTTCCTATTTTTTTATTGACGGCCTTTGCACATCACTGCTTCTTCAAGCTGCCTTGGGACTTCGAAGAGCCTCTCTTCGGGAGACCAGAAGGTAGGCACTACATACACCAGCTTTACCTGCTCCTCCTTTGGACCGGAGCTTTGTTACAGAGGCTCCTTCTGTAATGATTACTCCAACACTAAGGGGCAAGTATGGGATAAAAGATTCTGTAAGTTGGCCTTTTCCAGAGATTTCAGTGCCATAACATTGTAAAAGATTCATTAAAGGTCAGATATTTGACATTGAAAGAATTCTGAGTATCTGAGTTTTTGGCATTTGCTTCAATCTTAAATGTTACTTTGTAAGCTTACTGATCACCAGAAGGCTTTTGGTCTCCACTGTGGTTGAGTGGATCTTTCTTAGTGGGCAGTATGTTGAATTGTTGGAAACAATGGCTTTTGATATTTTGATTTCCTTGTTCCCTTTGTGGTGGTGGTGGGGGTGGGGGGTGAATGATAACTGCCTGAGGGCTTCTTAGGTGCCCGGGGGAGTTGGTGCTAGGGGCTTACATACCTCGTTTCATCCAGTAATCATACACCCTGATAAGGTGCTGATCATTTTTACAGACAGAACTGGTGGCAAAAAAGGTTAAGTACCTGCAGCTGGATTTGAACCCATTTAGAACCTACCTTTCGAAAAGGGTGTAGAGTTGCTTGGGTTAGGGATGTCTCATTGTCTTCTTGTTCAGGTAAACAGTTGGGAGAGACCTGGGGCCAGTTTTACCTGATAGTCCATGATAAAGTTCATTGGGAAGAGTATTCCTGTCATTGGGAAGAGTATTCCATTCTTATAGGATGATGTTCACACGAGCTCTGGAAGGTGGCAGCGATTCTGGGCCTGGAGCTTCTGAAGCTTGCAGGCCACGTGGTAGTGGTGGTGTCTTAGGCCTGGAGGAGGAGTTGGGAGTGAAGTCATCTTAGGCCCAGGTCACCAGAGCCCCTCCCTTTCTTTCCTTAGGGGGATAGTTCTTTCCCTGAGATTTGCAGCAGAGGCGTGGTTCCCTCTGGGGTCACAGCTGTGGAGAGAGACAGTGGTGACCAAAGAAGGGAAGCAGGGGTTCCTTGTCCCAAGGAGCAAGGAGATGACCTTTTTGTCTGCCCTCTTTTCCTCCCAAACCCGGCCTTTCGTTTTCATTCAAAAATTACATCACCCCAGAGGCACAGTTTTTTGTGTCTGAAGAAATCTAACAACTTCTTGTAAGACTCGAATCTATTACATTGTTTGTTTTTCATTCTGAATTTATGATTGTTTCTCTTAACTGAGGTCGAAACTGCAAGCACAGAACACCCCAAGTTTATTCTCCCAGGAGAAAGAAAAGGGCCACTTTGCTCCGTGAGCATTCCTTGGATCTCTCACCTCTGCTTACTCTTATTCTCAGGGGGAATACAGAATTAAGTGTCATGCCGTATTTGTACCATGAGCCATGAAACGGCACCCATTTGCTTGCCAGTTCCTCGTTTTCTTTGTTTCAGATTGATGAAGGGCTGCTTGGACTTAGTCTCTCCTCAAGATGTTAATTGTATGTTTCAAAATCATGTGTTCTGTTAAAAATCACTTACGCATAGCCTTGGAAAGAGAACTGGAGGCAGGGAGTTGCTTCAGGGGTGCAGAATATTGTTTTGGAGGCCTTGGGAAATAAATCTTAAGAGTTAGTTCATTTACCACCAAGACATATTTAGTCAGTGTATATAAACAAAAGAAGTCACAGTGTGCCTGGACATTATTTGTCCCAGATGGAGTTTAAACTTGGCTCATTATACTGCACTGATGTCATGGTGCATAAACTGGCCCCGAATTAGAGCCGCGCATTGAATCTGCTGTGTACTTGTATGTGCTGAGGGCGGGTGAGGAGGAGGGGAGGGGCCGGCTGGAAAATCTTTGTCACATTTTTCCTCCCTTGTCTGCAGAGACTAGTGTCAGTCCTGAATTTGGACTTGGTGCAGAATGAGGGAAGAATTGGAATAATCTGTTCATTTGTACAGATCGGTATGTGTATGCACTCGGGGATATCATTATTCCAAGACTAAGAGTACAAATGCTCTGAGCTTTCCAACAGTTGCTTACAAAGCTCTGATATTAAGATCTAGAAAGGAAAATCTTAAAGCATTTTTGAAGAGCGTTTTTCAGTCTGTCTTGAAAGCTTAAATCTGGACAGTTTCTTTAAACTTTTTAATGGTTTTAAGTATCCAGCTGTATAATTCTGTTTCCCTGGAATGTATGGTGGATAACCTCTCAAGCTACTTGCTTAAGTGTTTAAAAGGGCAAATGCCTGATGCTCCTTGGAGAATGTGGCCAAGTTTAATTCTTCCTGTGTGTTTTGAGAAGGCAGCTTGTGGGTCAGAAAAGGGTCTTCTGGAGTTCTGAGCAGTTAATAGGAAATTTCCACATACTGTGGTGTTACTTTATTACTTTTTATTGCTGACTTTCATTATGATAATCTTAATTAGATGCATTTCCAAGTAATTCAAACCATTTTGTAGACGTAAAGGGCTTAGATTTCAGAACTTCTGTGAATGGATTCCAAAGTCCCTGTTATTGCCTGAATCCACGGAAACTGAACAGACACCGGAATGCGAATGAGTTGGGAGGTGAATTTTTAAGGAAACCCAGAATGTTTCTCAAACAAAATCTGGTCAGAGGTGAGAATTGGCTGGTTATAGATTTTTTTTTTTGAGAAGGTTAAATGCAGATTCAGTTAAAAAAATTATGTATATATTTATATATCAATATATATTATATATATTATATATAATATTTATAAATATAAATATATATTATATATCATATATTAATATATGATATATTAATATATAATATATATTTTATATATTATATATTGATATATGATATATTTATATATATATATAAAATATAAATATATCATATATCAATATATAATATATATATTTTCTTCAGAGGCCACATTTTTTTCTTAGAGGTTTGTTACTGGTAGAAATTTGAAGATGAGGAATTAATAGTTATTTATTGAGTACATATTATGTGTAAGCCTTGTACCAGGGCTGCATTAGGGTTGCTCTTTTCCTTAAGTGCACATAATATGAGGTATTATCTCTCTTGTGTGTGTGTGTGTGTGTGTGTGTGTGTGTGTGTGTGTGTGTGTGTGAGTGAGGAAATACAGGGCTAGAAAGGTTAAGTGCCTTGTGTAGCAGAGTGGGACTCAAGTGCCATCTATCTGGTTTGCTCTTCTCACTGTGCAGCTTGGTTATCTTGGCTGATTTTTTAAAATGAACTGAAATTAAAATAAGATGAGCAGAGAGTGACTTAACTACTCAGTGTTTACACGCTAGCATGTTATTTAGAAGACAGCTGTGGCCTGAGTTCCATTTCATTTTACCTCACCATACAATATGGCAGGAAAAGACACTTAAACGTGTAGAAGAAGTATGTGCCATTGTAGATTTATTTTTTTTAATCTAACATTTCTTAAGATTGGTTTATCTAATTTAAAGATGGCATTGTAGGTGTGATATGGTTTTATCTAAAATTCTGAGTCCTTAACTTACTCTTCAAAACTTTTTGTGGATGTACAGTACGCTGAAAGGCAAACTTTAACTTCAAGATTTAAAGAGCGAATGGACTAGTGTGAAATGGAATTCTTTAGGAATCAGCAAGTAGATGGTTTGGGGAGATGATTCACTTTGGGCCCTTGAATCCTAATTCTGTTTCCCAATATCCTACCAGTCCTACTTGTCGTCCTTTTCTTTTCTTTCTTTCTTTTTTTTTTTTTTAATTTTTTAATGTTTATTTATTTTTGACAGAGAGAGAGAGACAGAGCATGAGCCGGGGAGGGGCAGAGAGAGAGGGAGACACAGAATCCAAAGCAGGCTCCAGGCTCTGAGCTGTCAGCACAGAGCCCGACATGGGGCTCGAACTCAGACCACGAGATCATGACCTGAGCCGAAGTCAGACGCTCAACCGACTGAGCCACCCAGGCGCCCCTGTCATCCTTTTCTTGTGGTGCGAAAACCCACCAAAAATGTGGCAGGTGGATGCCTTATCTACTGTGACTGCCTGGTGAGGTGACTGGAAATAAAGGAAAGGAATACCAGGTGGCTGTTGAACACTCTTGGGCTTAGCTTTTTAGAGCAAAAGCCAAGAACCCAAAGCGAAGAAATAAAGGACAGAAAAAGTTGAGGAGGGAGGAGGCACAAGACGGGCAGACGGTGGATGCCCAGCAGCGAGAGCAGGGTAGACACGGAAGTGGCAGCATCACAGAGGACAGAACTAGAGTGATGGGAAGTAGGAAAAAACTAAAGTAGTTCCGGATTGCAGAACCATAGACCTTACTACACCTCCATGATCTTAAAAAATTCAGTGTTGGTAAAGAGATGGGGCTGAACGTGTCTGCGGCAGAGCCCGTGACCTGGCTAGCCGTATTTAAACGCTAAACCAGCAATTGTTTTTGAAAACTTCAACTTTGAACAGCCTAATCCCTGAATGATGTCCCAGGTGGATGTTTCATTAACCTCTTTACTGGTCTCCATGTGCCCAGCGTCTCCCATATCAGTTTGAGGTCCCCACCCGTGTTGGGGTTGTCTAGTAACGTTGCTTTCCCGTTGGGGGGTTCTGCTCACAGGGTAAAATCCAGACTTGTAAGTGGGAAGAACAAAGACTTTCCCTAGGTGGCCCTGCTCTGCAGTCTCGCCTTTACCCCTCTGTTCCCTACATGTGTCATTATGGCCACTTCGGAATTCTAAACACATCCTGCCATCCAGGCCTCTGTGCATTTGCTTGTGTGATTGGTCTTTTGATTATCCACTTGCAGTCTCTTGCTCCCGCTTTAATATCACTCTCAACTTAACTTTCCCCGATTTCTCAATGCTTCCTTCAGTTTCCATAGCTCTTTGTAGCAAATAGTCTGATTTTATTACAGTTCATTGTATTTTCTACCCTTGCACCCACAAAGAGGACGTCCTCTTTCTCGTCTTGGCATCATCAGTACTTTACAACATGCCTGGCACATGGTTAACTACTCAGCAAGTAAATGCTTTCCAAAAATCAAGGCTTCAATAATAGCATTGAGCATTGATGTTAACTAAGTGTCATTGATGGAAAGTCAAGGGCTGAATAAATGATAACATGCTGTGTAGTGGTGGGGAGGTGAAGCCCTCTCTGTTCCGTAAAATCCTTCCAAATCCCTAGAATAGGACTTCTTTGAATTCATTTCTGATTTTATGTTAGTGGGCATAAGATACCAGGCAATAGGAGTGCCAATTTTAGACAATTGAAAACACATAAGTAATATAGAAAAGTTAGCTCTGTCATTAGAATATTTAATGATAAAATATTGGGCACTGATTTCCTGTCAGTTAGAAGGATGAGAATTCCCCTTGGGCACATTATTTCCTGATTATATCAGTGGGGGAAGAACAGTGTTCAGTGAATGACATGGCCAACATTGAAATAGGTTTAAAAATATTAGAATCTTGGGAATATAGGCAGTTAAATCTGTTTCTTCACTGAACTGGCCTTGAGATTTTTTTTTTTCTTTTTAATGTTTATTTATATTAGAGAGAGAGAGAGAGACCGTGCAAGTGCGGGGGGGGGGGGGGGGGGGGAGGTGGGAAGAGAGAGGGAGACACAGAATCCGAAGCAGGCTCCAGGCTCTGAGCTGTCAGCACAGAGCCCCACGTGGTGATCAAACTCACGAACTGTGAGATCATGACCTGAGCTGAAGTTGGAAGCTCAACCAACTGAGCCACCCAGAGGCCGCTGGCCTTGAGATTCTGATAGTAGAGTTGTTTGTTTAGGTTCAATGCGTAGCTTAGCAGACTTGCATGACATGAATTATTACCACATCAGTGTGGGTCACATTGCTCTTTCTCCGCCTATCAAAACTAGACATGAGGTGGCTGGATCTAAATGGTGGGGGACATTTTCGAATCAGTGTCCAAAAAGCACATGGTAGGGCTGGTTAGTGAAAAGTGGTCTGAACTGCCCATTCGCCATCAGTGTGGTCGGAACCCAGCCTGTGGACGTGGGGTGCGTGGATGGAATTGAGGGGGAGAAAGGGGTTGTATCTCACCTGATGGACATTTTTGAAAAGGATTAACCCCGAAGTAGTGATGACAAGAATCACATTTTGTTCTCAGTGAACATAATTTTCAACAAAGGAAGAAGCGTTCTATTTTTTGGCACTGAAAAACTGGGTGAAAAATTTGTTTATTAAAGTGAAAGAAAATTATTTAAAGTAAACATCATGGTGCTTCAAATATTCAAGAATATATGGTGGCTGTTACTTTTAGCTAGGGAAAAACTATACTTAAGCGTACATAGAATTTTGGTCTTTTATATTCTTGAGTTTTATCTTGAAAGTCCTGTAGTTGAAACCTTAGATTCTGGCATTTGTGGCCCTCTTAAAAGAGGCTTTTAACCTAGTTTTGGCCATCTATATTACATTTTGCATTTTTTCCATTTAAGTTAAGGCTATATTTTTATTCTTAGCAAACAGCAGCTCTTTTTGTAATAGAATCTCTTTATTCAAGGCAGTATACAATTAAAGAGAGGAGAAATGTATGACTTCTTACAAGCTGCCATTGTATTCTCTTTATAGCCCTTACCACTATCTATAAAGGTTTTATTTTTGCTTAAACACTACCCACCCCCCACCTCTCCTCATCCCATGTAAGTTCTGTTTGTCAGCCTGAGGTGGGCAGAACTTTGTATTGTCTAAGGCTCTATTCCCAATGCCTGGAGGAATGCCCAACCCATTCTGGCCGCTCATTGCTACTTGCTAAAATTAATAGAGATACAGTAGTAATTTTTCTGAGAACACTTGTTTTGTGAAATGGACTTACTGAACTCTTTTGAATGTATATGTTTTCAGCAGGCACTGGCATGATTTCAGTGCATAAAAGTGTCCTCCTGGGTTTGATTTCTCTTCCCTTGGTTACCTGTTAATCCATTCCTGCCTTTTTTTTTTTTTCTTTTTGGTTAATCACAGATGACTTTGGGAAACATAGAAGCTGTGGTACAATCTTTCCAGGAGTCCTCTTTTATTTTTCTTATGCCTCCTCTTGGCCCATGAGAAGTGGCATCTAGTGATTGTGATAGTCCGTCATTAGCTCATTGGTTCATCTTAGGATTCTAGGGGAATTCAAGGACTTGACAAGGGCTTTATGAGAATAAATCTTGCTCAGTATAAAAACAACTGTTTGTTGTTAGGTAAGGGTTTCCAACTGCCATTTTGGGCAGTTTCTGACTGCTATATTGGCTCTGGCTCAGGGAGTGGGCTTAGATTTCCTAGAACAGAACTCATCCTCAGAACATGTCTCGGAGACACGCCTTTGACCCAGTTAAGTGAGTTCTCTCCTTATAGCTATTTATTAAAGTGTAAAGCATCTTCATGAAGAATTGACTTTGTGAAGCCCATGGCTATCAGAGCAGGGAATGCGTGTGTTAGAAGAGAAGAGCGTGCATTTTGGTCAGATGGGGCTGGATTCCAGTGCTAACTCTGTCATTTTGTAGTTTTGTGACTTTAGACAAGTTTCTTACCTTTCTTCAGCCTCAGTTTCCCCATCTGTATAATTTGGTTAGTAATACCTACCTGGCAGACCACAGGGCTTTAATAATAATTGTTTATGTAATTATCGAAAAAAAGCTGTTAAAAAGACTTTATCAAGTAGCCTCATCATGCTGAGTTAATTTTAGAGCTATGTAGTGGTCTGATGAGGAGGCCAACTTTTGAACCTGCCATTCTTTGAAGAAATCAAACTATTAAAAATTTTGGAACATTGGAGAATTCTTGCTCCTTGCTTTAAACGGAACAAGTCCAGGGGTGCCTGGCTGGTTCAGTCCATAGAGCTTGCGACTCTTGATCGCGAGGTTGTAAGTTCAAGCCCCACGTTGGGTATTAAAATCTTTAAAAAGGAAAAAATTAACTGAACAAGTCCTAAAGCTCAGGAAGAAAACAAAACAAGACTATTTGTCATATCAGTGTTACAGACCAAGCCCCAGCTTCACATCCCATGCAAGTCCCTGTGCCTTGACCCAGTGTGTAAGTACTTTTGGAGGCTTCCTGGTCTTACATGTTTTTTTTCCTGCCAGCTTTGGATTCAGGTTGCAGGTAGGACAGCTGAGCAGATGAGACAGTCAGTACTCTCCTATTATCTTCTAGTACATTTCTATTTTACCTGTCACATTTTAATCTTAGGACATTTTCTTTGTGTATATTATTCCCACAAAGATAATTATTGGTTATTTGCAGCTCATCTTTTCCCTTTTCCTGATTCGGAGCCAAGAGAGGGGACGCAGAAAATAAATGATGCCTACTTTTCAGTTTGTTTGAGGCCAGCTCTGGTCTCTAGCCCAGACACCAGGGTCTCAAAGGTGGATTGATGGATGGTTTGGGCCTTCCAGGGTCTGGGTGGAGCTTTGCCAGGATTTCTCTAGAGTTTGGGAATCTGGAGGGAGGGAGGGAGGGAGAGAGAGAGAGAGAGAGAGAGAGAGAGAGTAAGAGAGAGAGAGAGAGAGAAAGAGAGATAATTCAGAAAAAAAAGTGCTGCTATTCCTCTCATGTAGTCAGAAGTCATTTTTCCAAAGTTATTTGATATTCTTGGATAGAATCCTTCCTTACATGGAACTCTCCTGCAGCTTTTAGGTTATATCATTTTTTTTCTGCCTAAAAATATCTGTTGAATAATCATAAATGCTGGCTCCAAGTGTGGAGTGTTCATTTATACATAAAACTGCTAATAGTAAGTAAGACCAGCCTCATAGAGATGGCAAGTGGAGAAAGCATCAGAAATGAAATGGGATCCCCTCTCCTAGCATAGTTTATATCTTGATTGTCTGGGTACTGGATTTAACTTGTAAGGAAGCTGCGAATGTAATGTCGCATCTTGGGTCAGTCAGTACCATTCTCCAGCAGAGGCTTTTGTCATGGACACATCACATGGCAGTGACCGGTCAGGGGGCTGGCCATTTTTTATTTGAGGCGTACATTGGGAATTTGCCTCCAGGAATAGTCTTAGATACTATTGATCTGGTTAACCAGCCACCCACAGTTTAAATTGCAGAAGTAGCTTTCCTTTTCCTCATCTACTGGGTAAGAAGCCTAGTTAGATTTATACCTTTTAAGGAAAGATCTGTTAACACCTGTTTCAGTAGTCTTGTTAGGCAAAGCTTTGTCATGATGCTCTGTAGCCTTTTAGTGAATAATATTAATTCTACCTCTTGTTTTATTGTTGGAAGATTTTAGAAGAATGGTCACTTATTTTTCATTGATTTTTGACAAACTTGCCTCTGGTTATCTTGGGCTGCTTGGTTCCTGTAGCCCTGATTTGAGACTCATCTGATGAAGCAAGCATAGCCTGAAGTATGCTCTTGTGATTTGATTAACATGGTTCTATTTTAATATCTCTGGGGACAAAGAATGTATCAGTGGTTAAAATCTCTCTCTCTCTCTCTCTCTCTCTCTCTCTCTCTCTGTCTCTCTCTGTCTTTTCCTCCTCTGACAAGACACAGAATGCAGCACGAGTTGTTTTAATGCTGACTTTGGAAAAGCAGGAAATTCTTAGTGGACAAAAAATGATGAGGTTTGGGCAGTGATAGGATGTTTTACGTTATGCATTTCTGAGAACTTGTAATAGTTATGTCTGTCTGCTTTGTGGCTAGAGAGAGGAGGGAGGGAGGGAAGGAGGGAGAGAGAGAGAGAGAGAGAGAGAGAGAGAGAGGCTGCTATGATAGGAAAGGTTAAGTGCCAGGGAGCCTGCCAGGATGTGACTCACGCTCCTCAAGGCTGGGTGATGCAAGACAAGGCTGCTGCTGTCTCATTCATGTCTGTTGTCAGAGACAGGTCCCCGGGCACTGGTGTGTGTCAAAACTTTTTTTTTTAATCTCTCCTTTATTGACAGTGAAAACAGCAAAGTGGTCAGTTGGCCTCAGGATCATAAAATGCCTCCTTTTATAAAAACTCCATGCCAAGATGAATACGGTTTGCTCCAATAATGACTTTTGCTCTAAGAAAAATTGATATTGGGACACAGGTGATTTGCCTGGTTTCTGAGGTAACTTGGTAGATTATAATCTGGTTGCCATAGCAACCCAGCAGCAGGGAAAATTACAGGGGCTAAACATTTGAAGAGTGGTATTTTAGTAGGATGCTTAAAAGCTCTTTACCTATCATCTTTCTCCCTGAAGAAGCGGGGTGGGGGTCAGGAATTGGCCTCCGTAAGCAGAGAAGGGATGGCATAAATGGCTTTTGGGGGCTGGGTGCCTCAGGGCCATTCTTTGAATTGTGGCCTGGTGTCAGTGACCGCCAAGGAACCGTTACACTCTTCATGCAATGTGATAAGCAGGTAATGGGACAGAATCTGGAACATACCCCAGTTCAGAAATCCCTTTTCTTGCCCGGGACTTTCCATAATACTGGTGAAGTGTACTTTGAGAACCGGCATTCGGGACATGTTGTCTGACAGTTTTGAGAGTGGTGGAAGAGAGTACGTGAATCGGGGATTGTCAGAGAATATCTGGGGCAGAGTCTTGGTGTCCTTCGATTTTTTTTTTTTTCCCTCCAACTAACTAATTCTACAGGCATGTAGTATACGTCTTATCCCGAGAGGTTCCACATAAGCAAATGGTTTCTGCTGTATTACAGTGATGTTGGAATTGGTCTAAGGACTTTTAAAAAGACCTAGGGAACTTTCTTTGTTGGAGTGTCTTTTTGTATTCCATTGTAGTCGAGTTATGTCCTATGTTTATGTGAAAATAAAGTTAAATCAAAACTATTTTCATGTTAAGAATGACTTTAAAAGCTCAGTTTCAAGAAAGCAATTGAAATGTTTTAATCTCTCTATGGAGATCTGAAGGGATTTCCTTTTGAGTTCTTAAAATGGCACAGTGTGTTTACATTGGTGAGAATTTGAATACTTAAGACTGAAAGATTATTGACACAGTTACCGTACAGGAAAAATAAATTGCCTTGAAACCACCGTTACAATTCAAGATAATGAGAAGCACCAGGGATGAAACTTGGACTGCTTTTCCCTGAATGATCTTGTTTTCTCCAGCTAATGTATTTCCTGATTTAAATAATTACAATATCCCAGCAGTGTCTTCTGTGGGGAATTATTAGAAGAAGGAAAATACATGGATATTAAAGGTTTAGTTTTTAAAGATCAAACAGCTTTGATCTCAAACATTTTTACCAAACATAAATTATGGTACATACAGTAAATAATGTTATCTTTTTAGGGTGAACATTATGAAAGCTTAATTTCTAAGTTAAAATAATTGTTTGCGATCGTTTTTCCTTTATGTTTTCAGACTTTCATTCCTTAAATAGAAATGGTTATCAAGCACATACTCAATGCCAGGTACAGTTTTGAATGCTTCTTTTATGCCAGGCCTTGTATTTCTAGAGCCAATGTTAAAGAAAGAAGGACAGACCCTAAAATAATGGCTTAATTAATTGCAGTTGCAAATTCTAGGAAGGAGAAGTGTAGGGGTGTGTGTGTGTGTGTGTGTGTGTGTGTGTGTGTGTGCGCGCGCGCGCGCGCGCGCGACCTATGGTGGGAGACCCAACTTGTCCTGAGAGGCAAATGCCACTTTTCTTTGGTTTGGTTTGGGTTTTTTTAGATTTTATTTTTAAGTAATCTCTATGCCCAACGTGGGGCTCAAACCTACAACCCCAAGATCGAGAGTAACAACCCTCTACCCACTGAGCCAGCCAGGTGCCCCAGCAGACTATACTTCTTAAGCTGACAAGAATGAATAGGCATTAGGTGGTCAGGCAAGGAGTAAGGTGGGTGGTAGGCAGTGAAGGACGACAGGAAGATTATTATAGGCAGAGGGAATGGTATGCTTGATGGTTTCAATGAAGGGAGGGACAAGGCTTGCCCCGAGAGCTAGAAGATGAATATGACCCTGACATCCTTTCAGTTTCCAGAAACGTACAGTAATTATTTTAATAGTGTTAACCTTGCACATGATGATTTTCAAGTACAGGTTTAAGCTTGGATTACATCTTTTAATTTGTATTTCGATATAAATTAGTGATTTTTTTTTCTTTTGTTACCTAAAGGAATTAGATTAGAGCTAAAACTGTAAGGCTCTTGAAAGAACATACTTTGCCATTGCTGTGCTTGGTCTAGTCTTGGAAGTTGTCTGCTAATATTAAATATTTATGTTCACTGACATTTAGATAATAGACTTAAAGATTTGAGAGTTTGAGGCCGATTTGTGATATTATTCATTTATTTTATAGTGTGTATCATTATTTCTAGATCTTCCAAACATTTTTCTTATAAATTGCTTTCTTTGTTTACACAGTAGAATCCTATAACCCAGGTCAGTAATGGACACTTGGGAACAGTATACAATAGTGTTTAGGCCAGAACTATATTTCTCTATGCCATTTTCCTTTATAAGTATAGTTTCTGGTCTTTTTTCTTCTTTATCTGTTGTTTCTAAATTAGTGAAAGAAAAGAAGGAATTGTGTGAAAGAAAAAAAATGAGTTTTTAGGGTACATAACATCATAAACAACACGGGAGAATTCACTTAGCTAAATTCAAATGCACGTACTTCTCCCCCTTAACTTTGAACCAGGTCTAAGACGTATCCTAAGTTTTGTGTTTATACAGGATTCCGTGCCACATACTTCCTGTCTAGTACATAAATTCAAGTAATAAAACCGTTGAAGAGAAACCCCAGATGCTCTAGTATTAAATTGAAATTAATGTGTTATTTTGGCAGGTCATTCTCGTTCAAGTTAATCCAGGTGAGACTTTTACAATAAGAGCGGAGGATGGAACGCTTCAGTGCATTCAAGGTAAGGAAGTTTCTGTAAGCCTTCTAATCAGAGGGGTTTCTCCTTTATTTATTGTTTTAAGGAAGTAAAGTTTTTCTTTGTGTCTGCATGTTCTTTTCCAGAAGTAAAATTTATCTTGGATTTTTTAAAAACTTTTTTATCCTTCTGTAAAATAGGGTCTCCTTACTGCTGACGCAGGCCTGTGATGTGTAAGGGACAAAATCAAAATGCCTCTGGTATTCTGTCGGCCTTTACGTGAATTAATTTAACTTGGGAAAGCTTGCAGTATGTTAATATATTATGGAATTTGGAAAATGTTGAGATTTTGAAAGACTTTAAATTCTCAGCTGAGAACACGAACTTGTTCAAAGTAGATAAAAATTTCAAATATATATTGTGATGCTAACCAGATGATGTTTTTAGAGGTAAAGTCTGTATGAAGTGTCTGTTATTTGCTACTGATTAACAGAGGACTCTAAAATTTAGTGGCATAAGACAACAATGTTGATCATCTCACAGTTTTTGTGGGTCAGGGATTTAGGCACAGCTTCACTGTGTCCCACGGCCCCGGGCCTCTCAAGACGCTGAAATACAGGTGGGGGCTAGAGCCACAGTCATTGGGAGGCATGGCTAAGGGTCAGTCTGTTTCCAGGCTGGCTTGAGTGGTTGTTGGCAAGATCTAGGTTTTTGTGGGCTATTGGCGGGAGGCTTCACTCAGTTCCTCGCTAAGTGGCTTCTGCATGTGGCAGCTGGCTTCATCAGAGCAGCAACTAGAGGGCAAGAGGGCAGTACTAGGTCCCGCCCACTCGAGAAAGGGAATTGCACAGGGTGGGAGCACTGGCAGGAGGGAATCATTGGAGGCTCTTTAAGAGCTGCTCGCCCCCGTCTTCCCTCTGCCCCTAGTAAATTATGTTCCTCCATATGCAAAATACTCCCTTGCAAGTTCTCTGTTACAGCATCAACCCCGAGTCCAGAATCTTGTCATCTAAGTAAGTTCCAGGTGTAGGGTGACTCTCCTTGGGTGTAGTTCTTTCAGTACAGCTCCTAGGGCATTTCATTTAATTTCTAGTTGTGTAAGACAATGCCTCCTCTCTATAGTTCACTTTGGAAAGAAGTGGCTTAGGTAGAGTTCTGTGTGGGAAGCTCAATCCAGATCTGTAGTTTGCTTGTAAACTCTACCGTGTGGGAGGACACTGTTTGTGACAGCTCTTCTTGGCAGTGATTTGGATTATAGGGATTTGCCTGTAATGGCAAATTCAATACTAGGTTATTGGCTGGACTAGAATCTGACCAGAGGCCTTATTTTTAATTTTCTGGACTTGTTCACCAGTATATAAATGAATGAAGGGAAATGCCCGTTAGTTTGAGTTTCCCATAATGAGCTGCATGGAAAAAGGGTGGTTTTTCTATTGCTTTGTTTAATAGCAGAGCATGCTGCTTTGTGGTTTTGCTACTTGGTTTTGTACCTATGAGAACAAAATTTAGGGAAAAAAAACCTACTTTTGGAGAAATGAGTGTATTTTCAAAGATTCAAGCCTAATGAATTTTAATTGCAGTTAATCTGAAATGACTTAACCATTCTATTAATGATTTTTACCGATTGCATTTCTCTGACCATTATGTTCCTGAGATTGATCTTTGGTGTTCTGAAGCATTTAAAAACTGAATCTAGGCTTTGGTGATGAACCATACAAAGAAACTTCAGGTAAAAGAAGAAAGGAAATAAATATACTAAAATAGTATGAGATACAGAATCTTTTGTGTACTTATAGTTCTGAAATAAACAGATACTGTCAACAAATAAAACCTCAAGATCCACTGTCTTTAAAAAAAAAAAAACACTCTAGAAAAATTCGGTAAAAAGTCATTTCACCTACATAGAATGAACCCAGTATTTTCAGTTCAGTAAGAAAGCATTTAAGCTTCTGGTCATGGTCACATTGGAGCCCCATGAATTCATTGGCAGGTAGACTGTGTTCCTCTACAACTCGAGTGTGTGCAATATAATCTATAAAAAGCAAATTGCTGAGTAGATCAACATATATGAAATCCGCTCTTTCGTGCCACCTGCTTTTATTGTTCTGTGTCTAAAGTCTGTGCGTGCATGCATGCATGCATGCCTGTGTGTGTGTGTGTGTGTGTGTGTGCATGTGTGTGTGTGTGCTTGCGCGCGCGCGTGCTCATCTAGTTAGCATCTCCCCCACTTTTTTTTTTTTTTTTTTTTTTTTAGTTCATGTCAGTAACTGGTATACTCTGCCGGGAACGTTACAAGTATATCACTCTGTTCACAATTGGAGCATTGTATTTATTCATGATGATACTTGGAGATAAGTGACATTAACACCTCTTCCAGTGATTTCAGAAATGCCTTTGACTAAAGCAGAGTTGTGGAGCCATTTATCTTTGGCTTCCCCAGCCTTCCTATCCTTTGCTCTCTTCTGAACCCCCAGCTACTATGGTTATCTACATGTGGGGCATGGTGGTACCTGGCCCAATTAATTGAAATGACACAGAATGTGAGAGACCAGGAGAGGGAACCAAGTAGTTGGGTAGAGCTTGGGAAGCCCTGGGGCAGCAGGATGAACTGCAGGAGCTGAAAGGAACCTGGAGTCCAGACCCAGGGACTGTCACTGTTGTATAATAGACGGTCCCTGAGCGTCCCCCACAAATAAGCCTTCTGTCGAGTTCCAGTGTGAGTGAATGCTTCACTCCACGTGGGTAGAGCATATCAACACAGAATGTGGGAACGGGCACTATATTTGTAAATTCCAACACAAATTGTAACATTTTTATCCTTTCACTGCAATTTACATCCCTGTTGTTGCTAATACTTAGTTCTCAGGCTAGGCTTTGTATTCTCTCATTTAATGGATGTGATAGTATACATGAGGCTGAGGCTCATGCAGGTTAATTTAAATACGCAAGATTCGGGGCGCCTGGGTGGCGCAGTCGGTTAAGCATCCGACTTCAGCCAGGTCACGATCTCGCGGTCCGGGAGTTCGAGCCCCGCGTCAGGCTCTGGGCTGATGGCTCAGAGCCTGGAGCCTGTTTCCGATTCTGTGTCTTCCTCTCTCTCTGCCCCTCCCCCGTTCATGCTCTGTCTCTCTCTGTCCCAAAAATAAATAAAAAACGTTGAAAAAAAATTAAAAAAAAAATAAATACGCAAGATTCAAAAGAGGCAGAGTTGAGTTTTCACCCCTTGTGTGTCTGATTGGAGAGCATGAGCTCCTTATTGCCTTGCTCTGTGGCTTTACATCAGGGAACCGCAGTAGTAGGACTCCGTTCCCTTTGGGCATGTGACAAGAGCAAGGTAGGTTTCTGTTCTAAAATAACAGGATTCTGGGTAGGATACCAGGATGAGTACTCAGATGGCCAGGATGAAGTACAGGTGGTTTGCAGAGCAAAAGTATGTGGTAGAGACTGGGTCTATGGAAGAAGACAGATGTCCTGCTAACGGAACTAAGAGCAGAGAGTGTGACACAGGAGTACCGATTTAGAATTCCTGAAATTGTTTCTGCCCAAAGTTAGGACTGGGCCCAGAGTTGGGTTGGGCTGAGCCAGGTGGGCCTTCCAGTTCCAGCTGCTGTAAGAGGAGGGAGTATTAGGGGAGAGGACCAGTAATGCGGGAGGCAGCTTCTCTTGCTTACCTTTTAAAGACCTAGTAGGAAAAGATCTGAAAAGGAATTTTATTGTAATGGGGGGCTTCTGAAAGAAGTGTTTGCATTTTGCTAGAGATTGAAATGAAGAGAATAAAGTTCTAGTTGTGGTCTTTCAACAGCAGCCGGCAGGTGGGGAGGTGGTTTTTTGGGGGTGTTTGAGAAGGGTGTTGGTTGTGGCCTTTCTGGAAAGTTTGAAGTCATAACTATTGCTTATACCACGGTTGAAACTGGCAGCTTAGTAACTTTGCTATTTCAACACTACTATTTCAGCGGGTTAGGGATTGCTGTTGGGAGTGGAGGGGATTAGGGGTAGGGAGCGCGGTTGGTTGTGAGGCTTTCCTGGAAACTCTGAAATTACACCATATGACGTCAACCTTCTTTACTTGAGTTTGTTAGCCTACTGATTTTCTCTATAGGACATTTATGACATCACTAGAAAGACACCAGAAGCTCATTGTGATGCCACGAAAAGGCAGTTTGGCGAGTCAAAGCAAATCAATATAAAGAATATGGTTACTCTGGGGGGAAAACAAGACTTTGTTTTCATGAGAATGTCCTTGGTGATAATGAAGGAAGAAAAACACAGGAAACGTACAATTTGCTGTGAAAGCAAATTCATTTCTAATGGAATATTTCTCAATATTTTCCATGGAGCATGAATCATAGGTCTTGAAGGGGCCACAAAAGGTCATAGTTTATTCTCACTTGGAGGCAGCAATGTACCTATGGCACCCTAGACAAAAGATTTTTCTTTCTTAGGCCAGATGAAAGTATAAAGAGCCAATTGTCAGGGGGAAAAAAGGAATCTTAGCAATCAATATGAAGTCTTGCCTTTGCTTAAATTCAGGAATTAATAGAGGGCAGCTGCGGGTCTCTCCTATTATTTTCATATCCATGTCTGGTCTGAGGTGCTGGCATCGCAGCCTTCCTTCCTGTCCACACATGCCATCTTTTTATCTGGGCCATTTCTCTGTTCTCTGTAAAATCCTGCAGCCAAAACAAATACTGCACTTCCTTTAGGGCGCTGGGTCTGTCTCCTCCAGGAGCCCTCCTGGACCACTCCATTCCATTATGACCTCTGCATACCTGGAGGAGCAGGTAGAGGTGGCATTGCCTGGAACAGCCTGATGATCTGTGGGTACCTTTCTTTAGCTCTTGAATTAGACTGTGAACTCAGTTGTGACCCAGTGTCCTCACCCTACCTGCCAGCCACGCAGCCTCTTTTAAGGGACTTTTTAAAAATGCTTTTATTATTTGTATGTGAGAGAGAGAGAGCGAGCACATGAGTAGGGTAAGGGCAAAGAGAGGGGGAAACAGAAGATCTGAAGTAGGCTCTGCACTGAGAGCAGAACGCCAGACACGGGGCTCGAACTCAAACTGTGAGATCATGACCTGAGCCGAAGCAGGATGCTCAACCGACTGAGTCACCCGGGCGCCCCAGCAGCCTCTTAGTAATTATTAACTAGATCCTTGGCTGGCTCTGGCATCCCATTAGGTGTGATGATTTTTTAAAATGTTATTATTGTGCTGGGAGCTTAAAAATGTTTAGTTCAATACTTTTTGTGGTCTCTAATGTCTCTGTAGAAGGACGTCCACTTTTCAAAAATGTTGGATCATTGAAGCTAATCAGTTTCCTTTAGAGAAACATGTTTAGAATCTCAAGTACTTTCATACAATATATTACAACTTCAGTTTTTATTTGTGTTTTAAGACTTATATACAAATCGTGAGCCTGAAGAAAACAGGTGGATGTCATGGTGATAGGAGAAAAGACAGATTAAAGTAAAATGCTTGGGAAGCACCATTAATTTAATAAAGAATACTATTTAGAGATAACCCAATTGTTAATGTTTTCTGCCCGATATAACTTAGACGCCTTTTACACATGTGGTTTACTCCGCTCACTTGTGTCCAGGGAGTTGAGACTGTGAAACGACAGCAGAACATGTGGTAGGAGGTGAACAGGAGACCCCTGCTCCGACATGGCTGTAGCTTGGCTGCCATCAGAGTATGGAACGTTCCCTCCCCTACTTATTCTCTGCAAGCCTTCTTCAGTTCTGTGTCTCATTCTCCTCCTGCTCCACTGAGTGTGGGAACTGTCTCATTGATGAACACCACGCTCTGCTCGGGGGCTCCGTGAATGACACCATTGAGAGCGGTTCCACATTTCTGAATCTCCTCGATTGTCTCCCACCCCCCTCCCATCCTTGTATGATTCAGCACCCAGACCGCCACAGGGACTTTAATGTTACTTTTTTTCTCAATTCCCTCATTTGGTGCCTTAAGTGCATTTATTAGACTTGTTTGGCACATTAAAACACTGACCTGTCATTCTTGTTAGGAATTTTATGACAGGTCCAAGGGGACTCTCGCTGTCTCTTGCTTTGTGTATCGAGAAACGACATGAGTGGTGTCAGAGCTGGGGTTTACAAGTTGAGGCAGACTATAATTTCACAAGCAAAGCGTCTATATGGTCTACTCCTTTAAAGCAGACTCTGCATATAAATGAGAAATTCTTGTTTTACTGGCTTAGAACCAAGGGAAAAGACCTGTGACAAGTGAAGTCGGTCTTCTGAGGTTGATTGAACCTTTGCCTTGGCTTACATCTGCAAACAAGTTTTTCATCAAAAATATTTGCGTGGTTTGAGAGTGAAATTAATTTTATGTGAGTGCCTTACTTTCTTCTGAATCTTTGCAAACTTTCATTACATTGAACATGTAATTGTTATTGGACTATGTTTATTTGTAGAATGTATTATATATAAGTGGAAATTTTTTTTTTCTTATTATAAGACTAGGATTTTGAGAGCCACTTTTCTGTGTGAGAAACTGCCTTAAAAATGCATTTCTTTCGCAATAGGGGCATGGGGGACGTGGGGCGGGGGGTGGTTTGTGAGTGATCGCTTATCTGAAATGTTACATGAAGAGTTAGGCCTCACTTGAAAATCTTTTAGAATTGCCCAGACTAGCCCCAGTGTCCTGCGTGTCTTTCTGATTGATCCCAAACTGTATTCGGTGAGGGAGGGTTCACAGTCCTTCAGTGAGGTTCTAAGCTGGGAAGATCTGAGTTTCTTGGAAAACTTGGACTTGCTCCATCAGCTTGCCAGTCCATCGTATAGCTCTTAGATGTCAGCTTCCGGACAAAGCGGTTTTGCCTGTGTGTGTGTGTGTGTGTGTGTGTGTGTGTGTGTGTGTGTGAGTGATATTGGTCAAAAATAACTGTTAGCATTTTGGAGTATACCCGATCTCTGAAATGTTTAGGAGCTTTACTTTGAACGTGATGATTTGGCTTTGCTGTCATACATAGATGTGCACAGACATATGTTGTGAACGGGCATTCCATAAGGGGACCTGCTAGGCCTCCTTCAGACCATAGCTTGCTGCTGAGCAACTGGAAGTTGACCAGTAGGGTCGTCTCCGCAAGGGCTGGCAAGTACTGATGGGCCTAGAGGAGAAAGTCCAGGTCATGGAAGGGGTGGGAGGAAGGTCTGTGATCGTCCATGCAGCTGTCATCATGCCGGGATTGAGTAATGTCATGAGACTCGGTTGCATCAGTGCCAAACTATGTCGCTTCCCAAGAGGTGTAAAGTCCGTCTCCACGGAGGTACCCAGTGTATCTGCTTCTTTCTGTCCTTCTTCTGCCCTTGCCAGTTATCTCGATTGTTTACATCTGTTCTTACATTTACACAGTTAAGACAAAAACTTCACCTAACGTTCCATCGTCGGACTTTCTTTGGCCTTTTTTTCTCCAAGGAAAGTTTTGTGATTTGATTAGTTAGCAGTTATAAGGAGGATGTTCTAAGAGGAAAGGCTATGTAATGTGATCCCTGGTTGTTTGCTAGCTAATGCTTAATCCCTTAGCCTCAGTTTTTCTCTCTGAAAGTGGGGATGATACTAATACCTATCCAATACAGTTGTGAGATAATCCATTGTAAGGGCCTTCATCACCACCACCACCACCACCATTATCTAGCAATATACACAGGTTTGCTGATCTTTTTTTGTTCTAAGGAGATGTCGTGATAAATTGTGTGCAGGGACTTGATTTTCTGATTCCTGGAAATCAGTGGAAGGTCTAGCCTTCATTTTACTGCCTACTTACTCTAGCCTTGCTTTCTTGGGGTTGATGGTGATGGCAACAGATAAGACGTTTCTGACAAACGTTTATGGGAATGTATGTATTGTTCAGACGTAGGTTGTGGAGAAGACCACGGGCCCGCTGTTCCACTCATTTAAAGTAAGCTCTCCTGTAGTTCAGGCCTCAGCTGTTGCTTTTCTTGTAACTCTCAGAGCATGCCTGAGCAGCCATATTCAGACAGGCCTGTAAAGCAGTTCCTCTGGGTATGACTTGCCTTTTACATTTCAATTAAATCCCATGCTACTTTCAAATAAAATAAAATGTATTTATCTAAGTAGACTCCACACTCAACGTGGGTCTGGCACCCCTGACCCTGAGGTCAAGAGTTATGTGGCTGTACCACTGAGCCAGGCAGGCATCCCAAATCTCATGCTACTTTTAATCTTTATTTCGTGTGTCCTGCTTTTAGGCAGTACCGAAGGGCTGTAAGGCATATGGGTAGATCTTTATGGGCTTTGGAGTGAGATTACCTGGCTTAGAAATTCCTTGCATCTTGTAGACCATAAAATCAGTTACTTCTCTATTCCTCTGTTTTCCTATCTGTGGAATAGGAATGACAGTATCGATCTTGAAGGGTTACCCTGAGGATCAAGTGACATACTGTGTAGAAAGCACTTAGCTTCTGGGTCATTGTAAGGTTCCAATAAATAAGAACCATGTTAGGCCCCCAGTTTCCATTATGGCCAGACATTGAATAACTCTTCATTTTTGTTACCTGCCATTTTAAAGTATTCCAGGAAAACCCATGTGAACTTGTGTGATTGGTTAGCTTGCTTGCTTTCTTTCTTTCTTTCTTTCTTTATATTTTTTTATTAAAATTTTTTTTATGTTTATTTTTGGCGGGGAGGGGGTTACACAGCGCACAAGCAGGGGAAAGGCAGAGAAAGAGGGAGACACAGAATCCGAAGCAGGCTGCAGGCTCTGAACTGTCAGCACAGAGCCCGATGTGGGGCATGAACCCAGGAGCCGTGAGATCATGACCTGAGTTGAAGTTGGACGCTCAACCGACTGAGCCACCCAGGCGCCCCTGGTTAGGATTTTTTAGATGTCTTCACATTCTTGTCATCATGCTCCAAAATAACACATTCAAAAATTTTACGATGGAAATTTAGCTTGTGTGCCCTTTTGCCTTTCAGACTTGTTAAACAATGGTTAAAATGCCATTTCTGAAGGTACCACTGCTTGGAGTTGCTTAAATGTCGCAGTTCTTTGGATGTCCGATAATTCAGAAGAGCACATGGTGTCCCATTACCTCACTTGTCTGCCACATTTTATTTCACAGCTTGTAGTCTTTTGGGTCTTGCTTTTTTCTTTCTGTAGTTTTTACTCTTACAACTTGAAACGGAAACTGTCGTGTCGGAAGTGTCTTTAAAAGAAACTGTAAAGGGTTCTTCAAAGGGTAGGGTTCTCAAGACCAGGGATCAAATCTGGTGATCTGTGTATCCCAGTGCCTTTCCAGCACCTGCTAGGCATTCAGAATAAAGAATGTCATTTACTAATAAACTGCTAAAAATCCATGTCAAAGTGTTGGGAAAATTCTGAGTTAATTCACAGAGATTTTTTTTCCTTTTTGTTTGTTATTGTACTTAATTATGCGTACTCTTGGTTTTTCAAATTAAGATAATGAATGAAGGGAAGAGTGCTTTTCAGAAACACCCAGCCCTTCTGACAAAGTCCATTAGGTATATGGATTAGGTCCACTTATCTGTAAAAAGGGTGAAGGAATGATTATTCATTCTTCTGGTAATTTGTTTCCTTTTGTGGGGCGAAGGCTGGGAACATCTCGGAAAATATTTTTAAGGCTCTTTAATAGTAAAAGACCAACTTTATTTTTTGTGTTATTAGCAAATATTTTCATGTAGATTACTCATTAATGTTTTATAAATGTCTTCGTGTGGTTAAAAATTACCGCATTTATCTGCAGGAGTCAACTCTCAAACTCTGTGTCAGACCCAGGAATAGATAGAGTACACTTTTAGTTGCAAATGAGTCTCGTCACTGAATTAAATGGAGTAATTTTTCTCTTTGTCTACCGCCATTGTGATCTAAGGGGAGAGGGAGGGAAGTGGGGAGATGGGCAGCAGGGAAGAGCAGGCAGGAAGGGGAGGCCAGGAGAGCCTGGTGTGGGCAGGGGGGCTGGTGGTGGCATGTAGAAGTGGGAAGGGCAATCAGGTGCTTAGGGAGGTGGTCATGACTTGTTGACCAGTGCGAGCCCACTGAAGGGATAGAATGAGTGATGGGTGCTAGATGAATTGGACATGTCTCTAAGATAGATGGAATCTGCTCTTTGAGAAAAACTTTTTTCCTTTAATGAATATTTTGTACTCCTTCCATCCCAATTGGAAAAGCAACAGGATGAACAAAACAGGATGAGAAGGCAAAGTTAAAAAAAAAAAAAAAAGTAAATAACTTTTTTCTGCTTGTCAACTTGGCTGTTGCTTCTCTGAGGACACTTTTCAGTGACTCGGAACGTATTTTGCTCACTGTGTTTTGAGGATGTGAAGACTGCTGGGTAAAAGGTGGGGGGGGAGGATGTTTTAAGGCTTCTTTCTGGGCCCATCCAAATGTGGAGAAAGCTGGCCTCAGAATTGCCCAGATCAGTGACTTTCCTTTATGATGTTTGGTTTGGGGTTCTTTGAATATACCCACATTTCTTATGTGGTTCAATGTAACCTCCTCTCCCCTCCCTGACCCTCCTTTTGCAATTTGGAGAGAAAAGGTTTTTTTTTCAAGTCTTTCTGTGTCTTGAGTTAAAGTGGAAGCATTTCATAATTTAACTGTGGCACCTTTATGGAAACTTTATATGTTGCATTGTAGAGCCAGAATTAACACCAGTTTTGCGGTAACTTTCTGGCTATAGGAGTTTCCACATTTTTACTTAATTTGAAGAGCTTCCCATCATTACTGAATTGTAATTTCTATTCTAAACTGACAAGAAATGGAGATACAGCATCAAGGGAAGAAAAGTCTTTAGGAATAGGAGTAGAAACTTAAGATCAAAATATAAGCATTATTCTTAGTGTATTTTTTTAAAAAAAATTTTAATGTTTATATTTGAGAGAGAGCGAGAGAGCGAGAGCGCGCGTACCTGCACGAGCTGGGGGGGGTGGGGTGCAGAGAGAGAGGGAGAAGCAGAATCCAAAACAGGCTCCAGGCCCGAGCTGTCAGCACAGAGCCAGATGTGGGGCTCGAACTCACGGACCATGAGATCTTGACCTGAGTCGAAGTTGGACGCTTAACCGACTGAGCCAACCAACAGGCGCCCCTATTAGTGTATTTTTGAGTGAAAATGTTATTCTGTGAGAGGACTGGCCACGTGAATTTTATGTTTTGTTTTGCAGTTCTCATTAAAGTGAATATATACACACACCTCATTAAATGTCCTGTTAAACTCTGGTTTGCCTGTCCTTTTCTTGATGTGCCCAGTCTTTAACAAGTTCCAGGGTTGGATTATTTTGGTTCTTGAGGATTGGATCTTTCAACATCGGTTCAATGGGTCTCATGCTACATCCAGCAGCGTTGATTTTCTGTGCCTACTGTACCAACAGAGAAGCAGTGAGATCTTTGCAAGTAGTGTAATCAATCTCTATATTTAAATTGCCTTGGAGTATAAGCATGAAATAGTTATAAAATGTTAATAAAGTACAGAATACAGCGGAAGCATGGTATGCTATCCCATAAATTAGAAATTAAGATCTGAGTTAACTTGGTTAATTTATTCCTTTTTTTTTTTCCCCTTAAAGTTTATTTATTTTGAGAGAGAGAGAGAGAGAGAGTGAACAGGGGTGGGGGCAGAGAGAGGGAGAGAGAGAATCCCAAGCAGGCTCTGCAAAGTCAGCACAGAGCCCGATGCAGGGCTCAAACTCATGAAGCCATGAGATCACGACCTGAGCCAAAAGCAAGAGTCTGACGCTTAACCCAGGCATCCCTAGTTAATTTTTCTTAGTTAATGATCAAGAGTTTTTATTCTGTGAGTCAAGTATTCACATTTTAAGTGACCTAGTTCTTGCATCATGTGCTTAAAATAAATAACATCTCTGACATCTCAGAATTTTATTACTGTTTTTAATATTTCTTTATTTCCCCCCAGAATTTTAAAGCTGGTTGTATTAATGTGGTGATTTGTAAATTTTGCTCATCAGATGACCCAGGGAACTTAAAAAAACAATATAACAAAATAAATGCGGTCGATCTTTGGGTTAATTTTAGGAAATTGTCAGATTGTAGATGGGTAAGGCCCGGGCGTTAGTCGTTTTGAAAAGTTTCACAGCTGATGCTAATCGCAGTGGAGATTGAGAATCGCTGCTTAACCGAATCCTCAGGCTAGCTTAAACTCCTAGGCCATGTTTCCCCTAGTAAGTTACACTGCACATACTGCGACCCTTGTCTGTCCATTTCATTCAGGTTAGTGTTCTTGAGGAAGTTTTGCAGTTTTTCAAAGTGCTTAAAGATCTTTTATTTTGTATGCAGATACTTACTAAGGAAACTCTACACGGAGGCTGTGTTTATTAAACCTGTTACCTAAAATTGGCCTCAAACAAGGGCCATCAAAGAGAAATTTGATCTCCGCAGAGTACAGATTTGTTTTCTCTCTCTTTAGATGTAAACACAATATTTGTTCACCTGTTGTAAACTAAAATTGAGAATTGATCAGAACAGCTAAGATTGCTTAGGGTGGATGAAGTTGGAAAAAGTGAGAAAAGAACCATCTGACCACTTGGTGCTTGCAGAAGCTGCTTTTACCCTGTTTCTGCTTGCCTTTATGAAAGAATTGGGGAAGCACTGTTGCTTCCCTCTTTGTGTCCTTCGTTCTAGATTGTACCTACTACCTCGAATGGGGGCAGTGTCCAGGAAACACCTTGGTATTTGACTCCGGTCGTCCCACAGCGTACGTGATTCCAAGGGATTGTATCTGGTGTCAGGTGCGGGTCATTACCAATGACTTTAGCAGGGAGGGTTGTTAAAACACACATTGCTGGTACCAGCCCCAGGGTTTCGGGTTCGGGTTGGGGGTAGGGTGTGCTGATGATTTGCATTTCTGAGGAGTTCCCAGGTGATCCTGATGTTTTGGTTCTGGGACCCGGCTTTGAGAACAACTGAGGTGAGGTAGGTGAAGGGCACTTGTAAGGAAAACGGACTGTAAGTGTAGCGCACTTAAAAGAGAGAACTCTTGGGATTCAGTTTGGTCACAAAATGGACAAAAGGGGCAAGAAAAATCCACGTGAATGCAGAAAAATGAGGAACAATCGGCTTAAACTCTTCGATCATAAGCTCAAAGGTAAAATTTTTTTCTTGGTCTGAAATTTTTTCCCCTTTGTCTCCTGGAATTTTAAAGACCTGACATTTGGATCAGGGACTCTGTTTTCAAAGGATTTGTTTGTAAACCGTCTTTCAGTTTATGTCTTCTAACTCCATTGCCATTTTATCAGGAATTCCTCTTTCTTTGTGCCTCCATTCCCACATAATGAGACTATGATTGCCAAAGATATCCTAGGAATATTTTAAAGTTTAATGAATAGCATTATGTGCATGTGGGGATCACCAAGTTAGGAAACTATTCTGAACAGATCAACAGGTAATAAGCAAGTACATTTCTTTTGCCAGTTAGCTGTGTTATACATAGTAAAAGAAAAAGCCAAAAGGGGGAGGGTAAACATAGGTAGACCCATATGGAAGGTGGCTTCAGCGTGTATCTTCTAAAGAAATAGGCAGGTTTTAAAGCATAAAACTGGGGGGAGGGGGGAAAGGAAGTGACTCAGAATTCAAAATAGATAGGGTTGCACACCAGTAATGGTCCAGGAACGGTGCCTGGAGAAGAGAGGAGAAACAAGCCATGGGAGGCATTTGGGGTTGGTGAATGACTCCATAGTAACGTGGAAAACAGGATTATACATATTCTTTTTTTTTCCCCCTCTGGTGGACAGGGCATCATTGTAGGAACTCAGAACTTTGTGCCTTGTTTTAAAAATCTGTTTCAAGGGTCAAACTGAATTCCAGACCGATTATTGGTAATTAAAGTTACAGCTCTTGAAGAGCTTTTCTCATGATCTCTAGAGGAGTTCTGCTGCTGTTCTGTGACTTGAATTCATTGATCATTTTTCTGCTCCTCATTGCACCTGTCATGCTGGTATCAGCAATTAACATTCCTCCGAGGTGAATAGAATGCCAGCCTCCATCTCAGATGGAACTCAAGAACAACAGGTGCATTCTACCTGTTTCTTGGCTTTCCCCGGGGTGGTCAGAAGGCAAGTAATTAACCACAGAACAGACTCTGGAGAAAATGAGATTCTTTCAAATTTGAGCCAGAGTGCTGAAAAGTGGCTCTGGGTAATGTATTTAGGAGACGTAGGGAATGGCTCAACAGGAAGGGTGGAATAGCCTTGCTAACCTGACCTCTTTAAATTTATGTCAAGCTTGTTTCCCTTTGTCGATACAAATCTTAACTGTGCACCTTTCACAGACCCTCTGTGTTGTGCAGCTTTTTGTTGTTGTTGACTTAGGTTCATATCCAAGGTCACTAGACTTGAACTCCTAAGGTGAAAATCAGCTGATTATATTGTTACTTTTCCTCCTCCCTCTTAAATGAAGAAACCTGACGAAACCTTGTGGCTCTGATTAGAGGAGGAGTCCCCCTGATACAAATTTAACTCCGTTCCCATTCACTCTAGTTCCAGTAATCAGAACCTCGCTTTCCTCACCTGAGAATAAGAGGATTGGACCAGATCATGTCTAAAATTCTTCTTACTGTTCAGTGTTCATTCCTCTCTCACTTTAATTCCTCTAGAATTCTCTGCCACTTATATGTTCCTAATTTTTATGAAAAGACTAAGCTCTTAAATAGGTTCGAGTGTGAGCAGATTTCAAGAGCTTAATTATCTAGGATTTTCTCTTTGCAAGTGAGATGTTAAATTATCATTTGAGACTCTTTAGGTACTACAAGAATTTCTCTGAAATTTTATTAGCATTAAGTTAATCTTGACTAGGAACAAAAAAAAAGGGAAAGAAAATTACCCAGGATAATTTTTTTTCTTGTTTTAATAATTGCCACATATTTTTTAAGTTTAGAGAATGTTTTATTAATTTCTATAATCAAACCAATGTAGATAAGACTTTACGTTATATAATACAGTGCATTACCCCTGTACAAATGGAAACAATTGTTTAATATTTCTAGACCGGTATGGCTGTTAATTTCTGTAGTTTGCCAACCCAACACTGTACAACTGAGATACTTTTCCCAAAGTTGACAGCACAGCTAAAGTTTCCAAAAATTCATATATATAATATGTGTGTGTATGCGTATGTTTGCATTTTCATAAAAAGTTCGGTAGCAGTATGTTACGCATCAATAGCAGCAACAGCTTTTCTAGGTTCTGTAGTCATCTGAACAAGATGATAGGGACATCTGGGACACTCCATTAATAAAGAAGAAAGAAAAAAAGTCAAAACAAAACAAAAAACAAAACCGCAGAAAACAGCAAAGTTCTGTTACTGTCATGGTACCTGCCACCAGTTTTTAGTAGCTTCTCAGTTGGCAATTGGCACATTTTAACATGTAAAGCATTGAGGCGCCTGGGTGGCACTGCTGGGTGAGTGTGCGAGTCTTGGTTTCAGTTCAGGTCATGATCTCGTGGTTTTGTGAGTTCAAGCCCCGTGACAGACTCTGCACTGGCAGCTGGGAGCCTGCTTGAGATTCTCCGTCTCCCTCTTTCTCTGACCCTGGCTCACTCACACACACACACACTCTCTCTCTCTCTCTCTCTCTCTCAAAATAAGTAAATAAACTTACTAAAAAAAAAATTAAAGTGGGAAGCATCTGGCATATGGTAGACATACATGGACATCGCTGGTGTGGTCGTCCTTTCACAATGGAATCACCTGGGATTTAAAAGCTTTTATTTTTTTATTTTATTTTTTTAATTAATTAATTTTTTTTAACATTTATTTTTGAGACAGAGAGCATGAACAGGGGAGGGTCAGAGAAAGAGGGAGACACAGAAGCTGAAACAGGCTCCAGGCTCTGAGCTGTCAGCACAGAGCCTGACGCGGGGCTCGAACCCACGGACCACGAGATCATGACCCGAGCCGAAGTCGGACGCTTAACTGACTGAGCCACCCAGGTGCCCCTCACCTGGGATTTAAAACAAGTCATGCTCTAGTCGCTGCCTCCAGAGATTATGGTGTAACTGGTACAGTATATGTTTAAAAAAAAATTTTTTTTAATGTTTATTTTTGAGAGCCAGAGAGAGCCAGTTTGAGCAGCGGAGGGGCAGAGAGAGAGGGAGACACAGGGTCCGAAGCAGGCTCCAGGCTCGGAGCTGTCAGCACGGAGCCTGATGCAGGGCTCAAACTCACTAACTGTGAGATCATGACCTGAGCGAAGTCAGAGGCTTAACCAACTGAACCACCCCCACTACCTAGTATATTTCTAAAGATTGAGTTCTCATTAGTTTACATTGCATTTGTTAGAGCACTGGGTGGGTTTTATTTATATGTCATCTGCTATTTAAGGTATTGAATTATTTGTGAGTGGCGGAATTCCTAAGGGCACAAAAAGCGATGCTTTCTCATCCTAGGCGTACCACAGCTACCGTAAAGGGTCTGTCTTGGCTCCCATCCTGTGCCTGCCTCTTGTCTGTGAACCCGATGGCATTGCCTTGCCGCTGGTCTCTCATCTATAGGACACCACCCATGCTTGTCCTTTTTGCTTTGGTTTCTTAGGATTATTTGTGGTCATATTACTCAATCTAGAATGCCATTGACTTTGTCATTATTTTATGTATCTCCACAAAACAGGAGACAGCCATCCTTGAATAATGACTTGCCATTAATGTAAAATGTTTTCCTTTTTCAGATGTTAAAATGAGGAAAGAGAAGTTACTTGGAACCAATGAAATATACTAATTTAGTTTTTAATTTCTCTTCCAGATTTAATCAGGTCTTTATTATTATTATTTTTTAATGTTTATTTATTTTTGAGAGAGAGACAGAATAAGAGTGCGTTAGGGGCAGAGAGAGAGGGAGAACACAGAAGCCGAAGCAGGCTCCAGGCTCTGAGCTGTCAGCATAGAGCCTGACGCGGGGCTTGAACTCACAAGCTGGGAGATCATGACCGAGCCGGAGTCGGACGCTCAACAGACTGAGCCACCCAGGCACTCCACCCCAATCAGGTCTTTAAAAATCACAAATTGATACGGGGTTTTCCTAATTCTGTGTTGCATAATCATTTCATGTACGCTTGTGTGTGTAAAAATTGGAGAAACTTACTATTCTATTTACTTTTCAGTTTTAGGAATGTGACCAACTTGTTTAAACACTATTCCTTCTAGATCTGTCCTCGAGCATTTATCTACAAACCATAATCTTGCGATGCTCTTTGTTAGTTTTAGCTTCTCACCAAATGTCTGTCTCATTATGCCAGAAGGCTCATTTTTTTTTAATGCCTATATATGTTTGAATACACACACACACACACACACACACACACACACTGTATGTGTGTACATGTTTGCCATTGTTACCGCTTGGGTGGGTTCTGTTTGATCTAAAACTTTTGGTAAGATTTTCACTTTGGGTTTCACTTTGGGTTTTTGGTAAGATTTTCAGAGCTCCTCTGTGGTTCATCCGTGTGCTGGTTTTTACAGCATTATCCTATTAAAAATGATATAGTCTGGTTCTTAGGTGCTTCTAACATTTACGTGGAAAACATTTAGTCCTTGCGACTTATCCCTGCCCCCCACCTTTTTTGTTGGTTTGTGTTTTTTGGCCTACTGTGAGTGTTAACCATGTTACCTTTGAATCTGGACCATCTCCCTCTAAATACCTTCCTTGCATAAGAACTAATTTAAATTTATTCCAGGTGTATAAGCAGTATACGAGGTTTGGTAGTTTTTATTTTTGAGAGGAGTTTAAAGCTTCGCTGTAGTTTATCAGGGCATCTGAGTATTTTTCTTTGGTGAAAGTGTTACATGTGAAACCTGTGGTAGCCAGTTAAACTCAGTTTCTCCCCCATAAGGAGGTACTGGTGAGATCCACTTAAGATACTCTGTTCCTCTGTGAAGACCAGGTTTGATGAGGTGATGCTCAGCTTAGATGTACTGTTGTTCATTTTATGAATGGCTAAAGATGAAAAGAGTACTTTTTATGTCACTAAATCTCTAGGTACCTAGAACATTTGATTTTTGGTCTCCAGTTCCTCATGGAAAAGTTAGTGCTGTAGCCACATGTAGTGTCCTGGCTGTGTGTGGTTTTCTTCTGTCTCTGGGTTGTTCCTAATGCTTCTATTCCTATAGACTCCTCTTGGAAGCTGCATAGTCCCTTTTGCATTAGGGTTTGTGTGTGCGCATGTGTGCTTAGGGCAGTTAACACCTCTCTGCGTGGTAACTCAGTGCCTTCCAGAGCTGATGGGAGCAGATTGCCTTTGCCGCGTCCTTGCGGTGTTCGTGTGTATCACTCTCTGCCCTCCATCCTGTGCTGCTTCTCTCATTAACACCCCCTTCTCCATGTCCTGAACCACTCTGTCTTCACTTTCTTTCTGTCCTTGTTTCTTCTGTTACCGCTCTCCATGGGAAGGGACGTTTTCTTCGGCACACATAGTGTTTTTGAGGAGAAAGATTGGACTTTTGGGCTGTCTACTTAAGAAGACCTTCCAAGAGTAGAGGGGAAAGCCCTCAACTGAGGAGGTTTCTGGAGGGGGGGAACCACATTTGTTCTTTTTACAGAATCCCTGTTCTAATTTGCAACAGATCAAGAAACTTTTGGTACCTTAGGTGCATAGGAACCGTGCTGTTTTAGCATGTTAACCTTAATCATGTTGGTTTACCTGAGCAGGATTGATTTTACTAGACTGGCTACTTAAAATATGGTACAGTAGTACCCCCCCCCCCCCCACCCCTCTCCACTGGGATATATTTTAAGATTCCCAGTGGATGCCTGAACTGCAGATCATACCAAACCCTGTACGTACTATGTTTTTTCCTATGCCTGCATTCCTATGATAAAGTTGAATTTATGGATTGGGCACAGTAAGAGATTAATGACAATGACTAATAATAAATTAGAATAATTATAACAATATGCTGTACAAAAGTTGTGCAAAATATGAAACCGAAAGTTGTATGATATCTCAAAATATCTTGTTCTGTACTCCTCCTTCTTGTGATGATGTGAGGTGATAAAATACCCTCGCGATGAGATGAAATGGCGTGAATGGCACAGACCCTGTGGCCTGGCGTTAGGCTGCCCTTGACATTCTCAGGATGGGTCAGAAGGAGGGTCGTCTGCTTGGTGGGTAACGAAGGCTGCCGTGCAAAACCTTGGATAAGGGGAACCACTGTATTGTCCTCTATTCCTTGGGTCTCTTTGTGCAGGTCTCTCTGCTAGTTGTCATTAAATCTGTCCTGTGAGATACCACGATGACATCTGGCACGCCTTATTTGTTTATTGTTTTTACTGTGCATTTTTAGAAGAGAAAAGACCCGCAGTGACCCCTTTGTGTGTCATCCCCTTAGGTCAGGTTTTCCGTCCTGATTCAATGCATGTCGGGGCTGCTGAGATTGGTTGAGTTGCAGAGTTTTCCTCTGTCGGACTCAGGAGCCAGAAAGCCACGATGAAGTTTGATTTGGCTGGTGGCAGCCTTTTCCAAATATGAATCTGGAGGCAGTACAGTAAGCCCTCTAAGAAAAGAAGGAGAAGGGAAACCAAACACTATAATTGGAAATATTTGGGGAACATTTAGAAACGGGGGAAAGCAACCCGTCGTGCTTGGAGTCTCCCCCAAGCTTGTGTTGTTGTGGCGCTCGGAGGCCGGCCTTTCTTTCCAGGCCGAGCGCTCCCTTCGCTCGGGAGAAACCATAGAGCAGCCTCTGTCCTGCGGGTGCTGCACGCTGACTTGCTCCAGACAGTCTTGAATGTGACCTGGCAGCCGGTGCTGTTTCCTGCTGACGTGGCCTCCCACAACCGAGCAGAACAGAGCCGCCTCAGTGTGCTGAGGGAGGAGCGGCCGAAGGCATGAATCACCAGCGGGATAAGGAACAAATTAAGAGGGGAAAGCGCCTAGCTGTTCGGGTTTCCTTCTAGATATACTTAAAAGACACCCTTTTTTATAGGAAGGGAGGAGGAGGAAGAAAAACAGGAGTGGTGATTTGTTTGGCCATAGGAAGGGTTTCTTATCAGCGGGAGCTAACTTCTGGGGTGAGACCCAGGGCGCCGCAGACATCTGAGGGGAGGCTTCAGAAGGCCTGACCGGGCCGCAGCCTGCAGCCTGCCCTGGCCGCGCTCTTGCACAGGCCGGTGGGCGTGCGAGCTCCCAGGCCTGGCCTGCAGACGAAGCAGAGGCAAACTGTAGTTTGTGCCTTGGTGGCAACAGCTCTTTCAGCTTGGTAGGAACTGGAGAAAGGGGCCGTGAGGGGCCGCGGAGCAAATCCCGCCGCATGGTGTCTGCGTCCGCGTCCGCGCCCACGCAGCCAGGATCCCGTCTGATGCTCAGTGTCGGCCTGTTGCGTCCACCGCCTGCTGCTTTGAATTGCTTCCTTGAAAAGCTCCGAGTACAGCTCCTTGTTGCCTTATAAAGGGGCCAAAAAAGTCAAGTCCTGGAATTTCAGATTGAGATGGGACTTCGGTCTGATTTAGACCTTCCGTGGCTTCCACCGTTTCCAAAGGTTATTGTAGAACCTTTTCTTTAGTTAGTCCTACGTGGAACCTCCACTTTTAGCAACAGTGGGCAGTCGGGGGGGGGGGGGTGGTGGCGGGGGAGGGGCGCGGAGAGGCCTCAGACATACCTGCTCATCCTTCTGGTGGCGGCCCTCAGAACGTCTCCCCTGGCCACCCTGTGCTCCGAACACACATAACATTGAAAAGCCACTGAGCTGATACACCTGTCTCGTTTTATACATAAGAAAATTTTGCCTTTCAGACAGGCCAGTCGGTTAGGTGATACTACAGCGACTTTCAAGGTGTCTTAGAATAAAAGTTGTGTTCTTTGTCTCCTGCTTTTGAGCTTTCATAATCTCTCAGCTGTTGTGATAGTAGCCTTTCCTGGTTTCCCTGCCTCCAGTACGGCTAGTAGACAAACCATGCTGTTAGATGTGTTTGTAGTCTAGAGAGCTAGAAATCCATCGGCGTGTGACCCCGATGGTGTCCCCGCTCTAGGTATGAGGTGAATGTGGAGTGGCATCAGGATTGCAGATGAGGGGAAACCTTTGAAAGGAAGAGCCATCAGCGCTGTTGCAGCATGGCTTACATTTTTCAGGATGGTTTACATTACAGAAATGGGAAAGTTACAAAGAGAAAGTCGGCGATGACCCTCAAATACTTAGCCCAAGCGATAGGGAGAATGTGGAGCCCATCTGCCACAGAGATGGGGAAAGCTTTCTCGGTTTTTCAAAAAGCCCTCTTGCTCTTTTAGGCTCCTAGGAGTTCCTCTCCTTGAGGCCTCTGGAGATGGCCAAGCGATTTGATACCTGTTTTCCTTTATCGTTGTAGCTTCCCTGTGTGATTGGTGGGTGGCTTTTGGCATGCGGTGTAACTCTTAGTTCCTGGCGTATCATTCATTCACTTATGTGATTCCCTTGAATCGGTTTGGTGGGTTGTTTACCGTCGATTATGGAGCAAAGCTGAGGCAGATTCAGGCCCAGTGTATGGATCTCATTCCTGCTTCAGCATTGGCTTTCCTCCATCACCTTCAAGTCTACTAGGTGGGTGGACTTGTATTTACAGCACATTTTGGAAATCCTTTATATTGGCCATATTTTGCAGTGTTTCTTCTCCCCTATAAGCCACTTTCCTCTTTTGCTCTCCAGGTTACCCCTCTCGGCTCAGTAAAACACAAACCTCTGCCCGTAGCAAATGAATTCGCAGGAAAAGCCAGCAAGATAAGAGGGACATGGAGAGGATGGCATAGTAAATGTAGAATAATCGGTCTATTTACGTTTTCAGTCAAGTCCTCTGATTTTCTTTAAAGAGGCTTTGATATTTTTTTCATAGGCCATACACCGGTGGAATTAGAAAGTTACCCCAAATCATTTATGATGTTTTATTGCTGTTGTTTTGGGCTAGGCTTAGGCTGTGGGCAGGACTAGAAGGGGAGAGACAGCTTTATATGTTGGTCCTGTTTCAGTGGCAGGGGAGCTGTCTATGTAATTATATGCTCTTTTTCTCGCAACACATACCAGGGGGGGAAATATCCAGAGACTCTTATTTCCAAATGTTCTTGGTAAGTCTCTTCTTCAAATACGACTGTGAGTAGGACGCCAGGGTAGTGGGAGTGCTCATTCTTTTGTGTGATGGTAATGAGATAATTTGTGCATTACACATTTTCAGGACACTCTTTGTTGAAATGAAACTTCAGAGTCTTTGCCGAGCCACATTAGCAAGTCTCTTTTCTTTATTTAAAAAAAAAAAAGTCTTTATTAACTTCATATGTTTTGCTGTCATCAGTTGCATCAAGTAATACCATTATTTCGAGAAAAAAAGAGAACTTAGGCCATGATTTGTCTGGTGTCTCGTCTTTTGTCCATCTCTTCCCCACGTACTGTCTGACCACGTCTGGTTAAGAGTTGCTGTTGTTCCCGCCATCAACCACCTAGCCCCAGTGGCAGCTGCCAAGGGGCTCCATCCTGGTCTTGCAGGAGGAAGTGGGTGCTCAGGGTTGGGTGCAGAATTGCTGGTAGCATGGGCGGCCTACAGCGAGTGGGCCCTCACAGAGGCTGCCAGCAAGGGACGGGCACAGGGATGGATGTCCATTATGCTGCGGGAGGCAATGGGGCAGGCCCAACGTAGCCACCCTGCCGGCCCAGATCTGGAATGGGTCTGTACATTGTTTGCTGGTCAAACCCGGAAGGCCTTGCTGTGGAAGCGGGGGTTCTGTGGTGAAATCTGGCCGTTGCTGATTTTTGGAATTTTATTTCAGTGCTCGTTTTCCAGAGCAACTGGAATTTATTTGGTTAAAGCAGCTAATTAATGTGTTTGATCTTGATGTGGCAGTGAACCGTATCAAATTCCAGGTCAAATCGCTTTCCCTTGTAGAATGTTTGCTTAACCTTTTGAGGTTTATTTCATCAGCTTATGGACTATTGAAAGTTTATTTGTCCTCAATATTCTAATCTACATGGTGGCATGGCTATTGCTCTAATAATGTTCGTAAGTGTAAAACCTAATTTTGTCTACAAATAAGAAAAGTCACATTTACAAATGGATTGCAAAAAGTTGTAGGTAGAGTGTGTGACTTAATCATATGAGCAATACCATATATGGAATGATTTTTGAAAAATATTTTGCCATCTGGTCCCATTTATTGAAGATGAAATACTTTTTCCCCCTTTCTAATTCTCATTAAGCTGCCAGCTAATATTCATTATCCTTATTTAAAAGGTGAAGAAACAAAAGTTCAGAATGGCCAAGTAAGGTATCCACAGTAGTAAGTAGCAGATCTAGAATGTGAACTCAAGATGATTCTAAAGCTCCTGGTATTTAAAAAAGCATTTTTTAAACTTACAATAATTATAAATTCACAAGAAACTCGGGAGAAAAAAGTACGTGGAGATCCCATGTATGTTTGATCAAGTTTTGCCTAATGGTAACATCTTGCATGGCTATAGTATAGTCTCAAAACCAGGAATTAACATTGGTACAATCCAGAGTTTACTCAGATTACACCAACTTTGCATGGATTCATTTGTGTGTATGTTGATTTGTGTAGTCCTTACCACAATCAAGGATATTTTTAAAAAAAAAAATTTTTTTTTTAATGTTTATTTATTTTTGAGAGCAAGAGAGAGACAGAGCACAAGTTGGGAAGGGGCAGAGAGAGAGGGAGACACAGAATCTGAAGCAAACTCCACGCTCTGAGCTGTTCTCACAGAGTCAGATGTGGGGCTCGAACCCACAAAATGTGAGATCGTGGCCTGAGCCGAAGTCGGACGCTTAACCGACTGAGCCACCCAGGTGCCCCAAGGATGTTCTTTTACAAAAAGGCTACCTTGCATTATATTATAGCCACTCCCTTATTCTCTTAACACCTCTGATCTGCTTTCCATCTCCCTGATCTTATCACTTAAAGAATATCCTATACGTCAAATCTTACAGTGTATAACTTTTTTTAATGTTTATTTTATTTATTTTTGAGAGAGAGAGCAAGAGCGCAAGTGCGAGGGGGGTGGGGGTGGGGGCGAGTGCAGAAAGAGAGGGAGACACAGGATCCGAATCAGGCTCCAGGCTCTGAGCTATCAGCACAGAACTTGACGCAGGGCTCGAATTTATGAACCGTGAGATCATGACCTGAGCCGAAGTTGGCACTTAACCGACTGAGCCACCCAGATGCCCCTTTACAGTGTATAATTTTTAAAGATTGGCCTTTTTTCTCTGAGCGTAATTTGAGATCCATCCAAGTTGTGTGTACCCAGAGTTCATTTTATCGCTGAGTAGTATTCCATGGTATGGATGAATTGCAGTTTGATAGTTTATTTGCTAAAGGACATTTGGTTCTAGTTTCAGGCAATTACAAGTAAAACTGCTGTGAACACATGTGTACAGGTTTTTGTGTGAACATGCTTTTCATTTCTCTGAGATGCACAGTGATATGTTGTATTATAATTACATACTTCATTTTGTAAGAAACGCCAAACATTTCCAGAGTGGCTGCACCATTTTGCATTTCTCCCAGAAGTGTGTGAATGGTCCAGATTCTCCTCAACCTTGACAGTATTTGGTCTTACCATGAAGCTTTTCTCCTCACCCCACCTCACCCCCTTACCCCCCTGCCCCCATCAATTTTCAATTATTCCAGCACCGTTTGGTGAAAAGAGTTTTTTCATTCCACTGCTTTTGCACCATTGTTAAAAATCATTTGGGTGTATCTATGTGTGTCTATTTCTGGGTCCTCTGTTTCTGTTCCATTGATCTATGTATCTGTCTCTTCAATACCATACAGTCTTGATTACTATTGTTATGTATAGTAAGCGTTAACATTGGCTCCTGGTATTTTAAAAATGATTTTTATTTTAAAAAATGATTTAGGTATTTAGGTGAAGACCCAAAAGAGGCTTGTCAGTTCTTCTTAAAGAAGTACTTCTAAATACGAGTTTTCACTTAGGAGTTTTGGTTCGGCTCTGACTTCTTCTGAGACAATCGGTAGGAAAACCATAAAGGAAGTGTACAAAAACATGAAGACAGATTAAATAATAATTCGTTTGTAAGTCTGAAGTTCTATACAGCTGTCACTGAGGTCCTTGAGTGACTTTGAGTCTAGAGTGACCATAAAGACTAGATCTTTGGGTCTCTTTGTCTTGAAACACCAGCTGTTGATAATCAAAAAGGGAATTACGTGAGTAGAAAGTTAAAAAGTTAAGATTCAAATCCATTTCATTTTATTTTTTAAATATTATTTATTTTGGGAAAGAGAGCACAAGTGTGTGTGTCCAAGTGGAGGGAGGGACAGAGAGAGAGAGAATCCTAAGCAGGCTCTGCACCGTTTTAGACGATGTGGGGCTCAGTCCCACAAACCGTGAGATCATGGTGCCAGAACCAGGAGTTGGACACTTAGACAACTGGGCCACCCAGGCGCCCTGATTCAAATCCATTTAAAAAAAAAATTTTTTTTTTTACGTTTATTTATTTTTGAGACAGAGAGAGACAGAACATTAACGGGGGAGGGTCAGAGAGAGAGGGAGACACAGAATCTGAAGCAGGTCCCAGGCTCTGAGCACAGAACCCGATGCGGGGCTCGAACTCACGGACTGCGAGATCGTGACCTGAGCCGAAGTCGGACGCCCAACCGACTGAGCCACCCAGGCGCCCCCAAATCCATTTTTAAAAAGTCACTGCTTGTGTATTTTAAGGTACCTCACTGGCACTCAAGCCTTCTCTGTGTTTTGTCATCTTCAGAGAGCACAGATACTGTAACATTTTAGGTTTGGAGGGGAGATATAGAGGTCGATTAGTTCAGCCTTTACATCATACAGGTAGGACACAGGGTCCTTTTGTAAGTGGCACGTCATGCAGGGCAGATAGCCTGTCCACACGGGGGGAGAGAATCTTGATCCAGGGTACATGGGCTATGCTGTGAATACTCATGCACTTTATCAGCCATTACGTAGGGAAGCCGGTCATTTGGGCCCAGCTGAAACATCTTCTTGCAAGGATGTGCTATAGACAAAAAGTAGAAAACTAATTCTGTGGCCTGCACGTATATGTCCGCGTCGGTGCTGTAACATTTCTCACACGCTAGCTTTAACCGATGTGCGCGAAAATTTGCGGGAAGCCCATCAGCCCCTGCCATATATCCCAGTGCCGTTTCCTCTGTCTGAAGTCATAACCTGACTGTTGATGGGGAGCCTAGTGTGGGAACTGGTTCAGGAGCTGCAGCCTCATGAACTTGATTTGAAATCGTTTTCTGTAACTCTAAACCTGAGGGCCAGAGGCTTGGAGGACAACCTCAGAAGGCAGCTTTGCCTGGAGGTGAGTGCCTTCTTGGATCCGTGTTCGCTGTGTATGAAATGCACATCGGGGTCCAGTTTGCCGTTCTCGGCCTCCTCCTGCCCTGGGCTCTTTTGTGCCCTGGGTTTCTGGTAGGGGCATCCGGGGAGGAGGGGCTGGGGAGGCGTCAGCTGTTGACCAGAGTCTGCCTTGTGGGGAGTGTGTTAGCCTTGTGCCCCTGCGGCAAGCTGTTCTTTTCCATCTGACGTGGGCCTGAAGGCAAGCACAGAAACGGGCACCACCGCTGTATGATACAACACGTGACACACACCTAAGCCCCCATCCTCTTCCCTTGAACAGAACTTCTGCTCATAGAGCTGTGCCTGGAATTAGGTGGAAGTCTGGCTGTGCTCTTCACCTGCTGGGGGGAGCTGCCCCTCGTGCCCCGCAGGTCTTGACTGCATTTCCACAGGTTCTTCTCTTTAGTGTTCATTATGGTCACCAGCCTGCCAACTTGAGCCTGGTCCCTGCTGTGGGTTATATTAACATCTAGGGGTTAGACCCCAACGCTAACAAGTCCTATTAAGTGTTATGGAAGAAATGCTAAAAAATTAATGATACTGAAACTGCCTTCTAAATAACATTAGTCTACTCCTTTTGGGATTGTGATGGAACAGAGCAATGAAAAGGCCAACTATAAATCAGAAATGTCAGTTTGATGAGCTGCAGGGGGTGGGGCAGGATCCAATATTGGAGTCGGATTAATAGAAAAATCTATATGATTGTATAATTTAAAGTATACTTGTCTAGGGGCGCCTGGGTGGCGCAGTCGGTTAAGCGTCCGACTTCAGCCAGGTCACGATCTCGCAGTCCGTGAGTTCGAGCCCCGCGTCAGGCTCTGGACTGATGGCTCAGAGCCTGGAGCCTGTTTCAGATTCTGTGTCTCCCTCTCTCTCTGCCCCTCTCCTGTTCATGCTCTGTTTCTCTCTGTCCCAAAAATAAATAAAACGTTGAAAAAAAATTAAAAAAAAAAAGTATACTTGTCTATAGGATGAGGGTTGTACTTTTATAATGTTGGAGTTTGTTTTTTTAATTGGGCTTTTAAAAGCCACATAACGGTAAGCTGTTGCTAAACATTTATATTGGCTGCAACTATTTTTCAAATGTAGAACAATGGAAGGAATCCCTATTTTCCACCTTTGGATTTTGTCTTTTTACCCCAACTTCTGTTGAAAGGATTGTTGGCAGCTTACATTTATGAATATTATATGTTGAGATAAAATAAATTTAAAAGAAGTGGGGGAAAAAAGGATGTCACGAAAATAAAGCCATCAAAGGCCACCAAGGAGAAGGCCAGGAGTGATTTTGACACTTCTTTTTAGAAAGCTCTTAAAAATTTCATTCTTGTTTTTGTCAGTGATTGTTGTTGGTACAGTGTTTCTATACTTTTTTAGCTGTGTTCGTTTTTAACTGCTACATAGAACTTTGATTGGAAATAGCACGCAATGACATTGGGTCTGTTTCACTTTCACGTCTACATTTGGGCAGGCTGTTGGATTTTGGTGGCATGGAATGTGAACTAACTGATCGCTTTTCCAATCCTGTTATTTTCCAGTGTGGTTTGGAAAAAAAAAAAAACTCTACATATGAAGTCAAGAAAGCACAAGGAAGCCTTCTGGTTAACGAATTTAGTGAGTTTCAGATTTTCCTCTTGTGGAGAGTCCTGGAAAATCACTTCAGAAAAGAGGTCATGGGTCATATATAGAAGAAACTGCTTCGCATGCATATAAGACTTAGCACACTCTGCGGGCTATCGTGCATTCTTGCCTAACCTCGGATGGCTCAGCTCAAAACCTATTGATTACTGTACCAAGAATTGGAAACAAAGCCATTTTTGCAGGATTTAGGTTTGTGACTGGTTAGATTTCTTCAGACTTAGAATATAGAAGTTCGTTTAACACGTGTGTGTGTTTACCAAACCCTGACAGTTTCTAAGGACTGTTGTGTATTATTTATGGCAGGGATCATCTGTAATGCATTAAAAAAATTTTTTTTTTATTGTTTATTATTTTTGAGAGAGAGAGAGACAGACAGACAGACACTGAGAGCAAGCAGGGAAGGGGCAGAGAGAGAGGGAGACACAGCATTGGAAGCAGGCTCCAGGCCCTGAGCTCTCAGGACAGAGCCCGATGCAGGTCTTGAACTCACAGACCGTGAGATCATGACCTGAGCTCTAGTCGGCCACCCAACCCACTGAGCCACCCAGGCACCCCTGTAATGCATTTTTTAATAACAGTTTTATTGAGGTATAATTCACATCCCTTACAGTTTGGCTATTATTTAAAAAAAATTTTTTTTTAAATTTCTTTAATGTTTGTTTATTTTTGAGAGAGAGAAACAGAGCACGGGTCAGGGAGAGGCAGAGAGAGAGGGAGACAGAATCCGAAGCAGTCTTCAGGCACTGAGCTGTCAGCACAGAGCCCAACACGGGGCTGGAACCCACAAACCACAAGATCATGACCTGAGCCGAAGTCAGACGCTTAACCGACTAAGCCACCCAGGCGCCCCTACAGTTTGCCTATATGAAGTATACAGTTCAGTCATTCAGTGTATTCACAGTTGTGTAACTATCACTGCGATGAATTTTGGAACATTTTCCTCACTTGAAACAGGCTTATACCCATTAGCAGTCATCTCCAATTTCCCCGTATCCCCAGCCCTTGGCAACCATGAATCTACTTTCTGTCTCTGTAGAGTTGCTTATTCTGGACATTTTAATTGAATGGAATCCTATAGTTTGTGGTCTTTTGTGGTTGGCTTCTTTTCACTTCGCATAGTTTAAGGTTCATCTGTTTTGTAGCATGTATCAGGACTTCATTTTTTAAATTTCCAGATTAATATTCCACTGTGTAGGTGTACTATATTTTATGAATCCATTCATCAACTGGTGGGCATCTGAGTTGTTTCCACTTTGTTTCCACTTTGTGGCTGTTATTAATAATGCTTCTAGGAGCATCTGTGTACAAGGTTTTGTGCGGATAGATGTTCTTAATCCTCTTGAGTATATACTTAGGAGTAGGACTGCTGGGTGATATGGTAACTCTGTATTTAACTTTCTGAAGAACCGCCAGACTGTTTCCCAAAGAGGCTGCACCGTTTTTACATTCTCACTGGCAGCATGAGGCTTCCCAGCTTCTCCATGTTATCACCAAACTTGTTATCTGTTCTTTTTGGTCTTCAGTACAATTTTACTCCCGCCCCTTTGCATTGTTAACATTTGTTCCTTCAGGGGGATGGGTATTTGTATACTAAAAGAAGTAGAATGTGGTTAGCTGTGGTATGGCTTTGAGTTCTAAGGAAGCTCTGTGCCAGAACCAGCATGCTTCCTTGTTTCTGACCTTGACCCCAAATCACAGCATTGACAAAACCACAGTGGTACCACAAACAGTAATTCTCTTTTAGAAGTTCAGTTTTGATCTTTTTGATTTGATCCTGAGCTATTAGACCTACATGAGAATGCATAAGATATATTTAAAATATATGTCCTTATATGTAAAAGAGATATATAAAATACATATATATAGTTAACATATGTATAGTTAGAGAACAATGATAAATACCCATATCACCCACCTAGATCATAAAATAAAAATTTGCAGTTCTAGGTGATACTAAATAATGAAGATGACTGCGAAAGTATATAAAGATTGTAAACATGAATAATCATTAACATATATCTGTGCCCTCCCTTATCATATCTGTCCTCCCTCTCCCCAAACCACTAACCTCTGGGGATAATCATTTTTCTTATTTTTCTTTGTAGTTTTACTGTATACACATGAATTCACGTAGATACCTATGCACACGTGCACACACACGCTGAGAAATGTAGTTTAGTTTGCTTGTTTTCAGACTTTCCATAAATCATACATATAGTCATTCTTTCTTGACTTCTTTGTTAACATAGTTTATGACCTTCAAAGATACTATGTATGGCTTTTTATGCATGCTTTTGTTACCATATAGGATTTGGGTTCCTCATTTCTGTGTTCTTCTCCTGATGAAGGTTTGGGTTTTTCCTGGATTTTGGACATTATGAACAGAATAGTGAAGCTGCATACATTTCCATTTGCACCTCCAGGTCTGCTGGAATCTCTCTAGAATATTTACCAAGGAATGGGATTTCAGCTTTATTTAAACAATGCCAGACTTACCCCAAAAGGCTGCAATGCTTTCTCCTACAACCTTACCAGCCTTTAATAATTTTAGACTTTAAACATTTTGCCAGGGGTGCCTGTATGGCTCATTTGGTGGAGCATGTGTCTCTTGATTTCAGGGTCGTGAGTTCAAGCCCCATGTTGGGCGTAGAGCTTATGTAAAAAACAAACAAACAAACACACAAACAAACATACATTTTGCCAGTCTGGTAGGTGATAGTATCTCATCATGGTTTTAATTGGCATATCTCTAAGTGTCTTACTAATTTAAAATGTAACCGGGGCGCCTGGGTGGCTCAGTCGGTTGAGCGTCCGACTTCGGCTCAGGTCACGATCTCGCGGTCCGTGAGTTCGAGCCCCGCGTCGGGCTCTGGGCTGACGGCTCAGAGCCTGGAGCCTGTTTCCGATTCTGTGTCTCCCTCTCTCTCTGCCCCTCCCCCGTTCATGCTCTGTCTCTCTCTGTCTCAAAAATAAATAAACGTTAAAAAATTAAAAAAAAATACTGTAGGAAAAAAATAAAATGTAACCAATTATGCATAAGCAGTTATGTTTTTTATTTCTTTGAAGGGAAGTCAGCATTGAGTTACCTGAAAAGTGTACCTGTGCTATTGAAAAATCATTGTGACGGTATATTCCTTATGCATATTGTAACTTAAATTTAGATCACTTAGATGAATGCCATCAGATTTTTTTCAGTGCAATGATTTTTCTCTTGCCATATCTACATAAATTTTTGTGTAATAAAGTTAAAAATGTATGGAATTATTTATCGATTGATATCTTTTGCCTAACTTACAGGCAACTACAAGCAGTAAGTCTGTGGTTTGCCAATATTTATTCGAAGCTCAATTTATATAAATAGTCCTTTTTTTTTTTGTGGTGAATGGAGTACTTATACTTCAGAGGAATTCACAACTACCTTTTGTGTAGGCATGATAGGTGTCAGTGTTTATACATGTATATGTGTGTGTGTGTGTATATGTGAAAGGCTGAAAGATGTGGCGTTTTGATCTTTTTGGTGATTATTTGGTGCCAGAGGGAGGAAGATATTGTTTTTAAAGGGGAAAACTAATAATTTGGGAACGTAACAGCAACCTGAAATCAAATCTTGCTTATTAATTCAATGAGAAAAAGTAAGACCATCGCTTCAAACGTGAGGAAATGTGCTGAAAGATTCTTTTGTATAAAATTAAAAAAATCAATTATGAATACTCAGTATGTGACTCATAAGAGGAAAATTTCATTGTACACTCGTGGGTTTTGCTGGTGTGTATGTGTGTGGGTGTGTTTTCAACTTAAAAAAAAGTAGCTACAGGTGAGTATGATCTTGTCGGTTGATTGGTGTAGTGTCTTAAGGGAGAAAAATGAATGAATTACAGCCGTTACTTTCAGTGCTTGGAATATAGATGAATATGAGTGAATATAAGGTTGTTATTTGAGGGAAAATATTTTCTGTTTCCTCCCATCAAGTACTTTATTATAGTTTTTAGTTAGTGACATAAATTATTTTCATACCTTACTCTTGAGTATTAATACATTTTTCAAGCTATCCCAGGAATATTTGTACTCTTACTGTTATAAGAAAAGCTTCCCCAAAAGTGAATTCTGTATTTCATTGAATTTTTGTGGGGGAGAAGGGTTAGTCTCAAACAGGTTCCCTCACTGATATTGGGAATCTAAATAGGACTGTTGAATTACTTTCCATTTTTTGTCTTTATAGTTCAATATGTTTTTTGCCAAATTACAGTTTGTTTCTCCATGTGTACAACTGCAATATATTTTATAGACTTACTCTAGATTGAGAATTAATACTGTGCCATACAGAGCAGAATTAGTCTTTGTTTTCCAGTACACTAAACTTCAGTTCTAAAGTCATATGAATTTTTATCCTGTTTTCTACAAGTAAAATCGCATTTTATAAAATGCCTCATAAAGATGTCCACATTATAGAACAGCATTTACAAATGGCAGCGGTAGGTACAAAGAAAAGAAAAACTGCCAGAAAGCATTTACTCACATGGCTTGGGTGTTCACAGACGGATTTCACTATGATCTGTATGAATCACATTAGGTTAAGAAATCCAGGAATATTCTAACATACATGTATTTGTCCTAGAAAATAACGTGCTGTCAGGACAGATGCTTTCATTCTGTTCTTTTGAGAAGTGCTTGCACTTATTGTTGGGAGGGTGTTTCTGTTTCCCAGGCGAAGGAGCACTCTGGAGATTTGACATAACTATGGCTGTCCAAAGAGGTCTTCGGGTATTCTTTGATACACAAAGGGCTTAAAGTGCTCTGGTTTATATTCATAGATGTATTGACACTTTAGGAAATTACATTTCATTCATTTTAACAAATAATTTATTTAAGATCTTTTGTCTCTTGCCCGGGGCAAGGTATCATGCTAGGCACATTGCAGATTGTTGGGAGTTGAAAACAAAAAGATTAAACTGTATGGAATCCAGGGACTAAAATATGTACATTTCAGAGTAAGCGTCTATGAAGTTTATTTCAGATTTTACATTCTAGATTCGTCAATCTAGGTCAGAGCGTGTGTCTGCAGTGACTTTGGAGGAAAACGTCAGCATGTTAAAGCTACCTGTTTCATTCTGAATTAGGAGGGTTGTAATCTTATAGCCAAGCTTGCAAAAATTTGGCTTTTTCCAGTATGTATGGGATTGTACTGATCACTCCTATATTTCTAGTGCCTCAGAATACACCCTCTAAATTTTTGTTGAATGACTTTGTGGAATGAATGAATGAATGAGTGATTATTAGCCTTTCTTGGATTGTTTGAGAGCCTACGGTTGAGTTGTTTGATCTCTCCCCATTGAGATGATTCTTATGATTATAGTTGGAAGTAATTCACTTGAATGCATGTGCTCTTGTCTTGATCTGTTTGTTCTACACACTCTGGAATCTAGATCCATAGCTCCATGTTCATTTCCCTTCTGAGAGTAATTACCTGTCTAAGGTAATGACTAAAGAATCAGAACCTGTAAGAACTCTTGGAGGTCCCAACAGTCACTTCTTTATATACCCGCTCAGATGGTTTAGAATTTTGGAGGTTTCTGCATCTCTGTTCCTTCCCAGAGAAGAAAATCTAAAAGATAAAAAATGTTGGCGTCCTTTCCTTTTCTACAAAAGGAACACATTTAGATAGTGACAAAAAGGACAAAAGTGCCCCTTGTGCCATTTGCATTGTCTCGTTTAATTATCTTAATAGCTCTGCAAGGTTGGAATAGTGATCAGCGCAGTTGAGAGATCAGTCACCCAAGGCTCTCAAGCGTTAACACTGTTTGCACTCTGGAATATACACTCGGTGAAGGCTGCAGTTGCGTCTGTCTCGTTCCCCGTTGTCTCCTTATGTAGTAGAGTGTCTGGTGTTCGGTTGGTAAATAGTGATTGGCTCTACTTTTGCCTGAGATCACACAACTAGTTAGTGGAAGCAACCGCGATTACACGTGGTTTTCTTTCATTTTCCTGTCTCTTCCTCGTTTCACTGCAGTTCTTTTAAGTTTTCCGAGAGATCATTTTGAGGTAACACTTTTCTGAAAAAGTGGTCCTATTCCAGTGACGTGCTTTTCCTAAATTTCCCGGCATGGGCAGGATTTGGGCCCAGGACCTGTTTTCATGCTGTGGTGTAGGTCTTTCCCCTAGGCAGAACATGCTCATGGGCTGTGTTTCTCGGCTGCTCATGGTGTGTTTACACATAAATCTTAGGTAATGCTCTGTTTACCCTCTTTTATTTTTTATTTGGAGAGAGAGCGTGCGCATGAGAGTGCATGCACGCTCGCGCTGGGGAGAGAGAATTTTAAGCAGGCTCTGTGCTCAGCGTGGAGCCTGACACGGGGCTCAATCCCCTGACCCTGGGATCATGACCTGAGCAGAAATCAAGAGTTGGGGACGCTCGACTGGGCGAACCCTCATTTTTCAAGTTACAGTTTCAAATTGTGATAGCCGGTGAAAATAGCTGACGGGCAGCCATCATTGCAGACGTTGCCCTACCCTAGCATGATTTGCTCCCGTGAGCCCAGTAGTTCACAGACAACACTCTGCCCCTCCTACTTTCCTACTAATATTCTAAAAGGACTCTGCCAGAGTAGCCCTTGTTTTCTTACACTCTTTGATTCCCGCTATTTTGAAGTTGTGGGAACCAGGGAAGGTGTTGCCATTTCCCTAGCATTCCACTGCCCCTTTGCCTGGCGTGACGCATCAGGGCTGAGTAGACCTTGTCACGGGAGTGCTGCAGATGGCTTGTGCCTTCTCACAAGAGCTGGGTGTCAAATTTTCAGACGTTTTGCGAGCTGATCGATAAACCTAGCTATCATTAAACACTAAACTATACTAGCTCCCAGTTTAAATTATATTTCATTTAACAAAGCTAACAAATACTCGAAACTTCTCACTTCCTGGTCGTTTTACTACCTGTTGATATTATCTGGGCTTTTGAGGTGATTCGGTCTGTTGTACCTAGAGGGTGGAAAGGCTGTGTAGCAGCACCTTGCTGCACATGTCTTTTCAAGTCCATGTTTAGTAGTATCGTGTAGGTGGGTGGATATTGGCCATAGGGGGACTATTAATATGGAGGAAATTGACCAACACTGTCGTCTGGGACACGCCTTCCCCCTTTTTTCCTGGAGAGCCATTTGTTACCAAATATTTACAACCACACACTCCGGCGGGATGCCTAGAAATGAGAGGGAGATTGACACTTCCATCTTTTGGGTTATTCGTTTGGTTCTCTTGATAGTATTTAGTCATGGTGAAGGAGAGAAACAGCCAGGAGATAAAGAGAGAACAGTGAGGAAGAAAGTTGAGGCACAGAGGCACGCGTCAGCACAGAAGCAAACACAGAACCAACTCAGGTACATGTGTATGATAAAACTGTGCTGATTTACTCACTGGCATTAAAGGTTATTTTTACAAAATTTTCTTTCAAAAAGATGCAGCTTTGTGAAACAGTGACTACCTAATATCTCCTTCTTAGTAGACAACCATTTATAATTAGTTTTTGTGTGTGTAAATGTTACTGCCTATAAATAGATCTAGAATAATTTCATAAGCTTTTAGAGTCCAGGGAGTCAGGTTTGCTTTTGAGACACAAACTGGAACCTTTACTAACTTTTACCAGGTGTTGGTAATCTATTTGTGCATAACTAATAACTCGGCATTTCATAATTTATGCCCATTTGTTGATGTTTGTATATGGGCCTTACAGTCAAACAGCTAAGCTAGATTGCTCAAGGCTTTCCCTCTACTCCTGCCTTGATGTGAGTTTTCTTTTGCCACACAGTTATAATTTTTTTTTAATGTTTATTTTGATAGAAAGAGGGAGCTTGGGGGAGAGGCAGAGAGAGAGGGAGACAGAACTGCAAGAAGGTTCCACGCTGACATTGGTGCCCAATGTGGGGCTCGATCTCACAACCACGAGATCACGGCCCGAGCCAACATCAAAAGTTGAATGCTTAACCGACTGAGCCACGCGTGTGCCCCTATATTTCCTTGAGTGACATCCCAGAATGCTTCACTGATGTTTGAGGTTCTACACCAGCAAGCCCACATCTGCACCCATAGTCCCTTCTGTTCCGAAGGTGCCTTGAACACTTGTAGAACACTGAAAACTTCACCGATGCTGCCAGAGGTGCACAACAGCCCTTTCAAGGAGCCACTGAAGGGGTTGCCGGAGCAAGGCTCTGGAATGTTCCACAGCCTCCCGCTGAATGCACGTTACTGAGTGAGGCCAGCCTGGAGAATGGAGCCACTTGGTGCATTTGGGAATAGGGGGTTGGACCTTGTACTTATGTGTGCTCACAAAGTAGTTGCTAACTATTAAAATAAATGCAGGGTTAAATGCTTCCCAAAGGGATGTTTTTTTTAAAGCAGGACAGTTTTATTTATTGCAGGGATTAGAGGACTTTGTTGGAAAACAACATTGAAGAACAGTAGAGATGAGTCATGTATTTCCTGCCTGCTTGGCCAATATCAAATAATTAAAAGCCGTTTCATGGATAAGGCCATGCAGCCAGAAACTGACTTTATGATACTCACTTTTTGAAAAGAGCGGGCTGAATGTAACTTGCTCTCGTTGGGAAGCACGCCACATAAACACTGAATGATGAAGGCCGTGCGTGTGCCAAATAGGTTGCTCTGGTCCATTCACTTCTGTTGGATGAGTTACCTCGTTCCCCATTCTGAAAGCTCGCTGCTACCATTTCCCATTTACATAGCACTTTATGAAAATTCTCACGTAGTACCCTCACATTTTGTGCTTGCCACAAAGAAGGAAATTCACTGCTTAATTAAACCTAAAAAAAGGGCGGGGGGGTGGATTTCTGAAAACTGAAGGCACCTAAAAGCCACTCTGACTGCAACACGTGAGTTTAAGCCCCTGCGGTCAGTCTCCATCCGGCCCCTGCTGTTTTACATGGACCGGCTTCATGCCCAGCTTTGCCTTTTGCCTTTCTTCAAGTAGAATACTCAACATTCAAATCTAAGGGTTTTTTGTTTGTTTAAGTTTTATTGTCTTTGTTATTTAATTGATAAGTTTCCACGTGTTAGCCAAGTTCCACTCCTCTTACCCCCTAGTGACTTTTATTAAAAATAGAAATGTGAGTCCAGAGGGAATATTATTTCCTAATTCTGTAGATTCCTGCAGCCTTTTTTTTCCAAGGACCTGGCAGTGCCTTCTCTGTCCTCTTCATTTGGGTGTAGAATATTCAGAATGGTGGACAAATCATGTGTTGAGGTCACCCATGGTCCGTCTGTCCCCCTTCACGCTGCCCCCTTCCCCATGATCAAAAAGCCACCAGAGGGAATTCCACGTAGAAGAGAGGCCTTTGGTGAGTCAGGGCAGACACCAAAACTTGACCTTAGCTTTGCAAATGGTTGGGGTTGGGGAAGTGAGCAAGGCTATGATCCTTTCTTACCTGCCTGTAGTTGTTCCCAGTCTCCCTTCCATGGTGACGTCCAGAGTTGATGAAGAGAGAGAGAGAGGAAGGAAGAATGTGAGGATTTGTCTGTCTCCCGCTCCAGGAGGCAGGTGGGCTTGGTGGAGAATGCGAAGGAGGCCAGTGGATGGAGACCCCTGGGAATGTCCTACAGAAACAGGGCCGTGTGTACTTTCTCCTCCTTCACTTGGTCTTCTCCAGGCTTCCTACATAAACCAGCAGAAGAGTTCAGCCGAAACACATTTTGTAAATGCAACTTTCAGGTATTGAAACATGCCCTTCTCCCCCCGCCCCCCTTTTTAATAGCTAGTTTTGAGTTCAAACCAAGGTAGCAGAATTTCATCATGCAAATCTTTGAGCCATTTGGATGGCATCAGTGCCTCAGTATTGCTCTAATGTTAAAAGTCTTCTCTGTTTACTGTAAGATAAAACCTTTGTGTTTAGTTGGGAAAGAAAGGGACTCCTCCGGAGGCCTTTGCCAGTGGCTGTATGAAGATCTGTGGCTGAGACCTATACACAAAGGCCTTCTGTGCTGGGTCCGTGTGGCCCTACAAAGGTGGTAAGCCGAGCCGGGCGGGGGAAGTCCACAGAAGAGCGAAGCTGGAACTCCTGTGTCCATTATTGCAAAATGAAGTCGCTCCTTTATTTAGAAAACAAAGTGACACCCCAGACAAGCACATAAACATTTCATATGATTATATTAGGACAGACTTAAAATGTACTTTGGAAACACTTGGTTCAAAAGCACACATTCATCTTCTGTGAAATCAACTGCCATTTTATGTGAGTGTGATCCAGCATGCACATTCTTCATAGGAAATTCTGGTTGATTTCCATGTTTTCCTTGCTGTAGATGTGGCATATATTACTACTGGAAACTTGGATGCCCAGCATTTTTTCCCTCTATTCTTTTTATTAAAGAATGGGATAGCTTTTGAAAGTTCCCCTCATATATTAGTATGAACAGGGAACATAATACTGGTGGAGATGAGCTCGGGGGAGTTTTGGAGACAGGAATTGCATTCTTTGGGTGTTCCTGAGAGGAAAACAGCTGTATTAACCATTTTTCCCTCCTTTTTTGGGGGGGGGGGCGGTAGGGGGGAGTAGGGTGGGCTGGGGAGGGAAGTCCAGGGGCATCTCCCCCGACGCTCAGAATTCCAGCTGTTTACAGCTGAGAACAAACAGCTTGGCACAAGCTGGAGTCCCTGTGCATATGTGTGTTACAGTTCCGATTATTAGCCAACAGAAAACAGCTGTATACATTAGTAATGAAAGTACTTTGAAATAAAAAATCCAATAGTAGTGTTTCCCCCTATAAACACCAGATGTGTACAGGGGTTGTACCCTGTGTCTGCCCCGTATTTTAGCACTATTGTTCCGGGGTATAAATGGAAGCCAGCATTTGAGAGGTAGGCGTGTGGTGAAAGTAGATATGTTTGTAGCAAAATAGTTATGTCGTGGTTGACTAGAAACATTTTAAGGTTTATTATTTTAAGGAGGGCCGTTGCTGCCTGGCCAGTCATTCCATCCCTCCTCCTTTGCCTCTTACAAAAAGAAAACATTGTGTGCCTACAAAAATAGGCTCCACTATCAGGATTCAAACACCCCATGGTCTAAATCATTTAGCAGCTTTTAGTGCTCAGTAGGTAAATGATAATTTAAGAGATCTACAAATTGATATGTGCTTTTTAAACCATCTCTGGAATGGACATTTTCTTTTTGTTGCCTGTGGGAATTTCTGTACTTTTGTTTGAGTGTGTTTAAACCCGTGACCAGAACTACCTATGTCTCAATTTCTGGGGTTTTTTAAAAAATAGTGACCAAGGAAGGAATATCTAAGATTAGAAGTAGGAATATCTAGAGTTCCCTAGGTCTCCGTTTCTGGATTTTTTATGTGACCAACTAAGGGACGTCAAGATTGCAAAAATGAGGTGAAATTCAAAGATGCCTCCTCCCCCTCTTCCCCTGCCCCTCCTCCCCCTTCTCCTCCTCCTCCTTCCTCTTCCTCTTTTATTCCAAAGTAATATGCTCCTGGGGGAGGGGGCATTTCCTGACTGGTCTTGGGGAAGAAATGAAGTAGAACTGGTATGAGAGGCCATCTTTCCATGGGAATACAGCAAAAATACATTTCTAAAAACTTGCCTGGGGAATTCCCAGATTCTCTAAACCCTGCATGCGAAATCGCTTAATATAGACACAGGTTTAGACACACAGACCTGATGTTCCAACACCTATTTTTGTGTGCACTTGTATCACCCAGGTCTTCCGTTTTCCAGTTGTTCTGTGAAGTCAGGGTTTTTAAAAAAACGATCATGATTTGACTGTAAGGACCTTCTTCCTTTCCCCTTCTTTCATTTTCTAAAATTCTTCAATGAAAGATAAAAGGAAAGCTCAGGAGTGGATTGCTAAGGGTTTGTTCTCGTCTTAGTGATGTCAGTTTTACTACAGCTGTATTTAATCTTATATCTTAATGCCTCTCATCCGTATAATGTGGGCATTGAAACGATTCTTTAGTTTGTTGTGAGAAGATCCCAGTAAAATCGTTTATAGAAAACTTTTAAAATGAAATTACTAACTTTTCTTAAGGAGTCTCTTAGGGGAGTTTTTCTTTCCCCTTTGCGTAAGTTAAAGAACGAGAAACTGGAATACAGTAAAATGAAGGAGGAATGTTACGAGCCTTTTTGCTCAGGGGTAAATGATAAGAGATTTGTAGAATGCCCTTTTCTGCTTGTTATAAAGGTTACCTGTTTCTTCCTTTGGACATCTCCCTGGTGGTGGTCCCACGGCTTGTGTCACGTTCTTTTATCACAAGAGTCCTGAACTTGACCGTAACTATTTTAAAATAATGCCCAGGGGTTACCGCACACCTTAATAGGAATTTCTCCATTCACGTACAAGAGGTGAACGACAATTCCGATGGGTTCTTTGAACCCGCCGTCTCTGGGAGAAGACGCGATGTGTAATTTTCGAGCTACCGTGTGGAATCATGCTGAAGATGTTTGAAGCCTCACGATGCCTTGGAAGAGAGGGCTGTTGCTGTGGCAGGAGTGCCGAGATGCCAGAGAGCTGCCAGTGAGATTCATTCACTGTTGATACAACGTGGCCCAGCAATGTGTTATTTACAGGGAAAACTCTGAGTCCATCGGTGAACTGAGAATCCATTCATGCATGTGGTAAAAGATGCCCTTTGGGGGAATGTTTCTGTGCTCTGTGGCCACCTCCTCCAACGGGGAATCCGGAGGCTCTTGGTGAGGGCTGTGAAGACTGTTGGCTTTCACACCTCGAGGTGCAGAATGACTCCCATTTTCCCCCACCAAAGGGTGGATTCATCGTTCAGCTCGTTATGACCAAAAGCATCTGAACGTATTTGGGAAGACTGCTCTTGTTTTCTAGGGGGCAAATTCTGAAAGACCAGAAGTTTCCCAAGACTGAACTTTATTCCAGTAGTTCAGTTTCTGCCTTCCTTGGTATCTCCTGGATAGAGAGACCCCCATTTAGTTTAGTCATGTGAATTGAAGCCTGTTTGTACAATATCAAGTCTGACATAGAGACTATTATTTTTAGCCTGAAAAAATCCTGAAAATCATCTATTTAAAACTCTGAAAGCTGAATGGCAGTCTCCTCTTGCTTAAAATTCCTTCTAGTACTTTTAAGCCAGTGGAAGGGAAAATATAAACAATTTGTTAATTGCACCAGCTGCTCTCTGATTATTTTTATGTTAATGTTTTGAATGGGTGGATTTGAAAGATTTTTTAGAAAGAGCATCTGGACTAATGTGGTCCTATTCAAACTTCAATCTTGAGAAGTGGAACCAGCCTCTTCAAAACAAACAAACAGCAGCCTCCTACGGAAATCAGAGGGTGACTGCAGAGGCATGGTGAAATTTCTCTCCGGTCATGGAGGACAGTGAGACCAATGGTTCCGGTGAGGCTGTACCCGAACAGCCTCTTATTGGATTTAGCATGGTGTTTATCTGACTGCTGTGGTAAATGAGGTGAAGTCCTTTGCGTACACAGTTAATTCCCAATTATTCATACATGCTTTAGCCAGATTGCTGATTCTCTATGGACTTTGGAGAACTTTCCTCTGCGAAGCCCCCCACCTCCCCATTTGTTGTCCATCCGGTCCCCTGGTCCAATTTCCTCTCTCACCATGCTTTCTCAGAGGGGTTCCCAGCTGCTCTCCTCATTTTCATTTTTGTTTCCTTCTCTGGCCCCCACCACTTTGCTTTCTCTGCTCTGTTCCCCGGATTTACCTGACAGCCCAAGGCTCTTGTCTCACACTGCTTTCGCTGTTCAGTTATCTCAGGTGTGTGATAGAGAATCTAGTTATTGTCAGGGAAAAACTCTGCAGAAGATGATGTCTGCTGTCCCTTCTTTCTCTTCCTGTCCTCTGTGGAACTTTGTGGAATAAAGGAGGGGAGACTGAGTAGAAGAAGTATTCTCCCTAAAACATTTCTGAGTTGTTCTTTTAAATGATTTCTTGAGGATTTTACAGTCCTGTGGAGGAGGTATTATAGCTAAATGCGTATATAGTCTTTTCATCCTTCGTTTTCAACTTAGACATTTCTCCTTCCCATCGCCATAAGGCAAATAATTAGAAAGGGGCTCTTTAGAGTATGTTTATCTGAGGAAACGTCCAACTTTGGGATGGAGTTGCAGCTAAGAACAGCCTTGAGTGGTTCCTCACTTAGCAAATACCTAATTTATTGAACTCTTTTTATATTTTGCACACTGTGGAAGATATAAAGTGAATTTGATCTGCATTCTGTCTTTGAAGAGGTTGGACTATATCGAAGAGAGGAGTCTACCCCGAAAGCCATAAATCTAAAGCCAGTACATAAACACTTGATTACCATAATATGTGAGAAACTTGTTGAATGTAGATGAGGTGTTAGGACTCTCCTGAGAGGACTTCATTTCTCCTTGGGGAGGGGGCCAGAGTTAGTAGAGATGTAAAAACTCTGCCCTCATATTCCTTTTCTGCACTGTGGGGATGGAAATGAGAACTCTTCTAGGCCGAATAGTCTTATCCAGACAATTTCTATGAACCTTTTTTTATTCCCTTTTTGTATATTAAGTGTCTACATAGAATATAAATTTTCTCTCTTTGTGTGAGAGCTCAGTAGAGATATTCAGGCCCCACCTAGCTGAAATGTTGATTGAAGGAACACAATTCTGTGTCCAATTCCCAAACCAAGCCCAAGCCAGGTAATTGAAAGGCCTTTGATTAGCCAATCAGATTCTGAATAAGTCAATACCAAAGCAGTGTGCATGGGATTCATAGAAGAGCCCTTGGTGCCCTCCCTAGTACCTGCTGTTTGGTTTATTTGTTGTCCCATGGAAGCTTTTGGTTTCTCTCACACCAAATGAGATGAAAATCAGCAAATTTTAAGGAAGGGGAGCTATGTATGTGTGTGTGTGTGTGGGGTGGGGGGTGGATAACAAGACTGAAAAGCCATAAGTGGACACAAGAATTCTGAGGGCATGGTAGTTTTCAGCAGGATTTCCATTTAAAGTATTGATGCTCTAGGAGGCTTAACCTTCCATTCTCAACTCATTCTTTTTGTATCAGTGAGGTGTTTTTGTTGTCCTAAAATGTGAGCCAAATAAAAGTAGTCTCTAAATTGGAGAAGATTTAGTTCCTGCTGTCACTACAGATTTCATGGGGAGGATGAGGGAGGGTCCAGGGATTAGAGATGATTTGGGGGGCATGTCTCTAGAATTCTTGCCCAGGATGGTGATGGTCAAGGGAGATCATGTGAGAGTGCTTTGCAGATGGAAAGTGCTGGAGGAATCATGAGTTTATCTGAAATGTGATTCACTATTTATTAAAGAGTATTAAAGTTATTTTTCTGAGGGACTTGCAGTGGCTGTTATGTACTTAGTTTCCTGAGCCTGATGCTGGGTCTACTGAATCAGCATCTCTGAGGACAAGGATCAGAGAATCTTCATCTTATTTTAACATGTTCCTTGGGCATTTCTTCAGCACTTTACACCCGAGCTACTTACATCCGGAGTTGTAGCCTTTCAAAGCGTGTAGTTGCCAGTCGTGAAACTTTGCTGTTGGATAGCAGGGGAGTGCAAATGTCAGCTCAGAGCTGACCACAGAGTTACTATGGGAAGGGGTTCCTAAACATGTCTTCTATCTTGGATGTAGGTATGAGAGACCCTCCTCTTGAAAGCCTATTATTATGTGTGCTGTGTAATTGGCTTACATGATACAATTTTCCCAATAGCCCTGAGGAAGGTTTGATTTTTACAGCCCCTGCATTTTGCACAGGGGCAAGTTGAGGGTCAGAAAGGCTGGGCAACTTGCCTAGGACCACACAGCTAGTCATAAAGGAACTGAACTTGAATCTGATGGAAGCCTGAAGCCCAAGCTGTCAGCCTGTGTCAGTTCTAGATTGCCAAGTATGGATGGGACCGTCACAGCCTGTGGGGACAGGATGGGGTGGGGGAGGCAGGCAGAGGCTAACGCATTGCTGCCCGGTAGGCTAGTGCAGCCACAGTACTGGCCCACGGAAGCCGGACACACTGAAACCGGGCAAACCCATTAGGCCTGGTATACTGCTGGGTGAATTGGAAGCCTAGGAAACATTCATGAGAAGCTGGCTGCTTTCTCATCTGAAAGCTCATATATTGACTTTCTAAAGCAGGTGGGAAGAGAAGATCACACGCTTTGCTTCAAGCTGCCTGTGAACTTTTTATAAGGCTTTTCAAATTAACACTCATCAATGCTTTTTCTTGACAGATGGTAGGACACAGACTGGTAAGAGTTAAGAGCTTGTCTAAAGTTTTGAAGGGGGTCAAGGCTGTAGCTGTGAGAATAAAAGAAACACGTGAGGGAAAAAAGGCAACAAAAGCTTGATGCGTAGAAACCCAGGGAGCTGGGATATTCCTGCAATCCCACATTCTTGTTATTTTATTATGTCTTAGAACCAAAGATATCTGTAGAGAGTGATGGTAAAGGGGATAAAAATACAAATTATAACAGAGGTCCCACAGATCAGGAAAATTGGAAGAAGCCTGAAGTTGCTTGTGGGTAAAAAGCCCGTGCCACATCCTGAGAACCTCAGGGTTTTTTTTTTTTACTTCCACATTGCCTGTTAAGTTCAGCTTCCTCACACACCCAATGGGTAAGCATTTGTGATTTTCGTATTTCTGCCTTGTGATTTAAATATGAATACCATAAATATCAGTGTTTGACCAAAAGCTTGGTTTGTCTTTGGAAATGTATAGTTTTGAAAAGGTTTTACTCTGTATTTTGCTGTTGTCTAGGAACCAGTGGACCATGGAGTCGCATAAAAATAACAGTTGTGGGGCGCCTGGGTGGCTAAGTCTGTTGAGCGTCCGACTCGATTTTGGCTCAGGTCATGGTCTCAGCATTGTGGGATTGAGTCTGGCATTGGGCTCTGCTGAGCCTGGAGGCTGCTTGAGGTCCTCTCTCTCTGTCTCTGTCTCTGTCTCTGTCACTCTCTCTCTCTCCTTCTCTTCCTCTGAACCTCTCCCCTGCTCACACTCTCTATAAAAGAAAGAGAAAAAAACCCAAACAGTTGTAATCAAGGTAAATATACGATATAAGACCGAAATTACTTTGAGATGATTAAAACGTCTATATTACAACAAAACACTCCTTTCATATATACAAGGGAGGTGGTATACCTGGGTTTTGTGCCATATCCTCCCTGTTGGCAACATACATATGGTCCCCAAGTATCTCCTGGGCTTTAGACGAGGGGAATGGTTGAACGACATCTTTCGGGTTTTGCATTCCATAGTCATCAGCCATAGTTTTGTGGTGACCCCGACTTGCCCCATTCTGACCTAGTGATTTATGGAAACATTTCTTGTCTTCTTCCTCTCTTCCCATTGGCTCGATTTGATTGCACTGTTCCTTAGATTTCGTGGGTCCCTAGGCAAAAACAAATAGGTCTTCCTCTGCGGAACATAGAAGTGGGTGTGGGCGGGCAGTGTTGTCCCATGGCTCCATTCCCGCCTCATCCATCCAGCTTGACAGTGTCTCTCAGATGTGGATGGTGGGTCTCCTGGGTGTTGGGTAAAAGTGCAGATTCCAAACCTCTTGCAGACCTGTTGAGAATGAATCTCTGGAGATACGGCTGTCTGGAATCCCTGTTTTAACAAGCCTCCAAAGTGATCTTTGGGCTCACAACACTTTGAGAGCCTCAATGATTCACCTCTAAGTATGTGCTGTGGTCTTCAGATCTAACCCATGCATGGTTCCCTGAAAGCAGTGGCCATGCTGTGTGTGTGTGTGTGTGTGTGTGTGTGTGTGTGTGTGTGTGTAAATAAAACTTCCTGAGAAGAAGTCATAATCATCTGATTTATTCATTCATGTAACAAATATTGGCATGCTTACCATACACAGAGCCCTATGTAGTTGCTGTGGGAATAGAGGCAGGACAGATCTCAGCAACTAATGGGATATGAGGGATGTGGGGGAGGTCAGAGCAGGTTTATAGCTGGGTATGGGAATCTAGTTGTGCCACGGAGAGAGGCGGGCACACAGGGAGAGCAAGCAACAATGTGGGGGAGAAGATGTCTGTAAATGAACCTATAGTGTGGTGATAAAATATGCCTGGATTTCTGGAACCAGTCATAAAACTGGCACTACTTACAGATTGATAGTATCTTAGAGTTGGGAGGTTATTTTTCTAGATTCTGTTCAGTCTCCTCAGAAGCAGGAAAAATGATACCATTTGGAAGCTGTGGTTTAGGGTGGGGGGAAAATGCAATGAGGGAGGCCATTATGTGTAAATGTAACCTTTCCTCTCCAACTTGACAGAAGCTGATTTCCTTAATAATCTTTAATCGATTTTGGATCTCTACCAGAATAACCTGGAATTAAGATTTGAAATGACACAGGCATTCCTAGCAGATACATTTTTTTGATGTTAAAAAAAAAAAAAGTCCTTTTAGGAGCACCTGGGTGGCTCAGTCGGTTAAGTGTCCAACTTCAGCTCAGGTTACGGTTTCACAGTTCATGTGTTCGAGCCGTGCGTTGAGCTCCGTGCTGACAGCTCAGATTCTGATTCTGTCTCTCCCTCTCTCTGTCCCTTCCCCACTCACGCTTCGTCTGTCTGTCTGTCTGTCTGTCTCTCTCAAAGATAAATGAACATTAAAAAAAATTTTAAAAATGCTTTTAGGATTTCTCTCTGTGGTCACGTAGAGTGTTGGTATGTCTTCTTTAAAGGTAGCCACTCCATACCTGCCTCCATCCATAAGCTAAGGAAGAGGGAGGTATCGAGGCCTTCAGGAAACAGACCGCTGCTCCCCCACTGAGGGGATGTCCTTGGGTAGCCTCATAGTGTTTTCCCAGACTGCTTAGTAAATGAAGGCTGGACATGATGGTTTTCTTCCATACTCTGGCCTGAGAGGGATGCAAAGTAGCCTGTTGAGTTTAAAAGAGTCTTGAGCTTCCAACACCACAAGTAGCTTTAAGCATGTGTATCATTCTCAGCAGCCGTGACTTGGGCCTGGAGTTGGTTTTGCACTTGAGGCAGTGACTTCTTGGTCTCACCGGAATCAACAAGGTGTAGATGGGGAGAAATCCTTTGCCAACGGGACCGGAGACAGCTAGCGAAGGCTGGGTCAGCAGAGGAGGACAATTCACGATGCTGACGCAGTCACAGGAAGGATAGAGTCAGGAAGAAGTGTGAGTCAGGCTGGTGACCGTCCGTGGTCTCCTCACACCAGCAGCTGGAGAGCTGGGTCCGAAGGTTGAGTCAGCCGTCGGGCCCGAGGCCAGCTCGGTGGATGTGGCGTGCCAGACACCAGACTCCCAAGTGGACTTCCTCAGGCTCAGAGCTCCCTGGGCTCTTCCTCTCGTAGGGAACCAGTGATCAGCATCTCGCGGGCTGTGACCTGTGACCCGTTCCCTGTCCGGAGCGTCAGCCCAGGCAGAGCTTGGTGGCAGTGCTGGGCACGGGTTTGCTAAAGGCACTTGTAAGATGAGTGGTCAGAGGGGCGCCTGGGTGGCTCAGTCGGTTAAGTATCCGACTTCAGCTCAGGTCGTGATCTCGCGGTCCGTGGGTTCAGGCCCCGCATCGGGCTCTGGGCTGACGGCTCAGGGCCTGGAGCCTGCTTCTGATTCTGTGTCTCCCTCTCTCTCTCTGCCCCTCCCCCGTTCATGCTCTGCCTCTGTCTCAAAAATAAATAAACGTTAAAAAAAAAAAATTAAAAAAGATGAGTGGTCAGGGTGTCAGTTGCATTTGACATGATCAGCAGTGCTCTTCAGTGCAGGTGATGCAAACTGTAGGAACTGTAGAGTCCCCGCCACAGGGAATTCGGACGTGGAATCTTGAGGAAGTTTCTCTCCCTTGAGGTATCATTCTGTATCTTTAATGCCTGTGCAAGGAAAAACAGCGATAGTTGGAATAAATGTGAAGTGTGCTTATAGAATCTGTTTAATTTTGTGGCAGAATGTAATGAACTTTAGGAGCAAGGATGAGAAATAGAGATGAAGTATTTTATTAGCTTAAAAAAGGGTTAAAAAAGGAACTCGGAATGTTTTACAAACTTTTCTGCTCCCAAACCCCACCCTTTTGCCACACTAGCAGCAGAGAAATTACAGAAAGCTGATTGTGTTGTCTATTTGGCAAGTCAAAGCAAGATCCAGCAAGCTAAAAGATGAGTATTCTAGATTGCTGTCACTTTCTGTGACATGAAGGTTCTAAATGTAAAAAAAATAAGAAGCCCCTGGGCGGTTGCTCTTTGGAATTTGTGTGGACAGACCCGGGTCACCCTTCTACTCCTTTGTGCCTTTTAAGAAGTGAGACTTTCTTGATGAGTGAGTCAGAAGTTCTGTCTGATAGCTTTTGGGTGTGATTATTTGAAAACACAATTTGGTATACAAAATTTACATTTACAATTTATGACTAAGTAAGAGATGAAAATTGCACTCCTCCCAATTTCATTTCCAGAGGTTTAGAATTGCCATGTACCAAAACCTAGAATTTCTCCTCTACTTTACAGATCTATTTATTTATTTTTTATTATGAAATTTATTGTCTAATTGGTTTCCATACAACACCCAGTGCTCATCCCATCAGGTGCCCTCAATACCCATCACCCACCCACCCACCCCTCTCTCCCACCCCCCATCAACCCTCAGTTTGTTCTCAGTTTTTACAGATATATTTAAAAGACGGACTTTCATTTCTCTTTAGCTGTGTCCTTAAAGTGAGTTGCTTTACTTAATTATGGACCCACTATGCTTCTCAGAACTTTGTCAGGATGTGTGTCATTGTAACCCACTTCTGATTGTTGGTGAAAACCTGGTCAGGCTATTTATTGATCTTACAGTCAGGCTATTTGAGAACATTTTGTTTTGTCTTTGGATGATGTTACGTTTCTTTCAGTCTTTGGTGGCACTTCATATTTTCACTTCTCCAAGTTTCGCTAGTCTTAGGTAGACCAGTGTCTGGTCTGTTCTAGCTCTCGATTATGATAACCCTTTCAATATTACTAAATTCAACTACATTATAAGATTATTAAATGGTTACATGGAGACTAAGGATTTTTTGCGTTGTCCCCCTCCCCACGCCGACCCCCGTTTTGGCATAGTGATCGGCATTAATACCACCAGCTGACTTCTATTCATACTTAGTGTATGCTGGGTATGTGGCTAAGTGTGTAGCCTGCTTCTGATCCCTATAATTACTTTGCAATAAAGCGCTGTTATTTAAAGTACAAATGACGAAATAGAAATGTAGAAATTATAAGCAATTTATCTGAAGTCAAATAACTGTTAAGGGATGGATATTTGAACCCGGGGCGGTCGCTCTTTGGAATTTGTGTGGAAATTTGAGCCCAGGTCTCCATTGACCTCAAAACCTTGACTTTTGATCTTTGGTACTTCTTGCATTGTTCTTTCATTCAGCTCATACTAATGAGCTCTGACCATGTTATTCATGGTTCTCTGTGTTGAGAAGACAACAGGAAGTAGAACCAACAGGATGAAACAGACAGTAAAGAATTAAATGAATAAACATACACCGTCACCAGAGGTGGTAATGGCTTTGAAGAAAACAGCATTGGTTAAGAGGGATGAAGGGGTCTGCTTTCTGGCAAAACTTAGAAAAATATGAGATCCTTTTCCAGTCTTTGGTTCTGTTGACATCCTTGGGCAGTATGAGCAAAAGGCAAGAAAAAAAAATCAGGCCTTTAAAAAAAAATTCAGGATCAGTAAAGTTTCAAATTTTAAGTGAGATGGTGATGTTACTGGCAAATTGGCTTGCCAGCCTGCAGACTAGAAAAGCTAATTGTTTATCTCACAGGGCAATGTGACCCAACAGACGTAATTGTGAAGGAGATGAAGGTTTAGATGTTGGGAGCACTGTCCAGTTATTCCCAAGCTACAATACCAGCGTTTCAGATCACAGTTGTGAGAAATTTTCCTCTGGGGTTTTCCTTTGCTTTAGGAAATACTATTTTAAAGTATTATTTTTTTAATGTTTATTTTTGAGACAGAGACAGAGTGCAAGCAGGGGAGGGGCAGAGGCGGGGCGGGGGGGGGGGGACACAGAATATGAAGCAGGTCCCAGGCTCTGAGCTGTCAGCACTGAGCCCGACGTGGGGTTTGAACCCACGGACCACGAGATCACGATCTGAGCTGAAGTCGGACATTTGACCGACTGAACCAACTAGGAAGTACTATTTTAAAATTATTTCACTAGTATCTCCTCTAGTATCACAGATCTCCTCTGTTACCCCTTTTGCTAATAATTCTCATGTATGAATTTTCTTTCACTGTTCAATGTTTGTTTTAGTTGGTGTGCCGCTTGGATAGTTGATTGCTTTGTTTCTAGGCAGGTTTTTCTTTTTAGACCCTATGGCAATGTAACCGTCCTGATGCATACAGTACACAAAATAACATCCTTTAGAGCAGTTACACACAATACACGCAATATTGGATTTATATGTCGGATCCCAGGATGCGATTGCAGAAAAAAGTTGGTGTAGGTATTCTGAGGGAACTAGAAGTTCTGTGACACACATTTTAAACACAGGTCTGGTTTGAAGAGCAACTGTAGCATATGCAGCCTTGGTGGTGGTGCCTCCAAGGGGTGGGGGAGCCGCTTTTGCATTCATCGGGTTAGGACTGCACCAGATAGGTACCATCCAGCGTCAGGATATAGCTGCACGGTTTTGTGAACCGTTCCTGTTTGTAATGTTAGGAAACTGGTGTTTTTCCTAGCCCCTTTTAATATTACTGCTTGAGTCACTGATCACGTAAAAAGAACATGTACAACCCCCAACTAAAATGCGGTTGTAGCGTAGACAGTGAAGTGTTCCAGGATTAGAAGGCTCTTTCTGGATTTTTGCAGCTCTTTCTGGATCCTGCAAAATGTGTCTGTGCTCTTCTTCAGATGGACCCTTCCCCAGGAGTCTGTCACCTTCACAACATCTGCGATTCCATTCTGTCCCATGATGCAAGGAACACCAGGGAAGACATCATCTATTATTCCATAGAGACCCTTATCACGGTGGAAATTGGATGCACACCCACTTAAGGTTCTTCACAATACTTCCGCCAAAATTGCCACAGACAGTCCAGTGGCCCAGGATGTGTAGCCTTTCAGTTTGATCACTTCATAAGCACAGCCAACCACCTGTTCCACAAATAAAGTTTTTAAGATTTAGAAGTAAAGAAGAAAAAAATAGACCAAAATTCAAATATTAAGAATGAATGTTGTGACTGTTCTGAAAATTGGTGTCTAAGTAGTGAAATACTACCTGTAAAAAAAATTTTTTTTTCCAGGATGGTAGACAAGGGCCATTACTGTTTGCCATTTTGAAGGTGTGTGCTCTCATCAGTTCCTTTTGTCAGGAACACTGATCTGTCAAGAAGACCCTCTCAGCTCCATCGTCTGCTTGGTTGGCTCTTTAGTAGGTTGTGTCCATTTCCTGGTGTCTTCTCATGTGACACATGACCTTTTCATTTAGAAAAGGCTGGAGTGGGGCGCCTGGGTGGCGCAGTCGGTTAAGCGTCCGACTTCAGCCAGGTCACGATCTCGCGGTCCGTGAGTGCGAGCCCCGCGTCGGGCTCTGGGCTGATGGCTCAGAGCCTGGAGCCTGTTTCCGATTCTGTGTCTCCCTCTCTCTCTGCCCCTCCCCCGTTCATGCTCTGTCTCTCTCTGTCCCAAAAATAAATAAATGTTGAAAAAAAAAATTTAGAAAAGGCTGGAGAGGCTGGGGGGCTCAGTTGGGTAAGCATCCTACTCCTAATTTCAGCTCACGTCATGATCCCAGGGTCGTGGAATCAAGCATGGAGCCTGCTTAAGATTCTTTCTCTCCCTCTTCCGTCCTCTCTCTCTCTCTCCCTCCTTCTCCATCCCTCCCTACCCTGCCCCTCTCCCCTGCTCATATACTCTTTCTCTTAAAAAGAAAAAGAAAAAAAGAGAGAGAGAGAGAGAGAGAGAGAGAGAGAGAGAAAAAGGAATTCCCATATCTTTCTACTAGATAGTCTTAGAAAAAAATGTCCTGGCCTGTTTCTGGCCATTTTTCTTCCTCTCACCATATCCATTGATTAGCCTGATAGCCTAGAAATCGATAGATGAGCAATCCAGATAGACACAAAAGACACCTAATCCTGTGTAGGTCTCACCTCTGAAAAATTATTTGTGCAAAAAAAGCAGAACATTTCTGTTTTCATTACTTGCATTCTTATTTTGAGAGAGCTGGAGATACTCAGTTCTTTTACAGACTGTATTTATCTTATTTTCAAGTGTTTAAAGATGGAGTTAAGTTCTTTTGCAGTGATCTCTTTCTTATTGAGACTTGAAAGGAAATGTTTTATTTTAAAAACTCAGGAACAAAACTTAACTCCCTCGTATTTGCAGCATTTCATGTTACCTTGTATCATTTTACTTAGAATATGTTTATCATAGTTACAGGAAAATTTCCCTGCTGTTGCCAGAAAACAGGCCAATGGGCTCTGTGAACTTTGTATTGGTAATTTAATTCGTAACAAAGAAAAATAATTTGCCTAAGGTTTTCACTGTGCTTTTTAATTACAAGGAAGTAATTATACTGCACTGACTTAATGTAGATTTTGTGCCATCTTTGCTTCTTTCTCTCTAAAAAATTTAATATACTAGGTGTATATTGAATTCTTACTGAATTGCTAGCTCTTGCAAGCGATCACTGCTTTTGGAGACTGTGCCTTCTGTTTTACTCGGAGACGGAGATTTTAAAAAAAGGAGAATGGCTACGTGACAAAAACTCGATTGTAGATGCTGAGGCTAGAAGAGGAAGAAAGCTGAAGTAGGGCTTTCCAAAGTTGGGGAGCTTAGAGAATTTCCATGAATTAAGTGTTCTTACAATTCCTTGCCTCACTCCCGTCCTCCAGTGATGGAAACTTCTCCCTCTGTGATGTTCTATCTGCCGTGGTTTTTTTTAACTTATGGGTCCTGGCAAAAGCAACTGTGTCGTTCATGAATTGTTGTCTGTTTCTTTTTAAAGAAATAAAATTTGGGATTGCGTATGTTCGTCTCCTCACCTCTATGCAATGTTTTAGAAAAACCCCTCCCAATTTGGGATTTGAGCATTGTGGCAAAGTCCTTCAAAAAGCATCTCAGGTGCTTGCTTTACTCAGTCAGATATTTAAAGATTGATGGGTAGGGCACATTTATGGGTCCCCTCCTCGAAAACACCCCCAGACTCATTGACGACACCCCCGGTCTTAGAAAAGCCTGACAAACTGCATAAACTTGACAAGGGGGAAGATGCACGTGCCATGTCCCCAAATTTCTGACTTCTAGTGCCTTGGCACTGTGCTCTTCTTATTCCTATCTTCCAAATCCTCCGCCAGCATGAGAAAGTGAAATAGAGGGGAGAAGAATAATGGATGTTCTGCGTGTCCTCCTGTAGCACCTCCCCTGTCTTTGCTTTTCTCTTCAACACATGAGAGGGTGCAGAGAGGCCGAGGCCAAAGATTTTTCCGTGTCGGCGTTCTCTTCCTCAGCCTGTTCTCTCTCATACTTTCGGTGAGCTACGTTATCACTGTGTCTCCAAACAAGCACTGCACTGTGGCTTTTCAGTGTTCTCGCCGACAACCAAAAGAGGTTACGTGGCTCGCAGTGTGTCTGACTCGAGTTTCAAAGCCAAAGCCGTCCCTGACAACCTGATTTAACTTACTTTTTATTTTTTAATTTACTTAGCAGCTGGAGGTGGGGGACTCTCGTAAGGTCTTGTCTCCATTATTGTGTCAGGTGGTGACATACTTACTGGTTCTTCTAAATGAGTTCTTCCGGGATACCACACAGTGGCTCGCCTCCGAGAAGAACTCCATGTGCAGTCATTCTCCTGAGGTATCAGAAGTATATGGTTGACTTCTCTATATCTTAGTTGAGATGATCAGCTGTGTGTGTTCTTCTGTCCAAAAGTGTTTGTAGAACTGCCTTCTTTTTATATGTGTTGCTCCTTTTCTAAAAAAAAAAAACAACTTTATTTTTGAGAGAGAGAGAGAGAGAGAGAGAGAGAGAGAGAGAGAGAGAGAGAGCATGAGAAGGGGAAGGGCAGAGAGAGAGAGGGAGACACAGAATCGGAAGCAGGCTCCAGGCTCTGAGCTGTGAGCACAGAGCTCGATGCGGGGCTTGAACTCACGAACCATGAGATCATGACCTGAGCTGAGGTCAGTCACTTAACTGATTGATTCACCCAGGCACCCCTGTGTTGCTCCTTTTAAAGGAGCACCTTAAAAATCCTATTATAAAAAATTCTGTTATTTGGGGGGGCACCTGGTTGGCTCAGTCCGAAGAGCACGCAAGTCTTGATCTTGGAGTTATGAGTTCGAGCCCTACATTGGGTACAGAGATTACTAAAATAAGTAAAACTTCAAAAGAATTCTATTTGTTTTGAAAAATGAATGCAGTTGTCTTAGGTGAAAACATTTCTTGGCCCCTGCCTATTTGTTGGGTAGTAGTAATGTGTAACAGAATTACTGTATTAGTGATCGACTGTTACACCACTCTGGCCAACCCAGCCAAAGAGGTGAGCTTTGTGTAAGTAGCAGTGTTGGGGGTTTTGTTCCCCTGCATGTCACTCAGGGCAATGCTTGGCGCTTGGGCACTCAGTACCTATTGGAGGAATGATTGTTTTAATACACAAATTAGAGATCAGTTCTGGAGAATGTGTAATTAAAATACTAAAAATTTCAGACATCATTGTTTCAGTTATTCTATAACTTTTAAACCATCTTCCATGAATTTCAGCCTGAAGACATACTACAGATGCGTTTGGTCAACCTCTTTGTTTTTATTGCTATTATTTAGAACTCAGCCTACACTGAGTTACAGTTAAAACCTCTTATTATTTATTTATTTATTTATTTATTTATTTATGTATGTTTATTTTTGGGAAAAAGAGTGTGCAAGTGGGGGAGGGGCAGAGAAAGAAGGAGACAAAGAATCTGAAGCAGACTCCAGGCTCTGAGCTATCCACCCAGAGCCAGCGCAGGGCTCGAACCCATGACCTGTGAGGTCATGGCCTGAGCCAAAGTTGGACGCTTAACTGACTGAGCCACCCAGGCACCCCTAAAACCTCATTTTTCATTTTTAAGCAAAGTTTTTAAAGCACTGCTAAGTGGTACTATTGTGATATGGGTAGGGCCTTGCTTTTTCATGTTTCGAGTGCTGGTGTTGAGTTTAGGTTGGAAAGATTTCAAGCCTGTGAGCTATACTGATTGCATACTCTGGGCATCTTGTCTTCTGGTCTTTGTGTTCGGTTCCATGCCTCAAGGGCCCCAACCTCCTCCTAAAATGTGAAGGTCTTATCACACCTCCTTTCTTCACTGTGCCCCAGGTATATTGCCTACCTTGCAACATTTTTTTTTGAATTTTTTTTTTTAACGTTTATTTATTTTTGAGACAGAGACAGAACATGAACGGGGGAGGGTCAGAGAGAGGGAGACACAGAATCCGAAACAGGCTCCAGGCTCTGAGCTGTCAGCACAGAGCCCGATGCGGGGCTCGAACTCACGGACCGTGAGATCGCGACCTGAGCTGAAGTCGGCCGCTTAACCGACTGAGCCACCCAGGCGCCCCCTACCTTGCAACATTTTACATTGCGTTGTGCAGTTTGCACTCATTTAGATCATTGTCTTTTGTTCTCTCTTGTTTTATCACTTCCAGGTGTTTCCCCTACTATTGGAAGAAGGGCACTAGCAATGAACCATCTCAGTGGGAAGGGAAGCATTTAAACTTTATTTCCTATGTTTTTTATAGTTGGGGGACTGTGAGTATTTTTATTAGCATTAATATTTGCTTCCAAAGAACAGTGAACTTGCCTGAAGTTTGTAAATTTTAATCACAATAATGGGATATTCACAATTGTTTGTTTGTTTTTTAAGTTTGTTTATTTATTTTGAGGCAGAGAGAGAGAGTGGAGAGGGGCAGGGAGAGAGAGAATCCTGAGCAGACTCAGTGCTGTCAGTGCAGAACGGGACGCAGGGCTCGGTCTCACCGTGAGATCATGACCTGAGCCTAAATCAAGAGTCAGACACCTAACCGACTGAGTCACCCAGGCACCCTACAATTGTTCTTTTTTCTAAGATATAGTTTGCTTTGTATCATGGTGCCATTTTAGAAGGGGAAATTTGTTTTTAAAAAAAGTTCCATTACAATATTGTCATTGACACTTAGTTTTCAAGATGCGTGAAAACAAATGTTCACTTAGGGCAGGTTTGTTAGAGGACATCTTGTCCCGCCTCTACCTTTCTGCTGGTGTCTCCTCTACAACACCCGTCATTGAGAATTAACTGCATTCTATTTCAAATTCTCTCTGACAAGGTGCTCCCACCTCAGCAGGGGCTCACCATGGCAACAAGGTAGTCGTTTCCATTTTTGGAGTATGAAAGCGGTGCCTTCTTAAATCTAATGATAAGTGATAGTCCCAGGAAACTAGTGTTTTGAATAAATTTGCCTATTTGCTTTCTTCAAAAATCACATCGTTCAGTTATGTTTCTTACATTGTTTGGAATGGGGAAACACCAAGGAGCTAGTTTAATTGTGATCGTTTATTATTCTCAAATACTTAGCAACTGAGGTTGCTCAGTGTGTCTTGATAAGTTAGGTACTTGACCAGATTCACAGCTAGTGAGAAAGGGAGTGGGATTGCCAGCCCAGGCCGCATGGCTTCACACCTGCTGCTTGAAACCATGTCTCTTTCCTCCCGGAGCCTTGTTTCTGTCTTGTGAGTCCAGCCTGCTCTGAGTGTCTGATCCTTCGTAAAGGTGCTTTATAAGGTGCGAGGCCCCAGGCAAACAGGGCTGGGGTGAACAGAATAAAGGGCAGTGAGCGTGACGCTGTGGGAATGGCTGCGGTTCGGAAACACCGTGGGATTCCTACAGTGAGCTGTCCTTTCCTGGGGTTTTAAAATTACACAGTCTCAAATGTAAACCTTCTTAGAAAGGCTACCGGTGACCCACAAACTATGGGAGCCACCAGAGGTTAAGGTAGAAAAACTTCCATTGTTCTTGGAAACAGTACGGTAGGAAACTGATCACAGCATCACAGTGTTTCACACAGCATTTGTTAGGAAATTCCTTTCTTTCTGTGGTCAGTTTGTAAGTTTCATCCCTGTAAATACTATTAGGTGTAATTGGATAGGTTAAGCTAAACAGTGATGGGTAGTAAGTTTATTCAGTGTAACATCTGGGTGGGGAGAGGTTGAGGATTAAATATTCAGAAATTTGATTGTGGTTTGATAGTGATCGTGTTTTGTTTCATGATAAAACAGTGAACCTGAAATTACCTTTACATATATAATCTCATTTCACTTATAAGATCATGCAATTTTAGGAGTAAATAGCCAACCCCCTTTATTTTCCAGGTGAAGGGACTGAGGCTCAAAGAAGCTGTGTAATTTGCCTAAGATCACACAGCATACAGCTGATGATGCTTGCAGACTGAGTCCTTTTGGCCTCATCTCACTGAGTTTGTTCCTGTGTCTGTGTGTATTGTTACTGTTTTTTAGTCCTAGTCCTCACTATTAAACTCACAGAGTCACTTAGTGTTGTATCAGTATTTGATGTATGTGTTGTTATTAAATCTGAACACAGTGGTATATTTTGGGGGCAGTGGGAGTGTCTTAGAGGAACTCAACACATAGTAAACATTTGCTTACTCTCAACCATCACTGTTAATACTGTAAGAGTTGACCCTGTCATCACTGTCCTCCTCATCGACCCCTTCTAGAGGTTAGAAGGCCTGAGTTGCTCAGAGCTTATGCAGACTATTTAAGTGGTAGATCTAGGTTTCAAATCCAGACTTTCAAGCACTGTCTGTTTTGTAGCAAGGAAAATGAAGTTTCAGCTTTCCTGCCAACTCACAACCAACTGATTGTCGTTGACTGGAGTGCTGAATGCAGGATCCAGAAACACCCTCTGGGCTCAGTGGGAAAGGTGCAGCGTTTGGTGAGGTCTGCCATGGCCTTGGATTGGGGTCAGAGATGGTGCGTGTGACATACATGTTGCCAGATCTACTGTTTCTCCTAATGTAACAATGTGATTCTTGGTTTCACAGGGTAGAAAACTCAATTTTAAGCATACATGGGAAGACGGAGGTAGGGTTTGTTATCAGGCTCTGAAAAACCAACTCCTCATAATCATATTTGCAGAAGACTTTTTGTTTGTTTGTTTTGTTTTTGATGTTTATTTATTTATTTTTGAGAGAGAGAGAGAGAGAGAGAGAGAGAGAGAGAGTGTGAGCGGGGGAGGGGCAGGGAGAGAGGGAGACACAGAATCCGAAGCAGGCTCCAGGCTCTGAGCTGTCAGCACAGAACCCGACGTGAGGCTTCAACTCACAAACTGTGAGATCATGACCTGAACCGAAGTCGGATGCTCAACCAACTGAGCCTCCCAGGTGCCCCTCTCAGAAGACTGTTTTATAAGTACTGGTACCAGTTCACTAATTTGCCTTTCTGTTGTTGGGTGCGCTCACCGTATTTATTCAGGAAGGATTAATTCTGTAGGTATCTTATCCCCTATTTTATTTTGACTTTTATACTCTCCAGTTATAGTTGATTACGACTCCTGACTTCATCTGACTTTTAGTATTTCCCCTATGAAGAGCCTATAGCCCCTGGCGTACATATTATGGTTACAAGGACTTCACTTCAGAGCTCTGGAAATATAAATTCTTATCCATCCAGGTTGGATGTATCAAATCAGTTATTTCAGGCTAGAAACAACAACGTCTTCAGAACTCCGGTGATTATTTGGAAGAACTCATTGTCTAGAGTGTCAACATCAAGGAGAATGCAGTGTATTTGCAAAGCAGTGAATGTCGTTAAGGGTATACTGGTGATTGTTCATTTCTCATTTCTGTCTTTCGACTCCTCTCCAAATCTGTAATCTTGTGTTACCAGTGTTAAATGCCAGGCCGCAGTCTGTCTTCTCTCTGTCCTCTTCCTCTGACCTTCTTTCTCACTTGCACTATCATTGTTTTTTCTGTGATATTTGCGTTGTTAGTCTCCATATATTAAAAGGTACTACAGGGTACTACTCCAATACAGAGTCTGGGTCGTGTTACTCTGTGTTTAGTAGATTGATTATGTTGAATGGCTTTTTTTTTTTTTTTTTTGGGCCGATAGCGCCTACTTGTTGATTTGTAATCTTGTGCTTGGTGACACTTCCTGTTCCACATGCTCCCATCGCATTTTGGTTGCTGGCTGGGGGCACCTCTGCCCTTCTCCACCACTGCTGGACTCGTGTAGGGTTTGGGATGCCTGCATTTTGTCTGGGTTTGGTTAGCCTGGTGTCTTTCTTGCTTCTTGTTCTGGGACTCTTTGATGGAAGGGAAGATGTTTTTGATGTCTAGAAACGAGTCCTTGTGAGGAAACTGTGATGACTCAAGGTATTGCCCCAAAAGGAAGATCAAATAAAGCTTCTCAAAAATTGCATCACATTTATAAATGAAGTGCTTACACTGAGAGGTGAATGGCAAAGAAAAATACTTATGGGTGAACAGGCAAAATTTACAAAATTGTCTAAAGAGTTACACTGTTGTGGAGTGGTACTGATTCAAGCATTTGTCCGGTCAGCAGCCATTAGTGAGGTCCTCCTGTTTGCCAGGTTCTCTAGCAGGTGCTTCAAGAGCTATAAAAATGGAAATGTGTGATTCTTGCCTTAGATGACTTACCTGCCATGTGAAATAATATATAAAGCAGGATCTACACTATACAATTATGAGTGAGATTATGTGTCATTATGAAAGATAACAGTTACATTTGATAATCAGGCTTATATTTCTTTTGGAATATTCTTTCAGTGGGTGAGATGAGACTGAAAAGCTCCCAATGTGAAAGCATAGCATTTGTGAAAAACATTTCTCTTTTTATGAATTCTTAAGTAATCTTAAGCACGATGGAAATGACTGGGGTTGCAAGGACCGTAAAACTGAATAGCTCATGTAACTCTTGAGTGCAATTTTAAACCTATATTTTCCCAACACAAACAATCTCTGCTGTAGCTTTTGGAAAGTGGTATTTATATAAATTATGAATTTATTTCTTTCCATCCATAGAACATTTATTAACCTTCTGTAATATGTGAGCCAATGGTTATATAAGTATTTGACTTTAAAAGTAAATTATCACTCTTTTGTTTCATAGATGTTTTTAATGAATTGGAAATCATGATTTTTTGTTATTTATTTGTTATTTTGTTATTTATTTATTAAGAGTACTTGCATACACACTCTAAAGTTTTTGTTTTTTGTATTTGTATTATAACTTCCTGCTTCTATAAAATCATCTTCTCATCAGAATTATACCTTGCCCTGTTAAGTTTTCACTGTTGGTGAAAAAATACTCTATTGAAAAGACTCTACTTGTAACATAGATCATATAGCCAGCTCCAAATTTCTTTTTAAAAAAAGGTATTAAAAACATTAAGGATTGTTTTACATTTGGGAATTACGTTTCTAAATATCTACTTATCTACTGTAGCACTGAAAAGTCACATAAGAACTTAATTTCATAGGTGAACCACAAATGGCATTAAAAAATTTTGTGTTTTTCTTGTTACCTTGGGCCTATAGATTTAATGAGTTTAAATTATTCCTTTGGCCTCTACCCGGGTGGGTAACCTAATTCTAATACCATGGTGAATGGTTACTCTGACTACCATGTTGCTAAGAAACCTGTTATGTTATCAGGTTGCCTTGGTGAAGCAATGGCTTCTCAGGCTTCCTTAGCACTGCTGGGAGGTGGTTAATCAGAGCTACGAGGGACCTTCATAGAATTTGTTTCCCAGGTTATAACTAATTTTTCATCAGGAGGAGAAACAAACCTGAGTCTGTAAAAGTTGACATAAAAGAAAGTCCAAGTTACTTTAAATTAAATCATGACCTCTAGTCATTTTTTTCAAAAAGTTGTGATCCAAGATACAAAGCTATTCATACTAGTATGAGGTTGGAACCATTTGTGTATTGAATGGTAGGTATTTCTTTTCCTCCTTAACTTTGCATTCCGTTTTTGTTTTCAGGGACTGACTCTTGGCAGTGCCTTTACAATGTGTAGATGAGCGTTTGGATGGAGTCTGTGAGAAAAAAATGTGTGAAATGATTTTAGTCACTTGCTAGAAATTGCTCTTGCTATGAAATGAGTTTGTAAGGAAACAAACGCTACACTCTGTAGCATGTTTTGAAATGTACCGAGACTTGTTAGGTGAAGAATCCCATGCAGGGCAGGGATCTGGCTCTTGCTGCTTTTGCTTCACGGCAAAAGTTTCTTAGATAACTCTGTCATCACTGCAGATTCTTCGAGCTCTACGCCACACGTTAACGTGTTACGGGATCTGAGAAGTTGTGCTGTAGACTGTTTATCGTCTGGGCGGGTAACTTCAGTTTCCTCCATATTCATTTCTTCGAATTCCTGCATCTTTGACGTGCTTGTTTTTAGCAAATCACGTTTTGAGAATCCTCGTTCTGGACTACTGTCCACATGGAGAATGCCAAAGGAGTTCATTCCCCTTTGACACCAGCCTGCTCGGGATAGTACCCGTTAAATCACGAGGCGGTCGCACAGGCGTGGCGGACCAATCGGGCCCCCAGGACTGGGTGCAAGCACTTTCAGAGCCCAGGCTTCAGAAGTCAGGCTGCCTGGGTTCAGTTTTAGGTCTTCTGTCTCAAACTTTCTGACCTTAAATGAGTTACATAATGACTCTACTCCTTAATTTCCTCCACAGTAAAAGAGGGATGATAAATTTCTACCTTGCAGAGCTGTGAGGATTAAACGAGATTATGTGGAACACTTAACATGATTTTTGGCACGTAGTGTGAGCCTTCATAAATGTGCAATGGTAATTATTGTTATAGAGGACATTTTTAGGGGACTGTGAGTTGTTCCTTCAAATCTTAAAGACTTTAGGTAGCTTGCATTTGACAAGGCCTCCCACATGAAAGCTTTCGATTGCTGAGAAGAGCTTTCACATCTTATAATTTTTTTTTTTTTAAGATTTATTATTGAGAGACAGAGAGACACAGAGCATGAGCAGGGAAGGGGCAGAGAGAGGGGGAGACACAGAATCAGAAGCAGGCTCCAGGCTCTGAGCTGTCAGCACAGAGCCCGATGCGGGGCTCGAACTCACAAACTGCGGGATCATGACCGGAGCTGAAGTCGGACACTTAACAGACTGAGCCACCCAGGTGCCCCGAGCTTTCACATTTCATAAAGGTTTCTTTGATGTTTCACTTTTTATAGTTGCTTTCTATTAGCCATTTTTCCTCTTTCCTTGAGTTTGGTGTTACCCCTTGGTCTTTCTGGGGCCTCGGTTTTCTCATCTGTAAAATGGAGGGGTAGAGGTGGGATTTGGGTGATGTCTCCAGTTGTGCCTAGCTCTGTGATCTGAACTCTGCGTGTGCGTGGTGAGAGATTCCATTCTGAACAGAAGAAGGGGATCTCGAGTTTAAAGACAGCCTTAAAGTGTGATAAAATCAGAATGGACCACACCAATGAGAACATCTCCCTTTTCTCTTTTCCCTGAGAAAGCCACAAGAGCTCTCAGGAGAAAGTAAGTGGACATTGTTTACATGTTTGGTGGGGTTAAATATATGCTTTAAGCCATCACTTTCCTCTCTTTAAAAAATGATTCTTGAAAATTTATGAAACAGCCTCAGACTTGACATAATTGTTACAAATACAAATAGAATGCCTTCTGGCACTTGTTGGGCATCTGCCAGTCTTCTCTCTTACAGATTTTCTCATTTTCCCTTTGCAATAAGTATTTTGTAGGAATGTAAATAAGTCAGTGTCAAAATGTCCATTTACTCATTTGTTCATTCTAGTTCAGACACATGGTTTTGGTTTACTTATTTACTTATTTATTTATTTAAAGTAGGCTCCATGCCCAGTGTGGGGCTCGAACTCATGACCCTGAGATTAAGAGTCACATCATGGTTTTGGTTTAATTCAGTGGGTTATAATCCATTAGTAATGTCATTTATTTTGATGCTCACATAAAATCTCTTCCAGCCATCTTATGTGTCCTTTTAACATGTCCCCATCATGTTTTGAGCACTTCCTTTCTGGTACAAAAAGATCTTCCAGGCTTGTCTTGAAATTTTCCTGCCATAGTTCTGAATTAACCATTTCCTAGGAATTCCTGGTTTCTTTTAGAAGAAAATGGTATTTAGAAGCCAAGATCTGGGTAGTATGTGCGTCTGTTACTGTGGGGGTTGCATCTCTCCAAGACTGTGTTCAGGGCTGGAGAATATTTGAATGTATATATATACATAATGTGTGTATACATACATACATTTGAATATTTGAATGTATATATATATTTGAATATTTGAATATATGTATCATATCTGTTGTATATGCAATGTATATACACACACACATATATGTGTGTGTGTGTGTGTGTGTATACATGTAAATCTGTGTTTGCTCTGATAACATCCAGTTCTAATCCAAAACCAAGGGTTCATTTTAATTTTCCTTACCACGTTTCTATAAAACTCTTCTTTGATAGTGAGAAATCTGTCTCCCTCCACATGTAGTCAGCCTCACAGTGCTTCCCCTGTCTTACCCCTTGGGCTCTGATTCCCCAGACTCCCTCCTTGCCCTGCTCAGGCTCTGATACAGTTCCAAGTTGCCACCATGCTTGATATTTTCTTCAACCTGGTCTCCTGATCCCCATGCTAGGCCACCCTCTCATGTGGACGCTCTGTGCTGGAGCGTTTCCACCCCTGGACTTCCTCCTCCTCCCACTCCAGCTTTCACTCCCCATGGCAGGCTGACCACCGGACCCTGGGATGCTAGCTTGGGGATAGGGAACAGGAAAGGGAAGAAGTAAATGAAGTGCTATTTTCATGTTTTTAATATGCCAAGCGAAGGAGTGGTAGCTGTTAGGAATATTTTATTTTTGACAACACTGTTACTGACCACACTGTTGTACTAATAATTGCTTCTCTTTTTTTTTTTGTCATTTGAATTGAGTTTAAACACATGAATGCAATGGTGTATGTGCCCTCAGCTTATTGGCTTAGTTAGAAACGTAAAACTATCCCTGAGAACCGGGCAAAAATGATCTTGTAGTCTGGGGACAGGAGCAAGGAGCATTTGGAGCAGTAAATATTTTTTTCAGAAGTGTACCTAAGTACCTTTGCTGTTATTTAATTTTTAATAAAAGGGCTATCTTTGTGGCAATTGTTGTCAACGTAATTGCTCCCATACGCAAATGTGAGCACAAGTTTAGAGTTTGAACAGCACTTGTTAGCTAACACCAGCTTCTTGGTGAATTTATTTGAACAATGCTTCAGAATTTTTATGCTTATGATCTTATCCCCGTGTGGATGTTGGGGCCAGCCATGTTTTCAGAGCTCCCTGTTGCCTCCAGTCTCTCTAAGGGCTCCTACAGTGAAGTTCTGTTAACGCTTCCATTGGAAACGTATCGTAGGGGCTGGGTTCTGGCTGAGTGCCTCTCTCGAGAAAGCCATAGCCCCAGCGGGGAAAGTGCAGGGTAGAGTTTTTCCACCCAGATTCTGGCTGCTTTCCAGACCTTTTAGTATCTGTGGGGTTTCTTCTCGTTTCTTTCTCCCTTTACCAAATACTGTAACACTGCTACTTGGACACATTAGGGATGCGGGCAGTGTGTGTCTGCCAGGAGGGTGAGAGTGGAGTGGGCCTTTTAGTTAGCTCCCTAGCGGTACCCTTCTGCCGCTGTTTTTCTTGTGAGGGTGACCTCATGAGAACTCAGAGCAGCACTGTAAGGTAAGTCCGCACTTCTTGAGGATTTCCCAGTCCTGGGCGTTTTATTTCCCTGTGGTTGTTTGAATGAGGCAATGAGAGTCTCCTGCTGTGTCTTTAACTGCTTTTCTGTAGCATTCTTTGCACAAATTGCTGACGGATTGAGAGTCTAAGTCATCCTCACCTGTTTCTCACCTTCCAGCCTAAAGAGTGTTACAAAATGGCAGCTGTTTAACAGACCCAGGGTTTCCCTTCACCCTTCATGTACTGTTGCCAGATTTAGCAAGTAAAAATAGAGGATATCCAGTTAAAGTTGGATTTCATATATACAGGTAATATATACAAGACATTTTATATACAAAAAAAATTACTTTGGATCATAGTTACATGAAAAATTATTTTGTATCTGAAATGCAACTTTAACGGAGTGTGTCCTGTCTCTTTTAGCTGGCAACTCTGCTTCATGAGTTTTTGCATGATGCAATCACTTGGATATGATTCGTACTTGAAGTAGTGTGTGTATGCGTATGATCAGTTTCGAAAAAATTGGCAGCCTTCTCAAATAAACCCTTGAGTGTACAAAAATTTGAGACTTGATCTTGACCATCCTTAAAAGGCAACTGAACTGCAACGGAGCTGGTAAATCACATTTGCCGGATTCCCAGACTAAGTTGAGTCGGCCATCTTGAGGTAGAACTTGGAGTTATAGCATCCGGAATTTCTAATTATCTTTTATTTCCTCCCTCTCTTTAACGACTCTTCAGCTTGTAGGTTAGATGTTTGGGCTTTACTAAGTATTTTCCTTCATAAAAAGCCTCTTTCCTTTATTCACTGAAAAAGGTAGCTACCTGAGGTTGGATTTGTGCACGTAGGAAATAACAAAAGAAGTCTTGTAAAGCCTTCTGCCTTGCCTTCTCTTTTATTTGTTCAGAATTTCCTTTGGCATATTCTATAAGAAAACCAGAGGGCCTCATGTGATACAGAGATCTCTCTCACCCTCTCTTAGGTACTCTCTTTCATATCCTTTGACTCACTTGATTCAACTAACACCCTTTTACAAGGGCAAGCGGTAATGATTCCTAATTTTGTAAGTGAGGAATTCTCCATCTTGAGTGGTTTGTTAGGTACGTTTCCAAAGAATAAAGAATTTGTCTTATTATGAAGCTGTAGAATAGGATTGTCTTATCAACCCTCTGCAGTTGAATCAGTGGAATCCTGGCCGGAGTCCTTCTGTCCTCAATTCTGTCATGTTCATCTTGTCCTGAGTCTCTGGATCCTCGAACCCTGGAAGAGATTATTTGAAAGCACAGTCATAAGTGGGCTTCACATTCATGATTTGGCTTAAATAGAATCTGGAGTTATTATTTGAGGCTTTTTAAAAGTTTATGTATTTATTTTGAGAGAGAGAGCGAGCGAGCGAGCATGAACAGGGGAGGGGCAGAGAGAGAGAGGATCCTAAGCAGAGTCCTATCCAGGGCTGAATCCCACAAACTGTGAGATCAGGACCTGAACCCAAATCGAGAGCCAGACGTTCAACCGACTAAGCCAATAGGCGTCCCTATTTGAGGCTTTCTTAAAACAATGTTGGTTTGTTTATGTAGAGCTTATGAGCAAGCTGGGGAGGGGAAGAGAGAGAGAATCCCAAGCAGGCTCTGCACTGTCAGTGCAGAGCCCCACTCGGGCTCCATTTCACAAACTGTGAGATCGTGACCTGAGCTGAAATCAAGAGTTGGACGCTTAACTGACTGAGCTACCCAGGCTCCCCTATTTGAGGCTTTTTAATGATTTGCTACAACATTGGCAAACTTTCTACAAAGGACAAGATAGTAAATATCTTGCAGATGTATGGTCTCTGATGCATATTCCTCTTTATTTCTTTTACAACCTTTAAAAATGTGAAAACTCCTATATGGTACCAAAAAACAAGCCATAGACTGACTGGCAGTAGTTTTCCTAAGGAGGAGTGTTTACTCTTTTTTTTTTTAATTTTTTTTTTAATGTTTATTTTTGAGAGAGAGAGATAGTGTGTGAGCGGGGGAGGGGCAGAGAGAGAGAGAGATAGAGAGACAGACAGACAGAGACCGACAGAATTTGAAGCAGACTCCAGGCTCTGAGCTGTCAACACAGAGCCCAATGTGGGGCTCAAACCCATGAACTATGAGATCATGACCTCAGCCAAAGTCGGATGACTAACCGACTGAGGCACCAAGGCATCCCTAGGAAGGTTTACTCTTAGAAGTCTGTTACATAGAGAATTTTCTGGGTTCTGAGATTTACCCTTCATTTTTGACATATATAGAAGTGATGTCGATAGGGAGGTAAGGTATAAATGAATACTTAGTAATGAGAATAGGTTATAAGTGATGGGCACTATAATATCCTGGGGGACACTGCCCCCCCTCTCTTTGACCTTCCTCTGTGACATCATATCATACTCCTATTTTCATTTGATTTCATATTTATACTAAGCAAAATGACATTTTGGCAGATTTCTCTTATCAGATACATAGGAATAAGTAGTCATACTGCAAGTTCATGCCCAAAGTGGGAGAAAGCAAGACAGGCCATGAGTTTGTCGTCTGTCTTTAGGGTTTTTTTTTTTTTTTCTTTCTTTCTTTTTAACTCATGTCATGCAGGATTTGGTGAAAGTTTGGGTAGAACTGGACATCTTAATGAGTTTATGGCATCTTTCAGGACTGACAGTTCTTAAGACACTGCATAAGCATATTATTTTGAAACCTTACAGGAAGGGATGTCACATTCACATACATAATTTACTCCATCTTTCCTCTGGCTTCCCTCTGAAAGGTTATACTTGATGTTCTTCCAGAATGCAATGGTAACAACATCCGTGCTCCCAAAAGCACCTTAAGGGAAGAGACAGCCCATTAGATTCACCATATACTTTGTACCTTTCCTACTGCTTTTCTTACTGATTGGTATAAAGCCGTTCAGCCATTTCTTATCTATTATTGTAAATGGAAATTGGGGTGCTTCCCATTAGTTTTTTCCTCCAGACCTTTACAAATGATTTTTGGGCCCGAATGCAATTGTGAATAGACAGACATAGCTTCTAGGAAAGCCGTTGGGACCCACTGAATTGTGACTGTTGGACAAAGGCATTTTGTTTAGAAGGCTTGTCCCAAAGTGGTGTTGGAGTCTGAAAGAAGGGCCGCCAGCGTCTGGTTCTTTCTGCCGTGAACTAATAGGAAAGCTGATGTTTGCTGAGTGGATGGCTGTGCTCACTGTCCAAACAGATCTCTGTTTGCCAACTGTGAACATATTGCTGCCTCTGTGAGGCACTCCATCATGCCTTGAATGGATCCTCTTGTGTTCAGAATTTTCTGACTCAAAGAGAGGGAGAGAGAAATACTTCTTTCAGACTTCAGCATTCACTGTAGCATCCATAGTCTCATCAGACCTTTAGAAACCAAGCATGCACCAGAGATGCTTCTTAAGGAGAATGAGAAAGGGGTAGAGAATAAGGAAGAAAGTAAAAGACAGCCCCATTGAAATGCCTTTATTCTGGCCACTTGCGGCCAAGTTTTCGTAAATAAACCAGGCTGCCTTAGTAAATAGAAAGGATTGTGAGAATATTCCTGATTTTTCCCGAGCAGAAGAAAACGCTCGGCATTGAGTTTCCAACTCGTGATTTGTTTCTGTTCGCTTTGACCTACACGCACCTCCCAAAGCATATAATGCATTCATAATATGTTACTGAATGAGTAATAGAGTTTTATTCCACCTGAATCATTTCTCAAAAAAGGGTAATTGATAGAAAGAAGTTTTTATTACTTTATAAACTCTCTTTTGATCTTCGAGTTCCAAACTTATTCTATATTAAATTAAAGGGTGCAACTGAGACAAGATTGTTGTTGTCAATTTGGTCACTTTCTCCCCCAAAGTCTGCTGTTTGGCAGGGTCTGGTGTTAGCGGTGTGCCATGAGGACACAGCTCATTGGGGCAAGGTTAGGCATTCCTTGCAATTACCCGTTGTTTGTCTTAAGGTTCAGAAACCTTGGCTGAGTGGGGGCGGGTGAGGGCCAACAGTGTTGACTAGCAGTGCAACCAAGTGGGCACATGGCATGGACAGGACCTGTCCGTTGTGGCTTGCCTCATTACCAAGAGCCTGTGAAACACTGGGCACACTTTGCTTGGCAAAGTATGGGGGGAAACGCAGAGGGCTGTTGGAGTCGATGGCAAGGACAGATGCTTTTATGAACGGGAAGGAAGAGTCGCATGCAGTAACACACCGTATTGCTTTCCCTTGGTCAGTGAGAAATCAGCATTGATGTGCAGATAGGCCTGTGAGTTTTTTGGCCGAACCTAGCAAAAACCTGAAAATCAGAATCACCACCCCATCCCAAGCTATGCTACTGATAGTTTTTGTTGTCTGGATATTTTTATTCACGACTACGTGTGCCCATAGGAAAGTCTGGGTCCTTACCTTTACTGGTTAAAACTGGAATGTAACAGGAACAGTAGTAGGGTCAGTTGGGGCGGGGGAGGACGTGGTGGCCGAGGCTGTGGCGTAATAGCAGTGACATCAGCTAACCTGGTTGTGGAGCCAAGCATGTGGGCGGCATTCTTCTAAGTACTTTCCATCTAGCTCACTTCTTCCCAGCTATAGAACTGTTGCTTTCTTCATCATCTAGATGAGGAAACGAAGCACAGAGAGGGCTTTAGTAATCTGCCTAGGGTCACACAATTAATAACTAGTGGAGCTTGGAATTAAATCTAGGAGAGTGTGGCCCCAGTATCTATGCTGCACTGTTTTACTGCCGAACTGTTTTACTCTGGTGGACCAGTAAGGCAACCTGCCCTCTCCAGAAGCAGCCCGAGTGTCCATCAACTGATGAATGGATGAAGAAGAAGTGATTTTATCTAAATATATGTCTATGTCTATGGCTATGTCTATGTCTATGTCTGTATATCTACAATGGAATATAATTCAGCCATAAAAAAGAATGAAATCTTGCCATTTGCAGCAACATGGATGGAGCTAGAGAGTATTATGCTAAGCAAAATAAGTCAGTCAGAGAAAGGCAAATACTGTATGATCTCATTCATATGTGGAATTTAAGAAGTAAATGAGCAAAGGGGAGAAAAAAAAGACAAATCCAGAAACAGACTCTTAACTATAGAGAACAAATTGATGGTTACCACTGGGGAGCTGGGTGGGGGATGGCTTAAATAGGTGATGGGGATTAAGGAGTGTATTTGTCGATGAGTACCAGGTGATGTATGGAATTGTGGAATCACTATATTGTACACCTGAAACTAATAAAACACTGTATGTTAAAAAAATGCATTCTCCTTGCAGTTTTCAATTTACCTTTCCTTTGCTTTCAGTGTGGCTTGGATAAATGTTTAAAGTTGCTCAAAATGCAAGTACTAGGAAGCTGAGATCACTTCAGAAAGATAATGTATTCTATAGGTAAAGGAATTTGTCCCTCTCCTGATTCTGTTTTTATCAGAGAGATGTTCCATATTTAACTTATTCCTTGGTAGTTATGATTGTAAATTGATTAATGATATTGTTCTGGTCTAGTAGATAAGGTTGGGTGATAATACATTTTGTTCAGTGCTTAATTGGCATCTTGATGGTCGACTCAAAACCAATGAATCATTTTGAGCTATTTTAGTATAAAATCAGGCTATTTGCATACATTTGTGCACTGTACATAAAAAAAACGAAAAGCAGATATACAAATTATTCAGCCATATATTTCTTTATGATGTGATGAGAGAGAGTAATAAGGAGCATACGGTTTGGAAGCAATGTTTTTAGACTTTTACTGCTATAAGGTAATATGACAATTGACAGCATAATTAGTTTGCTCAAGGGACAGTAGAGGTTATTGAAATTGACCAGTTTAGGATGATTTTTATAGGAGTTACATTTATTGTAGCTCACTAATGTTATTTTAGTAGTTACTGGTCATCTGAAATGTTGCACCAAGTAAAGAGGAGGAGGTCCTGTGACTCCTAAAGAGGAGTCAAAGTAGTTTTGCATGAATAACGATAGGCAAGTCTTGTCACTTATTTCTAGGAGCCCATCAAAAAGTACGTTTGTAAGTATATCCTAGAGATTGTGTTCCACAAAATCAGTTATAAAACATATAAATAGATCACATATATTGTGATGCTTTATGTAGTTGTAAGCCCTGTAGCTGATATAAAAAGTTTTACAAATGTGTTGAGCCCATGAAACCTCTACAGAATTTTTAGTATTGGGTTTGCCGTAACACTGAAGTTTGTTGAAGTTTCCTTTGTTTCGAGAGAGACATCATGACAGAAAGTATAGCGCGGGTTTCTGCCTCATAGGAAGCTTGGTTTTGGCCGCCTTTGCCTTTGTCAGTTTTGTTTATTTTAGTTACGTATCTTGTGTCTGTTTCACCCGTTTTGAACCTGTTTTTGTGGAGCTTTGGCCTCACACCCAGAGAATTCTCTACCCCAGCTTTCTGAACATTTATGATCACCACCACCTTAATCTCACAGTAGCCATCCATTTTTCAGCAGTCTTTTCTGTTTGGCTTAGGATTAGTCTATAAAGTGCAACTAAAGATGTTAATTTATGTGAAATCAGAAAACGTCTTTGGTGTTAGTTTTTCCTGATATGCACTCAAAAGTAGAAGTAATTGAGGGGTGCTTGAGTGGCTCAGTTGGTTAAGTGTCCGACGTCGGCTCAGGTCATGATCTCATGATGCTTGAGTTTGAGCCCCGCCCCGCGTCGAGCTCTCTGCTGACAGCTCAGAGCCTGGAGCCTGCTTTGGATTCTGCATCTCTGTCTCTGCCCCTTCCCCGTTCATTCTCTCTCTCTGTCTCTCTGTCTCTCTCTCAAAAATAAATAAACATTAAAAAAAAAAAAAGTAGAAGTAAGTGATAGCATTATTTGCACTCCCTCCCCAATCATCAAGAGCAAATGGACCACAAATATCAAATCAACAAGAGAAATGACAGGGGGAAAAAGTGACCAAAGCATCTGTGGATCAGATGTGACCACTTTTTGCTTTTGTGTACATATGCTTCTAGGTTAGGTAGGTTTCTATTTGGTAAATTTTGATAGGCTAGACTTCTCCAGATGTCGCGAAGCACTTTGTGAGTAGTGAATTTAGTAAAATTAGGACATTAAAAGATAACTAAATAAAACTTGGGCATTAACAGTAATTCTTTTTCCAGAGTCTTTAGAGAGAAGATTTGTCTTTTAACTTCCTGGTAATTCTCATTCTGTAAAGCCCAGGTTAGGACTGCACGTTGGCAGTTAAAATCGGAACTTTTATTTCCTTTCATTTGGCTGACACTAATAAGAATATTTAGATATGAGTACCTGGGAGCAAGAAAACAGAGGATATGATAAAGCACAAATTGAAGGAACCTGGCATTTCTTCCAACTACCAGAGAACAATAGTAGTTCAAACGTTAATTTACCATGTGGTTACAGCAATCGTAGGTTAGGTAGACATACTTCCTGTCCACTGTCAGAAATGGCTTCTTGAAAACATGAATAATAATACATGTATTTATCTTAAGCTCCTTCCCATATAGCCTTCATCCAGAGGTTGTGGGTAGGGGGACAGGGTCAGGGGTAGGTAGGAAGCAAATGGAGAAGATGGAGTATAATTTAATTTTTTAGAAGAAAGTATTAATCATTTATTGGTTATTATATCCCAAGAATTAATGAGACTAAGAGGGATGTGGAATGCTTTCAAATGTGGGATAAAACAATATTTTTCCTTAGGTTGAGACTGAGTTTTCGAAAACACATGTATTTGTAAGACATGGCATTTTAATACAAATCAGACGTATTGTAGAATTTATGGGATGTCGGAACTTTCCTAGCACTGTTTATACTCCATCTGCCCAGGGATGCCAAACTTTTTTTAAAGTAATTTTTGCTTTGCTAACCAATTGTGCTAAGACTTCTGAACCAATGGTTGTATGCGTTCAGAATATGAGGACCCTAGATTCATGGCTGATCTTAGAAATTACCTTCAATTTTAGATTTAGTGGGTAGTGAGACTGCCGGTCTCTTCAAGGAGATAATGACTCATCTTTTTGTAAATTTTAGATAATTAAGAAATTAATATAAAAATTCTTGGTATTTAAAGTAGGATGAAAGAATTGGTTATAGGAATATTGTATAAGAGATCAACTAAAGTGTGATGGATCCTCATTTGAAGTTAAAAGGAGAGAAGGGTCAGTCAGATACATGTGTTTAGGTGCTACTGTATCATTGCATTTTGAAAGTTTTGTGCAGGAAATGAATTTTTGTGGTTTCTGAGACACCAGACTTAAAGCTGGGTTTTTTGAATGATGCATGTTGGGCTGTTCACAACCAAATATTGTGATTGTGTCCGTGAAGCTCTTAACGTGCTCACTGGGCAACTTTGGACTGTTGGATAGCTCTCTAAGTTAGGTGTAAGAACTTGCTCATTTCTTTATTTATTCTCAAACTGTATACTATATTTCATTAATTTTTGAAAAGCACACTTCAGGACACCTGGGTGGGTCAGTCAGTTGAGCATCTGACTTTGGCTCAAGTCATGATCTCACGGTTCATGGGTTCGAGCCCCGCATCAGGCTCACTGCTTTCAGCGCAGAGCCTGCTTCCAATCCTCTGTCCTCCTCTCTCTCTGTCCCTCCCCCTCTCATGCTCTCTCTCTGACTCAAAAAAATTTTTTTTTATTTTAAAGAAAAGCGCTCACTTCCACTCCCATTTTAACATCTTTTAAAGTGTCAAGCATCTTACAATTGATTGAATGTCAATGGAATACAGTTTAGGCAGTGGTTTTGTCTTTTTTAGTAACATATAAAATCTTCTTGCATCTTTCCAATGATGTCCTAGATTTGGCAGAATAATATTTATAAAAGAATGACCCTGTAGTATACATAAAAAGATGCATCATTTTTTCCCCCTTCTTATTCTACTGGATCAAAGTAGGGATTCCAGATTTGGACTGCTAATAAACACAAATGACTTTTGTTTTATTTTTCAAAAGGGTAATCCCTTTGTGACCCTCATCAGTTTAAGAGTTTTGTAAGTTGCTATAAGCCCATAGCAATATGATTATACCACGAACAGTCTTCATGAAAAAACCCATACAGACTAGGGTAAAATGAAGAAACAAGTTCTCACAAAAGGAAAATTTTGTTTTTGAAAGTAAAAAAATCAAATAGAAGCAAGCATCTCTGAGTAAAACCTTTCCAGAATATTTCATGAATTATATTGGTACTTTCAAAAAAATTCATGAAATTTAATTAGGGAAGTATTTACAGACACCCCCCTCCCCACTACGTTATAAGCTGTTATATTTATTCTTAAGAGTCTACATTTTTGTGGTACTTTTAAAAAACTTTCTAGCCGTGTGTAAAAAATGAAAAGATTTCTTTATGTAAATACCCAAATAGGTGTGAATATTGAGGAGAATAAACTAAGTTTTAGGGAAGAAAGCATTCTTTTTCCTGTCTCCAATAAGAGAAATGTCAGCTAAGAAGTTAGTTGCTTTTTAGATGGGTTATCCATATGTAGAATCATTGTCATTTTTATTTTTTATTTCCGAGAGAGAGAGAGAGAGAGAGAGAGAGAGAATGCCCATGCGAGTGGGGGAGAGGGGCAGAGAAAGAGGGAGAGACAGAATACCAAGCAGGCTCCATGCTCCTTGTGGAGCCTGACTTGGGGCTCCATCGTCATTATTTTTATATACATTCTTAGAACTGAAATTTGCCACTGATACATGCAAAAATTGGGATTGAAGATTAAAAAGTATCTTGATTAAATCAGGCTTGTCCTTTAGTGCCTGACTATTCTGTTACAGAAACTTTTGAATTACGGTTACAGATAATAAAACTGTTTCATGTGAAGTGAACTTTGTTATGATTTCATATGATAATATACATACACACACCCAAAAACCTATCTAAAAGATTTCCTACAACATAAGAATTACTCACAGCATATAAATATGAAATCTATTTAAATAGTGACTGTAGTGCTGACTTGAATACCAAATGATATCAATAACCTAGTGCAATTTAGTGAAAAAACAGTGACATCATGATCTCCTTCAGATTTGAACTTGTCAGTACCCTGTTTTCAACTCTGCCTAATGACAGTGGATTGAGTCCCCAAGTGCCCATGGGTTACCAGAGGGGTGGAAGATTTGACAGTTTATTCTCATTGGTCAGATGGTCATAGTGAGGGGGAGAGGTGGTTTGTTCCGGCCAATGAGTAGGCTAGTGCAATGATGGTAATCCACGTCTTGTACTTACAGAGTGATGGACTGCAGTGTTTCCAAAATCTGATTTTAAAAAAGGGCCTTAGAAAAGTAGATTATTAGAGTTACCCATGGGAATCCAGCTGGAAGTCTTTTATTTATTTATTTTTTTTTGAGAGAGCGAGAGAGAGAGAGAGAGAGAGCGAGCAAGTGAGCACATGAGCGGGGAGGGGCAGAGGGAGAAGGAGAAGAAGAGAGAGAATCCCAAGTAGGCTCCACACTCAGTGAGGAGCCCAATACGAAGCTCCATCTTCCGATCCTGGGATCTTGACCTGAGCCATCCATCTTGACCTGGCTTGTACTGGAAGCCATTTTATAGAAAGAAATCCCAAGTGGATTTGTAGCAGAGGAGGTCTGATAAGATTTAACTCTCCAGGTATCTGAAGGGATTGTTTTATGGGATTGAGGTTACATTTAGTCTGTTTGTTAGGAACAGAATTCAGATTTCTGTTTGTTAACAGGTTATTAAAAATAACAAAAATTCAACCTGGTAAATTAACAAAAAAATTTTTAAGTTTATTTATTGAGAGGGAGAAGGGGAGGGGGGCTGGGAAAAGGCAGAGAGAGAGAGAGAGAGAGAGAGAGAGAGAGAGAGAGAGAATGAATCCCAAGCAGACCCTGTACTGTCAGTACAGAGCCTGATGCAGAGCTCGAGCTCACAAACTGTGAGATCATGACCTGAGCTGAAATCAAGAAAGGGTCTCTTAACCGACTGAGCCACCCAGGAACCCCTCAACTGAGTAAATTATAGAGATCTAATTGGCATTATTAATCGATTAATGAAATGAGCAGCATCCCATCTAGCAAGTAGGTGGGAACTCCAAAGAGGTGTAGAAAGGGAAAGGTTTTCAAAGCTAAGACAAGGGAATCATGAACAGAAGAATGTATTGTTTCAGTTGAGCTCATCTTCATTTGAGGACAGAAGGGTTTCAGTAGGTGGATTACATTATCTTCCTTTGAGGGATGAAGAGGGCCCACATGACAGATTACCTTATTGGTGCCGGCCAGAAAATTCCTGATTGACTGGTTAAAGGTTACATTCCTGAGGGGCTGAAACTGCAGCTAGGTTAGGTATTAAGTCTTGGTTTACAGATTTGGGGCTTTAACCCAAGTGACGCCATTTTGGGCCTGTGGTTTTCCTTTTAACAAAGGGAAAGCCATTTATCAATTAAGGTTGCTAAAAAATGGAATCTGCTACATTTTGAGTAAGCAGACTCTACATTACTTGAAGTATTCTGTCCACTTGCTAGAGTTTCTTCAGCAGGTCACTCCTTAAAGGGGGAACTAGACTGGATAACCTTTAAGATCCTTCCCCACCCCAGGGGAATTCTGATTCTTTGATTTTGGCTGTCCACTAAAAACACTTCTAAAGAAGTTAATCAACTGCTCTACCTGTTTACCTCTTCTTAGGTAAGCTGAGTTTCATAGTAAACTATCACTGGTGGGCAGTAATCATGTAAATGAATGGATTGATTACATAGACTGCTTCTTCAGAAGCCTGTATTATTATTAGTCTGTATCATAGGAAATCCTGTGGTCATTTTGTTGTTGTCTTGCAGTATACTGATGGTTGCTTTATTATCATTAAACCTGGAGGACTAGTTCTTACCAAATTACAGTCATCTTTGTTGAAATATAATCAATTAAATACCCATCGATAGGATAAAATGTAACTCTGCTGTCTTGTTTTCCCTCTTCACTTTTAAATGTTGTGCTGAAATTAAAAGTCAGCTAAGCTTGCTTAAAGTAAGTACAGATGAGATGTGTTTTAAGGTGCTTGTATGTGCGTATTTTTTTCTTCCTTTTATTTATTTATTGTGCTCTTTTTTTAAAAAATCGTTTTTCGTCTTGTTGTTGTTGTTTATTTACTTATTTTTGAGAGAAAGCGTACAAGCATGGGAGGGGCAGAGAGAGAGAGGGAGACACAGAATCCAAAGCAGGCTCCAGGCTTCAAGTTATCAGCACAAAGCCTGACCCGGGGCTCGAACTCACAAACTGCGAGATCATGACCTAAGCAAAAGTTGAAGTCAGGTGCTCAACCAACTAAGCCACCCAGGTGCCACTTTATTGTGCTTTTTCTAGGCCATTATTCCTGTGACTGGTCCATAGAGTACCTACATCAAAATCAATGCCCATGTGTGGTTGGTGGGAAGTGGGGAGGAAGGGACAGGTAGCCAGCCTGTAAAGGAAAGCAGATTCCAGGGGCCTGGAAATTGACATTTCCAAAAGACCTCAGAGATTCGATTCATTTCTTTCTTTCTTTCTTTCTTTCTTTCTTTCTTTCTTTCTTTCTTTCTTTCTTTCTTTCTTTCTTTCTCTCTCTCTCTCTCTCTCTCTCTCTCTCTCTCTCTCTTCTCTTTCTCTCTCTCTCTCCCTCCCTCCCTCCCTCTCCCCCCCACCTTTTCTTCTTTCTAGAGAATATGAGTGGGGAGGGGCAGAGAGAGAGGGAGAGAGAGAATCCCAGGCAGGCTCTACACTGTCAGCACAGAGCCTGGTGGCAAGGCTTGATCTCCAGAGCTGTGAGATCATGACCGGAGCCGAAACCAAGAGTTGGATGGACGCTTAACTGATTGAGCCATCCAGGCGCCCCAGGCCTCAGGGACTCTAATGTAACTCACATTTGAGGCTCCTAGCTAGAAGGATTTTAGGGATTGTCAACCAACAGCTGTTTTGTAGAATCGCAAGCATAGACATAAATGACACCAGTGCCATGTAGCATATTACTGTTGAAGGAAACATAGAATTTATTAGGTTCCTTTTTTTTTTTTTTACTTTGTATTTGAAACCGTTGACATGAACAGTTAAGTGAATTGCCCAAGGCCTTGCAGATAGGAACCCTTGTCTCCACTGAGCACCACTTGGTTTGGGGGTGGGGAGTACATTGGAGAGAAGAGATTTTAAAAATTCCATTTGAAAGCTGAAATGAACCAGTGACCAGCCTCCTGTGATGCTTTTTATATGTTGCCATTTTAAATATCGTGTGTGTGCCATCACCGCAGACCTTTTAATGTGTCAATTGAATTGGAAAACAATTCAGTTGAGATTAATTGGGGCCATAATATGTTCTGAGTGTAGTTTTCTGCCTGGTCTGTAGTTGTCCCCCAACTAAGTTCACCAGGTTGCTTTCTCTTCCTGCTTCCCCTACCCCTTCTTCCATGTTAGGTTATCTGTCTAGATCCTCCCCTCTTTTCAAAGAGAGGGTCAACTTTCTATCCCAAACTCTTCCTTTTCATTACCTGCCTTCACTTAGTTCTAGCAACACATTGCCCCACAGACCGGACCTCATACCTGTGGCTGGGAAATTTTGAATCAAATATTTTGACATTGTTTTCGTCTTCTAAAAGTGAACCTGGTACTCCTTGGTAAGTATGAGGCTGAAGGAGTGTCTTGTTGAACTTCAGGACAGGTGCACAGATATACATGGGGATTATTTTATAGGTGAAATCAGGGGGAAGGGAAGTCACACAACAACAGTAGTTTCTCGAAGGCAGTGATGGAGAAAAAGACAAAAATTGACGCTCACAGTTCAGTCTGAATAGGAATGTCTAGAAAGGAAGGGGTACAGTCCTAATATTTTACCTTGAAGGGATTTATGACTTGCTCATGTTTTGCATATCACGCATATCTGCATGTGTTAATGGTCTTGTTTAACCACTGCTAGTACTAGATGTGAGATTCCTATTTGGATGTAGTTTTGTTTTTATTGAACATGTTGATCAGTTTTCCTTCTCCCCTTCTTACCGATCCTCGGATGGTGTAGGCCTAGTCTTGGTCATTCCTGATTGGCAAACTGAGGGCTGGTAGGTGTCTGGATGAGATAACTTCAAAATAGATCCATTCTTTTGAGAAGCCTGCTGCTTTTTCAGCTTAAGAAAAAATAGCCGTGTATCAGTGGGGACACCTTCCTGGTAACCTGTTCCCTAAACATAGACCCTTTATTTTCCTTTGTCTCGGGCCCCCTTAGTGATGGGAGGGTTCATTCTTGAGAGTGAAATTGTAGCCTGTTCAGTCAGATTGTTTCTGTGGAACCAGTGTGCCAGGACTAGAAAGTATTTATGCCATAAAGCAGTCTGCTGCCCCTCAAACAGTAACTGTGTCAGCACATTTTTATAGCTGAGAAAATAGCTGGCCAGGGTGACCCAACCTTCCCACAGTTACTCACTCAGAGGTGTTTACTGACTGCCTTTGATCAGACTTCAAATGAGAGAGCCTAACCTATTTGTGGTGTTGTTTACCGTCAGTCCTCAGCCTGCCCTTTGTTTTTCACATACAAACAAAAGAGTGAAAGCAACAGGCTGTGTAAACATGGCTGGTGTATAGGAACTCTCATTTACTTTCCTGGCTTCCCTGGTGTGGTTTAGGTAAGGCAGAGACTAGAACTATAAATTGAACTTGTCATTTCAAAACCCCTTATTAGATCCCAGCCACCGGACAATTTAGAGAAGTTTTATTAGCAATCAAAACACTTTTGTAAAATTAAGTTAATTTCAGAAGATTGCTGGTCTTGGCTGTGAGAGACAATTTCCAGTCTGACATTGGGAACTCGTGAGTGAGGGAGCAGGCCTCCTAGCTTGGAGAGAAAATGGCGTCGGGCAGGTAAACTGTGTTGGTGTCTTATGAAACATTAAATTCCTTTTTTTAAATTCCATTTCCATAATAACTGTTGCTTTTTTGAAAGTAGTTCTGTTCCATGGATCTCAGATATTGCTCTCTTGCATTGAGATTTCAGGTGCGTGAGTTAAAAGAACTAAGCTAGTAAACCGTGTTGGGATGTTGTCAATAAAATGCCTTTAGAGTGTTGTCAAAGGCTTCCCTTTCCGGCAAGCTCTCTTGCAAGGGCAACTGCTACCCTGAGAATAGTTCAAGGGGATCCTCTTTGGTTTGGTTTGTAAACCTCATTAGAGCAATGGATAATTGCACTCCCCTCAATACATTGAGTAATGATACGTTGGTAAAGCTATACATCAGTATTATTTGTAATGCAGCTCTCAGGTGGGTGATGTTTTTAATGTTCTTTCATTTGTAACATGAATAATGTCCAGTGGCTTGTAAGGAATGAAATCACATATTGTTGTCTGGTTAATAATTGTGGTACTTTTTTCAGACTTGCCCCACTAGAGCATGACCTTGGAATTGTGAAGCAGAGCACAGATAGCATAGGAAGTGCATGCTTGCCCCTGAGTGCTTCACAAAGTTGTTATGCAAGAAACTATTTGCTGTCCTGTATTCTGCTCACTGTTCTGTCCCCCCCTGGGAGAGGAGGGCCTTGTGGCCAGCCATTTGGGGTGGGAGTGGGGGTCTGGAAAAGAAGAGTGGACATTTTATTCATCCCTCTTCCCCTTTTAACCCTCCTGGAGAGCAGTGAAAACTGGTGAGAGAATGAAGACAACCCCTTTAAAATCGTCAGGGCCACAGTGAATAAATTCTGCCCATTCCTGCTGGCATGTCCTCAGTTGCTCTCCTAGCCATCACCTTTTAATCAACAATCTTTCTGATCCTTTTCCCTATAAAATTAATAGCCTTTAATGCTTTTCTTTAAAAACAGCAGTTTGTGTCTTAGCTTGGGACATATAGAATGAAATTTAAAATACTCTGCTCTAAATAATTTTTACACTTAATGAGAACTGCTTGGGAGGGCTCCACTGGAATTATGCTCAGCTTTTTTGACTCACTGTTCTTGGTAACTCCCTCTTGAGTTTGTTACTAGTTGGAATACCAGCTGTTGGGTGAAGTGGTCCTCTTTACCGTGTGTGGGGGAGGGACGAGGGTTCTCGCTGATGCTCTTGAGGGGCATGATGGAAAATATGCTGGGCTGGGGTGCCTGGGTGTCTCAGTCGGTTAAGCATCTGACTTTGGCTCAGGTCATGATATCATAGTCTGTGGGTTTGAGCCTCACGTCAGGCTCTATGCTTACAGCTCAGAGCCTGGGACTTGCTTCAGATTCTGTGTCTCCTCTCTCTGTCCCCCCCCCCCCCCCCCCCCACTCACACTCTGGTGCACGCGAGCGCTCTCTCTCTCTCTCTCCCTCCCTCCCTCCCTCCCCCCCCTCCCTCCCTCCCTCCCCCCCCTCTCAAAAATAAATAAACATTAAAAAAAGAAAGAACATATGCTGGAAAAGAAGGCTTTGAAATAAAGTGCTTAATGCCCTTTTTGATACCTTTAACTTTGCTGCTAATATTTGCAGAGGCTTTTCTTTTTAAAATATCAGAAACCTGGGGCACCTGGATGGCTCAGTTGGTTAAGCAGCCAACTTCAGCTCAGGTCATGATCTCACAGTTTCGTGGGTTCGAGCTCCGCATCGGCCTCTGTGGTGACAGCTCAGAGCCTGGAGCCTGCTTTGAATTCTGTATCTCCCTCTCTCTCTCTCTGCCCCTCCCCAGCTCACACTGTGTCTCCTTCTCTCTCAAAAATAAAATAAAAAATGTTAAAAAAAATTTTTTTTAAATATCAGAAACCCTTTCTCAGTATTATTGAGTTGTATTTGTATCATTCCTGAGAGCTTTGAAGTTTATATTATAAAGTTCTGGTTTAAGTATAAATAAGCAAATCCATGGGTTATCTGCCATTAAAACCTGACATTACAAATCAAAACAAAGACAGACTGAATCTCCATGTTCATTTAGATAGTTGAATTAGCAGGGTATTATTGGATGTGTTTCCTCTGTAGACTGGTAACATATATTCCACATTTGGATAAGACAGTAAAGGTGAACTTGAAAGCGGGGCCAAGAGACCTTGGGAGGTCGAGCTTCAGCATCAGTTGTGAGCACACTGTTTTCTGTTTTTGTTTTGTTTTGTTTTCCCAAAGAGCAACTTCTTGAACTATTTCTCATAGGCCTTCTATGTAATTCTTTAATCATTTCTATTGCTAGACCAGAGTTGCACCAAATAGTCCCGCTGCTTGAGCTGTCTGGGCTATATGCCTGACTCCATGCTGAGCTACAGAGTGTCTGTCACAGAAGCCTCAGGCCAAACGCAGGACACGAAGCTGGGCTCCCCCCTCCCCCCACGCACTTCTGTGCACCTGCGCATTACTCATTCTGCATGCCATTCTCTCCGTAATTAAGAACAGAAATGCTTGTTCTCTTCAATGTCATTGTGTCCTTGGCATCCTGCACGGGCTCTGGCAACTAGACTGGGTTCAGCAAAGGTTTATTGAACTGAACAAAGCAACAATCAAGAGTTGTAAAATCAGGAGGGGAGGGCTGTGTTACCGGCCTCTCAAGGTACTAGTATCTTGGACAGTGTTAGTGTGCATTTCTGAAGCCCTGAATTTAAATCAAGTTCTTTTTAAAACTGTTAGATCATCATGCCTATTGTGAATGGATTCACCAACTGATTTGACTCTTGATTGCCCCAGTCACTGAGAGTTTTCAGTGCTTCCCTTCCCCACCCCATGGATAATTTTTATCTTCCAGTTCTAGAGCTCTTGGCCTCCAATAAAACAATTGCTGCTTATTTATAGTAGTTTATTGTTAACATACGTGTTGTAAAATCCTCTCTGTTGCTTTTAATTCCTTATGGCATCTCGTACGATAAGGGTTTATGGAGTTCAATAAAATATTAACTCTGATCACACAGTAATTATGTGGATTTTATTAGCATTTAGGCCTTAAAACAACTTGATAAGGTAAATTGGGTAGATATATCTTAGTTTTATTGAAATTGTAGAAATTTGGGATTTGGGCAGTTTAGTCTCATGTGAGAATTAAACCCTTGTCTTCCAATTCCCGATGCCCTTATAACAGCTAAGTAGGAAAACAAGTTCCAAGAGAAACACTTGGAAAGGAAAGACTTGCATTTCAAATCGGCAAAGCAGGCCAGATAACTAACAAAGCGCCTCCTTGTGTGTTGAAATGGTTAAGTGATAAGAGGTGGTGACCCATTATTTATGAATCCTATCAGTAATTCAGTTTTGGTTCTTGGTGGAGTGGTTGACTACAAGATTTCAGCAGGAATGTTTAGTCATTAGGCAATTTGTTGTTATGGTCACTTGCTACTTTTAAGGACAATGGCTGAGCCAGACTAGAAATTCTTGTAATGAAGCCAGTGTCAGAGACAAGTGGGGGATCGACTTGCAGAAAACAAGGGCTGATCCTTTGATTTAGAGCTGTCTCAGGACTTTTGAAAGTTAGGCACACCCAACTTTCTAAGGTTTCCTAGAAATTAGGGAAAGATAACAGGTAATTTGGGGAGAGGTAGAGAGCTAGGAATAGGATGGAGAAGTAGATAACTCTGGGAAAGCATGCATCCTTCCCTTTTTAAATTTTGGTTCTTATTTTTAAATCACAATTAATATATCTTGAATGTATTACATTTTTTTAATGGAGGATACTATTTCCAAGGTACAGAATGCGAATGTGTTTTTAGAAGAAAAAAATGTCAAGAACAAAACAATTAACTTGCTCATTTGAGAAACTGTAATTCTTTCTTTGTCTCTGTGGTGAATGATTGCACACTATTAATCTCTTTATTCATACAGTATTTTTCTTCTAGCAGCACAATGGTAAAGTTGCTTTTCAAATACCGTTACTTGACCAGGCACCGTGCTAGGGTATCTTACATACGTTACATCTTGCAGTCCTCAGGACAACCTTGAAAATAGCCTTTGTCATCCCTTTTTTTAAGTCAGAAATGTGCTAACCAGAGAGATTTTAAGAAACTTGCCCAAGGTCATGCTAGACTGTGATAAGGTTCATTCAAACCCAGGGCTCCTTAGATTCACGACTTTTTCTTCCTCACTTTGCTGTTCAGATTCTGCTGCTCCCAGCCTGTTTCCTCTCTGGCAGAATGCCTCTGGGAAGAAGTAGTTCCAGGTTAGAGAGACCAGCCTGTCTGAGCCATGGAAATGTGCCATCTATACCTGGCTTCTGTATGAAAATTACACCTAACGGAAAAATGACTTAGCAGCGTTTTAAGGAACAACAAAATTTACTCCAGAAGGAAAGTAAAATTAGAAGCGACTAAATCTACTCTACCAAATCCAGAGGGCCCTTTAAATGCTTATTTCTGTAATTACTAATGTGTCCAGGGGTTGATAATCTTTTAAAATCTTGCTGAATTTAGACAGTGCCTGAAATGCTTCCTTGTGTTTGTTTATATGTCCGTATCCCCATAATTAGACTATCAGTCCTTTGAGGATGGAGAATGTATCTTACTGGTCTTTGCATAGCACAGCATCTTGAAATAGCATCCTCCCAAATACAAATGTATGAGGAATGAAAATGTCCTCTAGGAGACTTCTACTCTGTTGCTTTTTGATAATTTGTTAGTAACTCCAGTTTTACTATCTCCCCCCCCCCCGCCTTTTTTTTTTTTTTTTTGGTTATATGCTCATCATCTTAAAAAAATGAAGTGAAATTCACATAACATAAAGTTAACGCTTTTAATTCATTGGCATTTAGTAAATTAGTAAATTCACTGTGCTGTGTAATCACTAGTTCTATTCTGAAACATTTTCATCTTCCCTAAAAGAAACCCTGCACCCAGTAAGCAGTTTCTCTCTAGATCCCTCCCCCCCCACCCCCAGCCCTTAGAAACAACAAATTTGAGTTCTGTCTCTTTTGATTTACTTATTCTGGATATTTCATATAAATGGAATTATATATAATATGTGATCTTTTGTGACTGGCTTTCACTTAACATAATGTTTTCAAGTTTCATCCACATTGTAGCATATTTGATTCCTTTTTATGGCTGAATAATATTTCTTTGTATTCTGTCATATTTTATTTATCCATTCATACTTGAATGGACCTTTTGGCTCTTTCCATCTTTTGGTTTTTGTCAGTAGTACTGCTGTGAATGTGTGTGTACATGTCTTTGAGTTCCTGTTTTTGATTCTTCTGGTTATATACCAAGGAGTTACATTGATGGGTCATATGGTAATTTTATGTTGAAATTTTTGAAGAAGCACCAAACTGTTTTCCACAGGGACTCTACCATTTTACATTCTTACCAGCAGTGTACAAGAATTCCAATTTCTCCACATCCTTCCCAACACTTATTTTCCATTTTTCTGAGAATAGCCATTGGAGTGGGCGTAAAGTGGCACCTCATTGTGGTTTTAATTTGTGTTTCCTTAATGACTAATGATGTTGAACATGTCATGCTTGTTGGTTGTTTGTATATCTTCTTTGGTGTAATGTCTATTCAAGCCTTTTGCCCATTTTTAAATTGGGCTGTTTACTTTTTTATTGCCTTGTAAGAATTCTTTATATATTTGGGATGCAGGTCTCTTATCAGATATATGACTTGTAAATATTTTTCCTCATTCTGTAGTTTGTGAGTTCACTTTCTTACAAATGTCCTCTGCACCAAAGTTTTTAATTTTGATTAATTCCAGGTTTTTTGTTGTTGTTCTTGCTTGTGCTTTTGATATCAGATCTCAGAATTCATTGTCCAATTCAACATCATGAAATGTAGCCTGTCTCCTTCTAAGAGTTTCATGGTTTTAGCTCTTGTATGTAGGTCTCTGATCCATTTTGAATGAAGTTTTGTATATGATGTCAAGTAGAGGCCCAAATTTATTCTTGTGTCTGTTTGGGGCATTTGGCAATTCCATATGAATTTGAGGATTAGCTTTTCCATTTCTGCCCAAAAGGCCACTGGAATCTTGATGGAGACTACATTGCCTGTGTGATCACTTTGAGTAGCCATGTTAACGATATTAAGTTTCCATCCCATGTCTTCATTTAGGTGTTCTTTAGTTCCACTTAGGTCTTTAATTTATTTCAGTAATGTAGTTTAAGTGTCAAAGTTTTTCATCCCCCTTGGTTACATTTATTTCTTAGATATTCTTTTGGATGCTGTTGTAAATGGAATTGGTCTTTTTAAATTTCTTTTTCAGATTGTTCATTGCTGGTGTATAAAAACTCAATTGAGTTATATGTTGCATTGTACCCTGCAAATTTACTGAATTCATTTATTAGCTCTAGTAATTTTTTATGGAATCTTTAGGATTTTCCTCATACAGGATTATGTCATCTGTGAGTGGATCTGGTTTTACTTCTTCCTTTCCACTTTGGATGCCTCTTCTTCCCCCCAACCCCCCCCCCCCCAATTGTCCTGTTGAATAGTGGTGATGAAAGTGGGCATTCTTGTCTTGTTCCTGATGTTTCGGGGGGTGGGGGGGGGTGGAACTTCAGTCTTTACCCATTAGGTATGATGTTAGCTGGGGGTGCTTATCATCTTTTAACCCACTAAATCATAGGTTATCAACGTGTGGCCCCTGGACAGCAGCATGTGTATCACCTGAAAACTTGGTAGAAATGCTAATACTTGGGACCTGCCCCAGACCTTCTGATTCTGAAGCTGTGGGAAGCAGAGGTTAGAAACTAGATTTAAGAAACACTCCAGATGATTCTGGTATACACTAGATTTTAAGTTTCTTTGAAGTTAGGATGTTTGTTTTGAGGACCTGTGCCTTATTTTTTTGTATTCCTTTTCATTCTCTTGTGCGATTAATCAGTGTGGAATAATTTTAAAAAATGAAAATAAGAAAAAGAAAGTTGGGGCGCCTGGGTGGTTCAGTTGGTTACGTGTCTGACTTCAGCTCAGGTCATGATCTCACGATTCTTGAGTTCTAGCTCCATGTCTGGTTCTCTGCTGTCAGCACAGATCCCGCTTCAGATCCTTTGTCTTCTCTCTCTGCCCTTCCCTGGCTTGTGCTCTGTCTCTCTCAAAATAAATAAATAAGCTTAAAAAAAAAGGAAAAAAAGAAAATGTCAAAAGTTTCCCAAAGTGCCTGCACAATCTCTTATTTTGTCTACAGGTTTTGAGCCACCATAAATAATTGGAAATTCATTATTAGACATTTACAGAATTCATCAGAAAACCTCACATTTCATATTCAGTCTTAGATCAATGACAAGCAGCACAGTGCACTTTGATGTAGACCATTTGTTCTGATAGTGACTTGCACTATAATTATCTGCTTACCTGCTAGCTAGGGACTTATCCTTTGGACTACTGCTGGCAAGAATTTCTCTTTTGGCTATTTAGAAAGACACGAGGGTCACTTTTATAGGGTTTATTGGATTTTATCACATCATTATTTTGCCTTTGCTTTTATTTTTCTCAATTTCTTTTATCTTGCTATGTTGTGATTTTAGCCCCCTTATATCTTTTTTGAACAAGACAATATTTAACTATTAAGATAAGAATGTGATCTATTGCTACTAAGGACTATTGTTGAAATTAGCCATTTGGGCACACAGTATCAGTTTATAGACAAATACACTAAGTGTGTTTAGTCACTGCTTATTTACCTATTGGTGAATACTCCGCTTTTTAAAATACCATTTAAAATTGCCCAAAATTGTGGGATATTTATTTATAGCTGGTCTTTTTCTAAAGCTGGTTTAAATGATAATTTATACCCTGCGTTCCAATTTTCCACCACTCTTAAGTGTCTGACCCTCCTTTGTATGCTCAGCTCAAGTCCATCTAGTTAACCTTGCCCCCAGAATGGGCGAAGGTTCTGAGTTTAGCATCAGAGCATGGGTTATATACACGTGTGTGAGATCTGGGGGTCGCTGGTAGCAGGGGGAAGCACAGAGTGAAGCAGAATGTCCTCACAGCCTTGGCAGGAGCTCAGAATCTCTCCATGGACATGTGTGGTCCTAAAAATACAACACTGGGCTTTCCTTCAGTCTCTTTGATGTGGGAGTATAGTCCTCGCATCATTGTAGGAATTACTGTTGATTGACTACACTGCTCTCAAGCCTTTCTTGTTCAAGGTTTGCTATAAGCAAATGAAAAATCATTAACAAATGCTAGCAGACTTCTAAGATGGTAGACCATGCACTTGCATATTGCAGTTAAATTTTTTAATGACTATAAACAATCATGGTTCTTATTAGTGTTTCACATCTTGTTCAGTGGGGGAAAAAAAGGAATTCTTGGCATTTGAAGTCATAGGCTAAAACCTGAAATTGATCAAATTACCCAAGGCATTTTTTTCATGGGGTTACTTGGCTCTTAGCAAACATTCTTCTTCCATTCTAAAAATTGTGCATGTGACATTTTTCATCTGTCTATGGAAGAGTTCATGCGGTCTCTAGCTGGGCTTGCTTCTTAATTACGTTCCCCCCAAAAGAAATCTGACCATAGTTTGGAAGTACTGTATATATGTGTTTACTTTTGTTTTTAGATTATTTGACGTATACATATCTGTGCATATCTACCTATATGTAACGTGTTTAATTAAAGCTTCCAAATACATAAGAAATTCAAAATTTTTTTGAAAAGTTTTAATAGTTCAGTGCTTTCCCAATATAGTCAGAGAGGAGATTGGTTTGAGAAAAGTGTGTGGCTCCCTCCTCCTTCCCCCAATATATCAAGTGTTAGTTTGAACAAGAAAAGAATAATTTTCAGCATATTCTAAGAGCTGTATCATTTAAGTCTTGTGTGTTGATTAAAGGGTATTGATTAAAAAATCAAAACAACCTAGTAGTCCTAGAAGTTTAGTAAGAGCACTTTGTTTTCATTAGGGAAGGGTAGTAATAATATCAGGGGGGTTCTCAAACACAAACAGTTCAGCAGAGGCAGTAAACTCACTGATTAGGAGATCAGTATTTGGAGAAACTTTAACTTCTCATACCACCATTGTGAATGGATTTCATTTTGCTAGCTCTTACGCTCCTAAATGCCTGTGGGTATGGCGGTGTATTTCAGAAAGGAGAGGAACCTTGGGGTTCCAAGGCACAGCTGAGTTTTGGGAGCCATCACTATATATTTTGCAATGCCCTTTGAAAGGGTTTGAGGACAGTGACAAGAGGAAGGGGGAACAAGCATGTTAAAGTCATTTGGCTACTTTCGAAATCAAGGCGGGGAAGAAAACATTTTCTGGCTGTAAATCACTTAGTTGTCCTACACGCTTTAAAGCATTTTATACAAATGACTTTAACAGTTTCAGGGGTCATGTCTGGGGTTAAGAGACTGTTTGCCTGGTGTATATTTCAATGATTAAAAAGCAATATTTTATGGAGATGGTACCATTTCTGTTCACAGCCTGTACTGTGAAATATTTGATATTTATCTGATGAGCAAGGTTTGCCTCTTAAGTCAATAATACATCAAATGTATTCTTGTTGAGTTTGTGTTACAGGAACATGGACTATTTAAAAAAAAATTGTACTCAGTGTAATTGTAACAAACAAGACAAAGCAGAAAGTTACAAATCAACAGAAAAAAATTGTAACGATTTTGATGACCCGTTATTGTGCCATGCAGTGCTCTAAGCACTTCTTCCCGTATTATTGAACTTAGTCTTTAAACCCAACCTAGTGAGGTAGGAATTGTAATTCTCGTTTGTAACTGTTGAGAAGTGAGACTCAGAAAGTCTAAATGAATTGTCTAAGGTCACACACCCAGTGTGAATAGTGAGCTAGGGACTGAAACCAGTCAGAGGCCATGCTTTTAACACCTGCTTATAAAGCTGAGTGCATTAACCCTTGGGTTTCACAGACAGTGCTCAGGCTACGGCTGAAATACTTGCCGATGTGTTTTTTAAAGTGAGTCAGATAAAAATTTAGTAAATGCCTAAATGTCCTGATGGCTGGGGCCAAAATGCTGAGGCTGAAGACAACGATGGGTTTGGAAGATGATTTGGAAAGTGCCTTCAGTGGCTGGTGGTTGGATTAGTTTAAGTCGCACTTAAAAATGGAATGGGGTCATGCAATTATCCACTCTCATGTCGTCGTTGTCTTTCGCTTTCGTTGATTTGCCAGTGTGTTAGCATGTGCGTTACTGCTGTGGTTTTGTATGTGTTCAGAACTTATCACATAGTTTAGTTGCTTGGTATATTGTCCATGGAGCTGGAGTGAATGCTATAGTCATATGGAGCTTTACGTGAAGATTAGCATCTTTTCTGCCTTGCTCCTAGTTTTTACCCTGTACTTGCAGACCTGCTGATAGGCACCCAGTATCCTTGTCCCTCCACACACCCTGCACTGGCCTCCCCTGCAAAGTATTTTATAACACTGGATTGTACTCGCAGGTGAAAGGTGCATTATGCTTCCAGTGTAAATGTAGCACTGGGTAGTGGGATCTGTCTTCTTTTGCCAAGAAAAGTGTTGTCTTTCTCTTGGTTTTTGTTACAGCCAAACAATTTTAATTGCCCACAGCACAACACACTTTAGGAGAAAGCAAATAAACAACACAAGGCACTTGGAGCCAGGAAGTCGCATCTCAGACTAGAAACACAGCTTCGGACGGACATTTGGGCAGTGGGTTGCTAAATAGGGCAGCCAGCTACCAAACTAAAAACCAGTGACCGTGAGCTTCTTGCACTTCTAGGGAAATCATTTAATCACAGGGTCATTGGAAGGGTGTTAGAAGTTGATTTTAACCTTATGATGATCAGTTTCTTTGTAATTAAATATTAACTCAAACTGTGTCTTCGGTAACTAACTTCAGTAACTGCTACTCTTTGTTTTCCGCAGACATGTGGTTAACGTTTATTGAATTTAATATTTTGAAAATAGCGTCTTGTTAACTGAATGCTTTCCTTTGAAATAATCCAGGTACATTTTCAAAATTTTCAAAGCTTTTACAGTAGGATCTATTTTTTTTTCCTTAAAAATAGTCCAAGTAATTAATTCTCTTCAGTTTTGATAATATTTTTAAAACACCAATATCATTTTGAATAATGTGTGTTTCTTCAACTCTTGATATCTTACTCTTGTCTCTTATAGGACCTGCTGAAGTTCCCATGATGTCACCTAATGGATCCATTCCCCCCATCCATGTGCCTCCAGGTTACATCTCACAGGTAACCATTGGATGGACTTCTCCGCTCGTTATGGGCACTGTCGTTGTTTCAAGAGAATATATGCTACAACTTAAAAACTTCCCTCAAAGTTAATTTCGTTAGGGTAATGCTAGAGTTGCCATCATTTTTGGTAGCACCACATAGTCCTTCCCAAATCTTGCCTCTTAACTGGCCGGGGAGCCAGAGAGAGAGAGAAACACAGTAGGGCGCCTAGGCTGTCCTCAGCCCAGGCGCGTTGACACCTGATTATGCCGGAGAGATTTCCTTCTATCTGTACCACAATTTGCTGGAAAGAAAGAATTGGTAGATAGGTTTAATTAGTAAAAATACCAAAGGAGACATTGTTAAAGCAAATAGGGTCTGCCCCTCTATGATTGGAGTCTCATTTCTCTGCAACGTGTCCTCACCTGGGCTTGGTGAATTGTTGAGTATGATGAGGGGAGAACTTGGCTGCTGTTGTACTTACATTTCTCTGAGATATAATTTTTCTTAGTAAAATAGCAAGAGCAATTTAAAAAGTGATAGCGGTTTCAGAGGTACGTGGGAAGGGTTAGAGAAGAAGTCAGGATAAATGCTAAAGGAGAAACCAGACAAAGTTTACGACGCTCAGGGTGCCTGGAACGTGGATGTCTGTACAAACTTTCATTTTGTCCTGTGCTCACTGCAGGATGAGCACGTCCCTTCTCTCCCGGCACAGCTTCCTTTCCAGATGCCGAATTGACTGTTTTTCTCTCTGCCCATTTTGTTCTTTTCTTTGTGCGCTTATGAGAGCATTCTGTGCTCCTTAGGAAAAAAAAAAATCCAGAAAAGACAGGAGAGAATAGAAAAGAAAATATTTATAATTTTACTACCCATGGAAGAGAATCATTGCATTAACATTTTTTGGATTATATTCTGGATTTTGTCCCTTTCTATTCTTCCTCTGTCTGCTTTTAAAGTGGTTTAAAATCTGTAATTTTCAGTTTTTAATGATTTTGTTAGGGTGAAAAAAATTGGCAGTTACATAGGAAAATTGCTAAAGTGCAGGCAGGAATCAAAGATTTATCCTTCTCTGATGTTAAAACTTAGCCATTTCTTCACTGTCTGAGCCATAGTGCAGCCACTATAATTTCATTTTTTCCATCCCTACTTTCACATGAGCCAATTTGACATCTTTTTTTTTTTTTTTTTTGAATAGTCAAAATGTCGGCCAGTTTCCCCACTGTTGCAAATAAATGACTTGTTTTACACAAGTCTTTGTAAATAAGAATCGGTAGAAGGAGAAAGGGTGCAGAGCAGGCCCGTCCAGCCAGGACACGCAGTGATGGATCACGTTCACGTCACCAGTCAGTTAACAGAAAAGAACAGGAATGTAGAATTCCATTATGTCTCCTCATTGATTTTGAGGAAGTGTTTCATTCCATTGAACCGTGTACAGTTCTCACAATTGTGACAGCAGAAATAACACCTCCTTTCACACACTAAAGGTCCATTTAAGGAATAGCAGTTAAAAGTTGGGACATTCTAGGGCAGAGAAGCTCCAGTGTGCTTTTCCTTGCTAGTGGTGTTCCTGTGACTGCACTCACTGCAAAACGTTTATGTGGCAGTCCTAGGAAAAACAGAAAAATTTTAGCCCGTGGTATATTTCTGATGCCCTGAAAACTTCTACAGAGAATCCGGGTAGAGGGATTAATAGCAGAACTGTAAACTCGCTTTCATAAAACTGATGATAGAAACGTAGTGCGATACTTTCTCAAGTGAGAATTAGGACAGACAATGCTAGAGGATATTGGAAGGATAGCAGAAATGGAATGATTTGGATGCTCAGTTGAGAAAAGAGAAAAAAGCAGTCTGTAAGGCATGTGTTCAATTTCATTTAGACTGGGCTCCTGAATCAGAAGAGAGTCCCAGCGTTAAGTATACTGCTGATACCTGGCAGTGAAGTCTGTCTGAGTAAAACCAATTGCTTTTCTTTTTTTTATTTTTTTTTTCTTTAACATTTATTATTGCAAGACAGAGAGACACAGAGTATGAGCCAGGGGGGTGGGTAGAAAGAGGGGGAGACACACAGAATCCGAAGCAGGCTCCAGGCTCTTAGCTGTCAGCACAGAGCCAGATGCGGGGCTCAAACTCTCGGACTGCGAGATCATGACCTGAGCCGAAGTCGGTCTCTTAACCGACTGAGCCACCCAGGTGCCCCTAAAACCAATTGTTCATATGGAAGAAAACTGACATTTCTACCAATGAAATTCTACATTGGTAGAATGTGTGTACAACATCTTTTTAAAGCGCACAGCACATACCCTTTAAGGAAATGGGGAAGGTGGAACCAAGAGTAAAATGTCTTAAGAGACTTGTCATCACCAAGAAATCTAAGGAGCAAAGTACATTTTGTCATGTAGTTGTGGAAAGAATCTCTCTCTCTTTCTTCTCTCTCTCTCTCTCTCTCTCTCTCTCTCTCTCTCTCTCTCTCACACACACACACACACACACACACACACACACATACACACACACACAAATTCTCCTGGCTGGACATATTTGAGAAGTGCCCAATACTGGTCTGTCCCTATGTGCATCACCTCTGCACTGTATCCCCACAGTTCTTTTCCTCAAATACATATGGCTCCCTCGTTCAGATCTAGAGTTGGGTGTACATCACATAGAAGCAGAGTTCAGGTTCTCTAGTAGAGGATGGATCTTGAATGGTTAGCTTTGCTCTCCTTTTGAGGGCCACCTTTTCCTGTTGGCCTACATTGCTACCACCTTAAACTTCTGTCCCTTGGATACATCACAGGTCTTCTCTCAACTACATACTTTTGTACCCATTATTTCTCTCTTAGAATACTCTAGAGACTTTCTTGGTCTGACAGTTCAGTCATCCTTCTCATTCAAGTAGCCCTCCCCAGTGTGACCTTTCAAAAACCTCCAACACAGAAATGGCGGTTCTGTTTTTCAGCATCTTTGGTGCTTTGCCGCCCTCTCCATCATGAAATACAGTATAATTTTATAGCCATCTCAAGAACTCTTAGTGCCTCATTGGGATTATATTTGAGAATCTAGAATACTGCCTGGTACCCGATAGTAGGTACTTGATAAATGTTTTTCAATGTAAGTGACTGGCCAAGCTGAAGTAAAGTAAATGTAGCATAGATTTGCTTCAAAGATTTAGAGGTTCAAGTAGAGTAATACAATACCTGACAGTTGGAAAATTAGCAAGATCAAAGGGATGTATATCTACAAGAATGAAATGCTCTGAATGTGGACCGAAGAGGGAGAGGAATGCCAAGACAGTGCAGAAGAGGAAAGAATAGTCTCTTCAACACATGGTGCTGGGACTGGATATCCAAATGCAGAGGACTGAAGTTGGACCTCTACCTCATAGCATATACAAAAATTAATTCAAAGTGGGTTATAGACCTAAGTGTTAAGAGCTAAGACTGAATAACTCTAGGAGGAACATTTCATAACCTTGGATTAGGCAATCAGTTCTTAGATTTGACAGTAAAGGCCCAAGCAGCAAAAGAAAAAAAAAAAAAACAAACAAACAAAGAGATACATTGCATTTCATCCAAATTACAACTTTTTGTGTTCCAAAGGACACCATCCACAAAATGAAAAAGGAACTTAGAATGGGAGAAAATATATGCAAATCATATATTTCAGAAGGGACTTGTAAGATTCTTTATATATTCCAGATACAACTGAAGAATAAAAAAACAACCCAATTGAAAAATGGGCAAAGGATCAAAATAGACATTTCTACGAAGAAGCTGTATACATTGCCAATTAGTACGTGAAAAGATGCTGAATGTTACTGTTTTTTTTATTTGTTTGTTTGTTTTTTTCTGGTGCAAAAAGGTGGTTTTATTAAAGCATGGGGCCAGGACCCGTGGGCAGAAAGAGCTGCCAAGGTGCTGAAAATTGTTAACCATCAGGGAAATGCAAATCAAAACCACAATGAAATATACTCCACTCGTACTAGGATGGCTGTAGTTAAAAAGATAGATAATAGCAAGTGTTGGCAAGGATGGGAAACAATTGGAACCTTTATATACTGCATGTGGTGATGTAAAATGGTACAGCCGCTTTGGAAAACAATTTGGCATTTCCTAAAACAGTTTAATATAGAGTTACCGTATGACTCAGCTATTCCACTCCTAGGCATATGCCCAGGAGGAATAAGACCCGTGTTAACGCAGAAACTCTGAGGTGAATGTTCATAGCAGGGTAATTCCTAATAGCCCCTAAAGGGAAACAACCCAGATGTCCATCGGCTTTATGAATGGGTAAACTTGATGGGATATATGCATACAATGGAATGTTATTCAGCCGAAAGAAGCCACTGATAAATGCCAAAGTGTGGATGAACGTTGAAAATATTACACCGAGTGAAAGAAGCCAGACACAAAAGCCATATACGGTATCATTCCATTTATTTATAATGTCTGGAACAGGCAAACCCATGGACGCTGAAAATAGAGGGGCTTTTGCCGGGGACGGGGAGGAGTGACTGCTCCTTTTTTGGGGGGGGGGGGGCGGGTAACGGAACCGTCCTGGAACTTAAACCGAGGCGGTGGTCGTTCGGTTAAAGTGTCTATATCAGACACTGTAAAAAGATGGATTTCATGGTATATAAATTATATCTCAACAAAGCTCTTATAAAAGAGAGGGGAGAGGGGGAAGGTAGTGACTGCTACCAATTATTCATCGGTAAACAATGGGGCAGCTGGGGAAGATGGGCCAGCCTGCATTGGTGTGGGTCGCAATGGTGCTAGTAACTACTGTGTGTGGTAGGAACTAGCCTGCCAAATGCTTTCCTTACGTCTCTAGCTTTCGCCGTCTTAATTTGACACGGGAGGAAGCTGAGGCCCTGAGTAGAAGGAGGATTGCACCCTAAGCATTTCGGAGCTCACCGACCTATTTCCCTCTGTGTTGTGATTTCAGAGTCAGCATCATCCTGCCTTGGTGTATATATTTGCTTTACGTTACGTGGCTTTCTGCCAGCGTGAGTGCGGGCGTGTGGTGCGCCTACTCGTGCATCTCCAGGGCTAAAACACCAGCTACTCACCTGTGAGGTAGTCCGTCATTGGAAGAAAATCGAAGGGGGCGGTGATTAAAGATGTTACGTCAGTAACTCTCATCTGAGTCGGTGGAGAAATTCTGGATTATAGCCTTCCTTACAGAATTTGATAGCTGAAAGTGCTTTAAGGATAAATTGATGAAATTGGTAAAATACAAATTAGATGTCAGCAATGCACAGACCATCTTATCGAAAGACGAACATTTCGTGTTGAAGGCAGCTCTGGGTGCGGTCAGCAGCACAATCTAGGCTGTTGTGGGTTGAGAAGGACTGAACCCACGGATCTAAAGATAGTGTGGACTTAGGGTGGGATAGGAAGGCAGTGGAATCTTGTCATCTCAACCCAATAATCTCTGATATTGCAGGCTTTCATGTCTTAGAGCGTGTGCGTGTTTTGCGCTTTACCTTTTGGTGAGAGGCTAGGGGACGTCTGAGGAAAAAGTAACCTGAGCTTTTCAACCTAAGAGAAAATAGAGGCTAAGTTTTGTTTCAACTGTAAGAAAGGAGACTTAGATAAGAGGGAATTTAGTCTTATCACACTCATCACCACTATTTCCTTTATATAAAAACAATTATGAATGTGATTAGGGCTGAAACTGGGGGTGTTAGGGTGAATACTACAGCTGGGAAGAGTACGGACAATACTTGAAGGGGCCTGCTTTCAAATTCCACCATATTTCACCACGGCTACTTTCTGTGTAACTTCGACAAATTTTTTCGCCACATATGTGAATACCTACCTGATCGGGTAGAGGTAAGAATTCAGAGAAATGTTAACGTGAGGTCTGTAGCCCACAGTGGGCATTCAGTAAATGATAGATGATATTATGATGAAGACTGTTAGAACAATTTCAGTGAAAGTTTGGCAGACTTTGCCTTCCTAAATGCACAGCGAGACTGCGCAGTACGAAGCAAATTTTTCCTTGCATTGTATACTGGCCGTGGCTGTGGTTTTTCTCAGATTTTTTAACTTCAGCATTAACTTACGAATAATTTATATGTAAAAATTTATTTCTTTTTTTAAAAAAAATTTTAACATTTATTTATTTTTGAGAGAGAGAGAGAGAGAGAGAGAGAGAGAGAGAGCCAGAGTGTGAGTGGGGGAGGGGCAGAGAGAGAGGGAGACCCAAAATCCAAAGCAGGCTTCAGGCTCCAAGTTGTCTGCACAGAGTCTGACGCGGGGCTCCAACTAATGAGCCATGAGATCATGACCTGAACCAAAGTTGAGTGCTTAACCGACTGAGCCACCTAGGCCTCCCAATATGTAAAAATTTCTTAAGCAGATGCCTTGCGTTTTATTTTCCATGCTTCCATAGTAATTTATAAAACATTTTTCAACTGTTACGGGAAAGACTTCATGTAGACCAAAAGATTTAAGCATATGAAAAGAAAATGTGAAACATCCAAGTTAATGTTCTGTCATTTGGGAAACCACTCTTTTCCAGATTAACTGATGTGACTTAAAAACTTCTAATAGTGGTCAAAATAAATGTTCTTGTTGTTATACCACAAGTACATGCTTTCCCTCATTTCATTGTTTTGGGGATTAGTTAATGGGTTCAATACCTGTTGAAATTGTATATATTCCATTTCCCTTGACCAGGGAGAGGCAAGAAATCTATTGAAAATACATGTAAATTTGGGTTGGTCATTCTCCAATGGGGATTGTTTTTAAGAGTTGGCCACAAATCAGAGCCCCTGTGAAGAAATAATGGGGTCTGGTAGGTGGAAGACATGGAATGCTTTTTCTCATTTTGCTCAGCCAAGCTAGCTGAGAGCTATACACATTAGCCTCAACTGCTTGCCTTTGATAGTTAAAACCTGGGACTAAACCAATGCAGGGTTCCACCTTCAACATTGTGAAAATGATGAACAGAAAGAATAGAGGATTGCCCTGTGCCCTGATAGACTGAGAATCAGACCCATGTGGTGGCCAGTCATAAGAGAATTGGAAGCTCTTTCAAAACTTTAAATCCTTTAGGGGCGCCTGGGTGGCTCAGTGGGTTAAGCATCCAACTTTGGCTCAGGTCACGATCTCACGGTTTGTGAGTTCGAGCCCCGTGTCAGACTCTGTGCTGACAGCCTGGAGCCTGCTTTGGATTCTGTGTCTCCGTCTCTGCCCCTCCCCTGCCCTCCCTCTCTCTGTCTCTCTCTATCTCCCTCTCTCTCTCTCTCTGTCTCTCTCTGTCTCTCAAAAATAAATAAATGTTAAAAAAAAAAAAAAAAGACTTTAAAATCGGAAGTTAGGAAAATGTTCCACTATGAACAGAGTGCGTGCATGGCGACTGGGAGCTTCTGTGGAAAAGAGCAGAGGACTTCTATGTCTGTTCTGTTTTAATTCCATTATCAACAGATTTACAGCCACTTTGTTTTTCATTTTATGGCTTATTTTGTCTGAGGAATCAATTACTGACAGGGTTGGCAGTGGTAAATTAATGTGCCAAAGACGTACCCTCCCTCAAAGCATTGTGCGAGTTTCCTCTTTCTGAGCCTTCTCTTTGTCTCCCTGTTCTGCCTTTTCTTTTGGATTTCTGTCCTTTGTTTCTGAGATCCTGACATTGTGGCATTGCAGAGCACAGGGTTAACAGGAGGAAACATGAGCATGAGCGGGCTCTGCGTCTAACCCCCTGTATGATTTTAGGAATAGTTTTATTTATTTGGGCCTTCCACTTGCTTTCTTACTTGGTGATTGTTGGCCTTTCTCCCTTTTAGCATGTAAGTTTCACAAGTCCAGGGATCCCGCATGGCCTGTGCATCCCCGGGTCTCTAGTTCCTTGAAAGGTGGTCTAGCACATAAGAGGCATTTTTCAAACTTTGGCTGGCTGGGGTCATTTTTATTTTGTAGAGGGGGAGGGGCAAGGAAAATGTTTGAGGATCTCTGAGGTTCTTTTCTGATCTAAATTAGATGATTCACCTCTACTGTTCATATTATTCCTTAAAAAGGAGACCCAAGTGAGAATGTAGCTAAGTTTCCATAAGCAATCATTACCAAAATGGTGTGACCTACTCCTTTGGTATTTAGCATTCTATTGACTAAAATGCTGACTAGAATACTATGTGTTACTTCTATAGAAAAATGATAGTTGATTTTTCTTTCTCTTTTTAAGATAGTATTTGTATTTATTTTTTTTTAAGTGTATTTAGTGTTAATGTTTATTTGAGAGAGTGCATGTTCTTGTGCAAATGCGTGGGGGAGGGGCAGAGAGGGAGAGAGAGAATCCTCACCCAGGCACCAGGCCATCACCCTGACACAGGTTGGGCTCAATCTCAACGAAGTGTGAGATGACCTGAGCCAAAATCAAGAATCAGATGCTTAACCGACTGAGCCACCCAGGCGCCCCAAAAGATTTTATTTTTACGTAATCTCCATACCCAACATGGGGCTCAAACTCACAACTCTGAGATTAAGAGTCACATACCTTACAGACTGAGCCAGGCAGATGCCCTGATTTTCATAACAATAATACTGAGACAGTGTCACATGTAGAAATGACTTCTGAATCATTAATAAGGATTAAATTATGCACATTATATTTAACTTCATTGCACAATTATTTTTTTTTTAAACTTAGTAGCCCACATTTGTCATACGTAACAACTGTTTTTGGAAAAACACCTTTGCTCCACTTGTTGGGTACAGAAGGTTATTAAGGTTAGGTGGATTTTATATTCCTGCACACTCTGAAATCCATCTGGTTTATTAACTTAATTTACATTAATAATATAGTTCTTTTGCTCTGTGATAAATATGATCCGAGTATCATCCCAGATTCTTAATCCTCGTGCTGTAGAACCCAATGGTGGATTAGTGAGGCATTTGTAAACGTAATACACAAAATTCAAAGATACACTCTAGAATAATCCTCCTATGTGTCCATGGGCATGAGTGTGTCTGAGACACGGGAGTGGAGAGATGTGATTGGCTCTCTCTTCCGTGCAGATCCATGGAGATGGCCTGGGCTGAAAAAAACAGTGACTACCTACAGATTCCTGTAGTGATATCTTTATTAATATATTAAAATCATCTCGGTTTGGCACAGATAACACCATCAGATCTCTACTTACTGTTTGTCTTCTGACAAATATTCTGTTCCTTAAAATAGCATTTCCATTTAGTGTGAAATACTCATTTGGTCCATTTTAATGAGTGAAATTCTGTAATAATTGTTCTTACTTCTCTAGTGTGCTTATGTGCCATACAGATATTGGGGAAGATTAGAGTTGATTTTTGATCTTCAGATGTGGTTTCTTTTTCATATTTAGGTTGGTGACACGCAACAAAATATGATAGAAAAGGCACAGCATTTCTATAGTACTTGGGTATGAACCTTGACCCCCCCCATAGGTTAAGTTACTTAATTGCTCCTAGAGGTACTTCACCTTGAATTTAGGACCGTGATGTTACCAGAACAGTTAAGTTCTGTGCCGAGGACTTTACAAGCTATTAAATGATATACAGATCACAGGAGTTGTTAGTTACTGTCACCTTTAATTGTTACACCAAACCGATCACTTTGCCATTTTGCCTTTAGCATCAGTGCCCAGGGCTTTATTTCTGCGTGGAGAAGAGGCGTCTTGGCCATGAGCAGTATCTTGAGATCTTAGCTCTTTCTAAGCAAGGACCTCTCTATCCCTGTGGGATCCTCAGGTGGGGCAGTGAGTGTGGTAAGATAGAGCTGGACTTGGTTCTGCAGCTCCTAAGATGTTTCTCACAGCTTGTTGGGCATCCTTTTTATAAAACCTGAAAGGCCTTAATTTACTACCAGTGTCCCCTCAACTACAGCAATTACAGGCTTTACTGAAGGTGATGGGTTAAAGAGATGCTACAGACGACATACCTGTTTCCATCATCCTCTCCAGCTCTCAGGGGTTTAGTTATAAATCACTGGGTAGTTAACCCAGATAGAGTTAGGTGTGTTTAGTAAAGAACTGAAAGTTGGTTTTACTTATATGTATGTGCCTTAGTGGCATTTTTGCGAGATTAAAGATTTACGTAAGTGTGAGTAGCTTGGCCTGTTCCTGTGTGTATAAAGGTGTTGGCATACTGAAAACGGGCAGAAGGACGGTTACTATTTATGCCAGTATCTTCTTATGCTGATCACCTCTGGAGCAGGCCTGTGTGCAAGATTCATGTCCAGAAAAGGACAAATGCCACATAATGCCTTCAGCTTGTGATCCCCTATATAGCAACCTCAGATTTGTATCTGGATCTAACCATTTCTGGCTTAGCCTATACCTAGCTGTTGCATGGAGTTGGCCATGTGGGTTAAAAATTAAGCGCTGGGGTGCCTGCGTGGTTCAGTCAGTTAAGTGTCTGTCTCTTGATTTTGGCTCAGGTTGTGGTCTCATGGTTCATGGAATCGAGCCCCACATGGGGCTCTGCACTGACAGCACAGAGCCTGCTTGAGATTCTCTCTGTCGCTCTCTCTCTGCCCCTGCCCTGCTCAAGTGTGCTCTAAATAAATAAATAAATAAGCAAGCACCAATGGAAAACGTTAACATTTATAGATACAACCGAGTGTATAGGTAAAAATGGGAGTTTTTGTTTATTCATGAATCACCCTTATTTCTTAAAACCTTTGGTTTGGTTACTGGTAAAGCAGATGAAATTGGCTGTTTACTTACCATTGACAAGAACTGTTTGAGAAAAATAATTGGAACTTTTCTTGATTCAGGGGAGAATATTTATTATCAATCTATAACTATTCTGCAGAACAATCTTAAGATGTTATTGAAAGGGTTTTTAGAAACCTAGAAACATCACCAGTAATTCATTTTTCCTTTTGGCTACAAAACCAAGAGTGCTGTATGTCCAAAGGATCTGGTGCTAAACCTGGAGGGTTTATTGTCTAAAGTACAATGATGATGGGATGTTGGAAGGAGCAAATAACATTTCATCAGTGTTAGCCATTACAGATAGGAGAAGGGAAAATGAGAAGTAGGGTTTGGTGTTTTCAACCACAGTTGTAATCTTTAAATTTGAAAAGACAGGAAAAAGTAAGTCAGGAGATTTGGGCAATACGTTCGATTCTGCCACCGTTTTTAAGTCCAGTAACTTAACTTCATCTGTAAAATAGAACAACACCTTGCTCCTATAACTCTGTGCTCAGTCACTCTTTGAATGTTCCTTTATTCCAGTTTTCACTTTCTTCTAATGGCACTTGGGTGATGAAGGGGGTAGTTTCCACCAGGGTAGCAAGAAGGGGATGGGCTAGGGAATGGATGGTCATTAGGTTTCAGGACTCTTGTCTTCCATGAAGAACAGACCTGCTTTTCCTCTTTTATGTTGTTCACTATATTAGAAAATGCAGAGGGAGGGGTTAGTGCAAGAAGGAAACGTGAGAACAAAAGTAACACTTTTGTACTTCTGGTTGGTGATGAATAAAATTCCTCAGCTGCATTTGCAATGAAAGTAGAACTTACATTGGAAATGTGTAATTTTTTGTGCCTTTCTTTTGGTAAAAATTGCATTTATTCAGATTTATTCAGACTCATAAGAGGTTCAGGAATGACAAGTGGGGAATTAACTGGGTTTAGATTAACTGAGATTTTAGAGTAGGATGTCAGATATTTACCTGAATTAAGGGGAAAATTTGATAGTGGATGTGTAAATAAGTCCTGCTAGACCTCAAGTTTAAGCAGAGAAATCCTTCTCTTTCCTTCTCTTTTCTCCTTCTCTTTTCTTCTCTTTTCCCTTTGCTTCCCTCCCCCTCCCCCTCCCCTCCCCTCCCCTCCCCTCCTCTCCCCTCCCCTCCCCTCCCCTTTCTTCTCAGCCAACATTTATTGAAAACCTCCTGTGTGCCTAGGCGTCCTTGGGGGATTTACAGTTGGGCGCAAGAGACAGATCTGTACACAACCTATGCTACAGGACAGAGGTGCTGGTGGACGGGTGGACCCCGGTCTGGTTGGGAGAAGCCTAGACTGTTTGCTTGCTCATTCCTCTTTCCATGCAAGTGTAGTGTACTATTTGGACTTTTCTTCTCCTTGTTCACTGCTTGCGTACTTAGTTTTAGCTGAGACTTCTTTCCTTCCTGGAATGGCCTGGGAGCCCACTTCAAGTATGTCGGCAGCAGTTAGGAATTGGTTTGGAGCCTGAGTTTCACAAAATTGTTGGGTCCTAGTTTTCTGTGTGTGGTCAGCTTAGTGCTCTGGCCACTGCAGCAGACTGGCTGCCCGGCCTCACACCCGGCCTGCATGCATGTGGGTTCATGTGTGTCCGCGGGCCGTCCGCGCTGCCTGCTTCCTGGATCATCCTTGGCCACCTGGAACAGCCTTTGAAATTTTTTCTTTTGTTTCCTACCACGTAAGCTCTTGAGTGTTGTTGCTTGCAACCCAGAAGTAGAAGGGAGAGGGTTGTAGAAACTGAGGCGTTAACAAAAATTTCCCGTGGAGCATTTTATTTCAGTAAGGGGGACTTACCTTCTTTCTCTGTTAGCTATGAGAAAAGACCCTCACCATGTAAGTGTTATCACGAGACGCATTTTAGTGCCTGCGACTCAAAATCGGTCCCTTTGTTCCCCCTTAGCTCTCTGACCTTAGGCCGGTTTGCTGACCCTTTCCTGAGCTTCCTCCTCCTCTTAATCTCTAACGTGGGAATAACTGGATATGCCACCCAGGGCTGGTGGGAGGATTAATAGTAGTAATGGCTAGGTAGGAGTTTTCTGTTATGTACCCGTTACTGTTCCAGGACCTTAACATGCGTTGCCTTATTTCAGATAGAGGGTATTAGAGCAGCAAGTAGTCAATACAGTATATGCTGGTTTGTCTTGAGTCTTTTCACATCTCTTAATAACCCAACTGTTCTGTTTGCTGCGGTTCATTATCTACATCTTTGTTTCTCAGCATTCCTAACTTCTGTATAGTTCTCCACATAACGAAAACTTTGGAGTACAGATTTGAGTGAGAATCTGGTTCTGCAGCCGAACCGGTTCTACATTTTAATCATGCTGTGCCTTGTTTTCCTCGTGTGCGGCAGGGATGCTCCTATCTAATTCTGCAGGAGTGAAGGAAGTGAAATGAAACAATCCATGTCAGGGAGCTGGCAGACCGAGGCACTGGGCTGTGGGTTTCTTTCTCTTCTCCCTCCGCAGGCTGCCCCCGGCACCCCCCCCCCACCCCACTCTTGCCCTTGCCTCCACACTGTATCATTCTGTGTTAATGATTCCCTCAGTCATACTTTTAAAAACACTTGTGCAAGTAGGACAAAGGTTCTCCCTGTTGTGAACACCTTGTTCTCTAGCCTCTCATCCTTGTGTCTAGGCCACAGGTTAGCAAGAAAGAATACTAGGCACGTAGAAGTTTCTCGGTGAATGTCTATCGAGCAGAATAAATGACGCGGTTGAGAATCCAACCAGCTCATATTTGCTGTCAGGCTCTGATAGGTGGTGTGTTTATTTGCTGGGGCTGCCATAACAGACCACCCAGACTGGGTTGCTTAGATAACAGGAATTATTTCCTCACCGTTCTGGAGGTTTGCAAGTTTGGTTTCTTCTAAGGTTTCCCTCCTTGCCTTGTAGGTGACCATCTTCTTTCGGTGTTCTCACATGGTTTTCTCTCTGCGGGTTTGCCCTAATTTGCTCCTCTTACAGCAGTATCAGTCATACTGGATTAGGGCCAGCCCATAGGACCTCGTTTTACCTGAATTACCTCTTTAAAGTCCCTGTCTCCAGAGAGTCACATGCCAAGCTCCTGGGGAGTTAGGACTTCAGTGTACAAATCGGTGAAAGGGAGGGAGTGCACGATTCAGCCCATACAGAAACTAGCACAATGATCTTTTCTAAGGGTCTGTGCTTCTTGGGAAAAGATATGTAAGTGACTACTCTGTTGAGTCACAGAGCTAGAAAAAAAAAAATCTAGATGAAGAATACTAGATTTTTTAAAGAGTTGAGTGATGTTTGAAAATTTGTGACTTTGGAAAAAGCAGTAGTGCGTTCTGATTTCTGAATAGCACTTATGGGACTTAGTGTAATTTTTCTCTTTATATTATTCTTAGACGATAGACATGAATCCTACCAATTTTTTCTTCACTTTTGAACATCCAGTGCTTCGCTCTTAGTATGTGTTAGGAAATGATTGTTGAATTGAATACAGGGGATTTGTCTGTGCCCGGACAATGTCACGATTTCATTCACTATAAAAGCAAATGAATCTGTCTGTTTGATTGTCACTTGTGAAGGCTCATTTTATTGTCTCAGGGTTTTTGGACTGAACTCTTTCTAATATCTGAATTCTTCTCTAGTTGTATTTCTTTATGAACCTAATTTTTAAACAAAGAATGGTATTACCACCATTTCCTCAGTTGTTTATTATTTTGTGCATTGTTATTGCTCCTTGGACTTTTTCACTCTCTGGGGGAACATAGGCAGAATTTCCTTATCCAGACTCAATTTGTTAATTAAATGCATTGCAGTTTGTGTTACAGAAGAACAATGAACAAAATATTCACCATATAGTTTTTACTTTGACTTGTGTTTCTGATTATTTGAGAATTAATATTTCATTTCTTGAAAATATTTTTAATGGTGAGGTAGGCCTTGACTTTAGGTAAGGGATCAGGTTTCTGAAAGCGTCCCATTACTCATATACATGTAAATAGATGTCTTTCACAAATCCCACAGAATAATTTAAGATAATTAAAAATGGGGCTGTGAAACGATTTTCATACATGCAGGCAATTTGTGGTTTCGAAAGGCTAGTTGGTTTTCTAACTAGAAACGTATTTTTTGTTTTGTTTTGTGAAGGGTAATTTATACATCAGATTTACTAATTTTTTGAATTAGTAGTGATACTCATTCTTACAAAATATGGTGGTAAAAAGATCATCTTTTAGTTGTCTTGTATTTTTGTTTTTTCCCCCTGCTAGAATTCTTATCTTTGTTAGTGCTTCTTGTTCAACTCTTTAATGCTTTATTTTAACAAGTCAAAAATCATGATAAAATGAAAATAATTTCTTTTCACTATAACTGCTCCTGTTTACAAGCCCGCTGTTCTTCATATTAAGTGAGGACCCTGTTCCTGGTTTTACTACCTCGGTTGAGTCTGTGGGGCTGGTTGACCATTGGGAGTATTACAATGATGAAAATAATGAATGTTGCAAGTTTCAAGAAAACAAATACTTTGCTTCTTTGAACCTTCCAGTGTCTAGCACAGGATTGATTAAAGGTTCTGTGAAAGAGGAACATCTGGAGTATGCCTTACTTTTGTCTTAATAGCCAGTGGCAGAGTGGGGGAGAAAGAAGATACTATAGAATAATGCATGTTTATATCAGATAGAAAGAAAAATCTGTACTTATACAAAAATTGTACAAAGTGTGCTACCAAATGTTATTTTAGATAATAAAGAAGATGCTAACATGTGTGTTACAATTTCCAATGTCACAGTTTTAAGCATCATTTCACATCTACCTGTAAATCGACAGCCATGCCTTCATAAATGAGGTTAATGTAATTAGCTTGCCTGAACCCAGAAGAGGTTACATTTATTAAAAAAATACATAAGGGGCGCCTGGGTGGCGCAGTCGGTTAAGCGTCCGACTTCAGCCAGGTCACGATCTCGCGGTCCGTGGGTTCGAGCCCCGTGTCGGGCTCTGGGCTGATGGCTCAGAGCCTGGAGCCTGTTTCAGATTCTGTGTCTCCCTCTCTCTCTGCCCCTCCCCCGTTCATGCTCTGTCTCTCTCTGTCCCAAAAATAACTAAAAAACGTTGGAAAAAAAAAATTTTTTAAAAAATACGTAAAAACCCATGTCTGAGGATGACTCAGAATCTTAATTTTAAGGAGTTAATATTGTTTTCTTAATGAACTGTTAACATGACCGTTAATTCTGAAACTATTACATTAATTAGTTCATTAATAAACATAAAGATTTTTGTTTTCTTAACATAAAGACTAATGGCCATTAATTCAAACGAGACCTATCTTATACATCCAAGTACAGACTAATGTTGATAAACTTGCCATTTAAAAAAAATTTTTTTTAATGTTTATTTTTGAGAGAGAGAGAGTATGAGTGGGAGAGGGACAGAGAGGGGGTGGTGGGGATACACAGAATCAGAAGCAGGATCCAGGCTCTCAGCTGTCAGCACAGAGCCCGACGCAGGGCTCAAACCCACAAACCGTGAGATCATGACCTGAGCCGAAGTGGGATGCTTATCCAACTGAGCCACCCAGGTGCCCCTAAACTTGCCATTTTGTATCAAGCAGTGTTTTAAAAAAACAAAGCTTTCACTGTAAATTTTTTTTATTAGAATGTTTTAGACATGATTTAAGTCATTTTATTTTGGCCTGTAATCAGCCTCCTGAGGTATAATGAGAAATCCATTCCAAAATACAAGTGTAATTTTCAGTGTATGTATGTATGTATGTATGTATTTAGCAAACATCCTACCAGTGTGTGCCTGATTGTCTTAAATACTTGATTAGAGCAGCTAGTCTCTTTGGCCCTGAAAGTCCCCTTCCTTGCATGGCCCTGACCCAAGGGTCTTTCTGTCTGCTGTCGCAATAGTACTAATTCTTTCAGGTCCCCGAAGCCCCCCTGATCCTGCCTTTCCCTGTGCTTTTCTCTGTACTCCTCAGCTTTCCCGCTTGATTATAGTATCTGTTGGGTTATTTCTTAGCTTGCATCTCAACAAAAGTGTTTCCTTTTAAACATTTTAAAGCAGGTAGCATGGAGTTGGCCAAACAGGCAGTTAACATTATCATTGAACAGCCTTAGCCGCCTGCCTTGGGGGAACTTAGAAGGCTTTGGAGAAAGTATGGACAGAGTGTTGATGGGCTCACTCTGCTCATGGCAGGTCCCCGTCATAGTATCTGCCTTCACCACACCCATTACGTTGTCAGGATGTCTTGGGAGCACAGGTGTCCATCTTGATTTTGGTACTGTTCAGGTTTTTTACTGTTTAGAATCCCCCCATTTCATCAGTGTCCTTGGTGTCCCAGACTAAATGAAACTTTGGCACTCTTAGGGCCTCTGAAGTTAATGTTCTGCCCTTGTACAAATGGAATGGTCATGCTAAAGCCGTAATGAGTCCAGTGCCATCAGGCCAATCTGGAAAGCTGTGCCCTGTGAAGCACATTTGTTACTCAGAAATCTCTTCTTTCTGGAAAACCACTGAGCCATTAGTTACATTCAAAGTCATTCCTCACATCAACTTAATCACAAATTAAATTCATTGTCTTCGGTGAAGTCTTCAGAAGTCTTCGTGTCTTCTTGGAAAATGTTATGAGACCAACAGGATTTATGATCAAGCTGTTGATCTCTCCGAAGAGTTTTGTGTAATCAGAATCACGTGGTTGATGAAAAGTTTACTTTCATACATTTTCATTGTCAAATGTTACTGTTTCTAAAACTCATTTAGCTGGTTGAATTAGAGAAGCAGAATTCAACATGCACTAATTTTTTTTTTCCCTCATGAGGAGAGAAAATTAAATTAAGGCAAATAATTAAATACTGTATATATTCACAGGATGTTTGCTGATAATACACACGAAACTCTTTCTTTCTGCTGTTTTCTCTAGGTGATTGAAGACAATACTGGAGTCCGCCGGGTGGTGGTCACACCCCAGTCTCCTGAGTGTTACCCCCCAAGCTACCCCTCGGCCATGTCTCCAACCCATCACCTACCCCCCTACCTGACTCACCACCCCCATTTTATTCATAACTCACACACGGCTTACTACCCACCTGTTACTGGACCTGGAGATATGCCGCCTCAGTTTTTCCCTCAGCATCATATTCCCCCTACAATATACGGCGAGCAAGGTGAGTAGATTGCTGCTGGCATCGGGAGCTGTTGAAACTGGTTACAACACAGAAGTAGCTTAGGAGAACCAGAGAGCCAGCCCTTTGTTTCTTCTGGAAGGAGCACAGTAGGAGAGGATCCACCTGCTGTAGAAAGCTCATGGGAAACTCCTAGCTCCCTTTGTCCCGAAGCGTGTCTTAAAAAGGTTACTTTGTGGGGGACAGCTCTTTGTATTTTCCAAAATTCTGCCCCCATTCACCCACCCCACAAAAAGCAGGGAGTGGGGTAGCCACATCTTAGTTTAGTAAGAAATAAGTGATCTGTCGTATGTTCCTGTGTTCCGTTTACATATTTTTAAGTGACAGTGCCCTTAGGTGGAACTGCATTATTTCTAGAAGTAGAAATGGTCTAGAAGTAGAAGAGAAGTTAAGTGTTTTGTGCCCAATTTCCAACGATAGAAGACTCTGAGGTCTCAGTAATCTTTCTGATTCCTGGATGCTCCAGGTTGCAATCTTGGTAGAACTCAGAATCTCCTCCGTGTGGTCCTCCTGCAGCCTGTTTTTACGTGAAGAGTAACCATTTGCGTGGCCACACTTTCACTGGTTGTTAGCCAGATAGTCACCTTGAAATGGGGGAGTCTCACACATTATGTCTTTGTAGTTTTGGCATTGGTGTTGGTTTAGTCTAAAGCCTTTTTCTATCAAAGTGGATACTAAGAAACCAGGTAAGTGAGGGTAAAAATCAGACTTAAATGTCTAAGACTTTGCAAAGTGATTTTCCTCTGGGAATTGAAGCCTTTTATTCCTTCAAACATATTTTTACATTGGTTCAAATATGAGAATTGCTGTTATGCTATTGAGTTTTAGAGTAAGTTATCCCCTGACTTTCTCTCATCAATTATATATGTATATATCAATGAAAAAAATTTTATTAATAAAAAGCAGACTGTCCTCTAACTTAGGGATAGGATTGCATTTTGTTGTTGTTTTAGGGTTTTTGTTTGTTTTAGTAGAAAGAAATTTAGTATAAATCGCAGGAATCAAGTGCTATCGTAAGTGGGGTGTGGAGAAGTGATAGCATCTGTAGCTTTGTATCCTGCCCACGGACATCACACCCCAAAACATCAGACTAGTGAGGAGTTGCCATGAAAACATTTGGATAAAATCCCCCCAAATTAAGTGAATTGTCATTTAAAAAAAACACAAAAAGTATTCAGTGCTTTGACACAATGTACATTAAGTATTTGAGCATTGTCAGAGTTTTCTGATTTGCTCTGAGCTTAACGACCAGGAGCCTTGGTGACTGATCGCTTGGTGAAGAGTTGTGTGCCCTGCCTTGTGTCAGCAGTGTGTTACTAGGAAGCCACAAAGTTCCTATTTTGTAAATGATGTCCTCTGGAATTTTAGATAATAGTTTGATTTAAATGCTCATTAGAATTAAGAAAAAAAATTGTGTCTAGGCTTCAGGAAAAAAAAGAGGGGGTGGCGCCTAGGTGGCTCAGTTGGTTGAGTGTCTGACTCCTGCTTAGGTCATGAGTTTGAGTCACTCGTCAGGCTGGCTCTGTGTTGACAGCTGGGATCCTGGAGCCTGCTTCGGGTTCTGTCTCTCTGTCTCTCTCTCTCTCTCTGTCTCTCAAAATGAAATTAACTTAAATTGTGTCTTCACTTCATAGGGTATTTTGGTTTAATTTCATTATAATAACCTATAATGATAACATACAAATGCAAGTGCCTCATTGATTTCATATTAAAGAAAGCAAAAAACAAAATCCCTTTGCTTTATAGATATAAAGCCATTTATATATTCCCTTACCTTCCTTTTCAATGTGCATATCTAAAAGCAACTTAAAACATTTAATTTCCTAAACCATAGGGTAAAGTCTTCAACGTGCTTTAAAAGATTGTTTTGTTAGTGTCCATGGTTAATATCTTAAATCTCAAGTGTGATGCATTGTGATAGTTAAAAAACATTTACCATCCTTTTTGTATAGTTGGGTATAATTTATTTGGGCATAGGGTTCTATTTGTTTTTTTTTTTTTTTTTCACATTCTCTAGTGCAAATTAATTATCTTGCAAAGATTTGCTTTTTAAAGATCTTTCTTAAGCTATGGGAACAGAAAAAAAATGAAGAGCGAAGCCTTGCCATTGAACACTCGAAACATCGGTTGGGTGTTATATAGGGTGACGGTACATTCCTGGTATGCTTAGGATAGTCCTGGTTTCAGTCTCTTGTACGGAGACATGATTAGGAATGCCAGGGGCGCCTGGGTGGCTCAGCCCCTTGGGTATCTGACTCTTGGTTTCAGCTCAGGTCATGATCACACAGTTTGTGAGTTCAATCTCTGGGATTCTTTCTCCTTGTCTCTCTGTCCCTCCCCTGCGCATGCATGCGTACACTCTCTTTTTCTCTCAGAATAAATAAAACTTAAAAAAAAAATAAAAAAGAAAAGAAATGCTACCTTTCCACTCTCAGAAGTATTCAGTTTGGATGCTAATTTATTTGGTCATTCTGTGGCTATGGGGCCCTTTTCTATTGTAAACATTTAAGGAACCAATCTCTGTGGTATATATTGTCATTTTTATTGATGGCCTAAACTTAATTTTTAATTGATTTAACATTTTTTACTTAAAATGTTTTCTCCTAAGATCATGAAATTATTTTGTAGACTCCCATTCTTTTTTTGAGCCACCTACAAAAATACACATAGTGAAGCCAGGTGACATTTTCTACTCAGTTTGTTTTGCCTCTTGATTACTCCAGAATAGAAGTTTGAGACCACAGCTTACTATGTGTGGCACCAGGCTGCAGAGATGGCCTGTATTTACCACTACTATTTCTCCTTAAACGTTTCCCCTGATTCTTTGAGCTCTGAGTATTTTTAGTGGAAATTTTTCATCTCATCGTGTTAGTAAGTTTTAGTCAAATGTTGGCTCTTTTATTTTTTATGTATTAAAAAAAATGGTTTTTTGAACGTTTATTATTTTTTGAGAAAGAGACAGAGCATGAGCAGGGGAGGAGCAGAGAGAGAGGGAGACACAGAATCTGAAGAAGGCTCCAGGCTTCGAGCTGTCAGCACAGAGCCTGACTCGGGGGCTCAAACTCATAAAACGTGAGATCATGATCTGAGCTGAAAGTTGGACGCTTGACTGACTGAGCCACCCAGGTGCCCCAAATGTTGGCTCTTTTAGATGCCACAAATAACTCTTTAGATTCTGGTTGTTATACTCTTTCAAGTAGAAATGCTATTTTGTCTATAATGATGAGTATATTTTTAAGTGTCTTGATTCTAAGGACATGTTTATGGGGGTATTTGGGATTTTTTTCTGACTTTTTTTTTTTGGTATGCTGCAACTAAAAACATTTTGACAGTGATTTTGACGAAACAGAATGAAATTTTTTATAAATTCAGCTAGATTATGAACTCTTTATGAACAGCAACCTTGTCTTCTTCAGCATTTTCCATAATTTCTGGAACATTCATTAACACACTGTACGGTTTTTAATGATTATTCCTTGATTGGTCAGAAATGAGTGGGAATATTTTATTTTTATTTTACTTCATTCTTTTATTTATGCATTTTTGAGAGAGAGAAAGAGGGGAGAGGGAGGTGGGGAGAGGGAGAGAATCCCAATCAGGCTGTGCACTGTCATTGCAGAGCACGACACAGGGCTCAAACTCAAGAACTTTGAGCTCATGACCTGAGCCGAAAGCAAGAGTCAGATGTGTCTGAGCCACCCAAGTGCCCCAAATTGGGAATATTTTAAGCATGTATTTTATTTGTACATATATAATTTTAAAGGTATTTACTATGGTAATATTTTAAACTTCATCATTCAGGACTCAGGTTATTTGACCTGTTAGAATTTATTATCGAAACTGTAGACTGAGCGTGCATTTGTCATAACCCTCCATTTCAGAAATTATACCACTCTATGGAATGTCAAGCTACATCACCCGGGAAGACCAGTACAGCAAGCCTCCACACAAAAAACTGAAAGACCGCCAGATTGACCGCCAGAACCGCCTCAACAGTCCTCCTTCTTCTATCTACAAAAGCAACTGCACAACTGTGTACAACGGCTACGGGAAGGGCCACAGCGCCGGGGGTGGTGGAGGCAGTGGAGGCGGCAGTGGTGGTGGGCCAGGAATCAAGAAGACAGAGCGGCGAGCAAGAAGCAGTCCAAAGTCGAACGATGCAGATTTGCAAGGTAACGTGCAAAGATGTTTGCCATAAAGCGTAAAACCACGGACACCTGGACATCCTAAAAGAAACGTCTTTTACATAACAATGTCATTTCACGGTGGTTGGTCTTCCTACTAGGAATGACTGGTTAGACCTTCTCTGATCAGCAGAATATTGGATCCTCTCTTTTATTACTACTTTACGGCAGAAATACGTGTTGGTCACAGGTGCCATGTGACGTTCTACGTAATCTCAGTAACAAGTATCTGAACTTGCTTCACTGCAAGGAGACAGGCGGGGAGGAGATCCATAGGAAAACAGTCTTTCTAAGAAGTTGAGGGCTGGTTTAAATCTGAACAGTATAATACTTTATAGAACCAGACGTCATTCCTTGTCTCTGTAGTGAAATTTATCATTGCGGAACAGTAATCTATTTCTTGGTTTCAGGCCTCATTTCTTGTTTAATGCCACCTTTGCATCCTGAATAAAGTACTCCTATCCCAAGAATGAGGTGGAAGAAACAAGGTTGCTACATAGGAGACATCTGCTCAAAAGGACATGTGTGTGTGTGTGTGTGTGTGTGTGTGTGTGTGTGTGTGTGTGTGGTTTTGTTTTTGTAGATTAGTCTTGTGGCTGTAGATCAATTAATTTGGGGAGGAATGTATATGTGCTTTAAATGAAGTTTTTAGCCAAGATTTAGAAACAACCTATTTTGATGCCAAAGGAGTTAAAAACAGGCTCTGTATACAGTCACGTAGAGAAGGCTGACTTAACTGAAGCATGGTAAGGTGTTGTTTTGAAAAAGCCAGGTGAATTAACAAATATAAATATGTGAAGGCATGAGCAGCTATAAAAGACAAGATCAGAAGTGATTATAGCACTCATTAAATATACTCCTTCCTTTTACCAGACCTTATCTAGGTGTGTGTGAGAATGTGTTTGTGAATGAAAAAGACAGAAGTTGAGTATGTTTGATTGTGTACGGAAGGCTGGACTCTTTTGGGGCCAAGGACACGTAGGTCGGACCAGACGTTGGCATCAGCGTTTCCCCCCGTTTTATTTATGAGTGAATTATAGCATTAAAAAGAGGAATAGTAAGGTATAGTAAAAAGTGAATAATAATTTCTCTGAGTAAAGTGTTATTCTTCTAATTTTATCTTTTATTCTTTTCTATATTTTCCAAGTTTCATGTAGTTATCATGTGTTATTCTTAGTCATTAAAGTGTAAGCAAGTATATAAAAGAAACCCAAAGTTCAAGAGGCCTTTAAATAGCTTTTTAGGTATAGTCCTATTTCTGCCATATAAAGTAATTTTTAGTCAACTGATACTACAATTTCTAAGTTTGAAATTAGATTACAATCAATGTTAGAATTTTTAACCAGGGGCATATAAGGGAATTCAAACAAAAAATTAGAAATAAGTTTTTCTAAGGAGAGTTTTAGTTTATAAAAAAGAGAAGAAGAATGTATAAGCAGTCTTCAGAGAGCGTAAGGAGGTTTGAACTTCCTTGATTACATGATTCATTCTCTAATAAGTTTTGCCCTGCCTTACACCGAAAGAGATTTAAGACAGGTGACATAGATATATATAACAGAGTCAGATAGAATAAATTTGAGTAAAGATCTAAGGGGCAAAGAGATAAAGGAAGGAAAATAAGATGCGTCAGGGTTGAAGTTAGGAAATAAAACTAATGTAATTATGGATCAACTATGGCAAAAATAAGTATCTTCCTTCTATGTGCAGTTATTTCATATCATTTGTCTAAAAGTGTAAGCTCCTCTATATTTTAACATACTCCTAGCTGGAAGAGAGGCTATGGATTTGCACTGAAATCTATATGGAAATGTTTGCTAATATCCATATGTTTACAAGCATTTTGGTCTTCTGTGTAATGAATGAGAATATAATTGTTTTGAGCACCTTAAGCTCTTTGCTGTCATGTAGAAAACATTATTATTATTATAAGTTTTATTGCGATGCTAACAGTGAGATCACTTTCGCTGTGGACTTCTGGGAGGGTGTGTGTTGCGATGAAAAATTGGAAAAAAATTTTATCTCAGCTTTAGTCTGAACTTAGTCTATTTCTCCTTTTCCCATCACATTATTTACCTCCTCAAAACCACTCAAACTACAACTCTCCACATGGTTGAGTCATGAAATAAAGAATCAGATGGGGTATTATGTGTTCTACTTCATTTCAGTAAGGATCTGAGGGGTTTATGTATTGAATTTAAAAACTAAGTATTCGTTTTCCCAAATGAATTGGAAATTTATGTCCCGACAAAAACATACACACAAGTATTTATACCCGCTGTGTTCATAATTGCCAAAACTTAGAAGCAACCAAGATGTCCTCCAGTAAGTAAATGAACTGTGGCACATGCAGACAATGGAAACCCAACACTAAACAGAAATGAACTGTTAAAGTATGAAAAGACATAAAGCCACCTTGAATGAAACATGCCAATCTGATGACCATACTCCAAGGAGGTAAAACATCTGGATTCCAAAAACCAAGACATTGAGGAAAGGAATTGAAGAAGACACAAACAAATGGAAAGATATTCCCTGTTCATAGACTGGAAGGATTAATATTGTAAAAGTGTCCATAGTATCCAGAGCAATCTACAAGTTCAATGCAGTCCCTATCAAAATACCAATAACATTTTTCAAAGAACTGGAACCAATGATCCTAACATCTATATGGAACTGCAAAAGACCTCAAATGGCCAGAACAATCTTGCAAAGGAGCAAAACTGAAGATATCACAATCCCCTATTTCAAGATATACTACAATGCTGTAGTAATCAAAAGAGGCTGGTACTGGCAGAAAAATAGACACATAGATCACTGCAACAGGATAGAGAATGCAGAAATAAACCCATGATTATATGGTCAATTAATCTACAACAAATAAGGCAAGAGTATACAATGAGGAAAAGACAGTCTTTTTTACAAATGGAGTTGGGAAAACTGGACAGGTATATGCAAAAGAATGAAGCTGGACCATTTTCTTACACCATACACAAAGATAAATTCAAAATGGTTTAAAGACCTAAACGGGAGTTCTGAAACCATTAACACTCTTAAGAGACGACCTAGACGATAATCTGTTGGACTTGGACCTTAGCAGCGTATTTATGGACACGTCTCCTGAGGCAAGAGAAACCGAAACAAAAATAAACTATTGGAACTACACCACAATAAAAAGGTTTTGCAAACAAAATAATGAAAAGTCAATTTATTGAGTAGGAGAAGATATTTGCAAATGATATATCTGATAAAAGGTTAATATACAAAATATGTGAAGGATGTGTGCAACTCAACAAACAGAAAAACAATACAATGCAAAATAAGAGAGGATTGAAATGGACATTTTTCCAGAGAAGACATACAGATGGCCAATAGGCACTTGAAAAGATGATCACTATTACTAATCATCATGGAAATACAAATCAAAACCATCAATGTCACCTTGCAACAGTCAGAATGGCTAGTATCAAAAAGACATGAAATAACAAGTGTTGATGAGGTTATGAAGAAAAAGAAGCCCTCATGCATGGTTTGTGGGAATGTAAATTGGTGCAACCACTGTGGAAACCAGTATGGAAGTTCCTCAAAAAATTAAAAATATAACTACCATATGACCCAGTGATTTCACTACAGGTTACATACCCAGAGAAAAACACTAATTCAAAAAGATATATGTACCCCTATATTTATTGCAGCATTGTTTACATGAACCAAGATACAGAAGCAACCCATGTGTCCAGTGACACATATATATCATGGTTATACACACACACACACACACACACACACACACACGTGCTTAAATATTATTCAGCCATAAAAAATGAATGAGATCCTGCCATTTGCAACAACATGGAGAGATCTAAAGAGGGTATGATGCTGAGTGAAATAAGTCAGAGAAGGACAAATACCATATGATTTCACTTACATGTGGAATCTAAAAAGCAGGCAAAAAACAGACTGTTAAATAGAACAAAGTGGTGGTTGCCAGAGGGGAGGTGGCTGGGGGATGGGCAAAATTGGTGAAGAGAATCAGGAGATGCAAACTTCCAGTTTTACATACTTTAAAAGAAAAACATCTCCAAATGAATCAGATATTGTTTAAAAATAAAATACTAAGAATAAGCAGGGGAGCCTGGGTGGCTTGGTTGGTTGAGTGCCTATCTTTGGCTCAGGTCATGATCTCCAGTCTGAGTTTGAGCCCCACATTGGGCTCTGTGCTGACAGCTTTGAGCCTGGAGCCTGCTTCAGGTTCTCTGTCTCCCTGTCTCTCTGCCCTTCCCCCACTCGTGTTCTGTCTCTTTCTCAAAGGTAAACAAACATTAAAACAAAATTTAAAGAATAAGCAGATGAAGCAGTGTGCAAACAAAAATAGAATTGAATAAAATATAGTAGACAGAATGAAATAAACTAACATTCTGGATCCAAAACCAAAAAATCAAACCCGAAACAGATCCCTAAACCTCATTTTCAGACCTACCAAAGCAGAATATCTTTGCCTGATCTGGATTCATTTTTGCTTGTTTGTTTGTTTTTTCGTCAATCCTCCACTGGGAATGATGTCAGCCAAGATGAAGAAATACTGTCCTAATATTAAGGATGGTTACAGTAGGTGTGATTCGCTAAGTTGTACACAATAGGAGGTGGGAACTTTGTTTGATTCCCCATTCTCACCTCCTGGAACTATGTCTGGCACATAGTGGTTACACAGCAAATATTTGTGGAACGAATGCTGTATTCTTAATTGGTTTTCTGGAACAGGCCTTCTGTTTGAGCACATGGAGCTGTTGCACCATTTTTTCTTCCTAGGAAGAATCGCTGTGCTCCTCAGGGATACAGCCGTGCAACCAACCCCTCCTTTCATTTACACGTACCTTTGGGAAAATAGTGTAGGCAGGGCAAGGTCCCAATGATACCCTCAGAGAAATGTAGGCTTTCTGTTTTTTGGTACTACCGTAGAGTTCATGGTGTGTTGGCATAGAACGGTTGGGACTTTGTTATCAGACGTATTTGGCTTAGAATCGATCCAGCTTTGTTGCTTGCTAACTACTTGCTTTCAGTATTCCCAGAATCTCTGTTATCCTCATCTGTAAAATAGGTATTTTAATTTTCTTTATTAAATACTAAAAGTAGCCTAGTTCAGTTCTTAACCCCTCAGTATAACGGTCGCCCTTGTTACTTGGATATTTGTGACTGTCTCCCGCCTGTGATCTGAGGATCACCTTGCATCCAGGACATCCCCTCCTATCCAATGGCCTTCCTCCTTCCCTTCAGGCCCTTTCCCTCAACTCCTTGCCCTGTAAGCCAGAAGTGTCTTCCTCCTGCTCAAACCATCTTACACTTTCAAAAGCTCAACCCTATACTTCTAGACATTTGTATACTTTGCTAAGTGATCACGACAGTAAGTCTAGTTACTGTCTGTCACCACGCAAAGTTACAAAAAAGTTTTCTTCTGATGAGAACTTGTCAGATTCACTTTCTTAGCAGCTTTCACATTTGCAATACGGTGTTCTTGACTGTAGTCACCATGCTGTACATTATCTCCCTGCAACTTACTTGCTTAATAGCTGGAAGTTTGTACGTCTTGATCCCCGTCACCTATTTCACTGATCACCTTCTTCTTTGGCAGCCACCAGTCTATTCTCTGTATCTATGGGTTTGGTTTTATTTGTTCATTAGTTTTGTTTTTGTTTTTTAGATTCCACATTTAAGTAAAATCATATACAGTAGGTGTCTTTCTTTGACATAATTTCAGTTAACATAGTACCTTCTAGGGACATTCATGTTGTTGCAAATGGCAAGATTTCATTCGTTTTTATGGCTGAGTAATATTCCAGTGTGTGTGTGTGTGTGTATGTGTGTATGTGTGTGCACTTGCAACTTAGGTTGCATCCATACCCTAGCTACTGTAAATAATGCTGCATTGAACACAGGACTGCATTTATATCTTTTCAAATCAGTGTTTTTGTTTTCTTTGGATAAATACCCCAAAGTGGAATTGCTGAATCATACGACACGGAAAAATTTGTCCTCATATTCAGAACATTGCCCAATTGATGGGCCTTGAGCCTGTTCTGTAGCCAAGACCCAGTTAAAGTTGTCCTCTTGTCTTTCTTCACAGAGACTAAGGAACTTACTGATGTGCGTCACTGAGTGGGAAGGAAGTTTCATTCCTTCCCTTTTATTCTCAATAAGAACCAAAGCATATGACATTAAGGAAGTTACCCCGTGGTTACAGGTTTGAAACTGAAATCCTCCAAGTTTTAATCAGGGTTAGAGTCCTACTGTCCTGTATCCTCTGAAGGGAGGAAAAGGTTATTTGTTGGTGTTGTTTTGGAAAAGATTGTTTGAATCCAGAGTGGAAAATAAAAACTTTGGGGAGGATCCACTGTCCAATAATATGAAAAAGACCTAAGCAATCCCTTTAGTTATGGGGAGTCTGTGTGTATATGTGTGTGTGTGTGTGTGTGTGTGTGTGTGTGTGTGTCTGCCTGCGTGTCTGCGTCTGGGGTGGTTCAAGTAGAGGGAGAGAGAGTACATCAAACATGCTAAGTCACAGTCTCTACTCTGTGTTTGGAAGTATGTCATGCATGCAGTTGATACTGCTGACCTTTACCTCATCCCTAAGTCTACTGCAGGAGTGAGATTTCTTTCTCACTCATTACTTGAACATTTTAAAACCATATGGAATTGTAAGATATAGTAATACAGTATATGTTTTGGGCCATATGATACACAACAAGTCATTTCACCCTGCCTCAGATTTCCTTTAGTAAAATGAACAAGTGAATTAAGGTCGGTGATTTTCAAAATTTATCCATGAGTAGATCTTCCGTTTTCAAACAGTCTTGTGTAGATCCCCAATTAAATACAAATCCTTATTCCCATACCTCTATCATATGTGTTCATGTGCACGTGTGCACATGCACCCACACATATCCTGAAAGCAGATAGAGTTGGTGTTGCTACAGCTGGAGTGGGAGACCTGGGTACTTGTTAGCATCCACAAGGCTTTCCCCGAGGTTAATCCCTCACCTAGACCCTGGCTGCTTGGTCTCAGACCCGTGGCTTCACCACCATGGAGGAACTTGTGAGATAAGTACCCTCATGGCCTGCCCCACACCTAACCAACAGTCCGTGGAGGCGGGACACAGCAATCTGTGTTTCCGTAGACTCTCCAGGTGGTGATTAGGCACAGTAACATTTGAGAGCCACCAGCCCTTTCAGTGCCAAGCAATTTTTAAGTGAGATTTTAAAATGAGGGGGAATCTGGGAGGCATTAGTTAAAATACTTGATTTAAGTTGAAGCATATTCCTTTTGTAGTATACCTGTATACCTATAGACATATACCGGTGTTGGTAGAGTTCCATTTGTGTTGCTAACATACAGGTAGTAGCCGATGTGGAGACCTGTAGAACTTTCAGGGCTGTGTGGGAAAAAATCGGGACAAAATGGTAAGAATTCCAAATATAGAAGAAAATGAGGATACGGCATACTTTTGGCATTTGACCTTTGGCCTTTGAATTGTTGACGATCCAAAGCTTCAGTTATACTTTAGACGAAATTCCACCACATGGAGTCATAATTTTTTTGTTTTAACTCTAGGAGCTGGTGACAGAAGCATTATTCTTGTGCTTTTGTCCTTCAGACATCACAGATTGCCTTCTGACCCCAGCAGTGTTCCTCATTACCAGGTTTTTGTATTCTAATTCCTTCTCAGTTGGTCCTCCCTGACATTTTTTTCTCTTTTTATATTTTGCTATCACTGCTCAGAAACCAGGATCTGACCTCAGTATCTATTTACCCAAACTTAGACTGAAAGCTTATTCATTCTGCAGATAAGAATTACAGTAGTAAATTCAGGATGGTGTTTTCCTCTACCTCTGAGACTGTGAGTTTGGGAGTCCTTGGGGTTTATCCTCTTGCTGGATGGCATGGGCTCCAGGAGGGGGTGCCTGCATCCACCTGTGCAGGGTGACAGTGGTCCTCTTTGTTTGGGAGGAGGAACCCAATGTTAATAAGGTCTGGAATGTTGGGAGTCAAGGCAGATTTTTTTTCTTCTGGAATCTCTTTTGGTCTTGGCTCCCTATAAAAGATAACACGGGTGCTTTTCTGTTTAAGATATTTCGTGGGGCTTGCTCATTTCACAAGTGGCTGCTGTCTTCTTTCACTTGCAACCTTTTCTATCTCCTGAGCACATGTCCTCTCAGGCATGTTCAGACAAGGTGTTTTGGAAGACAGTTTGGTTGTAGAGGGGCAGTAGGGTTTTTCTTTTCGCCTTCATTCAGTATGCACTTTCCTCACTGCACTTGAAAATGGACAGTTTCTAGATGGATTTCCATCACTGCTTCATCTCTCAAGTCTGTAGCTGCAGATAAATCCTGTGTGTTTTCACTTGTCTGCAGCTGTGGACAAATCCTAAGCATGGCAAAAATACCAAGAAAACATGAAAAAAATTAAAAGTGAGCTCAGGTCAGTGGAATTCACCCATCTTTCTGCCAAGTACAGTCTGAAAGTGAAAATAGTCCAAACAAGCCCAAATAACTTTTTTTTTTTTTTGAAGGATGATATGTGGACCCCTGGCTCAAAATGCAAGAGACATTCTTTCTAGCAGGAAACTGGGCAGTTAACACCCTGTTTTCCACTTTAAACGTGGGCTGCCAGATCCATTCTCTGGGTTTTCGAGGCCTCTGAGTGATGCTGGTTGAGGTCTGAGCAGACTTCCTACAACAACCGCCTACGTGTGGGGTGGGAAAAGGAGACAAGCCCGGGGATATAAGGCAAAGTTTTCAGAAGGAATGTGTTGCTTGTTGACATGTGCTTTCTGACCTGGGCATTATCTTCTGAAGGCCAGAGCTGGAGAAATCAAACAATGAATAACTCTTCCTTCTGTTAAGATTCCAGTCTGCTGATTTTTTTTTTTTTTCCTTAAAGAGGTGTTGACTTACCTGACTGGTGCAAAGGCACATGTGTGGCTCATCAAAGAGGAAACGAGGGTGGCCCAAATTGTGGCTCATGAGTAGAGTATGTAGGCGTCTTTATCAAGTCCTATCACTTTCTTTTTGCCTTTTGCCCACTTCCACCCCCCTGTATTGTTCTTGCAATCTGGAATGTTTTCAAGATGTTAACTACATGATTCTTTGAATAGACAGGATGAGATATTTTTGTCATGTCATGTTTAATAAGTCTTTTATAAAGTATTTTTTAATGTTTATTTTTGAGAGAGACACAGAGTATGAGCGGGGGAGGGGCAGAAAGAGAGGGAGACACAGAATCCAAAGCAGGCTCCAGGCGCCGAGCTGTCGGCACAGAGCCCGATGTGGGGCTCAAACCCACGAACTGCGAGATCATGACCTGAGCTGAAATCTGACGCTTAATCTACTGAGCCACCCAGGCGCGCCCCCACTTTAAGAAGTCTTAACCCATTAAATCATACTTGAAGCTTCACATTTTTCATTTACATATAAAAAGACAAATAACACGTGAAAACATTCTTGGAGTTTTCTTTTGAAATGAATGTTCACCAGGCAATCGAAGGCAGAATTTTGGTTCGTTTGTACCATATGTAGTACTTAACTCCGTGAACCTGTATTATTTTCACTGTCTTTTTGCTTTCTTGGGAACAGGTCATAGAGGCAGTTTAGATGACATCAGAATGCATGTTGGTAAAATACATGGCATTCCAAAGAACCCTTTAAATAGCAGATATAAGTGGTGGCATGCTTTTTTTCTGGTACATATGTAACCTTCAGTTTTATCGAATTGAAACTTTTGTATGTGATTCTCTCATTTAGCGAAGTTGAATTCTGAATTTAACTGGGTCAGAGGCCATCATCACAAATGTGTCAGAAGCAGAATAACTTACTAGTTGGGACCTTGCAGTTCTAGGTTTAGTCCCGGCTCTGCCACTTGTGAGGTGTGTGGCCTTGGGCAAGATAGTTCCTCTCTCAAAGCTTCAGCTTCTTCACTTATGTATAAAGTAGGGGTAATTAATAACACTTAATTCATAGGCTGTTACAAGCTCTCAATATAATTTCAGGCACTAAGTGCTTTGCAGGTATTACAGAGCATGGACGAAGAAAGACCATGACATTTTTCTACTTATGAGAACTGCCTCCTGTGGGTCATGTTAGCAGAACCCCAGCCTGGGATCGTGCCCCGCTGAGTGCCGAGGGCCAAGGCACCTTGCATTCTGGGTCAGTCTTGAGTAACGTTGAGTGCCAAGGACGTGATACACGAGAGGATTCTGCGGAGCATGCAGTACCCCCCCCCCCCAAATTCTCACTGTTGCTACCCACAAACTACCTGAATTCTGAGCAAGAATGAACTTCATCCCTCTCCCCTCATCTTTCCTCTGCCTCCTCTCTGGACCGGATTCTCTTCTGAGATTTAGGGGAGAGCCTGACAGGCAAGCTTGCTTCTGTGTTTGAAATTGCCCAACATATTGACTGCTTTACATTACTTTGCTAGTGCTGGGGGGAAAAGGGAGAGAGGTTAGCTGGAGGTGAATTGGGTGAACAACAACTTCTCTGTATTTTGCCAGCACTGATATTACTTGCTGTGGGACAGTTAGTTACCCCAAGTGGAGAAGCTAACTAGGAAAACCCACTAAATTTCATAATCTTTCACATTTCTTCCTTACACCTCGTAAGTCATAACCATCGCGTCCGTGTCCCATCGCTCATATCCTGTTGGTCATATATTGTTGGTTGATGCATTGTGGAAGGCACAGAACTGTGAATATCAGGAGAAGACGGTCATGGGGCAGGGGAGTGGCATGACAGAGGCTGCCCATCACATGGTGTGTGGAGCCAGAAGCCATTTCTATTAATACTCCATTTGAAATAGTCTCACCATTTGTGATGGAATTTTGGCAACTTTTATAGGATCAGTGCATTATAATGTGACAATTGTAGTCAGTATCGCAAATGCGTTGTTAACTAGACAGGTCATCTTTTCTGCCATGACCAGCCTTGGCTTTTAGCTTAAATTTAATTTGCCCAACCATACACTCCACGGTATCACTGACTGTATTACCCTGTTCCAATTTTTAGTGCTTAATAAGACCTTGAAATCCTATTAAGAATTGAGTAGAGAACGCAAGAAATAGGACCAGTCCAAGGGAAACAATGGTGAGACTAGCTAAGTGCTCATGATTTATGATTTACAAAATAAACAGTATAAATGTCTCTGTAATTGATTATACAATTTCCTCTTTTTTTTCCTCTGGTGCTGAATTTGCATTTTGAAAAACTACCCCCCCCCCCACACCAGTGCACACACGCACGCACACACACACACGCGCGCGCGCATGCACGCACACACACCGCCCCCAGCTCGTAACTCCTTCTTTCCAGCTGCGTCGGAAAGATGGGGGCTTTCTGTGTAGGTGTTGTGCTCAGAAAAGGGCAGGAAAGTCCAGGTGATAGTGGTGGGATGATTTGTTCCAGGCACAACAGGGAATTGTGTTTGTTTAGGAAGACTGGAAAATAAGAAGGCGGGAGAGAAATGAGAAGGGCCTCAGAGGAATGGCACATGGAAATAAAAGGAAGCGGTAAAAGTAGGAAAACGAGTAGCGTGAAAGGAACAAACAACAGTAGACAAGATTCAGTGGAATGTGGAATAAAATTAATTTGGAAAAAACAGATAAAATCCGAGAAAATTCATGGTTCCATTTGTGTCAGCTCCATGCCTCTCACTATGTGAACCTTTTCCAGTGGAGTGGGTGGAGGGGGCAAGCCTGTCTGCCATATTGTGGTCCTCGAGCCCTGTTAGTGGTGGCTGCACTTTGAACAGATTTCCATGTGAATAAGTCTCTTACTCTTTTCCTATTTGGACTTTTCCTAACATTTCTGGCTTCCTCCTGTGCTGGATGAGTGCATCTACTGCCAGTGTACATTGATTTGATAAGCAAATTAGAAATGAAATGTTAGGTAGCGCTTTCAAAGGAGTCAGCGGTACACTATAGTCAAGTTTCAGCTTTTTGAATAGTGATCTGTAGTTAAAGTGATATTTTAAGAGCTTCGATGTGCTTAAGAACTGGAAATTTAATCCCCCCCCCCGCCTTTTTTTTTTTTTATTTTAGCTTAAAAACTAACAAGGAAAGAGTTTATTTTTACCCTTGGTTAGTATGCCTTTGTGAAAACTAGCCTGCCTTTTTTTTTAATTGCAGTTTTACTATTATTATTATTTTATTTTATTTTATTTTATTTTATTTTAGAGAGAGCAGGAAAGGGTCAGGGAGAGAGAGAGAGAGAGAGAGAGAGAGAGAGAGAGAGAGAGAGAGAATCCCAAGCAGGTTCCATGCTGAGTGCAGAGCCCAATGCGGGGCTCAATCTCACAAACCATGAGATCATGAGCTGAGCCGACGGCAAGAGTCAGATGCTCAACCAACTGAGCCACCCAGGCGCCCTGAAAAGTAGCCTGCTTTAATTGAAGGTGCTGTGATTACTTTCAGGTCTTGTTACAAACTGAGGAGACCTTAAAATGCAGTTGGTTTCTCTGAATAGAAAAGTTCTCTCTTACTTACCTTTATATATAATAAAAAGGAGTATGGCTGGCATTTCTATTAAATGACCAAGTTTTGCTTTCTAGACTTACTAGAACTACCCCATGAAAGCAACATGAGGAAGTAAGAGGAAAGAGCTAGGTCAGCTAACAGTATTTTTTTGTTTTAATTTTCATAAGTGCATTTCTTACTGCTAGCTTTAATTCACACAGTGAACTTACTGAGCTCTTTTTTCCTATTATTTGAAAAGACACAGATTATTATATGGAACAGGAAGATCCTTAAAACAAAGAGAGATGGAGAAATTGCCACACTCTGGTTCACTGAGTTCCTGAAAACTATTTAAGTATCTTGCCAAGCACATTAAAAAAAATAATATTTAGTCTTTCACAAAGATTTATCTTTTGGTGGAATTTGCTCTAAGGAACTCCGTAAGATATCAGCATCTCTTGAAAACTGGTTAAAAATCATGTGTTACTTAAGTGGAAAATGTTTATTACTGCCTTAATTCTTCAGCTATCAGGGTTTTTTTTTGAAACACACTGACACCATTAATATTATTTACTATTCACAGTATCATCCGTGAAAAGATGGCTCGAATTTGATTGCAGCCAGTTTTCAATTTGAAACTATATTTTCATTTCTTTGAAGGTTTCCCTGTCCGTGAAGTCTTAGTCTCCATTGATTTCTCTGGATTTAGTGGATTCAATGTCATCTAGAAGATAATGTGTGATGGCAAAACTGTCTCTACTGTTTGTTAAGTAACTGTTGTATTAGTGTTTTACAGAAGAAAGGTTATATTTTAGGTAGCAAAGATTGTAGGGTCAGTAAGGTTTCCTACTGATTTACCTGATTCTGCAGTGCATCTATGCCTGTTTTCTGCATCGTTTCTTCCAAATCACCTCGAGGTCAGTTGGTTACCATTCTGTGTTCATGCTACCCATAGTTGGAATGGGAGATACTCAAGAAAATCTGTTGTACATTAGCCTCTGTACTTAAGCTTTCAGAACTTTAGTTTTCCGAATTTGATAATCTGTGGGATGTTTTATACCTGGAAATTAGGATTCTCACACATTCTACTTTTTCTCCTACCCTTTTTTTAAGTTTATTTATTTATTTATTTTGAGAGAGAGAGAGAGAGAGAGAGAGAGAGAGAGAGAGAGAGAGAAAATATCCCAAGCAGGCTCCACATTGTCAGCATGGAGCCCAGATCAGGACCTGAGCCAAAACCAAGAGTTGAGCGCTTAACCAACTGAACCATCCAGGTGCCCCCTTTTCTCCTTCTTTATACTTTATTCTGTGCAATTTAAAATTCTGTGAATTCTTTCCCCTACTCTGTATACCTGCCTTCTGTGACCTGCTATATTTATCATCACTAATACTGTGAGTTCAAAATTTTTTATGTATTCATTTGTTCATTTACTGCTGGGGTATTTCATTTTGTTTTGCTTCAAAGGAAGTAGGAGAAGAATGTTTTTAGTACTAGATTTTTATCATAGTTCTCTCGCCATTTACTTTTGAAGAAGAAAAGTTCAAGACTTGTTTTAAGACTAGGTTTCAACTTCATTGAGCTCATCCGAAGAAAAAGGGAAAGATAGAACCTATCAGTTCATGGCCCTTCTTTACAGGAGCATGATCCACATGGTTGGTGATCTGTGTCCCCTCATTTTTCCTTATGTTTCCTTTCTGCTCATCCCTTGCGTCCATCTTGATCTTCAGTAATCTCCTCCCCAATGAGTAACCAGCCCGGATAAGAGGATAAGGGAACATGTGTCCAGATGGCTGCTGTCCATAGCTCCACTAAAGTTTTGAGACCCCCGAAACATAAAGTGATGCTCCGGAATGATCTTTAGGGTTCATTCATAATACTGAATAGGTCCATAAGAAACTGGGTGGGCAGGGGGTTGGTCAAAAACAATTGAATAGTAGACATTTCATAATTTAACTCAATATTCCAGACCCCCAGTATAATGGATAATCATAAGTATCTTACATTGTGTATCTCTGTTCTGTTTTTCACCTATTGCTGTGCCTCTTTCATTGTTCTTATTTTCCCCTCTTTCAATGTCAAGAAAGAGTAAGAGGCTTAGAGAAAAAGGTGAACACTGAGGAATGCAGATGATTTGTCCAATTAATAGGTTAGTTTTTGCAGTCAGCATATCACAAGTGATATTTTTGGGAAGCAGCGGATCAGTTACCTATTTAAGGCAGGATATATACTGGATTTTATAAAGATACCGAGGCATAAAATGGAATCAGGTTACAGTCTCCACGGTGTTTACTTAAAAATGGTGGCCAGAGTCCTATTGATTAATGCTGGTGAATGAGAAACCAAAATGGAAAATAAACCATCCCTAGACAAGTGGTAATCATAGGTGATGATTATGTTAATTCTACTTTATTTAGTGGTGGTTCTGTTCCTGGAAAATTACTTTTATTTTTTTCCAAGAGGAATTTGAGGCATTTGAGAGTTACATGTTTTGCAGAAGCTCTTGTGTATAATTTTTCAATTTTATCCAACTTCATAAGCCTTCAGGGAATGTTTGCAGGCCTAGATTTATGGACACTGTACATGGTATCTGCTACCAAAAGAACATTCTGCCATCAGGCCCATTGGAAAGCATCTTGTCTGTCTTTCTGTTACAGTGTTGTGAGCAGCTGTTCCTTCAGCATTTTGGAATCATTTTAATGCACAAGATGGAAAAAATGGAAAATCAAAAGAAAAAGATAGGCATAAATTTCTGTGACAAAGAAACTGCCAGGGGTAAATGTCAGTATTTTTCAATCTTTTTTATCCCTGTGCTAGATTTGGGATAATATAGGACGGTGACAGTCAGTTGTCACCCCCAGAAATTCAGTAGCAAATTTCAGTTCTGTCCCAGGAGGAGAATGGACTCAAAATAAGTTTGGGATTAAACTCTAGCACAGTCCTGGCACATAGTATGAACGTAGCTCATTTAATTTGGCTTGAGTTTCTTTGTTCTGCCTTTCTTCGTATTGAATCATTGCTGTCCGCGGAGAAGCTTAGCCCCGTGGAGCCCATCTCTGATAGGCTGTGTCTTCGTTCCCTGGGGCTGACAAATTACCACACGGTCAGTGTTTAAAACAACAGAAACTTAGTCTCTTACAGTTCTGGAGAGAATCTAGAGGGTACCATTTTGGAGGTCAGAAGTCTAAAACCAGTGTGCTGAGGGCTGAAATCAAGGTGTTGGCAAGTTGAGCACCCAGGCTCTAAGGAGGAGTCTGGTCCTTAGCTGTTCCAGCCGGTGGCTGCCACATTCCTCGGCCTGTGGCTACCTTGTTCCCATCTGCAAGCCCAGCATCTTCCAACCTCTCTCTGTTCCATCTTCGCATTGTCTTCTCCTCTCAGTATGCCAGATCTGCTGCTGCTGCCTCCTTACACAAATACGTATTAATTTAAGGCCTGCTCAGGTAATCCAAGTCAATTTTCACATCTCCAGAGATTTGGCCACGGAAAGGCAACATTCACGGGTGCCAGGGACTGGGATGTGCATCCTCTGGTGGCTCTCTTCAGCCTTACCGCAGACTACATTCAGTATCATCATGCTGGCAACCTGGCCAGAGCTAGCCCATCGGCCGGCATAGTGTTTAGATCTGATTGATGTATTCCCTCACCTTTCTCAGCATCCACCTCAGGCTTTTCGGTGACTTACAGTTAATACACACGGCCAACAGCCGCACCAAGTATCTGTTTCTAGGAACATAGGCCCAGAACCATTGAGCAGAGCTCCCTCCTCTCTGTTGTAGTTTGCACTGGAGAAATCTCTGCACAGTACATTAAGCTGCTTGAGGCAAGTCCACGAAATTGTTCAGTTTAACTCTGAAAGTGCAAGTGAGTTGGATGTGCGTGCGTATAAACATGTGAAATAATGGATGGGTATTTCCAGGACATGTTTAATGGAAGTTGAATATCAGGATCTGTGTAATTACTTAAAAGATGAGTAGTTAATGGCATTTCCCAGGAAGTGAAAGAAACCTATCTAATTTGGAACATATATTTTTTTACAAAAAGGAAACCAAGGTAGTTTTCATCTAGCCTGAGATAAGACTCACAAAGCTTTTTTTAAATTTCTTTTTTAATGTTTAATTATTTTTGAGAGAGAGAAAGAGAGAGTGTAAGCAGGGGAGGGGCAGAGAGAGAGGGAAACACAGAATCTGAAGCAGACTCCAGTCTCCGAACTGTCAGCACAGAGCCCAATGCGGGGTTCAAACTCATGAACCATGAGATCATGATCTAAGCTGAAGTTGGACGTTTAACTGAGCCACCCAGGGGCCCCAAGACTCACGAAGCTTTTAATATAATTCCTAATGAATCTAACAATTCTGCGATGATAATGATTGATCATCATAGAATTCTCTTAAAGAAATTCCATACCCATGGTGCTGATTTGATATTGACTGGATAGTTAATGTTATAGAGTGATTATCTATAATACACTCATGGAAAGTGTATCCTTTCCAATGTGACTATTACTTACGTGAGGTAATTGGTTTAACTGGTAAGGTAAGGTAAGGTACTGATGAGGTAATTGGTACTGGTAATTGGTTTAACTTTGAAGAAGAGTTATATGGAGCCCAAGTTTTCATAAGGGTTATAAATTCTCCATCCCTGTTGTCTCTCTTGCTATGTTTTAGATTGTTGCCTGATGTAATAAAACTTGTGTCTTATAGATTTTCTTTTTCACCCTTTGGTGGGTGTTTTGCCGAAAATGGAAAGACACAGGTGATTTCAATTACATACAAGATAGTTTTTGTTTTTAATATATTTATCTTGAGAGAGTGTGTGTATGCACAAGTGGGGGAGGGGCAGAGAGAGAAACAGGGAGAGAGAATCCCAAGCAGGCTCCACACTGTCAGCACAGAACCCAATACAGGGCTTGAACCCACGAAACCGTGAGATCATGACCTGGGCCGAAACCAAGAGCTACACATTTAACTGAGCCACCCAGGTGCCCCCACAAGATAGTATTTTAAATCAGTTAAGATTCTTTTCTACTCCAGAAACTTGGTGGGAGGTATCTGTCAAGGTTAAGTTTATACTGTATAACTGTTTATCTGTTTACTGTGCACTGTATATCTGTTTAAAGCAGATCATTGTTTGGATGAGCAAATTAGAACCCTGCATCTGCTGTAGGTTTTCAAAAATTACCTGGACAGTAAATTGTAGAATTATAAGGAATTCTAAAACCAGAGGTTAAGACAAGAGGTGAGCCTGGGCTTACCCAGGCCCGTGTTTTATGTGAAGCGGGACTCAAGCTCATCCAAAGCGGGGTTCATGCTCACCTGATGTGGGGCTTGAGGCTCGAGCTCACTCGATGTGGGAATCAAACTCATATCATGACCTGAGGTGGAGTCAGATACTTACCGACAGGTCCACCCAGGAGCCCAAAACAATGAAGTTTTGACTAGACATTGAAAACTCAGCTGGATTTTCCATCATCAGCCAAGATGATACATGACAGAAGATAGCAGGTGTGGATGCCATGACAGTCTGCAAATAAGAAATCGAGAAATTGAAGATAAAGTGCCAGTCATGTAGATTACATCTTGCTTGTAGCCAGTTTGAAGCTATGTCTATGTGCTAGATTAGTTGTCTAATTAACTTATGGTATTAATAAAGGGGAAACAGAAGCTGAGGGAATCACATCACGTTACCTGCTTGGAATAGCTTCTCTGGTCTTTTAGTGAATTTAAAACATTAAGTCTGTCCAATTTAAACCATTTAACTCTACCCATAGTCATGAGCTTTTAGTTTTAGCTACTTACGTGTTTTTTCCATAAGAGTATCAATCACTTACAGCATATATTATGCCCTGCCAGTTCCTTTTGGAACCAATTTAAATGAGAAAAATAAAGGACTTGGGTAAAAACTATTTAAGTATGTCTGGTAAGTTGTTTTACTATTTGAGAACAACTCTGGAGACCAAAATACATTTTCCACTTAGTAGAATTTGGCTTTTTTTTTTTTTTTTTTTTTTTTGGTGAGCCACGACATTCATGGAAATATGTTGAAATCTTAAATGTAGAGAATGACTTATTTCTTTTGGTATTACTTGCTGTCTAAAATGATGTTACAATCTATACTACGATTATGTCTGTGATCAGCAGCATCTAGGTTGCAATGAAACGTGCTTATCATGATCCATAACTTCTTCCTGTTCTGGATTCTTTTGATTGTAGAGTGAGTATACTACAAACCCTTGGATTTCTACGGAATGTTGAATGCATATTTTGGTCCCTTGAGTTGCAACACTTTTAAAATACTAATACCATATACTAAACCTTAGGTCTAGAAAATCACATTAATTATTATGAAACAAACAGTAAGTTTCTGTATATCTGAAACATATTTTATTAAATATGACCTTTTTCCTAGATTTTCAGTGTTATCGTAGTCCTTGCTTATTTTTTAAAGGCTATGTTTTGAGAGCACTTTTAGGTTCATGGCAAAATTGAGAAGAAGGTACAGAGAGTTCCCATATCCAGTGCATGTTTTTAAATCTGTGTGTGTGCATGTGTACTTTCGTAGAGCTTTAATTCCCCTGGCTAGTCCCTCTGCCGTAACTTGTGTTCCCTTGCAGTTCATTCTTAACACAGCACAGGGAGACTTTGTTAAGACCCTCTGTTTTCCTTTTGAACTTACGATGAAGTGCAGACTCTTTACCCCCATATCTGAAGTCTGCATCAGTTGCCTCAGCTCCTTCCAGGCATGCTCCCGCTCTCTGGGCTCTAGACACACAGGCTTCCTCTCCATTTCTTGTACATGTGAGGGCCTTAGCCCTTTCTATTCCCTCTGCCTCCAAAAGTCTCTTGTTCTTTTTTGGGGTTGGAGGGGGAAGTGTCCCCCTCAACCTTCCTGGAGTAGCCCAAATGCTTCAGACTCAGTGAGGCCTTGCTGGGCTGCTCCATCATATCACCCTCTGGCACCTGCCACTAGCTGAGCTCATCATGTTTGTTCATAGATATGTATGTTATCTATATTCACCCCCAGAGTTTGCACTGCAAATGGATTAGAAATGGATTGGAGTTGTTGGAAGTGCCAAGTACAGAGCTCATTCAAAGGGACCTCTAGGCATCTCTTATGAGTGGTATGAATTGCTGAATTTGTCTCTTATTTAGAAATTTTCATATTATACAGCTTGAGTTAAAATACAGAATGCCATTGCCGTTGGAAAGAGTTACCAGGTAGTTTAGTGTGCATGCTTGTGTGGCAGAATTGCATAGCATGTAGCTTAGAATGCTTTTCTGAGGAACTGAACTGCTGGGTAGAATTTGCTGCTAAGCCTATTTCAGCCCCACAGATAAAGGCCTTTCCTATACATGAAGTCTTGTATTTCCCTCCTGCCAAATAAATGTAATAAACTGTCATCACTGCACCCCTACCCCCCAATTTTTGTTCAGTAAGAATTAGCCTGTTTGGGGAGTTTCAGAGTCCATTTTGGCTCTCTCCGTATCATTAGCTTTTACCCTTAGGTGGAATCTGGACTTTGTGTTTCCACCTGTGAAGTTGTCACTGAGTTCCATGTAATTCCCAAGAGTTAAAACCTCCCTCAGATACTCCTGACTGCATGGCAGTAAACATAATTTGGATTATTAAAGTTTTTATATGGAAACTGATTCAACTTTTTGTTTTAAACGGTTTTCTTCCATTGTTGGGGGGTATTTTTCAGACACCAACTTTTAGCAGTCTGATTCTTTTAGCACTTTTATTAAAGAATTTTTTAAAAATGGTATTGCAGGGGTGCCTAGGTGGCTCAGTTGGTTCAGTGTCTGACTCTTGATTTCTGCTCAGGTCATGATCTCAGTTTGTGGGTTTGAGCCCCATGTCAGGCTGTGCACTGGTGGCATGGAGCCTGCTTGGGATTCTCTCTCCCTCTCTCTGTACCCCTCTGTCGCTTGTGCTCTCTCTCTGTCGCCAAATAAATAAATTGAAAAAAAAAAAAGGTATTACAACTTTTGTATTACTTAGCATCTTTGGCACTCAGAATGGTTTTATATGCTCTTATTTTATTGAAAGATGAGATGAAAAGAGTCTTTCCTGGCTGTTGGGAAACAATGTGGAACCTGGCTTTTGGACCACCCTCTACTAGTGTTGGGGACTGCTTGCCCACTTGCTCCCACTTGGCTGTTCCAGCCAGGGCTCCCTCGAGTGGTCACCATGCTCTTAGAAGAGAGTTCTTAAGTGGACTTCAGTCTGTGCCAGAAATAAAAATGGGCATGTATCATCTTCCAGATGTTAATAGAATGAGAGAGCAGCACATTTGTCTTTGAAATTATTATGATCCATCCATGTATGAAAGCATTCTCCACCAGGGAGTACATTGACATTTTAGAACAAGGATAGACTACCATCTTGGTCTAGAGACACGCTGGTGTCCCCCACGCTAATAATAACATTCAAGGAAAGAAAGCCTCTGTGATATGTAGCCTAGGAGATAAGCTTGTCCTGGGAGAACTCATCTGAATGAGGAGCAAATCCGAGCCCTTATAATATTGTCAGTTAGGTCCACATCACCACTGGGCTTAGGCAGAGACCTCTAATTCCAGCTTTTTTCTCAGAAGAGTCCAGCAGTCTGAACTAAAGGTACAGGAGATATTATATACCCATGTTTGCTTGAAAACCATCTTGTTGCCAAGATCAGGAACCAGAATTAGTCCTTCTCCTGTCTCCACAATAACTCCTAGAGGGTGGTGACGGAAAGGTATTTCAGCATTCAAAAGTAATAAACATGCTTGCGACTTCCGTAAAATCTTGGTATTTCGTTTGGTTAGAACATCTCTTCTATTTATGCATTAAGCTATGATGACCACCTGTATAGAGCCTATTTAGAAACTGTCTGAAGTGCCTTAAGGAAAAAGTAGCTGAGTTTTGTGACAGTGGGGAACAATTAGTTTATAGCGCCCTGACCCTGTCTGTGGTCGGTGACCAGCAGGCAGAGGTTGTGTATTGCAGTGGAGAAAGGGACTGACTGTTGCAGAAGACATAACCTCGTTCTAGACACAACTGGACGCGATCTTTTTTTTTTTAGATATTGCCTTTTACAAGTTTCAGGGAGATTTTAATTTCACATTTCCGGCAAATATTCTTTATTTGGGTCTCTGGACTTTGCTGGAAAACACAGAACCCTGAAAACTCAATGTGATGACCTTGGTACCTCCTTAATTTCTTTCTTCCTGTTCTTTATCTCTCTTCCGACTTCCTTTCACTCCCCTGAAAGTTAACACCTGCCAGCGACATCAACTGTATGCTGCTTTCACTGGAGACGGGTGCCTCAAAATCAATCCTGGCAACTAATGTAAAGTAAAATTTGGAAGACGCCTGGATTCTCATGGAGTTGTGCAAGCTGGAGTTATTAAAGAGGATTAGGGACCACAGCTGGTGAGCAGATGGAATGCTTATAATTTCACAATCTTAGGTAGCTGTAAACCTAAATCTGCATAAAACCTATTTGGTTTTTCTTTAGTTCATTTCACTCTATCCTGCCAGAATATAACCCCGGTCAAATGTGATACCTTAATTGTGGTAGATGATGAGCCTTAAGAGGTCCCTCACTTAGGTAACATCGTTTGTGATTCGATCATGCAATTTCTAACTCAATTGCATTTTTGTGACCACTGTTTAATAATGTACTTCTGCCAAGCTCAGGAGGTAGGGAAGAGAGAATAACACTTTTACCTTTCATGCAAAATACAGCAGTGTAGACAACACTAGTTCACAATCACACAAACGATGTAATTATATTACAATGAAGACTAGTTCACAGTAATTATAACTAAATAGTTCAGCTGTTCGCTTAAAGAAGCTCTTCAACCTGTTTCCTCAGCTCTTTTTCTGTGTCCACTCCTTTAGAAATTCCTTTTGCTGTGCAGTCAGTAAAGTCCTGTAGGCCAGCCACCTTCAACTGCTCTGCAGCCTAATCACAGGCCACCACCCTCCCACCCCCACGCCGACGTCCCTTTGTCCCGGCATATTATGATGAGGGCCTTAGACACGTACAGAGCAACTGTTAATCTCAGAAACACAGGCCTGGGCCACACTGTTCACAAAAGTATTTGTGAAACTTGCTCGGTGGTTTTAAGGAGGTCACATTGGGGACTTCATTCTATTATTAACGGTGCAAAGATACTGATTTTTGCTTTAATGGCAGTTACTTTATCTAAGAACAGACAGTGCGGCCACTTCTTTATACTTAACCGGTGAAGGAGAGAGAAAAATGGCCACCCTACTTTTGAGCTAACGCTGAGTGTCTGAAACAGCTGGAGCCATAAATAAGTTGAGTAGTCTGGATACACTCTGTACTAGCTGGTTGGGAAGAAAACAACACACAGATATTTCAGGTGCTGCTGCACAGCAAACAGCTGTAGTTTATGGTCCAACATAGTCTCTGTTCTTTTGGAACCAGTATGTGCTTCTTCTCTAAAGCCACAGTCAGCTGCAAAAATATTGTAACATGTGTTTTGGAAGCAATTACTGCATAATAGTGTTCTGGCCTCAAAACATCCTGAATGATCCATTTCTATACGTGGGGGGGGAGAGGGGGGTGGATATTATGTTACTGATGCATTGGCATGAGCAGTCTGTAGAATTATCATAGGAAGTAGTCTTTTTTTGGATCGGCTTTTCAATGATTTTTCAGTAGCTTCTTTTTGGACTTCTAAATCGGCCTTCTGTGATTGGGTATGACCTCTTATGGAAGCAGTACTATAAATACATTTTAACTTTCAGTGTGATTATTTTGTACTGAACCAAATAGTCGAGCTGATAGACTTGTTTATCTATCATAACTAAAATTGTTCCCCCTTTGTTCCCTCTGGATGTAGTAGATGGCAGGATGACAGGAGGAGGAGGTTTTGGAGGTCCCCCAAGAAAAAATGGAATTAGAATCAGAATCAGAAGACTGAGGGTTGATACTGGGTTCTTTTAGAGTTGCCTGTGTAATCTTGACCAAATTCTTAAAATCTCTACTTTGTAGGATTTGCGTGTAGGAAATGGGTGTGATAATACAGAGTACCACGCACTGGGTGGCTTAACCAACAGATCTTTCCTCAGAGTGCTGGTGGCTAGAAGTCCAAGACCAAAGTGTTTGCAGCGTCGGTTCCTACTGAGGGCCATGAGGGAAGAATCTTTTCCAGATCTCCCTCCTTGGCTGGTAGATGGCTCTCTTCTCCCTGTGTCTTTATATCGTCTTCTCTCTGTATGTGCGTATGTTCGCATTTCTTCCTCTTAAAAGATGACGTTAGTCGTATTGGGTTTGGTCCCACCCTGATGACTTCATTTTAGCTTCTTAATTACCTCTGCAAAAGACACCGTCCCCAAATACAGTCACTCTCTGAGTTACCAGGGGTTAGGACTTCAAAATATGAATTTGTCGGGAACACAATTCAGCTGACAACATTATAGAGGCCTATCTAATTATAAATGATATTCTCAGGCTATATACTTAATAATTATTTGAATTGCTCTGGCAGTTTGAAATATTTTAATAAAGTTTTATTCTAATGGATACATTGTTAGAAAAATATACTTTCCTTTTTTAAAAACCAAAATTTAAGGGGCGCCTGGGTGGCGCAGTCGGTTAAGCGTCCGACTTCGGCCAGGTCACGATCTCACGGTCCGGGAGTTCGAGCCCCGCGTCGAGCTCTGGGCTGATGGCTCAGAGCCTTGAGCCTGTTTCCGATTCTGTGTCTCCCTCTCTCTGCCCCTCCCCCATTCATGCTCTGTCTCTCTCTGTCCCAAAAATAAATAAACGTTGAAAAAAAAAATTAAAAAAAAAAAAAAACAACTAAAATTTAAGACTCACCTGTGTTCTCATTCCTTAGGGTTAATTTGCAAATGAAATGATACATCTTTTACTTTGTAGGCAGTAGATGGAACTTCTGTGCACACACCTATCTCTTAGGACATCTTTTTGTTTCACTCTTAGTTGTAGACGGTGGTTTGGGAGCTTACTGGGAAAGTTTCAGTGAGTTGAATTGCCTATTGCCAACAGCATCAAAAAAAAAATCTAAATTTATTTTTTGCTTAAGGGTAAATAGACTCTCGCTTGAAAGTGAAAGTTTGAGCAAATGGCACTGTTTTACTCGAAGTGTCTAACTGCTAGACTGCTTGCTACAGGTGGTTAGCAGTAAAGACTGAGCCTGCAGTGAAGCCAAGAAGGACTTTGTGAGCCTGGGTAGAGAGCAATGCAAAGAATGAGATCCCTTAATGGAAATTGCTGAGCTTTTCGTTTACTGGGATTGCAATCGGAGGATTGTTAATTATGGGAAGAAAAGCAACCAGATGGTCTCATACTCCAAGGCGAAAAGGAGAAAGGGTAGTCAGGGCAATTGGAAGCATGCATTAAGATTGCAAAGAGGGGGACTTGCAAATACTTTTGCAGGTCAAACTTTCCTTTTTGGCTGAGTAATTAATTGCTAAATAGACATAATAGAGTCATCTCAAATGGTTCTTTAGAGATGCATGATTTGTGCACACACAAAAAACTATTGTGGAACAGGAAAGCTGGAAAACAACTAACTTGACTAAACAAAACCAAGGCATTTTAGCCACTAAAAACAACTTTGTGCATTCTGATTTAATTTTATGCAATTAGATTAGTACATAACAAATTAAGAAGTTACCACTAGTAGGTAAAATGCTCCATTCTTTTCCAGAATACTATCCAGAGTGAGCTCCAAGAGCTCTCAGTTATTTGATTAGCAATGTACTCGGTTGCATTTTTGTCGTCACAGCAAGCAAGTTTAATGGTTTTATGGAGTTTTTTGTCAGGCAGTCTTAGCCTTAGTTATAGAAATGTTTCTAATCCACAGCCAATTTAGGATTCTTACTGAATGTATTTAGCATGTGCATACTGGTTTTCTGTGCAAAACTATAGATCCACAGGTGTTTGACACAGTTTGGTCATAACGTGTTATTTGATATAATGTCATGAGCTATCGAGGTATCTTCCCCTTATAACTCTCCCCATTATGATGGCGATCATGTACCTAAAAGATTAAGCAGAGATTAAAAGCATCGTATCTGCATATGTAGGTAGTGTTTCCCTGACCGTTTATTCAGTCATACATTCAGTAAATGTTCCTGTGCCAGGCACTAAGCTAATCACTGCGGAATCAATGACACATGGCACAGACGTGACTCCTGTACTCATGAAGCTCACCCTTACCACTTTCGTAGAGGTGGAAGGGATTTACTGTGAACAGGAACACGCAGTGGGATGACATATACTTTAAATACGGCAAGGAGGGTGGGATGTTGGGGAGATCCTCCAAAGAGCACCAGTGCAGACGGGCGAGAAAGGCAGCACTTCCTGGAAGTATCGATCGGTCCCCAGACTCATGAGGTAGGGGAGGGATCAGCTAGACCGGAAGGGGAGGGATAGACTCATGTGAATATTCTTCCACCGATGGATAACTAAAAAGTTAATCGACCACACATTAGCCTTTTATATTTTGGCATTTTATAGTAGAAATTGTATCACTGGAATTGCTAGGAAATTATTTTACAATCAATCACCTAGATGAGAAATTGTCAGTTGAATGTATTTGCTGAGAGCCACATTTTGAATCTTTTTTATCTCTGTCATTCATTCTTTTTTCAGTGCCTCTCCCCCTTTGGCCATCTCATCTATTTTTTTCTTCTGTGCTGTCTTTCATATTTTCTTTCTGTGCATTGTTACTTCTTGTCCAGTTTGGTCTATGACCTAAATAAAATGGCTGCTTTTGCTGATGGGTTTTCCCCAGACCTGATGGGCTCACCATGATCCAGGAATTGTGCAGCTTAGCTGTTAGGAGACAGAGACCAGGTGACCATGGTTTGTCATCTGCAGACATGAAAAGTGAAGCTGGTAAGGTGTGCCACTTGTAGAGCTAGTTTGGAGTATAAATGTAACATTGCAGTTCTCAAACCTTTTAACTGAATTTTTAATGTACGTGTAAAAGACCTTTTATTTTATTATTAAGGCCTATTACTATCCTGTTTGGGACAACTAGGGCAGTCCATTTGGACAACAGAAGTTCCAGCTACATAGCTTCAAAGACGCCTTTATTTTAGGTAGAAACAGAATAGTTTATAAATTCCAAATGATTTGATTTTATTAAGCACTTTGAGACAGCAAGATCAGTGCCTGTGACTTTATAGAATAGTTGGGAGTAGAAGGCTTCTGGCCATCAAAGAGTAATCCCACTTCTGGAGAAAAGTCTCTGATAGCGTCCTCCATACAGACGTTTTCTGCCTGCTGGCCCAGTCTAACTTTCCGTTTTAGTTTATTCCTCAGTGTGATACATTTAGAATACAGTCCATTTTCTTTTACGGACTGGGGCAGATGGTGCTGTCTCTTTTGATTATCTGTTTTTTCAAGGGAAATGTTGATTAGGAAGAACAAGAAATGAAACATGGCCAGATTAAATTGAGAGCAGAAATTATACAGTCCAAGAACAGCCAAATGTGTTCAATTTTTTCTACTTAAAGTTTACTATGGTTCTTATTTGAGTTTCTGGAGCTAAAGTTTGCTATAGTTTGTTTTTGTTTTCTTCGGTTTATTATGGTCGAGGACTGTATGGTCATTTTCTATGGAGTTTATAACCTGCTAAATCAGATAATGGCTTGACTAGATTTATATTTAATCTGGATTATGTTTTTTTTATATAAATTTCATATGTATCATTGTGTAAATTTGTGTTCTTTGATACATTTGTTTATTGTAACATAATTGGTAATATAGTGATATTTATCACATTACATAATTATGCATATTATTGTCTCTATTCATTATACAGTGGGTTAGATCTCTATGGGTTATTTACTGATTACAAGTTTGTACCCTTAAATACCATCGTTTTTTGTTTTTTTTTTAAGTTTCTTTTTGAGAGAGAGAGAGGCAGACTGCAAGCAGAGGGAGGGGCAGAGAGAAAGGAAGACACAGAATCAGAAGCAGGCTCCAGGCTCTGAGCTACCAGTACAGAGCCCGACGCTGGGCTCGAACCCCCAAACCGTGAGATCATGACCTGAGCCGAAGTCGGTCGCCCAGCTGAGCCACCCAGTCGCCTCTAAATACCATCACTTTTGCCTCCTCAGCCATTCTCCTCCCCTTCCACTCCCCCTTTCTCTAATCCCTTTGTACCACCATTTTACTCCATTGTTTTTTTTCAGGTTTAACTCTTAGGTTCTGCGTAAGTGATATAGTACTCATCTTTGTCTGACTTATCTCTCTTAGCATAAAGTGCTCAACGTTCATCCATGTTGTCACAAACGGGAGGATGAGTTTTCTTTCTCATGACTGAATAATATTCCACTGAATACATACACCACATTTTTTATCAATTCATCTGTTGATGGGCATTTACTTGGGTTGTTTTTGTCTCTTGGCTATTGTGAATAATGCTGTGATAAACATGAGAGTACACATATCTTCAAAATCCTGTTTTCATTTCCTTTGGGTATGTCCCCAGAAATGGAATGTTGGGTCATATGGTAGATCTATTTTTAACTTTTTTAAAAATTATTTTAATGTTTATTTATTTTTGAGAGAGAGAAAGAGAGTTGGGGTGGGGCAGAGAGAGAGGGAGAAAGATTCCGAAGCAGACTCCGTGTTATCAGCACAAAGCCCGATGGGGGCTTGAACTCACCAACCATGAGATCATGGCCTGAGCCGAAATCATACGCTCAACCAACTGGACCACCCAGGTATCCTTATTTGTACCTTTCTGAGGAATCTCCATATAGTTTTCCATAGTGGTTGGCCCAATTTACATTCCCATCGGATGTCTAAGGGTTCCCCCTTCACCACATCCTTGCTAGCACCTGTTGTCTCTTGTCTTCTAGAAGATAGCCATTCTAACAGGTGTGAGGTAATAGCTTATTGTGGTTTTGATTCTCATTTACCTGAGGAATAGTGATGCTCAGCATATTTTCATGTGTCTATTGGCCATTTTGATGTCCTTGTTGGAGAAATGTCTGTTTAGTTCTTCCTGGTTTTTAATTGGATTGCTGTTGTTGAGTTGACTAAGTTCTTTTTATATTCTGGATATTAATCCCTTATTCAATACATTGTTTGCAAAGGTTTCTCTCATTATGCAGGCTGTCATTTCATTTTGTTAATTGTTTCTTTGTGTAAATTGTTTCTTTTACTGAGTTTGATATAGTACCATTTATTGATTTTTTTCTTTTGTTCTTTATGCTTTTGATTTCATGCCCTCAAAATTATTTCTAAGCCAATATCAGTGAGCTTTTTCCCTATATTTCCTTGTAAGAGTTTTATGGTATCATGTCTTATGTTTTGACCAGACTATGGATCCATTTTGAGGGTTTTTTTTTAGTAATACAAATTTGTCATTTTATAGTTCTATACATCTGGAGTCCAACCAGGTCTAAAATCAAGGTGTAGACAGGGCTGTGTTTCTTTCTGGAGGCTCTAGGAGAGAATCCATTTCCTAACCGTCAATAGCTTCTTAAATCTGCCCAATGTCTTTGGCTCATGGTTCCTCTCCTCTTCAAAGCCAGCAACAGCTCATTAAGCCCTTCTCACTCTGTATCAATCTGACCTCCTCTTCTGCTCCCTTCTATTTTTACTTATTATTTATTTATTAATTTTTAATTTACATCCTAGTTAGCATATAGTGCAATAGTGATTACAGGAGTAGATTCCAGTGATTCATCCCCCATGTATAACACCCAGTGCTCGTCCCAACAAGTGTCTTCCTTAGTGCCCCTTACCCATTTAACCCCACTCACCCACCCACAGCCCCTCCAGCAACCCTTAGTTCTCTGTATTTAAGAATGCTCCCTTCTACTTTTAAAGACTTGTGATTACATTGGGCCCATCAGGATAACCTCGGATAATCTCCTTAATTTAAGATCTGTTAATTGGGAGCCCTAATTTCTTCTGCTACTTTAATTCTCCTTTATCTTGTAACCTAACATATTCACACACTCTTAGGAGTAGCACATAAACATCTTTGGGGGCCATTATGCTATCCACTGTACCTTGAAGTCAGCTAGAAGCTGTAGAATCAATTATGTGTTTGTTTATTCTCTTATTTTTTTATTTGAATATAGTTGACACATAGTGTTACATTGGTTTCAGTTGTACAACATAGGGATTGAACAAGTTTAGGAATTATTCTGTGCCTACCACAGGTGTAGCTACTATCTGTCTTTATGCATCACTATTAGAACATCATTGACTATATTGTTCCCATGATTTATTCATTCTATACCTAAAAGCCTGTATCACCACTCCCTCTCACCCTTTTGCCCAAGTGCCCATCCCTCTGGCACCTATCATTTTGATCTCTGTATTTATAGGTTTGATTCTGCTTTTTGTTCCTTCATTTTTTTCCTCCAGATTCCCCTCCCATTTTGTGCTCATTTCTGAGTGGTGTGAGATTTCACGCAATTTCATTATTTAGCATATGTTTATTTCTCCACTTTTCCCAGCATCACTTGTTGAAAAGACTCTCCTTTCTCTATTGGGTATTCTTGTCTCCCTTGTTAAATATCGGGTGCCCATACCATATATGTCATGGCTTGATTCTGGGCTCTCTAATTTCTTCCACTGGTCAATGTATCTGTTTTTGTGACAGTACCATACTGTTTTTTATTACTATGGCTTTGTGGTATAGTTTGAAATTTAGAAGAGTAACATCTCCAGTTTGTTCTTTTTTCTCAGGGTTACTTTAATTCCTCAAGGTCTTTTGTGGTTCCACACAAATTTTAAGATCGTTTCTTCGTTTCTGTGAAGAATGCCTTTGGTATTCTGATGGGGATTATGTTGATCTGTAGGTGGCTTTGGGTATGGCCATTTCAACAGTATTCTTCTGATTCATAAACATGGAACATCTTTCCTTCTGTTTGTGTCTCCTTTGATATCTTTCAGCAAAATTTTCTAGTTTGTATGGTACACATCTTTCACTTCCTTGGTCAGATTTATTGTGATTGGAATGTTTAATTCTTTTTCAGATGCTTCCTCATTAGTGTAAAGAAAAGCAATCAATTTCTGTATTTTGATTTTGTATCCTGCCATTTTGCTGAAATTGTTGATTAATTCTAACAGTTTTTGACTGATTGTGTGGGATTTTCTATGTATAGGATCGTATCATCAGCAAATAATGATAATTTCACTTCTTTCATTTCAATTTGGATGCCTTTTGTTTCTTTGTCTTGCCTAATTGCTCTAGCTTGGACGTCCAGTACTGTATTGAGTAGGAGTGGTGAGAGTGGGTATCCTTGCTTTGTTCCTGATCTGAGTGGAAACACTTTCAATTTTTCTCCATTGTGTATAATGTTTGTTACATATCTTTGCTTCATATTATGTTGAGGTATGTTCCTTCTATATCCAATCTGTAAAAGGTTTTTATCATGAAAGGATGTTGTAGTTTGTCAAATGCTTCTTCTACATTTATTAAGATGATTGTGTAATTTTATCTTTCATTTTATTGATATGTATTACATGTATTGATTTGTGTATGTTGAACTCTCTGTATTACATCTCAGGGATGTAATACCCACATAGTAATGTGGGTATTACCCACATAGTAATGGTATATAATCCTTTTAATGTGTTCTTGAATTTGGTTTATTAATATTTTGTTGAGAATTTTTGCATGTATATTCATTAGAGATTGTGGACTGAAGTTTTCTTGTGGCATCTTTATCTGGTTTTGGTATCAAAGTAATGCTGGCCTCACAGAGTAAGTTTGGAAGTGTTCCCTCCTCTTAATATTTGGAAAAGTTTGAGGAGGATTGGTATTAATTCCTCTTTCTGACTCGTTCAGTCTTGGTAGGTGTGTGTTTCTAGAAATGTATCCATTCCTTCTCAGTTAGGTAACTTGTTGGCATATAATTGTTCATAGTAATTTCATGATTCTATGTATTTCTGTAGTATCATTTGTAATGTCTTTCACTTCTAATTTTGAGTCCTCTCTCTTTTACTTGGGCTAGCTAAAGGTTTGTCAATCTTATCTTTTTTGAAGAACCAACTCTTGGTTCCATTGATTCTATTTTACTTTTTTCTTTTAAGTTTATTTTATTTATATGGAGAAGAGAGAGAGAGAGGGGGAGAGAGAGCGAGCGAGCGCGTAGGGGAGGGGCGGAGAGAGAGGGAGAGAGAATTCCAATCAGGCTCCATCCTGTCAGCGCAGAGCCTGACGCGGGGTTCAGTCTCACAAACCGTGAGATCGTGACCTGAGCCAAAACAATGAGTCAGACGCTTAACTGACTGAGCCACCCAGGTGTCCCCCTTCTATTTTCTGATTTGTGTTTCATCTACTTCTGTTCTGATCCTTAATATTTCCTTCCTTCTGCTAACTTTGGGCTTAATTTGTTCTTTTTCTAGTTTCTTGAGGTGAAAGTTGTTTATTTGAGGTCTTTCTAAATTCATCACGTGTACGTTTATTGCTGTGAACTTTCCTCTTGTAACTTCTTTTGGTGCATCCCACAATATTTGCTTTGTTGTGTTTTGTTTTCATTTGTTTTGAGATAATTTATTCCTTTTGATTTCTTCTGTTACCCAATGGTTGTTTCAAGTTTTCTATGTCTTAAAATATTCAAAAAAAATTTTTAACATTTATTATTTATCTTTGAGAGACAGAGAGAGACAGAGCGTGAGTGGGGGAGGGGCAGAGACAGAGGGAGATGCGGAATCTGAAGTAGCTCCAGGTTCCCAGCTGTCAGCACAGAGCCTGACGCGGGACTCGAACTCAAGAACCGTGAGATCATGACCTGAGCCAAAGTCGGATGCTCAACCAACTGAGCCACCCAGGTGCCCTTTAAAGTATTGTTTAAAATGGCTGGCTCTTGGATTATTGGGTTGCTTTGTTTTAACTTTAATTTCTAAAAGATTTAGAAACCAGAAATACTTACATGTTACTTTTTCTTTCTAGTCAGTTAAAAACATTTTTTTAATGTCTATTTCTGAGAGAGAGAGACAGAGAGAGAGAGACAGAGAGAGAGAGAGAGAGAGAGAGACAGTGAGCAAGCAGGGGAGGGGAGAGAGAGAGGGAGACACAGAATCCAAAGCGGGTTCCGGACTCTGAGCTGTCAGCACAGAGCGTGACATGACGCTTGAACTCACGAGCTGTCGGACGCTCAACCGACTGAGCCACCCAGGCGCCCCTCTAGTCCCTTTTGAATAAGTAAATCCTTGGCTAATAGTGGCTTTTGACAAATCTGAATAATTTGGATGAATTCTACTTTATGCTACTAAAATCTGTCACTAGCTGTCTGTACATTTTTGTACTTTTGGCCAACTGATCTTAAGCCAGAATATTAAATAGGTGTTTAAACCAGAAATCTTTTTTTTTAAATTTTTTTAATGTTAATTTATTTTTGAGACAGAGACAGAGCATGAACGAACAGGGGAGGGGCAGAGAGAGAGAGGGAGACACAGAGTCTGAAGCAGGATCCAGGCTCCAAGCTGTCAGCACAGAACCCGACGGAGGGCTCGAACTCACAAACCGTGAGATCATGACCTGAGCCGAAGTCGGATGCTTAACTGGCTGAGCCACCCAGGCACCCCTAAACCAGATATCTTAAGGAAGTGGACAAAGGGGCATAGAAAACAACTTGAAGGGACTCCCACTGGCTGCATTTGGGACAGTTTTAGCATCGAAAAGAACAATTGCAATGGAGCATTACATTTTTTTTAATAAAAAACAGTCCATGAGTTCATAGATACTTAAAGTGGGAGAAAGAACTAATAAACTTGGAAAAAAGGGTAGAATTAGGAATATTGCCATCTTGAAACTATTAATGTAATATTTTCTGGCAAAAATCATCAGTGTTTAACCATCAGGTGAAAGGAGAAGGTGTTTTCACTGTGGAGAAAGAGGTTACACAACACTATAACCAAGTGATCACAGTGCAGGGCATCATCAAAACGTTCAAATTGGTACTGTGTGCTTCCTCGTGTAATGGATGGGAAGTACATCTATACAGAATTGTTGCCAAAAGTTTTCAATTTGAATATAATTATGAGGATGTGGTCACACAGTCCAGATAGTGGTACGTGCCTTAAGAAAACTGGCCCAGACACTTTAAAAATATCAACCTTAGGAAGATAAAAAAGTACAGGGGATTTCTGTTCTAGGTTAAAGGAGTCTAGTGAAACTTGACAAATGAATCCAACATGTGTTCCTTGATTGGATCTTGGATTAGGAGGCAAAGGATTAAAGATATTATCGGAAGAGTTGGGGTAATTTGAGTATGGAATACACATTAGATTTTATTCTGTGAATGTTAAATATTTTGGTTGTGTTACGATTATGTGCAAGAAAGTTCTTGTTCTTAGGAAAGACATGCTGGGGGCGCCTGGGTGGCTCAGTCGGTTGAGTGTCCGACTTCGGCTCAGGTCATGATCCTGCGGTCTGTGAGTTCGAGCCCCACGTCAGGCTCTGTGCTGACAGCTCAGAGCCTGGAGCCTGCTTCGGATTCTGTGTGTCTCTCTCTCTCTGCCCCTCCCCCGCTCATGCTCTGTCTCTCTCTCAGTCAAAACTAAATAAAACATTTAAAAAAATTTAAAAAAAAAGGGAAAGACATGCTGAAGTTTTGGGGATAAACTTAAGATTTTAGCATAAAATCAACATCTTCCTTTCAAATGGTTCTGAAAAAAAAGTGTATATATGTAGAGACAAAATGTGAATGTGCAAATATAGCAAAATGTTAACAATTGATAAGTCTGGGTGAAGGGCATATGGGTGTTCATAGTTCTACTCCACTTTTCTGTAGATTAAAAATGTCTTACAAATATTTTTACAAATCAGGCAATTTCATGAAAATTTTTCCATTTCTAGATTCTTTAGAAAATGGCAATGTTTGTCAACCTTAGACCAATGATCCTGCCTGGCAGTAATTGATTGCCATACATAGTAGCTGCCCCCTTCAGATAGGGTGAGGGCTTTTTCCATTTTCCACAGTCTTTACCCTCCCCTTTGCCTAATGTGTCCACTGTCCTTTACTCACTGACATTACCTTCCTGGTGGCTAATATGCATTTTCAATATGTACCCACATGTATATCCTTGGCTGATTTCCTGGGTAGGGTAGGTTGTGCCATGGGCGGTAATGACTTTTCCATATGCTAAAACTCTGTGGAATTATTTGGCACCCTGCCACATGACATTAGCTCTGAATTTGATCCCCATATCAGCTGATGAGCTTCACTGGATTCTTTGAACATACACTGAATACCTATCCTCCAAATGGATATGTTAGTCATATGAGACATCAGTTAAGAAAATGTAGGTGTGCTTTCTTACACCATACACAAAAACAAATTCAAAATGGATGAAAGGTCTAAGTATGAGACAGGAAACCATCAAAATCCTACAGGAGAAAACAGGCAGCAACTTCCTTGACCTTGGCCGCAGCAACTTCTGACTTGACACGTCTCCGGAGGCAAGGGGAACAAAAGCAAAAATGAACTATTGGGACTTTATCAAGATAAAAGTCTTCTGCACAGTAAAGGAAACAATCAGCAAAACCAAAAGTCAACTGGGGGAAATGGGGGAAGATATTTGCAAATGACATGCTGTATAAAGGTTAGTATCCAAAATCTACAAAGAACTTACCAAACTCAACACCTGAAAAACAAATAATCCAGTGAAGACACAGGCAGAAGACCTGAATAGACACTTTTCCAAAGAAGACATCCACGTGGCAGAGACATGAAAGGATGTTCAGCATCGCTCATCATCAGGGAAATATCCAAACCAAAATGAGATACCACCTCACACTGGTCAGAGTGGCTGAAATTAACAACTCAGGAAACAACACATGTTGATAAGGATTTGGAGAAAGGGGAACCCTCTTGCACTGTTGGTGGGAATTCAAACTGGTGGAGCCACTCTGGAAAACAGTATGGAGGTTCCTCAAAAAATTAAAAGTAGAATTACCCTATGACGCAGCAATTGCACTACTAGGAATTTATCCAAAGGATACAGGAGTGCCGATTCCAAGGGGCACATGTACCCCGATGTTTATAGCAGTGCTTTCAATAATAGCCAAATTATGGAAAAGATGCCAAATGTCCATCAACTGATGAATGGATAAAGAAGATGTAGTGTATAATACACACACACACACACACAAACACACACACACACACACACACACACAATGGAATACTACTTGGCAATGAAAGAGAATGAAATCTTGCCATTTGTCACAACATGTATGGAACTGGAGGATGTTATGCTAAGCGAAATAATTGGGTCAGAGAAAGACAGATAACCACATGATTTCACTCATGTGGAATTTGAGAAACTTAACATGATCATAGGGGAAGGGAAGGAAAACTAAGATAAAAACAGAGGCAGGCAAACCATAAGAGACTCTTCAATACAAAGAACAAAGTAAGGGTTGGTGGGGCTGGGTAAAATGGGTGATGGGCAATTAAGGAAGGCATTTGTTGGGATGAGCAGTGGGTGTTGTATGTAAGTGATGAATCACTGGGTTCTACTGAAGCCAAGACTACACTGTATGTTGTGTAACATGAAAAGAAGGAAGGAAGGAAGGAAGGAAGGAAGGAAGGAAGGAAGGAAGGAAGGAAGGAGAGAGAGAGAGAAAGAAAGAAAGAAAGAAAGAGAAAGAAAGAAAGAAAGAAAGAAAGAAAGAAAGAAAGAAAGAAAGAAAGAAAGAAAGAAAGAAAGAAAGAAAGAAAGAAAGAAAGAAAGAAAGAAAATGAAGGAATAAAAACTTCAAAACTTGCTATATAGGTGGTATAAATATTAAAATTCTTGGGGCACCTGGGTAGCTCAGTCAGTTAAGTGTCCAACTTCAGCTCAGGTCATGATCTCAAGGTTCATGAGTTCAAACCCTGCTTTGGCCTCCATGCTGACAGCTCTCAGCCTGGAACCTGCTTCACATTCTGTGTCTCCCTCTCTCTCTGCCTCTCCCCTGCTGGTACTCTGTCTGTCTGTCTCTCTCTCTCTCTCTCTTTCTCTCTCTCAAAAATAAATAAAACATTTTTTAAATTAAAAAAAATATTAAGGTTCTTTTTCAGATTTAATGTGTTACAAAATTGTTCTCTCTGGATTCTGCCTGTCAGTTGACACAGTTTTGCAAAAATTCTGAATAAGCTACTTGAGAAGTTTTCAATGTGACATGCCAAGTCTTAATGAAAAAACATTTTGTGGAAACGTTTACAGACGCCAGCGCAGAAAGTAGTGTATAAACTTTAATTACCTTTGTAAGTCGCTCTATCCTGTGTTTAAGCGATTGCCTTCCTGTTACACACCCAGGGAGGGCACCAGCTCTTGCTGGATAATCATGGCGTTGAGCCTTCCCCCAAAATAAAAGAGCTATATCTGGCACAGGTTAGGACTCAGCTAGCCAGTGAAACGTCTCAAACAGACAGAGGGAGGGAAAGGACAGGACTGGTGTAGAATCAAGCTTGCCAGGCAAGCATATCTACCTAATACTTTATCCATTTTTGTGGGGTTTTCATCCCTATTTAATTTGATGTTCTTAAAAATGCTAGCTGTGTGTGTCCAGTTCCATGCAGAAGTACGATTTTTGTGAAGTAAACACAAGAATGTTTCTTAGGCAGTTGGCAGAAATGAACCTAGAATCTCCTAGTATTTCAGTAGACCCCAGTTTAGTTGGCATTCAAAGTAGGTGGCTGAGACATAACCTTTGAGTTGACCTGACAGTCAACAGAAGTATTGTATCTGGTGCTTTCCCTTTTCATTCAGGTCCTAGACCTACCACTTCTCTGTTGTCCCTCTTACTACCTACAGTGGTGGATAGCTTTTGCCTGAAGAGACCCATTTTTGCCTACGAGTAGGTTAATGTAAATATTCCCGGTAGGACTTTGCTCAAATCCTGGACCAGGAAAGAAAATCATTCTTTCTACTCAGTTCCAGAAATATCGACAAAAGCTTAGAGGAAACTAGCACCCCCCACCCCCCACCCCTGACCCTGTCCCATTTATGTCCTCTGGCCATCCCTCCTCTCCAGCCAGGCACTCCACCTGCAAAAGGAATTCATCTCTGCTCTTTCTCTTAAGGCTCCACAATCTGTTGGGAACCCAAGTTCTCTTAGAAATATTTCCCTAGACTGGAAGGCAGCGTCCCCCAACATATGTTCACCTGCCTGCTGCTTTCTCGTTAGTGTTGAGAGTCTGGTATTCCCTTGGCTATCTTTCAGAATTTCCAATAGAGTAACCATTTAACCAGCTAAATGGCTAGAGAGAGATTTATTTTTGTATTTTTAGCATCAGGATGATTGATATCTGAAGATATCTGGAATATTTGTCCTTGGGGATTAACTGCATTGTCCTAGATTATGTAAATGTATTCCTTGTGATTTTGTACATTTTTAATATTTGATTTTAACACCATTAACTCTGGATTATAATCACTAAATGGAGGTTCTTAAGTAATTAATACTACTTTTGTGTGCATTTATTGATTCTTTGTTTTTCTCAGCGTAGGTAGTATTTCAAAAATGAAAATGGCTAATTTATTTTTTCTCTCATTAGAAAAGCAATTCAGTAAGCATTCTTAAGCCATCTTACTTCATCCCCAATCATTCTCATTAGCATTGGTAGGCAGTGATTGGATATTCAACTTGTCCTTAATTATTGAGTCATATTTTTTTCGTCCAAAAGGATTTATTTCTGTTCATATAGTTCTTTTCTTGAGTAGTGAGTTGAAGCCTCTTATCCCTAAAATGGGCATGACAAGAAGTTGCATATTTTCCACACCCCTTGTTTATTATATATAATGTGTTAAAGATAGTAGCTAAGTCAGCTCTTTGGCAAATCTGAGAAAGCATATTCTGTTATGCCGGGCATATCTGTAAATGAGCCGTGCGGATGAGAACTAGACGGAAGGTTTACAGAGAAATAATGCTGATGTCATTCCATTGGAATGAAGGGGCTGTTACAACCATAAATACATTCTATAGCTAGCAGCTAAGTGTCTAGCTGTATTTCTTTTCTAAGATGGAAAAAATGTGAAGCAAACCAAAGAAGTAAATTGTGTTTATAAAGGGGGATATTTTAATTAGTTTAGGCCTTACAGTTATTCAAACAGTCTGAACTTACAGTTCTTTTTGGAGCAAACATGAAAACCATTATTTGTGGAAAGTTTAAATTTCACATGACACATATTCTCTCTATGTGTGTGGGTTGTTGTTGCTTTTTTCTTCTTTTTTTTTTTTTTAAAGTATATTTGCTTGCTTGTGTATTTTTATTTTAACTTTCCCTTTGCTAAAAAGTGCTTTATTTTCTTGGGAGGAGATTTCTTTTGGGATGAAGAAAAATGTAAATCACTGAGCTGAATCCCCCTTCCTCTTTTTTTTTTTTTTTTTTTTGTCATTTGCAATTTGGGTGGTTCTCAACTCCTTGGGACATGTTGAAACTAGAGGCTCCCATCTTAACTCCTTTTTAAGAAATTACCTACCTCCCAAATGTGTCTGTATCTGCAAAACAACATGCCTGTTCTGTTTGGAGCACTGAGAGTGCCCTATAATCCTTTTTTATTGATCAGCACCATCTTCACTGCAAGGAAAAGGTTTTTCAGTATTAAGAAGGTAGTGATATGAAAGGTGTGTTGTCATGTCTATCCGTATCAGCCATGGTTGCAACAAAATTAAAGCAGGAAGAAAATGATTTTAATCTGTTTGCTTAACTCGTGGCAGTTTTAATGCGAGGAGAAAGAAATACAAGTTGGCCTGTAAGATTTGCTTGTGGATTAATTTCCTTGCTGCAAACCAGGGGGAAGAAGGCAGACATGATAATGAAAAGAACCTCATCCTACAACCCTGTAACAGAACCTTGCATTTTTTTCCTCTTTTTTTTAATTAAAAAAAATTTTTTTAATGTTTATTTCTGAGAGAGAGAGAGAGAGAGAGAGAGAGAAAGCGTGAGTGGGGGAGGAGCAGAGAGAGAGGAAGACACAGAATCCAAGGCAAGGTCCAGGCTCTGAGCTGTCAGCACAGAGCCCAACGCGGGGCTCGAACCCACGAACCGTGAGATCATGACCTGAGCTGAAGTCGGACGCTTAACCGACTGAGCCGCCCAGGTGCCCCTTAATTTTTTTTAATGTTTATTTATTCTTGGGTGGGGGGGAGGGAAGGTGGGAGAGTATGAGCGGGGAAGGGGTAGAGTGAGAGAGGGACACAGAATCTGAAGCAGGCTCCAGGCTCTGAGCTGTCAGCACAGAGCCTGATGTGGAGCTCGAACTCATGAGCTGTGAGATCATGACCTGAGCTGAAGTCAGATGCTAAACCGACTGTGCTACCCAAGTGTCTCCCCCCACCCCCTTTATTCCCCTCTTCTAGGACAATCTGTTGCTCGGCTGTCACACCAAATTCTTTAAGAAGTAAACACAGAGACAAACGAGACATAGTTTTCTTTTCTTAATTATTATTATTATTAATTTTGAAAGAGAGAATCCCAAACAGGCTCTGCGCTGTCAGCATGGAGCCGACACAGGGCTCGAACTCACAAACCGTGAGATCATGACCTGAGCCAAAGTCAAGAGTTAGACGCTTAACCGACCGAGCCACCCAGGCTCCCCATAGTTTTCTTTTTAACTTGATATGAAAGATTTCCTGAAGACAGATCACCAGAACTATTCTTTTTGGTTTTGCTCATAAATTTTTGTGACCGCATTAGCTGTTCTTCCTCACTCACGATATGTGTGTGTGAGAGCATAAGAGAGGGAGAAGTAGAGACACAGAGAAAGAAAGCATGGCGAGCAAGCGAAAGCTTTACCCAGACTCTGAAATACATTGAATAGCTGAGCTCCGAGGCTGTTTAATGGAAAGGGTGATAATTCATAGACTTCTCCGAGGCCCAGTTAAATCTTGCCTTGGGAGAGGTAGGCCAGGGTCCAAGTGAACTCGGTTATTTAGGTAGTAGAGTCGTGAATTTTGGCATTTCGTACCAGACTGCTAGCTTTCGGACAAGAGCTTATTTTACACGTGGTAACTGTCACGTTAACTCAGTTAAAGGGATTTTATTTTCACTCTTGTGTGTGCATATTGTATGCCTGGCATTTATTTACCCTTAGCCTGTGGCAGCACAAATGGAAAAGCATTCAGTAAATGTGGTGCGGATGCATTTTTCTCTTCTTTTTCCGTATTCACATTTTAGAGTCTTGAAAGAAAGAAGGAATCCAGTCTGGCTTTGATACCGCATTTCTCCTGATATAATGGGGCATTGATTGTCCTGTCACTACCTTTCCTCCCCTCGCCCTGCCCTTTGGATTTTTGATCTTCTCTGAATCCTTTGTTTATTTGGCTCCATTCATGCCCTACTTTTTCTTCCCTTTCTCACATACCTTCTGCCCAGATCCAGAGGCCTTTGCTCTATTTCTCTGACAGCTTTCTCCGAGATTTAAAGTGTGTGTGTGTGCGTGCACACACACACACACACCCCATCACCAACACCAACACCACCAACAACAACAAAAAACCCCAATACAAACCCTCTCATGGGATCTGGATGGTTTCCCCTGCTGCCTGCCTTCTTCCATGCACCCCGGGGCAAAACTCCCTCCACTCTTGTCTCTCCACATCCTCTCCCTTGTGACCCCCCAGATCCCTATTAATTTGTCATGATGCAGTGAGACGTTCTCTTTGCTTTTGGACCAGGTACTGGTCTTGTATCCCTCGGGGAGATCGCATCTGCTGTCTGAGCCTCAGGTTCCTCATTCATTCCTTCTCCTCATCTGTCAGACGCCTGCAGGTGTCGTACTCAGCACCGAAGGTGAAAACTGTGGTGGACAAAATAGACTTCAGTCCTGCCCACTGTCAGAAGACTGAGCAGAGCATGTCCGTCTTGCAGGGGATGTTGTAAAAATGAGCAAGGTGTTGGCCCCTCAACCAGTATGTAGCTGGGTGCTCAGAACACGTCAGCTTTCACTGCTATAATCAAAGACAAACCTGGACAGTCCTGACCTCTCTTCAGAAGTTGTTTTTATCTCAGTCAGGACCTTTCCCTTGTATTTCTGGCTCTTACCCACAACCCATTCTTTTTCATTTTAAACAGATCTCTACCCCACCCTCTCCCCCTTCTAATCCAACCTCCTTTCTCATTTTTTTCCTTTTTCTGTCAAAAGCCTGGCCATTTCTCCTGTCATCTGCGTTTGAAAGCTGGCCAGAGGGAGGGGCCTCCAATTTTTGTGGGACAAAGCGTCCTTTTTTGCTTCTCTCTTTCAGGCCCTGTATCTAGTACATAGTCCTGAGGATACTTCTTTTGCTGAGCTCTTTAGTACTTCCCTTCGTTGTCGAATAGGTGATTATCTCCTCTCTAGTCTCAACCTTTATTACCTCAAGGGTGGGGTGTGGCTTCTGGCTTCTGGTCCTGGTGTCTGCAATGGCAGAAGGAAGCAGTGGCCTCCTCCAGCTGGTTCTGTGCATGTGTCTATTTCTACGAGTGTCTGAAACCATAGGTTCCTGCAAACTCTAGAATAGCCAGAGATTCAGAAAGTTTGGTCTTTGACAACCGAACCAGTTCGTATATTGCAACTGTATTTATTTTACTTTTGTACTGACAATCAACTCCTCAGATTATGAGATAAATGTAGAGTCTGCTTAGTACGAGCTTCCAGAAAATGTGAGGGTATGTGCGTGTTTGACTTATGGGTATAAACCATTATCTATATCTTAACAAGATTACATGACTATAAACAAGGGTGTCATTTGGCCTTTTGAATGCAAAGTTTCTTTTTGTTGTAATACCAAACACCTGCAATTTAAACACCAGTCCGTTTCTTTTTCTCACCAAAATAGAAGTAAACATCTTCTAAATAGAATACAGTAAGAAACAATGAAGAACTGATCCTTTTATTTTTTTTTTAATTTTTTTTTCAACGTTTATTTATTTTTGGGACAGAGAGAGACAGAGCATGAACGGGCGAGGGGCAGAGAGAGAGGGAGACACAGAATCGGAAACAGGCTCCAGGCTCTGAGCCATCAGCCCAGAGCCTGACGCAGGGCTCGAACTCACAGACCGCGAGATCGTGACCTGGCTGAAGTCGGACGCTTAACCGACCAAGCCACCCAGACGCCCCAGAACTGATCCTTTTAAAGTTTATGGTGGTGCCAGCTACGAGTCTTATTATTTATTTAAAAATATTTTTTTTTAATTTTTTTTTTTAACGTTTATTTATTTTTGAGACAGAGAGAGACAGAGCATGAACAGGGGAGGGGCAGAGAGAGAGGGAGACACAGAATCTGAAACAGGCTCCAGGATCTGAGCTGTCAGCACAGAGCCCGATGCGGGGCCCGAACCCACGGACCGCGAGATCATGACCTGAGCCGAAGTCGGCCGCCCAACCGACTGAGCCACCCAGGCACCCCGAAATATTTTAATGTTTGTTTATATTTGAGAGAGAGCACGCACATAAGTGGGGGAGGGACAGAAAGAGAGGGAGACACAGAATCCAAAGTAGGCTCCAGGCTCTAAGCTGTCAGCACAGAGCCCGACGTGGGGCTCGAGCCCACGAACCGCGAGATCATGACCTGAGCCGAAATCGGATGCTTAATCGGCTGAGCCACACGGGTACCCTAAAGTCTTACTATTTTTCACTTGGGCTTGGTTCATTTATTTAGGTAACAAAGCTTTTGAGCTTAGATCACACAGGAACAGTGCTAGGTGCTGTGGGCTAAATCCTGAGTGTGTCCTACCAAAGGGGTCCGCACACTGCAGCCAGCCCCGTGGTGTGTTGTGTGTGAGTCACAAACTGAGGAGATTGTTACGTTTTCACAGGGATATAACAACAAAGAAGAATATGTGACGGTGGTCTATGTGCAAATTGAAAAATATTCACTGTCTGATTCTGTTTCTTTTTTTTTTTTTAACGTTTATTTATTATTGAGAGACAGAGTGTGGGAGGGGCAAAGACACAGAATCAGAAGTAGACTCCAGGCTCTGAGCTGTCAGCGCAGAGCCCAACACGGGGCTCGAACTCACAAATAGTGAGTTCATGGCCTGAGCCGAAGTTGGACACTCAACCGACTGAGCCACACAGGCGCCCCTGATTCTTTACAGAAAAAAAAAAAAAAATCTGGTTTTTTTTGGATCTGTAGCATCTCTGCCTTCCTGAAGCTTATATTTTAGTAGGAAAGAAAAGTAGTAAATGAGAACACATGAATAAGAGAACTTTTAGATTTTGGTAGCCACAAGAAAGGAGATAAGTGGGACTGCAGAATGACTGGAGGCTGAGCAGGGGGTGGGGTTGAGGTGGGATTTTTTTTTTTTTTAATTTTTTTAACGTTTATTTATTTTTGAGACAGAGAGAGACAGAGCATGAACAGGGGAGGGGCAGAGAGAGAGGGGGACACAGAATCTGAAACAGGCTCCAGGCTCTGAGCTGTCAGCACAGAGCCCGACGCGGGGCTCGAACTCACGGACCGTGAGATCATGACCTGAGCTGAAGTCGGACGCTTAACCGACCGAGCCACCCAGGCGCCCCGAGGTGGGATTCTTTTAAAAGGTGACTTTGAGATTGACCTGAGCAATGGGTATGAACAGCCTCCGAAAGAGCTGGACTTTACTAACCTCTCACCCCCTCGTTCCACGTCTCCCATCACCTCCAGTGGCCTGCTTGGCCACAGGGTCAGCTAGATGTTGGTGCTTAGGAAGCCTTCTAGAATGCTCTGTCTTGGGTTACCTGTACCAAAGTATGTATCACATGGAATTGCCTGCTGCTTTCATTTCCCCCTCACTAGACTTGAACTATTTGAGGGTGAGGACATATGTCTTGGTAATCATGTAACTCTAGCATTTACCTCATAAACTAGGTTTAACAGTTAAATCTGTAAACTCAAAATTAGATTACATCAAGTAGGTTGCGAAAGTCAAGGGATTCCTCTGCAAAACAGTCAAGTTTAAAGGCTCTTACCCTTCTTTTACACATACTCTTCCCTCCCCATCCTCTCTACTCTAAGCACTGTCCTCCCTTTGTTTTTAAAACATTTCTTGCCCCAGTGCAAAACTTGCCCGCTTCCCCATCTTATTAAAGGTATCCTCATCCATCCAGTTGATCAAGCCCAAAACAGGGAATTATCTTTGATTCTGTTCATTCCCTCACCCTCGACTCTCACACCCAGTCCTTTAGCACCCATACCTCCAAAACCAGTTCCATTTTCAACGTCTTTGCTGCCATCCCAACCCAGGCCAGCTCTATCCTCCTTCACCTGGACCAGTGCGGCAATGTACTACTGACTGATTTTTCCACGGTCGCTCCTGCCTTCTGTATGTCCATTATTCCTGCAAAGCCAAACAGATCTTTTCAGACTTGGGGCAGGGGGAAAAAATGATCACGTCAGTCCCTCTACTTAAACACTTCAGAGGCTGCCCACTGAACTTAGAATAAAACCTGAACTAAAATATCTGAACTCCGGGCCCTCGATGAATCGGCCACTGTCTCTTCAACCTCATCTCTTAATTGCTCTCAGCCTCTAGCTGCACCCATTTCTCTCCTTCTTAGGACCTTTTATTTTCTGTTGCCTGTTGAGTTATTAGAAGGGACTCAGTGTTAATCTCGTCAACTTTGTGAATATGTGAACCGAGATAGTGGCAAGTTAGCACAACCACAGTGAAATCCCCACCCCAACATCCTTCCCATTCTGAATTTTCATGATCCTGTCTGTGGTACCCAAAGTTCACGGTAATGGGCAACTGACTTAATGCTCGCTATAGTTAAAGGCCTTGGAGGAGGAACTTGGCAACATTATTGCCTCCTAATGGTATTAACGGCTTGTCTTTTTTTCTCTTTCTCCATGCAGAGTATGAGTTGGAAGTAAAGAGGGTGCAAGACATTCTTTCAGGAATAGAGAAACCACAGGTATGTCTTCTGGATTTCTCAGCACAAATGACACATTCTTAAGCATTTCAAGTGTGCTTTTCTTTCACCACATCGTAGGTAAACAAAAGGGCCCCTTCCTATTGCTGATTATTTATAAACTATGAAACAGTGTTGTTATTAATGGAGCATGAAAATATAGAACAACAGTCTTCTGTTCTGTCACAATCCACCAAAATGTGTCCTTTATTTAGATATTCTGAATGCAATTAGGTATTCTTCCCTGCTTCCAAGGACACATAGCGTCCCCCTGACACCCTTCCCTCCCACAGGTCTATACAACTGTTTTCTTTTGGCAATTTCCTTGAACCTGTGTAAATATAGTAATAATAATTTTTGAAAGCCTCAGTGATTCCGAGTATTTTTCCAGGTAAATTTCAAAAAGGCATTTAAATATTAGCTGAAAAGAAGTCCAAGATATTGAGTGTAATGGCAAGAAAAAAAAATTGGTGGGAGTGATGATATTGTGAGGTTTTAGGTCTGATTTTGCCAAATGCTTTGAAATCCAAGTGAAAAATTGAAAACGTTGACTCAGCCTTTCATCTGAGGTCAGAGAGCCAAAGTTCTTTGGATGTTTTCCGGCCCAATTGGAAAACCTTGATCCCTCGTGCGTTTCAAATCCTGAGGCTTTTTAACAGAAGAGCTCAAACATGCCTCAGGGTACACAGTTGAGTTTGACTAAAACCTAAAAGCAGGTGTGTTGGAGTATGGGTCCCACAGGGAACTCCTGGAGCGGGGAGTCTGCACTTACTCTGGTGTAGGGAGCAGGTTGCCACGAGAGTTTTGGGGCATAGAAGTTACATAGTCAGGGCTATACTTTTAGGATGCACGGACGGTTGGCAGATGCATCGGGGTGAGAAAAGGATGGACCCAGGGAGGCAGGCACCAAGAATCTGTTACTGTAGCTCTGGCAGGAGGGTACAGGAGGCAGAATTCAGGTGGTGGCCCTAGGCGTGTCAAGGAGAGGATGCATACCGGAACTGCCTAGAGAAGTCAGTAAGGTGTTATGACCTCTCAGATAGCTGGGCTTTCAGGCTCTGATGCCTCCACTGAGGAGTTGCTGCCTCCAAGAGTCTCCCTTGATTGCTGTCCCTGCCCATCAGATGGGATTCTCCACATGGTATATAGAACCCCTGTGGGTACTGGGTTCTATATACCCACTGGGGTGGGTACTACCCCCAGCTTCACTGTGCTCTGCGTGTATGTATATGTGTAATACATTTTACGCCATTTGCTGTTTCCCAGTAATCTGTGAATTCCTCTAGAATGGGTTTGTGTAGTTTTCATGATTTCCAGTGATATTCTTGGACACGTTGAGTGTGTTTCACTGGCAGGGCACCAAGGAAGTAAATGCAGGGGCAGTCATATATGTCTGGTAGGGCAGTGCTGGGGAGAGAGGGGAACGAGATAGTGATCAGATCACATGCATAGAGTTATAGTTCAAGCTGTGGGAGTAAGAGTGGATGATATTTTGGGGGCTGGGGGGGGAGTATAGGGAGAGGTTAGAAAAAGCTTGGGGACATAATCGTGGTATATAGTACATGTATTCGTGGTATAGCAAAAAGAAGGAAACTCCATGGAGAAAACAGGAGTCCTAATCGAGAAGGCAGAACAACAGGTTATTTGACTGTCTCAAGCACAGTCACAGAACTTCACAGGCCTGCCTTCGTCATGTGAACACACACTGGGTTTTTCTTGAGTTATTCCTTGTCATTTCTTTATGGCAGAAGTGAGAGAGTCTACGTTTGTTAGGATCGTGTGGCTCTAGCAAGATAAAAAAAAAAAAAGCACCATTTAAATGCACTAGTCCTTTCCTTGATTCAGCATTTATTAAGTGCTTACTGTTTACATTTTTTGGAGCAGGGTGGATAGACCAGCTTTTATGTAAACAGATACGACATGAGGTGCAAAATTGGTAAGATTGTCATCTGAGTGGTTAGACAGTCCAAAATGGGTCTCACTAGGCTAGCATCTGTTGGCAGGTGACATTTCTTCTGGAGGCTCTGGGGAGAATCTGTTCCTTCATGTTTTCTGGCTGCTTCTGGAGGTTGCCTGCATTCCTTGGCTCACGGCTCCTTCCATCCTCCTGTCTCCTTCTCTGACTCTGACTTTCCTGCCCCACTCTTTCACTTATAAGGACCCTTGTCACTACACTGAGCCCACCCAAATAATCCAGGATTGTTTCTGTCTCACACGATCTGCAATGAATCACATCTGAAAAGTCCCTTTCACCTTTTAGGGCAACTTATGCATAGGTTCCAGGGATTATGATGGGGACATATTACGGGGGTCATTCCTTCCCCCTTGGCCCCACCCAAACCTTCTCTGCCTGGTGATCGCCCACTCGTCCTTCCCAGCCCAGTAAGTTGTTTACACGTTTTTCCTCCCTTCCTCTTCTCCCCTGTCTCTGTCTGAAGGTCTTATTCATGACTGGGTCTTATTTATCTTTGTGCCTCTAATACCTAGCACTGTCCTTGGCACCTTGTGAACCTTTAACAAATATTTGCTGAATAAACGTGTGGCAGACCGCAATGGCTGCAGCTAGGTTCTGGCAGGGGAGACAAATGCCTGAAGGCCCGCCAGCATCAGATGAGGTTCGGCCAGCATGGTGGAATGTGGGGACAGCCTGGTGCCAGAGCCCCAGGCAGAGGCCTGGAGAGCAAGGGCCTCTGCTTTGCATTCTGGCCCTCTGGGCCTTTAGCTGTCTCTGTGACCTTGGGTAAGTTCCATGACCTCCCTGAGCCTCGGTTTCCTCACCTTCCAAAGGTAGGATGATACATACCACATGGGACTATGGGAGAAGTAAATCATATAGTATTTAGAGAGGACTTGGGATAGGGTATTTCTCTGGAGTTTATAGCATATCAGTATGCAAAAGTGAAATTCCCCACCACACTCTGAAATGGGAGAGGGGTGTCCAGCTGCCTTCCAGGGAAAGAAGCAGAGTTCAGCAAGTTGGGCATTTTCTTCCTGATTTTTTTTTTTCTTTCAGCCACATCTGATAACACGTCTAAATAAAAGGCACATATTTTTTCTCTGAGATTTTGTAGATGATTTGTGTTAGGTGTAGAAGGAATTTTTAAGATTTGTGGGTTCCGGTCATCTTTCTAGAGCTTTGGGCACACTGAGTTGAGCAAGTCATTTACTCTACAGAAACCTGGATACTATAAAGATCCAAATACTGAGTCACGGAGTAAAACCGCACGGATTTGCTAGGTATTTGTCCTGAGACTGTAAGAGTTAGGTAGGTGCCTTGGGGACCAGAGTCCTAGCCACTGCTCTATCAGGGAAACAATTTTGCTCCTGTTCTAAGTGATTGAGGAATAAACCTCTCCCAGTACCTGCCACCTCCAGCCTTTGATCTGCTCTGATGACAGTGCTAGATGCAGCCTCCCACTTACCGCCGGGCTGTTTATTTTCAGGTTGTAAATAAATGTAACCTGCATTGTTTCCCTCTGCTAATGTTTAGCTTGTGGGAACAATTGATTTGTCGGTTCCAGAAGTGAGTGCACTGACCTAAGAGAAACAATTGCCCCTCCAAGAAGCCATTCCTCGAAAAATAAACAACAGTGTATCTGAAAAGGTTTGGCAGTTCTTAGCACTTGAGGGATTATAGAAACAGATGATGGTGAAATTCCTAGATTTGAGTCTCTCTCTCTTTTTTTTTTTTTTTTTTTTTTTGAGTAACGATCTCTGACCTTTTGCTTTTAACTTTTCCATTGTGTTATTATTTTTCATGATGGTACTTCTGAAGTGAAGCCAATATTTCCATGGTAATATTTCCTTAGCGTTCTCCCTAATTGGATCTGCAGGCCTCCCACATAGTTAACTCCAAAGTCCTGACCAGATTTAGAAGCTACTTACTTACTCAGAAATATTTTTTAACATGGGAGGAACAGTTTAGTAACTTGATGAGAGTAATGGTATTTTTGTTCCAAATAATAAATATAATTTGCATATAATATGGCCTAAGAATTAAGATAGTAACATTTTACAGAAAAGTACTAAAATAATGAACAGGAGAGAGGGGGCACAAGGTGAGTGAAAGATGGTGTATCAAATAGCGACGCGATCATACAGTCTTAGGTCCTAATGGATATGCACATATATACGCTTTTAACTAGCAACTGGCCTCAAGTTGGAGTCTACGTTTAACAAATATATAGGCAACAACGATTTCTAGTCAGGATGTAATTATTTAGAAACAAATGATGGTTTTATGACTCCTTCGAGATACTTCAAAACAGTTTAATTTCTCTAAAGTCTTGCTACTTGTAACCTCCCCAACAGACCTTTTACATCTCTGGTGCCAAACAAAGTGTCAGTTTGGGTCTTGCCCAATGATTTTGTAACTAGAGATCATCACTTTTATTATCATCATAAAGGCGATTGACTTCTATTTACAGTCGGATAATTAAACATCAGGAAGTCAGTTCATGTTATGGCTTCTAATCTTTCGGATGTCAGCCATGATGTTCCTTGTGACTGTCAGATTAGCTGCCCTCGTGTAGTTCAGTGGTCACTGCTGGTGAGAAAGTTTTCCCCACGGAGAAAGAGAGAGAGAGAGAGAGAGAGAGAGAGAGAGAGACAGGGACTTAGAAGTTACTGCTCCTCTGAGATTGCTTTCACTCTGAAGTAGGCCTGAACCAGTCAGAGTTCTTAGAGCTCAGGTCTCTCATTAAGGTTATCACCTCCCTGGACACTTAGAGTGTGCGTCCGGTGCTGAGGGTTCCCCTTTACGTGACATTCTCTTGAAGGGCACCATGCAATTTCCTGGCATCATCCTTGAAACGGAAGTGAATTCCAAGTTCTAACAGAAACGAGGCATTCTTTCTCTAGGGAGGATTCCAGTGCCTTAAAGAATGGAAACCTGAGGCCCTGGAGTCTGAAAGAGAGGGAACAGGAGTACAGGGGGGAATTGGTTCCAGACCAGTGGTAGTAATCTAGGTGGCAGGCTGCTTAGCTCCAGGAAAGAATTCTCAGAAGCCATGGCTGCTGTCCTTTGAAAATGATGTAGAGTTCTCAAAGTGTGCTTCCCACAGTCTGGCCTATTGGAAGAGTGCATGTGCACGGAGACCTGCGTTCAGAGGACAGTTTGCTTTCTTAAGGCTTGCTCATGGGAACTAGAGAGGGCGCCTGGGTAGCTTAGTCCATTAAGCGTCTGACTTTAGCTCGAGTCATGATCTCCCAGTTTGTGAGTTCGAGCCCCACATCGGGCTCTCTGCTGTCAGCACAGAGCCCGCTTCAGATCCTCTGTCCCCCTCTCTCTCTCACGTTATCTCTGGGGGCACCTGGGTGGCTCAGTTGGTTAAGCGTCTGACTCCTGATCTCGGCTCAGGTCACGATCTCACGGTTCCTGGAATTGAGCCCCACATCCGGCTCTGTGCTGACAGCGAGGAACCCACTTGGGATTCTTTCTCTCTCCTTTCTCTCTCTCTCTCTCCCTCCCTCCCTCCCCTGCTCTCTCTCTCATTCTCAAAAATAAACATTAGAAGAAAAAAGAAAAAACATCAGGAAGTCCGTTAGTTTTATGAGGTACCAGTACCTCAAGATGACTCATTAATGGTGTATCAAAGAATGCAGCAGATATCCTGGTATGCATTGTAGAAGCACTGCCTTAAAATCTAGTCAGGAGAATGAACGCACAAATAACCAAGTAAGGCACAGTACAATGAAATGATTGCCCAGCATAGGTACCAGCAGAATGTGACCAGAGCACCAAGAAAACAGTGGTTGATTCTCAGCATGGGTTTAGGCAGGAATGTACAGAAACCTTTCCAGAATCGCCCGCAAGCTGCTCTGAGTCTCTCTGTGCCATGGGTCTGCTATGAGGCCATCTCTCACGCACCCGTCTCTCTTCACCATGTTGGTGCTCTTTGAGGCAGAGATCCTATGTTAGAAAGCAGGAAAGTCAGAAGCTAAGTTATAGGGGCATGAAAGGGAATGGCATCCTGAAGGGGTGTATAGCACAGGAGGGTCGGGGGACAGGGCAAGAGAAGATGCCAGTCTGGAGTCATGGCACAAAGGGTGGAGTTTGATTCTTAAGAGTGTCTCCCCAGAGTTTTTTAAGAGATATGTAATGCTGGTCTGCCATCCCCTGTGTCTCCTGTATCAGAAACTCAGACTGTCTCACTCCCTTTGACTTTTATTTTTCATTCAACAGACATTTACTAAGCAACCACTGCTCACAGTTGAATATGACTTGGGTCCTATCCTTAGGAAGTCCCACAGTCCGGTGGGAAGGGTAGACAAATGCCCTAAACTCGATTTGCAGAGGTAAAGATAACCAGGTGCTGTAGAACAGAAGAGTGATAACAGGTGAAAGACTTCAGGGAAGTTTACGTGGGGATAGTGAGGGCTGGCTAGGTCTTAAATGATGAGCAGGGATTTGACTAAATAATTGGTTAAATAGATCTTGCTGCTTTGTCTGTGTGAAATAAAAATGATATGGAGGGATCGCTGCTAAACTTGGAAAGAATGACAGCCTGAAAAGAAATTCAGTATTCACAGTCCATATTATTCATGTTTTTAAATTATTTTGTATTACATTTTAATACTCTGTATTGATCAGATAGTGACAAAAATGGATGAAAAAAGGGGAAACTGAATAGTTTACGTATCTCTACCCATAGACTAATAATCTGTCACTATAAGGTCTTTATGAACATGAAGCTTTAGCATGTATGTTAACCCTTGTTTTTAATGTTATTGAGACCAGTATCCAGAGAGCAGCAAAATAACTTTTAGAAAATTAGAACATCAAAGTTCTGTTGATTTATTGCAAAGAATTAGACTGTGCGTTAGGTTGAGTTTCTCCAGAAACGGACTCTAAAACAAAGATTGGAGTGCAAACAGTGTATCTGGGAGGGGGGGTGCCCCAGGAAGCACCAGCTAGAGTGGGCACCTGGGATGGAAGGGCAGGAAGCCCACTGCAGGGTCTCTTTAGTGAGCAGGTTACGGCCCGAGGTGGCTGGAGCTCAGTCCTGCTGAGAAACAGTGGCGTGGAACCTGCCTCAGTGTAGTTGGTTGTAAGTAAAGGAAGAAAGTTGGGATGTTTGAAGGTGCCAGAGTCCTTTGTTCAAATGAAGTCTTACACAGAGGCTTCCCCAAAAAGAAAAAGGCAGAGCTTAGAGAGGTAAAACATCACCTCCACACACATTTCAGCCTGAGCCATGGTTCTCCTCCCCCATCACTGGGTTCTCCCACAAACTGAGGCCTTCAACGAGGGTGATTTGAAAGGTACTGGCATGGGAGGCTCAGAGGCAAGCGGAAAGTACCTGCGGACATGGCTCCTTCCATGTAACGTGATGGCCATCGTGGCCATCTGAAGTCTCACACTCAACTTCTTACCTTTAAAAAAAAAAAGCTCCCAAACAAGACTGATGACTTTACTTTCTGGAGGATCTAATGTGAATTACGTTATAAGGACAGATGCTTTAGGAGCTATTTTGGACACCAGGACTTTGACAAAAAAGTACTATATATGATGTGTTTTTCATTGTAATTAAAATTGTTCGCCTTGCATTAACACTAAGCCAATTTTATGCCACTACTAATCATGACAAAAATGTTACTGGAAGAAGTAGTGTCTGATGTGTATGAAGTGGATTTGAATAATTTTGTCTGTGTTTTTCTTCCTCAGGTTTCTAATATTCAGGCAAGAGCAGTTGTTTTGTCCTGGGCACCCCCTGTTGGACTTTCCAGTGGACCCCACAGCGGTCTTTCTTTCCCCTACAGTTATGAGGTTGCCTTATCAGACAAAGGACGGGATGGAAAATACAAAATAATTTACAGGTAGCATATATTTCCATGTGTTTTGCTCTTCTGCTAAGCTGTGCAGTTGGAGTCATTAAGGAAAATAAGAAACAGGAGAAGTTTAGAGGCTTTGCAAACTTTTCTTTAAATAGTTCATTTTAAGAATTAGTGATAATTATAATGTCAAGAGTTATTTTTGTCCAGAGTAATTACCAGTCAGAAATGACTTTTGTAGAGCTATTTGATGTTGATGAAATATCATTTGGTTATGTTAGTTTGTCAGTATAGTACTAAAGAAAAATTTCCATTAATGTCTGTCAGGGTTAAAAGTGAGGATGATTTTTAATTTTTATGTACATCAATCATGCACTTACGCGGTTACCTTTTTCGACCCAGACCATTTTCTGGTGTTTTTTTTGAAATTCTCTAATATGGTTTCCTTCCATTTTATCCTGTTTCTTACCATCCACAATAGGTTTCTAGCCTGTTGTAAAGATGCCTTTAGAGCATTTCATTCCAAGACTTTCGTAAATAAGTTTAGCTCACAGGGTAGGGGATTGTCCCTTCTGTGTTACCAACTCCCAGATATTAACCATCTAAATGATTTATAGCCATGTCCTAAATGTGATTAAAAATTTTTAGGGTCAGGCCTTTTCTCTTTTGTAATTGCTAGGCACCGCCCACATTTGCAGAGCAGGAAATCAGAGCATCAGTCTTGTTTTCACTGCTTGTTTGACCTCCCTTTGAGTGGCCCCCAGAATGACCACCAGAGGCCAGCCTAGCGTGGTCACACAAACTGCACTTCTTCCTCTGCCGGAGAGGCTGGCTCTCTGTCCCGTTTCCCTGCTGTACCAGTGCCACCAACCTTGTATCTCCCCAGCCCTGTTGTGAGTTCTTAACTTGCTCCAGGACATGTCTTCTGCACTAAGAAGATGGGTAAGAGACAGGGAAGGAGGCCCATTAGGCACTCTCTCCCCGCCTCACTGCCCACTGTGCCTCCATTGTCCCCTCCCTGGACTCCTGCAGGGATGTCCTCAGCCTCTTCCAATGTCTCCTCTCCTCCTGCTACATAGCCTCCACACGACATAAACCGGGTCACACTGGGTCACTCCCCACTGAAGACACTGCAGTGATTCCCCACTATACTTAGAAAAAAAAAATCCTAACTCCTTACTCCAGCTCACAACTATTTGGTTCTATTTTGAGAAGTCCACATTGGTCAAGAAATACAGAGCACCGTTTGCCCCAGCCGTACCAAGAAACCATGAGATTCTGTCCACGCCAGATGACCACTAGTGGCAGGAGCTAGTCTCAAGTGACCAGGGGGCTAGGCAGATAACGTTAAGTGAGAAAAGGAGGAAGATTGGGGATGGGGTACACAGGAGCACCCCTGCCTTCCTCTGAAGGAGCAGCCCCCGCTCACCTAAAATAGGTTGGTGCCATAAGGGAATGCAGGCCTTAGAATTGCTGATTTCTTTGGATTTTTTCCCCCAAAAAATACTGAAAATCTGAATTTTTATGTAAGCTTTCCTAATGCCAGACTCATTCAGCAAATGCAAAACCACATTAAACATACAGTGCAGGTCAGACATCAGAATTATAGGCAGGGTGTGGACATTGGCCTCCAGTTGGCAACTTTAAAAACATATTTTTATTTAAAATAATTTCAAACTTATAAAATGTTGCAAAAATAAAGGGATCAAGGAATATGCATAGACCCTTTACCCAGATTCACCTATTAGTAGCTTTTTATCCTGTTTGGTTGACCATTGGAGTACTCTTTCTCTCCTCCCAATCTGTATTTTTTCCCATTAGTTGTATATATCATGGCCTTTTACTGCAAAATTCTTCAGTATATTTCCCAGGAATAAGGATATTTTCTGACATCGCTGCAGTGTAATTACCAGCTTCATAAATTTGCATTGATAATATACTTTGATCTAGTCCATCGACCACACGCTGGGTTTGTCAGTTGATTAAATAATGTCTTATAGCATTTTCCTTCCCCTCTAGGACAGAATCCTGGCCAGGGTCAGATATTGCAGTTTGTGCTCATACGTCTTTCACCTTTAATTTGGAACACTAACACAGTATTTTGGGGCACAGAGATTTTTGAAGAGTATAGTCATGTGCCCCGCCCCCCCTCCGAATAATAACCCTCACCTTTTAAAAACTTTCAATGGAACATTCCTTATTTTGTCACGGCTTTTGCCTCATGGCTAAGTTAAGTTTCATTTGCAACTTCTGGTCATATAACTGGGTTTCATTTATGTGAGAGAGCTACTGATTGGTATGTGTATATATCAGAGAGCTATTAGGATTGATATGTGAAGGAAAGCACATTGAAATTTCTTCAAGAGAGATGAGAAGTTGAAGCAATTGGGGTTCCTTCCACGGTGAGTCTGAGAACTACCTTCGGTTGACAACTGGAATAGTTATTTTACACTGAAAATTTATCTCTGTGTTTAATTTCCTTCCTTATTTATTTGTTTTTATGTATTTGCTTTGAAGAATCGATAAGGCCTTTTGGAACTTTTATTAGTATGTTAATCTCACCATTTTCCCGATCTAGGATAGTATGATTGAAAGGAATCTAGGGGTGCCTGGGTGGCTCATTGGTTGAGCGTCTGACTCTTGATTTCAGCTCAGGTCATGATCTTACAGTTTGTGGGATCAAGCTCCGCGTCTGGCTCTGTGCCGACAGTGTGGAGCCTGCTTGGGATTCTCTCCCTCTGCACCTTTCCAGCTCATGCTCTTTCTTTCTCTTTCAAAAAATAAGTTTAAAATATATATATATATATGGGGCGCCTGGGTGGCGCAGTCGGTTAAGCGTCCGACTTCAGCCAGGTCACGATCTTGCGGTCCGTGAGTTCGAGCCCCGCATCGGGCTCTGGGCTGATGGCTCAGAGCCTGGAGCCTGTTTCCGATTCTGTGTCTCCCTCTCTCTCTGCCCCTCGCCCGTTCATGCTCTGTCTCTCTCTGTCCCAAAAATAAATAAACGTTGAAAAAAAATATATATATATATATATACATACATACACAGATACATATGTATGTGTGTGTGTGTGTGTATAGAATCTAATTTTCTAGTTCAGAAGGGTAATAATACCAAATTGGCAAGTTTATTTCTGGTTTATGGTAGAATCAGACATAAGGGTTCTTTAATCATTGCTGGTACATGATGATGAGACCCAAATCCAAAATCAGTCTTACTGTTGAAGCTGGTATCATTGACTAATAAATGATTTTTCTTTGCAGTGGGGAAGAATTAGAATGTAACCTGAAAGATCTCAGACCGGCAACTGATTATCATGTGAGGTGAGTTAGGATATGAGAGCTGACCTGTGTTGGGCATTCAGATTGCTAAAATAAATCGTGTGCTTCTTTTAAAAAGTTTATTGTTAACAGCATTTTCCTAACCAAAAGTTGCTGTTCCTTGGCTCATTGGCCATTCATTAGTGTTCTGCCCTTGACAATGTAGTGATTACACAGAAGTGTTTCTGGTAATAGAAAAATAGATGATACACTGAATCAAATTTTAAAAACTATTTTAAAGATAAATTGTGTATAGTCTAAGATCTTTTGGACTGTATGGTTTAATATACATAATATTTCCTTTCTATAAAACAAATGCATTTTTTTGCCATTGGTAGATCAGTTGTTTGTGATAGCGCATACCTATCTACTGTATGTTCAGCACAAGTGACTAAGTTCTGCCATGTTCCAAGAACACCTTTGGACCTTAAAAGTCAATAGGTTTTGAAAAAAGACAAGTAATGCATATATCAAATTATCTCTGATAAGAATTAACCCAACTTGGCAAAACAGTGAAACAGTGAATCCATATAATCTGAAAGATAGTCTGAAATCTGTACTGTGATTTTTCTGGAGTCTCTGCTGTGACTACTCTGGAAGGCAGGGCTATAACTAATCTTAGAAAGAAATACAGCCAACCGCAGACTTGTGAAGAGGAAAGTATTACATGAACTTGTGCAGAGCTCATCTAATTATTTAAAGATACATTCACATATCCACTTGCAAATAGGTTTCTGAGTGTGGTCCGTAACATTTTTTTAAATTTCAATTTTGACTTACAATTTTTTTTAATTTATAAGTTGACCAGAAATGGTAATTTCATCTAAAAGAGTACACAACAACGGTTTCTCTCTCCATTCTTCAGTTATGTATGTGTATATCAGAATTGTGTAATAGAATTGCAACATCAAGCACACGTTCTTTATTATACTTACCAAAGGTTCCTTTGTAATGGACTAGAGGGAGCATAGCCTAAAAGGAGGAGCATACATTAATTATGAGGAGGCTTGCGTTCTAGTCTGGTTCTGCTGTGAATTAACTGTCGTAACTATGCTTAATCACATAGGTTGGAGGCCACAATTCTTTCTATGACAAAGGTAGGAGAGTAGGGATGTGTTGAGATTACAATACTTTATAAGCCATGTAAACGTTTAAATTAAGTTTAAAGCAATACATAAAAGCAAGGTGTTTTATATGCAGTTTTAAAGTGCTTATCTGCCTCGTTGCTGCGTTGTTTAGAAGAACTCTGTTGCAACTGTCTCTTCCTGTTCAAATCAAAACATTTGGGTTTTGAATCAGTTAGCTTCAGCCCAAACATATTGAATTTTTCACAGTCTATACAAACAAAAAGATTTGTGTGCTTTGTGAAACTGAGATGATAGTAGAAATACTTTATTATTTCAAAAGGTTGATTTAACAGCAAACCAGAGCATGTAACACCGTATAGGGAGCCATGTAAATGTTCTCCATTAGTCGTCAACATATGTGTCCTTTTCTCTCCATCTTTTTTACCAGTTTATTGTTACTGCTTTATAAAGGTTCACTTTATTAATTTTCTGCTCATTCATGAGCTAACAGTGTCTTTTTAAAGACACTTAAATGTCTTCAGGAGTCTGCCCTTTATTTGCCATCCCGTCTGTAGCTTGCCTTCATTTCTTTCTGACTTGTCTTACAAAGGGTGAATTCTGACAAGATTGGCTCATCAGTTCTTTTACGGCCACGTCTTAGGAACATCTTGAACTTCTGGGCAGATAAAAAGGAGTAATTAATGAACTCCCCAAGAGGAATAGGGACATGAGGTAGTGCCTCTCTAGAGGCTTTGGATCCAGACTTTGTCCTGACACATCTGGGACCTCTTGTAACATACATGACACATAGGTGACATAACACCAGAGCCTAAGGCACCACCAACTGTCATTTGGTCTCTTTCTCTGCTTGCCAGAGAGAGAGAAAATTTTCCCTCTTCAGTAGCAAGCTCTTTTAGTATTTAAAAAAAAAAAAAAAAAAAGAGTCTCTCCTAAGAAAAATGTCTACAGTCCAGATTTTACTTTTTTCTTGTCTGGCCCACAGTTCATATAGATCATTCCGTCTCTTGCCTCTTACGGTCTTTCATTTTTCAAGCGAGAGAAGAATCGAAATCCTTCCAGTGCCTGCTTAGATTAGCTTCCTCTGCCTTGAATAGCTTTGGTGAGGCAGCGTGACACGTAGTGGACAGAGCTTGGAATTGGGGGTTAATGGCTCAGTCACTTGCTAAGGGGGTGTGCCGAGGCAAGCCATTTAAACTTAAATGGCCTTGTTTTCTTGTTTCTCATAAAATGAGAATAATAATGATACCGGCTTCAGGAAGATGGTGTGAGAACAAATGAAGTGTATGTGCAAACCTATTATAAGTCTGGAAAGTGTATAAATGTTTTTGTTTGCCCAGAGTTGCTGCAGTGTTTCCACACTCTGATAATAAAAAAAAGACTTCATGATGCAAGTTCTTTGAACCTGTGTATAGTTCGACCATATCACTTACTATTTTATTGGGATAAAGATATATACCATACGTGACACTGGCAAAAAAAGAAGCAAAATCTCTTTTTCTGATGCAGTGGAGTTAATGTTCTCGAAGCCTTAGTTCCAGGAATGTCACCTTCTATCAAATGCAGCAGCCTCAAATAAATGTGAAATTTAAAAGTCACCTATAAGACCTCAAAGGCTGTGTGGAATTTGTTTTCTCAGTCATTTCCATAATATAGGAGCTGCAAAAGAATTCCGTTACTGTACAGCCGCAAAACGAGCAATTATATTCATTGCCATTTTTATTTATTTGTGCATTACCAATTTAGAAAGTGTCACCCCGGTGAGAGTCTGGAGAGCCAAGGATGGAAACAAATGAGATATTTCTTTCAGCATTTCCAAGCAGGCTACCTTCTCCTTCCCGTTCTTAATATTGCACACTTTGACGAAGGCCTGCAGAAGTCTCCGTTCAAATCACTCTTCAATACAGTGAAAGGTTTCTTTCTCAGATCGTATACTAAAGTCCCATCTGTGGCTTCTGGTTCTAACATTTCTTGCCGCCTTTGATTTTGCGACTCTGATTCCCTCCCCTTCATTCTGTTGGTTCCCTGTCTTTATTCGGTGCTTTTTCTCATTTTCAACTTTTTTCTCCCTTATGTTAGTATCGTTTGAGGTCACCCATCAGATATACAAACGTTTTTTTTAATTTTTTTTAAATGCTTTCATTTATTTTTGAGACAGAGAGAGACAGAGCATGAGCAGGGGAGGGGCAGAGAGACGGGGAGACACAGAATCTGAAGCGGGCTCCAGGCTCTGAGCTGTCAGCACAGAGCCTGACGCGGGGCTCGGACTCACGGAGTATGACATCATGACCTGAGCTGAAGTCGGACCCTTGACTGACTGAGCCACCCAGGCGCCCCTACAAACGTTTTTTTAAGCAGCAGTGTCTCAGTCGTGGATGCTGTCCTTGAATGTCTGGTGCTTAGCATCAGTTCCTGGGCAAGACAGCTCGTGACTTCTTGCCAGCAGCCCTCTGCGGTTATGGGAGTCACTTATTAAGAGACCAGTGACATTTATATGTAAGTATATAGGTTTATGTACATAAACGTTTATATTCATTTAGCTATATGAATATTTACACATACTCAAAAATACCTAATTGGTATTCTAACTGGTAGTTACAGAATTAGTACTGACGTTGAAATAATCGTTTTATTTGGGAGTCAAGAATTTATATTTTTATCAATAATAGGATAATCAGGAATTTGAGTGAAGGAATGGATAGCAATTTTATGACACAATTTGAAGCAGTTTTCCAGTCATTGGCATTAACAGTTTGGCAAAGAAGTTGTCCAGAAATGATATCATGTAGCAACATTTCTCAGAAAAATTATGTGATGAAACATTTCCAAAAATACGGTTGACCATCTCAGTACAGAATTATGAAATAGGTGTTATTGACTAGAAACTGTGGCTCCTACTATGTTACAGATGTGCTGGAGGAAGTTGGAGGCAAATTTCTGAAATTCTTGGAGCACCTGTTTCATAATCATTTAGTCAGTATTTAAGCTGAAACAAATGTGAAAATGTAACACAAGATTAATCATATCGTTAGAAAAATGTATCCTTCTTCGCTGTGATAAATGCAAAAGGAACTGAACTTTTTGCTGATTTATTTAACCTAAGAAACTGATCCTACCCCGCTGATGCTCATATCGCTTGATGGTATTTAGAGAAAACACATCACCATCATATGAAAAACATTTTTGCGACCTTCTTAAAAATCACCATTTCCAGAGACATTTCGCTAAAAGTTACTGGTAAACACAGCTGGTGGTTATGACAATTAGTTGCTATTTACTGAACAACTTTAACGGACTGATATATCATGGGGTACTTACATACTATGTCAAATTTTACATACTGTGTATGGCACATTTATATTGCCATATACAATGGATCTTGTTTCCTTTGTGGACAGAGTTTTATGACTACAAAACACTGACCCCTAATTTCAACTGTAACATTCTTTCAGTTGAAAGACCAGAAAAATAATTCCTTGTGGCCCAGACAACTATGTATCTCCAACGTCCTCAAATTTTTACTTCTGCCACCAGGATCTTCGTTCCTCCCGACAATAGTCATCCTCCCAACCTGCCTCTGTCACTCATGTTCTCTAGGCTAATAAGTATGGATTTCCCAAGAATCTCAATAAAGAATGAACTTGACAGAGTCCAAATCTCCCCAGATAAGTAACTGCAGTCTGCCAGCCCTTCACAGGGCCTGTCCCTGCCTCATTTCCTCTGCTCTATTCTCCATGTAGATTTTTGGTGCTGTTTTTGTGAACATTTAGTACCCAGTATACCTGAGTATAGTCTGAATAAGCAAATGCCCAGTGATTATAAAGTGAAATCTACTAGGAACCTAAGCGGGTAAAGAGCTGGGTAAAAGGCAGTGGACAAGCAAATTTATTGCCAGGAAGACAGTAAGAGATGGGGAGGACTCTGAACTGGATAACACCTGCCCCATCTAAAGGCGGACTGTTCTCACCTTTGTCTTGAGTACTATCAGGCGGGTATGCCGCTGTGTTGCTAGAAGCAGAGGTTCATTTTTCTTTTTTTTTTTTTCTTTTTTTTTTTTTAATTTTTTTTTTCAACGTTTATTTATTTTTGGGACAGAGAGAGACAGAGCATGAACGGGGGAGGGGCAGAGAGAGAGGGAGACACAGAATGGGAAACAGGCTCCAGGCTCTGAGCCATCAGCCCAGAGCCTGACGCGGGGCTCGAACTCACGGACCGCGAGATCGTGACCTGGCTGAAGTCGGACGCTTAACCGACTGCGCCACCCAGGCGCCCCTAGAGGTTCATTTTTCTAAATGAGAGATCTCCAGAACTTGTTGTCAGTGTTGGCTTAACCTTTAACCTTCTGTTTCAGAAAATTTCAGATACAGTCAAAAGTGGAGAGTAATTGGGGTGCCCGGGTGGCTTAGTTGGTTGAGCGTCTGACTTAGTCTCAGGTCATGATCTCGTGGTTTATGAATTCGAGCCCTGTGTCGGGCTCTGTGCTGACTGCTCGGAGCCTGGAGCCTGCTTCGGATTCTGTGTCTCCCTCTCTCTCTGCCCCTTCCCAACTCGCACTCTGTCTCTCTCTCCCTCCCTCTCAAAAATAAATAAACATTAAAAAAAATTTTTAAGTGGACAGTAATTGATGGGTTTTCGTATACCCATCATCCGGCTTCTTATTCCCTTGCTGCCCCTCCCTCCTCCTCCTACCCCACATCTGTGTTGAAGTCCAATCTAGACACCATCGTGTTTCATCTATGAACCACATTACCGTCATCACATGCCCATCCAAAATAAGCAAAAATGATAACATTCCTTAACATCTTTAAAATTCAGGGACTCTTTCCATTTCCTCAACTGTCCTAAAAATGAAGGTTTTGTCTCTTCAGTTTGTTGTAGTTGAAATACAAACATGGCCTGAATATTCTGTTTGGTTGGTATCTTATAAATTTCTTTTAATCTATAGGTTTCACCTCCCTTTTCTGTTTTGTCCCCGTGCAATTTATTAGTTAGAATAACTTTTTTTGTCCTGTAGAATTTTCTGCAGTGTGGATTAGGCAGATTGCAACCCTGTAGTTTTGCTTAATATATTCTCTCTGTGTTTCCTATATAATGGGAAGGAGGCTTAATCAGATACAGGTTCCGTTTTTCTGGCAAGGATTTTGTAGGTTGTGGCATTATCGTTCATTAGGAGTGTATAATGTCTGGTGTCTCTTTTTGTACTGACCATTGCCCATGTCCATCCATTCGTGCACAGGGGGCTGTGATATTTTAAATCACTCTATTTTTTCCCTCTCTCCCACACATAGCTTGGGCCAGATGTAACCCATGAGCCACCAGCTGGAGAATCCAACTGATCTACTAAAGTTTAGGCAGGAACCCTGCCCACGTCTGGAATATTCTGTGATTCATTTTAAGTAATTTACTCCTAGTGAGCCTATCCTAATACATGGAAATGATCTAGCCAAATCTACCATTTCCTTTTATATTATCATGTTCCTATATTTAGGACATGCAAAAAGGAACATTTGTTTTCATCAGGTTGGGTGAAGAGCATCCTAGTAAGTGTATTTGTTTGGATCAGATGTTGTGGTGTCCTCCCCTAAGACAAAGAAATCAAGTATCCAGTCATCTGTCTCTTACCTTTTAGGGTGGCAAATAGCATTAGTGATTTTAACTTGCATGACCTCTATAAATTCTTTTGATAGACCTTGAGGAGAAGGGACTTTGCAAATCACACACCTAATTAGGTCCTGTTTTCCATAATGTTGTTATCTTTAGCTCTTGTTTATGTTCGCTGAGTAGAGTGAGGGGAGGTGGAGTGTGGGTGCTCAGAGAAGCATAATTGCAGGATGAGTAAGGACGGTAGGCAATAGAGGACAGCAGTTAGATTTACACGGCTGCATTCAGTTGAGGCAACTTTCTAGCCGTGTAGCTCTGGAAAGTTTACTTCCCCTCTGGATTCTGAGTTTTCTTCTGTCTTTAATGGGACCTCACAAATTAAGGGCTTGATGTATTTGCCAGTTCTGAATAGCTTGAATCCTTGCATCTTTTTTAGGCAGCAAAAGTTTCTTTGTTGTCTTTTAAAACGAGTAGGTTTTCACATTGGGATTTTTTTAATGCTGAGTATTTTAAAAATGGAAAAATAGAAAGGAAGATGATAAAAATCAACATAGCCCTATTTTAGGATATTTGAAAGAAGTATAGTTTTATAATAGCACATTATGTGCTTTTTCTTCATAGCTTCTCTGGAGAAATCAGACCCATATGTTCGGTGTTGAGCCAGGCATTTTAATGTGCAGAGTACCCATCTTTAATCTCGGCACCAGGTGCAAAAGTGAAATGTTCACATGGATAAGCTGTACCTGAACATTGTTTTTGTTGAGTTAGAGATGCACTTGGCAGTAACAAGCATACCGTCTGTATTTCTCCCAAACATCTGCAGTGTTATCAACAGTTTAAAGATGTTATCTATTCTACCCCATTGTGTATACTTCTTCTCTAGTTTGTAGGCTTGTCCCTTTTCGGCCAACCCTTAACTCTTCTTTCAGTCTTCTTCCAGACAGAGTCAACTGGAGAGTGGTTCATGGTTTTAGAATGGATATTTGAAGACCACTTTGGGGATTAGGATGTTTTCTTATTCAGCATATTCTTTTCCAGTCAGTAGACCCAGCCTATCTTAATTGGGGCTGAGGGTTCTGACAATTCATGGAAGGAGAGAATGAGTTGAGGCACATTCCCTGCTGGGGTGATTATCCCCTGGAGATGCTGGCCACAGTTAGGTCAGGACATCCAGGAGATAAGAAGGAGTCATGGTGTGCAGCACCTCAATTCTGTTCCTCTCTGGAAAAAGGCCTGGGGCAAAGCACAGATATAAACCCTGGTCATCTGTGATGGGCCACTGCCACTGACTGTTTGTCTGTTTGTTTCCAGGGTATATGCCATGTACAATTCCGTAAAGGGATCCTGCTCCGAGCCAGTTAGCTTCACCACCCACAGCTGCGCACCTGAATGTCCCTTCCCACCTAAGCTGGCACACAGGAGCAAAAGTTCACTAACCTTGCAATGGAAGGTGGGTAGCTCAAAGTGTCGGGAACAATGTGAAGAGTAGCCATTTGGAAAATTTTTATTTAGCATTACTCCAGTTTTGTGATGGTGTTAGATTTTCTACATAGTAAGTGTGTGAAACAAATCTTTATGATATCAAAAGTTGGTATGTCTATAAAAATTGGGCAGAGCGGTAGTAGATGGAACTACAAAAAGAAGTTTGAGCTCTCAGGGCACCTGGGTGGCTCAGTCGGTTAGGCATCTGACTCTTGGTTTTGGCTCAGGTCATGATCTCGCAGTTTGTGAGTTTGAGCCCTGCATCATTGTCTACACTGACAGTACAGAGACTGCTTGGGATATTCTCTCTGTCTCTCTCTCTGTCTCTCTCTCTCTCTCTCTCTCTCTCTGCCCCTCCCTTGCGTTCTCGCTCTCAAAAAAAAAAAAAAATACACTTAAAAAACATTTAGCTCTCTTTGCAGGGATAAATCTTTTAGAATCATAAGCAATGCCTTATAGGTGATATAAATACTTAGATAACTGAATTTCGTCACTTTTTTAAGTTTATTTATTTTGAGAGAGAGCAAGAGTGGGGGAGGGGCAAAGAGAAAGGGAGAGAGAGAGAATCCCAAGCAGGCTCTGAGCCTGATGCAGGGCCTCGATCCCACGAACCGTGAGATCATGACCTGAGCCAGAATCCAGAGTCAGACGTTTAAATGACTGAGCCACCCAGGCACCCCTGAATTTCATCGCTTTCTAATGGTTTACTTCATTTCAGGAAACAGTTGAGGACTTTAGTAAAAAGTTTTTATAAAGAAAGATTTAGAAAAAAGTAAGTTTTGGGCTCCATTGGCTTCTTTCAGTGGCAACTCTGAAATGTTTAATATTTAAAACTGCCTAGAATTTTTAGTGTTCTAAACTACATTAAGACTTAATTCATTTTTACTAACTAGGCCTTAGATCTATTAGGATTACCAATTATTTTTTAAAGTCTAAGTTACATAGTAGTTTTCATAAAATACAGTTCACTGACTACAAATCGCTCCTGCCAAAGAGAGGTCCTAAAGGTGTATTGTTAGCTCATTAGTCACAGTTGTGTGTTTGCAAGAAAACAGTAGATTCTGTTATCAATATCTATAGTAATTATTTCTCTATGTTTATATATTTTTTAAATGTTTGGTTTTTTTGGGGGGGGGGGATGGCAGAGAGAAAGGGGGACAGGATCCAAAGCAGGCTCTGTGCTGACAGTAGAGAGCCCAATGGGGAACTCGAACGCACCAACCGTGAGATCATGACCTGAGCAAAAGTCGGATGCTTAACCGACTGAGCCACCCAGACACCCCTCTCTGTTTATATTTTAAAATGTGTTTAAGATGTGAATTTTTAGAGGTAGAGATAAAAATTTGTGGTGTTTGGGGAATACACTAATGTGTAAACGAAATAAGATGGCTAGGGAGGTCTCTTATTGGTAAAGATATATTTTGCCCTTTGGTTTCTAGACCAGGAGGTTGAATTTAACCAGGGCATCCATAAAAGCCATTGAGAGTAGTGGTTAGCAGCAAAGCATGGGCTTCTGGAGACCCCTCTCGTGTGGGCTGCGTTCTCATAGGCACTGGCCAACATGGAGTATGTTACTTGGCAAAGGCAAAGCTTAGACTGGCTTAGAATCTGAACTATTTTATTTTCCTTCCTGGCTTCCAGGGATAATCCAGGTCAGTGATTCCCTACCTTTTCCGAGTTGTAACACTCAACTAACCGGTCGTCATTGTTTCAGCCCTTGGAGATACATATTTTAAAACATGTTCTCTATTTGCACGTATACGCACATAAGCATATCTTTTTTAAAGAAAAGAATTAAAATTCATTTTGTTTGCAAAATACAAGAAATCTTCTTAAGACTGCCAGAGGGACCCCGGGGTCTTATAAACCTAAAGTTGGGAATCACTGATACATACTCTGCTTAAAACCTGGATGAAATTCGGGTCTTTGGCAGACCAGCATCTTCAAGAAAAAGTTTACTTATTAGGACGAAAGTATTTCACATTTTCTTTCTCCTTTTATTTAATTATAGATCAGAAACATACATTTGTTCCATTAAGTCATGTACAAACTTGAAAGTTCTGGATTCAGTTCAGTGTTTGCTTAAATGTCCTTAGAACAGATCTCCTGATCACAGTGCTCTAGCTGAGGGGCACAAGGACAGGGGACAGTGCTGTCACTGCCCAGCTGCCCTTGGATCCAGGAAAACATCGAGAGAGTGCAAGATCTAACTTCTTATTAGTCAGCAATAGGAGATTGGGCAATACAAAAACCAAAGTCGGTGTTCCCACCCTCAAGGAATTAAGAACTCGGTGGTGGGGCAGGAAGTGTATCATAGAAGAAAGTACTGAAAGAACAGTTTCTCTAGCAAAATTTGTAAACATCATAAATGTAGTTCTTATCTTAGAAATGTGTTCTCATCTAAAACTTTGTGTCCATTACTTAGAACTTCAGATGTATCCCTGTCTACCAAATTGAGCTCACAAAAGCCTGAAATTACGGTTCAGTAGGACATACAGCACTCCCCTGAAATCTGGCTTTGAGACTCAGATTATATGACTCAGAAGATGAAAGGAGAAGGAAGGAAGGAAAGGAGGGAGAAGAGTTTCTTTATGAATTTGACTAATATTTACTGAGCCCTTGATGTCGTTTTATTATTAGCCAAAATAAAACAACCGCTTTTGTTTACTGAGTGCTTCCTCAGTACCTGGTATCGGGTAGGTGGTTGATATATATATTCTCCCAATTACTTGTCGCATCCATTTATTCTTGGAACACAATATTAAACAATGATATTAAGGGCCTAACAAAAGACCACACATGACAAACAGCCAAGCCGGGTTTTAGTGTAACTCCAGTGACCTGGCTGCCCTTTACTAGGTAGGACAGTGCCGTTTGTGGGGCTCCAGCTCTTTCCTGGGGAAGGGGCCAGGCCCAGACACATTTGTGCAATGAGGGAGTGGTCTCCTCTTCCTTCTGGTTGCCTGCTCCCTGCAGCACCCCCTTCTGGCAGGTCTAACCCTGCACAGCACTCGTCTCCAAAGTTTTCTGCCCCCCTTCCCATTGTCCAAGGCCTGTTTCTTAGTGAAATAGACCTCAGCATGCTTTTAAGAGGAAAGCAAATTATGAAACTTCTTTTTGCTAACATGTGAAGGGCTAATTGCTCTTGGTAATTTCTCAGGGGATCTCATCATTTTTCCTCATTTTTTTTTTTTTTTTAAGGGAAATCTCAGTGGCACAGAAGGCTCTCTAATCTTAAGCACTTAAAAAAAAAAAAAAAAAAAAAGCAACTGTATGGAGGAAGTTACAAAACTATAGACTCTTGACCCTGAACCTAGCTGGGTCAGATTTACCCCCGCAAGACTCCAAGCAGCATCTAAGTTTCTCAGCTTCCTTTTTAATCTCTCCCTTCTTAACGTGCTTCTTGAAAGTTTCATCCCCAGAGGAAGTAGGGCACCAAGTAGGTGTAAAGGTAGAGGCAGTGGGGAAAGCAGGTTTGGCTCTTTGTGTGGGACATGATTTATTATTGGGGGGGGGGGGGGGGGGGCTTTCTCTACAGTTGAATTGTATTAAAATTCATTTGTGGTAATGTTTCCCAAGGAAATGCAGGAGCCACCGGGGTGATCCCTCTTTTAGGGGAGAGCACAGGACTAGCATAGGTACTGTATTCGAATCAAGTGGGTAGCTCCTAAGTTTTGTCTGTGAACAGCTTTCTCTCATCTCATTTTACTATTTTTCTTCTTTTCAGGCACCAATTGACAATGGTTCAAAAATCACCAACTACCTTTTAGAATGGGATGAGGTAAGCGTATTTTCATATCCATCCAACTAAAACGCCACGGCAGAAACAAAGTTGCTGAACAAATAACCATTTTATGCTTTTTTAAGATGCACTAAACACATGGGGGAGGAAAGAACGTAAATAGAGAAAAGTTTAAAACCTATAGTATTGACTGTGGAAAAGGAGAACAGACTAAAGTCGCATAATGAATTGTATTAGATTGCATTAAATGTATGTACTTGCTTTATTTGCAAGAAATTCTACTGAAAGAAAAGACAGGGTCTTATCTATTATGGAGTCCCTAGTGCCCAGCCAGCCATCAATTAGTATTATAAATCGACTGCTCTGTTGTCTTGAGTGCTCAGGGCCATTCTGCATAGATGGTTTTGATAAGGTAACCCACACTGTGGCTTAGGAAACGTAATTTGTTTCTGCTTTTTGAAGCCATGGATGAACATTGGTGTTGCACCATTGGGTGTTCTCTGTGGGACAGTTGGAGCCATGCCTGGAGGTCTCACTCTACCAATGGCACGTGTGATCATCCTGTGGACTAGAGCACCCTATAACAGGCTACCTTCTTGCTGTTTCTGTCACCAGAGGTCCTAGGGTGGTATCCATGGTGAAGTTTCCTTGTTCTCAAGGCCGCTGGGTGCTGAATGGTGACCCTGTGCGTTTCTGGCCTTGCTAACACCACCCACAGAATCTCAGGCAGGAAATGCTGGATGCAGAAAGAAGCCTTTCGTTTCTAAAAAGGGACTGTACTTATTGTCCCTGTGGCTGTTAGTTCTATTCATTCATTCGTTCATTCACCCTTGCTCTATTCTATCTGTCAGTGATTGAGCAAACAGACGAAGATTTAAGAATAGGAAATGTGGAATTGGGAGAGAAATGCAAGTTAATAGTCTTTGTGACTTAAATTCAGGGGGATTTTAAAGGTTCAGAATACAGGCTTAGGCAAAAAGTGACTTGTCGAGTGTGGAAAAAATATTCCCACCAAATGTAGAACGAAATTGGACAAAACTCGCACGTGCAATTTTGATGTGAAAAAGGGAGCCCTTCGTCACTTTCTGCAGAAGTGTGTTTTCGCATCTGGGTTGCATCTGAACGCTGGGGCTCCATGTTACCAAAGACAACGATCTATTGTTCTGGGGATCCTTGTGAATAGTTCCTATGTACAGATTGGTGAAATCTCAGACTTGACCAGGATATTTTACAGATTAGGTGGGTTTCATATTAAAGTGGTTTGAAGGGAAAACGAAACCACCCCCATGGCTCTTGTGGACAGAGATTTTTATAGGCAGTGCAGAAGGCTGGAAAGGAGCCTGGCCGACCTGTGAGCACATGGCCACACCTTGCCATCTCCCCCCTCCTCCGTAAGGACGAGTGAGTGTTGACTGAGAGTGTTTTTAAGTGTCTGTTGGTGTGTTGCACTGATGTGCCTGATGCTTTTTCTCATATCTTGAGGTTTTACATCAAGATAGAATTTACCACTAAAGAGGAGGCAGGTTTTCATCTCAGATCTCCTCTCCGAGCTGTGCGTCTGTGTGTGTGTGTGCTATGTTTTTTTTTTTTGTTTTTTTTGTTTCTTTTTGCTGCTTTGGACCATGGCCTCATAAGTGAAGTAAGGTCAGAGAAGTCGAGTATTTGGATGGGAAACCTCCAAGGAAAACCCAGGTGCTGCAGGAAATGGTCATGGTGACTCAGTTGTTGGCCTTCTTCCCTTTGAATTTGGATGGAAAGTGTCCTGGCGGGATGCGTGGAGGAAATAAGCTACAGCGTCACATGAAATGGAGAAGCTTTGTCTAATGACCGTTTATAATCAGTAGTACCCACTATAGGCTCGCGACCGCACAATGTTAAATTGTTCATTTTTTTGCCTTCTCCTGCCTCTCCCTGCTTGCTGTCTTTCCATCCTCTCCTTGCTCCCATCTTCATTCTTCAGGCTTTGTCCTTCCTCTTCATTTTCTCTCCCACTTGCTAATTCCTGCTGGTGTTGACTCTCTTAAGCCTTATCGAAGATTCCAGGTGAGTGAACTCCCACCTACCATAGACCTTTTGCCAACATAGGAATGCTTTTGTCTTCCGTGGCTTACTATTCACCTTCTAGAAAGACTTCTGGACCCTAAACTCTCTGGAGTGTTCTCTGACCTTTAAGTCCTGTGAGCTCCCTGAAAGGAGAGGATAGTTGAAAGAACACCAAGATGAGGGGCTGTAAATTCTGTTCTAGGTTTTATACTGGCAGCTTGACCTCTCCAGTCCTCAGTTTACCCATCAGCTCATGTATACTTACGTCATTGACACTCTCTCAAAACTCCTTATTTAGGATTGTCCCTTCTGATAAGAGTCTATTTTAGGATCCTTTTCACTGTTGTTTGTTTATTAAATACTTGAGCATTCGTGGAACAGACCCTCAGTGTCTCAACACTCTACACTGTCCTGTGAGGGATCTGTGACATAGGGAAGCTCTCTTACTCTGAGAGCTGAAAAAAGCTCATGTAATGCTATCCTCCTGTACTTTTTTAAACAGGCATAAATAAAACAGACTTAACCACTTGCTTCTCAAATTTTTCCATCAAATAGCTTTTTTGCTTTATATGCTGGCTCTCTCCTTTTCAGTCCCTCCGAAAAAGATTTTAAAATGGTGTCATTGGGTTTCCTGACAGTGAGAATAGAAGCAATAGTAACCAATTCATTCCTGCCTGTTGTGTCATTTCAGAAGTAATGTTTCTGACAGAAACTAATAGCTTGTATTTCTAAATTCGGGGCTAGGTTGGGGATCAGTAGCCCTCTTGAGGCACCTCACTTAGGTTGGTTTTTGCACCCCCTCCCCGCCATTCCCATGCTACTCATGACTTCGTGAAGGAAGAAAATCAGATGCACAGAGAACGACATCTGACCTCCAGGAAGTGTGAGCACATGGGGCCCTGGGTATCCCTTTAAAACCTTCTGCTGCCCTTCAAAACCTTCTGCTGGTAGTCTCTGGACTCAGGTACATCTAGTACCAGGAACTATTTCCAGAATCTGCCCTAGTGGAGCATAATGCCCCGGGAAGAGCCAATAGTTAATCAATAGCTAACTGCTGCTGGTCTCTAAGGTCAGGTGTAGCCCTAATGGGTCACAGGAAACAGAAACCTGTTACAGCTCAGGGGGAAGCTGATACTCTCTCTCCCCTAAACTCATTGTCTTTAATGTTGCATTACTGTTCCACAGAATTCACTTGGAAATTACTCACTAATTGTTCTGCCAGAGGTTAGCTGCCTACTTTTCTCTGTTAGTAATCATAACTAGATAGTCCTTGAGTTTTAAGTCAGGGTGGGAAGTAACTCTGACTGGGAGATGGTAATGAGCCACCAAAAATGGACCACACGGGTGTCACTGGCTTTTCAGCTGTGGCCATCAGTTTTGATCTTCCCCTGAGACGGAGCAGTTTTCATAATGTGGAAAGGTACGCACTTTGCTGGTCCCTTCCTCCTCCTGTGGTGACTCAGATGAGTTGTGGCGTTTACAGGCATGGGACCTGAGAGCCGACCTTGCATTTTTATAGACTTTTAGCCACTGTTTGCCTCCGGGAGATACCATTGGAAAGGAAGGAGGTCATTTTTAAAGTACTGTTCTACTTGACTGTTGGATGAGCCACCATTATATTTTAACCTCTTCCTGATCACAGTGTGGCCCCCACCCCCACGTTTACCCCTACATTTGCATTTTAATTCACAAGTCATAGGCTTCCGGCTGGCAGAAAGCAGGCCCAAAGCCTTATGAGGGTTTCTTTCTTTTGCTAGATTTGAGTTGTATACCCAGCCTGACTTCAAAGAAACAGCAAACTTACCGCTTTATGAATCCAGTTTTAGTTTAATCCAGAATTATGAGTAGGAGAACACAGCAAAACCATGCTTCGATGCTAGGTTTCTCAAGGTGAACGTTCTTTCCCACAATGGAGATTTGGGGATAGGAGTTCAGGAGGGAGGACCTACTGCTTAAAGCTCACTACCCCATCCACTAACCCTCCCTGCCCGAGAGCTAACCAACCCCTTTGTCCTGCCCACATCCCTCTTTTGGGCACCTCCAGAGCCACATTATCTGCCCTGTTGCTTCTCTGCCCGATGGCACTGAGGTATCCAGTAGGGGGTGGGAGTTTTTCTCTAGAAGCTAAAATGTAGGGATTGAGGACAGATCTCTCTAGGGTAGGGAGGGGCTTTTACTAAAAAGAATTAGTAACCTCCAGTTGACTTGCACATCAATGCCTGCTCGGTCTGTTTTAAGGGATGGTGATCTGGCCTTTTTCTTTTCTTTTCTTTTCTTTTCTTTTCTTTTCTTTTCTTTTTTTTTTTAACGAGTAAAAGAACAAACTTCACAGTCAGATAGGAACTTTCTTTTCCATTTTAGAAAACGTTCAGTCCTGTAAAGGAAGTGTGTATGGAAACTTGTCAACAGAGTTTTACTCTTAGATAAGGTTTTCGGTTGTACCATATAGAAGCCATACCTGGTGCTGTGTGGCCTGGAACCCTATTGCTGATATGTCTCAGTCACATGGCATCCACTGAGGGAGACTTGGATTCCGAGCGTCTGCTTTATCTCTTACCAGTCAAGCAAGTAACTGAGGCCCCAAGTCTTAGCTTCCCCACTCGAAATCAGTGTCCGTTATCCCACTGGGGTTCGGTGGGTTAACTTGGGCAACAGCAGATGCAGTGTAATGAGTATTTCATGTCCCCTAAGTGCATATTAGGATCTGGGGCAGGAAAAGTCAGCCGTTAGAAGGACTGTATGAGGAGATTGTGACATTCTTCTGTGGAACTTTGAGGAGCCTTGAGGCTAGTGTCTCCAGTTTGAACAAAACAAACACGGATGTCAGTGCTATATATAGATGTTAATTTGCCATTAGCTTGGCTTCCGGACATGACATGTAGAGAACATATGAAAGAACCAAAAAAAAATAGCTTTGTGGGAATGTGACTAGTACAGTTCCCAAGATTCTTCCTCCCATGTGACTCAGCTAGCCCAGATAGGAATTTCACATGTGGCCGTCCTGGTGACTAATGAGCCAACACAGCTGCAAAACATAGGCGACTAAGAATGACATAAATGCCACAGAAATCAAGGAAGTATAATTTGACGTAGAAAGAGCAGGGGAGGCCAGCAGCAGGTGGAGCCCACAAAGCCCCTGGGGACCCATTATCGAGCCAAACCACGCTCAGCAGTCCTGTTGCAGAAACCTCATGGAGCTGACAGCAGGCCATAGATTGTCGCTCCGTAGACACTTAGGAAGAGCCAACTTAGCTCATTTAGGGATTGAGCTGGCCCCTTAGCAGGTGCTTGGTAATTAGTTTACTAAAAACATTGCTTCTTAGCTTAGGTGTCACACAATTAGCACTGATAACCTTTCAGAATGCTTCTTGGCACCAGTGAATTTGCCCATGGCTTCTCTGGTTGGACAGACAGCCATTCATGGAAGGTACTGGAGCTTCAGCAAAACAGTGACTTCCTGGGTCTCCTACAGTGCGGGAGAGAGCCCCCTGAAAATCCAGCCGACGCTTTCTCCAAGGTGCCGCACTGCTTTGGTTGCGTAGCGTTGGTGCAGTGAGAAAACTGGTTTGCATTCCCCAAGGCATCGCCCCTGCCTGACTGAAATATAAGGGAAGCTGCCACTTGCCAGGCCTGTGTGCTCTTTCAGTCATTCTCGGGGAACGCCCTCATGGAGATTGCAGAGTGGGGTCCCGGGATCATGTGGCACTCGCTCCATCACAAACCATCTTTCACACAGGAGCCTTAAGCCCAGTCAGTGACCTGGCAGAGTAGTAGTGTTTTGCCACATCACAGACCTTCAGTGCCACACCCACGGGTGGTTTCAGAGAGCCGGGGGGGGGGGGGGGGGGGGCAGCATCCTCCCCTGTAGGCTCTGTTGGTGGGAAGTAGGCCAGGATAGATTTAGAACTGAGAGGGGCTCATGGGTACCAAAGGCAGAGCTAAGTTAAAAGGAGCCCTCACTTTTAGGGACCTCCGCCCCAGATATCTGCACACCTGAAGCAGATTCTGTCATTTGTCATGTGTGCAGGATGGGTTATTGTGTGTTTGGGGAGCAGACTTTGTGGGCAACTTCTGGCTGCTACTAAATGACAAATCCCTTTCTTGGTCCGTGGCACCTAATTTATCAACTCATGTTTTTCATGCTTGTTGGATGCCAGCTGGAAGATGACTGCCTTGTGCCTTGGCCAGGTGGATGGACTAAGTCCGTCCATGCCGTGGTTCACGCGTCAATACTACGGCAGCCTGTCCTACAGTCACCCCTTGCTACTTTCCTTTCCCTTCTCTGGGCCAGTGGCAACCTTCTGGTCTTATCAAAGCACTGGACATTCAGATGAGCCTCCATATTGGGAGGAATATATAGGAACGTTGTATTCCTTGGATTCAAATCAGAGGACCTGCTGATTATCCTTGACTATTTCAGGGACCTAAGCCTCTCCCACTAATAGAAACATCTAGTGTGCCAAGGGCTAAGATGCATGCAGTATTTATTTAGTAACATGCAACACAAACAATCCCACCCCCCTTTTCTTACCCGTGAAAGTAACTCTGTGCCAGTGTGCTCAAAATGAAAGAGCCATCACTGAGGGGAGAGTGAGGTTTGGCACGAGGAACCTTTGAATCCACCCAGATGTGGAGCGTCTCTACCCCCTGTTAGGAACCCCTCCTTATATATGGTTATGCTGAACGCATACACGCTCTTTTATTTCTCAAGCCAACATTTATCTTTGATGTTGCCTAGGGCCGGCCAGTGCTGGCACGACTTCTAAATATAGACGTACTAGCAGACTAAATCTTTGAGGCTGGCAGTAGTTCAGTTGGCCAGCGCAACTTTATTTTTTATTTGATTTATCGTTGCCATTTTTGACAGGTTGGACTATACTGTTACAGAGAGTGCCCAGCCCCAGAATCATTCGGCCCAGGTCTCGATCCAGCAGCCCTGGGCCACGAGCACATGACAACTGATAAGCAAGTTCACGTAACTTCTTTAGCAGGCAGTTAGTTACCAAACCTGGTAAGAGCAGCTCAGCTCCGGAAGGCAGTGGGTGCGGCTGTGAAAGAACCTGTGAGACAAGGAGGTCGATGGAAAGAGGCCTAAGGTTAAGAAACATCAGGAAGAGTTCTCATGACCAGAGGGAGGTGGTTCTCCATGGATTCTAACGCCCTTGTGGTGGCCGCTCTGATTTCCTTGTGCCAGGAATCAAGCTGTCTTAAAGAGGAACAGGAAGGATCTTCTCCAATCTATTAATTAGAAGGCAATTGAAAATATCAGCCAACTTCAGCTAGTAGTGCCAGTGTGGGGAATACAGGCTCCCAGGGTTGTTAGTGCCAGGCTAATTGGAAATGTTAGCCAAAGCAACCACATTCCCCACAGTCTCCAGAATTACTCTTGGCAGAAAAATACTGTAGCCTGAATTAATTGAGTTAGGCATGAGTTATATGTATAGAATCAGCCGTGGATGTGTTAAATAAGCTCTTTTCAATGGGAAACCAACCCATTTAGAGGATTCATCTTCCCAAGTACTGAGGGCAGCTTTATGAAGACATGGAAATTAATAAAGAAGGAAAAGTGACTTGAAAAAATAGTCTTTTAGTTACATAGTTCTACAAATTAAGAGTTACTTTTAAACATATTTTAACCTTAAAAATCAGTTGCATTTTATGAAACGGATCAAATGCCTTTTATTTAGCAGTTTTTAAATAAGCAGACCCATCTGTAAATTGACATCTCTACTGGAACTTTATTCCATTATGGGTTTGTGAACAGATACCACAGAGAGGTGCAAACCTAGTACCACGTGGTGGTCATCTGAAAGGTTTTTTAATTTGTTCACTCCAGTAGCTTTAGGCTACACCATACCTGAACCGTCCCCAAAAGACGGTTGCATGTCTATATTTTAAAATGTGTCCGGGGCGCCTGCGTGGCTCAGTTGGTTAAGTGTCCAACTCTTGATTTTGCCTCAGGTCATGATCTCACAGTTCCTGAGATTGAGCCCCGTGTCAGGCTCAGTGCTGACAGCGCAGAGCCTGCTTGGGATTTTGTCTCTCCCCCTCTTCTCTGCCCCTTCCCTGCTTGCACACTCTCTCTCTCTCTTCTCTCTCTCTCAAAAATAAATAAATCAACTTTAAAAAAATCTCCCGTTTCTCTACAGCGTTTGGGATAGTATTAAAAATCTTGCGTCAGTCTAAAATATAACGCTGTACGGTGTAGTAACCGCATTGCCCTTGCTTAACAATTTGGGTTGACTTTATCATCTAGGAATCTGGTTACAGTTTTAGCTGCCACAAAAATTCTTAAAATCTTTTCAGAGGCCTTACTTTGTTGGAGGGCTTTGAGGAAAAAAGGCATGTACCAAGTGCATACAGAAAATAGAACCCTTTATTCAGTCAGACATTAAACATTTGGGTTCTAGCACGCACCTTCCACTCCCTTACCTCCTAGCTATTTATGACATGAGGGGAATTTATGAAAGTTCACTGAGAAACATCATACTATTAAACATACATGGACATCAAAATAGATGAGTGCATAACACTCATCTATCACAAGTTCATAATATCGCATAACAGATTACCTCAAAACCGGATGGCTTAAAACAATTACTTTCTTAGGCTCATGCGTTCTCAGTTGGGAATCTGAACCAGGCACTGGGGGAATGAAGTATGTGTTCCACAATTTCTAGAGCTTCAGCTGGACAGAGAGGCTCATTGATTGGGATCTGGAATCTTCTGGTGGAGTCTTGACTCGCTAGTGGTCACTGCTGGCTTGGATGGAACGTCATCTGGGGCTCCCTTGCAACGTGGCAGCCCCAGAGGAGTCAGAGTTGCGAAAAATGAGTCTTCTGGGGAAAAGACAGAGCTTTATCACCTCTTCAGACCTAGCTTTGGAAGTCACACAGCTTCATTTCCACTCTATTCTGTCAGTAGCAAGCGCGTCACGATGTCACAAGCCCACTCAAGTTCGAGGGAAAGGACCGTAGACTTTCTTAGTCATGCAAAACCATTAAAAACCTTCTTTTCCCCTTGTCTTTGTATAGCACATACAGTGTTTCAGGTACTGAGTCCTAAGATCGTCAGATACAAGGTCGCAGACTTTGAAGGGCAAAGTCTTGTTCCTACCTCTGCTTCTCTTCCAAGTGTCCTGGGAAGAGGGAGAAGGAAGGCAAATATGTACCCGGGGATGCAGTGGTAGGTAGGACGGCACTCATCCTGGCACCCGGTACAGTTCTGCTAGCCCGGAGGGTGTGGCTTGGGGGCGCTCAAACACTGCTCTTCTCAGTTAATAGATGGAAGACATCACTGCCTGCTCCCTTACTGGTAAGGACAGGGAACCCGTGAGATGAACAGTATTCCTGCCACAGGTGTCACACTTGAAAAGCAGGACCATGTGTCCTTTTCCCTTGGGTGACTCACACGAGGTCAGCAAAATATTTAATCTGGGGGAGGAGATAATTAAGAAACATGTTACGATTTTATTAGCTATAAAATTTAAATTTTTTTTTTAAATTTTTTTTTTCAACGTTTATTTATTTTTGGGACAGAGAGAGACAGAGCATGAACAGGGGAGGGGCAGAGAGAGAGGGAGACACAGAATCGGAAACAGGCTCCAGGCTCTGAGCCATCAGCCCAGAGCCTGACGCAGGGCTGGAACTCACGGACCGCGAGATCGTGACCTGGTTGAAGTCGGACGCTTAACCGACTGTGCCACCCAGGCGCCCCTCAAATTTAAAATTTTTAAAACTACAAATTAGAAAGAAATGGAAAAATATTTAAGTAAATAGTAAAAGGGCAGAAGAAAGATCAAATAGGATAAAAGAGACGATGTTCCTTAAAATATTTAAAGCCTTTTACATTTATAATTTATCTCCAAATTTTATCTTGCAGAATGAAAGATTTCAGAAGGCACGTCCTTTCCCCCACTCCTCCCAGTGGCTAGGGGAGTATCTTTGTCCCTGAGGTTATTAACACGTCTTGAAAAGAACATTTCCAAGGGTGAACCATTCTCTGCTATTTAGTCACGTAGGAGTCCACGTTTTCCATGTTCCTCTATGCTTCCTTCTCTTATCCCTGGCCGTTCACAGTCTGGCATAACGTTGGAGGTTATTGACAGTTGACATTCTTCACAAGTTAGCAGGAACCTTATAGGACCTAGAAGAACATCTGGACTCTGATTATTATTAGGACTTGTAACCAAACATGTGACCTTTCTAAAAAGTGAGTGCTCTAAGAATTCTAAGTGTTACAAGACTGACACTTTGCCCAAAGATGGTGCCTCTCTTCGGTATGTGAGTCTAAACGGAAAAGAGACACCTGCTCACCCAGGATGAGACAGAGAAGATGTCCTGTGAATATCTGCCAGGTGAGCTCGGTGGTGAAGAGAGGTGCAGTGGTGCAGGGCATGGGCTGCCTGCGACATGCTCGAGGGAATGGGGAGTAAGCCGATTCGGTGGGGTCTCGGATGTAGATAATATGCAATGTACTTCAGTTTCATCGGTAATAAAGAGGAGGTGAGGCAAAACTGAGCAGCTCGGGCCCAGGGAAGGGCTGATTTGACATATTCTGTGTACACACACCAGCTTGCTGGCCTTCTGGAGAGCAGTTGTGACCGGGAATGGAAGACAAGCACCCTGCGCCCCGCCTCCTGGGAAACAGTTCCATTTGTCTGGAGGCCATGGGTGCCGATTCGGTGCTCTCAGGTGGGGTCTGGGTGTGGGATGTTGATAGATTAACAACAACTGTGGATCAGGTTGTATGAGAAGAACACTCGGCTGAAATAGGAAGGTTTCTAATGCCACGCCCCATGCCCAGTTTGAGTGTCTTAATCAGCACAGAGTGGGTTTGTGCTCCAAGATTCCTTCACATCTAGTAGAGATGAATCTTGTCCTTGAACTCAGTTGCACTATAGAAACCTGCATTGGGGCATGCCCAGGATTCTGAAATGGAAACAAGCCAGGGAACCCTGAAAATGTGCCCCTTTTGGTTTGTGGACACCGGCAGTAGAAAGTCAGGCCAGAAGGTGGCTAGCGATTGCATCGCCTCGTGTCAAATATAGCTTAGTGCCTAGATCTGTTCTAGAATAATGAAGGGTGTGGGCTTGAAGCCTCCTTTTCTGCTCTTTGTCTAATTGGAGTGAAGTTTTCTTTCCTTGCTCAGAGCAGGAACTTAATTGCTCCTCTTGGGGCGGTTCTGATCCTGTTCGCTCACATGCTGCATGATCTCCCCACAGGCAGAGAATCGGGTACTGGTAGCAGACACGTGCCAGCCCTTCCCTGTAGACCAGCCACCACCCAGGCCCCGGCTCTTCCTCTTCCTCTGTGTGACACAAGACAAGGCCAGGGCCCCTGAGGTCCCTACTGCCTGAGTCTGATCAGATTATTGACAATAGACCTAACAAGTGACTAGAGCTACTCCTTTCTGTTAGGACCGTGTTTTAGTAGGGAACTTCGGACAAGGCTGACTTGAAATGATTAAAAGTAAGCTTCCAAGCAAAGCTAGTGTATCTCCGTAATCTTGTGTAGTTTAAATTAGGTTTTATTAGAAAGGGTCTGTGTTCCAGAGATCATAATCTCTCAGAACCATTTGGAGCCACGCTCCCTATAAAATATCAAAGTTATGACTTTCCGTCTGTAAAACTTCACTAACAGTGATGCTTAGACATATCTAATTTCTGATAAACAACGATAAACATCCACATTACCACCCCTATCAGTTCATCTGAATCTCTGTGTTCTAAAGCATTATCTTTTTTTTTTTTTTTTTCTTAAACCCTATTCATTTCTGTCAACAAAAAGAGCTGGGTAATATTTTATTCACAAATGCTGTTTGCAACGTGGCCTCCTTCTTGGTTTCCAGACAGATTCTCCACATCACCTGTACCTTTGGACATGTGCTTCCTCCAGAGCCCAAGCCCCAGAGCTCTCTGAGAGCCTGGCACAGTCTGTCCCAGAAGACCACGGGGATGCTGTCTCCCATGGCATTCTCCAGCTTCGCTGGCTAACTTCTCAGCTGTAGTTTGCTTTTGCGCTGCAACAGCTTGTGTGAATATCAATTTTTTCCTCCCCAGATATCCCTTTTATATTAAACTCCATGTCATACATGAGTATTTCCTTTTACTCAAAAGCTTCTCTCATGTTTGAAGTACTTTATTCACCTACTGTCCCTTATTTTTGCTTATTCTCAATGACTTCTAAACATTTACCAGTGAGCCTCACTTCCTTCATTCTGTGAACTCTGTGTACTCTTACCCCTTCGGACTCTACAGATAGTGTTTCTAAAACTTGTTTCTAAGGTTCCAGCAACTCTGGGTCTTCTACAGGTTGTTAAGGACCACGCACATAGTAGCACATCTTGAAAGGTGGAAAATTTGGGGTCCTCTATCTAAACAAGTTGGAGTTTATTTAGCAATTGTGCCTCATACTGAAGCAGGGGAAAAAAAAATGTTAGCAACATAGGGAAGACGTCTTGAAGGCTACAGAATGCCTCTTCTAATTCTTTAGTGAGCCCCAGTGCTGTGGCCCTTTAAAAGAAAAGTCTAGTCCCCATCATCCATCTTTCCCATTCTTTTTTCTCATTTAAGCCGCAGACAGTCCGGCTTTTACCATATTAAAGCAAATCAACCTAGTAAGGAACAGACTGGCTTTTATTTACTGGCTATAGTTCTAAGCACCAGAAATGGGCAAAGGAGACCAAACAAAGAAATAGGAAAAATGAGGCATTGAAAGGGAGCCAGCATCGGGGTTTGGAAGACATGAGGCTTCCGTGGCGGCAGGATGTGCCTTTCTTGCACTGTTTACTCTGAGCTCAGAAATAGAGGAGGAAAGAAGGTAGATCACACTACAGCTCAAAGTGGATACAAAACATACCAGGGTGTGCAAGGAGTGTAATCAGACACTGGATGTAATTATGCAAATGTATGTATGAACGGTTTTTCTATGAATACATCATCTGCAGCAACCTTAACACTCAAGGTTAAAGTAAGCATAAGGGCGTGATAGGCCAGCCACGCGGTGACTTTGCACAAGTAGCAGCTGAAAAATGTTATGCTTTACTGTTTGCATCTGAATGTACTTTGAAACCTTGATAATATGAACTTTGAATCTTAAAGATTAATAGGACTTCCACTCCCTTCCTGGAAAGGGCATCACCTTGTTCGGGGAGGGGAGGCTGGGGAATTAAGTCTGAGGATGAACGTGCCAGGGTTGTTTTTTAATCTGTTCACCCTCGTGACACTTCAAGCTAGTTGTATGTTTATTTTATTTTTAATTAAACTTCACCTGGAATGTGTTTCAGTGGTAAGCATTTGGAGGCCCGCTTCGAGGAAGGAAATGCTTAAATTTGCTCAGGAGGAAAATGTGCTTTCATCTTTCTTTATAAAATAAATCGAGAACTTCAAACATTTCTGAGGGCCCTGGGCCCAACCGTCTGATTAGAATGCTAAGATCCATTCAGTGTTAGCATGTAAAAGGTTTTCTTTGTGTGAACGTAGATAAAATGCTGTGGATTATGGGTATGAAATATTTGTTCTACTATATGGCTGATATGAGGATTCCATGCCTGAGTATGGGTCAGGGCAGTTAAGTTTTTTTTCTTTTAAGTCTATTAAGACAACCTACTGGAGTGTTTTCGTTTTACTTCAAAGAATTTGAAGCATCATGGAAGACTACAAAGGCATTAAATATATATTTCCAGCCTCATAAGAAACTTAAGAGTAACGATAACACATAGAAGTGAATTCAGCCATTGTTCCACATGCTTATCGGACTTTCAACTCTGCAAGCAGCGATTGAGCTCTCTTGATTGTCCAAAGCACTGTTACAAGGGAAGCAGATATGGGCAAGATTCAAAGGCATGTGACCCATATTTAGGGATCAGTGAGAAATAGCTCACCATTGCAGGAATGCAAGTGTTCAAGAGTCGGGGGGCAAAGTGGGAAAGGAGAGGACTGGGGAGGGCTTTTCTAGCCACACCAAGCTGCATAGGCAGATCTTAGGTGCTATGCGTCTCCAGAACTGTCGATCCCCGCAGTGAGGGCAGACTTGCTCTCGGTTGGTCAGATTGGGCACTTTGACCAACCCAAGTGAGGAAGATCTTAGAAAAGGTGCGTTGGGGTCCCTGGGTGGCTCAGTCAGTTAAGTGTCCAACTTTGGCTCAGGTCATGTCTTAAAGTTTGTGGGTTCGAGCCCTGCGTCGGGCACTATGCTGACAGCTCGGAGCCTGGAGCCTGCTTCAGATGCTGTGTCTCCCTCTCTCTCTGCTCCTCCCCCACCCACACTCTGTCTCTGTCTCTCAAAAATGAATAAATGTTAAAAGGAAAGAAGGAAGGAAGGAAGGAAAGAAAGACGGAAGAAATGGTGCATTGCTTCGTACCTGAGAGAACCTTTTTTATTTTGTTAACCAAAGCCACTTTAGAAGGACCACAAGTACAATGTGTACTTGTCTCAGTTACAGCCTCTTCTGTAGTGTTTCATGTTAAGGATGACATTTCATTGTCGTGTGCTTTATGTACAAAGGAACACACCCCTAGAAGCTTTCCTTCTGCTGGTTTTGTTCATCCAAACCAGGAAATGAAACAATTGTTCAAAATGCCTTCCTCATTTTCCTACTGTATGCTTTGTTTTTAATTGTGTACGTTGTTTTACTGTTTTCTTTTAGGGAAAAAGAAACAGCGGTTTCAGACAGTGCTTCTTTGGAAGTCAGAAGCACTGCAAGTTGACAAAGCTTTGTCCGGCCATGGGGTACACGTTCAGGCTGGCTGCTCGGAATGACATTGGCACCAGGTAGGATGTTCCCTCGCCTTCATGCCGTTAAACGTACCGTGTGGTGATTCTGTGTCTTCCTCTCATGTTGCTGGAAGGCATGAAGACATCCACCGCCTCCACACTGGACCGATTTGAGATTTTCCTAGAGGGAATCGAATGAGAGGGTAGAAGGCTTCCCCGGAGGTGAGGAGTGCTGCTGTGTGGCCTCTGTGTGGTCTCACACGCTGTAATGCCAGGGCCCCACTAGGGGTCTCTGAGAGCCAAGATGAAGGCAGCAGTTTAGGTTTTGAAAGAAATACCTCTTAAGGCGTTGTTTTTTTTTCAGAACACGCGCTGTTTCCTTTCATCACTTTAGCAAGCTACTTGTTCAGCTGCCTTTTCCAGTTGTATCTGAGGTTGCCTGATAGAGAGGAAGGGGTGCTGGGCCAGCCATTGTCGTCAAGCCCTGGCAGATACTCACAGGATTGGAGAAAACCTGGACCGGCCAGGGCACCACAGCTTGCCTCCAGGCTGCGGAAGAAAGACAAGAGCAGGTGTCCAGTGGAGCGTCTGTGGATTAAAGACGCTTTGAAAAGGCCATATTTCAATTGCACTTCCTGGGTAACTCTTGATTAAGGGAAAAATCCTTCGTCTTTCATCACTGCTCATTGAAAATCTTAAAGGTTCAGCACATCATTGGTCCCCAAGCTTTTTTCCAGCCTCAAGAACATCACAAGGTTTTACAGCCCTCTGTCCCCACCCATGATAGCTGTTGCATTTTTAGAGTCTACTAGTTGAAAAAGTCATAATGATAAAGGCTTCAAGAGTTTGTAAGTGAATCGGAAGCACCCACAAACTTTCAAAAAATAGCCCCGTCTGTATTTGTAAAACGTTTATTTCATCAGCAGACAATTATCTGTGCTCACACTGATTTGAAGGTTCCTTGGTAGCTGTGGGTCATAGCTTAGTAACACTGCACAGTGTTGTGCTTTCTGCTGGGTGCTTTCAGGGGGAAATCAATTCTTAAATATATTGTCCTGTGATGTGGTGTGCTTTTTTTAGTAGCAGAGTGAAGTGGGGAATCAGGCAGACCGAGAGTTGGGGTAGGGGATATCACATAAAGGATACTTGCCTTCCTTTGTTTGCTGAATCTGTCATACCCCGGCCTTTCCAACCCAAGCAAGTTGGGCAGTAGGTAGGTTCATCCTTCCTCGTTTAAAATGCCAAGACTCCTGGGGCACCTGGGTGGCTCAGTCGGTTGAGCGTCCAACTTTGGCTCAGGTCATGATCTCACAACTCCTGAGTTCGAGCCCCACGTCGGGCTCTGTGCTGACGGCTCAGAGCCTGCAGCCTGCTTTGGATTCTGTGTCTCCCTCTCTCTCTGCCCCTCCCCTGCTAGCACTCTGTCTCTCTTTCTCTCAAAAATAAATAAACTTAAAAAAAAATTTTTTTTTTTAAATGCTAAGACTCCTCACATGTTCCTAAATGTGCGTCTTACTGGGTTTATCTCTCTGTAGTGGTTATAGCCAAGAGGTGGTATGTTACACGTTAGGAAACATCCCTCAGATGCCCTCTGCACCAAGACTTGTTCGAGCTGGAGTCACATGGGTCACATTGCAGTGGAATAAACCAGAAGGTTGTTCACCTGAGGAAGTGGTCACCTACACCTTGGAAATCCAGGAGGATGAAAACGTAAGCTTTGTAGATTTTGTACCCTTGCGTGTGTTTTGTGTAAGTCACGTTGTCGTTAACATAACAGGACGCCATCAAATTATGTTCAAATTACGTTTGGTTCAAAACCAAAGTCTCAATACCTACCACTACCATCACCGGCAGCAACCTGTCCTTGCCACAGTCATCCCTGTCTCAGTGACATTCCTGTCCTTTTGTTCGGGGAAGCCAGAAAATTCGGAGTTGTCCTTGAACCCATCTGTATAATCAGTCGGCAAATCCTTTTCAATCTTGCTTCAAAAATCAACCAGAAATCTGGCCATTTCTTAGTATCTGAGGCTACTAGCCTTTCGCAAGCCACCATTGTCTCATCCCTGAATAATTGTAGTGGTCTCTAAGTACTTTCCCTACCCTCCTCCTTCTCTGCTATAGTCTGTTTTCCACACAAAGCCTGAGTGATCTGTTCAATAGATCTGTCGATGCTCTGCCTAGAACCCTTCCTGTCTCTGGTCCTTCACCTCAGAGCCCTTACAATGCCTATAAGGTTCTTTGCTATAGGATTTTTCTTTAATGTCCTTGTTTCTGCCCTTGTGTGTTTGAACACGAGAGCAAGCCCTAACCTCAGGGCCTTTGCAGTTTCTATGCCCTGTAGCTAGAAGGCCCTTCCACTTATCTTTGACTCTTCCCTCATTTCCTTGAGGATCTCTTCTCTCACACGTCTTCTGTGGAGAGCCCTCCCCTGGCCGCCTTGTATAACAGTACTATCCAGTAGAACTTTCCACAGTGATGGAAATGTTCTGTGGTTTGTGCTATCCGATAAAGGTAGTGCCTAGTCACACATGAGGATTGAGCTCTTGAAATATGGCTGTGGGGCCAAGGAACTGAATTTTCAACTGTATTTAGTTTAAATTTAAAGACCCCATGTGGCTGCTTTAGTTAACCTGCACAGCTATAGAGTAGCACCTCACTAGATCCGCCCCTCGGTCTTTTGACCCAACTTGATATTTTGGGCCACAGCACTTAATACCGCATAAAATGCTTCATAGTTAGATCCGTTTCATTTTTTTAATCACTTTGTCTACCTGGCATGTAAGTTTCTTGCGGGCAAGGCTTTGTTCTTGGACAGTGCTGAACCCCTAGAACGTGGAAGGAAGCCTGATGCGTAGAAGGTGCTCGGTGATATTTAATGATTGAGTGGATGGACGGGTGATTGAGAATACAGTTGAATGAATTCAGTACATTCAGCTTTTAGTGGGATATTAATCCTCTTAAAGGGATCATGCCTTTCCCATCCCAGGTGTCCTTTCTTCCTTGGCCAGAAGAGGACACTGTGTGGTCAGAAACCTCAGCCTCTGTGTATCACATAGCACATTGCAGCTGGACAGCGAAGACCGCAAGAGGCTTTTTTGATAATAACGTTAAATACGTATTTTTAAAATGTACACTGCTTTGTCACATAGTACTACTTGGTGGCTTAATTCTTTATTGAAAATACTTACTGAGGAACCTTTCCTCTGTAAGGAAAGCATATGGTGGCATCCATTCCAAAGCAAATTTACATCCTCTCAAAGAGAGAGCATTGTTCTCATTCATGTTGCTATTAGCCTCACAAGAAAGTTGTACAGACCCAGCAGAACCTACAATGAGACAAGATTATTTTTTTTACTTGAAGCTGGAGCACGATACACAGCACCGTGGACTCCGACTCCCCTTTCTGCCGTAGCCGCCGGACGGACCTCTGGCAGCCGGTGGCGATGGAAAGAGGCAATAGAAAGATCCCATACACAAAAGTATTTAATGCCCAGATTTCATGATACTGATGTCTCTTTCTGGCTTTGTTTTTGCAGGATAACCTTTTCCACCCAAAATACACTGGAGAGGATTTAACCTGTACTGTGAAAAATCTCAAAAGAAGCACACAGTATAAATTCAGGGTGAGTCAACCATTTTGGTACCTGAACTGCTTGAAAAAAGAAGCAGTTGCATGTTTTACCCATTTACCATTTCAAACGGACTCTGTCCGTTAAGAAAATTTTGAAGTTCCCTGCACTTTACATTTTTAAAGTGACACAAAATGCACACCATACTTTAATTTTAAACCTAGTTTTGAGAGAGAAAGCTACTGTCGTGTGCTGTAACAAATTGCATTACAGCGTGGCCAGATGCCCTCACCCAGGAGCACCCAAACTGAATGCTCGGTGCACCTATCTCTCCCCCACTTTTCGATGTTTCTCCTTTTTATTAGATTTCTCTTTCACTCTCCCTCTTCCCCTTTGCTCTTCTGCCCATTTCCTTCTTTTGTCTTCCATTACCCACTCCCTCCCTACTTAGGCTTTGCTTTGGTGGTTAACAACCACTGTTAATATGACCATAGGACTTTGTGTTGTAACGAGAAACAAAGCTTTGCAACTGATAAGAGAGGAAAAAAAGCAGGGATATACCTGAGTGGCTCAGATGGTAGTGCATCCAATTTAGGCTCAGGTCATGATCTCACGGTTCACAAGTTCTTGTCCCGCGTCAGGCTGTGTGCTAACAGCTCAGAGCCTGGAGCCTGCTCCGGATTCTGTGTCTTCCTCTCTCTCTCTGCCCCTCCTCCTGCTCTGTCTCTCTCTCTCCAAAATAAACTTTTAGAAAAGAGAGAGAGAGGAAAAGCAGTAAATAGCATCCTTTGCCATGGTACCCTTTATTGATCCATGCACAGCACTGGGTTTTCTGATAGGACTGCGTGCGGTTTGGAGGGAGAAATTTATCTTTTGATTCTACCCTTCCTTCTCTGATTTGGAGGCCAAATGATGTAGCTTGGCATGTAGTAGTCATTCAGTAAACAGTTGTTAGATCACCAAGTGAAGTGTGTGACTATTTGAGGAAAATGAGTTTCTGATATTTAACAAACGCTTGCTGTTTGGTGCCATGAGAACATAGGTAGGTATACTGCTAGCATTTCTCCACAAGGTGGCATTGCCCTACTCTTAAATAAGTAAGGTTATTTTTACCTGCTTTCCCCTCCCCCAATTTCTCCCCACAAAACAATAAGAACTAGGTGGTAACATACTGGTTCTATGCCTTCTTGAAAGGGTAAAAATGTCTTTAGCTGCAACCCACCTTAGTGTTTTATTTGTAATTGTCAATAGCTAACTGTACAGAAAATAAGCACCCCATAAAGGAAATAACTTGTAAATCAGTTGTTTGAGATTGAGAGAGAGGAGAAATGTCTGTCTGTGTGAATTTACAGATGCCTTGATCTTGCCTTGGTAAAACGTCGCCATTTCTTCAGTACGTGACATCTAAAGCATGTTCATATTTTTTCCGTGGTGTTATAGCTGACTGCTTCTAATGTGGAAGGGAAGAGTTGTCCAAGTGAAGTGCTGGTGTGTACGACGAGTCCTGACAGGCCCGGACCCCCCACAAGACCCCTCATCAAAGGACCAGTTACATCTCATGGCTTTAGTGTCAAATGGGGTATGTTTTGCTACCATTGCTGTTGCTTGTTTTTGATAGATTTTTAAAAACGGATTTCAGTGGTGACAAACCAAAATAAAAAATAAGAGGTATTATTTGTGGGGATTTTACAGATTTGGAATATATGTATCAGAAACATCCAGAGAATTCCACTGGAATTGTCCGTTTTACGAGCATTTTACTTTACGATTTTTCCTGTATTGTTTTGCCTCCTACACTTCTATTACTGATTTGAATGTAGTAATCTCTGAATATGTATTCATTCTTCAGTAACTTGCCCTTAACAATGGTAGTGATATTTAATGTGAAAAATGGATTTATAAAATTAATATTGAGAATAAATTTCAAACTTTAGGTATGTCATCTTAAGTAAATTTTGACATACAGAATGTTCAAGTTAAGAACTAGGAAAACTTTCGTTTTTGTTGTTTGTATGTAACCAGAAGTTTTGAACTTCAGGAATTTTTCTTTTTTCTTCTTTTAAATGTTTATTTATTTTTGAAAGAGAGAGAGCACCCATGAGTGAGGGAGGGGCAGAGTCAGAGGGAGGCAAGAGAATCTGAAGCAGGCTCCGGGCTGTCCCAAAGCCCAACATGGAAGTCGAACTCAAGAACTATGAGATCGTGACCTGAGCCGAAGTGAGATGCTCAACCAACTGAGCCATCCAGGGGCGCACCCCACTTCAGGAATTTTTCCTGTTGAAGTTCATTAAATGGTGTTTGAGGGTATCTGGTGGAAGGATATTCTGGCTCACCTCTGCAGCTCGGATTATTTCAATGAAGTGAATGCCTTTAGAATATTGATAAAGATTTGCAATGTATGTATGTAAAACTGTATGTAAAACTGCTTTACAATTGTATGTAAAACTGCTGGGATGTGTATAATTATCACCAATGTGTCACAATAGTATTGGATTCCTGAAAGGCAGAAAAAGGAAAAAGAAAAGGATTTAATTTTTTTATTTTTAAATTTTTTTTTAATGTTTGTTTATTTTTGAGAGAGACAGAGTGCGAGTTGGGGAGGGGCAGAGATAGAGAGGGAGACAGAATCTGAAACAGGCTCCAGGCTCTGAGCTGTCAGCACAGAGCCCGATGCGGGGCCCAAACTCAGAAACTGTGAGATCATGACCTGAGCCAAAGTCGGAAGCTTAACCGACTAAGCCACCCAGACACCCCAAAAAAGAGACTTAAGATTTTACCTGGCAGCCAGGTCATATAAAGGGAATTTAAAATATTATTAAAGAGGCTTCTGGCTGGCTTGGTCGGTAGAGCATGTGACTCTTGATCTCAGGGTTGTAAATTCAAACCCTGTGTTGGATATAGAGATTATATAAAAATAAAGTCTTAAAAAAAAAAACCCCACAGAGCATTTTTTTTTTTTAAGTTTATTTATTTTGAGAGAGAGCAAGAATGAGGGAGGAGCAGAGAGAGAGAGAAGGAGAGGGAGAATCCTAAGCAGGCTCCGCATTGTCAGCACAGAGCCCCACGTGGGGCAGGAAATCATACACCATGAGATCGTGACCTGAGCCGAGATCAGGAGCCAGACACTTAACTGACTGAGCCACCCAAGCGCCCCAACACAAAACGTCATTAAACTGTTATTGGAGGTCAACCGTTGAGACATAAAACTGTTTCAAGTTACCTAATAATTTTGAGGCAGAATTATTAGGATATCTATTTCCTTGGAAGATGGACATGATTAAGAGAAACTGTAAAAATCTAGGTGTGCTTTTCTTGCCGGATTGTGAAGCTTTTTCCTCACAAAATCCTAGAAAGTAAATGTTTACTTTCATTAGCTATATGCTATAATATTTAACTTTGTAATTACTGTTTTAAATCTTACTGAAATGTGTATGCATTCATGGAAATACCAAGCGAAAGAAGGGCCATGAAGTTCCTAAGTCTGTATCTAAAATAGAGACTTGGCAGAACTGATGGTAGAGGGAACCTCTGCATAGTCTTACAAAATTACAACGCAAGGTATTTTGCTGCTCAGAAAAGAAAACTCTCGCGGACGGAGTCAGCAGTGGCGTAAATACCCATAGTCCACAGGGCTCTGGTAATAAGCCAGCACCCCTTCCTCAGACCACCTGTCTGGTGCGTTCTCGACTCACAAATTCGGTTGCGTATCAGATTCCCTTGGGATATACAGTAGGCTTAGTGGCAAACCGTGATGGAACATATTTATTACGTGTTGATGTCTTGTTTATTTTATCAGTAAATTTTGCATTTCTCTTTCCTTCCCTCTCCATCTCAAAAGAATCCGGTCACTGGTAATCTAAGTGAGGTAAAGAATAAAATAAATAATGAAAGAGTTACGTATTTCATCTTATATAAAAATTGAATGTTAAAGAGCAGGCTTCAGAATTCTCAAAGTCGATTTATTAACTCAACTCTTAGAAAAATTAATTCATAGTTTGAGTTTTGCTCATATTTTGCTAAATAACTGACGTTTCTAGACCTAAGAACTTCGAATAATCTGATAGCACTCAGGGCTTCTTGGTGGTTTTGTTTGTTTCTTTTGTTTTTCAAGGGTAATACAGTAATTATTATGCCTTTTGCTTAAATTCAGAATTAAGGAGTATAATGTGACATGTTTTCTGTCTTCTAATGATATTTGTTAATAAAAATCTATGCCCTTTCATAACTAATAAGGCATCTGCTTACTCTCCAGATCCTCCCAAGGATAATGGTGGTTCAGAAATACTCAAGTACTTGCTGGAGATTACTGATGGAAATTCTGAAGGTGAAGTTTTAGGAAATTGTTTTCCTCAAATCCAGTACCAACCTCTACTTTCTAACATCCTAAAACATCTGTATGGTAATAGTGGGAAGCCGTCAATTCTACCAGTAGTGCCATTACAACAAATAGACCATAATCACATATTTACAGTTTTCTCTTTTACACACAGCATCAGGGATCAGGGTATGCTTGAAATGTACATTTTTATCATGTTTTTAAATGTTCCGTGTCCTTTCTTTAAGCCAGAGGTCCTAATTAATCGAATAATTAAATTTTCATCCCCTGTCTTGGCACACTTTCGCTGAAAATTCTTACGGGCAGAGGGAGTGTCAGAAGCAATCAGCAGGAAGGATAAGGTGGAGAGAGCAGACGAGTTTGGTAATCGACAAGTTCCCACGTACAGCGATGGCAAACAAAACATCGTATTATCGGGAGAGAGTGACAGTGTCACAGTCCCACTTTCCTGACAAGTTTAGCAAATGCCTTTCCATCTTTGTGACGTCTGAGTCAGACTGTCATCACTTGTGCACTATGTGGATTAAAGTAGTACAGTGTTAAAGATCAGATTCCTTAAGAAGTGCCTTTAAAAATACTCGATCTTTTTTTTCTAGTAAAACTCATTAGGCTTTAATAGGAAAAAAATATAGCCGTCAGAACTTTTAAAACGACCTATCTCGCCATTCTGATAATCCCCGTAACCATTCATAACGGTGACTTTTGCGAACAAGCCGGGCAGGCGTGGGCTGCTCTTTTGCCCTCTACTTGCGGTGACCACCTGGAGCCCTGGTTTTCAAGCCGGTCCGCTTCTATTTTGGACTAAGAACGTAAGAATGCTTTGAGGTGGGCACAGCTGTTCTCATCATAAAGTCCTCTTCTGGGCTAAAAATTTGATTTAGTTTTTTACGTTACAAAAACCTACCGAAGAGAGAAGGCAGGTGTCTGCCGTGGCTCCTTGTGAAAGCATGTTTTCCATTTTCGTGACTCTCTTGACCACTGATGATATCAAATCAAACTAGATGCCGTTCTCTACTGAAAGTTAACAGCTTTGCCAGCACATAAAGTGGGTGATTAATTGAATCTTGTCAGTCATCCCTGTTCCCATGTGCCTCTTCCCAGGTTTCTAGCCAGCGATGTCCTAATAACGCTTTTTAGTGCCCACCCACAGCCCCCACGCCCCTGGTGCCTGTGACTTCATTGTAAATCTGTCCTAATAAGTGGCCAAGGGAAACTTACTTTAGTAAAGTATCTTGGGTAATGGGGGAAAATATTTTCTTGGAAACAACTTCATGGAGAGAAGGCCTTGGTGAAATAGTCCCCCAGACGTGTGGCTCTGTAAGGAGAGCGACACAGAGGAGGGAAGCCTGCAGCAGCCCAGATTTGCGAGGTGGGCGGGCGGCCGGGGGAAGCGGCCCCCGATGCTTTGTCCCTGGTGGCGTCAGCCTTACCGGGCAGTCAGACTGCTGCAGCCTTCAGCAGCCCTGCTTACTTTCTTTAGTCCCGAGAAGTGGCCAGATAGCTAGGTCACCTGAGTGCTTCATCTTTAATTCGTCACCCTCCCAGCCATTTTTGTCTCTTATGTGAGCTCTGTGAAGACGGCAGGCTTTTCCCCAAAGGACTCTGTGCATGATGGGGAGATTTCACCACCCCCCCCCCCCCCGTGCCCTCCAGCACGTGAGAGCAGGAGGGACTCTTGAGCATGTCCCAGACTGACCAGGAGCCTCCTGGCTGGGCAGCCTTCCCCTACCCAGCTGGCCCCCAAGGCCTTCTCTCGCCACAATCATCTCACAGCTCGCTTGACCCCGTGCTCTGTCTCCGTTTCCGCCCACCCCACCCCACCCCCCACCCCCGTGCCAACAACGGGTTTCTGTGGTTTCCAGCATCCGAACCTCATAGTCAGCAAATATAATAATGGTGGTATTAAGTAGTCTAGCCTGCAGTACTAAGTATGAAAAATGACTCCGTGTCATTTTAAATATTTAACTTTGGGAAGGGAAGGGAGAGAGGGCCCTTGGCTATTTAAAAAAAGAAGAAAAAATAGGAGATGCTGGTTTTCATGGAAACTGCTTAGAGCTTGTTCCCCTCAGGAATGGCTGCTACTGTTCCGCGTTTGCAAGAGGCACAAACTCACACGCGAGTCTTGTTTTACAGCGAGCCAGTGGGAGGTGGCATACAGCGGATCGGCTACAGAATACACTTTCACCCACTTGAAACCAGGCACTTTGTACAAACTCCGAGCGTGCTGCATCAGTACTGGTGGACACAGTCAGGTCGGTTTTGCCGTGGCGCGAAAGAAAAACCTCTTGGGTCGGGTTCAGACAGCCACTCTGTAACATCACGAGACAATTACTCTCTTAGAAAGTATCGTCACAGCACAGCCTGCCACGGGGTCACATCAGGAAATGAAAACAAGAGTTTTTTCCAGTTGAGTTTTTTCCAGTTGCGTTTTCGGAGGACATGAAAGATAGGCCTGGGTGATTCTCAGCTAAACTGTGGAATTGTCAAGGCGCATTTGTCACTTAGTTGTTTCTCGGAAGACTTTGGCATGATCCCAGGTGACGGTTGAAAATTGAGTGTTGTCCGAAATTCGTCTCGCTAAATAAGAAGAACCTGAGTTATTGCAGTGCTAGAAAAGGATAGAATTCAGGGTCAAAAAGACATGACCTCCTGCACAGCTCTGCTGTTACCAAACCTGGCAGTTTTGTGAGAACAGGGGATGCACCTTCCCCAAGGTGCTTTACTGCCATCTGCTGGAAAAACCACACAAATCTATGACGACTGAGCTGAGTGACACCATTGCAGTTGTGCAGTGCCCAACTTACACACCTGTAGGCAGCAGCATATCCCTTGCTCTCCGCTCTTTACTTGACCTGAGATCGGATAACATGTCAGGAGCCTTGGTTTCGACCACACAGGGTTCTCATAGGCTTAAAATAACCTCAGAAATACACAGGGAGTGCGCTAGAAATCAGATACTAACTGGCTGTAACGCGCATTCAGAAATGAATGAAAGGCAAGATGGTAAAAAGCCATTTTCATCGTAGGGATGTTTCACATCATGGTTTGAAACCATTAATAGTGAGAGACGGTAGCTTATAGCCCTGTGCTGGGTTTATGTTTCTCAAGAAGACTTGCCGTTAGGGTGCCTGGCTTTGCAGTCAGCAGTCAGCACACCTCCACTGGTGTCCTGTGTTTTTCTTTTTCCCGCAAGGATAGCAGTGCCGTGATGTTTAGGCTACCCACATAGACTGTGAAAAGAAGGTCCAGTTAGACCACCGTCCAGCGCCAGAGCTCTCTGTAGTGCTTCCCTGGGTGGGCTGTCCCCACATCCAGGCCCCAGAGGGTCAGCAGGCACCTCCTGTGTGAGGTGTCTAGGGTACCTCTCCCCTGCAGCACTTCTTCTCGGGGGGAAAAGGGAGGAGTCTGGCCAAGCTGCAGAGTTGCACCTGGTTTTCTCCTCTTGCAGACAGTCGACTTCCACATCCCCGGCCTTGCACAATCAGCTCCTAAAAGGAGGCCCGCTTATTTTAGCATTAAAAGAACCTGCCGGTTAATGTCAGACTCAGTTGATTAATACTGAATTTATTTGCTCTTCTGCCCCCGTATGTGGATGGTTTCACCGTTTATAGCACCATTTAAAAATGTCATCCAGCTGTTGTTTTGTGTTCTCTTCTGTCCTCACGACAGATCTCTCTAATTTTGGCTTAAAGGAAAGCAGTTGTGTGCTTAGAATACACAACCCGTGGCTACGAATCTGACTTCATAAATAAGCATTTTTACCAGTGCCACATGCAGTGTATGTTCACGCCTGACACGCACACGAGAGAAGGCCCTTCTGCACAGAAATCAAGTGTGCACATTCACCGTGTGATCCCCTTTGGGCAGCGTGTTCAGTTACAGGGTAGGATCTGCCTGGGATGTAGAGGTCTGGTGAATTCACAGTAACTAAGAGATGGTTCTCTCCGGTGTTTCTCCTGCAGTGCTCTGAAAGTCTCCCTGCTCGCACACTAAGCATTGCACCAGGTCAGTGTCGACCACCGAGGGTTTTGGGTAGACCAAAGCACAAAGAAGTCCACTTAGAGTGGGGTGAGTGAACAAATCTTCACGTTGACATTGACGGTTGGGACAACTGGAGATGGAATTGGAGATTTCATGCTTTGTGATTAAGTTGGCAGTCTGCTAACGACTGTAGTCCTGCCTGTTGAAAATGTCCGCTGTCTGTCTGATATGTGTTGGCTTGGGTTTGTGTTCTGCGGCACGCCGTCGCTCATCCTGAGGGAGCTACGCTCACTGGGCATTCTCTGTCCTTCGGAGGACACTTGCCTAGAAAATCTGGCACAGCAGCCAGTCTTTCCCAGATGTTTTTCAACCCTATTCACAAAAGCGAAGTTGCGTGCAATGTAGAGATTAAAGCGAGGTTTGTAAGGTAACCTCTGATTCTCCTCGTCTTTTGTCACATGTGGGCCCTGGCACTTTGCAGTATGGATTTGAGCTGTACAAGCATTTCCTGTTGTGACAGCACTTTGCAGCATATAAACTCGCAAATACAAACCTGCAGAACTCCATCAGACTGTTTTTTTGCCACTACTCATGTCTACAACGTCATAAAATATTGTGCCAACCTTGGGTCATTTATCTTGATTTAACGTGGCCTTTGGTTTTAAGTTAGAAGATTTTCTCCCTCTGTTTCTTCCTTGTCTTACAGTGTAGACATTTGCCAAGGGGTTCTGTTGTTTCCAAATTATTTTGTTGAAGTAATTGAATGTACTTAGATGTAGTTTGGAAAGTACGGATAACATCCTTCAGAAACTTTTTCTTCCGTATCGCTTTTCTTTTGGGGGGAGGGGAGGGTTCCTTTTTGTAGGAGAGATACTGAGGCCCAGCCGCCCACATGATGTGTTACAAACCTTGTGGGAAACCAGGTGTGAGCTGCTCAACTGGAAGCATAAAAATGTTCTAAGATGAAAAGCGTTCTCCATTCCCAGACGTTCCTGCCTCAGAAAGTGGCTGTGAGGTCTCGGAGTACAGTGTGGAGATGACGGAACCCGAGGATGTGGCTTCGGAGGTGTACCATGGGCCAGAGCTCGAGTGCACCGTGGGCAACCTGCTCCCCGGAACTGTGTATCGTTTCCGGGTGAGGGCTCTGAATGACGGAGGGGTGAGTACAGGCTTGTGCACCATAACCAGAATACCAAGGTGCTGACACTTCCGTATCCTCCCCCCCGAAATTCCTCAGCAGTATCTATCCAGCCTTGGTAGCCATTAAAGAAGGGTATGTGAGTCTCATTTCTGAATTGATACATTGTTGTGACTTCATATTGACCCAGCATTAGAAATTTCTGTCTTCAAATCATTCTGTTAAGAAAGAGTTCAAGGTTACTAAGAAAGAACATCACCCTTTAGCTATTTTGGGTTGTTTTCAAAACAGTTTCCTTCTTACCCAGCTATAGAAGCCTTGCCCTTCTATACGCAGCAATATCTCAGGTCAGTTTTTAGAACTGGAGTGGGGTAGAGGCCAGGGAGGCCAGCTTCTGGTTTTTGTTTTGTTTCAAATGAAGACCGGAGACCTCTTCTCAGCCCATCATAGATTGGAAGTCTGTGTCTAGATTATACCCATATTGTATTTATTTTATTTTCAATGTTTTATTTATTTTTGAGAGCGCGAGAGAGAGACAAACCACGATCAGGGGAGGGTCAGAAAGGGAAACAGAACCCACGAAGCAGGCTCCAGGCTCCAAGCTGCCAGCACAGAGCCCGATGTGGGGCTCGAGCCTGTAAACCACGAGATGATGACCTGAGCTGAAGTCAGACACTCAACTGACTGAGCCCCTAGATGACACCCCTATTTTAAATCGCAGAGTAATGTGGGTTTGGGGGGGTGGGATTCGTGATGAGAACAAGGTAACCAGAAACTGTGTTTCTGGTGCAGGCTGCTGCTGTACCCCTCCCCACTGCCAGGTATACTCGTGATTTGTACAGATGGGTTCCATGTAAATAAGTAGATATAATTAATTGATGGGATTTTTAAAAATAAGAAAGCACAACTGAGAGCAGCATGCAGTTGGTGATTTTCTCTCATTCTCGGTAGCCCTGTGCAAGCCTGGCAGAGGAACATGCGTGGGTCTCCAGTCTATTTCCTGTTGGCCACACTGTGAAAACACTTGGTCTGAAGTAGCATCTCAAACCTTTAGCAGGAGCTGGATTCCTTCTAATTCCCAGCTAGGAAAGAAATTCAGACACAGTACAACTATCTAAATTAAAAAAAAAAAAAAAAAAGAAGACAACCAGAGTGGATCTAACCAATAACAATGTTTTGATGAGAAGATAAGAAAGCTGATGCACCTGAGCTTACATAATTAAAAAGCAGTGGCAGGTGATGACCACAGATGCTGCAGAAAATGTTTTACTGGTGTTTTTGCTCTTTTCCCTGTCAGCTGTGCAGGGCATCTCTGCCATAACAAAGATAAATATGCCACTCTGATGCTCCGAGTTTTACTTCCTGTCAAAGAAGAAATTTTTTATCATCTAATTTATCTAATTTATCATCTAATTTATCATCTAAAAATATTATCATCAGCCTTAATTTATTCCTGTTACACTGAAAGTTACCCAGGGGCGCCTGGGTGGCTCAGTCGGTTAAGCATCTGATTTTGGCTCAGGTCACAGTCTCGTGATTCATGAGTTCAAGCCCCACATCTGGCTCTGTGCTGACGGCTCACAGAATTGGATAACCAATTTTGAGTTGATTTTTGTGTGCTAAAAATTAAGCTGCAGTGTACATCTGACTTAGTTATCTTTGACTTAGTTTTCTTTGCTGTCCTGGGAGACACGTTGAAACAGAATGCCATGTTGCATCAAAAATCAGCATGGTTTTGTTTCTGAGGGCACAATAAAGGGGAAATGTTTGGTAAACCAAATTTCTGATCCTTTTGAATAAAAAGAAATAATACATACATAATAGACATCTACCCCTCAGAGAGTGTATGTAGGAAGAAACCTTATGCACATTCAATTGAAAGTGAAAACCTGGGGCGCCTGGGTGGCGCAGTCGGTTAAGCGGCCGACTTCAGCCAGGTCACGATCTCGCGGTTCGTGAGTTCGAGCCCCGCGTCAGGCTCTGGGCGGATGGCTCGGAGCCTGGAGCCTGTTTCCGATTCTGTGTCTCCCTCTCTCTCTGCCCCTCCCCCGTTCATGCTCTGTCTCTCTCTGTCCCCCCAAAAAAATAAATAAACGTTAAAAAAAAAAAAAAAAAAAAGAAAGTGAAAACCTTTAGGCAATATTTTTTAATCAGTTGTACTGATGATGGTGTTTGTCTAGCCCTTATTTGGTTATAAGCTTGTGTGTGAACACACACGTGTGTGTTCACACTATACATACAGGCATGTGTGTGTTCTTCCCTTTCAGTATGGCCCCTATTCTGATGTCTCAGAAATTACCACTGCTGCAGGGCCTCCTGGACAGTGCAAAGCACCTTGTATTTCTTTTACGCCTGATGGATGTGTCCTAGTGAGTTGGGAGGTAAGTCAGGCACGTGTTCTGCATCGATTTCTGTTTCTTGTACTTGATCTGCCCCCAAATGCAAGTTACGAGGAACCTACAAAGCTATAATTCACATGTAGGTGATTTTACACATTAATCTCTCTTGGCGCTTGCTTCTATCGCTTGGAGTTGTGGGAATTTTACCACTGGTTAGAACTGAGAGGAAATTGACTACCTCTTTCATGCCTTTCTCTTCCATGTATTTGAAATACCCAGGGGCGTGTTGCTCTGTTTCCCTAAGTTTAGTTAGTTGAGCACAAACATCATGGGATTTTCCTTCTTAGTGAAATTAACTACTTAAATCTCTGCTTTCCAGAGTCCAGAAAGCTCTGGTGCCGACATCTCAGAGTACAGGTTGGAATGGGGAGAAGATGAAGAATCCTTAGAACTCATTTATCACGGGACAGATACCGGCTTTGAGATAAGGGACCTGTTGCCCGCTGCACAATATTGCTGTAGACTACAGGTAGGTTGACATGACTCCGATGTTACTCATAGACCCAGGTGTTCCATGAAGGACTCTGGGGCAGTGACCCAAAGGCTTGTGATGGAGACTATCAAGACGGATGATATGGAATGAAGAGTCCTTTTAAATGAAAATAAATTGAATTGTTTTGGTCTTATAATTAATGTCTGCTTCTCTGGGAGGTCCTGTAGCAGAAGGACAAAATCTAATTCTGCACCACTCTCCTTTTTTCCACCCTTGTGTCCTGTCTGTGAACTCACTGAATAAGTGACCAAACCCAGGGCCGAGGGGTCAGTCACAGCTCCTTAGGGAAGGTTCCTTCTCTGTGAATTCCCCTGAGATGCGTGTTTCAGTGGGGCAGACGCTTAAGACTGGCAAGAGACACAAGACATGTATGCCAGTTGTTAAATGGAGCCAGAAACAAACATTAGAGTGATTTGAACTAGGCTGCATTAGATGACAGGATCCACCTCCCATTTCTCAGTGACCATTATTAACAAGGCTGGTTACAAATAGAGTAACATGAAGAACAGTTGGCTTCTTAGCCTAACCCCTAAAAGTGACAGTAGTCATGAGTTTACTTTTACTGACTTAGATAAGTGATTATTTTTTCCCCGTTGTAAAGCCTTAATTGTCCTTAGAAAACAGGGTTCTTTGTCCATTTCTTTCCATTTGTTTGGTAACATAGTTTGAGCACCACTTTGTGCCAGAATCAAAGGGTGAACAGGCTGATCAAGAGGAGAGATACCAAGATTAGTCAGATGTGGTTCTTGACCTTGGAGAACTCTGTCTTCACACATGTTTAGATTTAAATAGATAAAAAGGCAGAGATGCCAGATTTAGGTTTCCACCTGATTTAAGTCATGAATCAAATTGCTGATTACAAGTCCATGAACATATCGGTGTCTCTGACCTCTTTGGAGAAAATATTCCCTTCATAAATTAATTTTCCAGATCAACTGAAGCTTCTCTGTTAAATTCTGAAGGCTGCTTTTTCATAAACATTCTGATTAAACTCTTTTGTTATACACGTTCCTTCCTTCTTGAATGGAGCACCTGGGACATAATTAACTCGTCAGTGACTCAGGGTCACGGCACATTATCTGATCTTTATAATAGCAGTGCTGAGTCATTGGGAAAAGGTTATAAAATATGTGCTACACTCCTGTTTTTGGAACAAGGCAGGATATAAATAAAGAACTGTCTGCCACCACAGGAAAAAAAAAATTCACTATGCTTTTTGAGTTTTGGGTCTCTCCTGAAAATGTTCTTCTTTTTTCCCCTTCAGGGTATATGCTGTCACTTAGCACTGACTCCCCCAAATGGCATTTTAAAACATACATTGACTAGAGTAGGAATAGAGCCTGCATAAGAATCTTGCCTCCCTGGTTTGAAAGTGAGGAGTAGAAAACATTTTCAGATGTCCATACTTGTTTGTCATAAAATGAATCAGACCCTGTGAAGGGGGTAGTTCTTTTCAGACCACCATCACTATGCAAAAGAAGTACCATCTTGTCAGGAAAGGGATCTCCTCAACCTAAATTGGCTTACTTGGCACATGTAGGCCAAATATGAATTATTTTCATGAATTAATTTTATTTAACACACTGCAAAGTCAGACAAATCGTTTTTTGAATATTTGGCATCTTAAAATTAAATCATTGTAATACTTATATTGTGTTTTATAAAAACTGGGTAAAACATTTCTTGTTTTGCTCAAGAATTTTTGCACTTTGATATGCTTCCTTAAGGGTATTTTAATTAACAAGTACCAAAATAGTACTGTTCACATGAGACATACTATATATTAGAGGCATGCTTTTATTTATTTTATTAAAAGATTCTTCTGAGGGGCTCCTGGGTGGCTCCTTCGGTTCAGTGTCCAACTCTTGATTTCAGCTCAGGTCATGATCTCAGGGTTTACAAGATCAAGCCTGGGGAGCTCGCTCGCTCTCTCTCTCTCTCTCTCTCCTGCCCCCAAATAAATAAATAAATACAGAGAGAGAGAGAGAGATCTTCCAAATTATTTGTATTTTTTTTTTTTTTGAAAACTGGTCATAATAAGTAGCATAAATCAAGAAAACATTTCTTATGAAATGAAGGTAGTAAAAGAATATGGGATCCAGAGTGGGATCCTGGAATAGAAAAAGAACACTGCTGGAGAAATTAGTAAGGTTTGAATCAGATCTGTATGTAGTTAATAGTATTCTATCAATATTAATTTTGTGGTTATCTCTAGTTGTATAAGGTGTTAACATTAGGGAATGAAAGGTGAGAGATATACACAAGTTTCTTTGTACTATTTTTACAATGTTTCTGTAAATCTAAAATTAGTTCAAAATTTAAGGAAAGTTGTTTGTTTTGTTTTTTTTAACAGAAAAGAAAATGCTCTTTTGTTCTGGCCTTCCCCAGAAGGGATGCACTGGCTAACGGCCAGGGTTTTTCGTGTTGACCAATTTAATCTTTACAATGATCCTGTGAATCAGGTGTTGCTGTCTCCATTTTACATCTCAGGAAACAGGCTCAGAAGATCCTAATTTGCCTAAGATCACACAACATGCATACATATGTGTATGCCTACTAACTGCACAGTTAGTAAATAATGGAATCAAGACTTGAACTAAGCTGCAACTCTAAAAGCCGTGTGTTTTCCTTCTGGTACATGGTTGATACGAACAGGGAGCTTCATGATGTCTTATTTTTCCGCCCCTGTGAAAAATTTGTCTTAAAGAATGAAATCTCTATATATATTCTTAACGTATATCATGACATTAAAATTTTACCAAAAAAGAGAGTTGGAGTATTGTCATGAAATAGAAGTAGATATGAGAAAATATTACAGTAGAATTTCACAAGTGGTTTGTTAGCAAATGGATGCTCTGAACTTCTTTGAGATTAACAGTAGTACCTAAGTGTTGTAACTTTTGTTTTGAACCTTTAAGAGCTCAGACTACTTTTGTTTAGTTCTCTAATTTGTCCTTCTAAACTCTCCTATGAATTAAATGAGAACTAGAGTTTAGAGTGCATTCGCTTTTGTAAGGAGGCTGCTAAATGTTTTTAAAGGGGAAAAAATACAAGTTTAACAACATTTATTGAGCACATACTCTGTATCAGACGCTGTTCTAGCTGTTGGGGGATACAACAGTGAGCCAAACAGACAACTTTACCTTTATGCAACTTACACTCTCATGGTGGTGATAAACGTGGTGATGAAAAATAAAGAAGGGAAATAGGAAATGAGGATCACAGGGGGTGAGGGTGGGGTAGGGTGACCGCAGATTTAAACATGATGTCCAGAGAGGGCTCACTGTAAGGCAGCACTTGAGAGAAGACGTGAAGATGCTTGAGCAAGCTGTGCAGATGTCTAGGGGAAAAGGTTCCGGGACAGGAGGGGCAGCAGTTTGCGAAGGCCCTGAGGTGGGAGCAGGCTTGGTGTCCCCGTGGAACAGCAAGGAAGCCAGTGTGGCTGGAGCAGAGTAAGTGAGGGGGAGACTGGGAGGTGATAGAGTCAGAGTGGCCATGGATAGGAGTTACTCGTGCACATGGAAAAGACTAGAAGAAGACTTGCCATTTAGTGTCTACCCCACAGTGACTATGAGGATGCCACAGGACCATATATAGCCTGAAGTGGGCCAGGCAAATACAAAGTGTTGTTTTAAAGTTATGTTTTATAAATGGTGACGGTGGTGATATTATCTTCTGCTTTATTAACAGAGAAGGGTGTCTTTGGTGGTTTTTTGGAACGTGGTCATTAAAGCGAACGTTTTCTGAGATTTCTTTCTACCTGTGTTTCTAGAAGTAAACTGTGTATTAACGTCAGATTTCTGTAACAGCGCCTAACACGGAGGCTTCAGAATTTACGGTGGGGTAATGTGGACTTTGTCTTGCTGTTGTCTTTTTAGGCTGTCAATCAAGCTGGAGCAGGACCGTATAGTGAGCTTGTCCTTTGCCAGACACCAGCATCTGCCCCTGACCCTGTCTCCACTCTCTGTGTTCTGGAGGAGGAGACCCTCAATGCCTACCCTGATTCACCTTTTGTGTGCCTTGTACTGAACTGGGAAGAGCCGTGCAATAATGGATCTGAAATCCTCGCTTACAATATTGACCTTGGAGACACTAGCATCACCGTGGGCAATACCACCACCCATGTTATAAAAGACCTCCTTCCAGAAACCACCTATCGGTGAGTGCAGGGAAGCAGAAATAGAGCTGCATGAACACATCAGCACTTGGAGCTATAGACCTTTCAGGTTCTAAAGGCCAAACGACTGAATTCTAATCCTTCTTAATTAATATATTTAAGAGTACTAAATGCAGATATAGCTTTTTTTTCTTTTTTTAACATTTATTCAATTTTGAGAGACAGGGTGTGAGCAGGGGAAGGGCAGAGAGAGAGAGAGACACAGAATCCGAAGCAGGCTCCAGGCTCTGAGCTGTCAGCACAGAGCCCAGACGCCGGGCTCGGGCTCAAACCCACAAACTGTGAGATGATGACCTGAGCTGAAGTCAGACACTTAACCGACTGAGCCACCCAGGCGCCCGGTAAATGAAAAATACAGCTTTAAAGCGTGTATTGCTTTGTACTTTGTGAGTCTGTTACAAATTTATACAATTCGTAACCCTCGAGGGAGAATTTCACCTACTGCTTTAAATTAGTTCCTCCCTCTTGGTCTCTTAGCAACCACTTTTCCTTATACTTTTACTGTGACTCATGTCACTCTGTGGGCGCCCTCTGTCCTCTCTGTGGACTTGCCCACCTCTGAAGCTGGGTTCCACCATTCTTTTCATTCCCCAAAGCAGACACAATGTTACAAAGCATTTGTGATGTAGCTTTTTACTCAGCCTTTCACAAGGGGCCAGAGGAAAAAGTTACATTACACATTACTGAGCAAAGCTCAGTTGGCATCTGCATTCTTTCTTTCCCCTGGAGTCCTCTCCCAGCCAGGCACCTCACCTTCCATCTTTTTCTCCAACACGGCCTCTTAAAATTTCAAATTATTTAGCTCCGTCTCCGAGTTGCCTCAACTCCCTCAAGACGAAAAGTGCACGACTAGCGTAAGAGGAGCACAGGAACCGTCTGTGGTTACTCAGGTGTGCCCTCTAACCCTTGGTCAGGTTACAGACAGTCCTGATTTACAGTGGTGTGAAAGCGATACACAAATCAGTAGGAACTGAGTTTTGATCATCTCCTGGGCTGGGGCTTACATGATGTGAAGCTGTCACTCCTGACGCTGGGCAGTGGCAGTGAGCCACGGCGCCCGGTCAGCCACGCGGTCAGTAGGGTCAACAACCAATGTGCTCACGACCACTCTGTGCCCATACAGCCATTCAGGTTTTCACCTTCAGTACGGTGTTCAGTATATTTTAGGAAAGAGTCAGTACTTTATTATAAAATAGGCTTTGTGTTAGAGGATTTTGCCCAACTGCAGGCTAATGTTAAGTGTTTACGTTGGCTAAGCTAAGCTACAGTGTTCAATAGGTTAGGTGTATTAAATGCATTTTTGAATTGTAATATTTCCATCTTATAATGGGTTTGCTGAGATGTAACCCCATCGTAAGCCAAGGAATGTTTGTAAATGTTTCTTGAGGAGGGAAATGTATAGATTCAGATTCAGGTCATCAGCTATATCTTTAGGAGGGTTACTTACCATCTCTGTGTTTCAGTTTCTTTTTTCCATAAAATGAGAACAAGATTCTTTCCTTCATAAGCATATTGTAAGGCGTTAATACACAAATGTTAAATGCTTAGAAGCCAACAGTACATATTAGGTGCGCAGTAAGTATGCATTGCAATTTCAGTCATCATCAATCGTGCCATCCAGCAAAAGTGGTTCTTCTTGGGGTAGGATGGAGGGAGTGAAGGACGGGCTAACAAACTTGCTGCTAGAAAAGGATGTATCATCTCATTTAATTTTTTTCTAGTTTGTTTTCTCGTTCTGTGGTCTGACAGACTACCTTTTTTATATTCCCAGAAGCTGAAGAAAGAAATCAGCTAATGCACTCGAAGATACAAAAGCCCCATCTTGCCAGATCATATCACCCTTGTTCTTTTTCTTTCTTACCAAATCTGTTTTGTCTAATTTATACAACTAGATTTATTTTACTTTTCAAAACAATGACAAGGGGGCATTGTTCACTTTTGTAGTCTTACATTATTTTAAAAAATCTCTTTGGGGCACAGCATTATATACACTGTGGGTCTGTAAAACAGTGATAGACTGGCCTTGCCCTCAGAGCACTCACAGAGTTGAGGGGCACTTAAATAGCAACAGTAGCATACGTAGTAGGCTATTGTGACATCATGGGCTGCAAACAACACAGTGTGCAGAATCCTGTTGGTGTTTCAGAGAGGAAGACCTAGGGTCCCGGATGATCAGGATGGTTCAAAGTGGGACTTGAGACAGAAACTAGATAAAGGGGGATATGACTTACAAAGAGAAGAGGCAGGCCGAGGGCGTTCTTTTTGTTTTTAGCCTTTTAGCCATTCTCAAAAAAACAGCCTTCACTCTTGTTTGCCAACCGAATGCTAAGTGCCTGTTGTGTCTAGAGCACTCTAACCAGGTGGGGAGGAAATCCAGAGATGACTAAACTCAGACCTTGACTTCAGGGAATTTCCCCAATGATGATACTCTAAGGAAGCCTTGCTGTGAGCTGGATCTTGGGGTAAAATGACTAAGTGAATGTCATTCCCCAGCTGTGCCGAATACTGCCTGACCTTAATCCCTCAGGGCCAAAAGAAAAACAAGGAAGAAGCCACACTGGTTCAGGAACTCACTGAATGGTTTTGTGTCCATTCTGATCCACACCCATATCTACCCCAGAGTGGAATCAAGTCCTGAGGTCAGTCCTGAATGTTTTAGATCAGAAATCATGAAAGCCTTTTAGGGCAAAATGTTAGCCTGTGAATTTTGTTCCAGACGTTGTGCCAACTGTAAACTTTAAGATTTGTGGAAGGATGATAAGGGAGGAATGCTGGCTCTTACTACTCAACATACAGTCAGATGACTTCTAGAAGGGAACCTAGAACTCACAGACTTAGTGAAGGAACAGATACAGGGAATCTTTGATTAATGATCAAATGTCATTTACAGTGGACATTATCAAACAAACTTCCACATGTTTAAAAGTATCTCATAGGATAGTTCTATTTTTTTTTTTTTTAAGTTTGTTTATTTATTGTGAGAGTGGGGAGAGAGAGAGAGCCCGACATGGGACTCGATCTCACCAACCACGAGACCATGGCCTGAGCCAAGATCAAGAGTCAGGTGCTTGACCGAGCCACCCAGGCGCCCCCGAATAATTCTATTTTAGAGAACACAAAATGGTTTAGTAATGGAAGGACTATGGAAGAATGAGTTTAGATTGGGGGTGCCCAGCTGGCTTAGTCGGTGGGGCAGGCAACTCTTGATCTTGGGGTTGTGAGTTCAAGCCCAATGTTGGGTGGAGAGATTACTTAAAAATGAAATCTTAGGGGAAAAAAAAAGATTTGGATAGTAAAACTTCAGGACTATTTAAAAAGTATTTAATGGATATAGCATAAACAGTTCAGTATTAACATGTAAGGCTAGCATATTGAGCTGAATGTGGAAGGTCCCTTTTTAACCTTATAGGGAAGTTTCGAAGATACCGTTTTAGACAGATTGCATGAGAAGGGCATGACTTAGGAAAGGTGAATCTTTGAATGTTGTTGTACTCACCCTACCTGCTCCACCAAAGAGTTAGCCTGTCCTTGCTGGCTGAGCAATAAATAAATGGGTTGTTTCCGAGTTAAGATATTAAGGTCATTATTCCCATTTAAGATCTTTTTTTATGCAACTTTATGCTAGTTTCTATAGTACGTAATTGGGTACCTTATTGTAGAAGTCTGACCAACCCACGGTCTTGTTCTTTATATGTTTCAAAAACACAATCACAATAATTATGATGAAGTACAAAATGAGTATTTCAAGTGACTAAGGGTATAATTTCAGTCCAGTCAACTTTTACCTCACCTTTTTCTGTTCCATAAATTGGTTAAAATATAAATGAACAGATCATGATGTTCTAGACAAAAGCGTGGAATGAAACATTTTAAGCAGGCCATGGGGCTGGGAGATAGGACTTGTTTCTTTTGTTTGTTTGGGTTTTTTGTTTTGTTTTGTTTTGTTTTTTAAACCGTCAGCAGTTACACTCTGTTCTCACACTGAGTTTGTCTTTCTCTGTTTTGCCAGACAGAAGAGTGCACCTCTGTAAGCAAACCTACTGACGCAGAGAAGGGTTCGGGTGCTTACAAAAGCACCCGTTGGCTGACTGACACCCCCTATGGGGTTTGGTTGGAACTGCAATGCTGTTTTTAAAGGCATTACTTTTAAGCTTAGAACTGAGTTTGGTATGGAGTTTGTGTTTTGGTTTGAGGAAAAGAAAATGTTATTGAAAACAGAGACATACCTTTCTTTTGACACATGGTGTCATAGTCTCTGCGAGCAGAGAGAGAAAAGATGGCCTGGTGAGTAAATCTTGGTAAAATAAAATACAAACCATCAGGCACTTCTCTAGACCTACTGAATCAGAACCTCTACGGGTAAGGCCTGGCACTCGCTTTAATTACCCCTCAGGAGATTTTGATGCATGTTAAAGTTTGAGAACCTCTTCCCTAGATGGGGCACCTGGGTGATTCAGTCGGTGAAGCGTCCGACTTCGGCTCAGGTCATGATCTCGCGGTTTGTGAGTTCAAGCCCTGTGTCAGGCTCTGTGCTGACAGCTCAGAGCCTGGAGCCTGCTTCGGATTCCGTGTCTCCCTCTCTCTCTCTGTCCCTTCCCCACTTGTGCTGTGTCTCTCTCTGTCTCTCAAAAATGAATAAATGTAAAAAAAAATTATTTTTAAAAGAAGAACCTCTTCCCTAGAGCAGAATGGAATGTTGATGTATATAAGAATCACCTGGACAGCTTTTGCAAAATACAGAAGTCTGAGCCCCATTCCTGTAGACTTCAGTTTAGTAGGGCTGAGGAGGTCTAGACATCATTTTCGTATAGTGTCTCTTCTTCTACTTAACCATCCTCACTTCATTCAAATCTGTCTTTATTATTGGGTTTCCTGTAACCTCCTTCATCCTCTTGATCGGGTGAGTTCTGCCTCTTGACGGACTCTTTAATAAGAGCAGTGCCCAGACCTCTGAATGGTCTGGATGACTGGCTCAGAGCAGAGCAAGACTGTCACCTTACATGTTCTCCATATTGAGCGGTTAGTAAGGTTGCCTAAGATTACTTTTTTTGGCAACCTCATTATCGTCTGACTCATACCAAGCTACCAAACAACTAAAACTTAAGGTAGATTTGTTTGTTACACTCATTTATGCTCCTTTCGCTAGGTAGACCAGTGACGAAAAATAACATCTATTGAGTCCTCACTGTAGGTCAAGCACTACATTAGCCTGTCAAAAAGTGAATCATAAATCATTCTAACAAGATGAGGTGGACTTTATTAGGAGCAAATTCTAAGTAGTCCAGAAGTAGCAGACTGGAATCAAACAGCTTGACTTCAGTGCTCGGTCCCTTGCATAGGTCTCTGTGACCTCTGGCAAGGTATTTAAGCTCTCTGTGCCTCCGTTTTCTGATCTGTAAAATGGGGATAATAACTTGAGCTACCTGTCTGTCTTAGAGAAGATTCCAGGCACTCATATAGGACCTGACACACAATAAGTCAGCACTCAATAACTTGTGTGTTGCTAATGTTTGGTAGGGAAAAAAAGAGCAGGAAGGTGGGTTGTGACCAGAATAGAGGAAGAGGTGTCTGTGGGGATCTGGCATCATTTCTTAAGCAGTGGGAGACATGTAAGGTTTTCTTGCCTGTCAAAGGCGGATCTAAGTGCTTGGAGACAGAATGGCAGCAGACATACCCCAGGAGCTGTCAGGAGAAGTAGCTTAGTGGAAGGGACGGATCTGAGCCAGCTCAGGCCACCCTTCCAGGAAGCCCTCTTCTGAATCACTCTGCTCTCAACGCATCAACCCCTCAAAGGGAGTTCCTTTATTTCAGCTACTATTTTATATTCTTTCACAACTCATCTGATGATTATTCCCTTCTTTTGCGTTTCTGTCTTCTTAGAGAATTAGATGTAGATTGTGCGGGAGGGGTGGGGGATAAAAAGTCTTATCTTTGGCTCCCAGGCCTCTCCTGCCCCGACTCTTCCTTGGTCCCCTCATCGCCCCCACCCTCACACTCGAGACATCCCGACTACTGGGGTGGCTAATTATGACTGAGAAGTCACCTTCCCCAGCTGAGGAAGGTTTGTTTTGAAAGTCATTTTTCTTACAATGTATGAAGTGCCAGAAACTTGAGTGTGTGTGTGTGTATATGTATATATAAAGGGCATTGTGGAGGGCTGTGAGCTTCTGAGGCAGGAATGTATTTAGCATCTAGAACTAGTAGATATTTTTAGTGGATTTTCAATCAAAAGCTGTAAGGAATTTGCTTCTGAATTGAATTTATTTGATCAGTATTACCAGTATACTGTTGGGTATTACAGACTCCTGGGCACTTGAGATTTTTCATGTCAGCCTGGCCAAGATACAGTTTATCAAGACTTACATTGTCACCTCCCTAGATTGGAAGGCAGAGTTCCATTGCCCTTATACTTAATTTGCAGAGCTTACGGTTTCAGAAACTGATAAATTTCAACATTAACAGGTTACTTCAGCTAGAGAGAAAACTGCTCAAGTTTGGGTTTGGGGTAGACTGTAATTAATCTAATAAAACTTGAAAATCTGTTTCTTCTGAGGTGAATTCTTTGGAATTGTTCAAGTCAGTGGTGGTTCTGCTCATTAGTCCTTAGTGAGCTCTCACTGGAATTAGAAAAGTATTTTCACACGCAGTGTTTTTCACCCCAAAACAAAACAAACAGCAACTACCTGAGTCCTTGTTTAGTTTTCTCAGTCTCCTGGGCTCAGAGTATGTAAGGTTTTTACTAGAGTGCAAGAAGATATGGCCTCATTATTTTCTTAAGTCTTGTTTTTTTAAGTAATCTCTACACCCAGTATGGGGCTTGAACGCGTAACCATGAGGTCTAGAGTTGCATGCTCTACCAACTGGACCGGCCAGGCGCCCCATGGCCTCACTTTATTTAATCAGTTCTCAGTTGTATTTCAATTTTTAGTGTTATTTTATCGTTAGAACTAAATAGTGTTCGTTCAGTGCATCGGCTACGCGGAAAACTGTAGATAAGTTGATGTATTTTAAAATGTAAGTAGTTGACGGGGCGCCTGGGTGGCTCAGTTGTTTAAGTGTCCAACTTCAGCTAAGGTCATGATCTCACAGTTGGTGGGTTCGAGCCCTGCTTCGGGCTCTGTGCTGACAGCCCAGAGCCTGAACCCTGCTTCGGATTCTGTGTCTCCCTCTCTCTCTGCCCCTCCCCTGCTCATGCTCTGTCTCTGTCTCTCAATAATAAATAAAAGTTAAAAAAAAAAAAAAAAAGTTAAAAAAAATGTAAGTAGTTGACTTTGAGGCCAAAAGTTGATGCAAAAATGTGAAAACAAATTTATTGACTATCCTAGATGCTCACTTTATTGGTGAACGGCAGTTGTTGAACTGAAAGTGTGATTTGAATTAAAATTCCCTTTTGGTTGGACACCGTGTTTGGTTCAACTAGGAGAGTATAGCATGCCAGAATGCACAAAAGACTTTGAGCCTAAAAAGATGAGGTTCACACTTTGATCTAGCCTGTATCTGCTGTGTAGACTAGTGCCCATGGCTGAACCTAGTCAGGCCTCATTTCCTTCACTTACACAGTAGAGTAATTCCTACCTCATGGAGTCAGGCTAGAAATTAGGGGTACTATTGTGCATATCACATCCAGGCTTCAACACCTAGAACGGCTGTGCCATTCAAGTTGAGTCATTTAACCTCTCTGCGTTTAGCTGCAGTATTCTCATCTCTAAAAGCAAGAGGAAACACTGCTCCTGCTCCAGAGCACAGTCCTCTGAACAGAGCCAGTTCTAGGTGTTGCTCGTGCCAGATATTAACACTTCCATCTGTCTCTGAGCTCTGTGTCTCCCCCTCACCTCCTGAGGATGCTTTACAAAGAAGCCAGACCTTCTAGGTGTTACTGGTTCCTTGGCCATAATTTGGAGGGAGGAAAAACATAGATGGTGTCAGCAAATTACTCGAGTTCTAACGAGGCCACACGTTTGAGTGCCCAGCGCAGTGCACCCCTCACGGACGCTCATAGTTTCTTCACTGTGAGAAGGGAAGGACAGTCTCAAAAGAAGTCAGAAGAATGGTAAGTGCATAAATTAGCACTCTGAAGTTCACCAAAGTGCTTTGGGCCACCTTGAATCCTTTTCTGGCCGAATGGTGAAATATAAAATATTTAAAAATAGAGAATGCTTCTTATATACCTTATCTTAACTACATAACCAACTTTGTAAATGCAGCGAAGGTATTACTATACCCATTTGGTAAATAAGGAAACCCTTACTCAAAGGTATTAGGTAATTTCCCCAAGGTCACACCAAAGTGATGAGCAGGATTCCCAAGGAGGCTTCACTGCTAAAAAGTATTTTGGTGGTGGTGGTGGTGGTGGTGGTATGTGTGTATTTAAGGCTAAGATTATGTGCCTACCAAATATGTATCAGTAGTAAAAGTTCAGAGAACCATAGAACTTCAAATGTAAGGAATACGATACCTATGAAAATGTCATAGAGGCTTTGAGATAATAAGTGAATTTACAAAAGGAATCAAAGAGTAAATCTACATTTATTTTGTATCTTGATTCAGCCAGAAAAGGATTCAAGGTGGCCAAGAGCACTTTGGTGAACTGCAGAGTGCTAATTTATGCACTTAATGATTCTTCTGACTTCTTTTGAGACTGCCCTTCCTTTCTCACAGTGAAGAAACTATGAGCGTCCGGGAGGGGTGCACTGCGCTGGGCACTCAAACATGTGGCCTTGTTAGAACTCGAGTAATTTGCTGACACCATCTGTGTTTTTCCTCCCTCCAAATTATGGTCAGGGAACCAGTAACACCTAGAAGGATTGGCTTCTTTGTAAATTCATTTGTAAACTCATTTTTCGTTCTTCTAAATGATTCAGGATATTTTTTCTTGAGCAGAATAACAATCTTAGGCAACCGATTACCTTCCTTCCTATTGTTTATTAGAGTACTGAAGGGCTGTTTGGGCTGCACAGAACAAAGCAGTAGGTTCACCTGGAACAGAAGGTGAGCTTGGCTCTGGAGGATATTGAGCAAGCAGACAGAAGAAAGGATCTTGAACTCTGGACTCTAGGAATACCTGTACTGTAATAAAGGGAAGGAATGACAGTCTGGACAGTAGAAAGACATTAATATAAACGCTGTTGGTCAGGAAATTTGTTAGACCTTTGAAGAAAGACTGCAACTTAATGTGTCTGGCTTAATTCCCTTTTCCTAAGAAGGGAAAAGTGGTAGTAATTCCAACCATCATGATGACCTCTTTTTAAAAGACTTTTCCTCTCCAGTTGCAGAAAAATGTCTTATTTTCCAATCATAGAAAAAAACCCTCTTGTATTAAACCCATAAAACTACAAGATGCACATTGAGAGGTGAGAAAGAGTTTATTTTAATCTTTTGAAGTCATATTGAGAGACTTACTTTGCACCATCTACAAGAGACCTGAGACAGCCCCTTGTATATTAGAATCTGGGAAAAGTCCAGTTCTTTCTAATGGAATTTTTACTGTACTTTATCAGAGATAAGTATTTGGTACATTCCAAACTATGAGGCAAATATTTATCTAGTTTGGGGTGATTGTGGATAGAGCTGCTGTGAATATTTGTGTGTCAGTTTTGTATGAACATAAATTTTAATTTCTCCAAAGAACAGGGAGTGGGATTGCTGGGTCGCACAACTGTGTGAAGCTTAATGAAAAATTTGATAGGAAAACCGTTTTCCAATGTGGCTGTACCATTACGCACTCTCACTAGCAATATATGAGAGCTGTAGTGCCTCTTTATCCTCGGCAACATGGTATGGTTCTTTCCTTATTTCTAGGTAACAAGTACTATTCATTTTCTTCTGTTTTCTCCTTAAAAGTTTTGTATTTTACGTTTTATGTTCAGATCTGTGGTCCATTCTGAATTAAGTTTAGAATTTAGTTAAGTGTAGAAGGTTTAGATTGAGTTGTGTCTTCCTACTGATAACCAGCTGTTCCAACACCATTTGTTAAAAAGACTGTTCTTTCTCCGTTGAATTACTTTTGCACTTTTGTCAGAGATCAATCATTCATATTTGTGTAGATCTATTTCTGGAGTCTGTATTCTCTCATATTGATCCATGTGTCTGTCTCTTACCAGTACCACACTGTCTTGATTACTGTAGCTTTATAGTAAGTCCTAAGTCAAAAAGTGTGATTCTTTCAACTTTATTCTTATTTTCCAGTTTTGTGTTTGGCAATTTTAGTTCTTTTGCCTTTCCACAAAGCTTCTAGAATCAATTTCTCTAGATCTGCTAAGAATCCTGCTGGAATTTTCGTAGAATTACATTGTATCTATAGATCACTTTGGGGCAAATTGACCTTTTCTTTCTGTGTAGGCTTTCAATTCGTGAACGCAGAATGTCTCTCTCTATTTAGATTTTCTTTAAGATTTTCAGCAGAGTCTTGTAGTTCAGTTCTTTTCTTTCTTTGTGCCATTTTTTCTGCCGCTGGCTGGGACTTCTAGTCCATGATGTTGAGTTGGAGTGTTGAAAGTAGACATCCTTGCACTGTCCCTAATCTTAGAAATTATTTAGTCTTTCACCGTTAAGTGTAAGGTTACCTGTAGGTGTTTCTATAGATGCCCTTTTCAGATTGAGAGAGTTTCCTTCTATCCCTAGTTTTCTGAGAATTTTTGTGATGAATAGGCGTTGGATTTCATCAGGTGCTTTTCCTGTACCAATTCGTATGAGCGTGTGTTTTTTCTTCTTTAGGCTATTAATATGAAGGAATTGTCTAAGGACTGGGGAGTGAGAGAATGCAGGAAAAAAAAAAAAGAATGAGAAATTTCCCCCATTCACTCTGAGCTTCCAGAAACCCCGTTCTTTGAGCCGCATTTCCCCCAGAGCCCTCAGTCCATGCAGATGTCTGCCTTTGGATTTCAGGCTGCATTGAGTCCAGTTTGGGGGATGATAGAGGGGAAAAGATGGTAAATGCAATGGTAAATGAATTAAAAAATGGTAAATATTTCACCAAATCCTCCAGCTACTGTTTGCTTTTTGGGAGTTGTTAAATAGCTGCTCCATTTATTTTCTCCAGGTTTATTGCCACGTTCAGTGGGGGAGACAGGGTACAGGGTAGGGAGTGCTTGCTTCCTCTCACCTGTAATTAATCTGAGGGGTTTTGTTTGTTTGTTTGTTTGTTTTTGCCTTGTCCGCAGTCTACAGGCATATTGTTAGACTGACGTGCTGAATTATGTAATCTTTAAATTTGAAGAATTAATGCTAATTGGAGATCACAAGATGAATTTAGGTATTGTAGTACCTAAATAGTATTTTCTATGTGTAAGCAATAATTGCTGTAAAAGAGAAACACATAAAACTAAATTATGAGAAGGTTTCAAATTGATCGGTTTCCTAAGAATTTATCTCTGGCTCTATGTTTTATTATTATCATGTGCTTTGAAACACTGTTTTGAATGTGTGCACACTTTCAGAACCAGCGACCCCACACTGCTCAGTCAGCTCGGTAAGATGCTTGTGTACCTAGCGAGGGTCCTGGGTGGAGGTCTCTGCTGGAGGCCAGGAGTGGGGCATGAAGAGGTGGAAAGGCAGAGCTGGGAGTGAGTGGTCTTCCAAGTGGGTGGAGCCATGGAAATAGACTATTGAGAGAACTGCCCGTACCGTGCAGAAAAAGAGAAGAGGAACAGAGGGCGGTGGGGAGGTGGTGTCAGAACTTAGGTCTGAGAAGCAGAGGAGGAAAGCCTGAACCAGGGGTGTGCGGGCCGCCAAATGCCTGGAGGAAGCAAGCTTCCAGAACATGCAGTCACCGCGGGGAGCGGTGTCGAGAATGAGGTTGGGGCAGTGCCATCCATGTGTTTGTTGTATGAAGGCCTTGGAGAGCTGTTTCAGTCAACTAGGAAGGAAACAGAGGCGCGAGGAAAAGAGGAATAATAGCAGGATATTATTTTATTTATTAATTTTAACTCTCTTTGATTTTAAATTCACAGACCGTGAGGACAGTGTTAAGGCATCTTTATTATCCATAACACTGCACGCTGCAAACATGCAGTTGCGATTCAGATACAGACAGCTGAGTGACAGCCCCTTACCAGCAGTGCCTGCGCGCTTATGTGGTTCTGGACTGGCAGAGGTGGTTGGGCAAAGCTGGAGACGTGCCCTGTTGAAGAGCTTCTGCCCTTTGTAAACCCTAAAGGAAATTCCTTTGCTTTCCTATTTCATTTCTTCTTTACAGCCCACTCACTTCCAAAAGTGACTCTGAGGCAGGTAACATGTGGCTTAGAACAAAATACAATAGCACATCTTTAGGATGTGTTCCCTCAGACAACAGACTTTTTTTCCCTTTGTTTTTTTTTTTTTTAAATTAAAGGGCTAAGAGGTATCTTGCTAACTGCTCTATTTTTGCTGGGTTTGGGAAGGGGGAGCGAAATCTGTTTGCCCAAGCTGCCCTATTCTCTATTTGTCTTGAATTACATCGGCTTATTTTTCGTTATTCCATGGTACAGTTTTAGGGGCGCAGAAGAAATACTCCACAAGTGTCTGCTTCCAGTGAGGAATTGCCACATCTTCAGCTGCAACGTGTGTATTTTTTCCCTTTTTCCAGGATCAGAATTCAGGCCGTCAATGAAATTGGAGCTGGACCGTTTAGTCAGTTCATCAGGGCAAAAACTCGGCCATTGCCACCCTTGCCTCCGAGGCTCGAATGTGCTGCCGCGGGACCCCAGAGCCTGAAGCTGAAGTGGGGAGACAGTAACACCAAGACCCACACAGCCGCTCACATGGTGTACACACTGCAGTTGGAAGACAGAAACAAGAGGTGAGCTGGCGGGGCGGGTGCAGGGGGTGGTTCTGTCCGAATGAATCCTTGCTTGTTCACCTGTCCTCTAATAAAACACTCTTCCTCCCGTTGAAAGGTTTCCTGTGTATTGGGGTCCTGCATTGTGGACCTCCGTTCTCCATTTGGAATTTTCTTTTTTTTTTTTTTTTTTTCCTAATTTTTTTTTAACGTTTATTTATTTTTGAGACAGAGAGAGACAGAACATGAGCAGGGGAGGATCAGAGAGAGGGAGACACAGAATCCGAAACACGTTCCAGGCTCTGAGCTGTCAGCACAGAGCCTGAGGCGGGGCTCGAACTCACAGACAGTGAGATCATGACCTGAGCCAAAGTCGGACGCTTAACTGACTGAGCCACCCAGGGGTCCCTCCATTTGGGATTTTCTAAACTAACATTCTGAAGATCCTGATTTGCCTGCAAGTCATAATCTGTGTGTTTGGTTTTTTTTCTTTCATAGAGCCAGATAACGGAGAGAAATTATCTAAAAATAAAATTGTCATATGCAAGCCCATGCTATGTTAGAGCGTTAGATCAGTCACAAGTGCAGAGGGAAATGAGACTTAGGAAGAGATGCTAGCTTTTTAAATATTCAGTAACCATCAGGACAATCATGTTTACCAATCCGAAATAGCTGTGGTGATGTACAGATGGGGATCGTATTCTGTAACTATGGGCAACGCAGTATCAGATTAGCCAGAGCAAACAGGAGATTCTTTATAAGACTCCATGCCCAGCAAAATACTCTTGGCCACAGAAATCAAAGCCAGCCTTTCACCTAGTATTTATTTAACCTAACTTCATTTCCTCTGAAAATGGCCCATCAGAAGGTGGGCCTCTGAACTGTATTAGGAATAATTCAGATGCAGAGTTAGAGGTAATGATGGCAGAATTGTTCTGTTACCAAAAGTCCAAATCAGAGAATCAGGTGAAGGAGGTGGGAGGTGACCATAAATCCAAGACACCCTGCTGGAACAGACCCGCGCTGCTATTTCCCTTTGGCCTATCTGCTAAACACAAAAACATTCCTGTCCTTTCCACTTTATGCATTGTAGCTCCTGCTCCTTTACACAGGGAATTTGGTTTAGTTAACACAGAAACTGCTGTCCAGTCTTCACCCCCCTCTCTACTCAAGAACTTTGATTCATTTCAGTGCAGTGGAGTCCTGTGTGGCAGGCATTTTATGAGATAGGCCTTCAGTGGAGACCAAGATCAAGGAAAAACAAGCCCCTGCCTCCAGACGCATAGTATCAACCCACAGATGGTCTCAGAACTTTAGTACCATTGGAGAAAAATGCTCTGGGACGTTGGAGGAGGCAGAGACCATCGGGTTGCAAAGATCAGGAATGGCTTTTTGAAACAGGTGATGTTTGAACTGGACTGAAGGACCTGTCAAAGGCAGTAATTTGACTACAGAAGAACAAAAATGATCATCTATTGGAAACTAGTCCTGGTATAGAAAGCACAGAGAAAATGAGGCTGCTTTTGGTAGGTTCATTAGAGGTTAAATGCATCCTCACTCATGGACAAGATCATTCATCTTAACTGTGCTTTGTACCTTTGGATGCGTGTTTGTGGGTTCATTATTTTACTGGCAGGGGATTCCTCGACTAGAGAGGGCTGGCAAGAACACGAATTATGGACTAACAGAAACCCTGGTAAATATTCGAAGCTAGCATTTGGGGAAATTTGCAAACAAGCCTTTGTTTTTCCCTTGGGCTTTTGGCATCCTTTGATGATAGAATCTTCATTAGAGACTGTCTTCTAGTTGTACTGCTTCAGAAAAAGTGAAGTCCAGAAACATTGACGTTGGCAGCAGAATTGGGGGGTTCCTAACTCCTCATGCAGTTGCCTCTACTGTTACCTCCAGAAAGGTGGGGAGAGCGAAGGCTCTGCTCCAAACCAGCTGGGTGCATCCTGCAGCAGCCCTGCCCTTTGTGGGGCATCCGCCTTGGGCGCCTCGTATGGAGAACTGTACAGATGCTCAGAACAAAAGTTCCATGAACACCAACCTGAATGAGTATGAGACATTTTAATATGCCAGACAGAAAACAGTGTAGAATGTAGTAATCAATTTGTGCTATTTTGAAAAAGAAAAAAAAAAGGCCCAAAGTTAGCATTGTTAATCAATAAATGACTTGCCTAAATTTAAATGGCGATTTAAGAAAACCAACCATTAGGAACAGTATTTTTCTTAATTTTATGATCTGGAGTCCAAATTTATCTTTTTTAAATTAGATTTGTCAGTGCTCTCAGAAAGTTATTAAAGTGATGGGAGTATAGAGCATAATAAATTCTCATTCTATTTGTGGAATAATTTTCCTATGATTAAATAGGATGAAACTTGGCCTAATTTGAGTTTGAAGATGACCTTCCTCAGTGTCCTGAAACTGAGCTCTTGTGTCGATTGGCCCCTCAAATCCGAGCCTTTATTTAACTTTGGATCTTGACTCATGAGGACTGGGGAGAAATCATCTGGCTAGGATACATTATAATTCTTGTGATTAGCGTGGTTTTTGTCAGTTCTGGTCTCCTTGTGGTTCTTTAGGACTTGGACCTGGCTTGTCCGTTTGAAAGTATCTTCTTTCAAGGACCAGCTTTTCCATTAAACTTGTTGCCAGAGTGATTTCTAGTCGGGACTTCTGGGAAAAGTATACGTATTCCTTAGCCTATGCACTGATTTCATTAGCCACTAATGAGTTCTTATTATGGATGTGTCAAAAATATTGTGTGTCTTACTTGTGGCCAAGGTGAGAACCAGAGATAGACTTAATTGTGGTTTTAATTTACTTTACTCACCAGCCGTTGTGGGCACTGGAAAGGAGAGCTGGCTATGTGAGTCGGACAGTTGTCCTAGTCAGTATGAAAGTAATGTTACTCTTAAAACATTTTGCAATGGGGGCACCTGGGTGGCTCGGTCAGTTAAGTATCTGACTCTTGATTACAGCTCAGGACATGATCTCACAGTTCATGGGATCAATCCCCACTCCAGGCTCTGCTCTGGAAGCACCGAATCTGCTTGGGATTCTCTCGCTCGCTCTCTCTCTCTCTCTCTCTCTCTCTCCCTCCCTCCCTTCCTCCCTCCCTCCCTCCCTCCCCCACTCCTGCACGCAGGTGCAGGATTGCACATGCTCTCTCAAAATTAATAAACATTTAAAAAATTTTTTGCAACAGAAGCACAATGAAAATTAGTAACTCCATGCTTCGTAATTATAAAATTAAAGAGTTTGATTTGACTGCTAAACTATTGGTCTTTCTTTCTCTTCTCATCCATAAAATAGAGGCTAAACTAGAAGATTGAATGCAGAGTTCCTTCCCACCTTTTTCACCTTAAAGCACTGAATATTTGTATATCATTTGTGAGCTAGATCCATTACAAAAGGGTGTCTCAGCATGTTATCTCTTTTTTCTTCACATTCTAGTCTCTGCTTTTGACAAATAAGTAAAAAGAAAGATGCTAACTTTCTTTATTAGAGCAACCACTTAATGTCTCACACCCCTAAACCCCTAAGGTTTTACATCTACAATGTGCTGGTTTATTATATTTGTTTATATAGCCCTCAATCAAAAAATCTGAAATGAGCCAGAGATATCTAAGTATAATGTTGAGCCAAAAATATATTTTCAAACGTCCTAAAGCACACTTCTATTTGTTGAACACCTACAAAGCACCAAGCACTGAGAGCTTTTATCTACAGTAGTCTTCTTTTTTAATGTTTATTTTATTTTGAGAGAGAGTATGAGCAAGCTGGAGGGTTTGCAGAGAGAGGGGGGGTGGGGGAGAGAGAATCCCAAGCAGGCTTCCTGCTCAGTGCAGAGCTCGATGCAGGGCTTGATCTCACAACTGTGAGATTATGACCTGAGTCGAAATTGAGTCAGACGCTTAAACAACTGAGCCACCCAAGCGCCACCCTCTACATTATTTAGTTTTTTAATAAAAAAATATTTTCTATGCTGATTGGATTTCTATCAAAGACTTCCACCATCTAGATGAAAAAAAAATGGGTTTTGATAAGTTGATTTAACTCATGATTATTATGATTTTAAGCTTAAAATGAAATGAGCAGAGAATGCTTCTTAGAGATGGTAACAGGTTGAGTGAGTCATAAAGGGGTCCTGATCTTATAATCTCATGCAAAATAGCCTTCAGTTAGAGATGGGTGGTGCAGACTCAGGATGGGGTGGAAACCAAGGATACAACCTCCAAAGCACAGAAATGTGCCCTTGGTTTTTTCTCCAACTAAGTGTCTCTTTCTATTCTGGTTCTTTTACACATGGCTCTTTTTAAGTTTGGAGCTATTTCATGTAAATAGAAGGGATCCCAAAAGGGCATCTTGCCCAAGTCCTGGTCTCAAGGTAAGTCAACCTAGAATTCATCTGGGTCACCTGGACTTGCTACATTGAATATTCTTTTCCCCTTGAATGGCACATTTGTTTTCCATGTGTTCAAGCTTTTGACTCACAAGTCTCCCTTTCCAAGGGCACTGACTACATATTTATGCAGCAGCTTCAAAGCAGTGCTTTATATTTATAGGACTGAGTCTATCCCTAATAGTTAGATTATAATCACTCAATCACAGTTGTTGTTGTTGTTGTTTTCTTGAATTACTATAATGTCCTGAGTCTTTTGAGGTATGTGGCTACCTGTAAGGAACTTATCTGCTGAGAAAATAAGTTAATGGGAAACGAGCAGACAGCACAAGAGATTTTATTTGATTTCAACAGAAAAGCACAAATTATATTAGTTTGGCCGTAGAGTGATGAAGTCTATTATGCTTAGCAAATCTGGGACAGAAGATCCGAATGTCTTTGGTTCCTGTGTATGCAAGAAAAATACACACCCAAAGTAAACATTTTCATAATGCTGCATTAACCTAATACAGGGATTAGAATAACAAGATCAGCTCATGCATTTTAAGATTGTAACGCTGTACTGATGATTTTGAAGATGCATCTGTCTGTGTTATTGAAATGAAACGTTATGTTGCCCTAACAGAATTTGAGTTGATGCTGATTCTCGTCCTGACCCTTATGGGTCCATGTTCTTGATAATTGTACACAGCACCGAGGCGAGGGGAACTTAAGTTCCAGGAATGCATTTATGGCTACTCTGTTGTTCAGGTTTAGTCAGATGGCCAGTGTATTTTAAAGCCAATATATTTCCAGCAAAAGGGGTTGGGAGAGAGGACTCTAATAGAGTGGATCATTACCAGTTGCTCTCCATTGAACTCAGCCCTTGTGCCCGTGACACTTTTCCTTACAGCAGACAAAATTGGAGGGCTTTGTTAATGTGTTCATTGTGACTGACTATTTATTGTTAGAGAGGGACAGAAAGTAATCTACATAATGAATCCCTGAAAAAATACACATTAGGCAACTAATAAAAGTCTCCAGGGTATATGAGCACTATGGGAGAAGTGAACTTTCTTAATGTATGCCTATTGCAGAACAAACCCCTGCTTCTGTTTCTCAGAGCATATTGCTGAATTAAATAGATGTAAGGCAACTAGCTCAGGGCCCACACAGACCCATGGTATTCATTTCCTTTGCTTCTCTGGAATTGTCCTGATACACATGATCACCCTTGTTGGATAAATGACACTTTTATTTATCTTCAGTCACCGGAAGGCAATTGTGGTTCTCCACGGGGGTGTCAAATCTCTTATTTGTAATCCCAGAGTTGTTACTGAGTTTCTAGATGGCTAGAGGCGTATCCCTTAACTTCTTTTTGCCTTAGTTTTTCCCTTTACAAATTGGAACTGATGATGCCTGTCTCCAGTCCCTGACTGATGGGGAAAAAACATTCTCATGTCTCAAAAGAGCCTCAAAAATAAAAAGTACCGCTGGCTTAGTCAGTTTCAGGCTGAAATGTCAGTTATGGGGAGAGGTAAGTGACCGTAAACGAACCATTGGAGATCTTAATGGCACCGTAAGTAAAAAATTGATTACGGGTTTGTTTGCTTTTTTTTCTATTTGAAAATAGAATTTTTATCTACTTGAAACATAAATAAATAGAATGGAGTTGGGTAGCATTTTTCTCAGTATTTTTTCCTAAATCAGATCAGATTGAGACAAGCCCATTAAAATAGAAATAGACAAACAGACATCTGGAAGACTCTGCAAAGAGTATCCTTGAAGATAAGATTCCCTGCAAAGAAAGTAGAAGAATGGGATGTTTCAGGGTTCTCAGGTGGTCTTCATCCTGAGACCCTTTATTTGAAAGTAAATAAATCTCCTTTTTAATATATCAATAACGAAGTACAGTGTGAACAACAAAAGTTGAAAAAAAAGCATTTTCTTTTATTCTGCGTGGAGTCTCATCAGTAGCTGTATGGACATGTTATTTCTTCAAAAAGGAGCATAAAACGAAACCTAACTAAAAAGCGTTGCAGCTGGAGCACTCACAAGCGGATAGGCACATGTGCAGCTGAGAACGTGCAGGGAGGAAAGCAACTGCTTGCGCGTTGGTCTTTCGGAACTCCTTGACACTTGGGTGCTTCGTCTACAAATGGAGATGCTCACCAACATCAAAACCGGTTTAGGAAATGCACCTTCCCTGCCTCAGATGTCCCCACATGATGCCATCTGCTTCCATCTGCTCCTGCGTAGGCATAACAGGACTCGGTGTTCTCGGTAGAGTGAGGACACATACTATCCATTCCTGTTTTGAACATTCTCCATTCCCAAACATGGCTTCAGTAACGTAGGAGATTCTCTCTCACAGACGCACATACATAGTCCATGCAGTCCTGGGAAATTAAGAAAGAATGAAGGCAATGACATGTCATTGTTAAGGAAAATAGCTGTCCTGAGCTTATTAACAGCTGTTGATTTGTGCTATTGTAGGACGGGTTTCAAAATGTGCAGCCTTTAATAGACTAAGTCCATTTTAGGTCAGCAGAGTAGATCGTTTTGAGGAGTTAATATTAATGAGCTGCTGTTAGCCTGTAATGGACCTTGGGATTATAAGGTAGCAGCAACAGATAGTAAACACAAAATCCTTAGTGTCATCTCATTTTGTGCTGCAAATTTAAGTTATGAGCTGTCCAGGGCATTTTTGGATTTTTCTGGGGGGGGGGGGGTGTACAAAACTTTTAAGGAAATTGAGTTTAAAATTAAATTCTTTATATATCATCATTTTACTCTAAAATGATTTAAAATAAATATTCAAAGATGTAACATGTCTGAATTTCTTTCCTCAGTAGCCCGTCAGTGTAAAAAAGTCATCTTTCACAATGTGTTGAAGCCTAGAATACTGAGGTTAAAAGGACAGCCTTCCCCTAGAACTTCTTGAAAACGTCAAGAATCTGCTGTTTTGCCTTCCTAGTGTATAATTAATAAGAAATCGTAGAATTTACTTGTTCCCCTCATTTGGATCTCCTAAAAATCCCTGCCAGGTGAACAAGACATTATTATCCCAAATGTCTGGGAACTCAGCCTGGAGAGTTATCAACTTGTCCAAGTTCATAGCGAAGGCAACAGACTATGCACTGTGGCCAAGGTCTTCGTACGTCTTTTTACCAACCCTGGAGTACTCTGATAGGCCAGCAGAATAAGCAGAATCATTTTGTATTCACAGATATGTAAAACGTTTTCATAAATCAGAGTTAAATTGGCAACATTAAAACCCATGTGTGCTTGTTACCACAGAAGTGTTTAGTTTCAAGACATTACAGTCCACGCCGAAGCAAGTTGGAGGCAGAGCCGTAAAGAATCCATCTCGACTGTAAACTTTCAGTGACCCACCCAACCTTCTGCCTTGTTTATGTTTCCCTTTCCAAGTAAATATTTTTAGTACAAGAGAGCATTTCTTCCCATTTTTTCCTTCCTCTAAGTAAAAATGCCCAAATTCCCATTAATGGGCAGCACTGATAGGCCCCACTGCCCCTGTCTTCATCTGTTGTCAGCGGCAGTTCTCGGCCTGGGTTCATCAGGACGGGATGGATGGTATTCATATGCGCAGCTTTCTCTCTGGTCCAGGAAAGCCTAAGGGAGTATAAGTAAAGAATGCCATTCTGGGGACATCCTTCAGGCTTCTCCAATGTTGAGAAACAAGGTACATCATTCATAAACCTTGGCATTTTGTGATTAGTAACATTAATATTAGTATTAGCACAGGTGCTATGCATTTCATAATGAGTTCTCCCCGCATTATGCCATTTGATTCTCTCACAACAACCTCTGGGGCGGGGGCACTGCAATCATTTTCATTTTACAGAGAAGGGAATAGCTTACCTGGCTATAGAGTCCATGATCAATCACCAGGCTCTTGAACCTAAACTCAACCTCAAGTCTGCGGACTGCAAAGAGTGTTTCTACCCCTTGTCTCTTCAGCTCCTGAGCCAGTGGGGCAGCTGCATGGGTGTTTCCATACCTGTTCTCTTACTTGCTCTTCACAGGAGTCTGGGGTCATTCGGTTGATGCCACCAAAAGCACATGGCCATGGGCAGCAGGGATTGAGCACAGAGTAGAAGACCCCTCAGAGGCAATGCCAGTATAGGCCCACGGTGCCAAGATGACTTTTAAGGAGCTATGATTCCACAGGGGTCCTTGTGGCTACATATGCTTCAGCCTGAACTGATACTAAAACTACTCAGTGATTTTATTGAGCATGTACTATGTTCCAGGAACCACGCCACCTGTTATACATGTTGCATTGCATTGCTGTAGCACTGGAACGTTCACGTAATAATAACAGTGTGAACATTTCAAGTAGATTAACTTACATGGTGGGAGAGCTATGTGTCTAACATAGGCCACAGCAGATGCAGCAGAACATCACAAATTCATACAGACCTATTCCTGCTGGGACATGAGCCAGTGATGGCCGCAGTAACCTGGAGAGAGTCCTGTGTGGCAGGAGTTGAGAGACCTGCTGTCCTCAGGGCACTTTAGCCTGACTTGGACACCGTGTGTTGAACTCTTACCTGGATTCCATGCTGAGCTTTGTACCCACATTTCTGCATTTGACACTTAAAACAACCTAAGAGGCAGATACTGTCCCTGTTTTGCAGATGGGAGAACTGATGCTTAGCAGGGGTGCGTGGTGGGTAAGTAAGGGGCAGAGCTGAGGTTTGCATCCAGTCTTCCTGGGTCCAAGTCCCTGTGCTCCACCACTGCCCACCAACAGGAGGGGGAGAGGGGGACGACTCGGGGAGAAGCCCAGAGTGGTCCAGTTTCTGCTGGCAGCCTAGACCAGGGGAGTGGCCCAGGGCACAGCAGACTCTCCACATAGTGCATCGCTGATTGCCCGGGCCACACTCTCACCTTCGGAAATCAAAGGATTGGGGCTTTGGTGAGAGGTTTTTTTGACCATCTTTCGATGATGTTGACACCCCAGCTGCTCCAGATCCTCCCCATTCCAGGGATATCCCTTTCCCCAGGCTCGGGCAGTGCACACTAAAATAGTATGGATCAGGGCCGCCAAGACAGCAGGACTCCCGTTGGCCTCTAATGGTGACTCTTGTCCCAGGCCCTATGGTACATGAGCACATATGGAGCCCAAATGCTGACGCTGGACTGCCTAAATATAAGAGGGAGGGAGAAGGATCAGAAAAGCTGAAGGGCTACCCTCCTCCTCTTTTCATGGCAAAGACATGCTCTAAGTGCTGAATCCTTGGTTGCAGTGAAATATGTAGCCTTCAGTCATTGTGTCTTAAGACCCATCGCATATATTCCATTCTATCACCAAAGGCCTCTGGCTGACTTATTAATGAATTTTAACATGAGGGTGGATTAAAAAAAAGATTGAGGAAAGAAAAAATTGACTTGGTCTTTGTAAAACAAGTATTTGATGAATACTTTTAATCTCTCCCCGGGTGATTCTGGCCACAGGGCGTTAACCTACGGAGCCTCCTAGAGAGGCCACCGTGCAACTGGCATAAATCACTGGCTCCAAAGGAAGAAGATTCTTTCCTCTCCCGCCTCTTGGAATGATGGAAAATAATGACAGAATTGCGGTAAAAGAGGAACTCCATTCTTTTTGTGTTGGCTTGTGTGCTTATTTTGTCTTGGCTGGCCTTTCTTTGAAACAGAAGCTACCATCGGAATATACAGAAAGAAATTCAGGATCAGTGGCATTTATTTAAGACCTACTCTGTGTAGGGACTGGGGCTGTCAAACTGAATCCCACCCAGATTGGGAAAGACGTTATTCTTGCCCGTCCCCCCCCCCTTCCCCCCACCCTCACGAGGGGTCCCGGGCACAGAAGGTGAGCAGCCTCACTGACCGAGCCCCAAAGCAGATGCCTGGTTTGCAGCCTCTCTCACCACACAGCCAACTTCCTATCCAGGAGAAAAGAGAACAACCTCTGTATTAGACCTGAGTGATATAGATGGTCTCTCAGAAGGAAGAGTGGCCTTTCTTGGTTAAAAGTTCCTAGCATTATAAAATAATCGTGACTGACACCTGCTGAGTGGTTAGTACAGCTCAGGACTGGTCTAAACACTTTGGTTAACCCATTTACACCTGACACCAGTCCTCTGAGGAAGGTTCTAGCATTACCCTTGTTGCACAGAGGAAAACACTGAGGCACCAGGAGGCCAAATAAGTTGCTGGTGGCTCCTAGTCTGCAGGACCTGTTCTGTTTGTGGAACCCACATCGACCAAGAGCATACCAGACGCCCAGGTGGGTGGAGAAGCAGCATACAACCAGTGTTACCTCTGAAAGTCTTCCACATCAAAACTCTCGAAACCCTTGGGATTAGACTCAAAGTGCCAAATTGGCTGTTAACATAAGGTCCTAGTTCCAGAAACCTCAAATGGAGACCTAAGATTTTGTGAAGGATTTTTGGCTTTTGACTGACAAGCTTACTTCCGTGTAGCATTGAACTATAATTTTTTTTTTTTTTTTACTGAGGCATATACTAAATTTCTTTGTTAAAAGCAAAGTAACATGGAATTAGGACTATGTGTAAATGCGTCCCATATTATAAAAAGCATTAATTAGTGCCCAGTCTATCTCCTCCCTTCACCCCACTCTCTCACACTTGCACTTTTTCTTCAAGAAGAAGGAAGGTACGGGAAACCTTTAAAGTGAGAAACGTATGAATTTTTAGACAGTTTGCAGACTTGCTGTCTCTGTCTCTTAATGGCTCCCTGTGGCTCTCAGTCACCATCAGAATGAGCCATGTGGGGAGAAGTCCTCAGGAGGGAGTGGCCCAGCTGTCTTATTTCATTGCTCAGCTCCTTCTGACTTGGACCTGTGTGTCCACCTTAGGACACGGGCCCCAAGAGGACAAGTCACCTCTTCTTCTCTAAGTGCACTAATTATGTGACCTAGGAATTAGCCCCATATTAGCCCCATCCATTTTCATTGATCCCCATACACATTTTGAGAACAAAATTTCCCCCAGAATTTCTTCCCATGCCTTTTCTAAGGGGAGGGAAGCCAGACAAAGCAGGGCAGCAAGCAAGTTGTGATTTATTACTGCCAAAATAGAGGGCTAAATCAAAGGGCCAAACACATGCTTATTCTAGAAAAGGCTGGAGGGACAAAGAACTACCCCTTTCCCTCCTGCACCTGCCTAAGTGCACCCTCACTGAATGCAAGGGGAGTAAACTTAAACCTGAAATCCTCTGGGTGAAAGCCTCCTTTAGAACCTTCAGAGTCACTCTGGCTTTTTTCTAAAAGCAAAGCAAATGCAGCCTTTCTTTTTTCTAAGTAACATTATCCCCAGACTCAAACCAATGCTCTACCGGTGAAATTGTAGATTTCATTGCTAGCACCTGTTTCCACGGTGGCTTCTATAAATTGGGATGCAATGTAAAAAAATTAAAATGCAGTAAAAGGGCAAAACAGTAAATGAAAGAGGAAAAAAAAAAAAAAAAACAGTCCAGAAGCAGATTTTGATGTATTTGAAAATTGATGTGTATGCTCTTAGCCCAATTTAGATTACGCTATCAAATTAGAGCCGTGAATCTGCTTCAGTACCTTCCTCTGGGACTGTGAGTGCTACTGTCCAGATAGATGTATTGACCTTATTTTCAAAGGGAAACAGTCTCCTTAGATCAGGGCATGGCAGGGAAGCTGTACTGTTGGTAGTGAACCTCTCCAAATTCTTTTAAAAACCAGCTCTTAGTGCAAGTTTGTAATGGAAGTGTAACACTTTTTACTCCTTAAACCATGACTTCCATTTTGTGGTATAACTCAGGGCAATTACTCTGGTTAGAGATTCGGGCCCAGGTGAGGCTGAGTTAATGAATAGCTGTTTGCCTCTAGCATTAGCAAGGGTATCTTCATTAAGGTGGTAATGTGTCAAGAGTACTAAATAGGTTGCCATGGTATTTGTGGGTTTCAGCATGGACTCTGGCTTTCCCTGAAATTGAAAATGTTCAGCCCTCAGTAAAAGGTGCTTCCTTACACAGTAAAGCAGAAGGAACATTAAATAGTGAAATGACTAGGGCTCAGGAACTCACTTGTAAAGGCTGATGAATGCGTGGGTGTTTTAAAATAAGGATGGACTCTGACAGGTTTTCTGAAAAAGTAGTTTAAGCTCTAGAACTATCCACAGGGACTGTTCTCTGGCACAGGGAAAGGCTGACCACATACACGGGACCAACTAGCCCACAGGATTAGGTCTTACTCGTCTTTGAATCCACAGAGTGTGGCACACAGCAGATGTTCAAGAAATGTTTGCTAAATGAATTCATAAATTCTGCCTTCCCCTTGAGCTAAATGGGCCTAAGAGTCGAGACATTTTAAATTGTGATCCCATCTGACCGACTTCCAACGGTATCTGAAGACGGCAGATTGTCCTCAGATGCTGTGTCGAACCACTGGAAACTGGGAGAACCGTGGGCCTGTGTAGCAACAAGGTTGTGTGTTGGGTTAACTCATGTAGTGGTTCCCAAAATGTTCCTGGAACAGCAGGCTTCAAAACTGTAATCTACAGGGGCGCCTGGGTGGCGCAGTCGGTTAAGCGTCCGACTTCAGCCAGGTCACGATCTCGCGGCCCGTGAGTTCGAGCCCCGCGTCGGGCTCTGGGCTGGTGGCTCAGAGCCTGAAGCCTGTTTCCGATTCTGTGTCTCCCTCTCTCTGCCCCTCCCCCGTTCATGCTCTGTCTCTGTCCCAAAAATAAATAAATGTTGAAAAAAAAATTTTTAAAAAAAAACACACACAAAAAAAACTGTAATCTACAGAAATTCTGGGTCATTTGGGGGAAGTTATTTCCAAATTTTTACATTTAATTAATAAAAAGACAAATGACAATAGTATGTAGTAGTTCTAGGTAATCCCATTTCATTGTAAAAATACAAATGTTTCAAGACCCTGGGAGAAAAACACTTGTAAGGGCTTTTTTTTTTTTTTTTTTTTTTTTTTTAACATTTATTTTTGAGAGAGAGAAGGAGACACAGAATCCAAAGCAGGTTCCATACTCTGAGCTGTCAGCACAGAGCCTGATGCGGGGCTCAAACACATGAACCATCAGATCATGACCTGAACTGAAGTCGGACACTGAACCGACTGAGCCACCCAGGCACCCCAAAGGTCTTATTTTTTTTTATCTTCATGCCTTCTATGTTTATGTCTCTTAGAAATAATGATTAGCAGAGTACAAAATTATCCTCGTTCAGATAGGAGAAGGCTCCAGAAGCTACCAGTTTAAACTGTCCAGTTCACCTGGGCTGTTTTTCTGTTATTTTGATTAACCTGATAGATGATTCTGAGCCAAGTATTTTTGTTTTCTCCTTTTAAACTGTTTTCTGAAAGCTCTGTAATCGTAAATGTCTTCTTACTAGTTTGGGAAAGGGGCTTTGAAAGCTGTTGCAAAGATAAAGGTTAAAATTTAAGGAATTTTCTAGCCAAAACTCACTTATCTGGAAAATATGGGTAAAGGGGACATCGTATTTCTCAGGTGCCCAGTTAACATGAACTTCATCGCCTCTATAGGATAGAGTAGGAGGTAAGTTAACAGTGACGATTTCTTGTCACTAATAAAAGTTCAGATGGCTAATGGTCTCTGCTCCTTCCTCTAGGTTTATTTCCATCTACAGAGGACCCAGCCACACCTATAAGGTCCAGAGACTGACGGAATTCACGTGCTACTCCTTCAGAATCCAGGCGGCAAGCGAGGCTGGGGAAGGGCCCTTCTCAGAAACCTACACTTTCAGCACAACCAAGAGCGTCCCCCCCACCATCAAAGGTCTGTAGGCCATGAGTTTCTGGCAGGCTCTTCTATGAGAGTAAGGAAATGTTGGACCTGGAGTAGGAGGCTCTGTTCTGACCTAAAATGTACTCTCTTAATATTTCTAGTATCAACAACATAGAATCAAAACAACTTTTTGAAAGAGAAGGCTGAGGAATGGGTTCTCTGAGGAATCGCTAAGGCCTTTCCTCAGGTCTGTATAAATGTCTACTGCAAATAATGTAGTGGCCTCATCCCTGCAGAGGATGGGACAGAGAAAAGGAACACACCCCAGTGGCACACTTGGGGTTAGAAATGAGGGTGGACCCCAGTGTGGGTAGCACTTGTGACCATTTACCACAGAGGGTTTGACAGTCTCCCTTCCCAGAGACTGGCAGGAGGAGCAGAGGTTGGCCTCCGTCTTCAGATGGCTGTGGTGCCTGGAGGCTAGAGACTGACCCAGGCAATTCACCAGCCTGTCCCCCCCGCCACTGTGGAGAGGTCCTTTGGAAGGGTGTTCTCACCAACTTGAGCATTTGTCTTGAGGTTTGCCAGTGACTAGTTTACTCTGTCCCTTCACGGGCACGGAGAGTGAGCAAAAGCCACTCTGCCCAGGCTCTCCCTCCATGGGATGTAGTGAGCGCTCGACTCCCGTTTCCAGCCACGGAGTTCTGCCTTGCGCCCATCTGACTTGCAAGATGACAGGGCAGATGATGTCTGGCTCAGCCCTCCCACCCAGCCGCTCACGGCCTCCTCAGCCTTGCCCTTCATTCGCCAATAGGGTGATTCTCATGGAGGTCCCTGCTGCCCAGGATGACCTGAGGCTGCCGGACAGACGGGCAGCTTACCTGAACCAGGTTTTACACGGGTAAAGTGAGTCGCTATATCGTTTAGGTGGCTAGGGGGATGAGCACGACCTGTGCAAAAAGTTCCTTCATATGTGTGGCCCCGGGAGCAAGGCCGTTGGATTCACTGCTTCCACATGGAGGAGCTGTGTCGGCTACCACCAGGGTAGGGTCCGTTACTGAGGATAAGAGACCTCAGGGCCTGGGTCAAGGCCTGGCTTGGATTCTGTGAAGGTTTCCTGTAGCTCTTTCGAGGGTACTTTATGGTAGCTACCTTCTCCCTGGCTTCCCTGCTCCTCAGCAGTCCAGAAGTTCTTTGGCAATGGCTTTTTCACGTGACTAAGAAACTAGTATAAATGGATGCAAGGCCTTGCTGGGTCACGTGGGTAGTAAATGCCCCAGCCCCTTGGTGGCATTTTGCCTGTCAGCTGTAACAGAAGATTCCTGAACACACTGGGTTTAATAGATTTGTTGTGACGAGGAACATTTACCAACCTTTACCAACTAGCAAATGGCCTGCGTCTTTTTTTTTTTTTTTAATTTTCTTTTTTTTTAAGGTTTATTCATTTTTGAGAAACCAACTGTGAGCGGGGGAGGAGCAGAGAGAAAGGGAGACACAGAATCCGAAACAGGCTCCAGGCTCCGAGCTGTCAGCACAGAGCCCGATGTGGGGCTCGAACTCACTGACCATGAGATCGTGACCTGAGCTGAAGTCGGACGCTTAACCGACTGAGCCACCCAGGTGTCCTGTCAAGGGTCTTTCTGCCACTAATTTTGCCTCTCAACATGTTTGTTGGTGGAGATTCATTTTGTGGACAATGGAATACTAAATTGATAGCACTTGAATTTCATGGTACATTTTCTACAGAAGGACAGGCTCCTCACACTGCCGCATGGTCAGATCTTCTTCCTCTTCCTCTTCGGTTCAGGAAATTGTTACCTTAGCTGGAGAACTGTTTGGTCCTCCAAATATTATCTATCTATCTATCTATCGATATCTAGATAGATATCGATAGATAGATAGATAGATATCTATAGATAGATAGATAGATAGATATAATATAATAAGCTGGAGGGGCGCCTGGGTGGCTCAGTCGGTTAAGCGTCCGACTTCGGCTCAGGTCACGATCTCGCAGTATGTGAGTTCGAGCCCCGCGTCGGGCTCTGTGCTGACTGCTCAGAGCCTGGAGCCTGTTTCAGATTCTGTGTCTCCCTCTCTCTGGCTCTCCCCCGTTCATGCTCTGTCTCTCTCTGTCTCAAAAATAAATAAACGTTAAAAAAAAAAATTAAAAAAATAATAATAATATAATAAGCTGGAGAGCCTTATTTTTTCCATAAATTAATTAGGGTTTTAGCCAATTAATTGCAACTCATTTTTGAGAAAGCCTTTATTTTTCTGAAACAGTACTATACAGATGCAAATAGAAACAGCTACCTCTAAAGAATTAATTTCATGTAATTACAAATTAAAGAATAAGGGGGTTCAGAGAGGAGTTATGTGTTCTAGTTATAACGTAGAAAAATATCAGATATTGAATTAAGCTGTAGAGAGATAGCATAGGCTATAAGAAAATATTTTAAAATTCTGTAACATTCTACATGCTTTACTACAAACTAATGTAATTTTCCTTTAGGCCAGAATTAGGAATCCAGTAGGTGAAAAATGTACTAAAAAATATATACAAATATGAGATAACTTTTACGGGCTTTCTCACAATGCTGACCATTCTCTGGGACTTAAGCTCACATGTCACCCGCTCCTCAAACCTTCCCCCTGGAACTCGCTCACATTTTATTTCTCTTTGTATTTGTCTCAAACCTTGCTCTTCCCTTCCCTCAACTAGGTCTTAATTCCCAAGGTTTATAGTCCATGTTTTGAATTCTCCAAAGTACCCAGCTCAGGGCCTAATCCTACAACGTGTTCAATAGCTGTTTGAAAAAGAACAAAAATGCAATCCAGGCTAAGCCGTTTTTTGTGTTTTTTTTAACGTGTTTTATTTTTTATTTTTTTTAATTTACATCCAAATTAGCATATAGTGCAGCAGTGATTTCAGGAGTAGATTCCTTAGTGTCCCTTACCCATTTAGCCCATCCCCCCTCCAAAACCCCTCCAGTAACCCTCTGTTTGTTCTCCATATTTATGAGTCTCTTCTGTTTTGTCCCCCTCCCTGTTTTTATATTATTTTTGTTTCCCTTCCTTATGTTCATCTGTTTTGTCTCTTAAAGTCCTCATATGAGTGAAGTCATATGATTTTTGTCTTTGTCTGACTAATTTGACTTTGCGTAATACCCTCCAGCCCCATCCACGTAGTTGCAAATGGAGGCTGAGCAGTTTTTAATAGGATAATAAGCAAAGGAGTTTTCATCAATGGCTTGCTAGTCATGGAGGATCTTTTCTTTATAAAGGGTTCCCCGCAGGTCTTGGAGGAGGTTGGGCCAATAAACCCCCCTCTCAGAGCAGACACTAAGCACTCTCCCGCTCCAGTATTACCAAAATGTTGACTGTTACTGTGATTTTGGATTTTGAGCTTGGATCTGTGGATCTGTATTTCAGCACCTCGAGTCACACAGTTGGAAGGAAATTCATGTGAAATTTTATGGGAGACGGTACCACCGATGAAAGGTGACCCTGTCAACTACATTCTGCAGGTATTGGTTGGAAGAGAATCTGAGTACAAACAGGTAAGAACCGGCGTGCATGACATGTGTGCAGCTTCTCAGTCTAAGCCTCTACCTCTAGCCTTGAAAGATTCAGTGACTGGTGAGCCGGGGTTTTCTTACAGCCAATCATAGAAACTGCCTAGTGTATACCCATTTATATAAGCCCTAGTTTCCATTTTGTCTGTGGAGGCATTAAATTTTCAGTTCTCAAGCATGACCTTACAAAGAATATTAAATTCTGTATTTGTATTTGATATCGGCAGTGATGTTTACAAATGTCAAAATCGGTATGCAATGAAAACCCAAGTGCCAATGGCTTTACTACAGAGGGAGAGTAGTTTCAACCTACCTGCTGAAGCCTGTGTTCTGTCTGCCTTTTTTATAGAAGTTAGAAGGATAAAGTGCATGACTTAGCAGCTCTTGAGGCCTGTGATTCAGCAACTCGAGGTCACTGTTTGTCACCCTTAAATGTGCAATCACCTAGGAATCTGTTAAAATGCAAATTCTGATTCACTAGTCTGGGGGGAGGTTTCCAGCTCCCACGTGATGCTGGTCCATGAACCATAACTTGAGTTAGCAAGGCTTATACAGATCACCTGATAAACCCATGCAAGAGAGAATGTAATTGGAATATAACTGATAAAGAATTTGGTTTTATTATTTTTCATAATGTTTTTTGATCCTTTGTTCTTTCACAACTGTACATGATCAGTCACTGGTACTGATACCACCAGCAGATACTGATGATTCAGATCATCTGTAGATGATTCAGATACTCCATCGGTTTCCGTAATGTTTCCAGGAACTTAATAACTGTTTTTGTGAAATCAGGATATGATCCCATTACTCTGAGGAGAGGTGAAGCCCATTCCTTCCCAGAGCTTTTAATGCAGGCATGCGTGTATATCAAACTTAGAAACTTGAAGATAAATGTCACCTGTCTTCTAAAACATTGGCCTAATTGTAAGACCCCTCTGTTCAGTTCTTGAGGCTCCAGATACACAAAGCAGGTAGAAAGTAATTTGATTCAGAACTTTTGCTAAATTACTGGCTAATATTCCTTATACAATAATGAAGAATACTTGCAAGTGTGTAAGATGATCAGAGAAAATTTTGGTGCACTTCATGTACTTTGTTAATATGAAGAATCAGATAAAAGGATGAGCCCCATTTTGCAAAAAACTATGACATTTACTAGTAAGTATGGATTAACCTCAGTGGATGATATAATTAAGGTTTCCATTATTCCTCTTTAAGAGCAAAACACTAGAAAACAGAGAGGAAAACACTGTTGTATCATTTCACTTTCCAATCTCATTCTTTACAGCATATCTCATTTCAGACTAAATAATTTTCTGTGTTGGTTTGAGCTCACCAGATAGATAGGATTGGTTGCAGGGTTTCAGCTCAGATAGAGGGCAGAGGGCTTTTCCCTCTTAACTGCAGTCATCTTAACTCCAGCAGCACTGTCCTGTTCCATAGCAGTGAAAGATGAAATGATACCGAATTTCACAGCGTATCATTTAACACTTAAGAATGATTTGTTTCCCAACGGTACCTTCATTGCATGTTTGTCCTTGTTATTTTAAAAACATTGTATTTCCCGTACCATGCTTTTGCACCTGTTCTTAGAAAAATGTTCTGCTGCTTAAAAGAGGGATTGCTGTTTTACATTGAGAAGGCAGCATTATTTGATCAAGATCAATACATCGCAAGCATTGCTAAAACATGGGTAAATCAATGCAGTAATTTAGATTTTATCAGCAATGTGGCTGTTTCTAATCTGCTATTTGTTTGGGGTTCCTGGCTGACCCAGTTGGAAGAGCATGCAATTCGATTTCAGGGTCGTGAGTTCGAGCCCCACGTGGGGTGTAGAGATTATTTAAAAATAAAATCTTTAACAGGGGTGGCTCATTCAGTTAAGTGACCAACTCTTGATCTCCGCTCTGGTCGTGATCTCACGGCTGTGTGTTCCACTCAACACACTCATTGGGCTCTGCACTGGTCATGAAGCCTACATATATATGTAAAATTAAAAAAACATTGTTTTTAAATCTGCTATTTGTTTAATGTTATATATTTAGACCCATGGATTATTTATAAATCCTAATAGGATATGCAGTCACATGTGTAGAACTCAGAATACATTTCTTATTGTAGTTATAAGCGAGTTTCTTGTTGAAAATATATGAAAACATCGTACTTTAGGGCAGGCTCAGTAGATAGGGATTAGCATTCTTCACATAACCATGTGTTTACTACATTTACCAAGAAATGATTAAGGTGGGCCGTGGTGCGTTAAAAGCCACGGTTGAGTCAGGGACAATTTGTACTGCAGTTTTTTGGGGTTTTTTTTTTGTTTTTTTTTTTTTTTTTTGCTTCTCCCTGTTCAATAAGCATTAACTTAAACATGATGTTTTGAGTACTTCATTCAGTTTTTCTGGACATGAAATAGGAAATGAAACCTATTTATATTATGGGTGCAGAGTAATGGTTAAAATAATTGTGCTCCGGAGATAACAGGCTTTGAATACATAGAAGCAAAGCAAAAGAAAAGGGGAGGTAATTCTCGCCGAGCATACACCACGGCAGAGCTCCGTGCTCTTAGGGAGCACTCTGGATACCTCAATCCCAGCACTAACCAGACAGGATCTATGAATGTATGGGCTTGTGTTACTCCTTGTTATTTCTCAGTACTGGCACGTAGTTAGGCACTCAGTAAATGTTTCTTGCCTGCGTGAAAGAGGCAGTTTCAAAGGAACGGTGTTATTTATACTCAGGGTAGTAGTAAGAGTAAGCTTCAGCATGGGGTGGATTTAGAAGGTTTGTAACTTAGGTGAAAAAATCACCTGTGACAGGAGAGTGTCTTTCTGCTTCCCGGGCTTATCTTATACAGGCAAATATGGCAAACACCAAGGCTTTTTCTGATGTTTCACTTGAAACATTGATTTTAACTTTGCCTTGGTTCTGGCTTATTAGCTTTCTTTTGTTCAGCCACCAAGATAGGAGGTGAGCAGTTGGTTGTAATTATGAATGGTCTCTTAAAGGAGTAAATCCTCACCTAAAATTTTACTCTATATTGGAACGCATACATACATTGATTTGGCTTTCCTGCCATTAATAAACATGCCAAGCACAAGTTTTTTCAAAGAAGCTTAAAACTTCTTGTCAGACAGTATTAATTACAAAGCATTCTGGAAAGGAATGAAAATTATATGTATATGCAGGTGACTGATTTTTTTTTGCACAAGATATAACATAGTTTGATACCTGTATAAGAATGTAAAGCAAGATGATGCATATTCATACCCCAGAAGTATGAAAAATTTTTACCAAATTTTATATAATTTTTACACGAAAAATTTTTAAGTTTGTTTATTTATTTTGAGAAAGAGAGCATACAGGGATGGGGCAGAAAGAGAAGGAGAGAGAGAGAATCCCAAGCAGGCTCTGTACTGTCAGCATGATGCAAAGCCAGACTTGGGGCTTGAACTCACAAACCATGAGATCATGACCTGAGCTGAAATTAAGAGTCGGATGAGCCACCCAGGAGCCCCTAAAAAAATATTTCATGAAGAGGACCAAAGAGTACCAAACTGTAACACATTGCTACATGTTAGGGAAAAATTTGTGACAAATCATTAATATTCTTGGTGCTCAGATTTGTTGCATCAAGTAAACCTTTAAAGCATCTCAAAATTTGTGGACCTTTACGTTTAATTTGGTGGCATCTCTGAATAAATTTTCATTTTATATCATGTTTTAGAATGTAGTGTTGGGACTTAACATTGGTTCTTCATGGCATCACAGCAGGTACTGTGAGGAAAGAGCTGCTCTTAAGGCAACATTTGAAAGTCTTAGAGCCTACATATTTTTTAATGGCTTTCAATTCAGTTCCCTAACACAGCTCTTTATTTTTGCCTGAATAAAGGATCAAATCCAAAGCAAAATAATAAATCAACATGGGGACATTTAAAAGCCATCACTTATTTTACGGATTAACTTTTTTAGATTTACAGGCTCCTTTAAGTATCTGATGGAGGCCACCAGAAAAATGCTCACACATCCACGTAAAAATTCATGAGACAAGTTTTTATTCTGTTCAGCGAAGTCCAGGTTTAGGACCCTGGTTTATTGAGAAACTGTTAGGTACTTTGTACCGTGAGAGAGCCGACATAGAACAGAAGAGCGTGGGCAGTGCTCTCAGAGCTTAGACGCCATTGGGGTGAGAACAGCAGACCCCCAAGAGGCAGTTCAGCAACAGTACCCTTACCTGTCCTCTTCAGCTCAGGGACAACGGCGCCTGCCCAGCACTGCACCCTCTACAAAGGAGGCTTGCAGGTCGGTGGGTTCCCTCTTGAGCTGGAGGGTATCCCACAGTCGTGTGATAGTAGAATTAATTCACTTCACTGAGCCTCGGCCACTTTGTTATAAAAGTAGGGCCTCTAAACCTCTAACTGGGGGCCACTGTGAGCTTCAGGCCCTTCAGTAATGAGAACGCTCTACGTAAGTGACACTGCCGTGCAGCTCTGCCCCCCTTTGCAGTTCTTGAGAGGGGCAGTATGTATTAGTAAAGAGACCCAAGCATTGGCCCAGGTGCAGACCTCCAGGGATCCTCCCCCAGAGACTCTCCGGGATCAAGGAATCCAACTGCAGAGCATGTTGTTCTGAATTCACGGGCGCAGGTTGTTCATTTCAGTTATCTGAATATTACTTTCGGTCCTCCTGTTTGGAATAAAGGTCAAAATTACTTTAAGATCTATTGTACATCAAACCAAGAACAGAAATAGTCTTGATAAAAATAATATTGCTTCTATACTTATTGAGATATTATGATTGGTTACTTCAATAAAGACCATCTTAAATGGAGCTATGCCTTTTAAATTGGGTTCAGGCAGGAGGAAAAACCCATAATGGTGCCCCTGTCAAAATGAATGAAAATAAAGGGACACGAGGCCTGCCATCCTGATGCAGAGAGCTGTGCAGTCCCAGGAAAAGTCACTTCAGTGGAGGCACAGCTGTGTGACGGATAGGACGAACTTGTGGTTTTGTGATCCCCTGGCTGTGACTGTTTGCACAAAAACAAATCAGTTATCTCCAGCCTCAGGAACCAGAGTCCTCAGGAAATGGGGTGTTGGAATTGTTTTAATTTTTCCTTAGCTAAGAATCCAAAAGTCGGGGCACCTGGCTGGCTCAGTCGGTTAGAGTATGCAACTCTTGATCTCAGGGCTGTGAGTTCAAACCCCATGTTGGGTGTGGAGCCTACTTAAAAATAAAATATAAAATAAGAATCCAAAAGGCCTAATAAGCATCGTTGACTATTTCTAAAATATATTAGAAACTATAGTTTCTATTAATGCACTAAAAACAACTTACTGTTAATGATAACATTTTTTACAATGATGGCTGCACCTGTACTGAAAATTCTTTTCTGTTGCCTATGTGGTTTGTGTGTCTAATACTTAATGTTTCCTTGTTTCTGCTAATTCTCCCCTCTTTTCAAACAGTGTGGTGTAAGAATATCTGCTCTTGAGTATTTGAAAGTTCTAATTAGAGAACCATTCACTGAGTATCAACTTAGTTGAGGCTATCCATGGTGCTGGCTGCTGTGGATAATGGAACACAGTCCCACACTCAATATGTTTACCATATTTTTTAAAAGATTTTTGAGTTGGCAATGCTTGAAAAGGGGGGGAGCTGTTCCAATTAAAACACCAAGAATGGCTAAAAGAAAAACATTTACAAATTAAGGCCTAAGTTTTAATTGGATTCGTCATTAAGGAAGTTCCCTTCGATTAGACATTCATTTTTCCTTCACTAAAGCTTTTTGCCAAATGGTATGAGAAAAGTAGCATTCCTTTGCTTTCTAAAAACATTTTCAGAGATCTTCATTCCAGAAAGTTAGAGTTGAGAAGAGCCATCAAAATGAATATATGAAGTCTCTGTTCAGGATTCCATGAATTGGGTTCCTAAGAAATGAAATCTACTTTTGGGCCAGCTTTCTTCCAAAGCTCTAGCTGTGCAAATTCTGGAAGCCATAGAATTCATTTAGATAAATAGAAGTGAACATTTATATCCAGTTTCCAAAAGTCTCAAAAACATCTGTGGGGATAGGTTATTAACTGGTTTCCTTCAACGAGGTCATTGTTTAAAGGCAGAAATTAAGAGGCCACAGCACAGAAATGCTGCCCAAGCCTTTGCTTGGCACAGACTGAGTGGGGGAATTGCCGTCCATACAGCATAAAGGAAAGGCAGTGTTTTCCTCCAGAGGCAGCAGGAACCAGGATGGGGTGATCTGGGAGGGGTTTAATGGAAACACCAGACAGAGAGTGGGGCTGTCTGGGAAGACCGAGTCAGGCCATGAGAGCTGGACCTCATGGCAGACTGTAGTCATTAGATGAGGAGTAAAGCAGAGGGCAGGTGGTGGCATCTCTACCAGAGGGAATGGCACAGGCAGAGCTGGGGTGGTTCCAATGGTGAGCAGAGGTATTTGACTTAGGAGTGGGCTCTCATCTTTGCAAGGAATCCTTAAGAAATGAACAGCCTTTCTGAAGATCCTCGCTTGCTTTATCTCTAAGCAGGAGGATTAAACTGGATAAAGTTGGCTTACCTTCCGCAGCGTGTTCTCGCAAAGCATTCTTCACATACAGTTTCTCTTTAACCCTCAGCCCCCCTTAGAGTTAGGTTAGGTACTGTTACTATCCCCATGTTAAAGGTGAGGAAATTAAGGCTCAAAGCTGTTCGGTTGCCTAAGTTCACAAACCTAGAAAGTAACGGAGCGAGCATTTAGACCTGGGATCCTGGTTCCAGTCCCTGTGCTTGAGAAGGGAAGGCCCACTTGCCTCCCAGTTCCCCAGGTTGCACAGAGGAGAAGAGCTCCAACAGCTACAGTCTTTCGACCTGTGTGTGGTAAGTGCCAACAGATACTTCAGGAGGAGCGGCCTCTTCAATAAAACAGATCTAGCAGGCAATTTTACAGCTAAGCTGTATGACAGCTTCTCTCCAATTCAGTAAACATCCCAGTGCTAACTTCTCACCACAGAATCAGAATGGCTTGTTTACTGGGATGTTGCAGATAAGAAACCAGAGCTGGGTGGCAAGTGTGGAAGGACCTTCTTTATCAAACTGGTCCCGTGGGTTGTAAATCATTCCCTCCAGGAATGGTCTCCATAGTTTCCAAGAAAAGGCTTTTCTCAGAAAATACCAACTTGAGCATTTAGATGTAGGAGATTAAATCTCAATTAAGAAAGTAAAGAACATTACAGTTAAAAGATTTCTTTAATGAAAAACATGTACACCATTTGTTTCCTTGAGACCACCCACATGTTGGGAAATAATTCATAGACAGTTCCATCAGGGTGTAGTTGGAACTCCTGAAGAGCTGGCAGTGTGTGGGTTGGGGCAGTCACCATGACAACAAGCTCCTCTTAAACCATCATTTAACTAAATCATCACTGGAGCAGTGAGAGACCTCTCCCTCAGTGGTCTCTTAGTACCAGACAGGGGCGCTCTTCTTACAGCCCTTTCATACCTGGTTGCTCCAAACCAGTTCTGTCTATGACTCCAGTTGCTAATGCTCTTGCTACAGTCTTTAAAGAAATAAGGTAAGTAACTCACCAAGGGGAACATGCTTAAAATCTTTTTTTTTTTTTTAGTTTTTTTTAATGTTAATTTATTTTTGAGAGAGAGAGAGAGAGAGAGAGAGAGAGAGACAGAGGGTGAGCTGGGGAAGGGGCAGAGAGAGGGAGACACAGAATCTGAAGCAGGCTCCAGGCTCTGAGCTGTCAGCACAGAGCCCGACGTGGGGCTCAAACTCACAAGCCGCAAGATCTTGACCTGAGCCAAAGTCAGACGCTTAACCACCGGAGCCACCCAGCCGCCCCAGAACATGCTTAAAATCTTACAAAAGGCCTAGCAAACGCAATGATGAATCTGGATAGTAGTAAGAAACAAACAAAATTGGTTTTCTGGCACTTGGTCATTAGACAAAAGTATAATAAATAAGACATTGTAAAGTTTGAAAACGAGGGAGGAAAAATCTTAAGAAAAAGGCTAAATATCTGGGGTGCCTTGGTAGCTCAGTCGGTTAAGCATCTGACTTCAACTCAGGCTATGATCTTTTAAAAAAAATTTTTTTTTAATGTCTATTTATTTTTGAGAGAGAGAGACAGAGTACAAGCTGGTGAGGGGCAGAAAGAGAGAGGGAGACACAGAATCAGAACCAGGCTCCAGGCTCTGAGCTGTCGGTACAGAGCCTGATGCAGGACTCAAACTCACAAACTGTGAGATCGTGACCTGAGCCAAAGTCAGACGCTTAACCAACTGACTGAGCAACCCAGATGTCCCCCAAAAAAATTTTGTAAAGGCTAAATATCAAGTGAACATTGGTAGTTGGTTCCCTTTTCTAAACCGTGAGATCCTTTTACTGTCTTTGTTTGCCCAACACTAAATGCATGGCCAGTATACTTGTGTTCACTGATGGTATGTCCTATTTCTTGGTAATTGGTAGAAGTTGATACACCAGGCTTTAAAAACACTCAACATTTGGAGGCGCCTGGGTGGCTCAGTTGGTTGAGCTTCCAAGCTTCAGCTCAGGTCATGATCTCACAGCGTGTGAGTTCGAGCCCCGCACCAGGCTCTGTGCTGACAGCTCAGAACCTGGAGCCTGCTTCGGATTCTGTGCCCCCTCTCTCTCTGCCCCTCCCCACTCATAGTCTCTCTCTCTCTCTCTCAAAGATAAACATTTAAAAAAATTTTTTTAAAAACACTCAGCATTTGTAGATCCCCACTAACTCTGTAGCTGACAAGTGTTTCAGACAACGTTGAGAATATTGGAAATACTTTTTATTTTCTAGGGGATTTGTATTAATGGGCAAAAACGACAGCTTTACTAAGTTAGCCTGTAGCTAGGTTGAAAATGCTTATGATTATCACTTTTAATTGCTGTGTTTTAATATATTTGGAGTTGTTGGTGTAATAGCTTCCTTTTCGTGTGCAGTGCTATGTACCAGGCATATTTTAAGTGCTTTATCAATCCTCAGTGCCATTCATACAGGAAAGATTCAGTTAATTTTACTTTCTTGTTCATCAGCCAAATCTCTTACTGATTTGCCTGAGTTCCGGGTACTTTTTTTCCTATCTCAATTCATTGATTGTAATGTAAGCCATGAATTTTTATGTAATTTTAATGTGATCATCATTTTCTTTAAGTTTGAGGCTATCACTTTGATAAAAGAGCCTTGTGAGATCTCCCTTCCTCCAAGAGTTCTCTAAGTAGACTGGTAGTTTTCAGGTCCCTGTAATGGTAAGCCTCGTGGTGATTGTATTAGAGTTAACAAAGGGGAAGAAAATTTCCCAGGTCCTTAATGGAAAAAAAACAGATTGTCTTGTGTTTACTGTCTGTATGACCAGATGGACCACTGAATTACTTAAATGTTAATTTGTGATAAATTGGAGTGTGTAGAAAAAAATTTTTTTCAAGAAAACAATTAGGCACATACCTCCCACAAAACTAGGAGAAAATATTTGTAAGATGTATCTGGCCAAGGATTTATATCCAGATGATAAAAATAGCTCCTACAGGGGCACCTGGGTGGCTCAGTCAGTTAAGCGTTCGACTTTAGCTCAGGTCATGATCTCACGGTTCATGGGTTCAAACCCCACATCAGGCTCTGTGCTAACAGCTCAGAGCCTGGAGCCTGCTTCAGATTCTGTATCTCCCTCTCTCTCTCTCTGCCCCTCCCCTGCTCACACTCTGTGTCTCTCTTTCAAAAATAAATAAACATTTAAAAAAAAATTTTTTTAAGAAGAGCTCCTACAAATAACTAAAAGTAAGTAAATTAAAAACAGGCAAAAAGACTTGAACATACTCTTCACAAAAGAAGGTATATGAATGACCAATGAGCAGATGAAAATATAGGAAACATCGTTAGGCATCAGACAAATGCAAATGAGATAGCATTATCACCCATCAGAATGGCTAAAATATAAATGACCAATAATAACAAATGTTGATGAGGATGGGGTACAACCAGAACTCTCCTACTTTGCTGGCAGAAGGTACAAAGTGATGTAATCACTTGGGAAAACTATTTCTCATGAAGTGAAATGTAGATGTTCCTGTGACCCAGCACTTCTCCTAAGTATTTACTCCAGAAAAATAAAAACTTAAGTCCTCAAAGATTTGTACACAGATGCTCATAGCAGCCTTATTATATAAAAGCTCCAAACTGGGAAAAAAAATGCAAATGTCCATCATAAAGAGAATGGATACATTGAGGTCTAGACAGGTGATGGAACACTACTGAATCCGTAACCTGGGTGAAGCTTGTAGGCACAAGAGCGGGCATGAAGTGGGATGCCATTTATATGAACTTCTAGAGCAGGCCAAACTAATTACAGAAACAAGTCAGAATAGCGTGTACTTCTTTTTATTTATTTGAAAGAGAAGGAGAAACAATCCCATGCAGGCTCTACCCCATCAGTGCAGAGTCCTATTTGGGGCTCGAACTCACGAACCATGAGATCATGCCCTGAGCCGGGATCAACAGTCAGATGCTTAACTGACTGAGCCACCCAGGGGCCCCAGAATAGGATGTACTTCTTGAAGGTGGAAGTAGGAGATCTTAATGGGGTAGTGTTATACGGTGCATGCAACTGTCAAAAAATCATCCAACTGACACTTTGCATTGTATTGTTTCTACAACTTTTTAATTGTTTCCTTTCAGCACATGTTAATTTGTTCTGTGGACCAAGATCTGGGGCTCTTTGTAAGAATTAAGTCATCTTCTAATTTACAGCCTAAATGCTTATTAAAATTTAGTCAGTTGCGTATGTATTACTTAGGTCAGCTGCAATTCTAGTCGCTGAATTTTGTATTGTGTTTATTCAGAGTGGGTTAGAACACCTTCCTTTGTTGCTGTTGGATGAAATACAGATTGGGAGAAATAACCCGTCTACATCATTTTTGTTTTTATGGCGTAAAGCCAGGTCCACAAGGCCCCCAGCGTTATAGGATGATTCCTTTAGAAGACCACAGTGTTACAGATTAACTGACCAGGACTTTTTCGTTTTCCCTGGAAGGTATACAAGGGAGAAGAAGCAACATTCCAGATCTCAGGCCTCCAGACCAACACAGACTACAGGTTCCGCGTGTGCGTGTGCCGTCGCTGTGTAGACACCTCTCAGGAGCTAAGCGGAGCTTTCAGCCCCTCTGCGGCTTTTGTATTACAGCGAAGCGAGGTCATGCTCACAGGGGACACGGGGAGCATAGACGATCCCAGAATGAAGAGCATGATGCCTACTGACGAACAGTTTGCAGCCCTCATTGTGGTTGGCTTTGCAACTTTGTCCATTTTGTTTGCCTTTATATTACAGTACTTCTTAATGAAGTAAACAAACCCAACAAAACTAGAGGTATGAATTTAATTAATGCTACACATTTTAATACACACATTTATTCAGATACTCCCCTTTTTAAGCCCTTCTGTTCTTTGATTTATATACTTCTCTTGTTTTACAGATTTAGCTAGGAAAAAAAAAATATCAGTGTTTTGGTGCACCTTTTTGAAATGCAAAACTAGGAAGAGACTAAACTGGATTTTTTTTTTTTTTTTAAAGAAAAGCAAACCGGATACCAAAAGCTAGCTTTCATATGTTTTCTTTTATCTTCAGATTTACCTTTATTCTGTTTTCACTGATGTCTTTTGCAAGCCTTTGGTTGTTTGTTAATTTATATTCACCAGTCACTTCTTTTGTCTTGATCATCGATATCTGTGAACATGAATCACAGTGTGTGTAGTTACAGGTCTAGGATTCCAGTGTTGTCAGAGTATTAGCACACAACTACAACGGCAACAACAACGTACAGAAGATGTGTTCGCTCAGATAAGGCTGCCCTAAACAACCCTTTTGTCACTCAGTTGTTTAACTGTGTTTAGCTCATTTGAATCAAAATGTGTACTTTAATCTAAAATGTTTTAATGATCTGTATTTCTTCTGATTTTAACACTATGAGCTGCCTGTCTAAGAAATCAAGTAACCAAAATGCACCTATAAATTATGGAGCATTGTAGATTTTTACCCCATCGATTCATAGCAGTAATTTTAAGAGGGCATTGTGCAATAGTTAGTTGTTTCCTTGTTCAGCTGTTTTAAAAGCTGCTTTAACTTGTTTGTTTGTCTTTGTGTAGAACTACTTCTAATCTAATCACTAGAGTTATTATATTCTGTTATGTTTGACCAGAGTTATATGGCGAGAACTGGTGACTGTTTAGTGCCTCTGCCCATTGTCCATGATTCATACTAATTGTGAGCAGTCTTCTTACAGCTTGTTGTTTTGGAAAGATTTGCCTTTAGGCTGTTCTTTGAGGTATCAATGAAGTGATCGAATTTCAATACCTTGATTCAATGCACATCATATTAATCTAACAGCAGATGAAAACTGGTAAAACCCAAACGAGAGTCATCTAAATTTGTAGTTCCTATTTTTGTGGGTTTGACCTGGCCATGTGTGGAGAGGGAATGATATTTGGTGGTGAGCACAGGGTGTTTGGGGGTGAAGGAGCCTAGATTCTCTCCCTGGATCTGTCACTAACTTGCTGCGTGACCTGAACACGTCACTTTACCTCTCTGTGCCTCAGTTTCCCGTGCATTAAAAATAAAATGAAATAAAATGAAATGGGGATTCTAATGTTTGTAAGTGCTTTGAGATCCTTGATCAACAGGTGCTATTGGAGTGCAAAGTGTTACTCTTGCATGTTTATTCTGAGTCATGAGATAATCAAGTTTAACCCAAAGTCATTGGATTATTTATATGAAGTCCATAATGTTCGCGTACCTCAGGGACATTTAAGAGTTGGAGGTGCAAATAAATATATTCCAAAAGGGTGCAACAGACACAGTGTATCCCCCTGCTTCTGTTTTTGTATATTTTTGCTACTTGGTTTTTCTTGATCATAGCGATTTTGTGCTTGGTCTATGTTGTCTTAAGATGCAGTATCCTGTACTAGCTTATAATATTCCCATACCAAAGTCATGGGGAAACCAACATTATTTTGTTTTTGGTTTATTTATACTATATTCTGCATACAGTACTTTAAATGCCAATTACAGTGCAATCTTTATTTATTGTAAAATTTTTTAAATGTACTTATGTACTAATTTCCCCTTGTAGCATGTTATTTTGTGTTTTATACTTTTGTAATTTTTAGGTCAGTCCTGTACCTTGGCAACATCTGTAGTATTATTATCAATCTTCTGACATTTTCTTGTGTTTTTAAAGAGAAGAGCATCTAGTGCATTAAATGCCAAAAAAAAAAAAAAATCCATTATCAGTGATTGAAACGTTTACATGTACCCAAAAAACCATAATCATCTCTTGAAAGAAAGTGCTGAGATCAATGAATTACTCTGTGTGCCTATATTGATGTAGTAAGTACTAGAGAGTTTTGTATTTTGTTATTGACTGTAATAATTAGTTTAATTAGCCTTGCAAAGTGATGGCATCAAGGTAAATATATTTTTGCCAAAGTTCTGGCCTTCCAAAACTCAGCCCTCTGCTTAAGTATGTATTGTGACCCACTCTACCGTGGCATCTGCGTTTCCGGAGACCATTGCTTAAAACACACCTTCTCCCCCCAAAACACCTGCATGAAATGAAGAGTTAAGTGTGTCCAAAAACCCTGTTTGCCAGGTGGGGGGGGGGGGGGTCCCTTTTTGGAAACACTTCAGAACTGCTGCTATAAAGAAATTCTCTGAATTGGTTGAAATGTTTTAAATGGAAGAATACTTAAGGCCAAGACTGCTACGAGTACTTTATCTTTTTTGAGATTGTCATCCTGTTGAACCACCAGAAAGCTGAAGTGGGTGAAATACCAGCTGGCGGCACTTTATTTTATTGTTCTCCGTGATTTGGTGTCCATTATAACCCCGTCAGTCCAAAAATTATTACTCCATCTGGCTCTGTTTTCTATCACAAACACGTATTTGTGACATCAGTATACAACTATATGTGTATTGCCGTTACACACGAACAATAAAATAAAGTGTTATATCGACCTTATTTCTCTTGCCCTTTTGCAATACGTAGGAATGAGTGAGCGGCCGATTCCCGATGCTCTGTATGTCAGATTCCTCCCTGGCACAAGAAATTCCAGTCATGTAATGCAAACTGCCCTTTGTCCTCAAAAGAAACTGTTTAAAGAGAAAACTTTTTTAAAAGATTTTTTTCATAGTATCTGCCTTGTTCTTATCAACTTGAAATTGTTGGCATTTTCTAACTGTGTTTTGTTGGCTACAGTAAATCAGTATTCCTGTCAAAATTGAAAAGTGCCCTAATTGAATGTGTTTGAATGTTATCCTTGCACAGTTCTTTAAATTGAAAGACAAAATGTTTTACCTCACTGTTGGACATACATTCCAAGGTTTTCAACTCTAGGAGAAAAAAAAAATAATCATGTTTTCCTGTATTGTAAATTTTAGACTATTTCATACACATTGTATTAAAACTGCCATATCAATTTTAATGTATAGATTTTGCAAATACTATGCTATATGTAATACCTAACTGTATCTGTAGTGTATATGTAATATATTTATGCCCAATAAATGTTTTAATTCTTTCTGACGTAAGTAGGGTTTTTCTGCCATGAATAGGATTGCTTTTGTTGTTGTTGTTACTTTTTAAAAACTTAAACCACATCCCCAAAGTTGCACAGTCAAATGCCTTTCGAGGCCACCCAGGTGGCATCCAAAAGAGCAGTTGCACCCGAGGTCCTGCAAGATCACAGGCCATAATCACATGTGCTAATGTCTCAAAAGCTAAAGATTCAGATTTCCCTGTACGGGACAGCTAAAATGTGATTATGGACAATACAGGCCCGGGGGCTGCCAGTTAATTCTTTGTCAGAGTCTGCGTCCCTTACCTGTTATCCAAATGCCAAACCTTAGGGGCCCAGGTCTATCTCCGTACACACGGAGACCCAGAATGCTCTCTCTCCAAGACGAACTCCCAGGGTTTTGACTTCCATCTTCCCTCCCCTGGCTCTCATTCAACAACAACAACAGCAATAAAGCACAGTGCCCCTGCTATGGCCATGGTTTCCTTATGTTCCGATGGTTTTGCTAGGAATCGCTAGTATCTTTCTCATTTCTGGAGGAAAAAAAAATGTACAGAAAAACTTTCTAGAAGAAAAAAAGCTCTGCGTTATAAAGAGTGATGGCCATTCCTGTGAGTAAAGGTGACAAAGTGGACACGTGAGAGTTTGCATGCTCCTAACACTCCACTGAAAATCTAGTAAAGATTTGTTGTTGTTGTCGTTATTGTTACCGTTGTTGAATCACAACTCCCCTCAACACTGGGAAGAATGGGAAAGCACTTGCTAGCACCAGAATTTTGGAATTCTAATTTCTCAAGGAGAGGACTGAGCATCACCTCAATTCACATGCAGAATATGCTGAAGGCTCAAAAATTGACAGAAACATGTCCTTTTGAAGTGATGATGAACAGGGAAAGGAACCTAAAATACTACTAGTTGAAAGCTGTTTCAAATGCCATTGGATCCATAAAATTCGTCCCGTGTTGTGTTGTTTCCAGTTGGACAGCTGCAACCCTGCAGAAGCCTGTATGTTTCTCCTCAAAAGCTAAAATAGAAATCCCTAGCCTGGGAGACGCAATCCACAGCTGAGAGTAAAGTTGTGTGTACCATATCAGAAATGGGATTCAGTGAACATATGCATACAGGAGAATATTAAGCGTGTTACCTAGAGAGCCTCATAGGCCAAAAAGAAAGATCTAAAGATGGTCAATGAAATGGCTCAGCCAGAGAGCATCCTTGGGTGGTTCTTCTCAGCCTGGGCTGCACAGTAATATCACCTGCGGTGCTTTTCAAAACCCCTACACCCACATCATACTTTGGACCAATAAAAATGTGTATTTCCGGAGCGCTGGTGATTTTTTTTTATTTTTTTTTAATGTTTATTCATTTTTTGAGAGAGTGGGGGAGGGGCAGAGAGAGAGAGAGGGAGACACAGAATCCGATGCAGGCTCCAGGCTCTGAACTGACAGCACAGAGCCCGACATGGGGCTTGAGCTCACAGACCATAAGATCATGACCCGAGCCAAAGTTGGATACCCAACCGACTGAGCCACCCAGGCGCCCCAGCATCGGTGACTTTTAAAACCCCACAGGTGTTTCCTCTGTGCAGCCAGGATTGAGAACCACTGCCCCGAGGTGAAACACTCACTCAACAATCCCCTGTCAGTTTTTGAGTCCTCCAGCTTAATGAAGAGTGACCTGACATCTGATGAAAGCTGCTAACATGAAAAGCCAAAGCCAACAACGTGGAAGAATCAGAGACTAAGGGAGAAGCAACTTCAGGAAACAATTGTTTATCTCCCGAGAGATGAAAGGAAATAAATCCTCTTTAGACTGAGGACAGAATGCTATTGAAAAGGGTGCTTAACGAACGTGGAAATGCTCTCGGAAATGAAAAATTCAGAAGGGTTAGAAGCTGCAATTAAGAGAATAACCCCAAAATAAAACAAATGAAAATATAAAAGATTAGGATCAGACCAGAACATTCAATATCCAAGTAGTAGGGACTTGAGAAAGAACAGAGAAAATGGAGAAGAAATCATGAAACACCATGTTTCCAGAAGGAAAGGGCAGGAGGGTGCTCAGCACGATGAGTGGAAATAAACCTCCCCCAAGGCACACCGTCCTGAAATTTCAAAACACTAGGACCAAGAGAAGCTCCCAAAAATGTAGGAAGGTGGTCACATGGATTAGAAATCAGAATAGCTTTATAATGCTTGCTAGCAACATTGGAAGCTAGAAATCAGTGACGCAAGTACGTCAAGATTTGAAAGATGAAGATTTCCCACCTGCTTACTCTTGGCCAAGTGTGAAGTATCATGAAGACATTTTTAGAAATGTGAGATCTCACAAATTTGCCTCCCATGCTCCCATTCTCAGAAGCTATTAGAGGATATGCTCTCCCATATTTGCCATACAGGCAAATAAAACAAGAAAGAAGAATCCATGGGATTCTGCCCCCAGTGCTTTTCATGAAGTTGACTATCCAGCCCTTTGCCCCAAAAGGATTTATGTAATTTTCACTGTATCTTCCTCCTACCCCCACCTGGCCAACATGTTTGCATGACTGCCCCCCCAAAATGGGTGCAAATGACCCTTTTAAACCTCTCAAGATATCTTACCTTGTGCTAATTAAAAGTAACGATTAGATCTGTGTACAGCTACCCTTTATTCAGAGTGGTGACCAAAAAAAAAAAAAGTTTCTGCCTCTACTGCTGGACTGGAGGGAGGGAATATATGCTTGGGACAGCAAGTCTCATCACCTCTGCAGCATTTGGCAGTGATGTAATCCATAAGACCTGTTGCTCCAAACCATAGTCTTTTGCATGGGTGTGTTATTTTTAGTGCAATATTTTCATTTTAATTGAAGTCGTCAATTTATCGTTTGAAATGTGGAAATTTAAGGGCGCCTGGGTGGCTCAGTCGGTTAAACGTCTGATTTCAGCTCAGATGATGATTTCATGGTTTGTGTGTTCAAGCCCCATTTTGGGCTCTGTGCTGACAGCTCAGAGCCTGGAGCCTGCTTCGGATTCTGTGTCTCCCTCTCTCTGCCCTTCCCCCACTCACGCTCTCTCTCTCTCAACAATAAACATTTAAAAAATGTTTTTTTTTGGTTTTTTTTGTTTTTTCAACGTTTATTTATTTTTTGGGACAGAGAGAGACAGAGCATGAATGGGGGAGGGGCAGAGAGAGAGGGAGACACAGAATCGGAAACAGGCTCCAGGCTCTGAGCCATCAGCCCAGATAAAAAATGTTTTTAATGTGGAAATTTCATACAAAATACTGGAATTCCAGATTCTACTAAAATTTGAAAGACCTGGCAACTAGGTCTTATTCTAGAATGATGCTCAACAAAGGTGAATAATGGCTGTCCTTATTGGTTGGGGCATTTGCTGTGCAGCTGACCACATTTCTCACCAAATTTTTGATAAGAATATGGATGATCTTGTCTCTTCCAATAGAAGAATATCACCTTTTACTCATCTCTGACAAAAGTGAGTAAATGGTATGTGGGGCGGGGGAAGAGACAAGATTTCCAAGAATTTGATGGAGAACGTCTGTATATATTTGCTTCTCCATCAAAGCAACAAAAACAGTGGCAACAAGAAAAATGCCAACATCAAGTTTTCCAGAACTCTGGAAATTAAAGCCTTGTAACAATCTGAACCTTGATAAGAACAGCAGGCTTTGTGTTTTTTTTTATCGCAATCAACTCTTCTCCCCAGCTCCACAGTAGCCTTGAAAATGAGCCCTGCGGCCACCAGAGGGAGCATACTGGGTTTGGAGCATCTCAAAATATCTCCTCCCCAGATCAGTGTCATTATTTAACTTGACTCGGAGCTCGCTTTATGGGAAAAACCTTATATCCAGGGCATTTGTTGAAAAATAATCAGTGGAATCATGTAACACTGTCGCTGCTTGAGGCTGCAGTACCAGTTGGGGCAAACAAGAGCCTGGTCAAAAACTTCCAAGACCCGAGGACGGAGATATCCATGGGGGTGGTTAAAGCTTGTGACGTGGTCCTGAGCATCTAGAAGGCCATGTACATGTACAGGGCTATGAGTGCGCCAAGGAAGGACCTGAGAAGTCCTCAGTCTCACTTCTGCCTGGTCACAAGGCCCTGTGCAAGCAAGGAATGAAGGCCAGGGTGGAACTGGGAACTCTCTGCCTGTGGAAGGCATGCTCCAATATACAGAGCCCCATGAAGAAGAGTGGAAAACTTACTGGTTCAAGGCACTGAAGGAAATCTGTGAGTAGCTGTTAACTGACATCAAATGGAACAGAGACAATCGTGGCCAGAAGTCTGAAAGGATAGAACCTGAATTTGTAACTCAGATTTACCCTAATAAGAAATGGGGAGGTGATGATCAAAGAGGATTTTAGCCTTAACTATAATATTTTGGCCTTGTAGATGAAAGATGCATTTACATATTAGGAAATAAAAAATAATTTTATGGTTAACAAAACCATAGAAGAAATAAATTTCCGTCCCCTTTTCCGAGTCAAAGGATAACTAAAGGATGCTTCTTAGTTTTTTTCCCCCCTAGGACTGAAGGCACAGATTTTTTGCTTTCTATCCAAACAGGTTCTACAAGAAGCACGTTCAATTCACATCAACAAAGTTTCTTGCACATATGAGCTATCGAACGCTGTAGATTTTCCACTATAGCATTGTTTCCCAAAGTGGGGAAATATACAAGACAACTGTAAACGGTACATGGCTTGACATCTTTAAATTATGTAGTTTTGTCATCTGTACTAGGAAAAATTGTATCCGCCATATCAAAGAAAACCAGATAAGATTAAAGTGGATATTTAAGAAAAGGAATATGGTAAGTAAATAATGGCGCAGGTGCTACTCAGATATGGCAGAAATCACAGGAATGATGAGCAAATGGATGAAGTTTGAGAACAGTGCACCACAGAATGCAGTGTCCTAAATAACACACGGATCTATGCGAGGCAATACATTTCTAAGTTGTCATATGTAAATACATTCTTTAATCATCATGTGAAGAGTTGTGTTGTATGTGGGGGGGGGGGGGGCGGAGGGGCGGGGCAGAATGCAGTGTCCTAAATAACACACGGATCTATGCGAGGCAATACATTTCTAAGTTGTCATGTGTAAATACATTCTTTAATCATCATGTGAAGAGTTGTGTTGTATTGGGGGGGGGGGGGAGGGGCGGGGCACGGGGGAATGGGGATAAAAATCAGGATCCACACAGAACTGGAAATTGAATTGAATGAGATTTGTGTAACTGACCCCTACCAGCCTCAGTGACGTGCTCAAACCTTCCTATCCTGCTGTGCATATTTTCATGTTCAGCACTTATGAATATTAGCATAAATGAAAATTGGCTTCTCTGCAGTTAAGGTGCTTTTGCCCAAAGACTGAAGGCTCTATGGTGTTATTTTTGCAGAGCCTGAGCTAAGATGACATTTTGGTTTCACCAGGCATGGGGAAGAAAAGAAAAGTATGATAGGCCTCTATTGTTTTGTCTGCCACTCCCTTCCAGGACAGTGGGCTAGAAACACCCTCTCCCACACTCAACCCCATCCACTCTGTTCTCCACAAGTTGCTGGATTCCTCTAAAATCACTACCCAGACTTCACTACATTATTCTAGGGATGGCCTAGCCATCTGGGATTGAGACTCAAGGTGGTCTTGCTCTAATGGCTGGACCTCTAAGATGAAAAGCTTGAAAATCTTGAGCAGCTGTTTTTCTCCATGTAGATAAAGCCAGTGAGACAGAACAATGAAGCTGGTAAGAGGAGAGAAAAAAGGGCAATGATGCAATAGAAAGTCCCTAGTTAAGGCCCAATTTATTCTGTCCTTACGTTCACTGACCCCTTTTACAGTTTCCTTGTGACCCTTTGTGTTCAAGCTAATTGGACTTGAATTTCTGACACCAGGGACTAGAACATGCCCAACAAAGACAGAAAGCACTTAAAACCATTTCATATTGCAAAGGGGGCCTATTTAGAGTAGAATATTCAATGTATAAAATGCACAACCTCAAATATTTTTATGCTGGGAATTCATGCAGAGTTTTGTTTCTGTTTGTTTGTTTTTACCTTTCAAGCAGTATACACTGAACTTAGGAAAGCTATAGATATTTTTGTAATGTTATTTACTTATTTTGAGCAGAGAGCATGAGTGGGTGACGGGTAGAGAGAGAGGAAGAGAGAATCCCAAGCAGGCTCCGTGCTGTCAGCTCAGAGCCCAGATCCCACGAACCGTGAGATCATGACCTGAGCCAAAAATCAAGAATTGGACCCTTAATCTATTGAGCTACCCAGGTACCCCCCAAACTACAGATTTTTTAAAAATCAAAACCAAAATAAAATGGTGCTGAATGTGAGCATTTATTAGTGAGCACTTGCAGCATGCTGAACACAAGACATGTATTATCTGACTTCTGACTCACAGCCCTTTGAGGTGAGTGTAGCTATCACTCTTGAAGCACAGGCATATAAGTCAGTATCGATGGAGGATTCAAGCCTGGCTCTAATTTCTGAGGCCAGTTTAGTCTAACTCTGCATTGTGCTGCCTGGCAAGAACGCTTCAAGATCTCTTCTGCTATTGTATTTAAATGATATGAACAACAATGGTACTAGCATTGGATCTTATCTCATAAATGTTGTGATGTTAAAATAAGATTTAAACAAATATTAAACCACAGCAGCTTTGACCTTCAGTCTCTAGTCCTTTTTTTTTTTTTTAAGTCTGTCCCTTTACTTCCATCCTCTCCCCTCCTGAGAAAAGAAAGGGGACCGGGTATATTTTATCCAACAGTCAGATGTGTGAGTCAGGGATGATTGTCCTTATAAAGAACAAGCTCTCCTGCAATGAGTGAGAATGCGGAGTTCTGAGCTTGGCTTTCCTCCAGTGTAAGGCAACTTGAACATAGTCTCAAGTCCTAACTTTATGATTCTATGAAGACTGGACTCCTCTGAGGTAGATGGCTTTCTGTCCAAACTACAATCCCTTGAATGATAGAATCAGAGAACAGTCTGCTAGTTCCTTCTCATATGTGCAGCCTCCACCTTTGACTGAGCAAATTGGCACCAAGCACTATAAACTTCTAAAATTTGGATCGCAAAACTTCCCGGAAGGTTGTCCAGCCAACCCCAGGACTGCCGCTCTGGGAACACACCATGTTTCTCCAAAGCTTATTTCAGATGCTACCACACAGGTGTTAGGGACTAAAAAATAGCATAGAAGAGAGTACACATGTGGTACTAAGGGTGTGAAGAGAAAGGGAATGCAGGAATGGGTTCTGAAGGTTGTTTTGCAGTTTAACACACATCATCTCATCATGACTTTGGGGCAAGAGTCTGCATGGCTTAGCTGGTTGCCAACAGTGTGGGAGGGCCAAGGGAGTCTGCTGAGGCATCCCATGAATTCTTGCTAGGGTTCTCCAGAGGAGGCCTCATCTCCAGGAAATGGACCAGTTCACCCCCCCCCCCGCCCCCCTCCTCCCCGTGTCTGCCCCCCTGAGGTCTTCAGCCTTGCAATAATGTCAAGCCCTTCAAAACCGAGCCCTGGGATTTTCTTTCCCTCTGTCATCAAAGCAGTTTTATCACAAGCATCTTGTAAGCATCTTTCCGGATTGGTTTATTTAGCTTGTGTACTTAAAAGAGATTTGCAGCCATTTGTTAGGAGGAAATACAATATTTTTAAAAAATATATACAAATTTATATAACCTAGGGATGCATGAGGTGGTAACTGTAAAAAGAAACCTACAAGCTAGAAAGGAAAAGATTGATACATTTAACTAATCAAAACTAAAGGAAAGAATTGCAAAACATCACTGATAAATGGTGAATATCCCTAATGTACACAAGGTCCTATACATTATACAAAAACAATCCAATTTAAAAAAAATAGACAAAGCAAATAAATGGACAGTTTATAGAAGAAATATAAATTGCAACTGTCATGGGGAACAATGTTCAACCTTGTTACATGTTAGGAAAATTAAAATTGAAGCAATGAAAAATATTTGACAGGTGGGAAGAAATTCAAAAGTTTATCCCATGCTGGAGAAAGTATGGGGGAACAATCACATCTCTCTCTGGGATGAGAGATGTAAACTGCTATAACATTTTTGGAAGGTAATCTAGAAACGTTAACATTTAACATAAACATACACTTGACTAAGCAACCATATATTTAAAAGTCTAAAGAAATAAAATGAATATGTATGTAAGTATGTGAAAGGGTGTTTATTTTAGCACTGCTTATTACAGGAAAAAAAGCAATTTAAATATTCCTCAACAGAGCAATGCATTCATATTATGGACTACCTTTGGCCTATTAAAAATGAGTTAACATCTCAAGAAAAGATCACTATCCCTTATGACAACTATAGATGCAAAAATCCTCAACAAAATACTGGCAAACAGAATCCAGTCACATATAAAAAGAAATATAAGGGGCGCCTGGGTGGCTCAGTCGGTTGAGCGCCCGACTTCGGCTCAGGTCATGATCTCACGGTCCGTGAGTTTGAGCCCCACGTCAGGCTCTGTGCTGACCGCTCAGAGCCTGGAGCCTGTTTCAGATTCTGTGTCTCCCTCTCTCTCTGACCCTCCCCCGTTCATGCTCTGTCTCTCTCTGTCTCAAAAATAAACGTTAAAAAAAAAATTAAAAAAAAAAAAAGAAATATAAGCCATTGACAAGGAATGCAAGATGGGATCAACCATCTTTATATGACAATCAACCAATGTACAACATCATATTAATAGAATAAAAGATAAAGCAATATGATCATCTCAATAGACAATTAAGAAGCATTTGACAAAATCCAACAGTCTTTTATGACAAAAAACACTCAATAAACTGGGAATAGATGGGGACCCTCCTCAACCTGATAAAAAGGATCCATGAAAAGCCCATAAACTTCATGCTTAATGGTAAAAAACAAAGCTCTAGGGGCGCTTGGGTGGCTCAGTCGGTTAAGTGTCTGACTTCAGCTCAGGTCATGATCTCCCGGTTTGTGGGTTCGAGCCCTGTGTCAGGCTCTGTGCTGACAGCTCAGAGCCTGGAGCCTGCTTCGGATTCTGTGTCTCCCTCTCCCCCCCCCCCCCACTTGTGCTCTGTCTGTCTCTGTCTCTCAATAATAAATAAATGTTAAAAAATTAAAAAAAAAAAAAAACACCTGAAAGCTTTACCCCTAAAATCAGGAACAAATCAAGGATGTTCATTCTTGCTACTTCTAGTCAACATTGTACTGAAGGTTCTAACTAGGATAATTAGGCAGGAAAAAGTAGTAAAAGGAAGAAATAAAGCTATATTTGCAGTTGACATTATCTTGTACATAGAAAATCCTAAGGAATCCAGTGGGGAGAAGGAACTAGTAACACTCATTAACCAGTTCATCAAGGCTGCAGGATATAATATCAATAAACAAAAGTCAATTACATGTGTATACACTAGCAATGTCCCTCTCAAAAAAGTAGAACTAAAAAAACAATTCCATGGATGCCTGGGTGGTTCAGTCAGGTAAGCCTCCAACTCTTTATCTTGGCTCAGGTCATGATCTCACAGTTGTGAGCCCCTGCATCAGGCTCTGCACTGAAAGGGTGGAGACTGCTTGGGATTCTCTCTCTCCCTCTCTCCCTGTCCCTCCCCTTCTCACACTCACACACATACACACACTCAAAATAAACTTAAAAAATAGAAATAAATTTTAAAAATAAAAATAATCCCACTTAAGATAGCACCAAAAAGAATAAAATACTTAGGAATAAATTTAACACAACAGTGCAAGACTTGTACACTGAAAACCACAAAATATTGTTAAAAGAACTAAATGCCAAAAGATAACCCGTGTTCATGGGTTGAAAGTCTTAAAAGTGTCAAAATGCCAACCCTTCCCAAACTGATCTAGAGATTCAACACAATCCCTATCAAAACTCCACATGCCTTTTTTTTTTTTTTTAATTTGAGAGAGAGAGAGAGAGAGAGAGCACATGTAAGCAGGGGAGAGAGACAGAGGCAGAGAGAATCTTAAACAGGCTCCATGCTCAACACAGAGCCCGATGAGGGGCCTGATTCCATGACCCTGGGATCACGACCTGAGCTGAAATCAAGAGTTGGGTGCTCAGCTGACTGAGCCACCCAGATGCTCCTCTTTTTTATTTTTAATACAAAATTGACAATATGTTAAAATCCATACAGAAGTTCAGGAACTCAGGTTAGCCAAAACAATCTTGAAAAAGAACAACAAAGTTGGAGATCTCATGGGATCCCTGGGTGACTTAATCAATTAAGAATCCAATTCTTGATCTCAGCTCATGTCATGATCTCACAGTGGTGAGATTGAGACCCATGTTGGGCTCTGCACTGGGTGTAAAGTCAGTGTACTTAAGATTCTCCTTCTCCCTCTGCCCTCCCCCCCACTTTGTTCTCTCTCTTTCTCTCAAAAAAAGAAAAAAAAGCTGGAGGTCTCACACTTCCTAATTTTAGAACTTATTGCAAACCTACAATAGTTAAAACAGTCTGATACTGGCATAAGGATAAACATATTGATAAATGAAATAGCACTGAGATTCCAAAACTAAAGCCAGATAACTATGGTCAACTGATTTTCAATAAGAGTACCAAGGTCACTCAATGGGGAAAGGACAGCATTTTAACAAATGGTGCTGAGAAAACAGGAAATACACAAACAAAAGAATAAACTTGGACCCCTACTTTATCCCATATACAAAAATAAACTTAAAATGGAACAAAAACCTAAAGATTTGTAATAGCTAAAGCTACAAAATATATAGAGGATAACAGGGGTAAAGGTTTATGACCTTGGCTTAAGCAATTTCTTATATATGACACCACAAACACACGTGTATGCACACACACACACATGATAAATTAGACTTTATCAAAATGTTAGAACTTTTGTTCTTCAAGGATACCATCAAGAATGTTAACATAGGTTCTTGCTTCAGCAGCACATATACTAAAAATGAATGTAAAAATACAACCCCTAGAATGAAAGACCTAAATGTAAGACAGGAAGACATCAAAATCCTCGAGGAGAAAGCAGGCAAAAACTTCTTTGACCTTGGCCACAGTAACTTCTTACTCAACACGACTCCAGAGGCAAGGGAAATAAAAGCAAAAATGAACTATTGGTACCTCATCAAAATAAAAAGCTTCTGCACAGTGAAGGAAACAATCAGAAAAACTAAAAGGCAAGGGATAGAATGGGAGAAGATATTTGCAAACAGCATATCATATAAAGGGTTAGTATCCAAAATCTATAAAGAACTTATCAAACTCAAAACCCAAAAAATAAATAATCCAGTGAAGAAATGGGCAAAAGACATGAATAGACACTTCTCCAAAGAAGACATCCAGATGGCCAAGCAACACATGAAAAAATGCTCAACATCACTCATCACCAGGGAAATACAAATCAAAACCACAATGAGATGCCACCTCACACCTGTCAGAATGGCTAACATGAACAACTCAGGCAACAACAGATGTTGGCGAGGATGTGGAGAAAGAAGAACCCTTTTGCACAGTTGGTGGGAAAACAAACTGGTGCAGTCACTCTGGAAAACGGTATGGAGGTTCCTCAAAAAATTAAAACTAGAACTACCCTATGACCCAGCAATTGCACTACTAGGTATTTATCCAAGGGATACAGGTGTGCTGTTTCAAAGGGACACATGCACCCCAATGTTTATAGCAGTGCTATCAACAATAGCCAAAGTATGGAATGAGCCCAAATGTCCATCGATGGATGAATGGATAAAGAAGATGTGGTATATATATATATACAATGGAGTATTACTCAGCAATCAAAAAGAATGAAATCTTGCCATTTGCAACTGCGTGAATGGAGCTGGTGAGCCAAGCAAAATTAGAGAAAGACATATGACTTCACTCATATGAGGAATTTAAGATACGAAACAGATGAACATAAGGGAAGGGAAGCAAAAAGAATATAAAAACAGGGAGGGAGACAGAACATAAGAGACTCTTAAATATAGAGAACAGAGGGTTGCTGGAGGGGTTGTGGGAGGGGGGGATGGGCTAAATGGGTAAGGGGCATTAAGGAATCTACTCCCGAAACCATTGTTGCACTATACGCTAACTCAGGTGTAAATTAAAAAAATAAAAATATAACCCCTAGAATGAATGAAAATATTTGCATATTATATATCTGATCAGGGACTGGTATCCAGAAAATATAAAGAACTATTACAACTCAATAGTAAGACAAATAACCCTGTTTAAAAAAAAAGCAACAAAGGATTTGAATAAACATTTTTCCAAAGAAAATATACAAATGGCCAATAAGCACATGAAAAGGTGTTTGATATCAATAGTCATTAGGGAAATGTAAATCAAAACTATAATGAGAGCACTTTATATCCACTAGGATAGCCATAGACAAAACGACTATAACAAATATTGGCAAGGATGTGCAGACATTGGAAATCTCATACATTGTTGGTGGGAATGTAAAATGGTACAGCTGATTCGGAACACAGTTTAAGAATTCCTCAAAAAGTTAAACATAAAATTACCATATAACCCAACAATTTCACCCAAGAGAAATGATAACAAAGGTCTACATGAAACTTGTACACAAACGTTCATAGCAGCATTAGTGATAACAGCCACATGTCAATTGATGAATGAATGAACAAATATGGTATACCCATACAACGAAACATTTGGCCATAAAAAAAGTACTGATGCTACAAGATGAACCTTGAAAACGTTGTGCTAAGAAAAGAATCCACACACAAAAGGCCACATATCATATGATTCCATGTATATGAAATGTCTAGAATGGGCAATGTAGGAAGACAAAAAGTAGATCAGTAGCTATGTGGGCTGAGGGGAGGACAAATAAGAAGTGACTGCTAATGGGTCCAGAGTTTCCTTTTAGGGTAATGAAAATATCCTAGAATGAGATAAGGTGATAGTTGCACAATCTTGTGAGTATACTAACTAAAGACCACTGAATTATATACTTTAAACAAGTACATTTTATAGTATGTCAATTAGATCTTAATTTAAAAAAATTTTTAATGTTTATTTATTTTTGAGAGATAGAGAGAGTGCTAGTCGGGGAGGGGAAGAGACAGATGGAGACACAGAATCCGAAGCAGGCTCCAAGCTCTGAGCTCTCAGCACAGGGCCTAATGTGGGGCTCGAACTCATGAATTGTGAGATCATGACCTGAGCTGAAGTTGGACACTTAACCAACTGAGCCACCCAGGTGCCCCTAGATCTTAATTTTAAAGTAGGAAAAATAAATTTAACTATTCTTAATGACCTGGAAATATATCCCTGATTTATTATAAGATAAAATAAACACTAGCATAAGAAAATATAGGTTTGTCAAACTCTTAATATTGATTACCTCAGTAAGACAAGTAAATATGTACATATAAATAAACCCATATACACGCAAACACAAATACATACATAAAAAGCAATTATAAAATCCTGGCACTTAGCAGGTTTGAGACCTTAAGCAAGTCATTCGTCCAACCTAGGCCTCAGTTTCTTCCTGACAAAAATTGATTGGAGTGGATCTCAACAAGGATGTAGAGAGACTTCAAACATTCCTAACTAATGATGCCAGGGAACAAATACTTAGCTGAAAGAAAGGTGAAAACAGGCACCAGTGTTTGAATCCCAGGTGATTGATTCTTTCTTAATATACTTCCCTCAATTCCCTCTACTCACAAGACTCCCTAATGTCTTTCAGATTCAAACCAAAAAAGCGACAACAAAAAGCTCTTTTAAATATTCTCTATAGCTCTTTCACTTAAAAAAAAAAAAATCAAACCACCCAAGAACTTACAGGGAAGATGGCAGAGTAGGAGGAACCTGAGCTCACCTTGTCCCACAGATATGACTGAATAACACACACATTGGTGTAAATAACCCAGAAATGACCCAAAGACTGGCAGAAAAGTCTCTCCACGGTAAACAGAGAAGAAGTCGGAAGGGCAAAATCGTGGGAGCTAAATGAGCCCATGGGACTGTCTGAAGGAAGGAGAGACACAGCAGGCACTGAGAGGAGAGAAACAGACTCTCATAGAGGCACCCCATGGAGACACAAATCCCCATAATATTCAGCTTTGAAAATCAGAACAGCATAATTTCCCAAGTTTTTACAATCAGGGTGCCTAACATCTGGAACTTTAAAAATCAGCAGGCTCAGCTCAGAGCCAGGAGGACAAGAAGAAACTGAGTCCCCATCCTGAAAGACTCAACACAACAAACATCCCCTCAGAGATACAGCATACATGTAGCAGTTTGAAAAAGGCCTGGGATATACAGGAAGGAGATTTAGCTACTAATCTCAGAGCATGTGCTGGAGGAGGAGGGATCTTTAGGAGACTTTTCCAGGAACAAAGGAACTAGTGGGCACAATCCTTTCAACCCCAGCTACACAGACTCCTGCAGGAACAACATAGTGCCAACACTCCACTTAACTTGGTAACAGGTATCCCACCTCCACCTTCTCCCAAAAACATGCCCCCTTCAGCCAGGCCTAGGCCCCATGTCTCTGCCCACAGGAAACCCATAAAACTTGCTAACAACAGGCGCCCATAATACCCCCCCCCATCTCTTCTGTAGATCCAACCTTCCAACCCAGCCGACCTTGGTTTTGGGCAGCTTTAGGTCCCCTGTGCCAGCAGACCAGCATGGACCCTGTGTGCCCATCCCCATGCTCTCCCGTGGACTTGCCCGCTCCAGCCTAGTGGCAGGAGTTTCCTGAGCAGCTGCAGGTCCCCTCTCATCATGGATCTGTGCAAATCTTGCTAACCCTGGGAAACCCACCCCCTGTTCTCCTGTGGACCCGCATCCTCTAATATGCCCTTGGCCTGAACCATCCAAAATGGTGCCATGAGCCTGGCGGTACAAGCAGCCCCGATAGGGGCCAAGACCACTCCAAAATGACTCCTGCCCTAGAGAGAGGGGAAGAAACTTACACAGGCCAGTCTGACTGCAGCCCCAACAATGGGCTAGGGCAGACTCCTTCTCTGACTACAAGCCCCTCCCACCAACAAAAACTTCTCAGGGGCCAATACAAAGAAAGCACTCTGTAGTTTGGTGCTATGGCATCTCTGACAAATACCTGGTCTGATTCAACTCAAGCCCAAGTTGACTGGCCCACTGACAACACAGGGACCAAACTCTGCCTACAACAGGTAAAGAGAACCATTGCAGATAACTAGACTGAAGGAAAAAGCAGCCCAGCCACAACAGCAGGGTGCATGCAACACACATAGGAGATGCCCCTGAAGCACCAGGTTTTGGTTGACAGAGGACATTGCATTGCAGGGCACTACAGGACCTCTTTTTCATAGGACCACTACCTTCAAAAGCAAGAGACATAGCCGATGTCTCTAACACACAGAATCAGAGAGAGACAGAGGAATACATCCTAAATGAAAAAAATGGGACAAAATCACAGCAAGAGAACTAAACAAAATGAGCTAAGTCATGTGCCTAATAGAGAATTTAAAGTAATCTTCAAAAAGATTTTCACTGAACTTGGTAAAAGAGTAGGGGATCTCAGTGAGATCCTCAATAGAGAGATAGAAAACATAAAAAAAGAACTAGACATGAAATCAATACCTGAAATTAAAAATACATTAAAGGGAGTAAATATTAGTCTAGAGGAAGCAGAAGAATGGATCAGCAATGGGAAGAAAAATGGAAAGCAAATAAGCAGAATAGGAAAGAGGAAAAAATAATCAAAAATGAAAAGTAAACTCAGGGAACTCAGAGCCACCATCAAGCATAATAACATTTGCATTATAGAGAATACTGAAGAAGAGGAGAGAGAGAAAAGGGGGCAGAAAATTTAGTTGAAGAAATAATAGTGGATAACTTTCAACTCTGAGGAAGGAAACAGAAATTGAGATCCAGGAGGCACAGAGATCCCCGAACAAAATCAACGTAAGAAAGTCATCGCCAAGATACCTACTAATTAAAATGGCAAAACATAGTAATAGTAGGGAATTTTAAAAGCAGCAAGAGACAAGAAAACAGTTACATACAAAGAAAACCTCAAGAAGGCTTTCAGCTGATTTTTCAGCAGATACATTGCAGGCTACAAGGGAGTGGCATGATATATTCCAAGTGCTGGAGGAAAAAAGCCTAGAACCGAGAATACTCTATCCAGTAAAGCTATCATTCAGAATAGAAGGAGAGATAAAGAATTTTCCAGACAAACAAAAGCTAAAGGAATTCATGACCACTAAACCAGCCCTACAAGAAATGTTAAAGGGACTCTGAGTGGAAAGGAAAGACCTTGAGAAGGAGAAAGAAAAGCAGGAAGCACAAAAGCAGCAAAATTAACTATATATATGCAAATCAGTCAAGGCATTCACAAAAGAAAAGGATCTAAAGAATTACACCCTATACTAAAATTGGGGGTAGGGAGAAGAGTAAGAATGGATTCAAATTTAAGCAACCATCAACTTAATATAGACTGCTATATGCATAAGATGTTATATGTAAACTTAATGGCAATCACAAATCAAAAACCAGTAATAGATATGAAAAAAATGAATAGAAAGGAATCCAAGTATATCCCTAAAGAAAGCCAGCAGTGAGAGAAGAGAGTAGAGAAGAAAGGACCAGAAAAGAACTACAATAACAACCATAAAACAAGTAACAAAATGGCAATAAGTATATATCTACCAATAATTACTTTGGATGTAAATGGACTATATGCTACAATAAAAAGCTATAGGGTGACAGAATGGATAAAAATGCAAGACTCATCTATGTGCTGCCTACAAGAGACTAATTTCAGACCTGAAGACACATCCAGATTGAAAGTACAGGAATGGAAAAGCATTTGTCATGCAACTAGAAATGAAAAGAAAGCTAGGGTAGCAATACCTATATCAGACAAAGTACACTTTAAAACAAAGACCATGACAAGAGACAAAGAAGGATGCTACATAATCATAAAGGGAACAATCCAACAAGAAGATATAACAATTGTAAATATTTATGCACCCAACATGGAACAACCAAATACATAAAACAACTAATAACAAACATAAAGGAAGTCATTGGCACTAATACAGTAATAGTAAGGGATTTTAACACCCCACTTACATTAATGGATAGATTGCCCATACAGAAAATCAACAAAGAAACTGGATTTGAATGACACATGGGACCAGATGGGTCTAACAGACATACTCAGAACCTTCTATCTGAAAAGAGCAGAATATACATTCTTTTCAAGTGCACATGGAACATTCTCCAGAATAGATCACATGTTAGGCCATAAAACAAGTCTCAAAAAATTCAAAGGATCAAAATCATACCATGCATCTTTTCTGACCATAACACTATGCAACTAGAAATCAACTAGAGGAAAATATCTGGAAAGAACCCAAATACATGAAGGCTGAATCACATGCTACTAAACAACGAATGGGTCAATCAAGAAATAAAAGATGAAATTTTAAAAAAGAACATGGAATCAAATGAACATGAAAATACAATGGTCCAAATCTTTGGGATGCAGCAAAAGCTGTCCTAAGAGGGAAGTGTATAGCAATTCAGGCCTATTTCAAGAAGCAAGAAAAATCTCAAATAACATAACCTGACACCTAAAAGAGCTAGAAAAAGTAGAAAAATTAAAACCTAAAACTAGTAGAAGGAAGTAAATAATAAAGATTAGAGCAAAAATAAAATAGAAGCTAAAAAAAAGCCAATAGAATAGAGCAATGAAACAAAAGGCTGGTTCTTTGAGAATATCAAAGCAATTGCTACATCTTTAGCCAGACTCATCAAGAAAAAGAGAGAGAACTCAAAATAAGAAATAAAAGAGGAGAAATAACAACTGACACCTCTAAATTACAATGATTGTGAGGCACCTGGGTGGCTCAGTCAGTTGAGCATCCAAACCTTGATTTTAGCTCAGGTCATGATCTCACAGTTCATGGGATTGAGCCCCGTGTCAGGCTCCACACTGACAGCATGGAGTCTGCTTGGAATTCTCTCTCTCTGCACATCCCCCATTCTCTCTCTCTCAAAATAATAAACATTAAAAAAAGAAATACAATGATTATAAGAGAATATTATAAAAAATTCTATGCCAACAAATTAGCTTACCTAGGAAAAATACATAAATTCCTAGAAATATATAATCTCCTAAAACTAAATCAGGAAGAAATAGAAAATTTGAACATACCAATTACCAGCAATGAAACTGAATCAATAATCAAAAACTTCCCAATAAACAAAAGTCCAGGACCAGAGGTCTTCACAGGTAAATTCCACCAAATATTTAAAGAAAAGTTAATCCCTATTCTTCTCAAACTATTCAAATGAAGGAAACTATTCAAATGAGGAAGGAAAGCTTCCAAATTCATTTCATGAGGCCAGCATTACCTGGATACCAAAACCAGATAAAGACACTACATTAAAGAACCACAGGCCAATATCTCTGATGAACAGAGACACAAATCCTCAACAAAATGTTAGCAAACTGAATCCAACAATACATTTAAAAAAATCATTCACCACAATCAAGTGGGATTTATTTCTGGGATGCAAAGGTGGTTCTATATTTGAAAATTAATCAATATAATACATCACATCATAGGAGAAAGGATTAAAACCATATGATCATTCCAATAGATGCAGAAAAAGCATCTCACATAGTACAACATCCATTCATGATAAAAACCCTCAACAAAGTTGGTTTAGATGGAACATATCTCAACATAATAAAGGCTGTCCATGAAAAATCCACAATGAACATCATACTCAATGGTGAAAAACTGAGAGCTTTTCCTCTAAAATCAGGAACAAGACAAGAATTTACACTCATACCATTTTTATTCAACATAGTGCTGTAAGTCCTAGCCACAGCAATCAGACAAGAAAATAAAATAAAAGGCAGCCAAATTGGTGAGGAAGAAGTAAACCTGTCCTTTCTGCACATGACATGATACTCTATATAGAAAATCCCAAAGACCTTACCCCAAAACTACTAGAACTGATAAATAAATTCAGTAAGGTTGCAGTATACAAAATCAATATACAGAAATCCATTGCATTTTTTTTAAGAGACAGAGACAGTACAAGTGGGAGAGAGAGGTTGTAGGGGGGAGAGAGAGAAGGAGAGAGAGAGAATCTTAAGCAGGTTCCATGGTCAGTGTGGAGCCCAAAGCAGGGCTTGTTCCAATGACCCTGGGATCATGACCTGAGCTGAAATCAAGACTCGGACACTCAACCAACTGAGCCACCCAGGCACCCTCAAATCCACTGCATTTCTATATGCTAATAATGAAGTAACAGAAAGAGAAATTAAGAAAACAATCCCATTCACACTTGCACCAGAAACAGTAAAATACCTAGGAATACATTTAACCAAGGAGGTGAAAGACCTGTACTCTGAAAACTATCAAACACTGATGAAAGAAATTAAAGATGACACACAAAAAAATGGAAAGATATTCCACACTCATGGATTGGGAGAACAAATATTGTTAAAATGGCCATACTACCCAAAGCAATCTACAGATTTAATGCAACCCCTATCAAAATACCAACAGCATTTTTCACAGATGTAGAACAAATAATCCTAAGATTTGTGTGGAACCACAAAAGACCTCATATAGCCAAAGCCATCTTGAAAAAGATGAATAAAACTGGAGATATTACAATCCCAGATTTTGAGATATACTACAAATCTATAGTAATCAAAACAGTATGGTGCTGGCACAAAAATACACATAGATTAATGGAACAGAATACAGTGTCCAGAAATATGCCCACAATTATATGGTCAATTAATCTTCAACAAAGGAAGCAAGAATATGCAACGAGAAAAAGACAGCCTCTTCAACAAATGGTGCTAGGAAAACTGGACAGCTACATATAAAAGAATGAAACTAAATGATTTTCTTATACCATACACAAAAGTGAGCTCAAAATGGATTAAGGACCTAACTGTGAAACCTGAAATTATAAAAATCCCAGAAGAGAGCAGAGGCAGTAATTTCTCTGACATTGGCCATAGCAACATTTTTCTAGATATGTCTCCTGAGGCAAGGGAAACAAAAGCATAAATAAGCTATCCAGACTTAACTAAAATAAAATGCTTCTGCACAGCAAAGGAAATAATCAACAAAACAAAAAGTCAACCTACTGGAGATGATAGCTGCATATGATATATGTGATAAAGGGTTAATAACCAAAATATATAAAGAACCTATACAACACAACACCAAAAAACCACAAATAATCCAATTTAAAAAAGCGGACAGAAAACATGAACAGACATTTCTCCAAGGTAGAAATACAGATGGCTAACAGACACATGAAAAGATGCTCATCCACTCAGTGATGCTGATCCACTCATCATCAGGAAAATGCAAATCAAAACCACAGTGAGTTATTACCTCACACCCATCAGAATGGCTAAAATTAAAAACACAAGAAACAAGTCTTGAAGAGGATGTGGAGAAAAAGGAATTCTTGTGCTCAGTTCATGGGAATGCAAACTGGTTCAGCCACTGTGGAAAACAGTATGGCAGTTCCTCAAAACATAAAAAATAGAATTACCTTATGATCCAGTAATTCTCCTACTGGGTGTTTACCCAAAGAATATGAAAACACAAGCTTGAAGAGATGTATGCACCCCTATATTTACTGTAGCATTATTTGCAATAGCCAAATTATGGAAGTGGTCAGAGGATCCATCGATAGATGAATGGATAAAGAAGTGGGTATTTATATACAATGGAATATTACTCAGCCATAAAAAGTATGAAATCTTGCCATTTGCTACAACATGGATAGATCTAGAGGATATAATACTGAGTGAAATAAGTCAGTCATAGAAAGGCAAATACCATATGATTTCACTCCTATGTGGAATTTAAGAAGCAAATGAACAAAGAAAAATAAGGATACACCAAGAAACAGACTATTTTTAAAAAATGTGCTTTTTCCTAGCAGTGCTATTGATGGGTCATAGGGTAGATCTATTTTTAATTTTTTGAGGAAGCTCCACACTGTTTTCCAGAGTGGCTGCACTAGTTTACATTCCCACCAACAGTGCAAGAGGGTTCCCATTTCTCCACATCCTCGCCAGCATCTAGAGTCTCCTGATTTGTTCATTTTAGCCAGCCACTCTGACTGGCGTGAGGTGGTATCTCAGTGTGGTTTTGATTTGTATTTCCCTGATGAGGAGTGACGTTAAGCATCTTTTCATGTGCCTGTTGGTCATCTGGATGTCTTCTTTAGAGAAGTGTCTATTCAAGTCTTCTGCCTATTTCTTCACTGGATTAATTTTTTGGGGGTGTGAAGTTTGGTGGGTTCTTTATAGATTTTGGATACTAGCCCTTTGTCCGATATGTCATTTGCAAAGATCCTTTCCCATTCCGTTGGTTGCCTTTTAGTTTTGTGATTGTTTCCTTTGCAGTGCAGAAGGCTTTTATCTTCATGAGGTCCCAATAGTTCATTTTTGCTTTTAATTCCCTTGCCTTTGGAGATGTGTCAAGTAAGAAATTGCTGCGGCTGAGGTCAAAGAGGTTGTTGCCTGCTTTCTCCTCTAGGGTTTTGATGGTTTCCTGTCTCACATTCAGGCCCTTCATCCATTGAGAGTTTATTTTTGTGAACTGTGTAAAAAAGTGTTCTAGTTTCATTCTGCATGTTGCTGTCCAGTTCTCCCAGCACCATTTGTTAAAGAGACTGTCTTTTTTCCATTGGATATTCTTTCCTGTTTGTCAACGATTAGTTGGCCATACTGTTGTGGGTCCAATTCTGAGTCTCTATTCTATTCCATTGGTCTATGTGTCTGTTTTTGTACCAATAGCATGTTGTCTTGATGATTACTGCTTTGTAGTAGAGGCTGAAGTCTGGGATTGTGATGCCTCCTGCTTTGGTCTTCTTCAATATTACTTTGGCTATTCGGGGTCTTTTGTAGTTCCATACAAATTTTAGGATTGCTTGTTCTAGCTTCGAGAAGAATGCTGGTGCAATTGAATTAGGATTCATTGAATGTGTAGATTGCATTGAATGTGTAGATTGCTTTGGGTAGTATTGATATTTTAATAGTATTTGTTCTTCCAATCCATGAGCATGGAATGACCCAGCAATAGCACTGCTAGGAATTTACCCAAGGGATACAGGAGTGCTGGTGCATAGGGGCACTTGTACTCCAATGTTTATAGCAGCACTTTCAACAAAGCCAAATTATGGAAAGAGCCTAAATGTCCATCAACTGATGAATGGATAAAGAAATTGTGGTTTATATACACAATGGAATACTACTTGGCAATGAGAAAGAATGAAATCTGGCCTTTTGTAGCAGTGTGGATGGAACTCGAGAGTGTTAGGCTAAATGAAATAAGTCATACAGAGAAAGACAGATACCATATGTTTTCACTCTTATGTGGATCCTGAGAAACGCAACAGAAGACCATGGCGGAGGGGAAGGGAAAAAAAAAGTTAGGGAGGGGACCAAACCATAAGAGACTCTTAAAAACTGAGAATAAACTGAGGGTTGATGGGAGGTGGGAGGAAGGGGAGGGTGGGTAATGGGCATTGAGGAGGGCACCTGTTGGGATGAGCCTTGGGTGTTGTATGGAAACCAATTTGACAATAAATTTCATATTAAAAAAATAAAATAAACATTATCCTTAAGCCCTAAAAAAATTAAATTAAATTAAATTAAATTTTTAAATGTGTTTTTTTATTCGTTTTGAGAGAGAGCGTATGAGCAGGGGAGGGGCAGAGAGAGAGAGAGAGAGAGAGAGAGAGAGAGAGAGAACCCAAAGCAGGCTCCATACTGCTAGCATAGAGTCCAATGCAGGACCTGAACCCACAAACCATGAGATCATAACCTGAGCTGAAATCAAGAGTTAGATGCTCAACCAACTGAGCCACCCAGACACCCCAGATTCTTAATTATAGAGAACAAAGTGATGTCTACCAGAAAGGAGATGGAGGGGAGGGGTGAAATAGGTGAAGTGGATTAAGAGCACACTTATTATGATGAACATGGAGTAATACATAGAATTGTTGAATCACTATATTATACATCTAGACCTAATATAACACTGTATGCTAGCTATATTGCGATTAAAATTTTTAAAAAATTGGGGCACCTAGGTGGCTGAGTCAGTTAATCGCGCAACTCTTCATTTCATCAGGCTCTGCCTGGACATTGTGGAGCCTGCTTGGGATTCTCTCTCTCTCTCTCTCTCTCTCTCTCTCTCTCTCTCTCTATCTATCTCTCTGTTCCTCCCCTGCTCACTCTCTGTTTCTCAAAACAAATAAATAAACTTAAAAATAATAATAACAAAATTAAACTTAAAAAAATCAGACCCTTCGAAGAATGCATTAGCCTTACTCCTCATTAACTGCTAACATGGAAAGACACTGGGCTTTGCAATCGTCACATGGGTCAAGATTCTGGTTTATCAATGGTATTAGCTATTTCTGTATAATAAGCCACTTTCAAACTCAGTGTCTTAAAAGAATCAAAAGGCCCCAGGAGTTATTTGCAGGAACAGTTTCCAGAAAGATGGGACAGAAGACAGATTACAGAGAGTGAAGAATGAATGGTAATGAGGCAGACTCATAGGCAGTGAGGTCTATGGTGAAGGAGAGGACAGTATAGTAGCTGGACAAAGAAGCAAGGCTAAAGAAAGGGTGTGCTTGGTTGGTTGGTTGATTTTGATTTGGTAAACTAGGAAAGGCTTCAGCATGTAATAGATCTGAGGAAGGTGCTAATCTAGAGATTGCAACTGATGATACAGAAGATATAATCAGTATAGCAATGTTCCATCAAGATAGAAAAAATAAGAGTGCAAGACTGAAGACTTAGCCTTAGAAACCAGAAGAGACAGGTCTTCATTTTGAGATAAAAGGTGAGAAGACAATGATGGGTGCAGGAGTGGCTGAGTGTGGAAATGGAGGAGAGGGTGATGAGGAAACTGTTTGGAGGGGCCTTTGTTCTCTCAGTGAGAGAAGTCACAAGCTATCTTCAGTGAGTGAAAGGTATGGGGGCATGGTGTGGAGCTTGGGGAGAGAAGACAGGGTTTACACAGAAAAGACACCTGAAGAAGTGCTGAGTAGCCTTTGTAGAGATGCCAATCAGCAATAAGCAACTTTCTGTAGCAAAGATGGGACCCAAGAAATACTGTCAAGAAAGTGAATGGAAGGACTTGATGAGGATTTTGACACCACAGGATGTCAGACCCCAAGAAGGAGAATAAAGTCTCCTCCAGAATATGCAAGAGGGGGTTACAGGAAATTATACATTGAAGATAATTACAAAGAGATGGAACACGATTTTGGATTTTGTATCCTAGGTCTGTAAAGTGGGAGCTACAGTAAGGGCCACAAGGTCCAGGATTCTCTGTTAATAGCAAACGTTTATTAAGCACTTACTGGGTTTTTAGCACAGGGCAAAGCTTCTTATAAGGATTATTTCATTTAGTTATCACAACAATCCTTTATAGGATTCTGTTATTTTTATTTCACAGATGGAAACTGAACTCTGGAGAGGTTATTTTCTCAAGGCCATTGTGGCAGATTTTATTTTAGATAGCTGCAACCATACCTCCCATCCTCTACAGTGTGACCTTCTTACTCCCCTGTCAAAGGGCAGAGTCTGATTCTCTACCCTTGGGGTTGTGATTGTTTATACCAGTAGAGTATGGCTGAAATGACCCTGCGTGACTTTGTTATAAAATGCCACGCATCTACTGGTTCCACTGCTTCCACTGGAACATTTGCTCTGGCAGAAGATGACCACCATGTAGGAATTTTGCTACCCCAAAGGCAGTCATGTTAGAGCATCACCTGAACATGGCTAAACTCCCAGCCGACAGCCAACATCAACTGTCATCCATGTAAGTGAGCCATGTTGCTCTCATACCTGGTTCAAACTAATCAATCTTTCAGATGACTGTAGCCCCAGCTGATATCTGACTGCAAACTCAGGAGAGGACCCAAGCAAGAACTGTCCAGTTGAGCCCTTCCTGAAGTTCTGACCCTCAAAATTGATAGCAAAATGAAATGGCTGTTGCTTTACAACAAATTTTAGGGTACTTTGTTATGCAGCAAACTATAATCAGAATAGCCTGACAACATCACAGGGCAACAGAACTAGGACGCAAATATACATTTGGCAGACTCTGGAGCCCAGCTCTTAACTCATTCTCCTTGATACTCCCCTATATCTAGCATAGTTCCTACCTCGGAGCATACACTGAACAAATATTTTACCTACTTGTTAGGTAGATGCCTTCTTTTCACCTCTGTTTTTTCTTTTCCACTTCCTACCAGATTTACATGATATAATGTGTCATCATCCGACATTGCTAAAACACAACAATGGTTAGCAAAAACTTCATCACATGATTGCCAAGTGAATCTTCAATACAACCAACCAATCATATCCTATTATTTTAATGCTTTGAGAAGCCAAAAATCTTTCAATTTCTAGGCTTTGAGAAAAAGATTGTGTCCTCTCTTCTTACACATATTAAGCAGAAATTACCTAAGTCTTCATATTTATCTTCTGGATTTTTGCTGGGCATATTAAACTTGAGGAGATTAAAAGCACGATAGATACTGGCCACAAAAATGGCTTATCGGGACTGAGACCATTATGAATTCGGTACAGTTGAAAACTTAAACTTGTGCAGAACCTGGATCGTATACTCTTCAGTGCTTTTCAGTGTTACCACCTCTTTAAACAATATGGCATCTTCTCGAATGCTCCATCCATCCTGAAAACACCTCTATCAACACTCAGCAGAACATGCCAGGAATCATGAAGCAAATGAAATGTCAAGCAGAGATGAGTCAATATGCCCTGTATTTCATTAGCACCATCCAGCGAAGTCACAAATCCTGCCTGAATTGAAATCTAAGCCACACCAAGATCATGGGTTCTGTGCTCGGATCTGTTTTCCTTTTTAATTCTAAATGGCTGAGTTGTTACTACTGAACTAAGAAAATAAGTCTGCCCTTGAGTCAACAGTGCTCCTTTTAAATATCATTTGGTCAGTACCTGTCTCTGTTTGTGCTATTCCTCCCTCGTCACAAAGGTCTAAATTGGGCAGCTTATCTTCATATCAAAAGGGAGCAGGATGTCAATCCCCTTCATTACTAGTTCATCACTAGATTTTTTTCTCTAATATTCCTGATCTCCATCCCCACTCTTGCCATGAGTGATTGGCACAATCTTCACAGAAGACACATTTCACTTCACCCACAGGTGGTCACTTTCAGGGAACCTTGCCTGAGGAGTGATGCTCATGCATTAACTACCCCAAAGGAATCAAGGGTCTGGAGCCTACTTGGGCCACCTGAGACTGAGGCGATGGCTTTACAGTGTCAACAGCAACATCCACCCCTTCCTCACCATATTCCTAAATCCCTGTTGGTTTCTCTTTCTCTCTTCTCCTGTTTGTCCCCTGCTTTCCCATGTCTCCTGACAACAGATTTACAAACAGGTTGTAGAGTAGGGAGATATTATTGTGAAATAGCAAACATGTATCATTTGATAATCATAAGCAGAATAGGTCCCAGGGAACAGTCACAAGCTATTGCAAGTCTCATATTTCATTATTTGATGTTTATTACTTCACTAGCTGAAGATTTGGGGAAAGAATATCACAAACAATGTGAATTCTAGAGGTTGGTTCTGACTCATCTATTTTATTTATGATGAAGTCAGTCCATTCCAATTCTGCAAAGATGTCGTTGGGGCCTGGATGCCAGGTTTCCTATTTTATTTCAGGAATTTCAGGCGCTAGGTAGAATAGGATGGTGGCTAATGAGCAAGGATCTGGAATCAGACTGCTGAGGTTTGAATTCTGCTCTGTCTTCACTGACTGTTACTTGGGCAGATTCCTTAAGGCTGATAAATGTTTATCTATCCTGAATCTCATTCAATAAAATTGAAGCACCACAAGAGCATAAACTGTTTCTTTTCACCATCCCCAGTACCTAGAACATTGCCTGGAACATAGTGTCTGGGCACTTAGTAAATGATAAATCAAGCAAGTAAATTTATATATAAATAAACAATGCCTGCCATATTGATTTTATTCATCTAATTATCCACTATAGCAGAGTATGCCCCACTCATCTTTTTGTTTCTTACAGCACCTAACCCAAGGTTTTGAAGTACCCATCAACATTTATGAATGTGAATGCATTTGAACTGGAACACATCATTGTATAATTGAAGCATCTTTCTATTCCTCCATGGTGAACACCAGAGGGGTTACAGGGACTCAAGAGAAAAGGATGGCATGTCAGCATGACATCAACTCTTTTTCCTTGCCTCTGGCTCTTCTCTCCTTGGATTGTGCCTCTGTATGGTAGCCGCTGGACATTTCTTTTCCTCTGCATATCCTATCCTGCCTAGCCTTCAAAATCAATAAAACTGATCCCTGGATGATGAGCATCTTTCATAAAAATCAGGTACTAATCCCAAATTCTAATCCTGATTCCTCTGTAGCCAACCTTTATAACCTCAGCAAGTCACATCACCTTATGCAACTATGCAGGGCTTTGCTCACTGTAAGGAGGAATTCTACTTCACAGGGACATTGTGGTACAGATGGGAGAGGGAGTGTGAAAGCCCTGTGAAAAGGATGATGTAAGTAGCAGTTCTCAACTTTTTTTTTTTTTAATTAAGAAACTAGAGACTCAGGGTGCCTGGGTGGCTCAGTCAATTAAGTGTCCAACTTTGGCTCAGGTCATGATCTCATAGTTCATGAAATCAATCCCTACACTGGGCTCTCTGCTGTCAGTGCAGAGCCCACTTCAGATCCTCTGTCCCCCTCTCTGCCACTTCCCTGCTCACATTCTCTCTCTCTCTAAAAAATAAACATTAAAAAGAAGTAGAGATTCATTTTTCTATGAAATTTGGTGTAAGGTCATGAAAAGACATCACAAGTAATTTCTTTTTTAAGATTGTGCCACACGGATCTCAACAGAGTTACTTCTACTATTACACAATTTTAAAATCATGGTTTGTTTAGTATGTGTTCCGAAATCATTCCAGAAATGCATATGGAGCACTTTCATTGTGTAGAGAAAGTGCTAGGGAGGAAAACTCCTGACTCGGTAAGTTGACATTCTGGTGGTGGAGCCAGACCTATAAACATATAGTTACCTCATTGGTAAATACGAGGAGAGAAAATTCATCAGGATATTTCTACCACAGAAGCCTAGAGTAAGAATCCCTCACTGGAGTTGGGAAGATGGTTGGTGATGGAGATTAGGAAGTAATACCTGAGATGTGCCTCAAAGAATAAGTCAACACTTATTATGAATGAATGAATGATGCTTATCCCATTCTACTTGATATTCGAGTTCCTGGAAGGCAGAGTCCAGACAGGGAATGAGAAAGGGAAGAAGATATTATAAAGGAATTGCCAGCACTCAATTTTGAGAATGCCAAATAGGAGGCTGAAGTGGGAAACATGCAGGAGCAGAATTGATTCAGGCATCATCAGGTCATGGGAACTTAGGCATTATCCTGCTGGAGATGGGAAGTCATCCTTAGTTTAGATGGACCACTCTGGCTGGTATCTCTTCCTTGCCATCATTTCAGTGACTGCAGACAAACTTGACAGTCACGTGTTCTCCACGCCCCATTCTCAGTCCCACTCCCCATGGCTGTCTGGAAATGATGACCCAACATCAGTCCATTCAAGAGAGTTTTATTTTGATATTCACATATTTCTGTGTGAAACAGGACTGGTCTTCTAGTTATAACCAGCCTTTCTCCTAGGGTTACTTTCATGCTGAGAAAGTAAACCCACTGTTTGTCATAGCCATTACTATTCAACAGATTAGGAGTGCACAGGGGCAGGGGTGGAAATGAGTGAAGGTGGTCAAAAGGTACAAACTTGTAGTTTTAAGATAAATAAGTCCTGGGGGTATAATGTACAAAAGAAAAAAGAAAAAAAGTCCCCCAAAATCCAATGTGCAAAAACATCTTGCTAGATGGTGACAAGACCAGAAAAATACAATCAGTCCCAAACTAGTCAGTACTCTAGTGAGATTCATAATGGAGAATGGTAACTACATTATTGTCTTTGACAATAAGTGAGCTTTAATGAATACATGTTTTGGGGTGCCTGGGTGGCTCAGTCATTTAAGCATCTGACTTTGGCTCAGGTCATGATCTCACAGTCTATGAGTTCGAGTCCCATGTGCTGACAGCTCAGAGCCTGGAGCCTACTTTGGATTCTGTCTCCTTCTCTCTCTACCCCTCCCACACTCATTCTCTGTCGCTCTCTCTCAAAAATAATAAATGAACACTTCTAAAAAGAGAATACATGTTTTGCTTAGAGATATCCATCTACTCCTCACCGATGCTTGCACCCCATATACTCATCGCTCTGGTCATATTTTATATTTCCTCTTTGTTGTAATAGCAATTTATAACTTACAACATACTTTTAATCATTTCATTTGATCATATGGATCCTGTGAAATATTAAATCTGCTATTTTTTAATAGGAAATTATTTGAGAGAAGGAGCACATGTGAGCAGGGGAGAAGGGCAAAGGGAGGGAGGGAAGGAGGGAGAGAATCTTGATTCCATGACTCTGGGATCATGACTTGAGCCAAAATCAATAGTCAGAACTGACTCAGCCATCCAGGTGTCCCAAATATGCTATTAACCCCATCTGATGAATGAGAAAAATGAGACATTCAAGGAAAGAACCAGTACTAGAACACAGTGCTTTTACAAAATACACCGAGCCAAGACTAGCTCTTCTTGGCCTACCAAACAGAGTCCAAGAATTTCCTTTAGGATTGCTTAAGTTCCTCTTAAACTGCATAAGAAATGCAAAGTGTTCTTATAGAAATAAACTGTATTTTAGAAACCATTAAGAGAAACTTCAGCCTCCCTTTATCAATGTTTTTGACTTTTAGAATCTGATAGACCCTCAATAAAGATGAAATATGAAGTCTCATGGGCACAGGAACTTCAGTGCAACCATGCCCCACCCCCATTTAGAGCTAGTAAACTCCTCAGAGCCAGGGATCTCTCTTCCCTCCCCATAACCATCCTTCCTTCCTTCCTTCCTTCCTTCCTTCCTTCCTCCTCCTCCTCCACCCTTCTTTCTCCTTTTTTCATTTTCTCTCTCTCTTATTATCTCGCTTTTTTTCTGCTTAGTCATAACTTCTAACCCCTCATGGCTTGGCTTGTACATAACCTAATTTGCCTTAACTTTAGCTCTGACTCCATATGATTTCAAAAGTCCAGTGCTCAATACCAACTCATCTTGGCTTCCTAGTATATTAGTTGAAAATCTCAAGAATATAATTGCCCCAAATCACCTGCCTATGAATGAGCTACTCTTGGGGCAAATCCTGGTTCAATCACCTATGGCTAAAAAAGAACAGATTCCCATAGTATAAAACTGGCTACCAAGGCAAGTTTTTTGAGAGGGGTTTTTGGTGGGGCAGTTGCCCTCCACTTATGGCACAGGAGGATGTGCTAAAACATGTCTTCTATGCGGACTTAATTCTAACTATTTTTTTGTATGTTGAGAATTTTGAAATTATCTCCTAGAAAAAACATTCAGTATTGGTAAGCATTTTTTCCCCTTGAGGTTAAATTCACATAACTTGCACAATTCAATGGCAATTGGTACATTCACAATGTTGTGTGGTAAGCCTTTGTAACCATATAGCATGCAGATTTTCAAATTTTTGAATTTTCTTTCTTCCTTAAGAAATTAAGTAATCGATACATTTTCAGAATATAAGTAACAATCATAATCAATCAATCAGAGTGTATTGCTGGCTTATTATGCAGGAACTCTTGCTGTGGAAATTGTTCCAAATACAGTAGCAAATAGTGGAAATCATTTTTTTCTTTTTAAGAAAAATGGGAGGAAGAAAGCAATACTTTATTCTTTGAAAATGACTTTCCTAACAAAAAAATACATGGCCGAAAACTTCTATTCTTCTCAGAATGACTGCTCACAATGATACTCCCTGTCAGAGTAGAAGCCCCTTTCTCCTGAAAGAGCTCCCCGAGGCGGACACTGTGCTCACCTCTGTTTGGAATGATGTTCCAGAGAGAGAAGCTATTGGAAGGTTGCTTTACCTCTGGCTTTACCTTTGGTGCTTGGATACAATGGGTCAATTGATGAAGATAGGACACATGGACAGAGGGGTGGTTTCTGTCATTATGGGGGTGCATGATTCTGTCACGGCCCTTAGTCTCTTACAAGAACTAGAAAACACAAAGACCAAGACTTTCTTTAGCACAGATGAAAAAGAACCTCACTGAAGTAAGAGTGGCTTTGCTGAGCTCTGTTGGGCACATACTCAATTCCTCTCATGCTACCAAAGTGGCCTTCTAGCACAAAGGATCTTGTGAACATTAGCTGTGGATTCTCACAAAGTATGTTCACAGGTTCCACCCCTTACCAGCTGTTTGATTTGAGGTGAATTATTTAACATCTCTTAGCCCCAGTTTTGTCCTTGTTGCCTTGATTCCACTTCACCCCTAAAACTGATGATGCCAGGGTAGGCAAGAACTCTTATACATCAATGTACCAGAATATAAAATACTGCAACTACTTTAGAAAGCAGTTTGATACTTGCTTTAATTTTTTTAAATGATTATTCACTTTTGAGAGACAGAAAGAGATGGAGTGTGAGTAAGGAAGGGGTAGAGAAAGAAGGAGACACAGAATCTGAAGCAGGCTCCGAGCTCTGAGCTGTCAGCACAGGGCCTGATGCAGGGCTCAAACACATGAACCATGAAATCAAGACCTGAGCGGAAGTCAAACGCCCAACCAACTGAGTCACCCAGGCACTCCAATAGTTGCTTTAAAATGTAAACATATACCTACCATACAACCCAGACATTCTACTCCTAGATATTACCCATGAGAAATTAAACCACATGTCTGTACATGGACTTGTACATAAAAGCTCAAAATTTACTTAGAATAGCCCCAAACTGGAAACAACCTAAATGTCCATACACAGATGAATGGATAAACAGATTGTAATATATCCATGCACTGGAACACTACACAGCTATAAAAAGACATGAACTACTGAAACACACAACAAAAGAGATGGAGCTCTGAATAACTATGCTGATTGAAAGGAGACCGAAAGAAGTAGATATATGACTCCATTTACTGAAAATTTAAACTTGTATAAATTCCATTTACAGACTATTCTGTAAAGTCCAAACAATTCAGTAGTACCAGAGAATAGATAGTAATCACCTAGGGCCAGGGGGTGGGGGAAAAGGAGGAATGGGATACCAAAAGACCATGATGAAAATTTTGGGAATGATACCTATGTTCATTATCTTGTAATAAAGCTTTCATGTGTGTATACACATCAAAACTTATCAAACTTGAAATATGTATAGTTTATTGTGTATTTGTCATTCCTCAATAAAGCTGTTTAAAACAAAGTTCATCTAGGGAGTTTAGGTGAGAGACCCCTACTGATGGTATTTGTAATCCAATTAGAACTTAGTGGCTCATTACTCTGGCTACATATTATAGTAAGTGGGGAATGTTAAAAATTTTTATGTCTGAGCTCTGTAGAAACTTTTATTTACTTGTTTAGTATGCGACCCTGGCATCAATATTTTTTACAGCCTCCCCAAGCAATTCTAATGTGAACTGACGGTTGAGACCCATGGCTATAGAAAACATATTGTTGTCAATGAGCATATTTAAGGAGGACACATGGAGGCAAAATACTGATCCAGGGATAGAAGCCCAGAGAGTCAAATAGGAAGAAACCAGCCTTGGCAGCAGAACAGGTAAAGCAGTCCAAGAAACAATGGGGAAGATAAAAAGAAAGTAGAACTTGGTACCACATGAGTGGAAGGCTGACTTTGGCTCAGCAAATGGGAAAAGTAATCGAAACTGAAGGGAATTTTGTCTCGGTAAAGTTTTTTTTTTTTTAATGTTTATTCATTTTTTGAGAGACATAGAGAGATAGAGCATGAATGGGGGAAGGGCAGAGAGAGAGGGAGACAGAATCTGGAAGCAGGATCCAGGCTCTGAGCTATCAGCACAGAGCCTGATGTGGGGCTCGAACTCACCAACTGTGAGATCAAGACCTGAGCCAAAGTCAGATGCTTAACCAACTGAACCATCTAGGCACCCCTCTTGGTGAAGTTTTGATAGAACAAACAATTGGTCCAGGGCAGGCAATGCAGATGTTGTTTGGGTATCTTTCTAAAACTCTAACCATCTAGGAACTTCTAGATACTTGCTCCACCAAAAGTGACCCATGGCCTGGCAGCATTGGCAACATCTGGGATCTTGTTAGAAATGTAGAATCTCTGACCTCACCCAAACCTAATGAATGAGATACTGCATTTTAACAAGATCCCTAGGTGATTCATATGCTCAGTAAAGCTTGATAATCACTGTTTAGATCCTAAAAGAAAAACAGCAAAGCATTTTTAAAAATTTATTTATTTTGAGAGAGAGAGACAGAGAGAGGGAGGGAGAATCCCAAGTACCAATGCAGCGCTGAAACTCACAAAACCATGATATTGTGGCCTAAGCCAAAATCAAGAGTTGGACTCTTAAATCGACTTAGCTACCCAGATGCCCACACAACAAAGTATTAATTGATGAAGATCAATGTCCTCCTTTTACAAAGGAGGGTTTGTTTATGGCAGAAGAAACCTTGGACCAAGAGTCAGGGCTCTGCTGTCTGATCTCCACTCCTCCACAACCAGCTCTGTGGGCTTTCAATTTTTTTTTCCAGTTAGAAATGCCCTTCCATTCAAGTAGACATGTGGCTTCAACCCTCATTCTTTCAGGTTTCTGCTTTGAAGGAAAATAAAACAGGGAAAGAAGGATAAGTACTATATTACATTGGCTGCTCGGGGAGGCTTTTCTGATATTTGAGCAGATGTCTGAGGCAACTGAGAATTCAAGTCATGTGAATATCTGTTAATGAATGAAAGAGAATTTGAGGCTGGAAAAATAGAGAAGGGAGAAAAATAACATAAGGGCCACTAGAGAGAGTTAAGTAAATTATAATCAATACATTTAATAGAATACTATGCAGACATTTAAAAAGTTGTTCTCTATTAAGTACTTGGTAGCATGGAAAGATTTCCTTAATTTCTTGAGCTGAAAACTAGCAAGCATATAGTTTATCTTATTGATGTAAAAGTGTGTGTGTGTGTGTGTGTGTGTGTAGATTTTCAGGGAAGATGGCGGAGTAGGAGGATCCTAAGGTGACCTCATCTCATGGATATATCTAGATAACACCCACACAGTGTAAATAATTCAGAAAAAGCCTGGAGACTGGCAAAACAGTCTCTCCACAGATAAATGTACAGGAGAGGCCACATTGAAAAAGGTAGGAAAGGCAAAGATGTGCTCAGGAACCAAATTGGCCTGAGAGACTGTCCTTGGGGAGGGAGGGACCCTGCAGGCATGGAGAAGGGAGAGAAGAAGACCCCACACTAGGCATCCCAGGACCAACCCTGGGAAGATGAATCCTCATAATATTTGGCTTTGAAAAGCAGGGGGCTTAACTTTGCAAGTTCTTACAGTCAGTAGAGCTTAACATCTGGAAGTTTAAAAATCAGCGAGCTTGACTCTGGAAGGGCCAGGAGGCTGAGAGAAAATTGAATCCCCACCCTTAAGGAGACAGCACAACAAAAAGGCTGCAGAGAGATAGCACGGAAGGAGTTTGAAAAATGCCTGGGTATATGGGAAGATTCAATTACTAATCTCAGAGTATGTGCTAGAAGGGAATGTATCTTTGGGAAACTTCTCCAAGAACAAAAGAGATGGTGGTTGCCCCTTCTTTCCCCTGCCCCCCAGCCTAGATACACTGACATCTGTGGGAAACAGCACAGTGCAAACCATCTCCATCTAACTGGTTAGTGGCATGCCCCACCACTATGCTCTTCTGTGGACCCACCCCTTCCAACCCACCCTCAGCATCAGTTTTCCAAAGCAGCCATAGGTCCATTCCCACAGCAGAGTGATGCAGATGTTGCTAGCACCACACCCCCGCTAATTCAGCCTTTCCTGGAGTCCATACAAAGCAGCAACACATGCCTGGCAGTGTGCAGGCAGCTCCAACAGAGGCCAACACTATCCAAAGTGACTCCTACCCCAGGGAAAGGAAAAGATAACCACACCAATCTGACTGTGGCCTCAGTAGTGGGCTGGGGGCAGACACCTGATCAGACTGAAGGCCCTTCCTTCCAACAAAACCTTCTCAGGGGACAATACAGTAAAAGCACCCTGCAGTTTGGTGCCACTGCAGGTCTGACAAATTCCTGGTCTAATCTAACTCAAGCCCAGGGTGGACTTAGACTGGCCCATTAACAACACAGGAACCAAACCCTGCCCACAACAGGTAAAGAGAGCCATTGCAGGTGACTGGACTGAATGCAAAAGCAGCTCAGCCACAACAGTAGGATACACACAACACACATAGGAGACACCCCTGAAGTGTCAGGTTCTGGTTAACAGCAGACATTGCACTGTAGAACACTATAGGATCTTTCCTTCATGAGGCCACAACTTTCAACAGCAGGAGACAGCTGACTTGCTTAACACATAGAAATAGACACAGAGAGTTACACAAAATGAGGAAACAGAGGAATATGTCCCAAATGAAAGAATAGGACAAAATCACAGCAAGAGAGCTAAACAAAATGAGATCAGTCATATGCCTACTAGAGAACTTAAAGTAATCATAAAGATACTCACTGATTTGAGAAAAGAGTGGAGGATCCCGGTGAGACCCTCAACAGAGTGATAAAAAACATAAAGTACCAAACAGAGATGAAGAACTCAGTAACTGAAATAAAAAAATATACTAACTGGAATAAATAGTAGACTAGAGGAAGCAAAAAAAAAAAAAAAAAAACAACAACAGATCAGTGAATCTGGAGGACAGAGTAATGGAAAGCAAATAAAGCTGAACAGAGAGAGAGAAAAAATAAGAATAATAAAAACAAGAAAATAGACTAAGAGAACCCAATACCACCATCAAGCCTAATAACATGTGCATTATAGGGATCCCAGAAGAGAGAAAAGCAAGAGAAGATTTGAAGAAATAGTAACTAAAAACTTCCTCACTTTGAGGAAGGAAACAGAAATCCATATCCAGGAATCACATAGAGCTCCCAACAAAATTAACCCAAGGAGGTTCCCACCAAGACACATAGTAATTAAAATACAAAAAGTGGTAATAAAGAAAGATTTATAGGGGAGGGACCAGGATGTCAGAACAGCATGGAAGGGTTTTTTTGCGTCTCTTATCCCTGAAATGCAGCCAGATCAACACCAAATCATCTTGCACACCTAGAAAACTGATCTGAGGATTAACACAACAATCTGAACAACCTGAACCACAGAACTCAGCAGATACACAGCATGGAGAGGTGAAATGGGGTAGAGAGAAGCCACGAAGAGCAGGGAGCTGTTTTTGCTTGTGGAGAGAGGACAGAGATGGGGGGAAAGTACAGGAAAAGCACCCCCCCCCCATCAAAAGCAGCTGGAGAGAAAGAGGAAGAGTGGAAACAGCCACAAGGACTGAACAAAAAAGGGAGAAAAGAGAAAAGAGATGGTTTAAATTCCATTAAGACTCCTTAAACAAGGGGGGTGGAGAGTCTGAAACTCCATAGCCTAATACCTGGAAGTGCTCTGGTGGGAAGGGCAAATCCCCAGAAGCAGACCGAGATCCAAGGGGCCCTCAGGCAACACAGGGAGAGGCAGTTCCCCTGCTGGGAAGACATTTGGTAGAGGCTGTGTGGCTTCCCCACAGGCAAAGGTCCCAGAGGACCCTGGAGAACAGCCACATTCACTGGTGTAGGAACAAGAACATTAAGGGGAAAGCCTGGCACCAGATATGTGTTGTAATTTACCATAATCCCTGAAATGCTGCCACTACATGATTGTGTGAACATTTTCTGGGGTGCGCTGGTACCCAGTTTCAGTCTCTGGACATCTGCAGCAGCATGGTCCTGCAAACGTTCCTGGGGGTAGGTGGGCACCCGGCCATTTCTTGGCAAAACCCTCTCCCAGAGGGTCCGAGCAGGTCAAAACCCAGTCCCTCAGAGGTGAGGGGTTGCAAAACACAGCCCCATCTAAGATAGGACTCAGGAGGAAGATGTTGCCTGGCAGCCTGATGCTTGGTCATGGATAGTGTAGAGGTGGGGAGTGGATGGAAACTGGAGACAGAGGGGTGCTTGATCGCTGGTCAGGAAAAGCACAGAGCTGGGACACTAGAGACTGGGTAGCTGGGCGATGCCATTTTCACCCCTCCTGCACATGTGCATGTGCATACAGGCCTACATGTGCCACAACAATCCACTCCAGTGAACTAAGCAGCACCACCTATTGGAAAATGGAACTGTTACACTAAGCCTCACCCAACTGGGACAACTGTGCTTTCAAGGAACACCACAAGTCTCTCTGCCTGCTTAGTTTATGGACTATAAAGTGCTTCGTAGTTTGATTTCTCAGGGAAACTGGATGTAATATCAATCGCATTTCTTTCTGTTTGCTGGTCCATCTATTCAATGGTTTTTCTTTTTGTTTTCTTATTCTTGAATACAGAAAGTGAAAAAATTTATTTTTATTTTCTGTTTTTATAAAAAATATTTTTCTGCTCTTTTAGAATGTAGAGGGAACAGGAAGATGGCAGCACAGGAGGATGCTGGGTTCACCTCATCCTGCTGATCACTTAGATTCCACCCACATCTGCCTAAATAACCCAGAAAACCACCTGAAGACTAACAGAAAGGACTCTCCGGAGCCAAGTGTAGACAAAGGCCCATGGAAGAGGGTAGGAAGGGTGGAGAGGCTGCGTGTGCTACACAGACTGGCGGGAGGGAGCTGGGGCAGTGGAAGGGTAGCCCGCCGGGCAAGGCAGAGCCCCAGAAGTCTGGCTTGCAAAAGCGGAGGGGCCAGACTCCGTGCGTTCTGACAGCCAGCAGGACTTAACATCTGGAATGTTAAAAGTCAACAGCTCTGCTCTGGGAGAGAGGGGAGGGTGAGAGGACTCTGGGAGGGAGAGTTGTTGAGCCCCGGAAGACAGAGCTCAGCTCTGCGGGGGAACAAACGAACTGGCAAGCACCATCTCCCTCTCCCATCCCCCAGCTGGAATTCCAAAGGGAACAAGTTCCCATCACCAAACTTGCTTGCACTACGAAAACGCCCAACACTGTGCTTCTGTGGATCCATCCCTCTGATGGGTCTGCCTCCCTCCAGGTGCTGCAGGCCCCTCCCACAGGAGACCACCACCGGCAAAGTGAGCTAAGCCTACCCCTCCCGCCCCTGTGTACCTTGCGGATCCACCCCATCTAATATGCCCTTGGCCAGATCCCATCAAAGCAGCACCACAAGCCTGGCAATGTGCAAGCAGCCCAGACAGGGGCCACACCACTCCACAGTGAGTCCTGCCCCTGGGAGAGGGGAAGATAAGGTACACACCAGTCTGACTGTGGCCCCAGCGGTGGGCTGGGACAGACATTGGGTCTGAGTGTGGCCCTGCCCACCAACACCTGTTATTCCCAACAGCACAGGGGACATGCCCTGCAGTTTGAAGCCACTGCAGGGACTACGCAAAATGATGAATCAGAAGAATTCTTCTCAAAAGAACCTCCAGGAAGTAGCAACAGCTAACGAATTGATCCAAAATGATATAAGCAATATAACGGAACAGGAATTTAGAATAATTGTCATAAAATTAATCGCTGGGCTTGAAGAAAGCATAGAGGACAGCAGAGAATCTATTGCTACAGAGATCAAGGGACTAAAAAATAGTTGTGAGGAATTAAAAAATGCTATAAATGAGGTGCAAAATAAAATGGAGGTGGCTCCATTTTAATAATATATAATAATAATATAACAACAATAATAATATAGTAATAAATAATAATAAATAAAATGGAGGTGGCCATAGCATGGATCGAAGAGGAAGAGGAGAGATTAGGTGAATTAGAAGATAAAATTATGGAAAAAGAGGAAACTGAGAAAAAGAGAGAAAAAATCCAGGAGTATGAGGGGAGAATTAGAGAACTAAGTGATGCAATAAAATGGAACAATATCCGTATCATAGGAATTCCAGAAGAAGAGAGAGAGAAAGGGGATGAAGGTGTACTTGAACAAATCATAGCTGAGAACTTCCCTGATCTGGGGAAGGAAAAAGGCATTGAAATCCAAGAAGCACAGAGAATTCCCTTCAGACATAACTTGAATCGATCTTCTGCATGGCATATCATAGTGAAACTGGCAAAATACAAGGATAAAGAGAGAATTCTGAAAGCAGCTAGGGATAAACAGCCCATAACTTACAAAGGTAAGCACATAACGGCAGTAGCAGACCTATCTACTGAAACTTTGTAGGCCAGAAAGGAATGGCAGGAAATCTTTATTGTGATGAACAGAAAAAATATGCAGCCAAGAATCCTTTATCCAGCAAGCCTGTCACTCAGAACAGAAGGAGAGATAAAGGTTTTCCCAAACAAACAAACAAAAAAACTGAAGGGATTCATCACCACTAAACCAGCCCTACAAGAGATCCTAAGGGGGACTCTGTGAGTGAAATGTTTCAAGGGCAACAAAGTACCAGAGACATCACTACAAGCATCAAACCTACAGACATCACAATGACTCTAAACACACAACTTTCAATATTAACACTGAATGTAAATGGACTAAATGCTCCAATCGAAAGATATAGGATATCAGAATGGATAAAAAAAAACAAGACCCATATATTTGCTGTCTACAACAGACTCATTTTACACTTCAGAACACTTTCAGCTTGAAAGTGAGGGGATGGAGAACTATCTATCATGCTACTGGAAGTCAAAAGAAAGCTGGAGTAGCCATACTTTTATCAGACAAACTAGGCTTTAAATTAAAGGCTGTAACAAGAGATGAAGAAGGGAATTATATAATAATTACAGGGTCTATCCATCAGGAAGAGCTAACAATTATAAATGTCTATGCACTGAATACGGGAGCCCCTAAATATATAAAACAATTAATCACAGACATAAGCAACCTTATTGATAAGAATGTGGTCATTGCAAGGGATTTTAATACCCCACTTACAACAATGGATAGATCATGTAGGCACAGAATCAATAAAGAAACAAGGGCCCTGAATGATACATTGGATCAGATGGACTTGACAGATATATTTAGAACTCTGCATCCCAAAGCAACAGAATATACTTTCTTCTCGAGTGCACATGGAACATTCTCCAAGATAAATCACATACTGGGTCACAAAACAGCCTCTAATAAGTATAAAAGAATTGAGATCATACCATGCACACTTTCAGACCACAAAACTATGAAACTTGAAACCAACCACAGGAAAAAGTCTGGAAAACCTCCAAAAGCATGGAGGTTAAAGAACACCCTACTAAAGAATGAATGGGTCAACCAGGCAATTAGAGAAGAAATTAAAAAGTATATGGAAACAAACGAAAATGAAAATACAACAATCCAAATGCTTTGGGATGCAGTGAAGGCAGTCCTAAGAGGAAAATACATTGCAATCCAGGCCTATCTTAAGAAACAAGAAAAATCCCAAGTACAAAATCTAACAGCACACCTAAAGAAAATAGAAGCAGAACAGCAAAGACACCCCAAACCCAGCAGAAGAAGAGAAATAATAAAGATCAGAGTAGAAATAAGCAATATAGAATCTAAAAAACTGTAGAGCAGATCAATGAAACCAAGAGTTGGTTTTTTGAAAAAATAAACAAAATTGATAAACCTCTAACCAGGCTTCTCAAAAAGAAAAGAGAAATGACCCAAATAGATAAAATCATGAATGAAAATGGAATTATTACAACCAATCCCTCAGAAATAAAAACAATTATCATAGAATATTGTGAAAAATTATATGCCAACAAACTGAACAACCTGGAAGAAATGGACAAATTCCTAAGCACCCACACACTTCCAAAACTCAAACAGGAAGAAATAGAAAGCTTGAACAGACCCATAACCAGCAAAGAAATTGAATCAGTTATCAAAAATCTCCCAACAAATAAGAGTCCAGGACCAGATGGCTTCCCAGGGGAATTCTACCAGACGTTTAAAGCAGAGATAATACCTGTCCTTCTCAAGCTGTTCCAAAAAATATAAAAGGAGGGAAAACTTCCAGACTCATTCTATGAAGCCAGCATTACTTTGATTCCCAAACCAGACAGACCCAGAAAAAAAAGAGAACTACAGGCCAATATCCCTGATAAATATGGATGCAAAAATTCTCAACAAGATACTAGCAAATCAAATTCAACAGCATATAAAAAGAATTATTCACCATGATCAAGTGGGATTCATTCCTGGGATGCAGGGCTGGTTCAACATTTGCAAATCAATCCACGTGATACATCACATTAATAAAAGAAAAGATAAGAACCATATGATCCTGTCAATCAATGCAGAAAAAGCATTTGACAAAATTCAGCATCCTTTCTTAAAACCCTCGAGAAAGTCGGGATAGAAGGAACATACTTAAACATCGTAAAAGCCATTTATGAAAAGCCCACAGCTAATATCATCCTCAATGGGGAAAAACTGAGAGCTTTCCCCCTTAGATCAGGAACATGACAGGGATGTCCGCTCTCACCGCTGTTGTTTAACATAGTATTGGAAGTCCTACCATCAGCAATCAGACACCAAAATGAAATAAAGGGCATAAAAATTGGCAAAGAAGAAGTCAAACTTTCACTTTTTGCAGACGACATGATACTCTACATGGAAAACCCAAAAGACTCCACCAAAAGACTCCTAGAGCTGACACATGAATTCAGTAAAGTCACAGGATACAAAATGAATGTACAGAAATCAGTTGCATTTTTATACACCAATAATGAAGCAACAGAAAGAAATAAAGAAACTGATCCCACTCACAACTGCACCAAGAATCATAAAATACCTAGGAATAAACCTAACCAAAGATGTAAAATATCTGTATGCTGAAAACTACAGAAAGCTTATGAAGGAAATTGAAGAAGACACAAAGAAATGGAAAAATATTCCATGCTCATGGAATGGAAGAACAAATACTGTTAAAATGTCAATACTACCCAAAGCAATCTACACATTCAATGCAATCCCAATCAAAATTGCACCAGCATTCTTCTCAAAGCTAGAACAATCATAAAATTTGTATGGAAAATTTGTAGGGAATAGCCAAAATAATATTGAAGAAGAAAACCAAAGCGGGAGGCATCACAATCCCAGACTTTAGCCTCTACTACAAAGCTGTAATTATGAAGACAACATGCTATTGGTACAAAAACAGACACATAGACCAATGGAATAGAATAGAGACTCCAGAATTGGACCCACAAATGTATGGCCAACTAATCTTTGACAAAGCAGGAAAGAGTATCCAATGGAAAAAACACAGTCTCTTTAACAAATGGTGCTGGGAGAACTGGACAGCAACATGCAGAAGAATGAAACTAGAACACTTTCTTATACCACTTATTAAAAAAAACCCTCAAAATGGATGAAGGACCTGAATGTGAGACAGGAAACCATCAAAACCCTAGAGGAGAAAGCAGGCAACAACCTCTTTGACCTCAGCCGCAGCAATTTCTTACTTGACACATCTCCAAAGGCAAGAGAATTAAAAGCAAAAATAAACAATTGGGACCTCATCAAGATAAAAAGCTTCTCCACTGCAAAGGAAACAATCACAAAACTAAAAGGCAACAGACAGAATGGGAAAAGATATTTGCAAATGACATTTCGGATAAAGGGCTAGTATCCAAAATCTATAAAGAACTCACCAAACTCCATACCCAAAAAACAAATAATCCATTGATGAAATGGGCAGAAGACATGAGTAGACACTTTTCTAAGGACAACATCCAGATGGCCAACAGACACTTGAAGAGATGCTCAACGTCACTCCTCATCAGGGCAATACAAATCAAAACCACACTGACATATCACCTCACACCAGTCAGAGTGGCTAAAATGAACAAATCAGGAGACTATAGATGCTGGCAACGATATGGAGGAATGGGAACCCCCTTGAACTGTTGGTGGGAATGCAAACTGGTGCAGCCACTCTGGAAAACAGTGTAGAGGTTCCTCAAAAAATTAAAAATAGAACTACCCTATGACCCAGCAATAACAGTGCTAGTAATTTACCCAAGGGATACAGGAGTGCTGATGCATAGGGGCACTTGTTTTAAAAAATAAATTTTTTTTAGTGTTTATTTATTTTCGAGACAGAGATTGACAGAGCATGAATGGGGGAGGGTCAGAGAGAGGGAGACACAGAATCTGAAGCAGGCTCCAGGCTCCGAGCTGTCAGCACAAAGCCCAACATGGGGCTCGAACTCACAGACCATGAGATCATGACCTGAGCTGAAGTCGGACACTCAACCGACTGAACCACCCAGGCGCCCCTGCATAGGGGCACTTGTACCCCAGTGTTTATAGAAGCACTTTCAACAATAGCCATTATAGAAAGAGCCCAAATGTCCATCAGTTGACGAATGGATAAAGAAGATGTGGTTTATATATACAATGGAATACTACTTGGCAATGAGAAAGAATGAAATCTGGCCATTTGTAGCAACGTGAATGGAACTGGAGGGTATTATGCTAAGTGAAGTAAATCAGGCATAGAAAGGCAGATAACATATGTTTTCACTCATATGTGGATCCTGAGAAACTTAGAAGACCAGGGGGGAGGGGAAGGGAAAAAAATAGCTACATAGAGGGAGGGAGGCAAACCATAGGAGATTCTTAAATACTGAGAACTGAGGGCTGATGGGGTGCGGGAGAGGGCAAAGTGGGTGATGGGCATTGAGGAGGGCACCTGTTGGGACGAGCAGTGGGTGTTGTATGGAAACCAATTTGACAATAAATTATATTTAATATTTTAAAAATAAAAGATATAAATAAACAAACAAACTTTTAAAAATGTAGGAATGGAAAAGAATTCGTCATGCAAATGGAAGTGAGAAGAAAGCCAAGGTAGTAATACCTACACAGAACAAAGTGGACTTCAAAACAAAGACTGTAAGAGGGACAAAGAAGAGCATTACATAATCATAAAGGGAACAATCCAACAAAAAAGATAAAACAATTATAAATATTTATGCAGCCAACATGGGAACAACCAAATACCTAAAGCAGCTAATAACAAACATAAAGAAAGTCATCAATAGTATTAATATAATAATAGTGGGGACTTTAACACCTCATTTACATCAAGGGATAGATCACCCATACAGAAAATCAACAAACAGCAGCTTTGAATGAAATATTGCACCAGATGGGTCTAATAGACATATTCAAAACATTCCATCCTAAAAGAACAGAATGCACATTCTTTTCAAGGGCACATGGAACATTCTCCAGAATAGATCACATATTAGATCACAAGACAATTCTCAAAAAATTCAAAAAGCTCAAAGTCATACCATGCATCTTTTCTGACAACACTATAAACTTAGAAATCAACTACATGAGGGGCACCTGGGTTGTTCAGTTGGTAAAGCACCCAGCTCTTGGTCTCGGCTTGGGTATAATCTCACAGTTTGTGAGTTTGATCCCTGCATTGGGTTCTGTGCTGACAGTGCAGAGCCTGCATGAGATTCTCTCTCTCCCTCTCTCTGCCCCTTCCCCACTCACACTGTCTTTGTCTCTCTCAAAATAAAGAAATAAAAACTTAAAAATAAAAGAAATCAACCACATGAAGAGATCTGAAAAGAACGCAAAAACATGGAGGTTACATCACATGCTACTAAACTATTAATGGTTCAACCAAGAAATCAAAGAGGGAACCAAAAAATACATGGAGACAAATGAACATGAAAATACAATGGTATACTCTTTGGGGTATAGCAAAAGCTGTTCTAAGAGGGAAGTTTATAGAAATAAAGGTCTACCTCAAGAAGGAAGAAATATCTCAAATAAACAACTAATCTTATGTCTAAAGGAGCTAGAAAAAGTAGAAAAATTAAAAACCCAAAACCAGTAGAAGGAAGGAAATAATAAAATTTAGAGCAGAAACAAAATAGAATCTAAAAAAAAAAAAATCAGTGAATCCAGGAGGTGGTTCTTTGAAAGCATCAACAAAATTGATAACCCCCTAGTCAGACCGATCAAGAGACACTCCAACGCCATCACTGCATCACTGGCTGCACATCACTCTTAGAAAATTGATCAAAATCCCTGGTGTCGCCTTTGAGATTGCCTATCTCTCAGGCAGTGTCCACCTTTGGTCACTTTTTCTCTTACCCCGTTATACTCCAGCCCTGTGACCTTTCATAGTTCCTCAAAAACGTTATATTCTTCATAACTCAGACCTTTTCCATTATTCTTTATGTTTGGAATTGTCCACTCCTCTTCAACAATCTGATCAGCTCCCACTCATCCTTGTGCTATGGCATAAATGTCATTACCCCAAGGATGCCCTCATCAGTCTTAGACCCCAGGCCCAGCTAGGTAAAGGAAAGAGCTCTCACAGCATCCACCTGACACTTCTTCACCATAGCACACAACTCAATTTTAGTGAAATAATTATTGGCAGTTATTTGTTTAACACATGTTTTCTCCATGGAGCAGACTAAGTGGTCCTAGCACAGGACCTTGTGTGGCCTTGCTTAAACTTTCTTTTTTAGTACTATTAGCATTCTATGATGTCAGTGGGTTAATAAATGAGTGAAGGAGAGAAAGGCGATGCTGAATATTTCAGCAGGTTTGGCTGTGAAGGGGAGGAGAGAACTAGGGTGACAGCTGGAAGTCACCGTAGGATTGACTTACTCTGCTCATCCTGTCTTAACAAAATAGTATAGACCAGGCAGCTTAAACCACAGAAATTTATTTCTCACAGTTCTGGAAGCTGTAAGTCTAAGATTAAAGTGCTAGCATGGTTAGCTTCTGGTGAGACCTCTCTTCCTGGTTTGTAGGTGGTCATCTCCTTCCTGTGTCCTCATGGTGGGGAGGAGGGGGAACGGGGGGAGGGAAGGGGGGTGGTGGTGGAAAGAGTTGGGGGTGGAGGTGGAGAGCGGGGAGGGGTGGAGGTGGAGAGCGGGGAGGGGTGGAGGTAGAGAGCAGGGAGGGGTGGAGGTAGAGAGCAGGGAGGGGTGGAGGTAGAGAGCGGGGGGGGTGTGTGTGGAGGTGGAGAGCGGGGGGGTGTGGAGGTGGAGGGGGGGATGGAGGTGGGGGGGTGGAGATGGGGGGAGAGCAAAAGCAAGCTCTCTGGTGTCTCTCTCTTTTTTTTTAATATGAAATTTATTGTCAGATTGGTTTCCATACAACACCCAGTGCTCATCCCAAAAGGTGCCCTCCTCAATACCCATCACCCACCCTCCCCTCCCTCCCACCCCCCATCAACCCTCAGTTTGTTCTCAGTTTTGAAGCGTCTCTTATGCTTTGGCTCTCTCCCTCTCTAACCTCTTTTTTTTTTCTTCCCCTCCCCCATAGACTTCTGTTAAGTTTCTCAGAATCCACGTAAGAGTGAAAATATATGGTACTTGTCTTTCTCTGTATGACTTATTTCACTTAACATAACACTCTCCGTTTCCATCCACGTTGCTACAAAGGGTCATATTTCATTCTTTCTCATTGCCACATAGTATTCCATTGTGTATATAAACCACAATTTCTTTTTCCATTCGTCAGGAGGAGCTAAAAAATGGTGTCTCTTCTTATAAGAGCATTAATGTCATCATAAGGGTATCATCTCCATACTGTCACATGGGGAGTTAGAAATTCAAGATACGAATGAGGGGCACACAATTCAGTACATAGCAGGAGTTAAGTGAAGATTTTTTTTATGGTTAAAAAGTCTTGAGCAGACTTAAATTCTGATGGCAGATACGAGCAGAGAGGGGAAAGTCATTGGAGATGAGAGGAGAAAGCAAGTAGAGCACTGCTGGAAACAAGGGCAGACATGGCTCCCACTGTGACATGATAGGAGGGGCAAAGGGCAAGTGCAGTTCCGTGTGACCTTTTCCATATGGTGTCAACCAGCTAAGAGAGCTCTCAACTCATGACTTCTTTCCTTTTAAAGTAACATACAAGGGTATCTGCTGAGGGTCTGGCATGGTTTGAGGACAAGGTCCTAAGTAGATTATGTGAAGAATGAGAGCGGAGTAAGGACACACGAGCACAGAGTGCTGATTATCAGGAGAGTTTGTTCCACCAAGTACTTAGTGCTATGAGATGTTTCTCTGGCACCATTCAGCATGTGGAGCATGAAACCAGGAAGGAGGATAGCTGCCTTGATCTAGAAACAGTGACACGGTAGAAAGCAGGCACGTGAACTGAGAACACTCACTGGAAAGTGGTTGCTGTGAGGGTCATGGATTGAATTAGGATCATGGAGATGGGAGGGGACTAATAGGAAAAAAGTAAAGAACTGAAGACTTTCTGTGTGAAAGGGGTAATGGCTGAGAGCCCTGGAACGGGAGAAGACTGTGGTCGCCAAATGGGATGTTTCAATGCAAGATTTCAACACTGTTCAACATGTCAGCTTAGGAGTGAGTGGCTGAAGTGGATTCATGGTAAAGGTCCCCGCAATGGAGAAGACCAAGACTGGAGACCAGTCTAAAAGAGATGAGTCTAGTGCTTAGTGCAATGATGTCCAGTAAGCTGCCTCCTTACAAAATTCCATTTTCACAAGGCTTCTTCCCCTGTGGGAGGGCTGCATGAGCCACAGCACTGCTTCCCCAGGTAGTTATCATAGCCACCAGTCTCTCCCTCTTTTTTCTTATTAGTGCTTCACGTCTTGAAGCTCTTGAGATAAAGAGACAGAAAAAAGGAAGCAAGAAACTGATGCAGAGGGTCACACAAACCATTGAAATCACAGAATTCAGATGATGTTGTTATTTATCTGATAGGTTACCCTTGTTCCTGGCTCTCAAGACTAAATGGGAATCTCTGCCCTGTAACAACTGTGTTACCAGAGACCTTTGGGGAAATCCTCCTTTGGGGCTTCCTTTAGGGCCAGCAGTGCCATATAAACATTTTTTTTTCCTTCATACAGGACAAGTAGAGATTAATAGTTACTATAAGTATTGTTTTCCAGCAAGAATTGCCAAAATTAGAAAATTCCCCAAGACTATCTCACCCACAGCAGATATCACCAACAGATCATGACAGTTTTTACTGCAGACATAAGATGTAGCTTTAGAATTGATAATACAAATCATGGGCCATTCTAGAACACTTTGAAGACTGAAAGAGAATGTAACTGTGTTCCAAGCAGCCTAAAGGTTACCTATCTCTAACCCTTTACCTTTGCCTAGCTTTAGTAACTATAGTTTTGTGATTTCAGCAGAACACTGGCCCAGGGGAAACAAGGAACCAGGTGTTCCCAGAAGACCAAACTTGGCCATACTAGAAAATAGACTTCCATGATGCCAGCAAATCTGTTTGAGATTATACTGAGAATGCTTCCCCTGCACAGCGACCCTCATCACCTCCCTGTGCTTCCCTTTTTAAAATCCCCTGCTTGTTCCAAGACTTTGGAGATGGTCTTTGGGCATCAGTCCACCATTTTCCCAGGTTGCCAGCCTCCTGAATAAGCAACTTTTTCTTTCCAACCAACACTTGTCTCTTGAGTCTTGGCTTTAAAGAGATGAGCAGCTAAACTCGGGCTTTGGTAACAGATTTTGGTGAGCCAGCCAGGAGTCTATGCCCCCCCCCCAAACATCTATCCTCCTCAGGTCTCCCCAGGACAGAGTGATTGGCTGTGACAGCAATGCCAGGGCTTACCTGTTCCCAGGTTACAGAGAGCAGATATTCGCAGCAGCACTCCTGAGCCCACCATTGGTTTCCTGAGTTAGTGATGTTGATGTCAGGGAGACAGCTGCTCATGGTTATTGATTTTAAGGATGTTCCCAAACAGCTGCAGATACTTTTGTTTGGGGGAATCTCCTTTCTTGCCGCTGCTCAGCCTCAGCTGCCTCCCGTTACTTCCTGTTGGTGGAAAGGAAACGTGAACTGGGATGAGCTAATAGGCTCCACGGCAGGGTAATTCCACCAGAATGCATGCTGGGAGTCCTCTTTTATTGCAGTTTGGCCAATTAAGCTGTTTGGACCCTTCTGGGTCAATTTATGGTACCCCTGGTAAGGGACAAGACTCTAAAGTGACTTTGTGCCAGTCTCTCTTCTTAGTTTTTTTTTTCCTTCATTATTTTTTTTAATGTGTATTTATTTTTGAGAGAGAGAGCGCACATGAGCAGGGGAGGGCTAGAGAGGGGGGGGGGGGGGGGCAGAGGATCCGAAGCAGGCTTTGCGCTGACAGCAGAAAGCCCGGTGTGGGTTGGAACTCACAAACCATGCGATCACAACCTGAGCCAAAGTCAGATGCTTAACCAACTGAGCTCCCCAGGTGCCCCCCCCCCCCATTCTCTCCTCTTAGAAGGGGAGTTGGCTTGTTTGACAAGTACCTGATTTGTTTTAGTATTTGTGTAAAAATGGGGGGATCTAGTTCAATCCCCTCTCAGAGTCCATTGGGACTGGTATTTTCTGATTGGCACACCTACAGCTATAATCCCATGACTAAAAAGAAAATGGTATTTTATTGTAGCACTAGCTAGGCTTCATTTAGTCATAGTTCTGTTTCTTTGGTGTTCTTTCTGAACTTCTGCCTTGGGGTCTACTCCTTCCGTTCCCAAAGAAAGTCCATTAGGACATATTTTGAATAAATGATGCAGAGGGCTGAAAAGCAACCAGAGACAAAGCCTGCTTTGCAAGGAGAGACAGGAGACAGAGATAAAAGAATGTTAGTCCAAAGTTTGAGTCCACCTGTGGCCTTGCCCGTGCCACCCCTGCCACCTCTACCTCCGCCTCTGCCTTCTCTTCCTGTTCTGCACCACCACCTGGGCCGCTTGCACAGCCGGCTCCTATACCATCCTCAGTGCCTTGGGTGCCATTGTCTCCTGCTCCTCCTACCCTCACAATGGAGGAGAAAAAAGTCTAAGCCGTCAGGCTACCTCCTTATGAGGTTCAAACTGGAGCACCTCCCAAATCAACATGAAGGGGCCCAGAATCTCCCCTAGACTTAAACTGCCCACTTCAGATTTTCCCATAGGAGCCCACATGAAATTGACAGTGGGGAACAAATTGAATGGCTTTTTAGTGGACACAGGTGCAACATATTCGGTATTAAAGCTAATTCAAGGTTGTTAGTTTAGCTAAAATAGACATGTCTTTCGAGTTGTCAGTACTAAATACAAAACTTATTCTACCAAGGTTTACTAAAGGTCACATAAGCTCATATTATATCTGTTGTCATTTGTCAGTAAAAAATGACTCAAAATGATAGTTAATTTTGTGTCATGAAGTTTTAGGTTAAATAAATAAAAAGGCTTATAGATAAACTTTTAAACAGTTTTCAAAATCTTTGGCAACCTGAAACTTTGGAGTTTGTTGGTTTCTTTTTTAAAGATTTTTTAAAAATTTTAAGTAATCGCTACATCCAGTGGGGGATTTGAACTTACAACCCTGAGATCAAAAGTCGCATGCTCTACCAACTGAGCCAGCCAGGCGCCCCTGAAGTTTTGCAATTAAATGATGAATTGGGTTGAATTTATTGGATTTCTAAGTCTTTTTCAAATGAGATAAATACTGAAATCTTAATTACTAAACATAGGTTTTTATCTGCTTTTGGCTTCTTATTACAGAGAAACTAAAGATACTTGGGTCTTCCAGTAAATGTGTTTTATGCTTTATTGAAAATTGTACTACAAAAAAGCACATTTCCAAAATAATGACATATTTACAAATTTGCCAATCTAAAGACTTCTGGTTTAACACACAGTTCACAATTAGTTACTACTTAGTTTTCTCTAGAAACTAAGGTTTCTAAGAGTTAAAATTCTGATAAGTGTAATTAAGACTGCTAGAAATGTTAAGGAAACAACTCTATATGCATAAAAAGTAAGGTGTGTTTTTTTAAGGTTTGAAGAATGGGAATGCATTTTTGTTGAGGGAAAAAAAAGTAATTTTGTCCTAAAATGAGACTGGTTATTTAGAGAGAGAAGGCTTAGGAAAAATTCTGAATGTTTAAAAAAAAAAAGTAGAAAGTTCGTGAAAGGGAATCTTTAGAAAAGAATTTTATGGGTGGCCAAGACTAAGATTGGAATGAACGAGTTTTAAAAGTATACTAGCATAAGGTTGAAATTTGGCTTTTCTCTATTAAAAAGACAAAATTTTCTTGGATTGTTGGTCTGCTCTTGATAAGAAATCATAAACAATGTTTTTTTTTTAATCTTTCCAGAAAATCAAATTTTCTATGTTTCGTCTTGATCAGGTCTTAAAACCTCTCAACATTAAAGGAGCTAAGTTTTGTTAACAACTATACAAGCTGTAGTATCTCTTATTGCCATCTTGGTTAAATAATTAAACATGAAGTTTTATAATGATCTGTAATCCTATTTAAGCAGGAGCTTTAAAACCTTCTGAAGGTTTTAACAAAACTTCCCCAAAAGTCAAATTCTAAATGAAGTCTTTTTGACTAATTAAGCTTGTTTATTTGTTATGTTAAATTACATGGGAAACATTGTCAAACAAATGATGATAAATCTTCTTAGGTTATATTGTGTGGGTTGATGTTATAACTGTTCTAGAAATTATATGAAATTTCTAAAGTTATAATATGTCCTGGCTTAAGGTCATCACTTGACATTCTACTTATTAAAATGTATGTCACCAAAATAACTGGATTTCCTTGTCAGCTGCATTATAATGAACTCTCTTCAGATCTTTGACAGTGTCCATTTTTTGAGTCTTTTGTCATTTACAGCTATTGTTTTGGTGCTCTTAGAAAATGTGTTTCATCTTCAGGGAGATTCATGAAAAGGATTTTTGACAAACACAGGTTTCTGCTATCTTTCAGATCATAAAACTGAACTGGGTAAGCATTTCTGAAATTAAGGAAAAGCTGCATTCAAACAGAACAAGATTATTTACATGGGACTAAGTGAATTAAGAAAGATGATTATAGTTTTTATGACTCTTTTATTTTTTTTAATTTATTTTAATTTATTTTAGAGGGAGAGAGAGAGAGAGAGAGCAGGAGAGAGGAGCAAAGGGAGAGAGAGAGAGAGAGAGAGAGAGAGAGAGAGAGAGAGAATGAATCCCAAGCAGGCACCATGCTCAGCACGGAACCAGACACCGGCCTCGATACCATGACCCTGGGATCATGACCTGAGCCAAAATCAAGAGTCAGACACTCATCAGACTGAGCCACCCAGGCGCCCTTTAGGACTCTTGTTTGATATGTTTGCTCTTCCAGATTTAAGGAAACTTTTTCTCTTAAGATACCTGTAACTTATAGAAATATGATAATATTCCTTCGTGAATAAACTGAAACATTTATCTTTTCTCCCTATCTGAACCCTCCAGAATTCATAAACTCCTAGTATTTTTTCTTCCATGGCAATTGTAACTGTTTGCATAAGTTCAGTAAGAACCTGTTGTCTTTGTAATGGGACACCATTGAAATCATTGGTTAGATTACCAAGGCTTTGACTGGAATGTCATAATTGAGAGAGACAAGCAGAGACTCAGATATGACCAGACAGCTTGAAGGAACGAAGGTTGACTTTATGGAGCCAATGGAGCCCCTTGGAAATGTTGGCTTGGTACCTTGCTTAGACTTCCCAGCAGCCTTATCAATGAGTAAAAATGTCACTTCCTAGCAGGTACAGGAACCTCCGGATGTTTTGGGAAGGTGGAGAAGATAAATTCACCTGAATCTATAGGTATTGCAGGCAAATCTAATGGCAAGCATTTGGCTTGACTTCTGGCCTTGAGAAGCTATTAAAAATTCAATCTGAAATTCCTTATAAAACGTTCCAACAAAGCAGGTTTTAAAGAATTTATATGGTCAATTACTATTCCTGCTATGCTTATCTGCTTATTAAGCCAAGTTTGTTAAAATTGGGCTTGTTTTGTGGTGCCTGGGTGGCTCAGTCAGTTAAGTATCTGACATTAGCTTGGGTCATGATCTCGCAGTTTGTGGGTTTGTGCCCTGCGACAGGCTCTGTGCTGTTCCTACCCTGCTCGTGCTCTGTCTCTCACTCTCTCTCTCTCTCTCAAAAATAAATAAACACTAAAAAATAAATAAATAAACCTGGGCTTGTCTTAAAAACAAATTAGTCTTAATTTGGCTATCATTGATAGAAATGAAGGTGATTTTAGAGAAAAAAAATTACGTTTCAGTAACACACATTTGTGGATGTTAGATTCTAGTTCTGATTATCTTTGAATGTTTGTTGTTTGCCCAAGCTAGACAACTTGAGGTAAACTTCAGAGAAATTGCCACAGCAGCTCATGTATAGACAACTTTCATGCCTGTAACTCTGAGAATAGTCAAAGGACCCCATGGGCATGTGATTATTTGAACAGTTGGACAACGGGAGGCACTTGCTTGTTAGGAGTTCTTACTGCTCCCTTTTCAGTCCATAGTAAGTCTAAAGTTGCCCATTGAACAAGCTCTCTCAAATTATTCACCCGTGTCAGGCAGGACCTCCCTGGGGAAACACCAGATGGAGATGAATATTTCTTTGGGTATAGTTTGCTCCCCTGATGGGGAGTTGCAGCTCATCAACATGTGTTTTTTGTCTAAAACCTTAATTCTCATCACTAACAAAACAGCTAACTCCCTCACCAACCCGCAGAATTTTTTGGACTGCTTGGCTAACGTGACACTAGATAAGTGATACAGTAGCCTTAGACTAGTTTGGTGAACAAAATGGGGTATGTTGTAGTAGCCAACAACTCTTGCTCCACTTACACTAACTCCACCCTGCCGGCTGAAACTAGTGTAGACAGAATTAGACAACAGGCCACTTGGTTGCAGCAGACCCTAGAAGAGCACATCCCTCTGTTTCAAGGGAGTTGGAATTGGTTTGCTGGCCTATTTTCTTGGATACCCACTAGCATCAGATCAGTTCTAGAGGGAATAATAAAAATGGGCCTTACCAATATTATGGACTTACTGGAATATACTTAGGGCAAGACTAGTAATGTCATGTGCCCCCAGATGATGCAAGAAGGCATCCAAAACTTTAAAGAAAGAACTACCTTTGGTACTACCCCCACCCAACACACTTAGAAAAAGGGGCCCAAAGTTACATCCTGCACTATGTCAGGGCCTTCCATTCCAAAGACCCTTCTGTGCCCTGATTCAGCCTGAAACAGCTACAGAAGATGAAATTTGCCCATATTCCATAGCAATGAAAAGAAGGGACGACAGTGGGGATATGCTTGTTCCAAGCAGCCTAAAGGATACATATCTCTAACTCATTAACTTGTGCCCTGTAGCTTATATAGCTTGATTAATTATAGCTTCTTTGAGATTTCAACAGAACACTGACCCTGGGGAAACATGTAATGAGGTGTCCCCAGAAGATCAAGCTTGGCCATGCTAGAAAATAGCCTTCCCTAATGCAGTAAGTCTGCTTGAGATCATACTGAGAATGCTCTCCCTGAATAGTGACCTTCATGACTTCCCTATACCTCCCTTTTAAAACACCCTGCTTGTTTCAGGCCTTTGAGATGGTCTTTAGACATCAGTCCACCATCTTCCTAGGTTGCCAGCGTCCTGAATAAAGCAACTTTCCTTTCCAACCAACTCTTGTCTCTTGAGTACTAGCTTCGAGTGGTGAGCAGCCAAACGGGGTTTCAGTAACAAGAAAACTAAAAATAAGTCAATGTAAAATTATTGATTTTTATTTTCTGATTGACAAGTTAAAGCTAGTTTGTGAATGGAACTATTTCATAGTTCTACCAATAAAATAAAATCAAAGTTTTTCCTAAAAATAAAACCTGTGGACATTAAATCCAAATAAAAAGACTTCATATTGATTTTCAGAATGCTTAAAAATAACAAATGGGAAAATTATTCCTGGCATGTATTTGTATACTTTATTCAGGCTTTTTGCCATATCTATCTCTAATACTGTATCACTAATATTTTTATGAAGAATAAATCATTTTTAACATTTAAATGTTTGTTTATTTATTTTGAGAGAGAGAGAGTCTCAAGCAGGCTCCACACTATCAGTGCAGAGACTGACATGGGGCTCGATCTCACGAACCATGAGGTCATGACCTGACCCGAAATCAAGAGTTGGATGCTTAACCAACTAGGTGCCTTCACATCATTTTTAATATAATCTATTCATTTTTGAATAAAATTACCTACCGTACCCTTCTCTGTTGCATTTGTGGTGAGTAAATGTGAAATTCTTGATGTCTTTGATTGCTGTTTCTAGTAATGTCAGAGCAAATTCTGAGAAAAAGGAGGCTATTCTTTTTCTGTTAGTTTCTTACTGAAATTTTAATTTCAACCTCAATTTTTTACAGATTCTGTACTTTGTCCCTACTGAGAGTATCTTTCTTTGACAAAATCTTTATAAGACAAAATTTGTCAAATAAGGTGACTGTGATTCTTTTGAGTGTTTTACCATCTTTAGACCTTGGAAAATAGTAGACCTTCTCAATTTCATTCCATCAAAAGATTCAACTCAAACTTTGAGATGTTCCAAAGATCAATTCTAGAATATCAAAATTAAATCTATACAATTTCTAATCCTCGTTACATAATTTGCTCAGTTTCTTGTTTTCGTAAGCAGATATTTTAATGTTTTCCTGTTGTGAGCTGTGTTTTCAGTAACTTTACACGTCTCAGAGCTTCAAACAGAGATGTTTTTAGTTTTTAGGGTTTTTTCTTGGTATTCCATTTGTTAACTACTCTGATTAAAGATTTTAACTGATTTTAAGCAAAAGATAAATATAGAAGACTCATTTACAATTCTATTTGAGAACATAAGGTTGACTTACAAAGTAGTTCTTCAAAAGCACAAACATTATTGAAATTCAATTGATGATGGGAAGAAAAAAGAGAAAGAATGAATACTACCATTCTGAGACATTTTATTTTGTGTCTCGGTTTGTGTGTGTGTGTGTGTGTGTGTGTGTTGTAAATTTTGGCAACATATCTTCAATTTTAATTCGTGGAATATCACAACTTCTTTGGATGAATTGTAATTATGCAAGTACAATTCCAAGTTCTGCTGTCTGTTCCATAAGATTCATAACTTAGTAAGAGTACTATTTTTATCATGGCACTTTGCCTCACCAAATTTATAGTTGTATTATCACTCCAAAATGAGTACATTTAACTTCATGGGGAAAAGCTTAACTAAAATTACAATTATTCTCAATAACATAAGGTGTTTCACTTTGGCAAAATGGCTCCCAAAACTTTATTTCAACTTCATCAACTGGATGAGAAAACTCAACCCATTAGTGAGATTAAATAATCTTTTATTTCAAGTGTCTGATAGCATGGATATCAAATTGGCCTTGTTCAACCTTGGGCCAAGATCATTTTCTGACAATAGAACCAGCACAGTAACAGCTGTCATGGACTTTTGGTGCATATGCAAGAAACTACAGAATCAAAAATGATTAAGATTAATTTGAAGAACAATTATTTAAATGAATTATTTACATTCACATGCTGAAATGTAAATGTATCTTCTGCAGTGCTTGCTATGTGTTAAATTATGGGCTCAAGCACAGTTTTCTTAAAATAATTACTGACTTGAGCAGATTTAGAGCAAAGTTAAAAGCCTGTTACCATTGTAACAAGAGTGTTTAGGGTGTGCTTTACATGAGGACTGTTCAGCTTCTATTTCCTGGACTTATTACACATATTCCTATAATTTTGCCCACTTCCCACTGACCCTGCTGACTGGCAGCCTGGTGAGTATGCATCTTTAAGACTACAGTGAAAAATAAATAAATAAATAAATAAATAAATAAATAAAAGAGAGAGAGAGACAGAGAATCCCAAACAGGCTCTGAGCTGCTAGCTCAGACCCTGACGCAGGGCTCGAACCCATGGCCCATGAGATCAGGACCTGAGCCGAAAACAAGAGACCAATGTCTAACCTCCTGAGCCACCCTGGCATCCCACCACTTGCTGGGTTCTTATTGTCTACTGGATAGAACTTGAATTTCCTGGCGTGGCAAAGAAGGTCTTTTATGGTCAGGATCCTACTTTCCTTTTTGCACTTTTTTCTCCTATTCTCTTCTTCCTGCTTATAACACATGAACTAAGTAACCAATAAGTCAATCTCAGTTTCTGGGCTGTGCCATTTTTTAATGCCTTTACCTGAAATGTTTTATCCCTCTTTAACTTCTAATCTTCTTTCAAAACACAGTTACTATATTTACTTTGTGAAAATATCCCTAATTCTCACACTGTATTATTCATGTACTTCAAAATATTGTAGTGGGTTTATATTATCCATATTTTTTATTAAAGGCAAATGATGGAAAGTAAAAAAAAAAAAAAAAAAAAAAAAGACTACAGTGAGAGCAAAGGCACAACTAGAGGAAAAACAACAACAACAAAAATGCTTAAATATTTCCCCTGCCACCACTCCTGAGATACGAAGAAGTTGACTTTGGCATGTATCAAAGTCCACTTTTTTTTTTCTTTCAGGAAGTGTTTTGCATGCTTTAGTGGGAATAGAGATGGGTTGGTCATCTCTCAGTTTCCTATGTGTTAAGGAGAGAGCTCTGTTCACTGAGCATGCACTACACATGCACCTAGACAAGATTATGGCAGAAGCTGGAAATACCAACTGGTGGTCTGACAACTGCACCCAAGCTTTCTTTAATGCGACTATTAATGACAAGTCCTTAAAAAAAAAAAAAGAGTCCGACTTCGGCTCAGGTCATGATCTCGTGGTTCATGAGTTCAAGCCCTGTGTTGGGCTCTGTGTGGACAGGTCAGAGCCTGGAGCCTGCTTTGGAATCTGTGACTCCCTCTTTCTCTGCCCCTCTCCCACCCATGCTATATCTCTCTCTGTCTCTCAAAAAATAAATAAATGTTAAAAAAATATATTTTAAAGAAAGAAAAATCTATCATAAATGCAAAACCAGATGGGATGCCTAGACAGGAGGAGTAACTGGTGCTGTCACAGGCAAAAGGGACACATTGTCTCCCTAATGTCCTTTCTCAGCCAGGTTTCTGGGAGCCTACTACCAATTGATGGGAGTTTGCCTACAGCATGAAACCTTCTAGAACCCCTAGGACTCTAGACAATCTGTAATGTGTTCTGCACTAGGACTTATTCTGTTTGAATGGAGCCAAAAAGTTACTATATTTGAAATGCTTTCACATAGGAATTAGAAGTGTTCTTAATTAGATTGCTAGGATCCAGTGTTCTTCCTCCCCTGTCAAGGGTCCTGAATGTGTCATGTGCCAGAAGGCCATGCTCTAGCTCACTCCTGCACTTCTTCTCCACCAGCTGAGTTTTTTTGTTCTCAAATCTATCTATGCCAAAGTGCCCCTGTTATTCTAACTACTTGATTTAAATTATACAAGTTGAATAAAATGTGACTGCAAAAAGAGAATCATTATTTCTTGGAAAACTACACTGAATTCTTTGGAAAGTCTCAATAAAGTAAGTCACCAAAAAGCTCATTTAATTAGCAGTGGGTAAAACTGTCAAAATTGGGGTTGGGGAACTTTCTTACACCATACACAAAAATAAATCCAAAATCGATCAAAGACCTAAATGTGAGACAGGAAACCATCAAAATCCTATAGGAGAACACAGGAAGCAACCTCTTTGCCCTTTTCTTACTAGACATGTCATAGAGACAAGGAAAACAAAAGAAAATTGAACTGTTGGGACTTCATCAAGATAAAAAGCTTCACAGCAAAGGAAACAACTAACAAAACTAAAAGGCACCCTATGGAATGGGAGAAGATATTTCCAAATGACATATCTGATACAGGTTAATTATCCAAAATCTACAAAGAACTTATCAAACTTATCACCCAAAAAACAAATAATCCAGTGAAGAAATGGGCAGAAGACATGAATAGACACTTTTCCAAAGAAGACATCCAGATGGCTAACAGATGCATGATAAGATGCTCAACTTCACTCATCATCAGGGAAATACAAATCAAAACCCTGATGAGATAACTAACCTCACACCTGTCAGAATGGTTAAAATTAACAATGCAAGAAACAACAGGTGTTGGCGAGGATGGAGAAAGGGGAACCCTCTTACACTGTTGGTGGAAATGCAAAGTGGGGCAGCCACTCTGGAAAACAATATGGAGGTTCCTCAAAAAGTTAAAAATAGAATCTACCCTGCAACCCAGCAATAGCACTGCTAGGTATTTACCCAAAGGATATAAAAATAGATTCAAAGGGGTACATGCATCCTGATGTTTATAGCAGCATTATCAATAATAGCCAAACTATGGAAAGAGCCTAAATGTCCATTGACTGATGAATGGATAAAGAGGATATGGTGTGTGTGTGTGTGTGTGTGTGTGTGTGTGTGTATACATATAATGGAATATTACTCAGTCATCAAAATAATTAAACTTTGCCATTTGCAACAATGTGGATGGAGCTAGAATGTGTTATGCTAAACAAAATAAGTCAGAGAAAGACAAATACCATTTGATTTCACTCATATATGGAATATAAGAAACAAAAGAGATGAACATATGGGAAGAGGGGAAAAAGAGAGGGAAACAGACCATAAGAGACTCTTAAAGACAGAGAACAAACTAAGGGTTGATGGAAGAAGGTGGGTGGGGGATGGGCTAGATGGGTGATGGGTGTTAGGATGGCACTTATTACAATGAACACTGGGTGTTGTCTGTAAGTGATGAATCACTGAATTCTACTCCTGAAACCAATATTGCACTGCATGTTAACTAAGTAGAATTTAAATAAAAATTTAAAAAGAAAGAAATTGAGGTTGGGAGACACTAAAACTATAAAAGGATTCTTCATTCAAATTTCTTCACACGTTTTGGGTTTTTTCTCTGCTTTAAAGAAACTCAAATTGGAAATTGTAAATTCTAAACAACCTAATAGGTTGCTGTAATAAAAAGAGTTCACGTATATTGGGCTCTTCTATGTGCCAAATGCTGCCCCTTGACATAAATTATGTCACTGAAACTGTCAAAAACCACAAAAAGCAAATACTTTTATGGTTTCTATTGTAGTGTTAAATCATCTGAGATTCAGAAAGGTCAGTGCTAAGTTTTGCCCTGTGTCACATGGCTGGTTAATAGTTAAGCCAGGAGAGAATTCTGTAACTCTTTAGCTCCAAAGCCTATGCATACTTCACTTTTCATGCTTTGTTCCTAGGAAGTAAATTCTGAAAGAAAAAAGTTTTTTTAATAAGGGTTTGGAAGAGGGGCACTTGGGTGGCTCAGTTGGTTCAGCATTGGACTCTTGATTTAGGCTCAGGTCATGATCTCATGATGGTGAGATGTAGCCCCATCTGGGGCTCTGTGCTGAGCCTGGAACCTGCTTGAAATTCTCTCTCTCCCCCTCCCCCACCCCTCCCTGCTTGAGCTTGCACTCTCTCTCACTTTCTCTCTCTTAAAAAAAAAAAGGGTTCTGAAGCAGTTACACATGCCAATATAATGAACATGTGGCCATGAAGAAAGGTATACTTTCAGGAAACGGATTTTGCCAAGCTCTTGTTCCCTCTTCCCCCCCCCCGCCCCGTCCCGCCTTGCTGACTGAGTCTGAAATTATCTTTTCATTCCATAAGTAGAGGTGCAAATGTCTCCTGGGAGAGAGGGTCCAAGGGTTCACTCCAAAATATGTCTGCTGTATTTTGAAAACCTGACAGAGGCTTGTCAACACCCTGGGCAAAGCAATTACCCAGCATTGTTAAATTTGCAGCTGCTCTTACCAGCCTCTCTAAATATCTGTACATGGTCAAAAAAGTCGCGGGACACCTCTGCTAGACAACTTAGGAGGGTGGACACACCATGGTGCTGTTTCATGCTGTGCCAAGTAACCAAATGATAATAGCAGCCACTTAATAAGCATCTGCTAGGTTTTGGTACTTTTCATGGGTTTGGTAAAGAACTTGCCCAAAGCAATGCAGTTCCAGAACTAGAATGTAAGCCTAGTTGATGAGTGCTGGCTTTCCTCTCCCACCGCTTCTCTGTAACTTTCTCCCCTGGAAGAGCAGGTGTCCCAGTCAGGAGCTGCAGGGGTTAGTGTTGGGTATGGAAGATATCATCCTGAGGACGATACTCCTCAGAGAAACCAGGAAAACCCAAGTTGCTAGAGGCAAAAAAGCAGAGAAAAGTGTAAGAACAGAGCGGGGCTGGGAGGGAAGCCAACCTCTGAACTGTTGTAACGCAGTTTGCCATTTACCATTATTACAAGGATAGTACACATTCTTTGTAGAAATGTTAGAAACAGTGGACAAAATAGAGGAAAGTCTTTTCACAGATCAGAGAACACTGTTAATACTTTTATATTGCTGTATCTTTTCAGTCTTTGGCTTTGTGAACATCTTTATTTTCCTTTACAAGATGGGACAGTATTTTTTTTTCCACTTACTAATAGCAGGTAAACATTTCCCCACCTTATCAAAATTCTCCTACATGATCATTTTTTTAAGTTTAGTTATTTGAGAGACAGAGACAATGTGAAAGGGGGAGGGGCAGAGAGAGAGGGAGAGAGAGAGAATCCCAAGCAAGCTCCATGCTGCCAGCGCAGAGCCCACGGAGGGTCTCGAACTCACAAAACCGTGAGATCATGACCTGAGCTGAAACCAAGAGTTGGACACTTAATCAATTGAGCCACCCAGGCGCTCCTCCTACAATATCATTTTTAATGCCTGCCTAGTACTCTAGAATAGGGGAAGTGAAAGGACTAGAACCTCGCTGGTCTGGGGTCCATTTCTAGCTCTGCCTTTTCCTGGCCATGTGACAAAACTCTCACCTCAGTTACCCCCTCAACTCCCATGGGTATAATAATCAAACCTCCTCCTAGGTGTGTTGGGATGATTATATGTGAAAAAGAATTGAAAGCATGTATCACAGTGCTACATACAGGTTAACTGTTATCGTTGCTGGGATTTATTTAGAGTTTGAAATGAAAAACATTAGAGTTTTTCAGGTTTTCACAACTATGAACAAGATGCAATGAACACAATTACAGGTAAATCTCTGTGTTCCTCCGTAATTATGTCTTGATGTGCAATTACTGCCTCAAGAAATATGCAAAATTTGTATGTGTTTAATACATACTGTCCAGCTATTCTTCAGGAGACGTGTATTGATTTATAATTATTTTGACAACCCCTTGAAGGAAGTTGGCTATGAAGTCGGGAACTGATGATGAATTATGAGTCAGGAGGCCAGGAACAATCAGCATGTGAACACTGGCCTGGGAATGTGAGACCTGCCACGTCCCAGGCAGACATGCTAACCTCTCCTCTCTCGGCCTTAGAGTCAGTCTCCTCTTTTGAACTTAGGACACAGGGATGGACTGAGAGAATGTGAGGGGCAATGGCTGACACTGAATTGAAGGAGGGATGGACAGAAGGGGTCAGAAGACACTGGAAAGGGCCTTAGCAAATCAATAAAAGTGTATCTCATGTAGGATTACTTCACTATATTATTAATTATTGCCAGATATTATTTATACATTTTAACTCAGATACTGCCTTAAAGTTGTAATTAACTCATGTTAATAGCGTATGTGTACGAATACATTGAACTTTCACACTATGATTATCCTTTATTCACTTCTCATGTTCTTCTTAAGTAGAAATAATGATGGCGGCAGGGCACCTGGGTGGCTCAGTCGGTTCAGCGACAAACTTTTGATTTCAGCTCAGGTCATGATCCCAGGGTCGTGGGATCAAGCCCTGCATTGGGCTCTTCACTGAGCGTGGAGCCTGCTGACGATTCTTTCTCTCTCTCCCTCTGACCCTCTCCCCCACTCGCTCTCTAAAAAAAGAAAAGAAAGAAAAAGAAAAAAAATGATGGTGACAATAGGTAGTAAAGTATTTTAAAATCATTTAATCAGCAAATTAAAGTTGGCCACTTTATTGGTCCTCCAATTTTAGTTTTAAATTTTATTGGTCCCAGGAATCAATATGTCTAGAAGATAGTGACCAGGTAACACATACGCAGTCTTTAAACCTTCATTTATCCAACCAGCATTCAGTGAGGGGCTGACTGCTGTATGCAAGGTGTACAGGAAGTCTGCCTTTGACTCAGAGAGCTTGTGGTCTTTGGGTCTCACATTAGGGTAGCACCATGCAGGTGCAACACCCTTGGCTCTGGGGATTACAGACCGTAAGGGACAGAGAAGTGAAGAGGGCATGGGGATTACAGTCCATCACAGGGTCCTCGACTCTTAGCTTAGAAGCCACCTCTTCTTCTAGAAATTGTTTCACTCATTATTAAATATTGGAGTCCTTGGGAAAATAATGTTCACTATAATAAACACCTCCTCATTGTGGCAAAATACAGTATTTCAGAAATTAAAAGGACAAAGAAGAATTGAATCTAGGATAGGGGTAGGGGCAAAATATCCCAGACACCAAGATTTATAACTGCACATGGAAGAAATTATCTATAGGCTTTTAAAATATATTTATTAAGCAATTGTTTGGTTTAGAACATCCAAAAGAAGGAAAACCAGTGTCTAATTTCACAAGACATACGAGCTAGAATAAACACCTCAACATTTACAAAAACCTTAAATAAAAAGAATCACAAATCAAAATACCAGTAGTGACATGACACATTGTAACAACACAAATCAACAAAGTTGTAAATTCCACATTACCTAGAACACAGCAGGTTATGAGTGAAATAGGAGACTATGCTGCTTGGATTTATTTATATGAGCAAGTGCTCTCTAGTGTGGTAAACGTGCCATGCTCAAAGGGTTAAATATAAGTGTTTTTGTTGTTTGAGTCAGAGAAATGTTTGGATTTGAGATATTAAAAATCACAGAAAATCTTTCAAACTATTCTTCACAAATGCTTTCTGTGGGGCTGAGGGTAGAGGGTGAGTACAGGGAGACTTCTTCTAGAAGGAACATTTGAAAACATTTTGGTAGAACTTTCTGAGCAGTGTGTGAGGCATGTTTTCTGAGGGATTTACTGGTTTACCAGTTTTGGGGACAGTCAGTAGCCCCTTGTGCAATGGGTATACTATGTCATAGTGTGAAACATTAATTGAAATTCCAGCAAATATCCAGGCAATTGGGAGGGACATAGGCTTGGCAGCCTTTTTTGTTTTGTTTTGGTTTTTGGTTTTTTAAGGGTATTTTCCTCAACCAAAAATGACTAGCTTCCAATACCCTTCAAGAGTTTGCATTCAAAAGGAAAAACACAATTGGGGCACCTGGGTGGCTCAGTTGGTTACGTATTCGACTTCCCGTGGTTCAGGTCATGATCTCACTGTTTAAGATTTTGAGCTCTGCATCGGGCTCTGTGCTGACAGCTCAGAGCCTGGAGCCTGCTTCAGATTCTGTGTCTCCCTCTCCCTCTTGTACTCTCTCCCAAAAAGAAATAAACATTAAAAAAATTTTTTTAATGACATTTGATTTGTATAAAATCTTTTTAAAAAACACAAAATAAGCCTTAGGCAAACTTTCTCCCTCACCTGCTCCAAACTTCGATTACTGCCAAGAATTAATATGACTGAATTCATTTAATATGAATAAATAAGTGACGTGAGCTTAAAGTGGTTGGCCTTTGCCACCAGCACATCCCTTTCTGTTGATTTTGACTTGCAGCTTATTCTCCAGATAAAAAATATTTGTGTTATCAATTCACTGAATTAACATCGGTTACTAATTATCTAGTTAAATTATAATTGGAAAGATTCTCGCCAGTGTTGCAAATTAAATTGCAAAGAAATCATGGGAGGATCATTAGATAAACATCTTTATCTTTAATGACATTATTTACACTAGATACAGTGTTTCTGAAAGCAGAAAGCTCTGTTCTAATCATTTAGACAATGTGAGAAGAAATGTTGATATATGTGTACATGTATGTCACGTTTTAAAGATATACACACTGTTTTTTAAAGGACAAGTGTTTTCAGGCACCAGTCTTGTGATAGGTTGTTTTTGTTGTTGTTTTAAACTAAGTTCGAGTGTATTGTTAAATGAAAAACAGCGAAAAATTATAGCAAAAATTGCCGATGTTAACTAACAATAGTAAATTGTTTGTAATGATCTCAGCCTCTTAAGAAATGCATTAGAGTCAAATAGCCCGTGTTTCAAGAAAAATCTCATCGCTGCGACCTTCACTGCAGTAAGAACGTGACCATAAAGAAATGGTTTCCAAGTCTGACCAGTCATTGGAAGTGTTTCTTAATCTCAGTGCCACAAAACTGTGATTTTAAATAACTCATGGCAAGAATGTTTTCTTTAAAGAAATTATTAAAAAGTTCTTAGTCATGTACAGTCACTTCCTAGAATGAAAAAGACCCAACCCTTGATTCTGTGACCTGGTGGAAGGTATAGTGACAGATGCCTCATTGCTGGATAACCAGGAAAATGGAAACACAGGTTAAAACTGAAACCAATTCCTTTACTTGCCTTACATTAATGAAGAACGCTGTGAGTGTAATTACTGCCAGCAGACATACTACGTGCATCTACAAATTTGACTGGTTTGTGTAGCAACAGCCCATTTTGAACTTCTTTTGAACCAAATACACAACAATACAGGGAGATGAATAACCCCTTAAAATACTGGAGAATAATCTGATTCAGGGTCAACTGGAGATGTTTATTTCATAACTTAAAGACATTTATTAGTTATCTACTGCAACACAAGACACAAGTGATCATGAGCTCATTAAGGATAAAATCCTTGGCTTATGAGTCTGTAGAGCTTAGAATATACCAGGCACATACTAAACGTTTGTGACATGATAGACTTTTAGAAACAATTTTCCTCATCGCAAGTTCCTCTTTTCCCTGAGTCTTAAACAATTTATGAAGTATGATGATACGATGTTACAAACAATAAAAAAAGGCAATGATACAAGAGGGCAAATTAAAGACCTGTTTCTCTAAACATCATCTCTGAGTTTGCTCATCAACACCAGTGAAGGGCATTGGTGGTCCTTGCTAGGTAAACTATGCCCTGTAAGTGAGTTAGGCTGAGACTGTAGGCTGAACTCATAAGACAGGAAAGACCATTAAATAGGTAGGTAACAAATTAAAAGTTAGATGTGGTTTTCTCCAAAGCAATCAGTTGTGTGTTAGAAGTCAAGCCTTCTTTGCTTATTTTCTCTCAAATAGGATATACTTGTAGACAAAAACTCTAAGGTTTTGGGAAAGTGAATTACATCTTTGGGATTTGCTGGACCCTATTTAGGACAATAATGTTGAATGACCTAATTAGCATCTCATAGGCTTAAATGAATGAGAGTATTTTTTAAAATATTGATGTACTCCCAAGAATTAGCTGACTAATCAATTTGTGAAAGTTCTGAATTTAGACTAAACTGGTGCAATTTTAGTGTCAGGAAGGATTTCAAAAATATTTTTCCCCAGAAATCATTCTAATTGTAATGATGTTTTTCATTTTTCTAAGATGAATAGTCAATTATTTCAGCACAATAATCTTCACTTTTGGTAGGGGAGAAAATCAATCATGGCAATAATTTCCCTAACTGGTTCATGCACTTCCATAGTTGAACCAATAACTTCATGTAGGAATTGCTTCTATGGCTTAATATTATACAGGATTATGGCAAAATCATTTTTAGAATAATATAAATATGCAAAGAGTTGCCTATGCAGGGAGCAATGTCAATACAAATGAGAAGTTTAGTTTTATGACCAAAATGCTCAATATTTAGTTGAAGGTGCTTAATCATTCATAAGTATGAATCAGAGGGAGACTGGGAATCCAAGTAAACATATCTATCAGGCAAGCAGTGAGATGGAAATAGCAAAACTAATTTGGAGACAGGACATGGCATAGGCATTTTGAAATAAATGGCTATAAGATTTTTTAAAGTTTTGAATATCAATAAGCGGTAGCATTTAAGGGATTCTAAATTTTTCACCACTTGACAAATGTCTATGTTCACTAAATTCCTGTAAGCTTTCCAGAGTAAGTTATAAATTATTCCTTTATTCACAAAGCAAAGCCTTATGATTGGCTTAAGTATTTTTGTTAAGCCAAATAAGGCGGTTTGCGATTTTCTATAATTTCTATAAAGTCTCATTTCCTGAATATATAAATACACATGTACTTCAACCTAATTTAAAAAGGCCTCTTCTATTTCATATCCATTTTCTTCCAAGCATGAAGACTAGGGCATTTAGGTGTAATTTTGAAGGTTTATCACTCCAACGTTCTGCTATGCTAAGTTCACTATTAAAAAACACTTCAGGGAATGAGTTTTATTTGTAAACATTTTTTATAAGATTAACAATAATTTCACATATACTCCTGAGCTGCACTGTCCAATATAGTAACCACTAGCCACATCTGAAAGGTGGCTTGAGCAACTTTAAAAACTGAATTTTTAATTTGAATTCACTTTAAATTTTAAAAATTCCATAAGTTTATTTATTGGAAAACCTTTAGGTGTGCTTGGGCCACTTAGATGTATGGAATCTACTTTTTCATCTGCGAATTTCATGAACCCTAAATACATCCAGTCTTACTGGTGAAAACTTAGCATCCAAATTAAGGTGCATTGTAAATGTAAACATTTGAGAGACTCTGTCCAAAAAAAAAAGAATGTCAAATTCTCATTAATACGTTTTATATGAATTACTTAAGTACCTTGCATTATATTTATCTTGGACAGCACTGATCTGGAGCTATATGAAAATTGCTAGTAGTTAAAAGATATGTCTTAAATGTTTCACTTTAATGTCATTCTCTTGATCAAAATTTTTTTTATCATTATGAACAAGTAAATCATATTTAGTATTTACACAGTACAAAGTACCCTAATTGCCCCTCTGCACACCCTCCTTTCTCCAAATTGCCAAGTCCTTGCTAGCACCAACAGCAGAATGCAAAATCATAGACAGTGAATACGCAGAAATAGTGTATGAGAGCACTGATGAGCGTGCAGTCGAATAGAACGCTGCAAGTTCTATCTTTTCTTTCCTCCCAATTGTTTCCAGCTCTATGTGTTCCTAATTCCAAAGTTAACCTTCAACTTCTTCCCAAGTTCTGCTGTGCTATGGCTTCCGGTTTAGAATAAGCGATGACTTTGCTCGGCAATGTGCTCGGTCATGTATTAATGCTAGACTCTGTCCAAGCTCGAGAACTTTCATCCTTCAGAGTGGAGAGCTTCCTCTGGGGGAAGGGTTCAAATCCCAGAAGTCTGAACACTGCCACCCGGTACTTCTTGGACATGATGTTGTACAGGATGGGATTGATGGCAGCGCTGAGGTAGAAGAGGACAAAGGATACCAGGTTGCAGTACTGGCTGATCTGAGCGATCTCCAGGGAGCCGGGCTCGAAGGATTTGGAAAATAAATATCGCCCTACGTGGAAGGGCAGCCAGCAGAGGATGAAAGCAAACACCACTACAGCTAAAAGGACAACGGGAGAGAGAGTGTGAGTTCAAGACATGTCATAACAAGCCACATTCTATTTTGAAGACACAGTTTTGTTTTGATTATGTATAGTACGACCATTGATTTCAGAGAAACATTACGTTCTGCTTTTCCCTATTGCTACTTTTTAACCAAGATTGGACTAACAGTTCAACCATTTTTATCCAGCTTCCCGATCATTTCTACTTAACAACTCTTTGAGTGGTTTTGTGACTAGACTGGCATATTGACGCAACAGTTTGTTCACAAGAGTCCACCATTTCACATGCGTTAGATACAACCAGACACACATGAAGTACAGTGGTTACACTCAACGGCTGGGGGTATCAGAGTTCCTGGGGCACAGATTCCTTGTATGTACTATAGACTCACAAAATTAATAACGCTAGGAAGGAGACCAGGACACCTGCCTTTTTCTTTTCTGTTCTTTTTTCTTTTTTACAGTTTCACAGAAGACTGACTATGCATGCAGTCAGGATTGAGAACCTCCCAGATGGACGATACTCTGCCATGTACAATAGGCATAAGTGACCATGAAAGCAACTAATGCTGATTATCCTCCATCCAAGTCTTCATTTTGCCCAGGCCAGATGATTTTTCCCAGGACCTCTGAATTTCTAGATTAGGTTTTTAAAATTCAGAAGTCAAAGGAAAAATAACAGAAAGTAATACTTTAGTCTTTCTACCACCTTAGTGATTCCCTTTATAATGCCAAGGCAAAAGAAAATTAGTGTTGCTGTTGAGACACAGTGAGGATAGTCAACAGCTTAAAAACAAAGCTAGAGGAAATTACTAAACTTCTCCTCAAAACTGACTGCCACAGTAGCAACGTGAATATTAGAATCCCCTGGAGGTCACTAGCAGGTGTGCAATATGTTAGTCATATTGTGAGAATCACTGGTCTAGAAAATGAAAAAATTTCACATTCTTTGAAAAAACTGTGTCACTTTAATATACAGGATTCCAGGAACTATAAAAATACAAATACAAAATCAACCTGGAACTTCTAAGAAGCACTAAATAGGTAGACAAATACAAAACGTTAGACTATAACGAGGAATAATAAAACATACAGGTCCTGGTTTTGACAAAGCAAGTAGAATCAGTATTTTGCTTGTATGTGAACGCATTTTTGTATCACTTCACTTGTACTGAACACACATACTTAAATTTATGTAGTAAATAGGCAGTGCACTCGAGGCCTGATACTGCACCTCGATGCTCTTGGAAGGACCGTTTGGGGAGGGATAGTAAGTCCTGTCAGCTCACGCAAAGTCATCTTTTCTCATGTGGGAAGCCTGCATGTCTTAACTTATCCTGCTTTATCCTGGACTATCCTACCAGAAGAAACAGGTGGTCACAAAAACAAATGGAGACTCCAGCACTGATTTGTCATTGACTTCTTTTCAAAGCTAAAATAAACAGCAGCAGGGTAAACAGAACTGATGCAATTATCTAAAAAAAATGCAGGTCAGAAAGCCTACCGCAACATTGAAAGAAAAATGAATCATTTCCGACAGAACTACCCACATTGATCATGTCTTTGGTTAAATTTACCACTAAATGCTTTCTAGATCCAATGCCTACTCCTCCCCCACCCCACCCTACTTTTTAAATGCAACTTGATATCCACAAATTGAGATGGGAAGCTTAACCTCACCTTTAACACTTAAAGACCACAATAAACTTTTATGAAATATCTCATTTTTAAGGCAGTGTTTCTGGGCTGATAACATTCATTTAAGGGAAATATAAAGGTGGGGCATCTTCTCCTGAAAAAAAAAAGGGGGGGGGGGAGACCAAAAGAAAGACACGAAGAGATAGAGAACAAAAGAAAGAATGAAGACCCTGACGTATTGGGGGCGTGGGGGGAGGAGCAGGGGACACAGAGAAACAGAACAAAAAACAGAACAGAGAGAGAAAGAGGGAGACGCACACACCACAGAGAAACTAAGAAACCAGAGAGAGCTCAAGACAGAAACAGGAAAGAGTAACTGACAGACATGCAGATTGAGACTGAGAAAAACAGGGGAAAGATGTAGAGGCTCCGGGAGAAGGGGAAAGGGGGGAAGGCAAGGGGAGAGGAGAGGACGCGGGAGCGCGAGCTCGAGGGCGCGCTGAGACCCACCCAGCATTTTCACGGTTTGCTTGTGGTTCTGGTCCCTTAGCGAGGCGCCCACTGCCGCCTCGCCGCGCTTTCTCCGCCACAGCTTTCTGCCGATGAGGCTGTAAAGCACAGTAAGGCAGAAGACCGGCAGGAAGAAGAAGACGCTGGAAACCCACACCATGACCGTGAGCAGTCCGGAGCGCACCGCGAACTCGGTGGCGCGACACTCGTTGGTGTCCCGAGGGTCGGTGCCGTTCTCGTGCTCCACCCCGACCAGCACGAAGATGGGCCCGGCGCTGCAGAAGGCCACGGCCCAGATGACCAGGATGACCAGCTTCACCCGGCCCTTGGTGACTACCACCTTGGCCCGCAGCGGGAAGCAGATGGCGAAGTAGCGCTCGACGCTCAGCGCGGTGATGGTGAGCACCGTGGCATAGGTGCAGCTCTCGCTGACGAACTGGAAGAGTTTGCAGAGCAGGTCGCCGAAGTTCCAGGGCCGGTACTGCCACAGGCGGACGAGGTCGAGGGGCATGCAGAGGAAGATGAGTAGGTCGGAGAAGGCCATACTGGACAGGTAGAGGTTGGTGGTGGTGCGCAGCTCGCGGAAGCGCGACACCACCAGCATGGTGAGCAGGTTGCCCGCGATGCCCACCACAAAGAGTGCCACGCAGGTGGCGGTGACGCCGGCCAGCAGCGGCGCGGGGAAGAGCGGCAGGAGCTCGTCGGCAAACGAGTCGTTGTCGCGGGGAGCGTCCCAGCCCAGGTCCGGCAGCGTGAGGTTGTACCCCGGCTCCTCGCTCGGCGTCGCGTTCCACATGCTGCGGGCTCTCACTTAACAGGTTCTGGGATGCTACTGCCCTGAGAGGCTGGATCCGGCTGGCCCCAGAGGGTCCCTTTGGTCACGGGAGAGTGCGAAGGTGGAGGCGGCGCGGGCTGGCGGGGAGGATGCTTGGAGAGGAAAAGAGAGGGAAGTGAGAGGCAGAAGCGCAGGGAGGTGAGATTGATAGCGTGGAGCGAAAAAGGGGAGGGAGGGAGACACACGCGCACGCACGCACGCACTGGTGGTGAGGACGAGTGACCCACCGCTCTTTCTGGCACCTCTATTTTTCCCCATTATCTCCCCCAAACCTAGCCTCTGGCTGGCCCCCACTCGCGTACCTTCACCTTCTCAGGGGAAGCCCCGCCAGTCCCGCCTCTCCTGCGTCTTCTCGCTCCTTCTGCATCTCGCACTTCCCCAAAGCGTCCCGGCTGGTGGCGGCCTCGGAGACCCGGCACTGCGAAATGGGAGCGAAAGGCGCTCTCTTTCCAGCCTTGGGCGCTGTCAGCTTAGAGTGGTCCAGAAGGACAGATCACACCCGGGGCGGGGGCGGGGACGGTGGGAGTGGCGCGGAGAATGCCTTCAGTGGCCGGGACCTGAGTTTTTCCTCAAAAAGGGGTAAAGAGTTGGTTATGGACCTGGTGGGAAGAAGAAGCGAGTGTGCCCCACGGGCACACTCCAAAAGAGAGATCTCCAAAAAAGAAATAGGGAAGGAAGGAAGGAAGGAAGGAAGGAGAGAGAAAGAAAGAAAGAAAGAAAGAAAGAAAGACCTAGTATTTGTGTTCCGACCAGAGAGGAGACCAGTGCGCACCTGGGAAAAACCTCACGCAGTTCTAGAACCTATCATCGTGTTAACCAAGACAAACTGGCTCAGAGTCGTGTAGCCACTTGTCCGAGGTCACACAGAGAGTTGGGGGACCCAGAGACTAGACTTGGAGCCCTCTTCGGATTTGGACTTCTGAGCACGAAGGGCAGGATGTGCTGAATAAACTTTCTTCTGAATCCTAGCCCTTTGTAGGTCCTTCCCTTCAGCGGCTAGCTGTGGTAAGCGATTTGTTGTGTAAGAGATCACTTGCCTTATGCAAATCTCAAGGTGGAGGTGGGAGCGGGGAAGGAGGGGCAAAAGGAAAGGGACATGGAGGGAGGGTGGGGCGGGCAAAGGAGGAGCACCGGGCTGTGAGGATGGCACGTGGAAGGTGCGCAGTAAACATTTTTTTGAGGCATGATTGAGAGAGATCAGCTTTGTGTAGCTGTGTTCACATGGTCAAGGTCATCAACTTTTTATTTTAAACTGCAAGGATGCTTTGAGGACCACTGGGACTGGGTGTCAAGGGTCGGGGGCAGAGTTGGATCACAAAAAATACATATATATATACACACATTATATATATATGTATATATATAATATGTATATATATACATATACGTATATACATATACGTATGTATATGTATGTATATATACATATACATATACGTAAAATATGTATGTATGTATGTATACATATAAATACACACACACACACACACACACACACGCATACATCCACAGGCAGTATTACTGTTAAGTGATAGCTGTTCCAGGAGCAGGAGCTGTGTCCCATGGAAATGCGTCGGAGGCCACTTGCAAGGTGACGCCCTTGGACGCAGCCTGTTATGTCCCTCTGTCCGGAGCCCGGAATCTACAACCTAAGACGTGAGACTGGCGACTGCCAGCGATCTCACCAACCAGCTAGGCCTCTTCCTGCCAGGCATCTTGGGGACAATTGAGGGCGTGTTCAGCACCGCGGCCAGCGACTGGTCCCCGCTTACAGCTCTCCACAGCTTTCAGTAGCCGCTGCCACGCCGCCCTCCCCTCTTTCCACTTGCGCCTCAGCACCTCAGTCCTCCTCCACGCGGAAGCCGGAGAGGTTCCTCCCAAGCACAAAAGGGGTTAAGCCGCTGCACTGTACACACCTATTAGTGCTCACCTGCCCCTGGCCTAGATGAGAATCCTTTCACTGTGTATGAGAGGGCTTTCCCCGAAGCATTTTAGTGTGTTTGCATATGACTTTGACAGGTGTTTTGCATCACATCTGCCGTCAAAATTGTTAATGCTTCGAAGTCCACAAAGACCTACGGCTGAATGAATCCACACTTGCACGAAAGATTCCACACATAGTGAGAGACTGGACGAAGGAGGTTTGATACAGCCTGCTAGAGAACACACTACATAAGTTATCAGTGGTGTGTTACAGATGTTGTACCAAATTGACTTTTATTATTATTTTTAAATGTTTATTTATTTTTGAGAGAGACAGAGCGTGAGCAGGGGGAGGGCAGAGAGAGTGAGACACAGAACTGGAAGCTGGCTCCTGGGTTCCATGCTGTCAGCACAGAGCTTGAGGCGGGGCTTGAACTCATGAACAGTGAGATCATGACCTGAACCAAAGTCAGACGCTTAACCGACTGCGTCACCCAGGCGCCCACCAAATTGACTTAAAAATTTTTTTTTATTTCAAACTACTAACTACTATTTCAAAAAAAGATTACAAGCAGGTCAGGCCACCAGTTACAGTTGACTTTTAATACTTCCCACCCTACATATCAGTAGATCTATGTGTGCAGACAGGTCTTTAGTGCAGAAAACAGAGTGGGATAAATAAAAATACTGTAGGAAATTACTGTCTAAGAATAAAAATCAGAAAAAGATTGTGGGGCATATTTCTAGTCTACTTAGTGCTAAAGCAATAGATGATAGGAAAAAAAAACTTAAAAAAAATCCATGGTGATAAACATTGGGCATGTTGGCTAAAATAGCCAGGTATTTAACTGCATTCGAGCATTTCCTAAAATATAGACAAATTTGTATTGTGTGATGAAGAAGAAACAAGGGATAATATTGAGATTGGTCCATTCACCTGCAACAAATAATGTTATATAATATATAAAATTGTCTATAAGTACGTGTTAGGCACTGGGAATAACAAAATAAATAAAACTCAGACAGGCCTTATATTTATAAACTTACAGTCTAGAGAGAAAATACAGTTAAACAATCAATTCCAGTACAGTATGATACGTGTCTTTGAAGAAGCAGATACAATGAGCTCTGTTGAAATATGGAGAAACAATGAATTACATAGAGTTTTAGGGATGGCTTCTCAGAGGAAGTGGTATCTGAGCTGGATCTTGAAAGTTGAGTTTTATCAGATTAAGCGAAGCATGCTCACCTGTTCAGAGAGGGGCACAAAGGCCCATTAGAGCAAATGAGCCCAGCATGTCTTGTCCTTTGAATGGTGTCGGGAGTATTATCATGGATTTGTGGATTTTTATATAGCCAATGCACACCAATCAATTATGGTTACTTCTTTTTTTCTTTCTGATTCTCTGGTTTTCCTGTCTTTGGCCTATGAGATCCTTTTCAAGCCAGCTTCAGAGTCTTTTGACATGACTCACTTAGATTTTGAGAACTTCCTTGCTTTGTGGTACAATAAGATACCCCTAACTCACCTTGTAAATTCCCTACTCTAGACCTAGGGTAGCCATTTCTCCAAGAATTCCTGGTATCTTGTACTGAGAATGGCATTTAGAGACCTAAATTTGGGCAACAGGGCTGGTTATTGCCCCTGGAGCGTTGTGGACTAGACCCTGTCTGTGGACAGAGCTAGAATATATGTTTTTAAAGAAATCATGGGATGATAATGATGATGATACAGTAGATAAATCAGAAGTACCCTCATCAAGTGATCAAAATTAGTATCACCCATGTGATACGCTGGGAAGGACATAATGTCACACAGTGGAATGTACAACCTCAATCTAATCACAAGGAACATCAGACAAATTCAAAATGAGGAATATTCTATTCTAAAAATTCTCTGTTTTATAAAACAAAGAAAGACTGAGAGAATGTTCCAGACTAAAGGAGACCAAAGAGGTGTAACCTCCAACTATAATTCCTGATTCTAGACTGGATCCTAAACTGGAGGGAAAAAAAACTGCAATGCAGGACAATATTGGGTCCTAGACAAACTTAGAATATGGCACATAGATTAAATAGAAATATTGAATCAGTGTTAAGTTTGCTGAAGTTGGTGATTGTATAAGAGAAAATATCCTTACTCTTAAAAATATACACCCATCATGATTTATGCACCTGTTTCTGAAAAATAATTATCTGTGTGTAGATAAATTGAACAAATGATAAAGCAAATGGAGTAAAATATTAATAATAAATGAATTGAGGAAAAGGGTTAAAAGATTTCTTTGTATTTTTCTTGTAACGTTTCTTTAATTTGAAATTATTCCATATAAAAAATTAAGAAGTCATAGTTTACATAGGTACTTCCATTTCCAATTATTTCCTCAACTTATTTGATTTTATATTTACACCTAACACCCTGGTTTCTAACAACATAAACATAAATTATTTGTTACAATATTCACTAAATGATTTCAAGCTGATAACATCAGCATTACCACTAATAGTAAACTTAACAAATAAAGTTAGAGATTTTTTTGCAGATCTCTTTTGTCCTCAGAATATATCCCACTGAGTGTATATAGCTACTATGTTCTAAAATTACTTGAAATAATGCTTTTCTATGTGTGGTTATGTTACCAATTTGACAAATAATTAGATTTATTTGTTTCAGTTCATCTCAATTTTAATATTATTTCAAAATTTAAATTTTATTTTATTTATTTTAAATTTTTTAAAATGTTTATTTATTTTTGAGACAGAGAGAAGCAGAGCATGAACTGGGGAGGGTCAGAGAGAGAAGGAGACACAGAATCCAAAGCAGGCTCCAGGCTCTGAGCTGTCAGCACGGAGCCCGATGCAGGGCTCGAACCCACAGACCGTAAGATTATGACCTGAGCCAAAGTTGGACGCTTTAACCGACTGAGCTACCCAGGTGCCCCTAAATTTTATTTTTTTTAGGTAAACTCTGTGCCCAACGTGGGACTTGAACTTACCACTGTGAGTTCAAGAGTCACATGCTTTACTGATTGAGCCAGCTAGGTGCCCTGAATTTTATTTCTTAATATGTAAAACATTTATATGATTTGACAAAACTTTAAAACAAATCATGGTCCTAAATTTAAAACTTTAAACTGAACAATATTCAGGAAAAAGTTTACTTCTTTTTCATACTCCCCAATAGACATTTAAAAAATTTAGCTTCTGGTTTGCCTGTCTTGTTTGTGTTTCTATAAACGTGTGTGTGTGTGTGTGTGTGTGTGTGTGTGTGTGTTTCTGTAGCCTGCATAAAAGTTATTACACTATATACATTGTTTACAATCTTGATTTTTTATAACATTACGTTCTATAGTTCTCTCATATCAATACTTTTTAAATGGTTTTATAGTACTCCATCTTGAGAAAGGTACATAGTTTCCATTATGGAGATATACTTTATTTTCATTCTTTCAATGTTTTACTGTTTTTATTTGTTTGTATGCTTTAATAATTTTTTACTGTTATAAAGAATGCTGTCACATATGTCAGGTATATTACAGAATGTATTACAGAAAAATATAAAACAAAATTACAGTTTAATGAAAGAACTGGCACATGGCATATATAACTTGTTGAATAGCACAAATAAAGAAAGTGTGGAGAGACAGTATATAGTGCCTGAGTGTTGATTCTGAGCTCTAATAATGCATATGGAAATATAGTCTAAAATGACAGATACAACATTACTTTATATTTTTAGCAGTGGAATTGTTGGATTAAAGAATAAAAGTGTCTGTAGTTTTCTTATACATTAGTTCCCATTATCCATTCCAAGATCCCCAGTAGATACCTGAAACTGGGGATAGTACTGAGCTCTATATACACTATGTTTTTTCCTATACATACATATCTATGAGAAATTGAATTCATAAATGAGGCACAGTAAGAGATTGACAATAATTACCACTAATGAAGTGAAACAATTGTAATGATATACTGTAATAAAAATTACATGAATGTGGTCACTCTCAAAATATCTTGTTGCACTGTTCTCACTCTTCCTCTGATGATGTGAGATGACAAAATGCCTATGTGATAAGATGAAGCAAGGTGAATGAGGTGGGCGTTATGATGTGGCATTAGGCCACTATTGACTTTCTGCCAATACTCAGAAGAAGGATCATCTGCTATGGACTGCGGTTCATCATGAGTAGCTGAAACCACAGAAAGTGACACTGTGGATAAGGGGGGAACACCGTATATCACCACATGTCTCTCCCTGGGTTTTGTACCAAATTGTGTCTCCATTAACCATGAATAAGAGTGCTTGTTTTCTTCCAACCTCTACAACAGTTTGGTCGGCTCTTAGATTTTTGCCGATTTGTTAGATGAGATATGGTTTCTCAGTGTATTTTTAATTTACATTATTTTATTAGGAGTGAGGTAGAACATCTTTTAATATGTTTAAGGACTATGTGCCTTTCTTTTTGTATGGGCTTCTAGGCTATCACTTTTGCTTATTTTTCCTATTGGACTGTTGTTTTATTTAAAATTGATTTTTAGGAACTCTTTTTGTGTTAGAGAGACATCTCTTTGAAGTAACAAAACTTGAAAATATTTTCCCCAGCTGTTCGCTTGTCTTTTTAATATTGCTTATGGGGTTTTTATTTTGACATTCAAAAGCTTAAAATTTTGGTGTCATCAAGTTTGTCTGTCTTTTTTGTTATTGTTTCTGGATTTTGAGTTATATTTGTAAAAGTTATACTCGTTGCCAAATTATGAAAAATTTTATCCACATTTTACTATATTTCTTTGTGCTTTTGGTTTTTTTAATATTTATGTTTCTAATCCATTCGCAATTTATCCTGGTCCATTAAGCGATATATGGTTTCAATTTTATCTTTTCCAAATGATTATACAGCTGTTTCCACATCATGTATTAAAAATTCCACTTTTTCTTAATAATTTGAGGTGTCCCCTTTGTCTTATATAAAATTTCTCTATGTATTTGCAGAGCCCACACTCAACACTTGGACACTGTATACTGCCTCTCTATGCTTTATTTGTGCTTTTCAATAAAGAGTGTTCTGTCATGTGCCATTTCTTTTTTTATTAAGCTGTAATTATATTTTATATTATTCTTGAACATTTTGCTTAATTACATCTTATTTCCTACATTAATTAGAACTAGAATTGGATACATCAGGAACTTAAAAAGAGAGGGAGAGACTGAAACATGATTCAAGTTCATGTTTTGGTTTTTTTTTTTTTCTAAAAGAAATCAGAATATAGGATGTGCAGGGCTGATATGATGTGATCAAGAATGGTGCTCCTTCTGCCTTTCTGCTTTATCATACCTTGTGAGTGTCTTTCAATATCAAGATTGCTTCATGGCCCAAGATTGCTGCTGGAACTATAGGTGTTCAATGAGTTCCAGGTAAGAAAAAATAGAAGAGGAGACAGAAAGGGCTTTCCTACTTATGTCACATTGGCCAACTCCTTTTCAGGGGAGGCCGGAAAATATACTTTTATAGCAGGGAGCATTATCACTCCCGAGGTCCTAGATTTGATCAAACAATTTACAATCTCTACTGTTATTTCCCAGCCAGACTGCAATTTGAAAACAAAAATATTTATTTCCTTAAATGACCCATAAAACTTAGTATAGTGTCTTATGAGTAGTAGATCATTTAAAATAAATACTTGGTGATTTGATTAAATTTCTATTTCCTTTGAAATCATGTATGTAAACATAAGACACATAAGAAGATTCATAAGGAATCTTAAGTGTTACATGTTACCTTTAATAAAAATACATGATTTATTTTCATGTTTCATTCAAACCTTGTACATATATTTGGCTTCATCACTTTTACTTTTTCTATCACATCATGTAGCCTCATTTAAAGAATATCATGCACATATTTCCAACTAAGAAATACTGATGGGCAAGCTGTAAGATGGGCAAGCTGTAAGAATCTAGATTTAATATCAAGTACATCAATGGAGAGAAAAATCAAATCTTAGCATTCAGGCACCTAACAAGCATTTTTTCTAGTTAGCAAATAAGATACATTATCATGAATGATCACTATCAATAATTAAGTAATTATGCATTTTAGAAATCCACTTAAAAATATTTATGCTTTTCTAATTATAGAAGGAACATATATTGCTTAAAAACTCAAATGTGTTAGAAAATCCCAAATATCCATCTCTTTCCAAAGTTTCTCCATAGATATTCCAGTGGGACTTTCCATATTTTTTATTGGTATTCATACAACTACTTTTACATCTACTGTTAAGCATTATGACTTTCAACATAGCCATTTCAAATATAAGTAGTACCAAAATGTATCTATTATATTTATCAAAGTTATACATTCTAATTTAAATAGTTATACAAAACTTACTAACTATGCTCACACTGGTTTGTGTGTTATTATTTATTGGCATATTGTTATGGAAGAAGAGTATTTAGCTCTCTTACATTCTTAACCCATGCTTCACCTGTATTCAGGGTCGCGTGTGCACACACACACACACACATAACTTTTTCATCTTCCAAATACAATCACACTGTAATTTTGGGTTAGATCCATCTTCAAGCACTCATACTTCAGGCTGATATAGACATGACTAAATCCAAACCATGTAAGATAACATTCTCCTTTCTTGAACCATGTTTTGTTTTCCTTGCCTGTGCAATGGAAAAGTATGGATTTGCCATTAATAGATATAGAAAAGATTGGGAGTGTAACAGATTTTGAAAAGAAGATTAAGAGCTTAAGTTTAGATGTGCAAAATTAGAAAAGCTTACTAGGAAGTTAAAAAAACAACTTAAGAAGGGAGTTGGATATACTGGTATGGAGATCAGGACTAGAGATGCAAATCTGGGAATAATTCACAATAGATAGCATTTAAAGTCAGGATGCCAACTGAGATAACCTAGGGAATGAGTTTAGCTAGAAAGGAGAAGGGGTCTAAGGCCCTTGAGTTTTGGAGCCCTTCGACTTTTAGAGGTAGGAAATCATGAGAACTAGAAAAAGAAACTCATAAATGGCCAGTAGAATAGAATTACAACTTTGGAGGATGTGATAGTCTAGAAGACAAGTGAAGAAAGTATATCCAGGAAGAAGGTGTGATCAATTGTATCAGATACTTCCATGGGTCAAGTAAGATGAGAACTGACCATTGTATTTAGCAACATGGAAGTAATTGTTCATCGATGATCTTGGTGGCATGTTGAAGATAACTCTATTTGGTTCAAATAAGCATAGGAGAAAATACTTTGGAGACATTGAGTATAGACAACTTTTTAAAGAGATTTATTATAAAGGGAAGGAAACCAATGAAGTGGTAGGTAGAGGAGGATGTGGGTCCATGGAAGTTCTTTTTAAAGCTGTGATAAATAACAGTATTTTGTGTGCTGTTGCGAATAATATGCTCTAAAGGGGAAACTTGAAAGTGTAATCTAAAAAATGCAAAGAAAAAAAAAAAGAATGGCTGGAGTGGCGTTTCTAAGAGGGGCTGGACCTAGTAGTCAGGTAAAATTGATGACTTCAGTAGGAGTGTGGCTAGTTCATCATCAAGGACTTGAGAAAATGCAGAGTATGTGAGCACAGATGTAGGAGGGTAGATAAGTATGCAGGGTGTGGCTTGTGGGAATTCTTTGACAGCTTTGATTTCCTCAGCAATATAGGAAACAAGGGCAACAGCTGAGAGTGGGTGGGGAAAGAGGTAGTGGAGGATGGAGGAAAGAGATACAAGTATGAGATAGTTGTTTAGGAAAGTGGGAAAGTGAACACACGAGGGTAATGTGTGATTGCTGAGCAGCAGTAAAGACCCACTTGAGGTTAATGATAATCCAATCAACATGACTGTTGGTTTTCCCATCTTTATGTTCAGTTTCACTGGTGCAGAAATGGAGTGGAAGGAAAGTTTAATTTGACTGTGGTTATGATTTTGTTCAGAAAAGATGAGAAAGCATAAGAGGAACAAAGATGTGGAGGTTCTAGCCAAGGAATTGATTAGAACTATTGACCATTGAGTTTAAGCTGAAAGAAGGAAGAGAGTACATGAGGAGGGTAAGGAAATGAGAAGAGATGATTAGATCAATGAATTGTCTCTTTGTTTCCAAGCTATAAAAATTGCCCAAGATGTGCCTTGGTGTGAGTCTTTTTCCATTCGTTATGCTCCATGATCTTTTGGCTTTTCGATTTATGTTCTTCAGTTCTGGAAAATTTTATTGAATTATTTTTTTTGTTATATACCTCCCCCTCCACTTTCTCTAGTCTCCTTTTTAAGACTACTGTTATTTATATGTTGGGCCTTCTAAAGTATCTTCTGTTTTGTTTTGTTTTCTTTCTCATTCCTATTTCATGAATGCAATATCATCTCATAGTGCCCTGGAATATGAAATATGGAATATGAAATATGAAATATGAAAATTATAATTTTTGGAAATTTTATTTTGCTCCTTGTGCTTTGTTTTTTTCAAAGTTCTTACATTCCAATATAATGCAACCCCATGCACCCATCCCCCCCTTTAAATGTTATCAATATTTTGCCAATTTTTTTCATCTAATCCATCAACTTTTGCATATATATATATATATATATATTTTAATACAAAATAAAACAAAAACACAAAATCAAATAACAATAAGGGAAGTATTAAGTAAACTATGGTTAAACCATGCAAGGAAATATTAAGAAAGGGAGAGAACCAGTGGAGGAATTGGCCCTGGGAGAAGTGGATTATATGAGACCACCTCTGAGAGGTGTGAAGAGAGATCTCTTGGACTCTAAGTGTATTTGCAAGTTCTTAGAAGTAATATTTTATTCTTTTAGATAATAGATTGTAATGCCCATTATTTTAGATAGGAGAGAATAATGACAAATCTACGTACAACACTAAATTATGATGATATGAAAGAGTGAGGTCCTAATTAATATTTTAAATTTGTTTCCTGTTAATGATATTTAGTACTCCACCATTATAACTCATTCAACATTTGAGCTTCAAAATCCCCAACTATGTATCAAAAGCATGAAGGAAAACCCCCAAATGAGCAGTCATCTGTGTAGTAGGATTACAGGTCATATTTACTTTGCTCTACATTTCTTGATTTTCAAATTTCTACAGTGGAAAAGTATTACATTTATAACAACAGCATATATAACATGTACTGAAATTCCTTTATCTATTTTCTTTTTTCTTAAGTTTTATTTATTTTGAGTGAGAGAGACAGACAGTGTGAGTGGGGGGAGAGACAGAGAGAGAAGGAGAGAGACAGAATCCTAAGCAGTCTCTGTACTGTCAGCACAGAGCCCAACTCACGAGCTGCGAGATCATGACCCGAGATGAAATCAAGGGTTGACGCTTAACCAACTCAGCCACCCGGGCTGCCCACTTTGTCTATTTTCTTAAAGAGGAAAAGGTTTAACCATGAAATGTGTGTTCTAAAGATACGATTGAGATGAGGTAGTTTCCCTCAATGCAGTCTCCATTCTGAAGGTTCCCTTAGCTGCTTTTTTGGCCCCATCTGGGAGAAAGATGAGGGGTCATTCTTGGGAAGACATTCCTATAGACCTAGGCCTCCCCTGAATGATCCCTCCTTCTTCCTTGCTTCCAGCCTTCTGCACCATGAGGTCCATCGGTACTGACACTGCAGTGTGACAGACACTGGAGGCCCCATCTCTGATAAAGTGGATGTGCAGAGTGATGCATAATTCAACTGATTTGGTTCAACTTTCAGCTCTTTATTAGGGTCTTTCAGTCATCAGATGCCTCCTCTGCGTCCCTTTGACTCTTATTGTGGTAAAATACTGTGTGTGTGTGTGTGTGTGTGTGTGTGTTTCTAACCATTTTTAAGTGTCCAGTTCAGTGGCATTAAGTACATTATCATCGTTGTGAAATCATCACCACCATTGGTCTCCAAAACTTTTCATCTTCCTAAACTAAAACTCTATACGCATTAAATAACTCCCCATTCCCCACTCTCTCCAGCCACCAGTTACTTTCTATCTTTATGAATTTGACTACCCTAGGTACCTCATATCATTATAATTGAACAGTATGTGTTTCTTTTATGAGAGGGTTATTTCATTTGGCATAATATCCTTGAGATTTATGTCGTAGTATATGCCAGAATCTCCTTTTTTTCAAGGCTGAATAATATTCTATTGTGTGTATATACCACATTTCGCTTATCTGTTCATCTGTCAATGGACATTGAGTTGTTTCCACATTCTGGCCATTGTGAATAATGCTGTTGTGAATATCGGTGGACAAATACCTGTTTGAGTCCCTGATTTCAATTATTTTAGTTATACACTCAGAAGTGGAATTGTTGGATCCTATGGCAATTCTATTTTTATTTGTTTGAGGAAATGCTATATGGTTTTTAGCAGCTGCATCATTTCACATTCCCACCAGCAGTGCTTAAGGATTCCAATGTTTCCACAGCCTTGTTAACACTTATTCTCTGGTTTTTGTCTGTTTATTTTTCTATTTTGTAATGGCCACCTTAGTGGGTGTGAAATGGCATATTGCGATTTTAATTTGCATTTCCCTAATGATTAGTGATGTTGGGCATATTTTCATGTGCTTATTGGTGATTTGTATATCTTCTTTGGAAAATTTCTATTCAAGTCCTTTGTCTTTTAATCAGGTTTTTTTTTTATTGTTGAGTTGCCCCTTTGACTCTTGAGATTGTGTTTTTTTCTCATTAACTTACCGTCTAATGATTCTAAAAGCATTGGAAAATAAAGGGTAAGATGAAAAGTTAGTACAAAGTAGTATTCCCTTTCAACAGATATGATTGTTACATCCGGTTGTACATAAGCAAGTCAATTTCAAGGCCTCAACAGATGGTGCACAGCAATTGTGCTTTACTGATGTAGTTATAACAAATTCCATTAAATTAAAAATCCCACTTAGCAGATGCCTTCAACAGTTGTTACCCACTCTGAAGCTAATTTCTGTAGTAAAGACATTGTTCTTTTGGAGTTTCTAATTTGTAGTGTGTTTGGACTTTTGACATTTGAGATTTTCCACAAAATATTCTATTAGTATTTTGGTGATAGTTTATTTCAGGAGAGCTGAGGGGCGGGAGGATGGAGGGATAAAGAGTACTTTTATCTCTGACAAAAAGTCACAACGAAGGTGGGTTATTAATAAAGTAGAGAAGATTAGTAAACAAGATATGATTGTATGAGTTTCTCTATAAATATGAACAATACATCCTGAAGCTGTTTTGCTATAGACTATAATATACAATAATTTTAGTGGAAGTTAAATATAAGTTATTTTGTATCTCCCCAAGCTCACTAAAATAGGATTCTATTTATAGGTCAAATTTTCTAAAAATCAGCAATTATGAAAACTGGTAAAGAATACAAACAAGTCTATGACTGCTTGGGTAGTTCAATTTTATTATGTCAATATATTTAATATGAAATTAAAGTGATATCTTAAAATAGTTAATTCTGTAAAGTCTTGCCAAGTGCTTCAGAAGGCAGGATTTTTCCTTTGTGCAAATCACGGAACATTCCTTTTGGTAACACTAATGAGGAAAGACAACATGGGATTGTAAACAATGCAGAGGAATGCAAAGAAAATCATCCAGTCTATGTTGCCTTCTGAACATTTATTTCTGGAACCCTCATCATCATTTCAAACTCATTGTGTGTCTAAAGCAAATTCATCATCTCCAGCCTGTTGGATGTTCCTAATATCCATCCCTCATCCCCATTCCTAACTGCCACCACCTAAACCCAGCCCACCATTCAACAACCATGCAGGTAGCAAGTTTTTCTCAGTCTAATTAGCCACAAGGGTTTGGTTAAGCTAAACTTTTTAAAACGTTGCCTTCATCTTGTACCCTTCCCATGTAAACCATTTGTAGTGGCTCATTCTTTAAAATTTTTTTTTTCAACGTTTATTTTTGGGACAGAGAGAGATAGAGCATGAACGGGGGAGGGGCAGAGAGAGAGGGAGACACAGAATCGGAAACAGGCTCCAGGCTCTGAGCCATCAGCCCAGAGCCTGACGCGGGGCTCGAACTCCCGGACCGCGAGATCGTGACCTGGCTGAAGTCGGACGCTTGACCGACTGCGCCACCCAGGCGCCCCTTTAGTGGCTCATTCTTTAATCTCACATCAAGTCTTTCAAACTCTGGCTTTTTTGAGTTCTCATAATTTGGCCTTACCCTGCATATCCAATAAGACTTGTTCTTCCCCACAACGTGCCATATCTCTATAGGCCTCTCCCCTCATTGTCCTGCCTCTTGCAGCCTCTTGCTTCTCTCTCTAAATTTTAACCGTTGGAGTGCTGACCCATTTTTCACTCTCAATTCCTATGTCCCTCAAAGTTTGAACTTCTCAGCTTACTTCCTAATTATGCACTGTTTCTGTGATTTCATAGCTGTGAGTCACCTCTTCAGTTACAACCAGATCTTCAGGGAAAAAAAACAATCCAACAACCTCTGTTTGTAATGTTTGCCAATTTCTGTGGTGTAATTCTTCCCACCACCCTCAATTTTACACTACCAAGGTCACTGAAGGCAGTTTGAAAGTAATGCTAACAATGGACTCTTACATATCGGGAAAAACTGGGTCCAGCACAGCACTGGGTGGAAAACTATTTAACCAGTATGACTTGGGAAAGTCAGTGATTTGATTTTATGTAGGTATGTTATGTAGATTGGGTTTCTCCAATTTGGAAAAATCACATGCAAAATTGGTAAAATATATCTAATCATGTAACTATGGATGAGATAAACTTAGGTTTCACTCTGTAATAGGGCTCTCCAGGGAAAGAAGACACATACACACACACTCATACACACACACACACACACACACACACACATACACACACACACACGTGTGTGTATATATGGTTCTGCTGTGTGTGTATGTGTGTGTGTGTGTGTGTGTAAACACACACACATATAAGTTCTGTTTCTCTGGAGAAGATGTGTATATATTTGTGTGTGTGTGTGTGTGTGTGTGTGTGTGTGTGTATAGAAAGAGAGAGACTACGAGAAATTGGCTCATGTAATTATGGAGGCTAAATCCCACCATCTGCCATCTGCAATCTGCAAACTGAAAATCCAGAAAAGTCAGTGGTATCATTCAGTCAGAATCTGAAGACCTGAGAACGAGGAGGAGATGACAGTATAAACCCCAGCCCAAGGGAAGGAGCAGATAAGATGGGATGTTCCAGCTCGAAAGTAAGGCAGGAGAAAAAGGGTGAATTCTTCCTTCCTCTGCCTTTTCAGATCCTCAGTGGATTGGAAGATGCCCACCAGCAACGGGGAGGGCAATCTACATTACTGAAAACATATCATTTTCAAAAGATAGTTTAAAGCAAATAAAAGGAAGTGCTGCAGTTAACTCTAGATCAGAGTTGGCCAACTTTTTTTTTAAATGAAAAATCAGATAAAAATATTTTAGGCTTTGTGAACCATAGGATCTCTGTTAGAAGTCCTTTGTCATTGTAGCATGAAAGCAGAGATCAACAATACATAAAGAAATAAGGCTGTGTTCAATAAAACTTTATTTACAAAAACATGTGTGGGCCACTGATCTAGATTAACTAGAGTTATAGAGATAAGGAGATACTGATTATCCCAATCACAATGAAAACAAACGTGCAATCAGAATTCTCACACCCTAGATGTTTATTGAGCCCATCCCCGGGCAGTGATGGATTCAGGAGTGGACATATGACCTAACTCTGGCCGGTGAAACAAGACAGGGAGTATGGTTAGGGGCATCTGGGGAAAGTCTTGCCATTCCTAATGGGCAGCTGCTGTTCTGCCCCTTTTGAACCTTGCCTTGACTAGCTGTGACACCTGGAATCACTACAGCCACCAACCTGAGGATGAAGCCAACACTAAAGAAGGCAGAACCAAGAGATGGAAAGAGCCTAATCAACCAACACTGGAGCCTGCCCTACCTCTGGATTTCCTATGATGAAAGATGAATTCTATTTCACAAATGGGGCTTCTGTACATCGAACTGAAAGTATTCTAGTTGATTCAGTTATGTTTCCCCCAAGATTTCTTTTAGTTACAAATTTAATACTGAACCACTGACTCCTCCATGTAGGGAATTTCTTGTCTCTTTTAAAAGACATAATCACATTAGTTTATCTTTCCCTAAAAAAATCATTAGGGGGTTGAGATGGTCATATCAAATCAGAAACAAAGAAATAGTATTTTCCAGTTATTCTTTGGCTTTTATTCTCCTCCCACAAGGCAAATACCCAAAAGCACCAGCCCTGCTTTTGAAGCAGATTCCTTTTAGGCTCTTTCTCTGACTCAACATAGCAGTCACTGTTGACCACCCACCTTGCAGCCATTCTATCCACTAATCTTCCCTTTGATCAGAAACTTGATTTTGTTCAGCTATCAGGAGACCACATAGTTTAGAAAAGGGTGGACCTTCCCCCAGACCTATAGAGGATGATAGTTAATCTAATCCAATCCTGGAAATTCCATTTTCCTTGCCAGCGAATGATTTAGGAATGAGCATGTCTGTATTTCTGAATAGTGAGTGTGGAAGAGAAAAACTCAGTTTTACAAAGGGATACAAGGAAGCATTTTATAGTTGTGAAGTTGACTCTTGAACAGTGGGTTGGGGGGAGAGGAGCTAGGGGCAGCAACACTCTGGGCAGTTGAAAATCCATGTATAAGTTTTGAATTCCCCCACCCCCTGCCCAAACTGAACTACTAAATAGCCTACTGTTTATTTTTTCTTTTTTTTCTTATATCTTCTTTTTTTTCAGTTTTATTTATTTTTGAAAGAGAGAGAGAGAGAGCACTTGTGCCAGGAGGGCAGAGAGAGAGAGAGAGAGAGAGGGAGAGAGAAAATCCCAAGCAAGCTCTGCACTGTCAGCACAGAGCCTGGCGCGGGGCTCGAACCCACAAACCATGAGATCATGACCCGAGCTAAAGTCGGAAGCTTAGCTGACTGAACCACCCAGGCATCCCTAATAGCCTACTGTTGACCAGAAGCTTTATAGAGAACATAAACAGTCGATTAACACATATTTTGTATGTTCTATGTATTATACACTGTATTCTTACCATAAAGTAAGCTAGAGAAAAGACAATGTTATTAAATCATTAGGAAGAGAAAATACATTTACAGTACTATACTGTATTTATATAGTTAAAAAAAAATCCGTGTATAAGTGGACCTGTGCAGTTTAAACTGTGATTTTCAAGGGTCAACTGTCTTGAATCTGCAGCAGCCCCCTTGCAAGCCTGTGATCAGAAGCCAACATGGTGAGCAAAGAGTAGCAAAAGATTAAAGAGAACCTGGATCCTTAGTGATGGCAATGAGCCACTGCCTTCACCAAACCTGGAATCACCCTCCCTCAGGTTTTCCACGTTTTTGGTGCCAATTGAATTGATCTTCTGTTAAGTGCTGCAGAAACCACACCAACTGGAACACTCACTAATAATTTGCCTTGGGCAGACTGCATCGGGTTCCTGAACTTGTCTTAACTGGTTACGAAGAAACAGCATGATGCTTGCACTATACTGATCTAATATATATACTATACATTGGTAAATGATTTTATGGAACCTATGAAGACAGTATGACTCTGGAATTATTTTAAAATATTAGCCAAGCCTAATGAATAAGCCAGGATGGTTTATACTTCTAGGACAAATTCAAATTTGTATATACTTTAGATTATAGGCTATCAAATCATTCACATTAAGGTTTGTACCAGGAATCATATTTTTTTAAGTTTAGTTATTCATTTTGAGAGAGACAGAAAGAGTGAGAGAGAAAGTAACAGAGATGGGCAGAAGGAGAAAGGGAGAGAAAGAATCCCAAGCTCCCCTATCAGGAATCATATTAAAATACTCTGGTCTCCTGAGGTGCCTGGGTGGCTCAGTCAGTTCAGCTTCAGACTCTTGATCTCAGCTCTGGTCATGAGCTCACAGTTGGGTCACATGGGATCAGGCTCCCTGGGCTGTCAGCTAGGAGCCTGCTTGGGATTCTCTCTCTCTCTCTCTCTCTCTCTCTCTCTCTCTCTCTTTCTCTCTGTTCCTCCCTCGTGCATGCACACTTGCTCTCTCTCTCAAAATAAATAAATAAAACTTAAAAAATAAATGAAAACATCTTCTCTAATGCTGTATCTGTCAAATTCTTGTTTTTATTCTTTTTCTTTCAACACATTTTAGAGTTCCCAAAATGTGGTGATGATGACTTTATATTGCATTGTCACAAAGAATGATAAAAATAATTATTACCTCATTAGTATAAAGAATACAGAAAATCATCATTCTCTATAATACCCTAAGGAATGACAAACTGTCTACATTTCCTTTAGTGGCAATTCATGGAAATTAAAAAGAATGTGGTATGTTGTTATTATTTTATTTAATTCTTCAGTGAAACATTCTGGAGAGTGAAGCAAAAATAATCCCACACTTTTATTTTTTATTTTTTTTAATATGAAATTTATTGTCAAATTGGTTCCCATACAACACCCAGTGCTCATCCCAACAGGATAATCACACACTTTTAGTGCTAAATAGAATAATTTGTAATGACCAAGATGATATAAAAATACCATTTCTCTTGCTCCGTATTCTTAGCTTTAAGAAAAACTTTTTCTAGAAGGGATTAGCATAAAAATGAGGTGGAAGGCTTAGCTGTGGAATCAGACAAACCTAAGGTCAAGACCTGGATCTTTCACCTACTACTAGCTCCATTCAGGGCTTCTCATATGTAAATGGATGATTAGCCCAATCCTTCCATTTTAAGGTTTTTGCAGGGATTAAGCGAACAGGCAGAAAGAGTACCCACAATAGAGAAAGTGTTCAATAAATGGTTCCTCCTTCTCTTCCACGTTATTATTATCTAGCTAGAGAGAAAGCTGCCCAAGTGCAAAAGCACCACATTCAGGTCACTTTTCACTTCCTAGTCCTGTGATGAGCTTCCTGGGGTCGGGTGGAGGGGAAAGGGGCTTTGTATTATCCTCCCAATCTTCAGCCATTGTCTGTACCCGTCCTGGACGGGATTGGAAAACAAAAGAGGGCGGACTGCAGGCAAATAGCATGGGGAGCTTTATGGGAAAGGGGAAAATTTATAAAAAGGGGGAAGCAAAGAATGCAGAAGGCAAGTTGCTGCTTCACAATTTATCTTCAGGAATCCTTCATCTCCCTTCACACAGCAGCCAGGAGCAAATCGAATTTAATAAGTTGAATCAAATCCTTAAGGCAGAAAGGCAACGTACTTTCAAAGGAAGTCCATGATGATCTCTTTTGAAAATACTCTTGCAATCTCTTGAATTTATCCATTTTACAAACTTGGAAGTTTTGTATATTGATTTTCAATTTTGACATAGATATGACTTTGTAGGGGATTTTAGAACAAATAGGAATCTAAGGAACAAACTGATGGTTGGTAGAGGGGAGCAGGGGGATGGGCCGAATGGGGAAATAGAATGGGAGGTACAGGCTTCCAGTTTTGGAACCAATAAGCCAGGGGGATAAAAGGTACAACGTGTTGGGTAGAGTCAATGCTATTGTAATAGCGTTGTATGGTGACAGATGACAGCTATACTTGTGACCGGAGCATAACGTGTAGACTTGTGCAATCACTATGTCTCACGCTTGAAACTAATGTAACATTGCGTGTCATCTATATTTCAATTTAAAACAAGAGAATAAACAGAAATCTGAAATGGAACTCAATAGAAAGGCAATTAAAATGAGGTTGCATTACCAGAGGCTTTTTCAATTTTAGCTTTAAAAAAAAAAAAAGGCTTATTGACTGCTTAGAACTTGCCAGGCAGGGTCTGAGCACTTCATACATATGCAGCACTTCCTCACAACCTCTCTGCAAGGTGGGTGATGTTGTCTGAGACACAGGGAAGCTAGGACATAACTACCATGCATCCTTGTCCCCTTCACTTTTGTTTTATACAGATAGAGAAACTGAAGTCATTTATTCTCTCCCACTTTTAAAGCAAGTCGGGCTTTGAGGAAAATAAGGGAACCTCGCCATCTGGTGGCTGCTCATGGCATGTGACGATAAGGTGACCCCATTCAGCTGTCCAGGAGATAGGAGGTGAGAAGGCCTCCCCTTTGCTACTCAAACCTGCGGAGGCACCTCTCAAACAGCTGAGCTGGCCTCTCCTGAAGGGTCACTGTCTTTAAAAATCCCATGCTCTGCCCAGATCCTTCCTAATAAAAACTGAAGTAACACTATTTTTTTTCTACTCTTCAAGTGAGGAGGTTTCATGAGACATGGTCTGGCAACAATGGGCCAGAAGTCCCCTGATCTTATTTCATTAAAAACAACAACAACAACAGCAACAACAACACAGACATTCAGTGTCCATGCCTTCTAGAAAGGGATTCACAGTTGGCCAGAAAATTGTTATTTGAAAATATCCACTTCATAGTTGCCTCCTGTATCTTGGGCTTTACAGTAGAGAAGGGGACACATAGGCCTCCCTTGTTTTAAATAAGTCATGGAATTAAAATGTTGCATGTAAATTGAATATTTGAGTTTCCAACCATAACGATTATCTGGGCACGTTGTTTTCTTTTCTTTTCTTTTTTTAAAAAATTAATGTTTATTTATTTTTAGAGGGAGAGAGAGAGAAAGAGAGCATGAGTGGGGGAGGAACAGAGAGAGGGAGACACAGAATTCGAAGCAGGCTCCAGGCTCTGAGCTGTCAGCACAGAGCCCAATGCGGGGCTTGAATTCATGGGCCATGAGATCATGACCTGAGTTGAGGTCATATGCTCAACCTATTGAGCCACCGAGGTGCCCCTGGGGACATTGTTTTCTTAAACACTTAATTCATAAATCACAGCTTTTGAAATTTGGGTTTCTCAACTCTAGATAGGTTCTGTTCATGATTTTCTATCAGATGTGTGCCCATCTAGCTATATCAGAATCACTTGGGGATCTTAAAAAACCAAAACAAAAAGATCCCAGACCTTTTCCCAGGCATTCTGATTTGGCCCCCAGCACCTGCATTTTTAGATGCTCCTCAGGAGTTACTGAAGGACAGTGAGCTTAGGGAACCACTGCTCCTACACCACTTTGCTGACCATAGTAAAGAACGTTGGTGGAAAACACACAAATTAGATACTCTTTCCAACCATCAGGTTGGCAAAACAGAAGAATTGTTACTATCCCCTTCCAATGACGCTATGGAAACAGCTATTCTCATTTCCTGCTGCTGTGAGAGTGAGCTGTGACCAAAGTTGAAGAAAGCAATCAGACATTATTTGTAACATCTAAAATGTTAAATCGGCCTAGCAATCCCAATTTAGGACCCAAAGGCCAAAAAAGGATCAAGGCCAAAAAAGTTTATCATAGCGTTATTTGTAGTGATTAACTAGGAACACGCTGATGGTAGAATAAATTAGGATTTAGTCATTCAGTGAGGTATTATGCAGTATTTTAAAAAAAATCAATTAGACGCGAATGTTGGAAAGCGGTCTAAATACTATTAAAGAGTTGCTGAGTTTTATACACACAAGTGCGTGTATAAAAGAAAAAAATTAATAAAGCTGTAATATTAGTTATATATACTTGTGTGAGAAGGGAGAAAGATGTGAAAGCACACATCATTTTAACATTAGATTCTTCATGGTGGGAAGAAAGTGGTGGAATCATTGATTTTTAACTTGTTCCTCATATATTTCCACATTTCATTCATCATAAACATCATGAATTTCTTTTGGAATTTCAAAGACCCCATAGATTTTTTGTTTTTAAACATGTTGTTGGACCAAAGAGTAGTGTATTCTCTTCCAAAATCTCTCCTTTGGCGTGATTATCAATACCACTGAGATAAAGCTTAATTTATAAAATATTAGTAATACATGTTCAAGACGTAAAGAATAATACTAAAGAGAACCAAGGCTGTGCGCCCACATCCAGATTCAGAAACAGAGCATTACCCTGTCCTTTGATGCTTTCTGGAGACCCTCAACACTCGCATCCCCTCCCTCCATCCTGGAATTATGCCTTTTTCATACTGGTGATTTTCATTATAAATTCATACACATGTATCCTACACAATATATAGGTGGCTGAGTAATAGTCTATTGTGTGTATAGGCCACATTTTGCTTATTCATTCACCTGGATAAAAATGGATATTTGGGTTGTTTCTTCTTTTGTGAACAGTGCTCCTATGAACATGTGTGTACAAGCATTTGTTTAAGTATCTGTTTTCATTTCTCCCGGAGTTACACTTGGGAGGGGAACCGCAGGGTCATATGGCAAGTCTATGTTTAACTTTTTGAGGAACAACCAAGTTGTTTTCCACAGCAGCTGCACCATTTTACATCCCTGCCAGCAGCAACGTATGATGGTGCCAATTTCTCCACACCCTTACCAGCGTTTCTTATCGTGTGTAGTTGTTGTTGTTGTTGTTGTAGAGTAACCATCCCACTGAGTACAAAGTGACATCTCATTGCGGTTTTGGCCTTTATCCAGTTTTTAATTGTGTTGTCTTTTTGTTGTTAAATTGTAAGAGTTCTTTACATATTGCAGATATGAGTCCCTTATCAGATATATGATTTGCAAATATTTTCTCACATTCTGTACACTGGCTTTTCACTTTCTTGATGTCTTGTCACTTTATAGACAATATTCTTTGATGTACAAGAGTTTTTAATTTTAAGTCCACTTTCTCTATTTTTTTTCTTCTCTTGCTCACGCTGTTAGTATATATCTAAAGTCCATTGCCAAATATAAGGTCATGAAAATTCACTGATATTTTTTTTTCTGAGTTTAGTAGTTTTGCTTTTACATATAGGTCTATAATCCATTAGGAAAAATTTTTAAATGTTTATTTTTGAGAGAGAGAAAGAGAGACAGAATGTGGGTGGGGCAGGAGCAGAGAGAGGGAGACAGAATCCAAGGCAGGCTCCAGGCTCTGAGCTGTCAGCACAGAGCCTGATGCATGGCTTGAACCCATGAACTGTGAGATCATGACCTGAGCTGCAGTCAGACGCTTAACACACTGAGCCACGCAAGCGCCCCCATTTTGAATGATTCTTTTATATATTGTGAGGTAGAATCCAACTTCATCCTTTTGCATGTGGATGCCCAACTGTTCTAGCACCATTTATTGAAGAGACTATGCTTTCTTCCATTGAAGGGCATTGGTATCCTTGTCAAAAATCAATTGGATAAAGATGTGTGGGCTTATTACTAGACTCTCAATTTTATTCCACTGTCCTGTCTATCCTTATGCCAGTGCCACACTGTTTTTGATTACTGTAGTTTTGTAATATACTTTGCAGTTAGGAAGTGTGATGCCTCCAGATTTGTTGTTCTTGCTCAAACTTGCTTTGGCTATTCAGGGTCTTCTATGTGTATGAAATTTTAGATTTTTTTTTCTATTTCTGTGAAGAATGCATCAAGATTTTGGCAGAGGTTACATCAAATCTGTAGATCACTTAGCACAATAGAAGCATTTTAACAATATTAATTCTTCCAATCCATGAACACAGAATATCTTTCTATTTAACTGTGTCCTCTTTGATTTCCTTCATCTTCATGCTGCAGTATAGAAATCTTTCATCTCTTTGGTTAAGTTTATTTCTCGTTATTTTATTCTTTTTGTTACTATTGTAAATGTAATCATTTTCTTAATTTCCTCTTTGGATAGTTTGTTTGTGTATAGAAATGTGACTTAATTTTCTTTTTTTAAAAAATTTTTTTTTCAATGTTTATTTATTTTTGGGACAGAGAGAGACAGAGCATGAACGGGGGAGGGGCAGAGAGAGAGGGAGACACAGAATTGGAAACAGGCTCCAGGCTCTGAGCCATCAGCCCAGAGCCTGACGCGGGGCTCGAACTCACGGACCGCGAGATCGTGACCTGGCTGAAGTCGGACGCTTAACCGACTGCGCCACCCAGGCGCCCCTTAATTTTCTAAGTTGATTTTGTATCCCACAACTTTACTGAACTCATTTTATTAGTTCCAACAAATTTTTTGCTGTTGTTGAATCTTTAGGGGTTTCTACATATATGATAATATTACCTGCACAGATAATTTTCTTTCTTTCTTTCCAATTTGGATGCCTTTTACTTATTTATCTTCTCTAATTGCTCTGGCTAAGACTTTCTATACTCTGTTGAATAGAAGTGGTAAGAACATGCCTCATTGCCTGGTACTGGATATTAGAGGGAAAGCTTTCAGTTTTCCCCCCATGGATTATTTTGTGTCTATTGACACAAAAAACCATGTTTTGGTTTTTTCCCATTTTGTTAATATGGTGTCTCACATTGATTGGTTTATGGATGTTGAAGCATTCTTGTAATGATTTAATTGTTGTTGAATTCAGTTTATTAGTATTTTGTTGAGTTTTGAATCTGTATTTGTCAGGAATATTGGCTTGTAGTTTTTTTCCTTATGGTATCTTTCTCTGGTGTTGTTATTAGGGTGGTAGTGGCCTCATAAAAGGAGTTTGGAGTGGGCCCATAAAAGGAGTACCTCATAAAAGCTAGTGGCCTCATAAAAGGAGTTTTCCCTTTTCTCTTTTTAAAAGAGATTAAGAAGGATTGGAATTCTTTTTTTTGTAATTTGTTTTGTATTTATATTTATTTATTTATTTATTTATTTATTTATTTATTTATTGTCAAGTTAGCTAGGCTTCAGGAGTAGATTCCTGTGATTCATCACTTGTGTACAACATCTGGTGCTCATCCCAACAAGTGCTCTCCTCAATGTCCATCACCCATTTTCCCCACCCCTCAAACCCCCGTCCCCATCAACCTTCAGTCTCTTCTCTGTATTTAAATGTCTCTTATGGTTTGCCTCCCTCACTGTTTGTATCTTATTTTTCCTTCCCTTCCCCTATGGTCTTCTGTTAAGTTTCTCAAATTCCACATATGAATGAAATCATAGGGATATCTGTCTTTCTCTGACTGACTTATTTCACTTACCATAATACCTTCCAGTTCCATCTATGTTGTTGCAAATGTCAGGATTTCATTCTTATTGCCAAGTAGTATTTCATTGTATATATATACCACATCTTCTTTATCCATTCATCAGTTGATTTTCCATATTTTTGCTGTTGTTGATAGTGCTGCTATAAACATTGACTTACATGTGCCTCTATGAATCAGCACTCTTGTAACCCTTGGATAAATTCCTAGTAGTGCTATTGCTGCATTATGGGGTAGTTCTGTTTTTAATTTTTTGAGGAACCTCCATACTGTTTTCCCAGAGCAGCTGCACCAGTTTGCATTCCCACCAACAGTGCAAGAGGGTTCCCCTTTCTCCACATCCTCGCCAACATCTGTTGCTTCCTGAGTTATTAATTTTAGCCACTGTGACTGGTGTGAGGTGGTATCTCAATGTGGTTTTAATTTGTATTTCCCTGTTAATGAGCTATGTTGAATATCTGGATATCTTCTTTGGAAAAGTGTCTATTCATGTCTTTTGCCCAGTGGTAGAAATCCCACTTGGTTGTGGTGAATAATTTTTTCAATGTATTGTTGGATCGTGTTGGCTAATATCTTGTTGAGGATTTTTGCATCCATGTTCATCAGGGAAATTGGTCTATAGTTCTCCTTTTTAGTGGGGTCTCTGTCTGGTTTTGAAATCAAGGTAATGCTGGCTAATAGAAACAGTTTGGAAGTTTTCCTTCCATTTCTATTTTTTGGAACAGCTTCAAGAGAATAGGTGTTAACTCTTTCTTAAATGTTTGGTAGAATTCCCCTGGAAAGCCATCTGGCCCTGGACTCTTGTGTTTTGGCAAATTTTTGATAACTAATTCCATTTATTTACTGGTTATGGGTCTGCTCAAATTTTCTATTTCTTCCTGTTTCAGTTTTGGTAGTGTATATGTTTCTAGGATTTGTCCATTTCTTCCAGATTGCCCATTTTATTGGCATATAATTGTTCATAATATTCTCTTATTCTTGTTTTTATTTCTGCTGTGTTGGTTGTGATTTCTCCTCTTTCATTCTTGATTTATTTGGGTCCTTTCCTCTTTCTTTTTGATCAAACTGGCTAGTGGTTTATCAATTTTGTTAATTCTTTCAAAGAACCAACTTCTGGTTTCATTGATCTGTTCTCATGGGTTTTTTTTTTTTTTTTTTTGGTTTCGACAGCATTAATTTCTGCTCTAATCTTTATTATTTCCTGTCTTCTGCTGGTTTGGGGTTTTATTTGCTGTTCTTTTTCCAGCTCCTTAAGGCATAAGGTTAGGTTGTGTACCTGAGATCTTTCTTCCTTCTTTAGGAAGATCTGAATTGCTATATACTTTCCTCTTATGACCACCTTTGCTGCATCCCAGAGGTTTTGGGTTGTAGTGCTATCATTTTCATCGACTTCCATATACTTTTTAATTTCCTCTTTAACTGCTTGGTTGGTCCATTAATTCTTTGGTAGGGTGTTGTTTAGTCTTCAAGTATTTGTTACCTTTCCAAATTTTTTCTTGTGGTTGATTTCAAGTTTCATAACATTGTGGTCTGAAAATATGCACGGTATGATCTCGATCTTTTTGTACTTACTTAGGGCTGATTTGTGTCCCAGTATGTAGTCTATTCTGGAGAACGTTCCATGTGCACTGAAGAAGAATGTATATTCTGCTGCTTTAGGATGAAATATTCTGAATATATCTGTTAAGTCCATCTGGTCCAGTGTGTCACTCAAAGCCATTGTTTCCTTGTTGATTTTTTGATTAGATGATCTGTCCATTGCTGTGAGTGGGGTGTTGAAATCTTCTACTATTATGGTATTACTATTGATGAGTTTAAAAGTGGGTCTCTTGTAAACAGCATGTAGATGGATCTTGTTTTCTTATCCATTCTGTTACCCTATGTCTTTTGATTGGAGCATTGAGTCCATTGACATTTAGAGTGAGTACTGAAAGACATGAATTTACTGCCATTATGTTGCTTGTAGAGTTGGAGTTTCTGGTGTTGTTCTCTGGTCCTTTCTAATGTTTGTTGCTTTTGGTATATATATATATATATATATATATATATATATATATATATATTTATTCATCATTTCTCCCCTCAGAGAGTCCCCCTTAAAATTTCTTGCAGGGCTGGTTAAGTGGTCATGAACTCTAATTTTTGTCTGGGAAACTTTTTATCTCTCCTTCTACTTTGAATGACAGTCTTGCTGGATTAAGAATTCTTGGCTGCATGTTTTTTCTGATTCAGCACATTGAATATATCCTGCCACTCCTTTCTGGCCTTCCAAGTTTCTGTAGATAGGTCTGCTGCAAACCTGATCTGTCTTCCCTTGTAGGTTAAGGACTTTTTTTTCCCTTGCTCGTTTCATGATTCTCTCCTTGCCTGAGTATTTTGTGAATTTGACTATGATATGGCTTGTTGATGGTCAGTTTTTGTTGAATCCAATGGGGTCCTCTGTTCTTCCTGGATTTTGATGTCTCTGTCTTTCCCCAGGTTAAGAAAATTTTCCACTATGATTTGCTTACATAACCCTCTACCCCTATTTCTCTCTCTTCCTCTTCTGGGACCCCTATGATTCTGATGTTGTTCCTTTTTAATGAGTCACTGATTTCTCTAAGTGTTAAATCATGCTCTTTTGCCTTCATCTCCATCTTTTTTTCTGCTTCATTATTCTCCATAAGTTTGTCCTCTATATCGCTGATTCTCTATTCTGCCTCATCCATCCTTGCTGCCACTGTATCCATCTGTGATTGCAGCTCAGTTATAGCATTTTTTATTTCATCCTGACTAGTTTTTACTTCTTTTATCTCCACAGAAAGGGATTCTAATCTATTTTTGGCTCCAGCTAGTATTCTCCTTATCATGATTCTAAATTCTCATTTAGACATCTTGCTTGTATCTGTGTTGGTGAAGTCCCTGGCTGTTGTTTCTTCCTGCTCTTTATTTTGGGGTGAATTTTTCATTTTGTCATTTTGAAAGGAGAAAAGGAATTAATGAGGTAGAAAAATTAAAATTAAAAAAATAAAATTAAGAAAATATTAAAATTAAAAAATTAAGAACACACACACACTAGAATAAATGATGCTAAATCCTAGGTGTTTTTGGTCTGGGTTTGAAAGTGTCTTGATAGATTAGTGAAAAAAAGGGGAAAAGAAAAAAACAAAAACAAAAGAAAGGAAATCATTTGAAAATTTGAAAAAAATGAATACATTGAAGTATACTAAAATGCAATGATGGAAGTAAAATAGACTTTGTAAAAATTTACACAAAAGTAAAAAATATAGGAGAAGAAAATATTTTTAATGAAAATTGAAAATAAAAATGAATTTTTTCTCTTTCTGTATTCAAGAAAAAGGAAAAGAAAGAAAGAAAGAAAGAAAGAAAGAAAGAAAAAGAAAGAAAGAAAACTGAATAGATGGACTGGCTAACAGACTGAAATACAACTGAAATTACTTCATTTTCCCTTAGAAGTCAAACTATGAAGTGCTTTATAGTCCATAAACTAAGCTGGCAGTGAGACTTGTGTTCCTGAAGAGTGAGGTTGGCCCAGTTGAGCAGGTCTTAGTGTAATGGCTCCGTTCTCCACTAGATGGTGCTACTAGCCTACTGGGGTGGATTGTTGTGGCACTTGTAGGTGTGTATGCGCATGCGCAGGAATGGTGAAAATGGCGTCACCCAGCTACCCAGTCTCTGGTATCGGAAGTCTCTTCTCCCCAATCAACAATCGCGCACCGTCCTTCCTCTTTGGCTTCCGTCCACTCCCTGCTTCCACACTGTCGTGATCAAGCCCCAGGCAGCACCTCCCTCCCGAGTTTTATCTCAGATGTGGCTGCCTTCTCCGGCCCCCCACTTCTGAGTGACTGTGGCTTTGACCCTCTCTGCCTCTCTGTGGAGGGTCTCACTGAGCAATGGCCAGGTGCTGGCTGCACCCAGGAATGCTTGTGGGACTGTGCTGCTGCTGATGCCCAGAGAGTGCGGTCAGTTGCCATCCTGCTCCCAAAAATGTTCGCGAGATAGTGTAGCAGCAGCTTCTCAGGGATTACGGAAAATCACAATACACATCTGACACCAGGCTTCACCCCCAACAAACTTGTTCCAGCACCAGCAAATGTGGCCATTCTCTGGGGTCTGCTGGCCCAGGTGGCCTCACAAGCCTCTACCAAATGTCCTTCCAGCTGTGGAATTGCTTCTCCCTGTGTGGCCTGAGAAACTCCCAGACCCCACTCTGCTCCTGGGGATTCGCCCTTTCCACCAGAGCACTGCCAGGTATCAGACTCTGAGCTTTCCCTGTTTAGAGTCTTAATGGAATTTAAACCCTCTCCTTTCTCCTTTCTCCCTTTTTAGTTCAGTCCCTGCGGCTGTTTCCAATTTTCCACTTTCTCTCCAGCTGCTTTTGGGGAGGGATGCTTTTCCTGTATTTTGACTCCCCCCATCTCTGTCATTTCCAGATGCAAAAGTGGCTCCCTGCCCTCTGCAGCTTCTCTCTCCCCAAGTTCACCTCTCCATGCCACATACCTGCTGAATTCTGTGGTTCAGGTTGTGCAGATTGTTGTGTTAATCTTCAGATCAGTTTTCTAGGTGTGTAGGATGGTTTAGTGTTGGTTTGGCTGTATTTCATGGACGTGAGACACACAAAAAACTTCCATGCTGTTCTGCAATCTCCCTAAGTGTTCTATCCATTGTTGTAAATGGGATATTGAAGTCCATCCCTATTATTATATCATTGTCAATTTCTCCCTTCAGATCTGTCAGAATTTGCTTATATTATATGTAGGTGTTCTGATGTTGAATGTGTATATATTTATAATTGTTATATCTTCCTGGTGAGTGGAACTTTTAGCATTATATATGACCTTGTCTCTAGAGACAATTTTTTACTTAGAGTCTATTTTGTTTTATGTAAGTGTAGCCACTCGTGTTTTTGTGGGGTTACTATGTACATGGAATATTCTTCCATCCCTTCATTTTCAGTCTATGTGTGTCTTTTTATTTAAAGGTAATCTCTCATAGACAGCATATTGCTGGGTCTTATTTTTTAAATTTATTCATCCACTCTATGCCTTTTGATTGGAGAATGTCTTATTTGATCTAGGCTGCTCTAACAAAATGCCACAGACTAGATGACTTATAAACAACAGAAACTTATTACCACAGTTCTGGAGGTTTGAAGTCAGCATAAGAGCGCCAGTATGGTCTTGTGAGGACCTCTTCTATTCTAAGCCTTCTCACTGTGTCCTTAAATGACAGAAGGAGCAAGGAGCCTCTCTCAGGTCTTTTTTATGAGGGCATTAACCTCATCCATAAAAGTGGAGCCCTCATGACCTAATCACTTCCCAAAGACCCCAGCTCCTAACACTATCACATTGGGCATTAGAATTTCAACACATGAATTTTGGGAAGACACATTAAGACCATAGTATTCTGTCCCTGGTCCCCTAAAATTCATGTCCTTGTATGCAAAATTCATTCATTCCATCTCAATAGTTTTAAAAGGTGTTTTAAAAGGTTTTTAACTTGGGGCGCTTGGGTGGCTCAGTCGGTTAAGCGTCCGACTTCGGCTCAGGTCATGATCTTGAGGTTCGTGGGTTCGAGTCCCGCATCAGGCTCTGTGCAGACAGCTCGGAGCCTGGAGCCTGCTTCAGATTCTGTGTCTCCCTCTCTCTCTGACCCTCCCCCGTTCATGCTCTCTCTCTCTGTCCTAAAAATAAATAAACATTAAAAAAAATAAATAAAATTTAAAAAATAATAAAAGGTTTTAAACTTATTCTAGCATCTCTAGCAATTCAAAAGTCTAAAGTTAAAAGTCTCATACAAATACCTTCTAAATCAGATATGGATTAGGCTTAAGGTACAATTCATTCTGAGGCAAATTGCTTTCCAGCTGTGAATATGCAAAATAAAACAAGTCATGTGCTTCCAAAATACAATGGACTAGGCATAAAGTAAACTCCCCATTCCAAAAAAGAGAAATAGGAAAGAAAGAGGTGGTCAAGCAAGTCTAAACCCAATAGGGCAAACATCAAATCTTAAGGCTTAAATAATCTCTAATTAGATGCTCTGCCCACCAGGTCCAGTGGGGTGGAGATGGCATCTTTTGGGGACATTCGGGTATCCTTGCCCCCATGGCTTTTCTGAGGCATCCCAGATGGCAGCTCTCATGGGTTGGATTTGCATACCTGCAGCTTTCCCTGTGTGAAATTGCACACTGGTGGCTCTACTGGCATGGGATTGTGGGAGCATGACTCCACTAGGCATTTCCTTAGCAGGGAGCTCTCTGCATTGAGCTTGCCCTCTCTGTGGTCTTCTATCTGGTTTGTATGCCCACAGTTCTGGGTGGGTCCATTCTCTGAAATATAGGTGGAGGGAGACACACCCCATCACTCTGTTGGGTAAGGGTCAGCCCTCTATGGCTTTGGGAGGCCTGATCCTATAGCTGTGGGTGGCACCACTCTTACAGCTGTGAGCAGGAATTGTCTGGTCTGCTGAAACCCAAGGGATAGATTTCCTCTTTTTAATACCAAGGCAGCAGCCTTAATGATCTCTGAATCATTTGGGAGGGGGGGTCCTTCTTCTCTTATCTTGAAGAATACTGTGTATTCATAGCTTAATTGCTCTATGGTCCCATCCTATAAAATCTAAGAAGTCTCACAACTTTTCTTCATTCCATTTTATCTCTTTCCCCTTCAGTCAAATTGGCTGTTTTCCTTCTAGGGTGATTGTTGTTTCTATTCACATGTTCAATCATATTGATAGGGTAGTTTAATCCGATATATTTAAAAGATGCCATTTATTTGTTTTCTGTATGTCTTATGGCTTTTGGTTCTTTACTTCCTCCATTATTGCCTTCCTTTGTGTTCAGTTAAAATTTTATGGTGTCTTGTTTTGATTCCCTTCTCATTTTGTTTTATGTATATTCTATAGAGATTTTCTTTGTTGTTACCATAGGGATTATATTTGACATCCTAGAATTATAACAATCTAATTTGATTTGATACCAACTTCACCTGCATACAAAATTTACTCCTTTACAGCTCTGTCACCCTACTACTTCATGTTATTGGTATTACAAATTACATCTTTATATGTCTTGTACCCATTAACAGATTTATGATTGTCTTATGCATCTGACTTTAAATAGTATAGAAAATAAAAATGAGTTTTACAAACTAAAATTATAATCATAATGGCTTTTATATTTTATCATGTATTTTCCTTTACTAAAGATATTTATATGTTCATATGGCCTCAAATTACTGTATAGTGTCCTTTTACTTCAACCTGAAGCATTCCCTTTAGCATTTCTGGGAGGGCAGGTATAGTGGTAATGCACTTCCTCAGCTTTTTTTTTTTACCTAGGAATGTCTTAATTTCTCCCTCATTTTTGAAGGACAGTTTTGCTGGATATAGAATTCTCAGTTGACATTTTGGCTTTTAGCATTTTAAATACATCATCCCATCATCTGCTTGGCCCCTACTATTTCTGCTGGGAAATTGACTCATGATATTATTGAGAATCTCTTCTGTGTGACAAGTCACTCTTACTGCTTTCAAAATTCTCTCTTTGTCTTTGACAGTTTGATTTTAATGTGCCTTGATACGGGCCTCTTTATCTGGTTGGAGTTCATTGAGCTTCTCAGATTTGTAGATTCACATCTTTCCTGAAATTTGGGAAGTTTCTGGCCATTGTTTCTTCAAATAATCTCTTCACCCCTTTGTCTTAGTCTGTTCAGGCTGCTCTAACAAAATGTCGTAGCTTTTAAACAACAGAAAGTTATTTCTCACAATTCTGGGGGCTGGGAAATCCAAGATTCAGGTACCAGTAGATTTCATGTCTGGTGAGACCTCCCTACTTGGCTCATAGACAAAACCCTGTTAAACTAACCCTTACCTTCCTAGTCACTTCTCCATCCAATTAACTACCCTAACCCAAGCCCCTTTGCTTGGTCATGTTTTTACAATTTACCACTCTTTGTCCAACTCATTTAAGTGTTCAACTCTAACTGCTTCTTTGGGTCTTCATTTATCTTGTGAAAGCTCCCATGTATATTTAAGAAAAATGATAATAATTAAAACTGGTTTCTTTTTTTTCCTGTTAATCTATCTTATGTCAGTTTAATTCCTAAGCCTAGCTGGAGACCTTAAGAGGGTAGAAATTTTGCCTCCTCTACACTATCAAAAAAAATCTAAAACATTGTGTGTATGTTTGCAAGTATGTGTGTGTATAGTCATATGGCTTCCAGGCAGTTTCTAAATTCATAGGGAAAGTAAGAGCTAAGAATTGACCACGTTATTTTGTGTGTGTGTGTGTGTGTGTGTGTGTGTGTGTTTAGGTTTATTTATTTATTTTCAGAGAGAGAGAGAGAGAGAGAGAGAGAGCGAGAGCAAGTGCATGCAGGAATGGGGGAGGGGCAGAGAGAGGGCAAGATAACACCCCAAGCCATCTTGACACTGTCAGCATGGATTCCAATGTGGGGCTTGAACCCATGAATCATGAGATCTTGACCTGAGCCAAAACCAAGAGCCTGATGTCTATCCAACTGAGCTAGCTAGGATCCTTGCTTTTTAAAACTTTATTTATTTACTTTGAGAGAGAGGGGGGACCATGTTATTTTGAAACAGAGGACTAAAGAAGGTGAACATACATATTGGATATCTAGATTTGTAGTAAGGCAAATAGTAACCATTAAAGCTGGATGATATGATTGACAGGTGAATGAATAAACAAAATATGGTATATACACACAATGGAATATTATTCAGGCTTGAAAAGGAATAAAATTCTGGCACGTACTTCAATACAGATGAACGGAATATATTATGCTAAGTGAAATAAGGTAGACACAGAAGGGCAAATATTGTATAATTCTATTTACACGAAGTACCTAAAATAGACTCATAGAGAAAGAAAGCAGTATGGTGATTACCAGGGGCTGGGGGAAGGGATAATGAAGTTACTATCTAATGGGTACAAAGTTTTAGTTTGGGATGATGAAAATGTTCTAGAGATGTATAATATTGGTGGTTGTACCACAATGTGAATGTACTTGATGCTGCTGAATTGTATACTCAGAACGGTTCAAATGGTAAATTTTATGTATATTTTACCACATTTAAAAAAACCCAAATGATATGGATGTAAAAATGGACAACCAGATCAATAAGGGGGGGGGGGAAGGTAAGCATAGAAAGAGACCTTTCAGTGCTTGATATATGATAGAAGAAAAATTTAAATCAGTAGGGAAGAAAATAGACTCTCTCCAATGGACAGTAGTGGACAATCAGCTACTACTATGGCAATAGATAAAATTTCATCCTTATCTCACATCCCATATAAATTAGATTATAGTTGAATGATGCTATCAAACTATGAAAGGCCAGACCTTAAAGCTTTTAGAAAAAAATAGACAGCAGTATCTGCATAGTAGTGGTAGAAAAGATATCTTGGGCATAAAATGAAAATCTGTATTAGCTTTCTAGGGCTGTTGGACCAAAGTGCCACAAACTGAGTGGCTTTCAACAACAGAAATTTATTCTGTCACAGCTATGGAGTCCAGGAGTTCAAAATCAAGGTGTCAGGAAATTTCTGAGACTCTGGTCTCAGATCCTTCCTCTGAGACTGTGAGTAGAATCTTGCCTTGTCTCTCCCTAACTCCTGGCAATGGCCATTAATCCATGGTGCTCCTTATCTTGCAGTTATTCCAATCTCTGCCTCTGTTGTCACATGGAGTTCTCTCTGTGTGTCTATTTCTAAATTTCTTCCCTTGAATAAGCATACCAGTCTTATTGTATTAAAGATGCACACTATTTCACTATGGCCTCATCTTAACTTCTTGTATCTACAACAACCCTATTTCCAAATAAGGTCACATTCTGAGGTATTGGGGAATAGGACTTCAACATACCTTTTTTGGGAGACCCAATTCAACCCATAACAAAAGCATTAACTGTAAAGGAAAGGACTGATACATTTTATCATATTAAATACCAAAGTGAGCAATTAATTCACTTCTTCTGTAAGATACGTCAGATAAAAGATACCATGAAAAAGAAATTAGAAGTCCTACCCCCTCCCCCAAAATGTCCTTTTCCCCATTTTTAGTAATCTTGGTACCATAAAACTAATGCAAGTACTAGATCAACAAAAACCACACATTTTTAACATGTCATTTTTATTGAAAAAGTAACATTTTTAAAATTTAGTATAAAAATATAGAGTAAAAATTGATATTCTCTTTCATTTCTGAATTTTATATTCACAATCATTGCAGTTTTTTACTTTGAGTTTTAAATCTGCTTAAAAGTTCTTCTTTGAGGCACCTGTCTGGCTCAGTCAGTGGAGCCTATGACTCTTATCTTGGGGTTGTAAGTTTGAGGCCTTTGCTGGGTGTAGAGAGGACTTAAAAATTAAATCTTAAAAAAAAATTAAAAATAAAATAAAAAATAAAACCTCACTTTGAGGTTACTTTTTAAATTCCTTGAAATTTTTTCAGTGTAAGGGTTAAGGCAGGGGATATTTTTCATGTTTTCCCCCATATGATTAGCTATTCATTTACTCAGTCATTCATTTATTCACAAATACATTTTGTGTGGTTACTATATTCAGGTACTGTCCCAGGTACAGAGGTTACAGATATGAGCAGGACTAAATGTTCCCTGCTATCACAGCCTTATATTCTAGAGATAGGAAGCAGGCTTTAAAAAACAGAGTAACAAATAAGCCAATTTGTCAGTATGTAAGAACTTGACTAGTGCTATGGAAAATAGAGTACAAAGGGCCAGAAGTACCAGGTATCTGCAGCATGCTGTAAATTTAAATTTAAATGAGCCTTTTGAAAAAGCCCTATTTGATCAGACACATTTAAATGAACATTTGAGCACACAACCTGAAAGTGTAAATTAAGCTGTGTTTAGGATAATAATTAGAAGAGATTAGACAAATACGCCAACTAATTTTTTTCTCCAACTGGTTAGATTAAATGGCACAATGAACTATTTTGTGTCACAATTTTGGAAGATAAAAGCAATTGCTGTTCTGACAAAGGCAAAAAAATGATACAACCTTAAGGAGATGTATACTAGATAAGACATTTGGCAATGGAGAATAGGGTCGGGAGTGGGAATCAGATCTTTCTTTGACTCTTTTCTGCTGATTTACCTGTGTTTGTCATTTCCACTTTCCCATTTCTCCTCCTGCCCCCATGAGACCAAATTCCCTGATTTCTGATTGGCAGTTCACTCATCATAGAGTCCTTTATCAAAAATATTAGTGCTTTTGGCCAGTTTGACTTTTGGTAGGAAAAAGCACAAGCCATTCAGAAATAGCTCCTTATTTGGGCATCATAAATTTAGTTTGTTTTTTTAACAACACGATATTATTTCCACCAAATCCAGATGTATGAGATACCTCCTTTGACGTCATGCACAACACAAATTTCCTTCGCACATCGCATGTATAGGCAGAAGATTGCCTCCCAAGATCATGACCTTTTACTGGTTCCCCTTTCTCTTCCAACTTTGGGAATGGCAACTTGGAAGCAACCAAGGTGATATACTACTTAGAGATGGTCATTAATCTTCTGGAATCTTCACAAGAATAGATAATAAAGACAGATGTTTACAGGTACACAAGTGTTTGGTAACAGAATCTAGATTCCTGCTAACAAGCTGATATCAGGAAGAGCCCAAGGTCTTTTGGCAATTTCACTTTCTTCTTGGTTGCTTTCTTAGACTTGGTCACTTTCACAGATATTAGAAAACCGTGTGTTGTTTTGGTCTTTTGGTTGAGGCAGCTTTGCTCAGGCTTCCTTGCTTTGTTGTGACAAGCAATATTTGTTGAGAATACTGTTTTTCCTTTGTAGGTCATTTAGCCAATTAAAAAGGCCCCGAAAAAACTGGCTTCTTGGTCCATGTCAATCAATTGCTCATTATTTACAGAGACAAAAATTCTGTCATTTTCCTTCAGCTCAAATATCCCACCTTGATAGATGGAATAGAGTCCATATTCTGAATCCTTAGACCAACAACTATTTCTAGCACTTTTCATTAGCAGTATCGGGTCAGGATAACTTGTGTATTTGTAGATATATTGTACCATTTGTTTGTTTCTCTTTCTGTTCTGTTCTGTTTCCTCAGGTTCCTGAAATCTAAAGTATGTTTGGGAATAGATGTAATAAAACCCCCTCTGATGAATAACCAGCTCACCATTCCTCAAGTGCAAATTATTCAAGAATGAATGTCCTTTTCTTGATGACTCCCAGGAGTTTATTTTCTGACCCAAAGCTTTTTCATTCTTGGAACCTGGAGGAAGTTTAGAGAGAAAGAAAGTTTGTAGCAAAGGCAAGAAATATCTCAGTAGCCATGGCTAGCCAGTTTTTTGGTTGGGATTGTAAAGAATTTCAATCTAATATAAACCTTCTTGCTCCTTCAATCTTACAAGATTCTGAATTTCTTATAGAAATCTGGAGGCTACTGTATCATTGTGACCTGTTGTGAGTCCCTTTCTTTTCTGTGCCTCATCCACCACTTAACACTATATCTGCCAAACTTAGCTCTAAACTGTAGCACAGGGGATGATTAACTCAGATGGCAATCTGCGTGGGCAGAACTTCTGTCCCAAGCCCCTGCCTCCCTTCCTAGGCAGGTGAACTAAAATGAACAACACGCAACAAAACCAAAAGAAATATATCTGTTTCCTTAAGCCTGGATCTCAGAACTTATTGCTATTCCTTTGGATCACTTTGGGTTCCTTCTTGGTCTTTCTCAGCAATCCAGAGTCAAAGGCACCATTCAGACAGAAAGCATCTCTAGTACACAATAAGACAAGGCATAAGGTTTGGCAAAGAGGTCCAGATTTAAAGATCTTTAGACCCTTGGATCTTTAACTCCCAAAGACTTTAAATGAAAAAGGGCCCTACAAAATAGGATATTCCTTTCAACTTTGGGCTCATCTCCACGATTGGTGTAAAGTTTAGTTTTTCAACAGGGCAAAACAACTGTTGTATTTCTTGATAAATAGTAAACACTAACATTATAATAATGATCTCACTCATAGGCAGAACATGTCTCTCATTCACAAAACATGAGTTCAGGAATACCAAGAAGACAACTGCCCAGGAAAAAAAAAATGAAAAAAAATTCCAAATCTTTTCATTTTTAAGTGATACTTGAAATTTCTTTAACTTGAGATAAAACCTTTTGTAATAATAAAAGCAACTATTTATTAAGTACTTACAATACACAGGAATTTTGCCTGTGCTAATCTTCACTATTTTATGAGTTAAAGATTATCTCCACTTCATATATGAGGAAACTGAAGCTTTATTTGATTAGGTAATTTGCTCAAAACATATATCCAGGTAAAGAGGGGCTGGTATTCCAATGTGCGTATTTAGACTGTAAAACTCTTGCATTGTTATAGCACTGTATGGACACCTGTTCTTTAGTTAAGAAGTACGCTTACCATATTGGCTAAGCTATATGAAACTGACATTTCTCTAAGTGAGAAATGGTCAAATATTGGCAATTTCCCATAGTTCGACCAAGTAGAAATGCCACAAGGAATAACTAGTCACTTCTGGTGAAAGTATATGACTGACTCGGAACTCCTAAGGAGGAGGAATATTTGATGGAGGGAGAAAGAGAAATTACTTTGAAGAAGAAGAAGAAAAGCACATATAGGGGCATGGGAAACTCTAAGACAGAGTTCTCCCACCAGAGGATTCTCCTGAGAGCATTTATGCCAGAGTAGTTACTGAGCTATTTTCTCTTGTAATCTTCCTTCTGAGAAAGAGCCAATCTGAGCCCCAGTTACCACTGAGCATTTTGTAGATAGTCATATAGACATTTCATGTAGAAAGTTGAAAGAACAAATTATTTGGAACGAATTTTTTCATTGCCTTCCTTGAAACCATGATATATTTGTTGTTTCTCTTACTTGGAACTGGGAATGTGCTTCTTCTCCGACTGGTTCCAGTTATGTGAGCTGCTACTCTCTGAGGACCTCTTTCTCTTACTAGGTAAGGAATATTTAGCTGCTTTTCTAAAAGAAAAATGACAAAGAATCTTCAGCACTTGTCAAACTACTTTTCAAATACATTGCTATTCAGAACTGTTGTTGATCAGACATCATAAGCACACTGTGCTTCCAAAATTGATTGTATGGTCACTCATAAAAGCATCCCATATATTAATATGATGATCCATCTATTCCAGCTTATGTTTAATTTGGAAAGTATTTTAGGTGAGAAGAATAAGCAGCAACTTGGATTATAATTTATCGACATATCAGAGATAAGGTCCAACCAGAATACAACAAAATGAAGATTATGGCCCTTTTCCAAAACAAACAAACAGACAAACAAAAACCAAACAAGTAAATAACCATGGACATGTAATAACTCTGCTTGAGTCATTTAAAATGCACAAATAACCAAGTCTTGGCAAATTTCCACTTTGAGTTATATATAGAGACAAACAGAGTGATTCTGATTCTAAAGGAGTAGCAGTGTAACAATGGTCCAAAGATGCTACAAACTGGTATCCAACAGTAATCCCTTCACCACCACCACCCCCCCCCCCAAGAGAAATATGAATTGGCATACTGGTCATGATAATCAATATGTAAACATAAAAATCACTGGCTCACTAGATCATAATAAACAAATAACACCTATTGATCACATTCCAAAGTACTTTGGAACAGACTTTAAATATACAAATTCAACATATTACCCTTTAAATTTTAAATTTTTATTTATTTTGAGAGAAAGAGAGAGAGAAAACATGAGTGGAGGAGAGGCAGAGAGAGAAGGAGAGAGAGAATCCCAAGCAGGATCATGTTCAGCATGGAGCCCAATGTGGGACTCCATCCCACAACTCTAGGATAATGACCTGAGCCAAAATCAAGAGTGGGACACTCAACTGACTGAGCCACCCAGGTACCCCAACAAACTACCTCTTTTTAAAAAATCAGCTTAAACGTCCCAAGTGTGCTTCTACTGGTTGTTAAGATAAATTATATTCTTTCATCAAGCAAATATTGCCAGGACTAAGGCACTGCACTATGCTGTATATGGGTTGCAAAGATTAGCCACTGATTACACTGACTGAGCCCTCAAAGGACTTACAGTCTTTTAGGAAAAATATAAATTAGAAAGTGAAAATTTACCTGTGAGAAATATAAATAAAGGGTGATGGGTGTTCACAAGAGGGAGAGATTCCTACTTATTGGAGAATTGAGGTCAGGGGAGGGTTTGTGCTAATGCTTACTCCAATAAACCAAAGTGCCCATCACATCTATGCCAGGCACTCTTTTAGGAGCAAGGAGAAAGAATATAAATAAATGAATGCAAACAAACATTTGAGGTGCAAATGGCAATTTGATCTGAATAGGATGAAGATGGGCAGGCTTGGGAAGGAGGGCTGGAAGAAGGGCATTATCTGAGATCTAGGCCAGAGGCCAGAGGCAGGACTCACAAAGCATTCCTGGGACACAGACAAGGGAGGAGTTCAGTTTTAGGCTTGAATGAGGAGCCAAACTATAGAGGATTTGAATGTTAAACTAAGAGATTTGGATTTTACAGGATGTGGATTTTGAATGATTTGGGGCAGGGAAGTAAAGGGACAATGTGTTGTGCTTTAGGCTATCCTGTCTCAAAGAAAGCTGTGATGGTTAGAAGGTGAGAGGGCTGGAGACTGGCAAGTAAGTGATCAGGACTGAGAACAGGAGGCCTTAATCTAGGCTAGTAGATGGGGGAACTGAGAAGAGGTGGTAAAAAAGGGAAAGAATAAATAGGAAACGGGAATCTCTTCCATCTATCTGGTATGAGTTGTTGCTTATTCAGGATGGGAAGGCATTTGTACAGTACTGAATACCAAATATATCATGAGGCTGCATGGTCAATTACATAATGCTCTCAGAATGCTCAGCTTTCAAGGTTGATGTGTCCATTCACCTTGAACTCCCACTGTTAAATAATTCATAATGCCTTGCCTGCCCTTAGACCTTAACACTTTGTTTTAAAATATTCAATAACTGAATCCAATTATAAATATCTTGCATTTGAGGTCATTGCAAGGATATGGGAAAGCCTAGATAGAAAAGCAAATTCTAAAGAGGATATTTCCTCTTTAGAGGCTATAGCAAACACTTCCTAGAAAAGAAACCTGTCAATGTGTCTATTTGGATGTCATCAATACATCTAGGTATGCTGATTAGTATATGATTTCTACATTTCATTGGGATGAGTGAAAAAGAGTATTTTTCTTACAACACTGAAAGTGTTGGATGTACATCTACTATAGATCGGAGATCTGTTGTGCCTCATCAGAAGAGGAAGAGTATTCAATGTTCTGACTACCACTTTTGCTTTTGGGGAAAGAATGCTTAGACCCTGGGATCAGGTCTTATCTTGTTTAATAAAAGCTATTTAATAAAGAAAAATGGGAGTTGTTAAGTAATGAGGAAGCTTATCATATTGAAAAAAGATAGGTGACCGGGCACTTGGGTGGCTCAGTTGGTCGTGTCCAACTCTTGATTTTGGTGCAGGTCATGATCTCCCAATTCATGGGATCAAGCCCTCCATTGGGTTCTGCATTGACAGTGAGGAGCCTGCTTGGGATCCTCTCTCCCTCTTTCTCTGCCCCTTCTCTCTCTCTCTCCCCCTCTCTGTCTCTCTCTCAAGATAAATAAACATTAAAAAGAAAAAAGGAAAAAGAATAGTTGAAAAGTAGAAAGACATCATTACAACACTTATATTGAAGAACATTTTCTTCTCTGCCAGGCTGGTATGCCCTAAGTCTCTGGTATATGTATTCAGGCCTCTATGGCTATTATCATGGGAAAATAGGACTATGGTGAGCCAAATGTGAAGAAGTAGCAAACTGATTTAATAGTTTTATTTACTTATGTATTCACTTTAAAAATATGTATTAAGAACCCTCTTTTTTGAGAGAGAGAGAGAGAGAGAGAGAGAGAGAATGTATACATGAACAGAGGAGGGGCAGAGGGAAAGGGAGAATCTTAAGCAGGCTCCACACCCACCACAGAGACTTGCTCAGGGCTCAATCTCACGACCATGAGATCACGACCTGAGCAGGAATCAGGGGTCACACACTCAACCACTGAGCCACCCAGGCACCCCTGTATGAAGAACCTTCTATGTGGAGAGAGATGGTGGTGGCACAGTATTGTGAATGCACCATTTGCCACTACACTGTGCACTGAAAAATGGTGAATTGTAAAATTTTTGAAGGTAGTGGGGTAGGAGGGTCCTGAACTCACATCCTCCCATGGACACACCAAGGCTACAACCACATATAGAGCAATGCTCTCTGAGAAGGACCTGAAGACTAGCAGAACAGCTCTTCCACAGCTAAAGATATAAAGAAAGAGCCACATGGAGAAGAGTTGAAAGGGGCAGAGACAAGTCTGGTCAGGACCCACACCCCAGGTGAGGCGATCTACAAGTTGGGGGGATATCATAGGCGTGAAATTCCCCCTGGGGAGCAAGGGATTCAAGCTCCACATGGACACTGACCAGGGGCCTGCACTGGGAAGACAAGCTCTCACCATGTCCAGCTTTGAGAATGAGTGGGGCTCAACTCCAGGGGAGCCAGCTAGCACCACTCGCCTCATCCTGGCATTACCCTGTGGACCTGTCCCCCTCAATCTTCCCATCCCCTAAAGCAGCTGGGATGAGATCAATTATCCCCATGAAGCTGCTCCTTCCCTGCCACATGCCAGGGGTGACCTCAGCTGAGACTGGCGTCCTTTCAAAGTGGCTTCTGACCCAGGGCAGGTAGCCAGACCTAGGGCCAGCCACACCCACCAGCAGTTGTGGCCTAGTCACTACAGGAGGATACACATAGTCCACACAAGGAACACTCTTGAAGTGCCTGATTCTGGTGACCAGAGAGGATTATATTTCTGGTCGCCACAGAATACCTTCCACATAAGGCCACTCCTTCATGAAAAGATGCTCAGCATTGCTCATCATCAGGAAAATAAAAACCAAAACCATGATGAGATACCATCTCAGACGTGGTAATAACAAAAGGACAAGAAACAACAAGGGTTGGTAAGGATGTGGAGAAAAGGGAACCCTACTACATTGTTGGTGGGAATATAAATTAGTGCAGTCACTGTGGAAAACAGTATGGAGAGTTCTCAAAAAGTTAAAAATAGAAAAAACATATGATCCAGCAATTCCACTTCTAGATGTTTATCCCAAGAAAATGAAAGTGAAATCACTGTCTTGAAAAGATATATCCACCATTATATTCATTGTAACATTGTTTATAATAGCCAAGATATGGAAGCAACGTTAAGTGTCTATCAACAGATGAATGGATAAAGAGGCTGTGGTACACACACACACACACACACACACACACACACACACACTGGAACATTATTCAGGCATAAAAGAGAATAAAATCTAGCCATTTAAGACAACATGGATGGATGCAGAGGGTATTATGCTAAGTGAAATAAGTTAGACAGTTAAAGACAAATAACATAAGATTTCACTTATATGTGGAATTTAAAATCAAATAAACAAACAAAACAAGACAAAAAGACTCATAGGTACAGAGAACAAACTGGTGGTTTCCAGATGGGAGTGGGGTGAGGAGATGGACGAAATAAGTAAAGGTGATTAAAAGGTACAAATTTCCAGTTGTAAAATAAATAAGTCACGGTAATATAAAATGCAGCATAGGGAAGATAGTGAATAATATTGTAATAATTCTGTATGGTGACAGATGGTAACTATACTTATTGTAGTGTGCATTTTGTAATGTATATAAATGTCAAATCACTATGGTGTACATCTAAAATTAATATATTATTGTATGACAACTATACTTCAATTAAAATATAAAATGAGAATGACACCTTTTATCCCCCCCCAAAAAAGATTACTTGTATATTATGTGAATTTCATCTCAATCAAAATACATACATGCGTGTACAAAAGGTGGTCCACCTAAGGGCCAGGGGAATAAAGATTCTACTAGGTTTGGAGCATAGAGTTAGGTGCTAGGTATAGAGAAATGAGAGAAATAGACATGTGTTCTATCTTTATGTATCTTTAAAGTAGTGGGGAATCAGCACACAGATAAAAAATACATAAAAATGGAAAGAGATGAAAGGAGGTGCTTGTTATCTTACCTAAATAAGGTAGCCAGGGACATTCTCTCTGAAGAAGTAACATTTAGGCGATAGTTTGAGAATGAGAAGGAGTCAGTTGTATGAAAAGCCAGGAAGGGAAGAAGCCAGCCTGGGGAATAGCCCTTTGAGGGGAGCCCTTATGGGTTAAGAGCAGGGTGCTGACCATGAAGAAGAAGGTGACCATGGGTGAGGGACCATGAGAGAATTGTGGTGGGTGGGTCAGTGGGTGAAGGATTGCTGGGAAAAATGACGAAGTGAGGGGCTCTTGCATAAAGAAGGGCATAGAGCTTAGTGGTGGTCAGAAGCAGAGAAAAGATGAGTTACTTGGGGGCCTTTACTTATCTTACTTCCAGCCATGTACCAGAAAGGATTTAGATGGCTCATTTATGAAACACTGACAAGTAAAAGATAAATAACGGAAGAAATTGAGATGAAAGGAAAATCCACATTGGGAGAAATAAAGTTTTGACCATAGGTGGGCCACAGATTTGGCCCTAAGTGTTCTGTCAGTGCAAATAGGAAAATAGAATCAAGTGTTTTGAGACACGGAGTAGAAGTTGGAGGGGGGATATGTGGATGCGAGCAGAGAAGAAGAGCTGGAGAACTAGTCACCCCGTCATGAAGTTGACAGTAGAAAATTAAAATAACAAAAAAATACTACCTGGAACTGTAGGAATGGTTTCCTCATAGGTTCTCAAAATCTGCAAACAGTATTGAATAAAGCTTGTTAATTTCCCTAAAAATAATTAAACTGACTACAGAATGCCTGTGGCTCTTCTTGCGGGTGTCTGAGATGAAATTTCTACATAGGACATCAACCCCAGAAGCTTTAGTTGTTCAAGCACAGAGTTTGTGTGGGGTAGGGTGGGAGATGGGGTGAATACTGAGGCAGAGGCAGCTGTTCCTGCATGGTGACCGAGGATGGTCCTATGTCTGGGAAAGTTCTGTTTCTTGATGAAGTCTTCAAAAGGCCACACCTGAAGCAACACAGGAGGAAGGTGCCAGCTGCCAAGTTAGGACAGGCTAATGTTCCCTCAAACCCCCTTGTAGCTAATGGATGTGGCAACCATGCCACTTCACTCTCTCTGTGTGGGGTGTGTGTCTGCACACAAATGTGTGTATATGTGCACTACGTAATAGCATTCAGGAGCTTTGCATTGGGCAGACCCAAATCTCAAGATATAAGGCACACTTCCTCTCTCTTGGGATGCCCACAGACACAGAGCCCATCAAGCCGGGACCTGCAACACTGTCATTCTCTCATTTCTGACATTGGCTAGGGCATTCTTCACATCAACATAAAAAATAATATCTTTACTAAACAACTAACATCACTTTCTTTGTACTAACCAGTGGGGAAAACCAGTAAGAAAGAGTGAAACCTTAGCCTTTCTATCAGACGGGCTAATGCGGACTGCTCATCCACAGCTTCTAAACTCCCCTCCACCCAGCTCTGCTACTTGGGCCTTTATCCATCACTGCCTTCCTTTCCTGCCACTGTTGTTAATTTTGAAACTGCCAGAAACTCCCCTCCTCTGTACTCCCACCCCAGAGCAGAAGCTCTCTGCCTTCCTCTTGGCCTCAAGCCCTGACCTGGTAATGGAGGGTCTGCCAATAGCACAATGGGCACTGGTATATGGAAGGGAAAGGAGCTGTGCCTCGGCATAGTCTCTGTGTCTCTCTCATTCTGGGACAGAAGGGAGGAAGGAAGAAGGAGGAGCAGCAGGAAAGAGAGAAGGGTAATTCCTACAGCTTGGGAAACAGATTAAAAGAATAATGACTGTCTGGTCAGATGGTCCAGATTCAGATCTGTCAATCATTAGCTCTGGAAAACTTTGCTCGTTACTTAACTGATGTAAACTTTAATTTCTTCATCTATTTAAAAAATAAAAAAGAGGAAGATAATAATGCTTCCTTCCTCACAGAGCTGTTATGGGGATTAAATGAGATATCCTACGTAATGGGCATAGGATGTTTACTGGAAATAGTCTGTTCCATTAATGGTGCCTGGAAAAAAAAAGGGAACTCTTTCCCCCCTTTTTGTCTGCATCCTCTTCCAGCTTCTGCCTGTTCCAGTTAGTGGCAGCATATGAGGATGGGAGGGAGAGAGAGAACAGCAAGAAAGAGGTATGTGCAATCTATCCTCACCCCTTTTCAGTCTCCAGATTTCTGCCCTAGTTCTGAGTTTCTCTCTCCTACCACCTGTGGGTTTGCCCCCATGAACACCAGGGACCGCAGAGTCCCATTCATTCCTCGGTCTTCTCAGGATGTTTCCCAACCCTGGGCCTTTCCTCGTCCTTGCCACTTGGGGCCACAGAGTCACAGCTGCATCACTGTAGCTTGTGCTGTGAGCTGGTGGGCACCCTTTTCCGGCCTCCAGCCGAAGTAAGATTTCATTTCTCATAGAAATGGCATCATAGATGACATCTGGGCTCTACTATGAGGACTGATTGGGGTTATAAATCAGAGCTCTAACCACTGACATAACACTGTTTTAGTGGAAAGACAGGGCACCAAACAATGGACTTTCAATCATATCTTTAAAACACACCTTCTTCCCGCCTGGGAATGTCCCCAGTATTTTTAAAACAATAACAGTGTATCCTAGTTTACAGAGTATTTTTATACCCATGTTCTCTTCTGACCTTTCTGGAAGGCAGAAGGCAAAACTATGAAAGCAAAATGATATAATTTAGTGAAATAAACTACTAGCTAACATAGTGTTTCTGCTAGAGATCCTGCATCCATAAACAGATCATAGTTTGTAATTTGTCACTTATTGACTATATATTGAGATGTCATCACCTTCAATTTCTCAAAGCGTCTCTTCGTTCCCTCTTCTTTCCTCTTTTTTCATCTCTATGTGCATACACAAATAAAGATATATTTAATTTCAGACATCAACAAGGTGCAAAGATTATAAAACACCATTATTTGGCATCTTTTGTCTTCTGAACAACAACAAAACCACACACATCTTTTATCATTGTGTGATCTTGAACACATTGCCCAGTCTGTGCCTCAATTTTCCACAATGTGAGATAAAAAGGGCAGACTAGATGGGGAGACTCTCTGGAGGAGAGGAATGAGCTCTAGCCTGGGAGTCAGCCAGGCCCCTCTGTTTGGTGCTGTTCCACTTTCTTCTAGTTTTAGGAATTTGGGGGAGATCACTAAAACACTCTGGGCCTCTGTTGTCTCCTTTGCAAAATGAGGCATCTACGCTTGATGATCCTAGGTGTTCTTTCTCTTGCGACCCTCCACGTCTGCTGGCGGAGTGACCCGGTGGTCCACCTACCTTTCTAACAAACTGACGGAGCTGCCATTTCACTTGCCAGCACGGGGTGTTCATACTCTCTTCATCATTGGGGTCCCAAGGGATATCGTCTTCCTTTAAGAAACAAGCAATGCCACTTTGGGAGTATTTGTCCTGCATCTGGGTTAAGATGGAATATAATACATTATTATAGAGAAATGCTTTTTATTTTTGTTCATTTACAAGTTAAGACAACAGGAACCGATGACAGATTCAGAGAAGTCTTGGTACCTTGGATAAGCTTGTGGGTTGAAATAAACAGTAAGCATGCTGTCCTTTGTCTTGTGAATAAATATAAGCAGTCAGACGTGGTGAGAAGGATACAGGTGTGGGCCAGACATCCTGGGTCACAATGCCCTTCACTGATCCTGCTGTTAAACAGCTGTGTGTCCCTCAACAAATTGCTTTTTCTCTTCTGTGTCTATTTTTCATTTGAGTTTTGAGCTGGTTCATTGTGGTGATCTTTGAGGTCCTTTCCACCTCTGAAATGGGGGGTTTTCCCATTCTAAAGCTGGGAAGCTATCTAGGTACAAAGTAGGCAATAGAGTCCATTTAAATTCCAGCATCCTAAATAAAAAATTAAACAAATCTTCTGGGATGCAGACAATATTGTGTAAATTCTAGTTATTGTGATTTCTAGTCCTCTGGATGGCCAAATCTGGACCATATTGCCACTGAAAATCTTAATGTTGTCTCATTAAATGTCCACACTAGCTAGGGATTTACCTGCAGAGACTTGAAACACCATTTGAAGGTTTGCCCCCTCCTTCTGAGAGCAAACAGTTATAACGGCCAGGTAATTTTCAATAAAGTCCTAGCTTGATATTAAACACACACACACACACACACACACACACACACACACACACGCACACACACATGTGCATGCACACATGGAACAAATGCATGCACGCATATATCCCAAACCACTCAGCACATTGCAGGGTGATAACTGGTTAATTTTACAAAGAAAAATGGGAAGTCCATGCAAGGCCAGACATTGTTTTTTGGTTTTTTTTTTCTTTCCTGTTTTCGTTTTTAACAAGTGGGATTGAGGATATGTTATTTCTCTGTACAAATCTGAATTGTCTTTCTCTGGGGAAATAAATGGGAAAATGGCCATTTTTATCTGTTGTTTGAACTTAGGGGACTCCCAAGCTTGAAGGAAAGACCAAACAATGATGCTCCTTCTCATAAAAAGACAATCTCATTCCAGATCAAAATAACTTGTTTATGGGAGGTCCCAGCCAGAGTCAGCTGGTTCTGTACTCAGTCATGCACTCCTTGGACATTTGATCCAGGTCCTTCAAGTGCAAAAGTACAAACCTAAGCTGATTAATTCCTTCCACACACTCTGGCATAGAACATTCATTTACTTTTAAATGTTTATTTTCTTTCTTCCTGTTTTAAATTACAACAGTAAAACATTCAGCCTAGTAAATGTAGTAGGGGTGACAGCTGGGGCCACCTGAGTAGAGACACAACTAGCAGTGGAGTCAGTCAACATCACTTTGTCTCTACCCGCCCCATGGCCTTCTCCTGTAGAGTTCTGTTTGCATCTCCAACATATGTGGGAGCTGAAAAGCATTTCCCAGAAAAGCACTCAATTACGTATAGTTTAGAAATATGAGAACATATCTAGCAAATCGGGGCATAGGATTGGAGAGGGAAAGCTGGATGTAGTACAAGGCCTGAGGGTGATTCCAGGAAGAGCAAGTAAGCTTCATTGGACACTGTCCCAGTGCAGCCGGTATGGGTGTTCTCTGGCCAGACATTGGTATGATAAAACTGAATAAACAGGCTCACAAACTTCTGTAACATGTTGAGATGAAAAGTTGTGCATGACACAGAGGGGAGGGAGTGATTTATTTTCTTACTTCACAGCAGTTAGAAGCTGTCTCAGCAGGAAAAGATGAAGAACATGGAGGATAGGGCCAGGGGCAAGAAAGGGCAGAGCTGAGCACTGACTGAGACTGGGCAACCATGGTAGCTGGCAGCTGCCTGTGAACCGAACTGGGTGGAAGCAGGGACTAGCCCAGGCCAGAACCAACTGCTGCCTATAGGCTCTGGCTGCCCACTGGGGGTTTTCCAGAAACATCTCTAGCAGGTGGGAGGGAGAACCCTGAAAGCTGAGTAAGATCCTAGGTGTACATGGGAGGGAGCGTGACAAGCTAATGTGACTCCATTGTTACCCCCGAACTTAATGAAGCCTAGAAACATTGTTAGTACACAGGCAACCTGGAAAATATAGGAAAATAAAGAACATTTTTCTAAATGAAAAATAAACAAAAAACACACTAAAATCACCCTCATCCTACTTCCTAATTAAGCTCTGGATGATCTCTCTTGTTTACAGGGCTGTCTGTGGGCAGTTTTGTGCGTGATTGTTTTCTCTTAAGACTACATAAAAATGTCATGTTCTTTAAATCTACATGAAAATCTTATATAGATAGCATAGATGCTTTTATGACATTCACTGTAGAAAATTTATAAAATACAGAAAAACAAGACACCCATATACACCAAAAACATAGGAAAAAAGACACCCATAATCCCACCATTTAGAAGTCACAATGACCAGCATTTTGGTATTTCTCTTCTAGAAACCCAGAGAGAAAGCCCCAACCACCTTCCCCATCCCCCACATTTTCTTGTATTATCATATTTGGTGGTTTCTTCTACAGACTTTGGCCAATGCTGGAGACTAGATGCATGAGTGAGGGGTTGCTGTGGTTGTTTCAAGAATGATTCATGAGGATTAATATGATGTGTCTCTCTTTCCCCTTCTTTTGCACATCCTTTCCACTTCAAAGCATGAGTTTCCTGCCTCACACTTCAGACCAGAGCTATTCTCTCCCTAACCACATGTGGGTGTTGGGGCAGGGGGATGTGTGTGCTATTTTCATTTGTATGCTTCTCAGGGACACAGCTTTCACACAGGTTCCTGCTCTTCTGCTCCAAAAGCCCTTGGTTTTGACAAGTGGATTTCCACTGTGTTGGTGTCATCACAAACATGGTGATTGTCTAGGCCACGGCCAGCCAGTCCTTCGCAGGGCTTTTGGGCTACAGGGTGGACTCCTTTGCCAGTTGACTCAGGGACTTCAAGGTGGCAGCACTGACCCTCTCTGCTGCCCTGACATTAGTGTCTAACAACTATTTTCTGCAAACCACAAATACCATAAAGAACCACTTATGGAGATTGGTAGATAATGGTCCCCTTCTCCTTTGTCTTACCCATCTATGATACCACAGTGATAGGCAGCCCCCTTGTCACAAAACATTCTCAGACAGACAAACTTTAGAGACTAAGCCCATATTTATTGATCATGCTTGCTAGTCTATAGGCTTATTTGGGAACGTCCAGTTAGACGTTACTCAGCTCTCCTTAGGCCACACTCCCTAAAGTCCGCTCAGTGTCTTTTCTAGAAAGTTTCATTAGCCAAAGTAGAATCTGTGATTTATTTTAGAAAATTAGTACTTATGTTAAGTATGCTTTTCCAAACTTTACACAACCAAAGAGACTCAGATTCATTTTTCCTTACAAGCATTCCTGGTGAAGAGGTGGAAACTTCAAGAAACTTCTCAATACAATGGCCACAGTTTATTGAGCACTTACCTAATGCCAGGGTTCAAAATTGGACTTTCCCTTTAACCAGCTTTATAATCTTGGACAAATCGCTTAACTCCAAGAATCTTAGTTTACTTATGTGTAAAATGGGGTAATTATATTTATAAGACTTTTGTTTTAGAGACAGAGAGTGGGGGAGGGGCAGGGGAGAGAGAGGGAGAGGGAGAGGGAGAGAGAGGGAGGGAGGGAGGGAGGGAGAATCCCAAGCAGGCTCCATGCAGAGCCCAACGCAGGGCTCAATCTCATGACCCTGGGATCATAACCTGAGCCAGAATCAAGAGCTGGATGCTCAACCAACTGAGCCACTCAGGCACCCCTACAGGATTTTTATAAGGATCAAATAGAGCAATATTTTGCAAAGTTCCTGGAACACAGTATTTGCTCAATATCTATTAATTCTCTTTCCTTTCTGGAACTCTCAATGAATTCTTCTGCGTGTCTGTAAACATATGTATATATATGTAACTACACAATCAAGAAAAACATATGCACACGGGGACATGTTAAGATTTGAAATTTCCATTTTTATAGAATTCAAAAAATTACTTGATCATAAACACAGACAATTGCATGAGTCTGCTCAGTCAAGAACCAGTTAATATAGTCTTAAAATTAGGCCAACTTGTAATGTCAGCAAATTGAGGCAATGATTTTCTTTCGTAATAAAGATACAGACTCATTCTGCTTATGCTGCAAAGTCAACAAAGGTTAGGACATTCTAGATCCAAACTTGTAAACACAGCAGTATTCCAGACTCTCATGCAGACTTAGAACTAGAGGCATGCTTATAGTTACATTGATGTTTTAGTTGCAGACATACAGCCTCTTCTGAATATAGCAAAGCTGACTTTACTGGTCACCTAATGGTAACCATCACTTATATAATTACTTGCAAGTCAAACAAGAGTCTACTTCATCCAAAGTCAAAGGAAAAATTTGCAAGTATCTGAGATAACCAAATTTATACTCCACAGGGTATACAAACTACATTTCCTTAACAGATACTCACTCTATGGCATTTGGATAATTTATATTTTTCTGAGATCCTTCTTACTTGCATTTCCTAGCCAGCTGGCAGATGTAATATTGCCTTATCAGTGTGCATCACAGGGTGCAAATATATTAACCCTGTGGACACCCTGTTGTGGAGGGAGGAATGTTACTTAGCTGTCTGAAGACCTGATTTCAACTCTGCTTCCAAAGCTCTGTCTGAGCCTGGATAAGTCATTTTGCCTGGGGGTCTCTAGTCTCCTCATCTATGAAATAGAGGGTGTTCAAAGTTCCTTCCAGCTCACAGTTCTCTACTATATAATACACAATTAGTCAAAAAATACATAAGAAGCCACAAGCTGACTTGGTTTATTGTCAGCAATTCTGCATTCATAGTTCCAAACGGTTTATACAGTTGAGAAGTACATGAACTAAAAAGCCACTAAGGTTTTTTTCTGTCAAATGTACCTGGATTCCTACTTGACCACCCACAGGCATAGAATAATTGTTTTATTTTCAATTATTTTATCATGAACAGTAAAATGCTGAGTCCATATGGTAACCTCTTTATTACAGGCTTTATGCGTGGCATGTCCGTGGCCAAGGAATAGACGCGTGCCAGTCTTTAATATCCTCTCTACTGTCAACAAAGAAGTGCCACAGATCTAAAACCAAAACATGTTTCTAAGATCTGACTTACCCTCCACCCCATGTCTTGGAGGAAAAAGAGAAACCTGATGACATTCCAAGACTCAGGTCTGATTTTAGTTCGATTGCTAGTATTGTAAACTATACATAGTGTTGAAGAGAAAAAAAAAAAAAACAACCACCTCCGGAGTTTTGTTCCTGCATCTGCTAGTAGCTGGTAGCTGCACTTGGTTCACACAATCCTTTCGACTTACACTTTGACAAGGTCCTCAGCAATTACATGCGTTAGCAGTTAGGGTCCACAGGCAGAGAAAGGGAACAGTTTTTCCTACTGTAAAGTCTTCACAGAGGAGGAAACAGAGGCAGTTAACCAGGTTTGCCGAGAACCTCAGTCAGGAACTGTGTGCATTGTACTGACCTGCCTCAGTTCACTGGTGAAGTACATGTAAGTCACGGCCACGCAGAGGGACTGCAGGAGCACAGTGAAGATCAGGATCAGCACGCAGGTCTGCCCGGGACTGGGGCCCGCGGGGGCCTGCATCTCGACCACGGTCCTGTCCTCTCCGACAGTCACTGCTGCAAAGGCAGCCAGACAGCAGGTTGTTGTTTTCGAACCAACCATCGGGGGTGGAGCCCTTTTTAGGTTTCGTTTATTAAAGAAATAATCAAAGTGAAACTGAAACAACATGCTGGAAGCCAGAGGAGCCAGAGAAACACTAGTAAAATTCTGGGAAGTTCTTTCCATTTTATAGGAATGTCAGGGACCAAGGAAGTAAACACACAGGAAAAAATTGTTCAGGGCACGTGGGTGACTCAGTAGGTTAAGTGTCCCACTTCAGCTCAGGTCATGATCTCATGATTCAGGAGTTCGAGCCCCGTGTCCGGCTCTGTGCTGACAGCTCAGAGCCTGGAGCCTGCTTCAGATTCTGTCTCCCTCTCTCTCTGCCCCTCCCCTGCTCATGTTCTGTGTGTGTCTCTCTCTCAAAGATAAATAAACGTTAAAAGAAGGTTTTTTTAAATGTTTTGAAGTTGGAAGGACTGTGCGTTAAGTCAAACAGCTCCTCCCGCAATGCTCAGGGCCTTTGGGGTCCTGTGGATGCACCTTTGCCCAGAAGCTGTACTGGTTCCTAAGCTCCCAGGCTGCATCTCCTGTCAGCAGCCTATCACTGGGAGCAGGACCACAGATGTGACCCTGAGCTGAGGCCACTCTGGTCTGGAGATGCAGACTGCACTGGGAAAAGCATCCTTTGTCATCTACCCAAGGTCACTCATGGCCCCATGCAGCACTCAGCAGCCTGGCTGGTGTCTTTGGTTGGGAGGTGTGGTGTGGGGACAGCAAACAACCCCTGGGACTCAGCTGCCTGGAGTCAGATACTGGCCCTGCTGCTTCTTGATGTGTCACCCTAGGTGGATTTCTAAGGGCCTCATTCTTAAGCTTCAGCATCCATGGGATGATGGTAGCACCTACCCCAAAGAGCTGTTGGAGGGTGAAATGAAATATTCATGCCTGGCTTCCTGGGGGTGCTTAGCAAATATAGGCTGTAATGTTTCTAGCAACAGAAATGGAAAGTGAAGTGGACAAGAGGGTGGAGCATGGCCAGCTCTTCAACTTAATAAAAATTAAGTCCCATTTTACTCCTAAGCAAGATTTTATTGACAGTGAGATAGGGAATTCCAGAAAATGTACCTGAGTGGTTTAGACCAGCTACATTTACGTCCGAGGATTAATGAGATAGAGATGCAAAGCATTCATCATGGTCTCTGGCACCCCACCCCTAATTATATATATACATTTGCTTTTCCATCTTTATCTAGGTTATTCTGTATATACATTAAAATTGATCAATTTCAAAGATATGGTTTGATTCATTTTGGTGATTGGGTACAAGGGTATAGCCACAACCACAACCAAGATATAGAATAGTTACTTTGCTTTAAAAAGTTTTTCGGGGCCTGGGTGGCTCAGCTGGTTGGCAACTGACTCTTGATCTCCACTCAGGTCATGATCTCACTGTTGGTGGGATCAAGCCCCAAGTCAGGCTCTGTACTGATGGTGTAGAGCCTACTTAGGATTCTCTCTCTCTCTCTCTCTCTCTCTCTCTCTCTGTCACTCCCCTACTTGCACACGCATATGTACTCTCCTTCTCTTTCTCAAAATAAATAAATAAACACTTTAAAAAAGTGTTTTCATCCCCCTTGGCCTGAATTCAGTTTTGAGACACTTCACTGAGCTCTGTAGCCTTCTCTAATATTGACTCTCCAGGTGATTTTAGGAAAGTACTTCACCTCTCTGGATGTACCCTTATAAAATGAAGGATGTTGAAACAGATTTGTCTGTAGGGGCTTTTCTAATACATCCAGAAAACAAGAAGGTGGGGTGCGGGCAGGAACCTCAGCTTTGCCTCCCACTTCTTGATATAGCACACAGCCGTGGTGGACTCTAGTGGGTAGAAGCCTACAGTCCCATCAGGCAGACTTAGGTTTCCACTTCCTCTTTCAGTACCATGTGACCTAAGCATCTGTTTCTTTATCTACAATATCAGGCTTTTTTAAAAAAATTGAGATATAACTACACATAACTTTATATAAGAACATAATTTGATATATTCGCATATATTGATATTAATATTGGTATACATCATCAAATAATCCCCACAAGAAATCTAGTTACAATTCATCACCGTATATAGGTACAAAATTTTTTTTTCTTGTGATGAGAACTTATGAGTTACTCTCTTAGCAACTTTCAAATATATAATAGTACAGTATTACTAACTATAGTTACCATGCTGTGCATTGCATCCCTAGGACTTATTTACCTTATAGATGGAAATTTCTATCTTCTGACCACCTTCACTCATTTTACCCACCCCTCTTTCTGTCAACCACAACCACCAATCTGCTATTTGTGTCTGTTGGTTCAGGTGTTTCTTTTTTGTTTGTTTGTTTTGTTTTGCTTTTGTTTCTTAGATTCCACGTATGAGTGAGCTCATATAGTATTTGTCTTTCTGTGTCTAACTTATTTCACTTAGCCTCATACCTTCCAGGTGCACCTCGGTTGTCACAAATGGCAGGCTTTCCTTTTTTTTTTTTTTTTTTACAGGTGAATAACATTCCATTATGTATATATACTATCTTTTTTCCCCCACATTTTTATTAAAATTCTAGTTAGTTAGCATACTGTGCAATATTGGTTTCAGGAGTAGAATTCAGTGATTCATCACTTATCTACAACACCCAGTGCTCATTACAGTAAGTGCCTTCCTAATACTCATCATCCATCTAGCCCATTACCCCCCTTCCCTCCATCAACCCTCAGTTTGTTCTCTTTCTTTAAGAGTCTCTTGTAGGGGTGCCTGGGTGGCTCAGTTGGTTAGGCGTCCAACTTTGGCTCAGGTCATGGTCTCGTGGCTCATGGGTTTGGGCCCTGCATGGGGCTCTGTGCTGACAGCTCAGAGCCTGGAGCCTGCTTCAAATTCTGTCTCGGTCTGTCTCTGCTCCTACCCCACTTGTGCTCTGTCTCTGTCTCTCTCCCTCTCTCTCTCTCTCAAAAATAAATAAACATTTAAAAAAAAGAGTCTCTTGTGGTTTGTGTCCTTCTCTCTTGTTTCTTTCTTTTTCCCCCTCCCATATGTTCTTCTGTTTTATTTCTTAAATTCCACATATGAGTGAAATCATATGGTATTTGTCTTTCTCTGACTTTTTTTGCTTAGCATAACACACTCTAGCACCATCCACGTCATTGCAAATGGCAAGATTTCATTCTTTTTTTATGGCTGAGTAGTATTCCATCATATATATATACATACATATACCACATCTTTATCCATTCATCAGTCAATGGACATTTGCATTCTTTCCATAGTTTGGCTATTATTAATAATGCTGCTGTAAACACTGGGGTCCATGTACCCCTTCAAATCTATATTTTTGTATCCTTTGGGTAAATAGTAGTGCAATTGTTGGATCATAGGATAGTTCTGTTTTTAACCTTTTTGAGGAAACTCCATACTATTTTCCAGAGTGGCTACACCAGTTTTCATTCCCACCAACAGTGTAATTAGGCTTCCCCTTTCTCTGCATCCTCATCAACACCTATTATTTCTTGTCTTGTTAATTTTAGCCATTCTGACAGGTGTGAAGTGGTAGCTTATTGTGGTTTTGAATTGTATTTCCCTGACCATGAGTGATGCTGACCATCTTTTCATGTGTCTGTTAGCCATCTGGATGTCTTCTTTGGAAAAGTATCTATTCATGTCTTCTGCCCCCATTTCTTAACTGGATTATTTGTTTTTTGGGTGTTGAGTTTGATAGATTCTTTATAGATTTTGGATACTCACCTTTTATCAGCTATGTCATTTCCAAATATCTTCCCCCATTCTGTAGACTGCCTTTTAGTTTTGTTGATCATTTCCTTTGCTGTGCAGAAGCTTTTTATCTTGATGAAGTCCCAATAGTTCGTTTTTACTTTTGTTTCCCTTGCCTCCGACAACATGTCTAGTAAGAAGTTGGTCTGGCCGAGGTCAAAGAGGTTGCTGCCTGTGTTGTCCTCCAGGATTTTGATGATTTCCTGTCTCACATTTAGGCCTTTCATCCATTCTGAATTTATTTTGGGGTATGGTGTAAGAAAGTGATCCAGTTTCATTCTTCTTCACATTGCTGTCCAGTTTTCCCAACACCATTTGTCGTAGACACTGTCTTTTTTCCATTGGATATTCTTTCCTACTTTGTCGAAGATTAGTTGACCATAGTTTTGGGTCCATTTCTGGGTTTCTTATACTGTTCCATTGATGTATGTGTCTGTTTTTGTGTCAATACCATACTGTCTTGATGACTACAGCTTTGTAGTATAACTTGAAGCCTGGAATCATAATGCCTCCAGCTTTGCTTTTCTTTTTAGGATTGCTTTGGCTATTCAGGGCCTTTTGTGGTTCCATATAAACTTTAGGATTGTTTGTTCTAGCTCTGTGAAAAATGCTGGTGGTATTTTGATAGGGATTGCATTAAATGTGTAGATTGCTTTGGGTAGTATAGACATTTTGGCAATGTTTGTTCTCCCAATCCATAAGCATGGAATGCTTTTCCATTTCTTTGTGTCTTCTTCAATTTCCTTAATAAGTTTTCAGAATACGTATCTTTTACCTCTCTGGTTAGGTTTATTCCTAGGTGTTTTATGGTTCTGAGTACAATTGTAAATGGGATCAACTCCTTGATTTCTTTTTCCATTGCTTCATTATTGGCATATAGAAATGCAATGGATTTATGTACATTGATTTTATATCCTGCGACTTTGCTGAATTTATGTATTAGTTCTAGAAATTTTTTAGTGGAGCCTTTCAGGTTTTCTACATAAAGATCATGCCATCTGCAAATAGTGAAAGTTTGACCTCTTCCTTGCCAATTTGGATGTCTTCTATTTCTTTTTGTTGTCTGATTGCTGAGGCTAAGACTGAGTACAATGTTAAATAAAAATGTGGAAAGTAGACATCCCTGACCATAGAGGAAAAGCTCTCAGTTTTTCCCCACTGAAGATGATATTAGCTGTGAGTCTCTCATATATAGCCTTTATAACACTGATGTATCATTTTTCTTTATCCATTGATAGACACTTAGGTTGTTTTGGTATCTTGGCTATTGTAAATAATGCTGCGGTGAACATGGGGTTCATACATCTTTTCAAGATAGGGATTTTATTTCCTTTGGATAAATACCCAGAGTTTGCTGGATCATATGGTAGTTATGTTTTTAATTTTTTGAGGAACATCCACACTATTTCCATGGTGGCTCCACCAATTTATAGTCCTACCAGCAGTGCACAGGTATTCTCCTTTCTCCTCATCCTTGCCAACACTTGTTATTTCTTGTCTTTTTGATACTAGCCATTTAGACAGGTGTGAGGGGATATCTTATTGTGGTTTTATTTTGCGTTTCCCTGATGATGAGTGATTAGCACCTTTTCATGGACCTGCTGGTCACGTGTATGTCCTTTTTGGAAAAATGTCCACTCAGATCCTCTGCCCGGTTTTTAATCATATTGTTTTTTCTATTGAGGTGTATGAGTTCTTTATATATTTTGGATATTAACCCCTTATCAGATATATTATTTGCAAATATTTTCTCCTATTCTATAGGGTGCCTTTTCATTTTGCTGATGGTTCCCTTTGCTGTACATGAGTTGCACATGTGTGTTAGCTACTCTCCCAGAAACCTTTCATCACATTACAATAAAAGCATGGCTCAGACCAATTTCTCCCACATGGAGGTATCACTATACAAACACTTATTGGTAAACTGAAAGAACCATATCACCTGCCCTGCAACTTAATGAAGTCTCAATTGTCCTCTTGAGAGCAGCAGTTCTCAGCCTTTTCTGCCCATTGAAATCATCTGAGGAAATTTAGAAACTACTGATCCCTGGGTCCCACCCCAGAGATTCTGAGGTAAGTGGTCTGGGGTATAGCTTGGGCATGAGAGGTTTTTATCTCCCCAGATGATTCCAATGTGCAGCCAAGCCAAGAACAGCTGACTTTCATTGTGCCAATAAGCAGAGCTAATGGTGTGGGTGTGGCATGGACAGTAGGAAGTGTGGTAGCTTGGAGGACCAGCTCTGTAACAAGAATGGCAGAGACCACCTATGGGTGTCAATTCATAGTTAGAGTATAAGACCTGGGGGGATAATTTAAGCTAGCACATTTTATTTATTTATTTATTTATTTATTTATTTATTTATTTATTTATTTATTTAATTTTATTTTATTTTATAGACAGAGCACACAAGTGGGGGAGAGGGGGCAGAGGGAGAGAGAGAGAGAATCTCAAACAGGCTCCATGCTCAAGGTTATCCCACAACCCTGGGATCATGACCTGAGCTGAAATCAAGAGTCGGATGCTCAACCAACTGAGCCACCAAGGCACTCCTAACCTAGCACATTTAAAAACTCTCACTGTACTTCATGGTTCTCAATCCTGGCTCCATACTGGAATCATCAGGAAGTTTATAAAATACATCAAACACTACGTCCCACTCCATAACTTTTAAATCAGAAGTTCTGGAGGTAGGACCCAGATATTGGTATGTTTTTTAAGTTCCCCAAGAAGACTCTTGTGTGCAAAGGTTGGGACCCATTATTTTGTGATGAATACCTTTGAAGTAAATTACTTGCATCATAACAGGTAGGTAAGCTAATATATTAGACATGAACAACTAAGACTAGTAAAATGAAATAGATGGTATAATCAATATTTACCTTTTCTATAATTCTTTACTGAAATTTCAGTGCCTGCTGGTAGCTACTCACTCTAAGAATGTCTAAGTTTACAAAAAGAAAAAGAGTAAGACTTGAAGAAACACAACACTTCAGTACTGGACACACACACTCTTGATTAAATCACCCCCTTTATCAAGCCCTGAATAATTTAATCTAATGATGGGTGTGTTATAAGGCTAAGATGACATCTGATTTGCATCATATGCAAATTATTTGAACTCTTTTACTCTGGAATGGGGGGTTGGTAAATATTTTCTGTAAATGATCAGACAATAAATATTTTAAGCTTTGTGATCTCATTTACAGTGACTCGATTTTGCTATTGCACTGCAAAAGCAACCACAGGCCATACATACACAAATGAATGTGACTGTGCTCCAATAAAACTGCATTAACGAAAACAAGAAGTGTGTCAGATTTGTGCTTCGGGCCTGGCTGGCTGGCCTCCACTCTGGAACAGCAGTTCTCAAAGTGTGGTCACCAGCAGGATCAGCATCACCCAGGAGCTTGTGAGAAATGCACATTCTCAGGTCCCCACCCTGGACCTCCTGCATCTGAAACTCTGGCCCAGCAACCCATCCAGGTGAAGCTTATGCACACTAAAATCGGAGAACCACTGCTCTGGAGTAATCCTTCCATCTGGTGTGGAACATCCTGTGTGGCTTTTTAAAGTCTACCTCTGGACATTCTCATTCAGTAGGTCTACCATAGACCCTGGGTCTCTCTGCTTTTAAGAATTTCAACAGAATTCTTTTTTTTTTTTTTAATTTTTTTTTTCAACGTTAATTTATTTTTGGGACAGAGAGAGACAGAGCATGAATGGGGGAGGGGCAGAGAGAGAGGGAGACAGAGAATCGGAAACAGGCTCCAGGCTCCGAGCCATCAGCCCAGAGCCTGACGCGGGGCTGGAACTCACGGACCGCGAGATCGTGACCTGGCTGAAGTCGGACGCTTAACCGACTGCGCCACCCAGGCGCCCTCAACAGAATTCTTAAAGACATTCATAACAGCCCCACACAAGCACAAGCATGTACTACAGATTGTCTTCCCTCACACCAACCTGTGGCGGGAGACTGTATTTTAATGCCCATTTTCCCTCTGAGAACACAGGCTCAGAGGATATATGCAAATTTCCCAAAGTCACACAGTAAGGGCAGATCTAGGAGTCTAACCACACTCATTCTGACTCCAGAGCCCCGGCCTTAATCATCACCCCACATGCCACTGCAACTCCAGGAACAAAGCCCTCCAGAATATGCAACTAGTGATCCACTACCTAAGACAGTATTTTGGTTTGAATGGCTCATCTCACTTTGATTTAGGGAAAAGAAATTACTCAATTTTATTAGAGGGAGAACATTCACCTGTACTATAGGCATTTTAGCTAAAACCTTAATCTAAGGGTGCCTGAGTGGCTCAGTCAGTTAAGCGTCTGACTTTGGCTCAGGTTATGATCTCACGGTCCGTGGGTCCAAGCCCTGCACTGGGCTCTGTGCTGACAGCTGGGAGCCTGGAGACTGCTTCAGATTCTGGGTCTCCCTCTCTCTCGGCCCCTCCCCTGTTCATGTCTGTCTCTGTCTCTCTCAAAAATAAACATTAAAAAAAATCAATCAATCAATAAAGCTTTAATCCAGTTTTCATTTCCCAAGTTCCTAGGGTCCCAACCAGAGAACTACTTTTCTACTCTCAGGCTGCAACTTGGCTACAACAATGAAAATTTCCAGAGGAGAGCTTTTTACAACGTATCACACATATGTTGTGTGTGTGATAAATGAACCCACACCCCAAGTGTTGTGAGAAATATTTGTTTATTTGTAAAGAAATAATTTCTCTATATTGTCTGTAATTAACCTAGTTATTCTCATGAGGGCTTCATATGGAGAAGCAGGGTGGGGGAACTTGACGTTCATTCTGTTTCAGTTTTACCTCCGTGTTTTTCAACCCACCACATATTAAAATCACCAGGAAGTCTGTTGAAAGTGTTGCTGCCTGAAATACGGCTGTGTGAAGGTGGTGACTGGAAAGTAAGGGGACCCAATACAAGACCTTCTTCTGCCCCTGAAGTCTATGCACTCCTCTTTTATACTCACCTCTGCCCCACCTGTTCCCTTTCTCACTCTCTGTCTTTCTACAACCCCTTCAAGCCAAAGAAGGGTGGGGTTTTCTTTTATTTTTCTTCACATATCCTCATTCTACCATAGACGTCCAAGCCTCATGGCTTCGCTGCCATAGGCACAAAGGTTGTTTTCTAAACTGTAAGACAATATATGTGACTTGACATTTCCATACTTGATATTTCTTTTTTTTTTTTTTAATTTTTTTTTCAACGTTTATTTATTTTTTGGGGGGGACAGAGAGAGACAGAGCATGAACGGGGGAGGGGCAGAGAGAGAGGGAGACACAGAATCGGAAACAGGCTCCAGGCTCTGAGCCATCAGCCCAGAGCCTGACGCGGGGCTCGAACTCACGGACCGCAAGATCGTGACCTGGCTGAAGTCGGACGCTCAACCGACTGAGCCACCCAGGCGCCCCTCCATACTTGATATTTCTTACGCTGCTGTAATATGCCAGAAAGGAGGGAGGTTGGAGCGAGTAAAGTAGAAATATTCTCTCATAGCTATTGTCTTGCTACGTAATCTATTTTGAATGTCAGAATCTTAATATAAATTCTTTTGTTCTCTTTGCAAACCTTCTAAAACAAATTATAATCTCCCTCCTAATCTTCACCCCCATCCCTACCCTTACTCCCACCATTACCCCTCTTCACCATTACCTTGTGTACACACACACACACACAGGGAAGTAGGGAGCATTAACACACTCAGGCAAAGAAGAGAAACACATCAATGATTTTCCAAAATACTAACCCATCACATTCAGTGTGCATTCTAGTCTTTTCTTCTGCCATTTTCTAGCTGTTCACCATGACCAAGTCACTCACATTTTGGTGCTTTAATTTCCTTATCAATGAAGCAGTGGGATGCACTACGGAGTCTTTAAGATCCTTAACAGCCCCCGAGCTCCTGGGTGGCTCAGTCAGTTAAGCATCCAACTTCAGCTCATCTCATGATCCCACAGTTTGTGAGTTTGAGCCCCACATCAGGCTCTGCACTGACAATGCAGATCCCGCTTCAGATTCTCTGCCTCTCTCTCTGCCCCTCCTCTGCTCATACGCATGTATACTCTGTCTCAAAAATAAACATTAAAAAAAAAATACTTAAAGGAGGAGCCAAGATGGCAGAACAGCATGGAAGTTTTTTGTGTGTCTCACATCCATGAAATGCAGCCAGACCAACACTAAACCATCCTATACACCTAGAAAACTGACTGGAGGATTAACACAACAATCTGCACAACCTGAACCACAGAATTCAGCAGGTACGCAGCGTGGAGAAGTGAACTTGGGGAGCGAGAAGGCGCAGCTGGCAGAGAGAGGCACTTTTGTGGGCAGAGAGAGGACGGAGATGGTGGGGCAGAATACGGGAAAAGCACCCCTCCCCAAAAGCAGCTGGAGAGAAAGTGGAAAATTGGAAACAGCTGCAGAGACTAAACTAAAAAGGGAGAAAGGAGAGGGTTTAAATTCCATTAAGACTGTAAACAAGGGGAGCGCAGAGGCTGCAACTCCGCAGCTCCATACCTGGCGGTGCTCTGGTGGGAAGGGCGAATCCCCAGGAGCAGAGTGGGGTCCGGGAGGTTCTCTTGCCACACGGGGAAAAGCGGTTCCGCTGCTGGAAGGACATTTGGTAGAGACTGTTGAGGCCACCAGGTCCCAGCAGACCCCAGAGAACGGCCACATTCGCTGGAGCTGGAACAAGGTCATTAAGGGTGAAGCCTGGTGCCAGATGTGTGTTTTGATTTTCCATAATCCCTGAAACGCTGCTGCTACACTATCTTGCGAACTTTTTCTGGGGCGGGCTGGCACCTGGCCACAGTCTCGGGGCACCGACAGCAGCAGGATCCAGCAAGCGTTCTTGGGTGCAGCCAACATTCGGCCATTGCTCATTCGGCCATTGCTCCATGAGACACTTCCACAGAGGGGTGGAACAGGTCAAAGCCACAGTCCTTCAGAAGTAAGGGGCCAGGGAAAACAGTCCCATCTGAGGCAAAACTCGGGAGAGAGGTACTGCCTGGGGCCTGGTCACGGAGAGTGAAAAAGTGGGGAGTGGGCAAAAGCTGAAGACAGAGATCAGGTGCGTGATTGCTGATCTGGGAAAACACACTGGGTACCTGGGTGCCGCCATCTTCACCAGTCCCACGCATGCGCATACGCACCTACGAGCGCCACAACAATCCACTCTAGTAGGCTAAGCAGCGCCGTCTAGTGGAGAGGGGAGCGGTTACACTGAGCCCCGCCCAGCTGGGCCAACTTCGCTCTTCAAGAACACAAGTCTCACCGCCGGCTTAGTTTATGGACTGTAAAGCATTATATAGACTGACTTCTAGGGGAAAATGAAGTAATTTCAGTCCTACTTCAATCTGTTAGCAGGTCCATCTATTCAATTTTCTTTTTTTTTCTTTCTTTTTCACAAATACAGAAGGAGAAAAAATTCATTTTCATTTGCAATTTTTATTAAAAATATTTTTCTTTAATTTTTATTGCTATATTTTTTACTTTTGTGTAATTTTTTTCAAATTCTATTTTACTTCCATCATTTTATTTTAGTCTACTTCAGTGTATTCACCTTCTCAAATTTTCGAACGATCTCCTTTTTTCTTTTTCTTTTTTCTCTTTCATTTCTTTTTCTTGAATGCAGAAAGGAAAACTTCACTTTTACCTTCAACTTCTATTAAAAATATTTTTCTTGGGGCGCCTGGGTGGCTCAGTTGGTTAAGCGTCTGACTTCAGCTCAGGTCACGATCTCACGGTCCGTGAGTTCGAGCCCCGCGTTGGGCTCTGGGCTGATGACTCAGAGCCTGGAGCCTGCTTCCGATTCTGTGTCTCCCTCTCTCTCTGCCCCTCCCCCATTCATGCTCTGTCTCTCTCTGTCTCAAAAATAAATAAAATGTTAAAAATTTTTTTAATATTTTTCTTTAATTTTTTACTATAATTTTTGCTTTTATGTAAATATTTTCAAAATCCATCTTACTTCCATCATTTTATTTTAGTCTCCTACAGTGAATTCACTTTTTCAAATTTTCAAATGATTTCCTTTTTTCCCTTTTTTTTCTTTTTTCTTTTTTTCTCTTTTGTATCTTTTCTTTTTCTTGAATATAGGGAAAGAAAAATTCATTTTTTAAATTTTTAATAAAAATATTTTTCTTTATTTTTTCTACTATCTTATTTACTTCTGTGTATATTTTTTTCAAATTCTACTTTACCTCCATCATCTCATTTTAGTTTACTTCAGTGTATTCATTTTCTCAAATTCTCAATTTCCTTTTTTTTTTCCTCCCCCCCTTTTTTTTCTTTAATTTGTCAAACCACTTTTAACACTCAGACCAAAACACACCTAGGATCCAGCATCATTTATTCGATTTGTGTGTGTGTGTTTAATTTTTTAATTTTAATATTTTTAAAATTTTAATTCATTTTTAATTTTAATTTTTCTACCTCATTAATTCCTTTTCTCCCTTCAAAATGATGAAACGAAGGAATTCACCCCCAAAATAAAGAGCATGAAGAAACGACAGCCAGGGATTTAACCAACACAGATACAAGCAAGATGTCTGAACCAGAATTTAGAATCACGATAATGAGAATACTAGCTGGAGTAAAAAATAGATTAGAATCCCTTTCTGTGGAGATAAAAGAAGTAAAAAATAGCCAGAATGAAATAAAAAATGCTATAACTGAGCTGCAATCACAGATGGATACAGCGGCAGCAAGGATGGATGAGGCAGAACAGAGAATCAGTGACATAGAGGACAAACTTATAGACAATAATGAAGCAGAAAAAAAGAGGGAGATGAAGGCAAAAAAGCATGATCTAAGAATTAGAGAAATCAGTGGCTCATTAAAAAGGAATAACATCAGAATCATAGGGGGTCCCAGAAGAGGAAGAGAGAGAAATAGGGGTAGAGAGTTATGTGCACAAATCATAGCGGAAAACTTTCCTAACCTGGGGAAAGACACAGACATCAAAATCCAGGAAGCACAGAGGACCCCCATTAGATTCAACAAAAACAGACCATCAACAAGGCATATCATAGTCAAATTCACAAAATACTGAGGCAAAGAGAGAATCATGAAACCAGCAAGGGAAAAAAGTCCCTAAGCTACAAGGGAAGACAGATCAGGTTTGCAGCAGACCTATCCACAGAAACTTGGAAGTCCAGAAAGGCATGGCAGGATACATTCAGTGTGCTAAATCAGAAAAATATACAACCAAGAATTCTTTTTCCAGCAAGGCTGTCATTCAAAGTAGAAGGAGAGATAAAAAGTTTCCCAGACAAACAAAAATTAAAGGAGTTTGTGACCACTAACCAGCCCTGCAAGAAATTTTAAGGGGGACTCTCTGAGGGGAGAAATGATGAAAAAAAAAATATATATATATATAAATACCAAAAGCAACAAAGATTAGAAAGGACCAGAGAACACCACCAGAAACTCCAACTCTACAAGCAACATAATGGCACTAAATTCATATCTTTCAGTACTCACTCTAAATGTCAATGGACTCAATGCTCCAATCAAAAGACATAGGGTAACAGAATGGATAAGAAAACAAGATCCATCTATATGCTGCTTACAAGAGACCCACTTTAGACCTAAAGACACCTACAGATTGAAAACAAGGGGATGGAGAACCATCTATCATGCTAATGGTCAACAAAAGAAAGCCAGAGTAGCCATACTTATATCAGACAATCTAGACTTTAAAATAAAGACTGTATCAAGAGATGCAGAAGGGTATTACATCATAATCAAGGGGTCTATCCACCAAGAAGACCTAACAATTGTAAACATTTATGCGCCAAATGTGGCAGCACCCAAATATATAAATCAATCACAAATATAAAGAAACTCATCGATAGTAATAATAGTAGGAGACTTCAACAACCCACTCACAGCAAAGGACAGATCATCTAATCAAAAAATCAACAAGGAAACAATGGCTTTGAATGACACACTGGACCAGATGGACTTAACAGATATATTCAGAATATTTCATCCTAAAGCAGCAGAATATACATTCTTCTTCAGTGCACATGGAACGTTCTCCAGAATAGACCACATACTGGGACACAAATCAGCCCTAAGTAAGTACAAAAAGATCGAGATCGTACCGTGCATATTTTCAGAACACAACGTTATGAAACTCGAAATCAACCACAAGAAAAAAATTGGAAAGGTAACACATACTTGGAGACTGAAGAACATTCTACCAAAGAATGAATGGGCTAACCAAGCTCTTAAAAAGGAAATTAAAAAGTGTATGAAAGTCAATGAAACTGATAGCACCATAACCCAAAACCTCCGGGACACAGCAAAGGCGGTCATAAGACAAAAGTATATAGCAATCCAGGTCTTCCTAAAGAAGGAAGAAAGATCTCAGATACACAACCTAACCTTATGCCTTAAGGAGCTGGAAAAAGAACAGCAAATAAAACCCCAAACCAGCAGAAGACAGGAAATAATAAAGATTAGAGCAGAAATTAATGCTGTCGAAACAAACAAACAAAAAAAAACCATGAGAACAGATCAATGAAACCAGAAGTTGATTTTTTGAAAGAATTAACAAAATTGATAAACCACTAGCCAGTTTGATCCAAAAGAAAAAGGAAAGGACCCAAATAAATAAAATCAAGAATGAAAGAGGAGAGATCACAACCAACACAGCAGAAATAAAAACAAGAATAAGAGAATATTATGAGCAATTATATGCCAATAAAATGGGCAATCTGGAAGAAATGGACAAATCCTAGAAACATATACACTACCAAAACTGAAACAGGAAGAAATAGAAAATTTGAACAGACCCTTAACCAGTAAGGAAATCAAGTTAGTAATCAAAAATCTGCCAAAAAACAAGAGTTCAGGGCCAGATGGCTATCCAGGGGAATTATACTAAACATTTAAGGAAGAGTTAACACCTACTCTCTTGAAGCTGTTCCAAAAAATAGAAATGGAAGGAAAACTTCTAAACTCTTTGCATGAAGCCAGCATTACCTTGATTCCAAAACCAGACAGAGACCCCACTAAAAAGGAGAACTATAGACTAATTCCCCTGAAGAACATGGATGCAAAAATCCTCAACAAGATATTAGCCAACCGGATCCAAAAATACATTAAAAAAATTATTTACCACGACCAAGTGGGATTTCTACCTGGGATGCAGAGTTGTTCAATATCCGCAAAACAATTAACGTGATTCATCACAACAAAGAAGAAAGGACAAGAACCATATGATCCTCTCAATAGATGCAGAGAAAGCATTTGACAAAATACAACATCTTTTCTTGATAAAAACCCTCAAGAAAGTAGGGATAGAAGGAGCATTCCTCAATATCGTAAAAACCATATAAGAACGACCCAATGCTAATATCATCCTCAATGAGGAAAAACTGTCAGCTTTCCCCCTAAGGTCAGAAACAAGACAGGGATGTCCACTCTCACCATTGTTATTCAACATAGTATTGGAAGTCTTAACCTCTGCAATCAGACAACACAAAGAAATAAAAGGCATCCAAATCGGCCACAAGGAGGTCAAATTTCACTCTTCGCAGATGACATGATACTCTATATGAAAAACCCAAAAATTCCACCAAAAAACTGCTAGAACTGACTCATGAATTCAGCAAAGTTGCAGGATGTAAAATCAATGCACAGAAATTGGTTGCATTCCTATTCACCAACAATGAAGCAACAGAAAGAGAAATCAAGGAATCGATCCCAATTACAGTTGCACTAAAAACCATAAAATACCTAGGAATAAATCTAACCAAAGAGATGAAAAACGTATACACTGAAAACTATAGAAAGCTTATGAAAGAAATTGAAGAAGACACACAAAAAAAATGGAAAAAGATTCCATGCTCCTAGATAGGAAGAACAAGTATTGTTAAAATGTTGATACTACCCAAAGCAACCTACATATTCAATGCAATCCCTATCAAAATAACACCAGCATTCTTCACAGAGCTAGAACAAATAATCCTAACATTTGTATGGAACCAGAAGACTCCAAATAGCCAAAGCAATCTTGAAAAAGAAAACCAAAGCTGGAGGCATCACAATCCTGGACTTCAAGCTATGCTGCAAAGATGTAATCATCAAGACAGTATGGTACTGGCACAAGAACAGGCCCTCAGATCAATGGAACAGAATAGAGAACCCAGAAATGGACCCACAAACGTATGGCCAACTAATTTTTGACAAAGCAGGAAAGAATATCCAATGGAATAAAGACAGTCTCTTCTGCAAGTGGTGCTGGGAAAACTGGACAGCGACATGCAGAAGAATAAACCTGGACCACTTTCTTACACCATACACAAAAATAAACTCAAAATGGGTGAAAGACCTCAATATAAGACAGGAAGCCATCAAAATCCCCGAGGAGAAAGCAGGCAAAAACCTGTTTGATCTTGGCCACAGCAACTTCTTACTCAACACGTCTGCTAAGGCAAGGGAAACAAAAGCAAAAATGAACTACTGGGACCTCATCAAAATAAAAAGCTTCTGCACAGGGAAGGAAACAACCACCAAAACTAAAAGGCAACTGACAGAATGGGAGAAGATATTTGTATATGACATATCAGATAAAGGGTTAGTATCTAGAATCTATAAAGGACTTCTCAAACAACACCCAAAAAACAAATAATCCAGTGAAAAATGGGCAAAAGACATGAATAGACACTTCTCCAAAGAAGAAATCCAGATGGCCAACCAACACATGAAAAAATGCTCAGCATCACTCATCATCAGGGCAATACAAATCAAAACCACAATGAGATACCACCTTACACCTGTCAGAATGGCTAACGTTAACAACTCAGGCAACAACAGATGTTGGCGAGGATGCGGAGGAAGAGGATCTCTTTTGCATTGTTGGTGGGAATGCAGACTGGTGCAACCACCTGGAAAACAGTATGGAGGTTCCTTCAAAAAACTAAAAATAGAACTACCCTACGACCCAGCAATTGCACTACTAGGCATTTATCCACGGGATACAGGTGTGCTGTTTCGAAGGGACACGTGCACCCCCATGTTTGTAGAAGCACTATCAACAATAGCCAAAGTATGGAAAGAGCCCAACTGTCCATCGATGGTGAGTGGATAAAGCAGATGTGGTATATATATACAATGGAGTATTACTCGGCAATGAAATAGAATCAAATCTTGCCATTTGCAACTACGTGGATGGAACTGGAGGGTATTATGCTAAGTGAAATTAATCAGTCAGAGAAAGACAAAAATCATATAACTTCACTCATATGAGGACTTTAAGAGACAAAACAGATGAACATAAGGGAAGGGAGACAAAAATAATATAAAAACAGGGAGGGGGAAAAACAGAAGAAACTCATAAATATGGAGAACAAACTGAAAGTTACTAGAGGGGTTGTGGGAGGGGGGGATGGGCTAAACGGGTAAGGGACACTAAGGAATCTACTCCTGAAATCATTGTTGCACTATATGCTAACTAATTTGGATGTAAATTTAAAAAAATAAAATAAAATAAAATAATAAAAAAAATAAAATGAAAATAATGATCTTTAGCAGCCCCATCATTTAGACTATCATCACCCGATCATGCAAAGATGATAGAAATTAATTTCTTTGTCTGAAGGCAGCATGTCCAAGACCTTTTCTGACAAGTCTTCAACCGCCATAAAGCAGAAACTCTGACACCATCGCCAGGCGTTACCTAACACTATGGTTTTTGGAGGAATGCGGTGTAGGCTGGTGTAGTAGATTTCATTATTGTTCCCAATTCTTTATCCCTCCCTCTCTACATGCTCTTTGTCATGTGCTGTGTAGTTCATCTCACTAGAGAATAAAGTTCCTGCTTCACTGATGTTGGGTTTAGCTGTGGGACTTGGACATGGGAATGCTAGTAAACCTAACATGAGAAGGTTTGAATCATAATTGCACAATTCATCTTGCCCTCTTGACTACTGTCATTTCCATAAGAAGACAAGCCCTGGGAGGTCCAAGGAGGATGACAGAAGCATGGTTCTGGGCTAGACCCAGTATGCATTTTGGAGCTAAGATCCACTGAACACAGCCTACATCAGCTGAATCTTAGGCAACCCACAGACAAGTGAGCAAGAATAAATGTTGTTTTAATCCACTGTGCCATTTGCTGCAGAGCATTATGTGGTAATAGTTAACTGATAGAGCCCAGGACTGGGATTATTTAGGATACTTTCAGCTATAATTAACAGAGAATGCTACCTACAAGAGATTCAGTAAAATTTCAGTTGGGTCTTTAGTGTCAGGCAACTGAAGCAAATTCAGCCAAACTGAATAAGAAAAAGCAATTTATTAAGAGGATATAGGAGAGTTACGATTGTGGCGGAGGTTTCTGGAAACCTGGACTTGGAGCCTTCAAATTCAGAAACAACATCAGGACCTGATCATATAGTCGTTCTGGTTGCAATGTAACTGCTACCACCTCAGGCTACATATCCCTATATGCCACCTCTGCTAGACATCAGATTCTACTACTAGAACCGGTAACACTGCTGTTTCTGGAAATTGAACAGAAATGTTGAGTCTCTGGTTCTGCTTCATGAAACTTCGTGAATTGAATCACCATTAGATTCTGATTCGAGTATATGTTATATACATCTGTTTGGTAGAGCCTCGCTCATACTACACCTTAACCTCAAGAGAGAATGAAGTGAGTGTCTGACATTTTAACTTCTCTTGTGAGAAGTGGGCTATTCATAAAGTGGGGAATTCCTAACATATAAAAGAGATTGTGAGCTGGCCAGCCACAGTGAAAGATAAATGCTCATTTCAAACAATCAGGGAGGCTATCAGCTCATATATCAGTATTTCTGGATAGGGAAGGCTTCCTTAAAGCTTGACCCTGGCATATATATATGACATATATATCTGCCCCTGTTCCTGGAACAGAGCCCCTAAAACTGGTAATTCCCTAGGTAATTTTCCTAGGAGCCTTTTTTGTTCTTTGAGACAACTCTAGGTGGGCCCCTGGATGGTTCCTGAATCAAGACTGGTCACCAAAAGACCAAACCATGATCAGCAACTTTGGATTTTCAGCCCCATCCCCCATCTTCTAGAAAGGGGAGAGGGGCTCAAAGTGGAATTAATATTTGGTCATGCCTGTGTTCTATTTTGATCCCGATAGAACAGAGTTCAGCAAATTTCCAGGTTGTTGAACACATTCACGCTGGGAGGGTGATGCACCCCAACTCCATGGAGAAAGAAGTTCCTAACCTCAGGACCATCACAGACTTCACCCTATATATATCTTCATCTAGCTGTTCATTTGTATCCTTTACCACATCCCTTAATAAACTGTAAACATAAGTAATTGTTTCCCAGAGTTCTGTGAGCTACTCTAGTAAATTAATGAAACCTGAGGATGGGTCTGAGGAACCTCTGATTTGTTGTGGGTAACCTGGGCACCTACTACTTGTGATTGGCATCTGAAGTGGGGAGGAAGCAATCTTAAACTGTGGGATCCGTTGCGATCCCTGGGTAGATAGTGTCAGAATTGATTTGAATTGCAGGGCCCTCAGCTGACATCATGGAAAATGGCTTGGTGTGGGGAACAACCTCCACCCCCACATTTGGTGACCAGAAATGTCACAAGTGTTGTGAGTGTTCTGTATGAAAGGAAGGGAGACAGCCAGAAGAGAAGAACTGGGTTTCTCCCTGCATAGGAGGGAGAACCGTGGTTTTTTCAAATTTGGTAATATCCTCTGATTTTCTCTGTAATTTCTTCTTTGAGAATACTTTAGAGTATGTAGTGTAATATCTAAATCTTTATGGCATTTTCTAGACATTTATTGATATTTGCTTTTCAGTTTTATTCTATTGTGGGCAGACAATGTACTCTATATGTTTTTAATCCTTTGAAATGAATTAAGATTTGTTTTATGAATCAACATATAATCTGTCTTGGTGGAAATTCCATGTGCTATTGCAAAGAATCCAGTAATTGGTGTGGTGTTCTATAATATCAACTAGGGCAAGTTGGTTGTTAGTGTAGCTCAAAATTTCTAGAACTACTTCAATTAATTGCCAAGAGAAGTGAGTTAAAATCTCTGCAATAATTGTGGGTTTGCCTCTTTTTTCATTTTATTTCTGTCAGGTTTCTCCTTGTATTCTGAATACATTTTGTTAAATATTATGTATTCTTCATGACTTATTGATTTATAATTATACTACTTCATATATAACACAAGAATTTGTAGCATTATAATACTATTTCTCCTTATTCCTGTTGTTTAGTGCTATTGGTGACATAAGTTTTACTTCTACTTGTTGTATACCCCATAATACATGATTATTATGAAGCTTTAATAAGTCTATTGTCTTTATAAAAATCTAATGAATAAGGGGAAATATTGTTTACATTTACACACATATTTACTATTTCTGGCCCTCTACATTATTCCCTATGGGTCTGAATTTCCATCAGGTACCTTTCCTTTTTGACCTGAAGAATTTCCTTTACTAATTTTTATAGTGGTATTCTGCTGGTGACAGGTTCTCTAGACTTCAGTTTTTCTGAAAGTTTCTTAATTTTGCATTCACTTCTGAAAGATAGTTTTGCAGTATATGGAAATCTAGGTTGGCCATTGTCTTTTCTTTCATCACTTGGACTACATCTTTTCATTATCCTTAGAACTCTATCGTTTCTGATAAGAAGGTGGTTGTCATTCTTATCATTATTCCTCTATGTAATGTCCTTTTTTTCTCTTTAAAAATGTTCTCTTCTGGGGCACCTGGGTGGCTCAGTCGGTTAAGCCTCTGACTTCGGCTCAGGTCATGATCTCATGGTGCATGAGTTCTAGCTGCATTTAGGACTCTGTGCTGACAGCTTGGAGCCTGGAGCCGCTTCAAATTCTGTGTCTCCCTCTCTCTCTCTGTCCCTCCCACATTCATGCTCTGTCTCTCTCTTTCTCCTTCAAAAATAAATAAACATTAAAAAATTATTTAAAAAATGTTCTCTTCTTTTTTCAAAAGTTTTATTATGATGTGCCTCAGTATAGTTTTCTTTGCATCTAACCTTGTTGTTTCTGAGTTTCTTAGATCTCTGGAATGATGTTTTAAAGCAAATGTGGTAAAATTTCAACCAATCTACCTTTAAACGCAGTTTCTCCTCTCTTGTCTCTCTTCTTACTCTGGGGCTTTAAATATAATTATTTTAAATCACTTGATAGTGTTTCACAGCCATTGAGATTCTGTTCTCTCCTCCTTTTCAGTTTTCCTTCCTTCTGTGGTTCAGTTTGTTTTTCAGCTTATTTATTTATTTTGAGAAAGAGAGAGAAAGCATGAGTTGGGGAGGGGCAGAAAGAGAGAGGAGAGAGAGAATCCCACGCACTGACAGTGCAGAACCTGATGCAGAGCTCGAACCCTAAAACCTTGAGATCATGACTTGAACCAAATTTGGATGCTCAACCGACTGAGCCACCCAGGCGCCCCCCATTTGCATATTTTTTTATTGACTTGTCATCAACTTTGTCATCAAACTTCATCAAGTTTCTTCTACCATATCTTTCTATAATTCTCATTTGATAAATGTTTGATTTCAACATTGTTTATTTCACTTCTAGGATTTACATCTGGTTCTTTTTCAGAATTTCATGTCTCTGTTGAAATTTCGCATCCCTTAACTGATTGTATCAGTTTTTTTCTATTGACTTTTTAAATATATTTTTAATAGTTTAAAGTACCTGTCTACTAACACAAACATCTGGGTCACCCCGAGCTCTTTATCAACTTTTAAAAAAAATTTATATGATCTCATTTTCCGGTTTCTTCACACTCCTAGAAATTTTTTCTTATATATACCAGACATTGTCAGTGATACATTGTAGAAACTGTGGATTCTGTAATCTTCCTCAAAGGTGTGTTGAGGTTTGTTTTTTTTTTCCCTAGCAGACAGTTAAATTACAGATGAATCACCTTGATCCTACAGAGGCTTGGTTACAGGCTTTGTTTTGGCAGGTTCATTTTGTGTTTCCATTAGTTCTAGGGCATAGCTGTTAGTCCTGGATTTCGGTGGTTACTCTTAAGATTTGGCCCTTGAAATTTCAGCGGAAAGACCAAGGTGTTTACTAAACCTTCCAACTTAGCATGATTTGAACTCCATAATCAGGTTTTCTAACGCTAAGTAATTGCTAAAATCCTTGCCCATCTCTTTCAGGTTTCCAGAGTTGTTCTCTGGCTGAGTTCCCTGGAGACTTTGCATGGACATGCATAGTTTAGGAGTCAGCCAAGCATTTGAGGTATGTTTGTATTTGGATTTTGAGACTCACTTCTGTGTAGCTCCCTCATTCCTGGAATTTTCTTTTCGTTTTCCAGGTGTGACTATAATAACCCTAAAAACTATCCTCTGACTCTTCAACTCAGCAAGACTGCTGTTTTCTGCCTGAGTTCTGTTCCCTTTGCATCGTGAAGTCAAGAGAACTCTCTCAAGAAAGTGATGGGGAATGTGATATTTTACCCAGCATGCCTCCCTTTCTTCAAGACTGTCTCCCTTTCAGTTTTTGTCTGTTCTGAGTTGCTTTCCAGGGCTTTGAAACAACGGTTATTTCTTCTTATATTTTGTTCAAAACTTATACCTGTTGCCAGCAGAAAAGTAGTCCAATACAAGCTACTCTGCTATTAAGTTGGAAATCCAATAATGACTTACTCTTAAGAATGAGGAAGAACTTTTCCAGACATCTCTGGCAAGTTCTCCTAATGATTCATTGGCCAGAATTGGGTCCCCTGTTTTTTTCCATAAAGATTTTCAGATTGTTCTTGAGCAATGAGCATTAATTAGCAATGAAAAATTACTCCTGCAGTCAAGAGTAGAGTTAGCTTCCTCTGAGGCAAGGAATTGCATGGAGCACAGGGGATAAAGACAAATACATAAAGAAACCAATATTTGGTTAGGAAGAAAAAGAGGATATTTCATAGAGAGAAGAGAGAATAGAAGAAAGGAGGGCCAAACCACTGGTTCTCAACCCAAGCTGCACATCAAAACCATCCTTTTAAAATACTAATTAAAATCCAGTATCTTCTGGACGCATTGGGGCAGAGGTTGGGCCTCCAAGGCTCTGGTGGCCCTGCTCCCTTGGCTTTGGGTGGTCCTACCCCTGTGGAGACTCAGGGCCTGGGTTGTGTGAAGTTCCTGTTGAAGTTCTGGCAGCTCTACCTGTTTGGGCCTGCAGGGGTGGCCCCAACCCAATGGCTCTCTGCAGTGGCCCCCCATACTCGGGGAGAGCCCTCTTGAGCCTCTTTTGGAAAGACACTAATCCCATTCATGAGGACTCCACCTTCATGACCTTATCATCTCCCAGATGCCCCACCTCCTAATACCATCACATTGAGTACTGGGCTTCCACATATGAATTTGGGAGAGACAAAAACATTTAGACCATAGCACCATGGAACTTGTTTAAAATAAAAACCCCTGGGCCCAATCCTAGAATGAAACCTAGAAATCTGCTGTTCATACAAACTTACCAAGTGGCTCTGAGGTAGAATCTTTTTTAAATAAGAGGAGGTTTTTTTTAACCATTCACGAAATTTGCTCTGTTCACATTTGCACCCAAGGACTCCTTGCTACTCCGTAACCCTTCAGGGCCTGCAACCTTCAAGTGGGGGTCTACTGGTGGAGCCTGCATTATTGGAGTGGCACAAAAGCCCAACGTGCAACACTAGAAGGATGGACAGGAATATCCACATGGGAAAATGGATGGGTACAAGTAGCAACCGCATGGGACCAAAGGAAAGCAATGGTCCGTTCCCACTGAAGAGGGACATGAGAGTGTTCATAGGGGATATTAATGGAGTGTCTCAGGACATCCATGTAGGTAATGTAAGGGCACACAAGTCTATGGGACCTGGAAAAGCCACACACAAATGTCCCCATGAGATGCTGAAATGTAATATATAGCCACATGGGTTCTTGCAGGACACATGGGTTCTTGCGGGACACTGAGGGTAACAGGCTTGACAGCCAACAGGGTGAGAGAACGCTACAGCAACACCAATTAACTGGGTCTGAGTGAGGGTGACCAGAAGGGAAAGACAGGTTGGGGTGAGCCATCAAAGATAATACTTGCTCAGAGATCCTTGTACAATGTAGAGATAAGGTTCTTGAGTTTGTGAGCTCCTAAAAGGAAGTGACTTTGTTTAATGTATCCTTGCATCATTAGGACCTGTCACAGGGCCGGCCTATAGCATATATTCAATACATAAGGTGACCAAATAACTTATCCCCCAAACTGGGTTGCTTTTGGTAGTAAAAGAGGATGCCATTAATAACTATGCCAGGATAAAAGGCATAAACCAGTACCATTCTGGTACACTGAGAAGTATCGTTGCCCCACCAATAAATTTTGGGTAAACAGGTGGGTGGATGAAAGAGCGTATTACTTTTTAAGTGGAAACAGTAACTGGAAATACCTGAAGATACCATAGACTGGCGTCTCAGACAGGATGACAGGCCTTCTCAAAGGTGATAAAGCTGTGGCATAGGGGTGGCTGCAGACTTTCTGTGAAGTGGCTTGTGTGGTCCTGGATGAGAACAGCACAGTGGGAGATGTGCGAGAGCACTCACCTGGCAGCTGCAGATGCATATCAGACACTGCGTTTCCCATAAGATTTGTGTTTTTGTGATGGGGGGTGGGGGGTGGGTGTGATGGGGATGGGAGTGGTGAGCTAAGGCAATGCCCTTACCGGCTCCTGGGGCTACTACAAACAGCAGTGTCACTTCTGCAGGGAGCCTTGATGAGCTGTGCTGGCAGGTGCAGACTTCCAGCTCCCATGCACAGAGCAAAGTTAAGATGAACTCGGGAAAGAAGGCAGCTAGGGAGCAGGAAGCAAAATGACTTTCTGAGCACAGCCTTCCAGAAGTGGCACTTTCCCACTGACTTTAAAGAAACATGAAATTTGTTAAACAGTGATATATAGTTTAAAAGAAATGAGCAGAAGCAGTGGGAAAGCGAAACCATCAGGCCTTCTGAGGAAGTGGCTCTGTGCTTGACCTTCTTCACCACAGCAGGCCCCAGTGTTGCGCCTCATGCTGCCACTCCTGTCAGAAGGCCATGCCCCTTCCCCATGGCCTGCAGCCCTTGCTCCACCTCTAAAAGACAGTCTTCCGGGCCACCTGGGTGGCTCAGTCCATTAAGTGTCTGACTCTTGGTTTCATGATCCCCCAGTTCGTGGGTGTGAGCCCCACACTGGGCTCTGCAATGACAGTGCAGAGAGATCCCTGCTTGGGATTCTCTCTCTCCCTCTGTCTCTGCCCCTCCCCACTCACGCTCAATCTCTCTCTCTCTCTCAAAATAAATAAAAACTTAAAAAAAGAGAGAGAGATGGTTTTCTGTGGTAATGCAGAGGAGCCCTCGACTCTGGGAGCAGGAAAAGATCAAGAGGCTCTGCAAGACTGTGTGGGGGGTTGGTCATGCATCTCAGAAGGAGACCATATGAGCTGTGTGCTCCCGGGCAGGCCAATTAACTTCTCTGATCAGAATTTCTCTTCTGTCACGTTGGGATTCTAACAGCTACATGGCATTGGGAGTAGGCAGAGGATGGAAGTGAGGTGAGAGCAGCTGCCTCGCTTCCCGCCAGGCCTTCCTCCATTAGCCCTGCAGCCCAGAGACTGCTAGGTTCAGTGAGTTTAGCCCTGAGCCGATGATAAACAAAGACCAGGAAGTCTGCTTGGCGGGAGGAGGGAGAAAACAACCCCAGTGCAACCTCACAGGGAAACGCTTTTCTATTAATCTTTGATTTTCGGTGCTATGAGTTCCTGGCACTTCAGCACTTCATAAAGAAGCGGTTAAGTGGGAAGGAAGAGGTGGAGAGAAAGAGAGAGAGAAGGCGGTCCCGGCAGGGCAGAAGTGTCACACAGTGGCCTTGTTACAGGAAGGGAGTGAGCAGGAGCATGTGCTCAGAGGAAGAGAGGAAAAGGTGGTGGCTTGTGGTTGCCAGGTGCCAGTACTGGAGGGCAGGCCTGAAATGTTTCAGTGTGCTGGAGAAGTTTCCACAACTCATCCTGTGTGGTGGCTCAGCCTATACCAGGTCCGGGATACAACGACTGGGGAGTATTCTGGGCAACTCTGGGTGTGGATCTGTGACCGAGAAGTTCCTTTTAAGCTGGTGATATGCATACCAGTGTGGGAAAGGAGGTCAGGGGGCTAGCCTGGCCTCTCAGTAAGTTAGTAGCTGCCCCTCTCCTGTGCTGTCCTGAGAAGGGCAGAACCAAATCTTGAATGCCTGCCGAATGGGGTATGAGAGGCTGAGGGCAGAGACCCTTTGCATTTGTCTCAGTAACTCAGCATTAAACTGGTGCATAGTCAATGTTTGTACAATTTTTCAAATTCGCAGATACTCCTGTGTTTCCGTAGGTTTTGCAACCTTTCCTCTGTCTTCAGGAAAGAGCACTCTGGGATTCCTGTGTCATTTCCCTTGTGTCTTTGTGGGACATTCCCAGAGAGAATTTTAACCCCAAATAGTAATAATAATAATAATAATAATAATAATAATAAAATATTTTATCTAAACAAGTAACCTAATTATGAGTTTGGTTTGACTTTCAAACTCACAAAGCTATGGAAACGAAATGATAGAATCCAGTGTAAACAGCCCAGCTCACAGTGAGCTCAGCCTCTTTTTCAGACAATGGGCTAAATTAATTGTTGTCTGAAAGAGGAAATCCAACTGCAAATGCCACCAGGCAGATTTGCTTTTCTTCTCTATTCCAGAGTACAGTTAAACAGTCTCTGCTGGTCTACAAAACAGCACCCTTTGGGATATTTTCCCCTGCAAAGAAAGGAGAGAACAAAATAATTTTTGAAGGGTTGTTGTACCTAGACTGGTGCCTCAAAAGCTTTTAGGTCACTTCTATTGAACACAGAGGAAAATAAGGCTGTGTAATTGGCCAGGAAATAAAGGAACACGATCTGTTTTCACCTCCATTATCTAACTAATGGAGGTCACTATGTCTGATTGTGACTAAGGTTAATCATTCTGACAGATGTACCTGTGGAGACTCAGCTAAGTTGTTTTGCTTGTCCCTTGGCTGAATCGGATTGCCGTCCCTTTGTTGGGGTGGGCAGGAGTGGTTTATGGCATCCAAGTTATTATTTCCCAGTAGGTTTCTTGCATTTTCAAATGGGAACACACATTTATTTTCTTTGGAAAGTGCATTTACAACCAAGCTAATTGGCTTGCTTCTCCACTGACCAAAGACCACGGTTATTGGTGGTGTTAAGATCATTTATAAACTTGCTGAATATAATCTTACAGGCTGATAAAGGAAAGGAATGAACAAAGACCACATCACAGCTGGAACCTGAATGACTAGGGAGGGACAGCAGTGTTGTTAGGATGTTGGGGAAGAGAGGACTTTGGTACTAATGCTGTTTCTCACTTGCAAACAGTGAGAAATACCCCCAAAATACCATTAGTCAATGATTCCATTTAATGTAACGTTTTAACTTCAAACTAGTTTCTATTAAAAAGTGTTTGGGGCACCTGGGTGGCTCAGTCAGTTAAGTATCCGACTTCGGCTCAGTTCATAATCTCACGGTTCGTGGGTTCGAGCCCCATGTCAGGCTCTGTGCTGACAGCTCAGGGCCTGGAGCCTGCTTCAGATTCTGTGTCTCCTTCTCTCTCTGCCCCTCTCCCGCTCACACTCTGTCTCACTCTGTCTCTCAAAAATACATGAAAAAAAATTTTTTTTTAATTGTTTGTCAGTCTGGATTTGATCAGCAGTTTTAAACAACTGGATGGATTCCCAGTCTTAGCTGTTTTCCCAGAAAATTGTTTCCTCATACATAGTGCAGCTAGTTTGCAGAAAGATGTGGGAAATTATTCTCCACATAAGCAAGTCTGCTGGGTATTAAGTATTTTTCTATAAAGTTACATGAAGTAACAAGATTGGGCAAGACGTATGAATAGAGTATAAAAAGTCAAAATGGCAGAGTTTCTTGCTAGGATTCTCTTGGCAATTTTTCCTAATGTTTGTGCCAAGGGCTCTCTGGTATAATTTATTAGCTCCTTTAGTAATAGTGAAATTTTCATTAGAAATGTAGCTCTATGTTACTTACTAAAAATGACTACTATTTTCAAATGCTTTCTAAGTGCCAGGCACTATTCAGAACCCTGCATGAATATTATAAACATCACAACAACCTGATGAACTAAGCCTTATTATTACCCCATTTTACAGATGAGAAAAAGGAATGTAACTGTCCTGTGCCATAAAACTATTAAATGGTAGCATCATGGTTCCAGGCAGCATGGCTCCAGAAACCATGATATTCAGAGTGGGTCTGTGGACCAGTTATAAATGCAGATTCTTGGGTTCCCAGAACTCCTGAAGTCAGAATCTGCATTTTAATATGTCAGGAGATTCATCTGCACAATAGAGTTTAAGGAGTTCTGGTATACTATCTCCTTTTTGACTGGATTGATTTGGGCAAGGCATTTAACTTTTCTGAGCCTCAGATTTCTTGTCTATAGAACAGATACAATAGCACAGTCTTTGTAGATTTGTTGTGATAACACAAGGAAATGTTGCAAAGAGTCTGGCATTCAGAAAGTACTTGATATCTAGGCAATGGAATGATGCTTAAGTATCCCCAGGCTTTGGGGCACCTGGGTGGCTCTGTTGGTTAAGTGTCTGACTTTGGCTCAGGTCATGATCTCACCGTTCGTGAGTTCAAGCCTGGAGCCTGCTTCGGATTCTGTGTCTCCCTCTCCCTCTGCCCCTCCCCTGCTCATGCTCTGTCTCTCTCTGTCTCTCAAAAATAAACATTAAATAAAATTTTTTTAAGTATCCCCAGACTTCAAAAGTAGTCCATGATATTATCCAAAGAACTTAAAAAGACTATCCACTACTCTGCTTCTCCTTGCTCCAAATACTTTTTCCACTACTAAACAGTTGAGTGACTAAACGTTTACAGAAACCTGTTTTTTTTTTTAACATTTGAATTTATGGTAGTACCTCCTGACTCCAAGCCTAGTACCCGTTCTTCCATATTGGTTTCATTGCCCTTTTTAAAAAAATGATTTCTGTGGTGCAAAATATATCATACATAGATAAGGTAATTTAAAACATACATATGTGTAATATAAACAATAATCATAAAGCCATAAAAGCCATAAACTATAACCCAAGTCATAAATATAAGACTTTGATCTAGAATAAAATCTCTTACCTTGTCCAGTAACTTGGACACTACCTTGTGCTCTCTTTATTCCCAGAGAAAATAGCTATCTTGATGTTTGTATTCCTTTTTTTGCTTTCAAAAAAAATTCTTTTAATGTTTATTTATCTTTGAGAGAGACAGAGACAGAGACAGAGAGACAGAGCACAAGCAGGGGAGGCACAAAGAGGGAGACACAGAATCTGAAGCAGGCTCCAGGATATGAGATGTCAGCCTGATGTGGGGCTCGAACTCACAAGTCATGAGATCGTCACCTGAGCCAAAGTCGGACACTAAATCGACTCAGCCACCCAGAAGCCCCAGTTTTTTGCTTTAACAAAAATAATTTTACCACACCTGAATTCTATGTACAAGGGATTGTACAGGAAATATTCTTTTGTGACTTGTTTATTTCACTCAGTCTTATTATTTTTACATTTCATTCATGTTGATGTGTGAACCGTAATTTGTTAAAATTTTCATTGCTTTTGGGTATTTAATTGCATACATGTTCCACAATTTATCTGCTAAAAAGACTTTGGGTGCTTTCTCGTGTTTTGGATAGGTAGTGCTGCCATGAGTACTTTTACACATTTCCCTGACACACGTGTCCATTTACCTGGGTTGTGGCTTATGTTCATGTCGCCTCACTAGGGAAAGTTTCCAAGCGCTAGCACCAATCTGTAATCCCACCTCCAGTAAAAGAATTCTTATTGCACCGCGCACTCATCAACACTTAGTATTGTAGAAGTTTTGGGCCAGTCTAGTGGGTGCATTATTGGAAGTCATTGTGGCTTTAATTTGTGTTTTCTTATAGTGAGATTGAATATCTCTTGCTAGGTTATTGTTCATTTAGGGTTCCACCTTCTATGCAGTAGCTGTTCAAATGTCTTTAACATTCTTTTTCTATTGGAATGTCTTATTCTTATCAATTCATGGAAAATCTACACATATCCTGGATACATGTCCTTTGTTATTTACATGTGTTGCCAGTATCTTTTGGTATTTTTGTGGATTTTCTTTGCGTTCTTTTATTATTTTTTTTTCTGAAATTTATTGACAAATTGGTTTCCATACATCACCCAGTGCTCATCCCAAAAGATGCCCTCCTCAATACCCATCACCCACCCTCTCCTCCCTCCCACCCCCCATCAACCCTCAGTTTGTTCTCAGTTTTTAACAGTCTCTTATGCTTTGGCTCTCTCCCATTCTAACCTCTTTTTTTTTTTTTTTCCTTCCCCTCCCCCATGGGTTCCTGTTAAGTTTCTCAGGATCCACATAAGAGTGAGACCATATGGTATCTGTCTTTCTCTGTATGGCTTATTTCACTTAGCATCACACTCTCCAGTTCCATCCACGTTGCTACAAAAGGCCATATTTCATTTTTTCTCATTGCCATGTAATATTCCATTGTGTATATAAACCACAATTTCCCTATCCATTCATCAGTTGATGGACATTTAGGCTCTTTCCATAATTTGGCTATTGTTGAGAGTGCTGCTATGAACATTGGGGTACAAGTGGCCCTATGCATCAGTGCTCCTGTATCCCTTGGGTAAATTCCTAGCAGTGCTATTGCTGGGTCATAGGGTAGGTCTATTTTTAATTTTCTGAGGAACCTCCACACTGCTTTCCAGAGCGGCTGCACCAATTTGCATTCCCACCAACAGTGCAAGAGGGTTCCCGTTTCTCCACATCCTCTCCAGCATCTATAGTCTCCTGATTTGTTCATTTTGGCCACTCTGACTGGCGTGAGGTGATACCTGAGTGTGGTTTTGATTTGTATTTCCCTGATAAGGAGCGACGCTGAACATCTTTTCATGTGCCTGTTGGCCATCCGGATGTCTTCTTTAGAGAAGTGTCTATTCATGTTTTCTGCCCATTTCTTCACTGGGTTATTTGTTTTTCGGGTGTGGAGTTTGGTGAGCTCTTTATAGATTTTGGATACTAGCCCTTTGTCCGATATGTCATTTGCGAATATCTTTTCCCATTCCGTTGGTTGCCTTTTAGTTTTGTTGGTTGTTTCCTTTGCTGTGCAGAAGCTTTTTATCTTCATAAGGTCCCAGTAATTCACTCTTGCTTTTAATTCCCTTGCCTTTGGGGATGTGTCGAGTAAGAGATTGCTACGACTGAGGTCAGAGAGGTCTTTTCCTGCTTTCTCCTCTAAGGTTTTGATGGTTTCCTGTCTCACATTGAGGTCCTTTATCCATTTTGAGTTTATTTTTGTGAATGGTGTGAGAAAGTGGTCTAGTTTCAACCTTCTGCATGTTGCTGTCCAGTTCTCCCAGCACCATTTGTTAAAGAGGCTGTCTTTTTTCCATTGGATGTTCTTTCCTGCTTTGTCAAAGATGAGTTGGCCATACGTTTGTGGGTCTAGTTCTGGGGTTTCTATTCTATTCCATTGGTCTATGTGTCTGTTTTGGTGCCAATACCATGCTGTCTTGATGATGACAGCTTTGTAGTAGAGGCTAAAGTCTGGGATTGTGATGCCTCCTGCTTTGGTCTTCTTCTTCAAAATTCCTTTGGCTATTCGGGGCCTTTTGTGGTTCCATATGAATTTTAGGATTGCTTGTTCTAGTTTCGAGAAGAATGCTGGTGCAATTTTGATTGGGATTGCATTGAATGTGTAGATAGCTTTGGGTAGTATTGACATTTTGACAATATTTATTTTTCCAATCCATGAGCAGGGAATGTCTTTCCATTTCTTTAAATCTTCTTCAATTTCCTTCAGAAGCTTTCTATAGTTTTCAGCATACAGATCCTTTACATCTTTGGTTAGATTTATTCCTAGGTATTTTATGCTTCTTGGTGCAATTGTGAATGGGATCAGTTTCTTTATTTGTCTTTCTGTTGCTTCATTGTTAGTGTATAAGAATGCAACTGATTTCTGTACATTGATTTTGTATCCTGCAACTTTGCTGAATTCCTGTATCAGTTCTAGCAGACTTTTGGTGGAGTCTATCGGATTTTCCATGTATAATATCATGTCATCTGCAAAAAGCGAAAGCTTGACTTCATCTTTGCCAATTTTGATGCCTTTGATTTCCTTTTGTTGTCTGATTGCTGATGCTAGAACTTCCAGCACTATGTTAAACAGCAGCGGTGAGAGTGGGCATCCTTGTCGTGTTCCTGATCTCAGGGAAAAAGCTTTCAGTTTTTCCCCGTTGAGGATGATGTTAGCTGTGGGCTTTTCATAAATGGCTTTTATGATCTTTAAGTATGTTCCTTCTATCCCGACTTTCTCAAGGGTTTTTATTAAGAAAGGGTGCTGGATTTTGTCGAAGGCCTTTTCTGCATCGATTGACAGGATCATATGGTTCTTCTCTCTTTTTTTGTTAATGTGATGTATCACGTTGATTGATTTGCGAATGTTGAACCAGCCCTGCATCCCAGGAATGAATCCCACTTGATCATGGTGAATAATTCTTTTTATATGCCGTTGAATTCGATTTGCTAGTATCTTATTGAGAATTTTTGCATCCATATTCATCAGGGATATTGGCCTGTAGTTCTCTTTTTTTACTGGGTCTCTGTCTGGTTTAGGAATCAAAGTAATACTGGCTTCATAGAATGAGTCTGGAAGTTTTCCTTCCCTTTCTATTTCTTGGAATAGCTTGAGAAGGATAGGTATTATCTCTGCTTTAAACGTCTGGTAGAACTCCCCTGGGAAGCCATCTGGTCCTGGACTCTTATTTGTTGGGAGATTTTTGATAACCGATTCAATTTCTTCGCTGGTTATGGGTCTGTTCAAGCTTTCTATTTCCTCCTGATTGAGTTTTGGAAGCGTGTGGGTGTTCAGGAATTCGTCCATTTCTTCCAGGTTGTCCAATTTGTTGGCATATAAGTTTTCATAGTATTCCCTGATAATTGTTTGTATCTCTGAGGGATTGGTTGTAATAATTCCATTTTCATTCATGATTTTATCTATTTGGGTCATCTCCCTTTTCTTTTTGAGAAGCCTGGCTAGAGGTTTGTCAATTTTGTTTATTTTTTCAAAAAACCAACTCTTGGTTTCGTTGATCTGCTCTACAGTTTTTTTAGTTTCTATATTGTTTATTTCTGCTCTGATCTTTATTATTTCTCTTCTTCTGCTGGGCTTAGGCTGCCTTTGCTGTTCTGCTTCTAGTTCCTTTAGGTGTGCTGTTAGATTTTGTATTTGGGATTTTTCTTGTTTCTTGAGATAGGCCTGGATTGCAATGTATTTTCCTCTCAGGACTGCCTTTGCTGCGTCCCAAAGCGTTTGGATTGTTGTATTTTCATTTTCGTTTGTTTCCATATATTTTTTAATTTCTTCTCTAATTGCCTGGTTGACCCACTCATTCGTTAGTAGGGTGTTCTTTAACCTCCATGCTTTTGGAGGTTTTCCAGACTTTTTCCTGTGGTTGATTTCAAGCTTCATGGCATTGTGGTCTGAAAGTAAGCATGGTATAATTTCAATTCTTGTAAACTTATGAAGGGCTGTTTTGTGACCCAGTATATGATCTATCTTGGAGAATGTTCCATGTGCACTCGAGAAGAAAGTATATTCTGTTGCTTTGGGATGCAGAGTTCTAAATATATCTGTCAAGTCCATCTCATCCAATGTCTCATTCAGGGCCCTTGTTTCTTTATTGACCGTGTGTCTAGATGATCTATCCATTTCTGTAAGTGGTGTATTAAAGTCCCCTGCAATTACCACATTCTTATCAATAAGGTTGCTTATGTTTATGAGTAATTGTTTTATATATTTGGGGGCTCCGGTATTCGGTGCATAGACATTGATAATTGTTAGCTCTTCCTGATGGATAGACCCTGTAACTATTATATAATGTCCTTCTTCATCTCTTGTTACAGCCTTTAATTTAAAGTCTAGTTTGTCTGATATAAGTATGGCTACTCCAGCTTTCTTTTGGCTTCCAGTCGCATGATAAATAGTTCTCCATCCCCTCACTCTCAATCTAAAGGTGTCCTCAGGTCTAAAATGAGTCTCTTGTAGACAGCAAATAGATGGGTCTTGTTTTTTTATCCATTCTGATACCCTATGTCTTTTGGTTGGCGCATTTAATCCATTTACATTCAGTGTTATTATAGAAAGATACGGGTTTAGAGTCATTGTGATGTCTGTATGTTTTATGCTTATAGTGATGTCTCTGGGACTTTGTCTCACAGGGTCCCCCTTAGGATCTCTTGTAGGGCTGGTTTAGTGGTGACAAATTCCTTCAGTTTTTGTTTGTTTGGGAAGACCTTTATCTCTCCTTCTATTCTAAATGACAGACTTGCTGGATAAAGGATTCTCGGCTGCATATTTTTTCTGTCTAGCACCCTGAAAATCTCTTGCCAATTCTTTCTGGCCTGCCAAGTTTCAAAAGAGAGATCAGTCACGAGTCTTATAGGTCTCCCTTTATATGTGAGGGCACGTTTACCCCTTGCTGCTTTCAGAATTTTCTCTTTATCCTTGTATTTTGCCAGTTTCACTATGATATGTCGTGCAGAAGATCGATTCAAGTTACGTCTGAAGGGAGTTCTCTGTGCCTCTTGGATTTCAATGCCTTTTTCCTTCCCCAGTTCAGGGAAGTTCTCAGCTATGATTTCTTCAAGTACCCCTTCAGCACCTTTCCCTCTCTCTTCCTCCTCTGGGATACCAATTATGCGTATATTATTTCTTTTTAGTGTATCACTTAATTCTCTAATTTTCCCCTCATACTCCTGGATTTTTTTATCTCTCTTTTTCTCAGCTTCCTCTTTTTCCATAACTTTATCTTCTAGTTCACCTATTCTCTCCTCTGCCTCTTCAAGCCGAGCTGTGGTGGTTTCCATTTTGTTATGCATTTCGTTTAAAGCGTTTTTCAGCTCCTCGTGACTGTTCCTTAGTCCCTTGATCTCTGTAGCAAGAGATTCTCTGCTGTCCTGTATACTGTTTTCAAGCCCAGCGATTAATTTTATGACTATTATTCTAAATTCACTTTCTGTTATATTATTTAAATCCTTTTTGATCAGCTCATTAGCTGTTGTTATTTCCTGGAGATTCTTCTGAGGGGAGTTCTTCCGCTTGGTCATTTTGGATAGTCCCTGGCGTGGTGAGGACCTGCAGGGCACTTCCCCTGTGCTGTGGTGTATACCTGGAGTTGGTGGGCGGGGCCGCAGTCAGACCTGATGTCTGCCCCCAGCCCACCGCTGGGGCCACAGTCAGACTGGTGTGTGCCTTCTCTTCCCCTCTCCTAGGGGCGGGATTCACTGTGGGGTGGTGTGGCTCGTCTGGGCTACTTGCACCCTGCCAGGCTTGTGATGCTGGGGATCTGGCGTATTAGCTGGGGTGGGTAGGCAAGGTGCTCGGGGGCAGGAGGGGCAGGCTTAGATCGCTTCTCCTTAGGTGATCCACTTCAGGAGGGGCCCTGTGGCAGCGGGAGGGAGTCAGATCCGCTGCCGGAGGTTTGGCTCCGCAGAAGCGCAGAGTTGGGTGTTTGCGCGGAGCGAGCAAGTTCCCTGGCAGGAACCGGTTCCCTTTGGGATTTCGGCTGGGGGATGGGCGGGGGAAATGGCGCTGGCGAGCGCCTTTGTTCCCCACCAAACTGAGCTCTGTTGTCAGGGGGCTCAGCAGCTCTCCCTCCCTTTGTCCTCCAGCCTTCCCGCTTTCCGAGCAGAGCTGTTAATTTCTGACCTCCCAGACGCTAAGTCGCGCTTGCTGTCGGAACACAGTCCGCCCGGCCCCTCCGCTTTTGCAAGCCCGACTCGGGGGCTCTGCTTGGCCGGCGAGCCGCCCCTCCGCCCCGGCTCCCTCCCGCCAGTCCGTGGAGCGCGCACCGCCTCGCCGCCCTTCCTACCCTCTTCCGTGGGCCTCTCGTCTGCGTTTGGCTCCGGCGACTCTGTTCTGCTAATCCTCTGGCGGTTTTCTGGGTTATTTAGGCAGGTGTAGATGGAATCTAAGTGATCAGCAGGACGTGCGGTGAGCCCAGCGTCCTCCTAAGCCGCCATCTTGCCGCAACTCCTCTTTGCGTTCTTTTAATAGTGCGTCTTGATAAGCAGGTGTTTTTAACTTTAATGTAGTCACATATATTAATCTATTTCTGTATGTTTTGTGCTTTCTATGTCTTGTTTAAGAAATCCTTTCCTACTCCAAGTCATAAACATGGTACAAAATTCCACGTATTTATGTCTTAACATTTATGCTTTCAATCTACTTGGGATTAAAAAAATTTTTTTTGTTATGGAATGAGGTAGGATGTGCCATATTATTTTTCTTCCATATGGGTAACCAACTGTCCCAGAACCTTTTACTGATAAATGCACTCTTTTCCTGTCCATCTCTAGTACTAACTCGGTCACATATCCAGTTTCGATAAGTGCATAGGTCTTTTCTGTGAGTTCCCGATTTTGTCCTTTGATCTATTTGCCTGTTGCTTTGCCGATACTACACTGTCTTTTATAAAAAGCTATCTCAGCTTCTTCTTCAAGAGAGAGTCTTAGTTGTTCTTGTTTTTTCTTTAGTTTTCTTAGCTGTAAAATTAGGAGCTAGTGCTAGATAATTTCTGTGGTTCTAACTCTGAAAGATTTATTGGATTCTATATGACAACATATTAGGTAATCACATGGTGGTTTTCCCTTGATGATACCATCATATTTAGGGATTATTTTACAAAACTGTATTAATCTTTTGAAATAATTTTACATGGTTCTGTTATGAAATTAACACTGCCCTTTTGTTTGTTTTTTGAGAATTTTAAATGTTTATTTATTTATTTTTTTTTTTTAATTTTTTTTTTTTCAACGTTTATTTATTTTTGGGACAGAGAGAGACAGAGCATGAACCGGGGAGGGGCAGAGAGAGAGGGAGACACAGAATCGGAAACAGGTTCCAGGCTCTGAGCCATCAGCCCAGAGCCTGATGCGGGGCTCAAACTCACAGACTGCAAGATCGTGACCTGGCTGAAGTCGGACGCTTAACCGACTGTGCCACCCAGGCTCCCCTAAATGTTTATTTTTTTAATGTTCATTTATTTATTTTTGAGAGAGAGAGACAGAGAGAGAGACACAGAGAGAGAGAGAGAGAATGCGAGCAGGGGAGGGACAGAGAGAGAGAGAGGGAGACGCAGAATCCGAAGCAGGCTCCAGGCTCTGGGCTGTTAGCACAGAGCCTGACATGGGGCTCAAACTCACAAGCTGTGAGCTCATGACCTGAGCTGAAGTCCGAAACTTAACTGACTGAGCCACCCAGGTGCCTCTGTTTTTGAGAACTTTAATGCTCTTAGACTCTACCATCATTTTAGGATAATGGCATTGTTGATACACAAGAGTTTTTAGAGTGTTACATGTGCCCAGCAGTTGCTGGGATTTAAAGGAAATGTAAAGAAGCATAAATCACTGTCTCCGGTGTAGAAGAATTCATGTTTTAGCTGGGAGACATGGCAATGACCCAATGCTATCTCTGACACATCTGGACTTGGTTAGTTAATTTTCAGGACCTCGAGTTCTTGTGGGTTTTTTTTTTCTCCATATGAAAAATTAAGGTCTTATACTGTATTATGGTAATGCCTTTTTATTAGCTCTAACATTTGATGAATTTCCATATGACAGCTCTTTCTATTCTCCACCCATATGAAGGCCGTCAAAACACACATAATCTGCAAATAACTCATCCAAGACAAAAACTTGGAAGAGACACTCTTTCTCTTTATAAACATTTTGTTAGGAAGAGGGGGGTGGGGAACCATATCTGTGGCAATAAAAGAAAAAAACAACAAAAAACAAAAAAACAAAAAATAACCTTTCTGGGTTTTTGCCCCCTCTGTTGAAATCAGAGTCTGTATTGTAAAGTTCTGTTTCTATTAACTAGTTTATCTTGTTTAGTTTGTAAACCTGGACTCATGCCATGGTAATGTGTTAGCTACTTTGTATGCCATCCAAATGCTGGATATGCTAACAAAAGAATTGCCTGAAAACAGCAAAGCACAGATGATCTTTGACACATTTTGAACCTAAATTAAAAAAAAAAGCCAAAACGGAAACCTGTTTCCCAAGAGAACCGCTGCAGGGTGAATTTGCCTTGCCCTAAGGAGGAAAGGGAACTTTCCAACTACACAGAGGTAAAACCATGACTAGAATACTGATTTCCAACCCCAAATTGGCTCTTTCTCCCCAAAGAAGTATATGACTCTGACACAGATGGCCTTTTGGGGAAGGGTCTGTGAGAGAGGAGATCCACTCTCTTCTAAGTGATGAAATGATTTTAAAATGATTACTCTGTATGCAAATAGCATTTCCCTAGGAGTGCAGAGAGGAAAGTCATACCTTGCAGTACACTATAGCAGTAAATATTCATAGATGAACTCTTTCACTGAGGTCAAGGCTAATAAATATTTCTTCAAGAGATAGAATTTATGGCAGCCAAAAAATATGTCTGATCTGTATTTTTACCGAATATGTTATGGACTGAATTATGTTCCTCCCAAAATCATATGTTGAAAGCCAATCTTAGAATGTGACTTTTTTCAAAGATGGGACCTTTAAGGAGGTAAGTAAGTATAGTAGGTCTTAAGTCTGGGACCCTAATCCAATAGGACTGGTGTCCTTATAAGAAAAGGAAGAGACATCAGGGATGGGCACATCTGGAGAAAAGGCCATGCAAAGACACAGTGAGAGGGTAGTCATCTGCCAGCCAAGGAGAGAGGCCTCAGCAGAAACCACACCTGCCCACACCTTGATCTTGGACTTCCAACCTTCAGACCATGACAAAATAAAAACTCCCAGTCTGTGGAGTTTTGTTATATGGCAGCCGTAGCAAACTAACATAATACCTACAGAATCTCCTTTTCTGAAATTTTCTCATTATTATTCTGGGAATAAAGGAACTGCTTTATTGACTTAATTCCATAAAAATGTTCTAGCTGAAGCCTCCTGCCCTATCAAGTAAAGCACAAGCACCTTGCCTCTTACTTTGGCTCCAGCTACTGCTCTGCTATTACAGAGCCTCTTACTCTTCCTGTCCCATTGTGCTCTCTCTGATCCCTCCCAGGGGCGCTGGGCCGGGTTGGGGGTGGGAGCTGTAAATAAAGTAGGGTCACCCAGACTCGAGATGCAGGGGGATTCCAATTTTTCAAGTTGACACATAACATATAACTAGGTAAGCAAATATCAAGAATACTTGGGCAATCATGTAGCCAAAGTGGAAAGTTAGCATTGATTTGGAAAATACAAGCAAGGCAGGGGCTAATTTTCTTAGAATTAAAATAACGACTCTTTACTTTTGGGTTTTTGTTTTGTCTTAAAATTTTTGTTTTTTACATTTATTTATTTTTGAGAGACAGAGAGAGACAGAGCACAAGCCGGGGAGGGGCAGAGACAGAAGGAGACACAGAATCCGAAGCAGGCTCTGAGCTGTCAGCACAGAGCCCAACGCAGGGCTCAAACTCACAAACCATGAGATCATGACCTGAACTGAAGTCGGACGCTTAACTGACTGAGCCACCCAAGCACCCCTGTTTTGCTTTGTTTTTCATGCAGAGATCTCTGAATTGTCACTGGGGGTATTTGCCCAACTTATCTTGCTTAACTGTTTACCTGGTTCACATTCTTACGTAATGCTGTCTACTTTGTAATGAGTGAGCATGATTCAATTTCACCAAATCAGCATTTTCTGAAATGCATCTTTTGTTTTTTTCTCTGACTCGTATGTTTTTTAAAAAAGAAAGGGTTCTGTGGTCAAGAAAATTTAACAGTCTTCTCCTCCGCAACTCAAGGCACTTATTTTTATTTATTTACTTGTCATGATTTATTGCTGATTACTATGTGCCTAGCACTGTGTTGAGTGCTTTTTGTGCATTCTACTGTTTCATTCTTGCATTATAATTATAAGGTATATGCTCATCAATTTTATGTATAAGAAACTTGGGATCAGAAAAGCTAAATGATGATCCCAAGCCTGATCAGTGGCAGAGCTAGGATTTGAAAACAGATCTGTTGGGGCATTTAAGCACTGGGTGCTGCTACCTCACAGTCTTTCATGGATCACGTGCATGAGTCTCCCAGGCTGACACATACATTGCAGGGTTTCTCAAACCACTTGACACAAAATCCTTTACTGTTTTGTGTGTGTGTGTGAGTGTGTGTGTGGACTATCTTGGGAACCTTGTTTCCCACAAAGCACACTCTGGAAAAACTTAAAAACTGGAAAAAAGTGACCCAAATATAACAGTTTTAATTGGCGAAAGGATCTTTGTTACAGAAGTACAACTAAAATACCACCTAAGACATCAAATTCTTTGTAATTAATAAGAAAGTCTTTTTAGGGGCACCTGGGTAGCTCAGTCAGTTAAGTGTCTGACTCTTGGTTCTGGCTCAGATCATGATCTCATGGTCCATGGGTTCGAGCCCCACATCAGGCTCCACATTGGCAGTGTGGATCCTGCTGAGGATTCTCTCTCTTTCTCCCTCTCTCTCTGCCCTGCCCCCCCAAAATAAATAAATTTTTTAAAAAGTCTTTTTAAAAAATATTTAATGGTGACTATTCAAGATCACCCTAGAAGCAGAGCCTGAGATGGGTATGCGTATGCAGGAGATTTGTTGAAGGGATACTTTCAGGAGAGAGGGAACCATGAACCCAGGATAGGGCGAGGGAAGCTGGCTAGCAAGGAGGAGGCCTCAGTGGGGGCCCACCTTCACGCTGATCCCATAGGGAGCTCTGGAGCATAAATTGCACCACATTGTTTATCTCATATTGAGACAAGGGGACTGGCTTTTTGTGGTCCTGTGTCAGTCAACCTTTGGCTTCATGCTGCTCCTACATGTGGTGGGGTGGGAGGGCAAAACTTCTCGAGGCAGCTCCTGTTGGCTGGAGACGGTTCTCTGGAGAAGGAGCACAGCAGCTGGGTGGTGATTGATGCCCCAGCTCAGTAAACTGGATCTGGGTGACACATCAACAGCACTCACCATATCCTCCCCATGTACTGGTCAGATCCACTCGCTTCTTATATCAAGTTCACTCCATCTACGTATAGATTCTTCACAATTTTTTTTAATGTTTATTTTTGAGAGAGAGAAAGAGAGAGAGAGTGGGGGGTGGGAGGGGGCAGAGAGAGAGGGAGACACTGAATCTGAAGCGGGCTCCAGGCTCTGAGCTGTCAGCACAGAGCCCAAGGCACGGCTCAAACCCACAGAATGAACCATGAGATCATGACCTGAGCTGAATTCATGACCGTGAGATCATGGCTTGAGCTAAATCAACTGAGCCACACAGGCGCCCCTGATTCCTCACAATTTCTAAGGGAATCTTACAAAGGCAGATTTGATGGGGGGCACTATAGCCCCACTACTGCAGTTTGTCCTAGGACAACAATGGACATTCCACCACCTTCCTCCTCCACTTGTTTAGATTACCATCCTTTTCTGTTAGTACTTATGCTAGCCTGCGTGGCTAGTCTGCGTGGCTTGCCTGGTTAAGTGACCCAGACCTTCCTCCCTGGGGTGGTCTGAGCCACTGGCGTGTGGTTGCACTTGCCCGTGTGCAACTAAAACTGGGTATGGAAGTGTTAATATATGCCCCAGTGGAACACTGAGAGCCAAATATATTCCCCCCTAGCCCATTTTGTAGCGTAAAATCTACCTTCATGTAATCATCAGTGACTCCTGCAAGTGTGCTAATTATTTTTGTGCCTGCTGTTCTATTGGCACAAGTAGACTCAAATGACAAGGGGGTAGCTGTAGCTTTAAATTCAGTGATACTCTTACTATGTGCATGGTGTAATTGATCTCCTGTTGGGAATCAGGACACTCAGACTCACAAAAACTAAAGTTGCAGGAATAGGAGGTATGAATTCCCCAAGTGTGTCTGAAAGTGGTGTTAAGGGTTTCATCATCATGGCCGTTCATAATGGATAGTTGACATTTTGGCTGCCCACTATCCAAACACGCTTCTTCTTTGAGGAGACTGTCAACAATAGCGAGGGGGTCAAGCTTCGACTCCCAGTACAGAGGCCAGGGAAGATGGACATTACACTTCCCCTGCCCCCGGCAACGAGAGTGGCCAGGCGGATGTCTCTCCCAGTTCTTGACTGTCAAGTGGGATCAGACAGCTCTTAGTCCCTGCAACTGCAGCCATGTGTCCACAGCAACAACAGTAGAGACAACGTTCTATGAGGCAGTTTCTGTGAAAAGTTCTTGGCTATGCTTTCCTGCCTTGTTTTTGCTGGGATCTGCATGTCTGGCCTTTTCTGCATTCTGTCTGCAACCCAAGACTCTTCCAATGATTTCCCTTTCTTACTAAAGTATTCCGAATCAGTTTTTTGTCTTCTCACCAAGAACTTGGACTAACATATGCTCCTTTGTTGGCAGCAATAAAGCGTCTGACAAGGTAGGTAGTGCTAGGTAACAGACACAGAAAGATATGAACCATGGCCCCTAGAAAGAAAAATACTAGATAGAATGAGAAGATGAGTCTGTGGCAGATATTCACAGAACGTGACCAGGTGGGGAAGGGCCTCACTGAAGAGGAGAGACTTGAATTATGTTCAGGGTAGCTGATACCTAGTTATTGGAGTTACCAAACGTACACCAAATAAATACCACCACATTTACCCACATTATCTTTGTTTTTAAACTCCAGGGACCAAAGTCCACTTAATGGGAACTATTAGCTCTTATTATCTTTCAGCTCATGTGTCTTTCTGTCCCATATCATGGAACAGTTTGAAACGGAGAAATAGTCATATCTGTACTACCACATTCATCAGTCCAACCAAGATTTTCTTGTTTTCTTTTTCAGAATAACATTTTCCTTAAAATACTGATTTCAGAGTGTCTGACTCTGAAATCAGTATTTCCAAACCACTCTGAAATCAGTATTTTGTCCTCCCTCCCTCCTTCCTTCCCTTCCTTCTCTTCTCCCTTCCATTCTTTTTTTACTTTAAAAATTTTCATTTTATGAATATTATTATTCAAAATATTATTTCACTTTAATATGTATTCATTTCAGAGGAATTAGAATAGGAGAAAAATGTACATCAGAAAGCAGTAATTATCAGTAATCATTCTTGCCATATCTTTTGTTTTTGTTTCTTTGGTATATTTCCTTCAAGATTTTTTTCCTACTCACTTAAGCCTATATTAACCAAATCGTGACAAGGAATTAGTAATGTGAAAAGATTTACACGTATACAATTTATGTATATATAATAAATATATAATATGTTCTGCTTTACCCACTTAATATTTTCATTTTCCATTTATGAAACCATTTGAAGACGTCATTTTTTACTACACAATTTTCCAGCATATGACATAACTTTTTATGCGTTCCTCTAACATTTGGATTGTTTCCAAACACTACAATCAAATTAATAGTACGAATGTTTCATTTGTTCATGAATCTTTCCCCACATATCAAATTGCCCTTTTACTTTAGCAGAACTACAAGGTTAAGAGATACAAAAATGTTAAGTTTATTAAAGCATAGTGTCACTTCATCTTCAGAAAGTTTGCACTAATTCACACTGTCAGCAGCACTGGTGTGATTACCAATCTCACTACTGTAGCTTTTCAAAATTATTACTAACTGGATAATTAGAATTTTGGTGTTATTATAACAAACTTTAAGTTACAAATCCTGCTCCTGCTTTGATAACCAGAGTTATCACTCACCTGTCATTCCAGATTTACAAATGTACAGCTTGTGAGTGGGGAGGTGCAGATGATTTTTAAAACATATTCTTGGGGCGCCTGGGTGGCGCAGTCGGTTAAGCATCCGACTTCAGCCAGGTCACGATCTTGCGGTCCGTGAGTTCGAGCCCCGCGTCAGGCTCTGGGCTGATGGCTCAGAGCCTGGAGCCTGTTTCCGATTCTGTGTCTCCCTCTCTCTCTGCCCCTCCCCCGTTCATGCTCTGTCTCTCTCTGTCCCAAAAATAAATAAACGTTGAAAAAAAAAATTAAAAAAAAAAAACATATTCTTTATCAGGAAAATGTCTAACAGGAAATGTCTAATATGAGTTGAGGTTTTCTATGAAAGGAGGAAGACTACAATGACTGTAATTTTCTTATCTGCCTTGATAACCCCATGTGCATATTGTCTGTTTTACACATAAGCAAATTATGTGGATATATTTTCTATCAGGTTGTACATTGTCTATTGCAATGTCCTCTTTCAAATTTAGGTAGTTTAATCTGAGTCTAAAGACAACAAAAGTCTTTTCTTGTCTCCCGAAAGCAATTTTCCCCAAAGCAACTTGAGAACTATAAAACTAGCAATTACTAGATAAGTTCCACTGGCAAAATAAGACGTTTGGGGCTAAATTACCTGATTTGTATAGAAAAGGACTTCAGAAAACTCAGAAGGAGCACTTGAAATACTACTAACTAGACAACATGTGGAAAAGAAATTGAGTTTTGTTTCCTTTCCCTACAAAGATGTTGATTCTAAATTGTCTGGAAGTCCACATAGTAAGAATATTTTAGATAAAATTTTTCAAGTCAAGTGCAACCATGTTCTTAAAGTCTTAAAATAATATCTAAAATGTGATGAGATTTTAAAGCAAGAACTTTCAGATACAGGTTTTGTCACCTCAGCTTTTGACACATTATGGCTGATACACACTTAAAAAAATTTTTTTAGGGGCACCTGGGTGGCTTAGTCAATTGAGCGTCTGACTCTTGATTTCGGCTCAGGTGGTGATCTCACAGTTTGTGGCTTTGAGTTCCGCATTGGGCTCTGTGCTGACAGTGCGGAGCCTGCTTGGGATTCTCTCTCTCTCTCCCTTCCCCTCTGCCCCTCCCCCATTTGCTCTCTCTCTCTCAAAATAAATAAAATAAAACTTAAAAATGAAAAATTTTAGAACCTGTTAACATCTTTCCTTTACACCCCAATCAATTGCTACCTGTAGAAGAATGAACCCCAGGATTCCCTAATATGCACTCATACACATAAACATGTGCACACGTGTAACCACACCATATCTTCCCTCAGCTTTCCTTCACTGACCGTGTCACTATTCTCCATATAAAACAACTAAGAAACAAAACAAAATAGTGGCTTCTGCATCTTCTAGTGCAATTTAACTTGATGCCCACAAATGAAGCATTGGCCATTTTTAGCATCATACCGGGTAATGCAGTCTAGGGGAATTGACTTGAGTGGAAAGGAAGGCATTTCTTCTAGTTTTTTAACTAAGCTCTCATGAACTAAAAAGCTGGGTGCTGGGTTCAAGGAAGCTTTATCACTCATCTGCATTAACCATGGATTTATAAAGTTTCTGGGCATGCAAAAATATTGTGTGATAAAATTTAAATGCTGGGAAGGTTACCAACAGTGACATGATTTCCTGCTTTAGTATGAAGATTTGCTAAACAGAATAATTGAGGTTTTTTTTTTTGTTTTTGTTTTTTTTTTAAGCACTAAAGCTGCCGAAGAGATTATAACTCAGCATTATCTGGAAGAAAAGTTGGCAACATGTATCAAAGGCCATATCAAAGGTCCATCCTTCTTGACTCAGTGATTTCACTACTAACAATATATCCTAAGAAAAGAATCATAGTCTTGCAAAAAGATTTATGTGCAAAGTGTTCATCACATCATTATTTGTAAGATAAAAAATTGGAAATAACCTAAGAATCCAGCGATGGGAAAATATTAGGTGGAAACATATAAAATTGATGATATTCAACTATTTGACCTGCAAAAATGGCAATTTTATGTAGTTCAACCTAAATATATATCAAATATATTATGTTAGATCCAATTTCTAGACCAGATACCTCAACAAAGAATCACTAAGTAGAAGTATACTTAATGATGTGAAAAATATCAGAATATATTGATTGAAGAGGAAAAAACCAGTCATATAACAAAAGAGTCAACAGGACATGTCCTTCCTTTAGTGACTAGATAGACATATGCCCATGAATTAACATGATTAACATATGTTATCTCTGGCTGTAAAACTATGGATTATTTTATATTTATCTTTTGTGCCTTTGTTTTCCAAATAGCCATGGTAATTATGTATTATTTTTTGCAATCATAAAAATACACTAAATGCTACACACATAATAAAAAGAAAGGGCAGAATATTTCCATGCCATTTTACTTCTGTAGACAAAGCACTTTGCTTCCCTTCACAGTTTTCCACAATTCTTGTCATGGATCCGTTTCCATTTTCAACTGGGCAGATCGTCATGGATGTAAAACAATTTATTATCCACCCTTAAATCAAGGTTGGCTTTGGGTTTAGATAGTTAATTTGGAGAGGGGAGCTGTGCCTTCAGAAAAAAAGTTTTCTAGATGGCTGAATGTCTTCAATAGAAGAAAAGCTTTCAAAAGGACAGCCTTCTTTCCCGAACAGTATAATTCTCCTTAGGTTGGGGGAAGGGCATGGTGCTAGTGGGCCAAGACTGAGCCTCCAAGGCTCCAAGCACATGGGGCAGGGCATTAAAGGCTGAAAAAAGAAGAGCTTGGTGCCCTTACAGACCTACTCTAGTTCATGGTAGAGTAATTGAAGCATAAGATGAAAAAAGCAAGAAATGGGCTTCTAATACCTTTGCACTTTGACACATGTGTGGTGAATTGGAAGGAGTTCTTAGGTTCAAGATCGAGTTGAGAAATCTATCTGAACTGGATTCTGTAATCCACTGGAGAGAGGAAACACATGTTGAAATATTAGGGTAAATGATTACAAATATGAATAAGTCCAGATTTGTTTCAAAACATGTAACATCTTGAAGTATGAACTTAGTTACTTCATAATTTGGCAAGTTACTTCATTTGGGAAGTTTGAAATGTGACAGTTCTTTGCTAGGGCCCTCCAGATGAACTGCTTGGATCCACCCAGAATTTCAGAAGTCCTGTTTCACTGACAATGGAGGGAGTTCTCTCCTAGGGTTTTATAAAACAAGGAATTGGGAAAACACAAGTGATGTTATTGGTAAAATGTATTGATTTAGTAAATAGTTCATGTGGACAGGTGTTGTGACATATGTTAGTGTCATTTTAACTACCAATTCCTCTACTCAACACCAACTCCAGAGCTTGAGTGCCTGGGCTTGAACACCAGCACTGACACTTATTGTCTGTGTGACTGTAGTCAAGTTACCTAACCTCTCTGTGCCTGTTTCTCTATACAATGACTGTAGTAATAATGCCCGCCTCCCCTTGTTGGATTATTGTGAAGACTAAAGTGAGTTAAAATATGCAAAGTACTAGAATAACTGGACATAGTAGATAAGAGGGAAGTGGTAGCTCTCAGTATCTTAGTACTCTTCTGTCTTTTACATCAGTAGTTATTAGTTTTTTGTTTTGTGTGTTGTTTTTTTTCTTTGACCCAGCATAGTGAGAAACACAGTATCTTCTCATCGGTAATAGCAGCTTATTATGGCAGTGATTTTTAAAGGGAGGGTGTGGAAACTTCCCTTGTGTGTGTCAGGGAGGGGTGGGGGTAGATATTAGACTCTTCAGTGGAGTCCCTCACTTTGTAAAAGCTTTCCAGATAATTTTGATACCTACTTCATTCCAGTGAGGACGACAGGGTAAAATAGCATATTTGAAGACACAGTTCTGCATCATCCTCTTCCAAACTGTACTAACCTATCTCCTTGGGGACTTGCTGCTCCCGGACACAACAGTTCTCAGACACCCCTCTCCCCTACCAACTTCAAATATTATTGTCATAGGTTTGCTTCTTTTTGCTAAACTTTGGTAACATTATTAATACCACACCTGTCTTGGGCATTCTTTTTGCATCTGCACGCAACAAGCACTAGCCACTCCACTCTGACCCCTCAGGGAACCCTGCTACCTCCCTGAGCAGGAAACAGCTGCCCATAGTCTATACAATGGATGTATTCTATTACGGATCAGCCCTGTGATTTGGGGCAGGAAGAATCAATAAATGGGGATGTTTTTAAGGCACTGCCTCTGCCTTTGTTGTGGGAAAACACACAAGGCCATTTCTCTGCAGCACTCTGTCTTCTACTTCAAAATCTTCCAGTCAGAAGAGACTTCCACTCTGGCCACAACCAGGACGACACTGGGACTCTCATGGGCTCTTAGCACTTTTGCTTTCATGGCCCCTTTCTCCATAAAAAATGTTAAGTTACAATTTTATGTTTGTATTGGTATAAAGATGAATATATCGATATTATATATCAAAACATTTTATTCAGCCTAAACATTTAGATTTTTTCTTCTGATTTAAAATTTTTTAAATGTTTATTTATTTTTGAGAGAGAGAGAGAGAGACAGAGTGTGAACTGGGGAGAGGCAGAGAGAGAGGGAGACACAGAATCTGAAGCAGGCTCCAGGCTCTGAGCTGTTAGCACAGCTAAGAGAGATCATGACCTGAGCCAAAGTCGGACACTTAACCTACTGAGCCACCCAGGTGCCCCTTTCTTCTGATTTTAATAGAAATGAAAACATTTTCATAGACCCCTAGGAACACTGTGATCCCGAGCTATAGTGCGCCCCCGCCCCTCCCCCCCCCCCACCATGCCTAACGACAAGTCGACAAGTCGGTCCTCACCACAGCACCTGCCTGGGGCCCAGCACAGAAGAGAGTTGTCATTTTCCCCAGCCCCCTCCTAGCGCTCACATTAACTCCAAGGCAAAACCTAGGAGGAGCAATTCAATGAGTAGAGAATCAGGTATGTTAGCATCCTACAACTTAGCAGATATTGTTGCCTTTGGTCTTGAAGGAATAATAGTTCTCAATGTCTACAATGCATAACTACAAATGCCAGCACCTTATCCCTAACAAATATGGGTTGTTAGCTGAATTGCATGGGATTAAATTTCCAAGGGCAAATCTACTCACATCAGGTGATGAGGTCCTACCCAGTCTGGATACTATCATGGGAATACATATGAGGACTCAGGTTTATTGTCTTATGCATACACTTGCCCCTGCCTTTTATATTTAGAAGCACACCCCATTGTATACCCGCTGGGGCAGCTCTGACTTGTTATAATGCTGTTTATCTCAGAAATAAATTTAAAAACATGATGTGTGTGTCTCCATGGTGATGTATGCGATTTATGTATACATTCACATTTACATGTTTCTTTGTTTCGAGTGCTATGGCACATTTCCAGGAAATGAAAGCAAGGGTTACAGATGGTTTTTTTTAATGCTGTTGGCCAATAAGCTTTAGCTCTAAACACAAAGACTATGAGCCAGTGAGTACTATAGCAGGCTGGTCTGAACTCTGTGATTTCTGAAACGTGTAGTTTATTCTGCTGTAACTTCTTTTTCTGCAATTTAGTTGGCATTTTGTCAAGTACCTTCAATCATTAATGGTTCACCAAGGCTGTGTAAGTAATAGCACCGAAAATGCTGCAAAGTATCAAAGGAAAAGTACCATGAGAACATGAAGGGGCGGAAAAGCTCCTAAAAAAGATGCTTTCAGAATGACATAGGCAGAGATCAACAGCTACATTTGGAATTGCTGTAGATATTTAAGAGGAAACAAGAGGACACTTATTTTATGTCAATAAAAGTGAAAATTTAGATGAAATAGATGAAGTTTTGAAAATGTTTGTTATATTGAACTGACTCAAGAAGACTAAAAATCACCCACTTGAGATAGCACTTAGAGACAGTTAGCAACCTTGACCAGACTGGTTTCAGTGAAATAATGAATGGGAGGAGAATAAAGAGAGACAGTAAGAATGGACAATTCTACTGAAGACTTTTGATGTAAAGGGGACAGATCTGAATCTGTTCCAGATCCTATCCTACACCCACACACACACATGCACACACAGATTGCCTCACCACTTGACTGAATTCACCTACTCTGCGAACTCCTGGATTGGATACTGAATTCTTTTTATGCGATTCCTGCCTGGATAGGTCACACTTGCAGATATTTAGATGACATCCTTTAGGATTATGCATATCTTTGCCTGTCTCTACAGTCAAGGTTAGCTAAAGTTATGCTAATGTTCCAAGTTATTCCATGCTTTTAAATATCTAATTGGATTTTTCAAGATGTCTTGCTTTCCCACCCTTAGTTAGGATCTTATTATTGTATATCTATTATAGTACTGTACCCGTCTTCTACCCTTCAGGTTTTTTCCTTGACATCTGCCTATATAACTCAGCCAGACTGGCATTTGCCAATATGGTTTCTAAGGAACACTAGTCCCATGGGCTACACTACCAAAAAGGCTTCCACGACCAGCTGAGGTTAGGAAGTGCAGAACGCTGGAACCATCACCAGCTTCCCTATCACCTCTTGGAAAAGCGACAGTGCACACAGTGTATGAATGCTTTTAAGGAACCCAAAACCCATTGAGTTTTACTTAACACAGCCTTTTACAATGGAGATACTTGTGACCAGGTCTGACAATATGTTAAGATATCTACAATTTACTTTAAAATAGCTTCAGCATTGACTCAGTCTGTGGCTCTAAAAGAAAAATGCACATTTCAGACGGTCAGCCAGCATTCTGAACTACAGAACTCATTATTTAAGATGTTTCTGTTATACGTGCCTCAAAAGATACCCTTGTTTGTTAACTGGCATGGTGAATATTAGAAGTTTTTTTTTTTTTTTAATTGGTGAAAATAATGGCTGATTAGCCTGACAAATGGTTGGAATGAGTTCTCACTGGGGAAATTAAAGGTATATAGGATATGCGGATTGGCTTGCATTATAACCTGGTAGCATGGTCATGTGAAGTAGATGACCTTCACGCACCTCAAACTTCTGCAGTGACTATCGTTATCTACTAAAAAAATCATGAGTCAGGCATTCCTAAAGATTGTTTAAAACAGAATTTCATTTTTAAAAAATAGGCACTGTGGATTGTAGTGTACAAGACATGTAAGTGAAGGATGAGATTTGAGGCAAAACTCTAAATAAAGTTTAAAAAAGCATCACTTCCTTTGAGTATACAGATAATGATGCATTTGCTTCTCTGATTGTATTATCTCAAGCAAGGGAGAACGGCTACAAGAAACAAACCTAATCAAAACTTGTCCAGTATACTTGCCTGGAAATTAGTCATGAATCTCTATAAACCCTACGTGTCCTCTCAGTTCATCTAGAGCAAAATTATAAAAAAGAAAACAGTGCCATTGCCATGTTGATGCATCTATAATTCACAGAGCCCAGGGGATCTAAGTAAAAGGTGAAAACTTCCAACTGTTCAATGCTCTGGTGGTGTATTGTGAACTGACTTGAACATATTTGATTGTTTATAGGAATCAGATTCTTTTTGATTAGAAGGAATTAAGAGCTAGAACTCTCCTCCTCCCACAACCTACCTTTCAGATAACAATGAAGTCCAGAACTGCACAGCATTCTGCTACACAAACACACACTTGTCAGCGATGATCATTATCACCTGTCCTTGTCAGACTGATGAACTCAAAACTCTGTTCTATCATATGTCCAACCCATATCTTTCAGGAAGGCTTATTTCAGGGAAAAGTAATAAATTCTGGCAGAATTCAGCTACCTTCCCAGTTAGAGTCAATGAACAACAATCCTTGGGGAAATCTGCTGCACACGGGAATATATCGCAATCCTAAACCTACAGGACCATTATAAAGAGTATGAACTGCTAGGCTCAGGTTTGCTAGAAACTTAGATGCCCTTCAGGCTGACACAGAAATGCTGGTACAAAATCCCCAGACAGCCTGAACATCTTGACCACCACTTGTTTCAACAAAGAATAAATCAATTAGGCTGATTAACCAGGCCTCTTTTGTTGAACAAAAAAGAGATAGCAGAAACACTTGTCGTAGGCTTTTTAAAAGTTACTATAAATTCCAAGAGTGTGTTCTCCATTAAGGTTGAGTGTAGAGTTAATTTAACTAACATAACTTCCTATTCCAATGACTGTGAGGTATCTGGTACTGGACCAGTCTTCCCACCATTAACAACTGGATGTATGTATTCAATGACTGTTTTCAGATGTTGAACAACAGGCGGTTGTAGTGATCCCAGAGGGAAAAAACAAACAGTGTGAGCCTGGTGATCTCCCGCCTTCTGCCTGGAGGCATTTTTCAGACTGTGGCACTAAGAGGAGCTACTCAAGCACCGCATGACCATCTCACTGAGCTGAGTACTAGAAGAAGGGAGCTGCACAGAGAAATCTACACAGTGATTCCTGAAGTATCTGCCTAGTAATCTGCTCGTTCCTTGAACGCAACTTCATGGGGCTAGACAAAGAACTACTGAGGAAAGAAAAGCCACCTGGAAACCATGTACTGAATAGCTATTGGAGTTTCCAGAGGGCTGGAAGACGTTTCTATTCTAACCTCCCAGAAAAGAGAAACCTTCCTGTACCTTCTGGGCATTCACTGGAGACCCTTGAAAGGTGATGCCTTAGGAATAGGGCTAATCTACCTCTAGAATAAATGCAACTCAAGATCTTCCATAACAAAACTTCAAAACAATCTTGAAAAGAAAGATCAGGCTGATCTGCAGGAATATTAACTACCCACCAGAACAAAATAACACTCCTTAAAGGAAGAAACAAAACCCACCTACTCAATATAGCACTAACAAGATCTATACAATAAAACTTACAAGGATGTAATGTTTCCCAAGGACTGGAGTGATCACATTTCTGGGTTTGGTAGGATATTCCTTGAGTTTATTATGTGTCATGGAAAATATCCAGATACAGACCACTTGTCAATCTTACTTGGGAACTTTGGTTCCTTTCATTTTGGAAAGAGCATTGTCTTGGGAAATATGGGTTGGGGTACAGCAGAGGCAGAGTGGACTGAAGCAGCAACCTAGGATGCGTGTGGGATCATAACTGCACTTTGACAGTCATTGATTACATGCCTGCTGTATATATAGCATGGGGCTAGGCACTGACAGCCACAGAGACATATATAGGCATTGAGATATAAACATAAATACCTATAATTAAAATTTGAGGGGCCCCTGGGTGGCTCAGTTGGTTAAGTGTCTGACTCTTGGTTTTGGCTCAGGTCATGATGTCTCCATTTGTGGGTTTGAGCCCTGCATCAGGCTCTGTGCTGACAACACGGAGCCTGCCTGGGATTCTCTCTTCCTCTCTCTCTGCCCTTCCCTCACTCGTTCTCTCTCTCTCTCTGTCTCCCTCTGTCTCAAAAATAAATAAATAAACATAAAAAACAAAACAAACTTGAGTGAAAAAAGTGAGTTAGTACAGGGGCAATATGGTAGAAGGTCTCACAATTGATTTCAGCCAAAGTGGTGGGGTGAGACTAAGAAGGAAGGCATACGAGGGAAGGAAAGAAGTGCTCAGAATTTTTCCAACCTGGCTGCTATATAGTCTCAGGGATTGTGCTCTGTGGTTGCCTCTGCTCTTTCTCAACTTCTGGTCTGGTTCTAGGATTCTCTCCTCCTGAGAACTCTGAGGTTTGCTTCTGCAGGGATCTCTGTGCCATTGTCCCCAAAAAGGACCAAAATGGAGCAATGCCTGGGATCAAGAATGGGGTAGTGAGCTGTGAAAGAACTTATTCCTTTCATGAATTCTGGAAGCACAAAAGGAAAGAAGGGTTAAATGCATGGATTAAATGAGAATGAGGAGCAGGGTGTGTAAGTAGCCCATGGGGAAATGTCAAGAACAATAGAGGAGTGTATTTAGAGATTGTGGAAAGAAAGAAGTTCCAGATTTGAGGCTCCATACAGGAGGAGGAGTTGGAGGCTCAGGGTGCAGAGCTAAGGGCCTGGCTGGGAATTTCTATGGGAAGTGTCTGGTAGTCACGGGTTGGAAGACACATAGCTAAAGAGAGAGAGGTCTGAACCAAGAAAGATGCGCCTGAGTCCTGGTCATTAAAGAAACCTGACCCCTAGAGATAAAGGCAGCTGAGAGAAAATTCAGCTTTATCTAGAATGGGGAGAAAATGAGGAATATAGAGGCTGAGTTAACAGGTAAGGCCAGTGAGGACAGGAAAGGAGCGGTCGGTGCTTTAAATCTATGACAAGTTTGTGAATCACTATGAACTAAGAAATCTCAATTCTATGTAGTTAGCTTGTACAACTAAGATTGTCTCTATAGTATTAAATAGTTTTACTTTTGAACTGAAGTATTCCTTCCATCTTTTATTAATTCTCACCAGTATACTTATACCAGAATTTACCACGTGTTGGTTCCTAAATTATTCTCTTTATTTCTTCAAATAGTTTATCTGGGACGATATTTACATACATGCTAGTAACCACCACATTTCCTCATCCTTGTTCTATCTCATCTGTTTATCTCAACTTTTCTGCTTCTATATTGAGTTCCAACACAAGAATTAGCTTTTCTATGAAACCTTCCCTGACTTCAAATGAACTGGATAGTGGGTTGTAGTACAACGTTTTTCAAACCCTTTGTTACAACCTATTCCTGGGGCCTGAAATCAAGTTAGAGAGTTATGACCAACATTTTAAAATGTGAAATTGAATACAAAAGAATAGAAAATATTAGCGTGCCTCACATGTAGTAATTATAAGTATCATATATCATATATTTATACACATATGGATATTGGAGTGTCTAATGTAAAATGTATTTCTGACTGTACATTATAGTCAAAGATATTCTGAATGTCACAGATGCTGCAGAAAGAGTGTTGGGGGATGTGAAGGACTGAGAGATCCGGGCTACCATCCCAATTTCATCACTGTAATTTCCAGGTGACCCTGGGCAGGTAAGTCCTTCCTCCCTCTCTGGTCCATAATGATCTTCTCTTGTAAAGTGAGAGGGTGAAATTTGTTCCCCAAACTTTTCTCAGCTTTCAGCTTTTAGGAGTCTTTGATTCTTGGAACTGCAGGGAACAATTTTTGGGAGGAAAACTGCTGAAGTAAAAAGGGGCTGAATTTCAAGGATGCTGTTTTTGGAGGAAGAGGAGGACCTAATTTGTCCTGGGCAGTGGGCAAAGTCCTTAACACAGAGTGTTTCTAGCCCTTATGTAACAGAGGACTTTGTTGAACCCGTCCAACCATGATGATTTGGATTGTGCAACTTTGGGTGTAGAACTGAAATTCTTCAACAAAATAGAGGGGAGGAAAAACAATGGTGAAAAGGATTTTAGGAGAAATATTAGCCCATGAGCCTGGGTCCTGAGTGGAAAGAGGCCACCAAAGAGAAGACTTTGGTGGCTAAAACAGTCCAAGAAGGAACATTAAAGAATAGAAATACTTAAAGTTTGTTCTTTTTTGAATTGAGATAGGGAGAAGGAAGGTTGTGCAATTCAAACGGATCTTCTTCATTTCCCCTCTAACATCTGCAGAAAGTCTAAAATAGTTCTATGCACGTGCATTCTCTGCAGTAATTCAAAGAGCTGAGAGTCTTTACATTGTGAGCCTGGCTTTGCTCAGCACGAAAAAGCACATAAAAGACACAGGAGCCAGAGGAAAGGAGATCTCCAATTACTGCACACCTGAGCAACAACCCTGAAAGAAAGCTGGTGTTATCTCCAGCTCCTCAGGCCATACTAAAAAAAACACCCCAGAGGTCCCTCACTGACATTTTATGCAGTGAAGGGCCCCCTTCCCCCTCCCCCTCCCCCAATCAAATATGTTTACAATTCTCCTTGAAGAACCGGAACCCTTTTAGGAAGTCATGGTCTAGGACAGGTTTTATTCTCCATTAAATTCTCCTTTTTAGAAAGAAAAAAACATCCCTATGCTAGTGTTTAGAACCTAACAAACTGCACATGTTTCTGATACTTTATTCTTTCTCTAGGTAACTGAAAAAAAAAAAATCGTTCTTACCATGGCAACCTCCGTGCTGGCTCCAGAAAATGCCATTTTTTATTGTGCTTTGGTATACTGAACATCAATGGAACATTTCTGTAGGGATCAATTTTTTTAAGTAATCATTTTTTTATATATGTTATTTAATTCCTATCCTTCAATGCACCAACATTCTTAAATGGCAAATGAAAATTGCGCTTTCCCAGTAGAGTGAATTAATTCTTAAACCAGGGCTTCCAACAGGTTGAGAGAATGTGAATTGGTTTTCTCGCTGGACCCAGATGATATTTCTTCTGTATTTATGAAAGCAAGGAGGCTGCTGTCCCCTTGCAGAACCAAGCCACCCAAGCCTCTAAGAGCATGAAAGCAGCCTGCTAGGAAGGAGATGGGGTATAGCAAAATAAATGTTATTACGAATTTTAGCAGTACTCTTTGGCCTATTGGCTTTTTTCTACCTCTGCTTATTGCTTTAGAGGTCATTTAAAATCTACTACCTCAGGATCTATGAGGACCTTTTTGTTCACACCGCCCTCTTAGATGAATGGCCAGAGGTGGCCTAGGGTTTTGCCTCGGGTGGGAATTCTTGGCCTGGATGGGTTTGAAAATGGGCACATCCATGGGCTGGAGAATATGGATCCACAGGAGGCTAGAAGAATATGCAACTGCACTGGTGTAGCCTCTAATGGAAGGTGAAGTTAATTACCAAACAGATTCTCCAAATTGTCAACTCTGGAACTGCCAGAGAAAGAAAACCAGGTACTAAATACAGAACAGCATGCAGGAAAACCCAGGATAAGCATATGGTTGTGAGGCAAACCATGACAGGAGGCTGACCTGGGGGATTCTCTGTGATAATTTCTTTTTTTTTTTAATATGAAATTTATTGTCAAATTGGTTTCCATACAACACCCAAGGCTCATCCCAACAGGTGCCCTCCTCCATGCTCATCACCCACCCTTCCCTTCCTCCCACTCTCCATCAACCCTTAGTTTATTCTCAGTTTTTAAGAGTCTCTTATGCTTTGGGTCCCTCCCTCTCTAACTTTTTTTTCCCTTCCCCTCCCCCATGGTCTTCTGTTAAGTTTCTCAGGATTCACGTAAGAGTGAAAACATATGGTATCTGTCTTTCTCTGTATGACTTATTTCACTTAGCATAACACTCTCCAGTTCCATCCACATTGCTACAAAAGGCCACATTTCATTCTTTCTCATTGCCATGTAATATTCCATCGTGTATATAAACCACAATTTCTTTATTCATTCATCAGTTGATGGACATTTAGGCTCTTTCCATCATTTGGCTATTGTTGACAGTGCTGCTATAAACATTGGGGTACAAGTGCCCCTATGCATCAGCACTCCTGTATCCCTTGGGTAAATTCCTAGCAGTGCTATTGCTGGGTCATAGGGTAGATCTATTTTTCATTTTTTGAGGAATGTCCACACTGTTTTCCAGAGAGGCTGCACCAGTTTGCATTCCCGTGTGATAATTTCTTTGGTGAGCAGGAGGTAAGCAGTTAGGGATGCTATTATTTATAGGTTGAATTATGTTCCCCCAAATTCTTATGGTGGAGTCCTAACACCCATTACCTCAGAATGCAACCTTAATTGAAGACAAGTCTTTGGCGGGGGTAATTGAGTTACAGTGAGGGTATGAGGGTGGGCCGTAATCCAACATGATTAGCTGGGGGAAATGTGGTCACAAATATGCACGGAGAAGAATGCCACATGAAGATGAAGGCAGCGATCAGGGTGATACTTCTATACACCAAGGATGCCAAAGATTGCCCCAGCAAAACCTCTGGAAGCTAGGAGAGAGGCGGGAGCAGATTCTCCCTCACAGCCCTTCAGAAAGGAGCCACCGGTGCTGACATCTTCCCTGCAGCCTCCCAGCCTCCACGACTGTGAGACCATCAATTTCTGTCGTTTAAGCCACCCAGTTTGTGGTACTCTGTTATAGCAGTGCTGGCAAACTAACACAGACACACTGAGGGATTTCAGTTGACCATACCTCATTATAACCCTCCTGCTGCTGGTGTTCAGGCGAGGGACAGTAGAAGTCAGGTTAAAAAACAAAACCAGGGGCGCCTGGGTGGCGCAGTTGGTTAAGCGTCCGACTTCAGCCAGGTCACGATCTCGCGGTCCGTGAGTCCGAGCTGCGAGTCAGGCTCTGGGCTGATGGCTCAGAGCCTGGAGCCTGTTTCCGATTCTGTGTCTCCCTCTCTCTCTGCCCCTCCCCCGATCATGCTCTGTCTCTCTCTGTCCCAAAAAAAATAAATAAACGTTGAAAAAAAATTTTTTAAAAAACAAACAAAAAACAAAACCACCTGTCCTAGTGATTATCCTCTCACTGTAAAATCTGCCACATAAAAATTAATGACAATTCTGGAACTGCTTACCGCAAAAGCAGATGGGAGCGTCAAATACCATCTAGCCCAACCTGTCCTTTTCAGATGTGGAAACCAGAGCCCAGAGAGGAGAAGGGCCCTGCCAGGTCACATGGTGAGTCAGGAGTCAAGGACAGACTCCTATCTTAATGTTCACAAGGGCTGCCACCGCAAAGTACCATGAATTGAATGGCTTAAACAACAGAAACTTGTTTTCTCTCAGTTCTGGAGCTTAGAACTCAAAGATGAAGGTGTTGGCAGGCTTGGTTTCTTCTGAGACCTCTGTCCTTGGCCTGCAGCTGCCCACCTTCTCACTGTGTCCTCACATGGCCTTTTCCTCGGTGTGCACACCTCCCTGGTGTCTCAGTGGAGTCAAGTGTTCCGATCCTCCTGTTAACATCCTTTCTTCTCAACTTGAAGAACTCCCTTTAGCATTTTCTGTAAGGCAGGTCTAGTGGTGATGAACTCCCTCAGCTTTTGTTTCTGAAGTCTTTATCTCTTCATTTTTGAACAACAATTTTGCTGTGTATACTATTCCTGGTTGGCAGGGGTTTTTTTCTTCCTGAGCTCTGAATATATGGTACGACTCCCTTCTGGCCTGTAAAATCTGCTGAAAAATCTGCTATAGCCTTGTGGGGTTTTCCTTGTATGTAACAAGTTGCTTTTCTCCTGCTGCTTTTAATATTCTCTCATCTTTAACTTTCAACAATTCAATTATAATGTGTCTGAGCGTGGGTTTCTTACGATTCATCTTATTTATCTTATTCAGAACTCTCTAGGCTTTCTGGTTCTGGGGTGTGTCTGTCAGAGTGCTTTCACCATCGACTGAAAAAAAAAAATCTACCCTGAAAATCCAGAATCATCAGGGGCAAATGAAAAACGTATTTTTGAGAGGGAAGAAGTGAGGCAAAATTTTACCCATTTTACAGTCTGGCCACAGGCCACCCTTGATGACAAAAGCCTACTCAGTATGAGTTAATCCAGAATCCTAATGATAGTGGTCTTGTGTTGCTAAATAAGAAGCATTTACACAATACAATATTTATTTACATTTAAGAAGGCCAGGGGTGTCTTGGTGGCTCAGTCAGTTAAGCCTCTGACTCTTGATATGAGCTCAGGTTGTGATTTTGCAGCAGGAGATTGAGTCCTGTATTGGGCTCTGCGCTGAGCGTTAAGCCTGCTTGGGATTCTCTTTCCCTCCCTTTCTGCCCCGCCCCTACTTGTGCTTTCTCTCTCAAACTAAATCCATAAGCTTAAAAAAAAAAAAAAAAAAAAGGACATGGTGGTTCAATCGGTTAAGCGTCAGACTTGGCCTCAGGTCATGATCTTACAGTTCGTGGGTTTGAGCCCTGCATCGGGCTCTGTGCTGACAGCTCAGAGCCTGGAGTCTGCTTTGGATCCTGTGTCTCCCTCTCTTCTCTGCCCCTCCCTCACTTGCACTCTGTCTCTTTCTATCTCACAAAATGAATAAGTATTTTTTAAAAAAGGACAAAAAGGGTTTTTGTCAAAAGTGATTTTAAGATTTGTCAGCATTAACCTCTTACTTTCACACTTCGTGTTAAATGGTTTCTGCAGAAAATGTAGGAGTCAGGAAACAGAAAGCAGAGAGGGAGGGAGAGAGGGAGGGAGAGAGGAAGGATGCAATCTGGGGGTAGGAGTAAGGTAGTGATACTTGGGTGCATTTGCTATCTTGTCCCCGGATTCCCTGCGACAAGCAAATTTCTGAGAACAGACACTGCCTTGGAGGCCTCCTATTGGCATCCTTTCCTACCAATTGGGCCTTTTCTAAATTATTAAGCAATTTAACTTGTTTATTTGGCAGTATCCTGATTCCCTTTGATTTCTGGATTATATAACACCAAACCAAAGACAATGGTCAACTAAAGAAAACTAATAAATTTTTCTTCACATTTTGGCAAGTGTGTTCACAAGTTAAAGATCTAGATCTGAGAAACTGATAAAAACGAAGTTGCAATTAGAAAACCAAATGCCACAGAAATTGACTTACCGGTCTCTTCCAGGAGTGTTTTCAAGGTAAAATATTTTCATCGGAATGAATCATACATTTTTTTTTTTTTTTAATCGTCATGGGTCAAGTGGAGGTTGCCCTGGGTAAAAGACATGTTGCTTTGCATTCTGCTGGCATGATTGGTGAGAATGCCCTTGAATTCAAATTAGAGAAATGTTTAGTGCTGGTGCCTACAACAGTGATCTATAACTTTGTTTTGCAGTCATACACAGGTCACCTTTCATGCTACCGGGAACTTGCTTTTCAACACAAGAGATAAGAGAACAAAATGACTTAATTGATATTAAACAGAGGCTATTGTTATCTTTTACACGGTCTCATTTTGGCCTGAGCAGAATCTTTAAGAAATGTAACAAAAACTGTATACTCATTTAAATGTGAAACGAGTTCTTCATGCAGAAAACACAAGGTTATGGCCACCTGGAGAAGAAAGAGCAATAAATAGTAACCCAAAAGCAGGTACCAGCCCCACATCTGGCTTGATTTATGTGATCTTGGAGAGAGTGACCACACCCAAAATGGAGATAATAACAAATACTTATCCTACCTACCTTATAGGGACCCTTAGGGACTACTGATGGGGACCACTTTCACAATAATATGTCTTCTTTTTTACATTGACTTTGTCAAGCCTTATGCATTATGCCAAGTGCATTGCATTTTATATCTGTTTTTCCCAACTATTCTGAAACCTGAGTGGTCTCTCTCTTTCTCTCTCTCTCTCTCTCTCTCATAGAAGGAAAAAATTCAAAGTTAGAGACTCTAAGTAATTTATCCAAGGGGTAGCTGAATGAGCTAAGATCATAAGACTGAGAAAAACAGAAGTTATTCTTCATCAGGAGTTCTAAAGCACTTGAGTTTGGATTGATGCTGCTTTCATGTGATTGTTTTCTCTGATAAAATTCAGATGAAAAGGCTGAGAGGTTTAGCTTTTTACATATTAGGTCATTTTTCCTGGGAAAGGTTAAAAGCGGAATAATTGCTAAAAATAATAACAATCCTTTATATTCACTTAAGTGCTTTTCCAGTTTATGTAATGCTTTCTCATATATAATCTCTGCTGGAACACTTTCTAATTTTTTACTTTTAGTTCCTAACAAATATGAATTAGTTCTCTTCTTCATAAGCCTCAACAAAGCAAATTGAAATGTAAAGAAGAAATATTCAGAGATGAACGTCTACCACACCACTTTCACCAACTGGCCAAAGTTGACATCATCAACAAGGGACAAATCAATATCATGTGCCTTCTGGTATGATGCATTGAGAAGAACACAGCAACACTTGAGTAACATTCCTGCCAGAGACAAATAATCTAATGGTGAGGCAACATCAGACAAACCCAAGCTGAGGCACATTCTACAAAATAACCAGTTGATATGCTTTAAAAATGGTGATGTCCTGAGATTCTTAACTATAGAGAATAAACTGAGGGTTGCTGGAGGGAAGTTGGGGGGAGGGGTGGGCTAAATTGGTGATGGGTATTAAGGAGGGTACTTGATGGGATGAGTACTGAGTGTTATAAGTAAGAAATTACTAAATTCTACTCCTGAAACCAATATTACACTATATGTTAACTAACTAGAATTTAAATAAAAATTTGAAAAAAAATAAAAATAAAAACTGTGATGTCCTAAAACACAGAATATCTGTTCCAGATTAATGGAGACTTAAGAGACATGATAACTGAATGCAATGCATGACCCAAGGTTTTCATTTGTTATAAAGAACATTATTGGAATAACTGGCCACCTTTGAATAAGATCTGTATATTAGATAATAGAATTGTATCAATGTTAATTTCCTGTTGACAATTAAATGTTCATTGTTGTATAATTATACAAAAGAATGTACTAAAGCATTTAGCAGTGAAGAGTATGATGCTTGCAATTTATTTTCAATTTTTTAAAATCTTTTATGCACTGGCAAAGATAAAAATAAAGCAAAGTCACCAAAATGTTAACATTCACAAAATCTGGATGAAGAACATTCAGGAATTTTTGTAGTAATCTTGCAACTTCTTTGCAAGACCGAAATTCCATCAAAATGAAAAAAAAGTTTTTTTAAAGCACCTATGCAGATTAATTTTTGAAACCTTTCCTATCTTCTGCCTCTTGTACCTTCCTAGGCCCAGACATGGAATTGGCTATTTTTCCAAGGAGTCCTGGTTTGTTTTTGTGGAAAGATGTTACTACAAACACTATAAATATGTGTACTAAGGATACATGCTAAGTGTGTCCCCTCTGGGATGCCATTGTTAATAAGCAATTTTAGTGGATCGTCCCAGAAAAGACCAATTTTTTTCTCTCTCAAGGCATGGGTTTATAATGATATTTCTAACTCAGTGCTAACACTGTGTTCTTACTGAGAATTTTTTCTATAATTATATCTCCGTTTCTCTTGTGCTGAAAAAAATCTTGATTTTTTTTTTTTACAAAATATTACTGCTTGTTTTACCTAACAGTAAAAAGAAAATAATTCCCAAACAGTAACACCATTAATGCAAACAAGAAGATGAGAGGATAAAGCTTAGGGTTTTCCTTTCAGTTCTTTCTGTCCTTAGATTACATCTGAGGACATGTACCTCTAAGTAAATGTACCGCATCTTACGTTACTAAGATGTAACAGTGAGGTTACGTCTCACCACTGATGTGTAGTCAGCTTACTGTGGTCTCAAATCACTCACAATCCCTCATTTCTATGTGCTACAGAAACCCTTACCTAGTGAATGATTGTTCCTGTTCCTTTTCAGTTTGAGGTTATTAATCGTCTTATAGGTGGCCATTCTCAGATTTTTAGAAGCTTTTACGTTATCTTCAGAGGAGAATGAAAATCGCTTAAGAGACAGGAGGGAAAGTTCTGTGTATTAGTTTCATTTAAGTCACCATTTGATTTATCAACAGTTACTGCATGAATGGTAGGTGTAAGATTCAAATACATAAGTTCTAGCTGGGCAACCAATTCTGCTTTTTACTATTTAACAATCAAAAAATATATTAATATTATGTCTAAGCTCCTGTGGGAAATTTTTTGAAGCTGTAAAACAAGGATTACTTCATATCTAAAGGCAAAATTGCTTCCGGGTCTACTTATTTAAACTTCAGGATCAATGGTTCTTCTAGATTCAGATTCTTTGATAAAAGCAATTGCTCTATTTTCTGTTGTGTACAGTCTAGGCTTACTCTGAGGACAGAGCTACTTCTTGTTCACTATTTCTAATTTCCAACTGTGGAGATAAAATGTTCCAGATAATAAGTCCATTATTTCTAAGATTGGGTTTTCCTAACTTAGAGTTTTGGGAGTTTAGAGATAATATCTCAAAGGCTCACTCTTATGAGGCAACCTGGGGGACGGTATTCTGGCATCACTGGATGGTTAACTGGGAAGCTCTTGAAAATTCAGTTCAGGGGGCGCCTGGGTGGCTCAGTCGGCTGAGCGTCTGACTTCGGCCCAGGTCATGATCTCACGTCCGTGAGTTCAAGCCCCGCATCGGGCTCTGTGCTGACAGCTCAGAGCCTGGAGCCTGTTTCGGATTCTGTGTCTCCCTCTCACTCTGACCCTCCCGCATTCATGCTCTGTCTCTCTCTGTCTCAAAAATAAATAAACGTTAAAAAAAAAAAAAAAGAAAGAAAAAGAAAATTCAGTTCAGGAAGAATCTAGGGGATTTATGAGGCAGAGAAGGAAAGAAGCCTAACCAAATAGAAGATTTATGTTCCTGTCAAGGGTGGGTGGGGTGGAGACCAGAGTACAGTCTTGGAAGTCATTTTCCAGAGGGATTTTATAGGTGGTTGAGGGGACGCCCACTGAGACTTTTTCTCAAGGTCTTCAATGATGTCTTGGGTATTTGGTAGTAAACCTTATCTGTTAACTACACACACACACACACACACACCCCAAATCTATCTTGGTCAGAAGAGCATTTTCCAGGATTTTCCTTAGATATCTCATGATCTATCAAAGAAAAACTACCTTTTAAAAGATATTTATTTTGAGAGACAGAGAGAAACAGGGGAGGAACAGAGAAAGAGAGACAGAGACAGAGAGAGAATCCCAAGCACACTCCAGGCTGTCAGTGCAGAGCCCCACTCAAGGCTTGATCTCACGAACCAAGAGATCATGACCTGAGCCAAAATCAAGAGCTGGATGCTTAACCAACTGAGGCACCCAAAAGGAAAAAAAAACAAAAACCAACAACTAGTTTTTGAAGTCATTTCTTTTTATCTGTTCCAAATTTTAAAATATTTCACAGATTGGTGACCATAATGATCCAGCACTCGTGAGCATAGATGGGGCTCCCTTCTAATGTGCACACTGGTGTGTCCATAACAGGTAGGTTTTACCTAGGGATGCAAGCTGGGCACCATTCTTTTTACAGATCTTACAGAAAATGCATGAGGTGGAATCTCACAGATCTAGACAGATAGATGGGCAGACAAAAAGCCTAATTTTTTTCCCCTCCTTTAGATGACAGAGCTTTTTGAACAATGCAAGATTAGAGTCCAGCTAAGGCAGCCCTGGAGGGTAAAAAAGGAAGCAAAAATCATCATCATCATCATCATCATCATAAGCAGGACTTTAGCTTGTCATTGTTTCTCATCCTGCCATCACTGCTGCTGGATTTTGGTAGGAATTGTTCCAAATCTCCCAAGACTGAGACAAATTGCAAAATCCTGTGAAAATGGAGGGCAGGGCCACTGCTTGCTGGTGTTACACCAAGGTGCAGGTGAGAAAAAAGAATTCTTTTCTCAAGACACTTTTGTCTGTTGGAAAATTGAGGTAAAAAAATATACAAATCTACAATATCTACTATATGAATGGCGCCCCCTAGGATTGTGTAGCTCACAGTCTGAACATGTGGTAGCTCTGGGAACTGTGGACTGGAGATGTCTATCTGGGAGGATGCATAGAGTGAGGCCCTTAGGAACAACCCTGGTGGTTAAGAGCAGGGCAGAGGAAGAAAAGGAACACTTGGGATAATGTTCCTCCAAAAAAAAAAAGATATCTGAGAGTTGTAGCTGGATTGGAAGATATCTGAGAGTTGTAGCTGGATTGGAAGGTAGGAATTGAAGCCATCCCTATATTTCTTGGTTATGGCTCCCAAACCAGAGATAGGAGATGGGGGGAAGAGGCAAAAAATGTTGGGAAAGGCAGTGTGGTGATTGCAGTCTTTTCGCCCCCACTTAGCCATGTGAGAATGGACCTTGGGTCTGGAATACTTTCTTACCAAGAGGTAAGGAGCCCATGCACCTGCACTGGGCTTATTGCCCTGCGTGGGAATAGCTTTCAGGCTCAAGGTGTATTCCTTTGTTCTGCTTACATGCCTGTGTCAGTGCCTCAGGCACACCTCCAGCTTTCTGTGTGCCGGACCCCACAGGCGTGAGGCTGGAGTCAAGTCTTCACCTGCAGCGTGAAATAGTTGACCCTGGGGGACTGGCATATTGCAAGGGGCTGAATCTTAAGCACCCTTTCTCTCCTCTTGCTATTCACTGATGTATCACTTGAACTTGGTATGCAGGTTTTCTGCTCTCAGTGACCTCAAATCATGCACTGGTTTCTTTCCTGGGTGACCTTACTAGTTTTTTAGTCTTGACTCCACTCATATTATATTCTATCCTGATCTATCTATATGATCTATCCTGATCAACCAATGAAAGGTAAAGCAGAAAGAGATGGTGTGATGGACTAAATAATGGTCCCTCGAAGATGTTCATGTTCTAAGTCCCCAAAACTATGAATATGTTATTTTACATGGCAAAGGGGACTTTGCAGGTGGGAATAAATGAAGGATCTTGAGGTAAGGAGAATCTCCTAGATTGTACAAGTGGGTCCAGTGCAATCACAGGTTTTAACATGAGAGAGGCCGGAGGGTGACAGTCATGATGACGTGATGACAGAAGCAGAGGGAGAATAAGGAGATGCAATGTGAGGCCACAAGCCAAGGAATGCAGGCAGCCTCTGGAAGCTGGAGAAAGCAACAGATTCTCTTCAACAGCCTCAAGAAGGAACCAGTCCTGCCACCATCTTGATTTTAGGCCACTGAGCTTGATTTTGAACCTCTGACTTCCAGAAATGTAATGTAATAAATTTGTGTTGTTTTAAGCCATTAAATTTGTAGCAGCAATTAGATACTAATATAGATGGCTTGCAATCAGACCCAAGAGTAAAACAAGGCCAGGAGTTCTTTCTAATAGGCAAGTCACAGTCTGGAAGAAGAGAACTAAAATTTACTGAGTCCTCTATTATGTACTAAGTAAAAGACTACACATTTAATATGTGTGTTCTGCCTTGCCTAGTTGTATAAAGAGCAGGGACTTTGGAGTCAAATAGCCCAGGACCTGGGTGGGATCCAGCTCAGCCCTAATTTTTGCTGGGTTGCTTTGCATTTCTGAACTTCACTGAACCTCACTATAAAATGCTGATACTATGGGTCCCTGGGGGCCTCAGTCGGTTGAGCCTCCAACTTCGGCTCACGTTCTCATGGTTCATGGGTTCAAGCCCTGCGTGGGGCTCTGTACTGACGGTGCAGAGCCTGGAGCCTGCTTTGGATTCTGTGTCTCCCTCTCTCTGTGCTCCAACCCTGCTTGTGCGCTCTCTCTCCCTCTCTCTCTCAAAAATAAACATTAAAAAAAATTTAAACTAAAATGCTGATACGAACCTTGCAGTGTTGTTCTGAGACCATGAAATAATGTATCTAAAACTCCTATGATAAAGTATTATTCACATTGCTGTTATTGATATTATTATCCTAAGAGCAAAGTATGGTAGATCCATGTGTCTCCTAGGACTGGCAATAAGGCCACATGTGGGTTTAAACAGTCCCTCTTTGTTTCCTGGTCCACTGGCTGCCCCCTGTTCCTACAGCCCTTCTGCTGCAGGCCTTGCTCCGTTATTAGATCATGTCAGCTAGTTGTTGCTCTTTACTCTCTACTTAAATATAAGAGGCCTCAAATGTCCCTGTCCCTACCCGCAGCTTGTACTGCCGAATTTCACAACTTGTCACTTAGAGGGTGCTTGGGCAAAAGCAAATTATAAATGGATAATGATATTTGCATGGCCCTTTACAGTTTTGTGAGCTGTTTTGCGTTATACTTAAGGGCTTCCTTGATGCCTGCTTCTCTGACTGTTGAGCAAGACCTTTCACTCTTCCTGCTCTCAAGAAGCAGGTTAGTCAAATAGTGGTTCTTCTGGCCTGCAATCTGTTTTAGTAGAGAAATCACCTTCTAATGAGGCAGGATAAATTAGAATGCATAGAATACACAAAAGATATTCCAGAGAGTTTTAAATAAGGTGGACTAATTTTGCCTACCAGATTGTCCCTCCTGAAGGGACTACTTTGGAGTCAAACAGAATACCTCTTACAAGCTGAATGAACTTGAGAAAGTTATTTAACCTTGAAATTACTTTAAAATAAATACACACACACACACACACACACATATATATATTCAGAAATAACATCCCACATGTGATTACTGTATAATTACATGTGTAATAAACTACTCAGCGAATATCCATTTCCTTTCTTTCCTTAGTTCACATGGGCTCATTTTTAATTCTCAGTTCTTTTCTGTTTCTGTGTTGACCATTGTTCAGATATATCCTCAGTTTTGCATTGCCTTGATTGTGAGATTTAAAGAAGTCTTTCGTGTCCAGGTTTCAATAAATATAAGAGGAACCTGGGGCATCCGGGTAGCTCAGTTGGTTAAGCATCTGACTTTGGCTCAGGTCATGATCTCATGGTTTGTGAGTTTGAGCCCTGCGTCTGGCTCTGTACTGACAGCTCAGTACAAGCCTGGAGACTGCTTGGGATTCTGTGTCTCCCTCTCTCTCTGTTCCACTGCCGCCCCCCCCCCCCCCCCCGCCAACTCATGCTCTGTTTCTCTCTCTCTCAAAAATAAACATTAAAAAATTTAAAAATTATATAAGAACCAAAAGTGTCACAAAATGAATAAAAAGAAACAATGGCCATAAGAAGAATACAGATGTGGTTTGGTATGTTGCTCATCAGGTAAACTAACCCATACAGAGAAAGCAATGAGAGTTTATTTTACATTTTCATGGTGGATGAATCCTCATAAATTTTTATTATTGCAAATAAATAAAAAGTTACATTATAATTACATACTCTATTATCTGAAGGACTTTTAAAAAGAATTCACACAAGAATGGAAATACAAACATAGCAACCTTCTTCCTCCTAGGGTTAGTACTCATAGCAAAACCACAGAGGAACAAAAGTGAGACCTTAAAAAAAAAAAGGAACAAGAAACAGCTCCTGTTTGTTCCTGGAATAGAATTTGAATTAAACTTAAAAAGGAAGTTTGCTTCCTCTTGGAAATCAAACTGCATTTAAAAAAAATCAGAAGGAACAAAATCAGTTATATAATTTTGGTTGACAAAGAACTTTATTGTGGGGATGGGCCAGGCGTGTAACTGATTTTGCTTTATACTACAATGACACCTGTTTTCTTCTCAGGTGGGGCAAAGGTTTCAGTTACGCTCATTAACCTGAAAGGGCTTTTATACCTCATTAATTCAAACTCCCCTAGATGCTACCAGACTGATACTATGAATGGGTTTCACATTCCATGGGAGACTTTCATTTATCAACTATAATAATGAATGTGAAACCATCAAATACCGTTTTGGATATATGGACTTCATTTCAGAAGCTGCCTTATCAGGGCACCTGAGTGGCTCAGTTGGTTGAGCTTCCGACTTCAGCTCAGATCACGGTCTCCCATGAATGAGTGAGAGCCCCACATCAGGCTCACTGCTATCAGTGCAAAGCCCGCTTCAGATCCTTTGTCTCTCTCTTTCTGCCCCTCCCCCACTTGCACTCTATCAAAAATAAATAAACATTTAAAAAAAAAAGCTGCCTTATGAACAATCACATGAAATGGATTCTTCCAGAATCTTAGAAGGACTTAAATTACCCCAAACTTTCCCCCTCAATATACAGTAGTTAGACTAGATTTTTCTGCCTGTGTAACACTTTGCCTACACGGAAAAGGTGAAGTCTTGGTGGATGATTCAGATTGCCAAAGGTTTAAAACATTCACAAACATGTCTGAACATCGTAAGCGAAACTCATCCTATCCATGAAAAGTGAATTACTGGCTTTCTTTCTCTTTCAGCCTCATCCACAGCAAAACAGAAAATTTGATACACTAGTTATTTTCTAATATACATGAAACAACAAAATTATTTAAATTAAAATAAATATTTAATTACCATGTAAAATCATAACATGGAATACCAGTAATATCCATACAAACTTTTACAAACTATAGACTGAAGTTGTTTCAGACATGGGCAAGTGACTATTGTCTATCCCATGAGTTAGCAGCTTGAATTTGTTGAGAAAGGATCATTCTTTCTTCTAAGTGTTGCTTAACCAGTGAAATATGCGTCTAGAGATGCTGGTATCCATATAGCCCCCATATGGAGAGAGCCAGCCCTCATGAGATTGAGGTCAACGTGGGATTAGGAGTGGAGAAGGAGAGAGAGACAGAGACAGAGAGAGGTCTGCCTGCATCTTTTAAGTACTTGGTTTTAGTTATGCCCGAATCCAGTCTGATTCCTACACTTTCCAGTTACATAGTCAATACATTCTCATTTTTGATTGAACCAGTTTGAGTTGGATTTCTGAATGCAAATTTTTTGACTCTAAAACATAGTCTGTGGAAATGAGGTTTTACATAAAACAGACCCTGAATTACGTACTCGTGCAAGACAACAAATATCACAGGGCAGTGAAAACTCTCCTATCCTGGATAAGAAAGAATGATCCCTGTAGACTTTATTTTTTAAAGAAGTTTTAGATTCACAGCAAAATTGAGCCGAAAGTAGAGAGATACACCCCCTGTCCCCATAGATGCACAACTTCCCCCGCTATCAATATCCTATACCAGGGTAGTTCGTTTGTTATAATTGACAAACCTATATTGGCACATCCTTATTACCTCGAATCCATATTTCACCTTAGAGTTCATTCTGTCATATAGCAACAGGTTCTACAGATTTGGGAAAAGGTATAAATGACATCTATTTGCTGTTACATTATCATACAGAATAGTTTCCCTGCCCCTAAAACCCTCCGTGCTCCACCTATTCGTCCTTCCTTCCTGCCAACCCCTGGCAACCACTTTTCACTGTCTCTACTGTTTTGCCTTTTCCAGAGAATCATATAATTGGAATAATGCATTAAGCATGATTGGCTTTGCCAATTAGCTTCCTTCACTTAGTAATATGCATTGAAGTTTCCTCTATGTCGTTTCATGGCTTGATAGCTCATTTCTTTTTAATACTTGAATAATACTCCCTTGTCTGGATGTACCATTTTGCATATCCATCCATTCACCTGCTGAAGGTCATCTTGGTTGCTTCAACCGGCGATTATGAATAAAACTGCCGGAAACATCTGTGTGCAGAGTTTTGTGTGAACATAAATTTTTAGTTCATTTGGGTAGATACTAACTGGAATGACTGCTGGCTTGAATGGTAAGTGTGTTTAGTTTTGTAAGGGATGCCACGCTGTCTTCCAAAGCAGCAGTTCCACTTTGCAATCCTACCAGCAACGAATGAGAGCTCCTATTGCTCTACACCCCCACCAGCATTTGGTCTTCTCAGTGTTTTGGGTTTTGGTAGTGGCATCTCACTGTTGTTCTAATTTGCAATTCCCTAACATGCCGTTGGACATCTTTCATACGCTTATTTTTCTGTCTACCTTCTTTCCTGAGGTGTCAGGTAAGGTCTTTGCCCACTTGCCAACAGGTTGTTTGTTTTCTTGGGTTGATTTAAGAGTTCTTTGTAAATTTTGGATAACAACTCTTTATCAGATACACACCCTTTGCAAATATTTTCCCTCTGCTTGTTGGTTTTTTTTTGGTTTTTTTTGTTTTTTTTTTTAAATAAAATCAGGATGTATCCTTGTACCAAGCCTTGATTTGTTGGGGGTAGGGGTGGGGTGTGTTGGTGGAAAGACATAAGGAAATGAGGGTGTATTGAGTACTTTCTACAAACTTCTGTAAAGTTACACACATGACAAGTTTCTTTTTTGTTTTTCTCAATGTTTTATTGGTTTTTGAGAGAGTGCAAGTGGGGGAGGGGCACGGAGAGGGGGACAGAGGATCTGAAGTGGGCTCTGGACTGACAGCAGAGAGCCCGATGTGGGCTTTGAGCTCATGAACCATGAGATCATGGTCGGAGCCAAAGTTGGACGCTCCAACGACTGAGCCACCCAGGTGCCCATACAAGTGACAAGTTTCTATCAAATGTGGCCTGCCTGAGAGGCAGACAGGAAGGAAAATACAGTTTTTCTAAGGATATATTTTTCCTATAGCCATAAATCCAATGTGGTTGAATGGCAGATGGGCTTGAGTTTTGCAGAGTTAAAAAGCTAGAATCTCTGCACAAAGCTAAGGGTAGAGGAAGTGATAAGAGGAAATGTAGTTGGATGTAAGATTGCGACCCAGACAGCTCCTAACACATGCTTTTGGGCTTTTTTAATTGGCAAAGTTGACAATCACCTCCATTGTAAAAAACACTCTATGACATGTAACTTGGGACAAGGGGAAGGTGAAATGGTCTTCTCTAACCCAGGCTATAGTTTTTCACAGTCAAAAGGTCCACAGTCGGGGTGCCTGGGTGGCGCAGTCGGTTAAGCGTCCGACTTCAGCCAGGTCACGATCTCGCGGTCCGTGAGTTCGAGCCCCATGTCAGGCTCTGGGCTGATGGCTCAGAGCCTGGAGCCTGTTTCCGATTCTGTGTCTCCCTCTCTCTCTGCCCCTCCCCCGTTCATGCTCTGTCTCTCTCTGTCCCCCCAAAAAATAAATAAACGTTTAAAAAAAAAAAAAAAAGGTCCACAGTCATGCTGAACGCTGAAAATTTACAGAATGGATGAAGCATTATAACCTGGTGCTATGTCACAGAATCCCTCAGATTTAGCTCTTGACTCAAGAACCATAACTAGTCAGCATCTGTGGAGCTGAATAAATACAAATAGAGGCTAATTGACTTTAAAGGAAATATGCTACCAGAGAAACCCCAAACCTATTACCCAAGAAATCAAAACCCTGCAAAAATACAAGTCCCAATGAAACCCCTAGGCCTCAGAACCCACACCAACTGGAAATAGACTAACAGTACATCCCCCAGGAAGTGAATTCTCCACCGTGCTCATCTCAGCCAAGGCAGGAGTTTGTGTATCCACATCAATGGCTCAGTGCCTGTGTGCTTATTAAATATTTGGAGCAGCACGTCTAATTGAGAGGGAGACACTGCTCTAAATTGTGCTTTGAATGTATTTTTTGTTCATGAATGGTTGTCTTGCTTAATGTAATTGGGACGGCTTCAAGTACAGTTGTAAATCTAAAATTTGATCAAATAATAGAATAATGTGGATTTTAACCTAAAGTATAAAATCAGAAGAAAGACATTAAAAAAAGAGTGCTATGGGGTGCTTGGAAAGGCTTGAGCAAGCCGCTAGTCCTAATTTTCAGGAAAATGTTAGGATCCTTATAGCTCTAAATTTGGAGTAAAGCAAAAGTGAAAGAGCTAAGTAAAAGGAAACTTAACAATACTTTTAAAGGTGGCTAATTCTGGGAAATCAGGTTTCCACTCAAACTTTGCCAAAGAAGCTTGCAGCGAATAAACACACACACTCACACACAGTTAAGTCTTCCACACAGACACGCAAACAGACAGAATCGGTGAAAGAAAGCATCTCATAAAAGCATCTTGTTTTATTTAAACCGGAGGAAGGCATTAGTGAATTCAGCCTGAAATAGTATTACGGGCATTCTTTTTCCTTCTGGAAATTCTGCCAGCTAATCTAGGCATGCTCAGATTTACATCTTTCTACATTTTTACCCCCATTAAATTCGTTCTGGAAGTCTGATTATCAGCACACACCTAGCTTTTTTTTTTTCTTTCTTTTCTTTTCCTGGGTCCATCTTCAGAAACAGGAAAATTTGTTTTACTTTATTAATTTTTTTGAGAGAGAGAGAAAGGGAGAGAGAGTGCAAGCAGGGGAGAGGGGCAGAGGGAGACAGAGAAAGAATCTTAAGCAGGCTCCACACTCAATGTGGAGCCCAACACAGGGCTCAATCTTATGACCCTGGGATCAGGACCTGGGCCGAAATCAAGAGTTGGGTGCTGTACCCACTGAGCCAGGCATGCACCCCCCAGAAACAGGTAAAATTTGAGAGAGTGGACATGAGGAGAGTAAAGAAAGGAAGAAAGAGAAAAACACAGGAAAAGAATATAGGTCAAGGCCTGCGTGGATGGGTTTTGTACGTTTTCCTCCAACTCAAAGTCTAACCAGTAGGCATTCCTGTTCACGAGGCCAAATTCCCTGAGTGACCCCTGAGGGAACACCTTCCTTCCCGCCTTTCTTCATTCCTGCCTTCCCTCCTTTCCAAGGACAATGCAGACAGCTGTAATTACACTTTGGGTTCTCTGGAGGTAAGGAATTATTACTTTAACAACTAGCTACAAAGATACACACACATAATATATATTCATATACATAAAATGAATATATACTAGTTTGCATGTCTGTATCTTTAAAGCTGCAGAAATGTCTTTTCCAACTTGCTGTTCTCTTAGATGAGAATAGTATTGTCCCTTCACACTTTATTCCTTAGGTAAAGAGGAACTGTGTGCCAATTCAGGGCGACACAAAGGTATTTAAATGCAACCGAGCTGGTTCAGTCAACTAGAAACTGCTCCCTTGAGTGACCAACCCAGTGCTTCACTAATTAACTAGAATGGGCAGGAAACTATTCTGGAATTTCCCAAGGACTGGGTGGGGTGTTTTAGATAAGTTTTGAATTGAGTCCAAGGTAATGTAAGAGTGCATGTTCATATTGGACTAGGAAACCCAGCAAAAGCTTTATCAATCTAAGAAAGATTAAGAAATCCTAATAAACATGATAAAGAAGGGGAAAGGAATAATGATCATAGTTCTTAAAAGCTATCTTTGGATGTAGATGACCTCAGAATGTATATTTCAGGATTTGAAGTAGTTTGTTTTTATTCCAAATTGCTGCTTCCCTTCACAGGTTGTGCAAGAGACCAAAGGTTTTTGTGCTATTTCTCCTGTCCTAATATGACCCCATCACTTTTTATGTAATCACTCATTATATCGGAAGAGGGAGGGAGTGTGCATTGACAAAGCAATCAATGTCAGGGCTTATTAGAATAAACCTTATAGACTGAAAGAGCCTAGAGTTCCATGAGAAAGGACTTTACAAGTCCTGGTGTGTTGCTCCTGTGGCCTTGACCTTCCCCTGGCCATGGACAATAAGTTAATTAAAGAATAGAAAGTAAAACTGACAATGTCATTTGAAAGAAAACAACTCAGGAACTGTGAATGTTCACAGGATCTGTGTTCAATAACTGCCCTCTGTAGGTTCCCCTGAAGAGTGCACTAGATGGGACAGAGATCCCTGAGGGGACTTTTTGCTGGTTTTATCATTACTGTACAAGCCAAAAGCCAGAACCTTCTTCGGTCTCCAAAGTGAGGAGAGATGTGATCTTAAAGCCTCCGTCTTGCCATCCTGGGCGGCCCTCTCAGGAGGGGGACACCAAAGCTGTTCAGGTGGAAAATGTCACAATTTGAGGGCCATGTACTGGGTGGAGGTGTTTACGGAGACGTTCACTTTGTGGATAAACATCTCTCCTGACTTCCCTTGACCTCCTTTCATGCCAGGAGACCCAATGAGAAAGAAAAAGGAGCATGCGCTGTGGTCTAAAGGAGTTGATTCCAGTTGGAGCAGTTTCTGAGCTGTGGGTCCTTGGACAAGTCCTTCAGCTTTCTGAGCCTGAGATTTCTGCTTGCCCACTTCTCCACCACCCCCAGGTAGTAATCAAGATGTGGAGGTGTTGTGCTTATGCAAACTCGAAGTACAGGTGTCTAGTCCTGGCTTCAGAAGAATAAGAATTCATGCAAACATCATGTTCTCATTCAAACGACTGAGGATTGGAGAGTAAAAGTCACCTTAGGTTTCTGTCTGTTTCCACTTTTGAGGTCCTAGGAGGCATTCTGATCTAAAAAGTGTAGACTCTGGAGCCAGACAGACATGGATGCAAATACTGTCACTGGTTTTTGCGGGTCACTTATCCGCTCTATGCTTCTATTACATTATCAGCAAAAAGAGGAATGGTATGGACGCAATAAATACATTATATTTCTAAAGTTTTTCACAGAGACCAGAGTTATAAGAAACACTCATTATTCAAGCATAAGTGGTATCAGCAAAGAGCTGAAGTGAAGTAATCCTCTTCTAATAAGGAGCAAATTTCAAGGTAAATAATGAAAGTAGTGATCCTAAAGTTAACAGAATTAATATAATTAGTTGCAATGATGTACTGATTTTCAATCCGAAGAATGTTGAGGGGCTGATTTGACGTGGAGAGGACACATATTTTTCTTGGACAAAACTATAGGATGGCACAGTGCAATGCCCTTTAGCTCACATTACCCTGTGCAACACCATCAAATGAGGATCATTTTTCATGTATAAATAAATAAGTTTTTTTTTTCTAACATTTATTCATTTTTGAGAGATGGAGAGAGAGAGCATGAGTTGGGGAGGGACAGAGAGAGAGGGAGACACAGAATCCAAAGCAGACTCCAGGCTCTGAGTTGTCAGCACAGAGCCCAAAGCGGGGCTCCAACTCACCATCTGTGAGATCATGACCTGACCTGAAGTCCAAGGCTTCACCAACTGAGACACCCAGGCACCCCTAAAATAGGCACCTGCCAGGTGACAGTAAGTTTTTTAAAAAAAACATCAATCTTCTAGGAGCGCCTGGGTGGCTCAGTTTGTTAAGCATCAGACTTCAGCTCAGGTCATGATCTCACAGTTCCTGAGTTCCAGCTCCCTTTTGGGCTCACTGCTGTCAGTGCGCATTGCGTAGGATCTTCTGACTCCTCTCTCTCTGCCCCTCCCCCACTCATGCTCTGTGTGTGTGTGTGTGTGTGTGTGTGTGCACGCGCGCAAGTGCATGCACGTGCACACACTCTCTTTCTCTTTCAAAACAAACAAGCATGACCAAAAAAAGACCTCTTTAAAAAGAAATCAGTCTTCTAGAAGGATTTGTAAAATTCTTTGATATTTACGCCAGTACCTTTTGGAAACATTTATTGTGTTATCATCCTTACCGACTTTCTCTTCTTTAGGTTAATTTGCTTGATTCTTTGTGTACTTTTCCTTCTTTAGTTTTTACTTAGTGCCTTGACACGTGACTATACATGAGACTGGAACAATTCTCCAACGTCATTTTCATTAATTTCATAAAATTCTATACCTTCTGCAAGAATTGCAACTTCGCCTTGCCATCTAGTTGCTTTGTATTGTGAGACGTTTAAATATCTTACCCTCAGTAAAAGACACACTGAAAAAATTTTAACTGATCAGGAATAGTCAGTCAAGCCAAACTGGGAAGGTTGTGTGAAAGGAGAATAATTTTATAAGTATTCAGTTCATCAATAAATACTTACATGTAATGACAAACTTCCTTCCTGTATAACCATGTCTTTTTTTTTTTAATGTTTATTATTGAGAGACAGAGAGAGACAGAGCATGAGCATGAGAGGGGCAGAGAGAGGGGGAGACACAGAATCCGAAGCAGGCTCCAGGCTCTGAGCTGTCAACACAGAGCCGGACATGGGGCTTGAACCCACAAACTACAAGATGATGACCTGAGCCGAAGTCGGACGCCCAACTGACTGACCCACCCAGGCTCCCCTTTGTATAGCCATGTCTTAAAGGAATTTGGGTAAGGAAAACACAGATGAGTCTGAGTTGGAAGAGATGCCTCTTCCAACCGAGAATTCGTTTCTTTGTTTGTTGACTCAGCCATAATGGATTTAGGCTAAACCATATTTACTGTCATATAAAGGACTAGCATTTGCTTTTCAGTTCACAGCCCGAGTTTAGGAATGCTAACTTTGTCTGGAAAATAATTTTATATTGTATTAAAAACTGTCAATAGCTTAATGTCAAACAAAACTAAAAAGTGATAACTTATTGGATTTATTGTTTCTACCAGTAAAGACAATAGTTTATTTTTTGTGATACCAAAAGCCAGTAATTCAATCAAAAGCACAACTAACAGAATGAAAGATTGGAGGGGGCATTTATAATACATATATTCAATGAAGGACTTGTATCTAGATTTGAAACCTAATTTTAAAAATGAGCCAGTGTTTAACAGGCATTTCACCAAAGACTGTATCCAAATAACCAATTGACACATAAAAGGTGCTGACCATCATTAGTCATCAAGGAAATGCAAATTAAAACCTCAGTGAGATACCAATATACCTGTGCCAAATGGCTTAAATTAAAAAGGCTGGCAATACATGGGTTGGTGAAGATATGGAGCAACTGGAACATTTATAAAGAGCTCATAAGAGTATAAATTGTGTAGCCTCGTTAGAATATGGCTTGACAGTATCTACTGAAGCCGAGCGCATGCATACTCTATGACCTAGCAATTCTACTTTTGAGAATATACCCCACAGAAGTGCTATGTTCATCCACCAGCAAAATAGGTACAAGCATGTTTATAGCTTCTTTAATAATAATACCCTCAAACTGGAAGAACTCAGTACAGTAGAACAGATGAGTACATCATTTTCATTTCTATGTCATAGTCCATTGGAATATTGGGTGGTAGTTATATGGGTACATGTAAAAATCAAATGGGGGCACCTGGGTGGCTTCGTCAGTTAAGTGTCGGACTTCGGCTCAGGTCATGAACTCACAGTTCATGAGTTTGAGCCCCGCATCAGGCTCTGTGCTGACAGCTCAGAGCCTGGAGCCTGCTTCAGATTCTGGGTCTCACTCTCTCTCTCTGCCTTGCCCCTCCTCATGCTCTGTTTCTCTCTCTCTCTCTCTCAAAAAAAAATGAATAAACATTAAAAAGTAAATAAAAAATAAAATCACATTCTCATCCTTCATGGAGTATTTCCTAATTTACTTCATGCAGTACTTTTCATGCAGTTTAATTTTAGCCTCTTTGAATCCTGATAACCTTTTGTTTTTCCTCTTATTCAGCATTTCTAACATTCTTTTGTTTTTCAATTATTTGGGTGTTTGTCTTCCCCCTCCACTTCCATTATTTATCTTAAAAGTTCTTATACTGCCCAACATAACGGCTCAAAGAGGAAGATGTCTTTGAATGGATGAATAAGTGAGTTAGTGATGTAGCAGGCAAATGGGTGCACGTTTCAATATATGGTTCATGAAACAAGCTTGAGGACACGTGTCATAATACACAAAAACAGTGCCCTTTGTTGAGATATTTGACTCCAGCAAGGGACTTGCAGATTCTACTTGCATTTCATTCATGAAAAAAATTTTCGAGGTTTTAAAAATAGGATTCTTGCTCAGTTGTCCTTGGATCTGACCTCATTAATAAACTGGAAATGAATTTGCTCTCCTTTGCGGGCACATTAACTCCTACAGGCCACAGAGACGGGGCACTCATAGAAAATCCCCTGAATGTCAAAAAGATGAGAGGGCTGGGGTCAGAGCCCCTTAGCAGCAGATACGCAGCCAACCTTTCTCTGGGTGGGTCAGGATGCTCCTGCTCAGGGCAAACGTCATATTCAACGGGTTTGTTTAACAGACTCCTCAGTATGAATAAGGAGACTGATAGGAAAACCCTCTTAGATATGGCACAGTCAATTATATTATCTGATGCAAAATGTGGTGCTAGAAATTAGGGGAATTATTCATTTCCATTTTTATGCATTTCAATTTTGTAATGTCTCCCTTTCTGACCTCTAAGTTTCATGTGGCTTGAGATATACTTGAGGCAGTTTGTACAGTATATTTTGTGTGTTGATGAATACATACCTGACTGTGCACAGTAAAAATAGAAAAATAAATTTGTATTTTGAGCCAAAGAATCTGTGCTTTTAAAAAATAAATTTTGCTAGCATTCTGTCTCTCTTTCTTAAAAATAAACATTAAAAAATTAAAAAAAGAAAAAGATTCTCTTTCTCTTTGCCCCCTCCCCCACTTGTGCTCTCTTTCTCTCTCTAAAAAAAATTAAAATTAAAAAAAAAGAAATTTTGGGGTGCCTGGGTGGCCCACTCAGTTGAGTGTCCAAGTCTTGATCTCAGGATCATGTGTTCAAACCCCACATAGGGCTCTCTGTGCTGGGCGTGAAGCCTACTTAAAAAAATAAAAAATAAAAAATAAATTTTATGTTTAAACATTTTTTAAATGTTTATTTATATATTTTGAGAGAGAGCTAGAGAGAGAGCGGGGGAGGGGCAGAGAGAGGGAGACAGAGAATCACAAGCAGGTTCCACAGTTGACAGTGCATAGCCCAATGTGGGGCTCAAACTCACCAACCGTGACATCATGACCTGAGCCGAAACCAAGAGTCAGACACTTAACTGACTGAGCCACCCCGGCACTCCATGAGCCACTTTTTATCTCCAGAAATTCTCAGTAACACCAACAGTAAGTGGGTGTGAATTTTGCCAACAAGAAAGTATAGTGGGAATTTCCAGAATATTATCAGAAATGAGTGTATCAGAGGTTTGGAGATGGACCAGATGAAACAAATAACAGCTGGCTGATTGATCTCAGAAAACTTGCTGGGAAGAATTGTGCACTGGTCTGAGTTCTCTAGAGAAACAAACCAATAGGAGATACATAGATGGATAGATGGATTCATTTTAAGAAACTGGCTCACAGTTCACATGTTTGGGAGGCTGAGGACCCCCAACATTTGCAGTCAGCAAGCTGGGACCTGGGAGAACCAGTGGTGGTTTCGGTCCAAGTTCAAAGGCAGAGGGGCGCCTGGGTGGCTCAGTCGGTTAAGTGGCCGACTTCGGCTTGAGTCATGATCTTGCGGTCCGTGAGTTGAGCCCTGAGTCGGGCTCTGTGCTGACAGCTCAGAGCCTGGAGCCTGTTTCAGATTCTGTGTCTCCCTCTCTCTGACCCTCCCCCGTTCATGCTCTGTCTCTCTCTGTCTCAAAAATAAATAAACATTAAAAAAAATTTTTTTTTCAAAGGCAGAAAAGATAAACATCTCAGCTTGAAGTCAGTTCAGGATGAGGGGAGTTTCTTCTTATTAACAGAAGGGGCAGACTTTTTGTTCTACTTTGGTCTTCAATTGATTGAGTGAAGTCTACCTTGGAAAAAGCGACCTGCTTTACTCAGGCTACTAATTCAAATGTTAATTTCACCCAAAAGAGCCTCAAGGCATGCCTCAGAATAACGTGTGACCAGAATAAATATCCTGGTACCTTGTGACCCAGTCAAGTTGACACATATAATTACCATCACAAGTTGTTTTAACAGTATTTTCCCCACTGCCCCAAACAGTCAATGCAGCTCTTAAAGTTGGAGCTTAGAGTCCGAAGACTCACTTCCTCCGGTGTAGAGTCATGTGATGACAGAGCTCAGACTTTGGAGTTAACTGGGTCTGAATTCAAATCCCCACCATTTCAGCAACTTTTTAGCTATGTGATCTTGGACAAGCTAATTAACTTCTCAATTTCCTCACCCATAAAGCACAAGATATTGCACATAATTAGGGGATAATATTTATGATGTGATTGTCACATACATAAGCATTTAATACATCATATCTATTATCATTAGTGCTTCCCTCAGGATTTATATAGCATTGCTCCAAAAAATAATTTTTCCTCTTCTTCTTCTTCTTCTTCTTCTTCTTCTTTTTTGAGAGAGAGAGAGAGAGGGAGCGAATGAGCAGGGGAGGGGCAAAGGGAGAGAGAGAGAGAATCTTAAGCAGGCTCCACATTCAGAGCAGAGCCCTACCCGGGACTCACTAAATCCCACACCGTGAGGTCACGACCTAAACTGAAATCAAGAGTTGGATGTTCAACCGACTGAGCCACCCCAGCAGCCCCCAAAATAATTAATCTGCATTTAGTACTTTAGGTTACATAGGAAATAGTTTGTAGATGGAAGATAAATCAGAGTAGTATGAATGTAGTCTTTTTAAAGGTATGTTCAGTTTTGTTTTAAAATAACTAAAATGGGGGCGCCTGGGTGGAGCAGTCGGTTAAGCGTCCGACTTCAGCCAGGTCACGATCTCGCCGTCTGCGAGTTCGAGCCCCGCGTCGGGCTCTGGGCTGATGGCTCAGAGCCTGGAGCCTGTTTCCGATTCTGTGTCTCCCTCTCTCTCTGCCCCTCCCCCGTTCATGCTCTGTCTCTCTCTGTCCCAAAAATAAATTAAAAAACGTTGAAAAAAAATTTTTTTTAAAATAACTAAAATGGGGGCACCTGGGTGGCTCAGTCTGTTGAGTGTCTGACTTCGGCTCAAGTCATGATCTCACAGTTTGTGGGTTCGAGCCCTGCATCAGGCTCTGTGCTGACTGCCTGCTCAGAGCCTGGAGCCTGCTTCGGATTCTGTGTCTCCTTCTCTTTCTGCCCCTCCTGCACTCATACTTTGTCTCACTCTGTTTCTCAAAAATAAATAAATGTAAAAAAAAAAAAATTCTAAATCACTAAAATTTATCTGCAACTTTAGTCTGAGAGTCAAACCAGGCCATGGTATTAATTCTTTATATAATCCACATTCCTCTGTAATGTGCTTTGTATTTGAGACATCCTGGATCTTCCTTGGATCGCTGGTATGCCAAGTTGGCAGGGAAGCCTAGGAAGGAACGGGAATGTCTCCATCAACGGTCAGCAAAGTGTTCTCTCTTGTTTACTCCACTCTCCCAGTTAGGTCATGCCAACTTGGAGACAGAGGAAAAACATGATGTTGGGACTGCTGATGGGACATTTTAATTTGGCTACATAGAGCTTCATGTGCTGTTTGGGGCACAAACTCATTGTGGCCCCAGTGAAAAAGCAAATGCTGACCGTGAGGACAAAGAAAACACAGTCTATCACATTAACTTGGTATTCCACTCCCTTTCAGCAAAGCTGGAACAAATAATCCAGGCTTCATTATAATTGGCCTGGCTAGAGACTCAAGCCTAGAAATGAATCCTGCAGATCTGGAGCAGTCATGGAGCAGGGCCAGACCTAAGTGGAGTTGTGAAGTAGTGATGTTGTCTGTGGGTGACCCTCATCTTCTGTTTTTATACTGTTCTCCTCCTCTCCAGACCAACTTTCACTATGTACCTCCTTTCTTTTCTGTGTTTTCTCAAGGCCTCTGTTCCTGTCAGTTAAAGCTGGTTTGTATTTTGGCATTAAGGACTTGGTATTTTGCCCTTCCGGGTGTATTCGGGTTTCAAAGATGGCAATTGCAGAGCAATGCCCGGCTGAGAGGCGTATGTCCTACAGTTTGGGACAACCTTCTCCACCAATAATTACTGACTAACCATCAGCATCTCAGTTACTCACCTGTAGAATCAGGACAATAAAAATGACTCCCAAGTTGAGGGGCGCCTGGGTGGCGCAGTCGGTTAAGCGTCCGACTTCAGCCAGGTCACCATCTCGCGGTCCGTGAATTCGAGCCCCGCGTCGGGCTCTGGGCTGATGGCTCAGAGCCTGGAGCCTGTTTCCGATTCTGTGTCTCCCTCTCTCTCTGCCCCTCCCCCGTTCATGCTCTGTCTCTCTCTGTCTCAAAAATAAAAAACGTTAAAAAAAAAAAATTAAAAAAAAAAAAAAGACTCCCAAGTTGAGAGAGGACTCAATAAGATAACATCTGTAAAAAAAAAAAAAAGAAAAAAATGCTTTGGTAAACCATGGATTATTACAAACACTGTTAGTTATTTTTTTATTTTTATGTCTTATTAATTTTTTATGTATATTTATTTATTTTGAGAGAGAGAGAGCGCACACACACAAGTCGGGAAGGGACAAAGAGGAGAGACAGAATCCCAAGCAGGCTCTGTACCATCAGCCCAATGCAAGGCTTGACCTTATGAATGGTGAGAGTATGACCTGAGGCGAGATCAAGAGTCCAACACTTAACTGACTGCACCACCCAGGCGCCCCAGTGTTAGTTATTTTTATAACTAGATCAATATCACCAATTTTTCCACTTCCCTCACAGGAATATAAGCTCTTTGAGAGCCCTGGAGAGTGTCTTGTTCACCACTGATCCCCAAGGACTGACACTGTGCCAAGCATTCAGGAAGGATGCTACAACATTCCTTAAATGAATGAAGGAAGGAATGACCATGAGGAAAGTGCAGATTTTGAGATATAGTGTTTAGCTGAATGCATCATCCTTTTGTCCCTTCTTGGCCTGGACAGTCCTCAGTGGCCATAGGAAAGAGGCAGGCCTCTCTCTCTCTCTCTTTTTTAATGTTTATTTTGACAGAGAGGAGAGAGAGAGAGAGAGAGAGAGCATGTGCATGTGAGTGGGGGAGGGCCAGAGAGAGAGAGGGAGAGAGAGAGAATCTCAAGCAGACTCTGCTGTCAGCACAGAGCTCAACACCAGGCTCGATTTCATGAACCGTGAGATCGTGACCCGAGCTGAAATCAAGAGTCAGATGCTTAACGGACTGAGCCACCCACACTCACCAGGGTTCTCTTTTTTGATTGACCAATAAACTGACAATTTATCTGAAGTATTCACCCCTATACATGTTGGAACTGTAGTCTACATGAGGTCCTTTTTCTACCTACATAAGCAAAATTAGTGCTCAGAAGCATGCAGAAAAAAAATCATTCAATCCTAAAACTCATACTTGAAAGGCTAGTAGGGTATTTTTAGGTAGTTCTTGTGCCTATGAATTTTGAGCCAGGATAACCACCAGGCCTAGATATTGAAATAGAGCAACACCTATTATTTCTGCCAAGTTCTATCCTACATTAAACATCACTCCTATTTTTTAAGTGTAATTATTTCAGAGAGCCTAAAGAGCTAAAATTTGCCTGTGTGAAATAAACATGAAAAACACCCACTTCCCTTTATTATCTGTGCTGTTAAGTCTTGGGCTACAAAAGCACTAGATGTGGGGCACAGCCTACTTGCTCTGTGTGTCGATTATCTTCTGTTTCCAGATTCATCTTCTGCCTTTCTTACCCTGCTGTGGGCCCAGAGTCTGACCAATATGGACTGCACAAGCAGGGTTCCCCACTTCCAGTTCAGAACATGGAAGGCACAGGCAGCAGAATGAAAGGCAGAAGGAAAAAGTTTGGAGAATTTGTTCCCCCTGTTTCTTCTCCAATGAACCAGCAAAGGACACAGTGGATGCCAGGCTTTCTTCACACAGCTACCCTCAGAATGGGGATTGCTTCCTCCTTTGTGTTACCAGGTCTAGATGAGGTAACAGCTCTGTGTTGCCACAAGCCCCAGAATACTGCACTGCCTGGTGGTGGTGTTCTTAATCCCTGCTCATATCTCTGCACAGGGTCTTTTTGTTAAATGCTTCTCAAATGAACTAGTTTAAGCATGCCTCTTTCCTGTCAGGAAACTAACTGATACACCTCACGTGCAGAGAGAAAATAATGCATCTGTGAGTCAGCCTTTCTAGCCTAGATTCTTAAATATTAGCAAAAGCCTGGATGGAAATCATCTCCTATCCATTTCTCTGAGTAATTCACTAACTGCTATCATTTTCAACGTTTATTTATTTTTGGGACAGAGAGAGACAGAGCATGAACGGGGGAGGGGCAGAGAGAGAGGGAGACACAGAATCGGAAACAGGCTCCAGGCTCTGAGCCATCAGCCCAGAGCCCGACGCGGGGCTCGAACTCACAGACCGTGAGATCGTGACCTGGCTGAAGTCGGACGCTTAACCGACTGCGCCACCCAGGCGCCCCTCATTTTTATAGTTCTAAGTAATTTCATTAATATTTACATGCATTCTTTCTGTCTGTCCTGTTTGTGAGATGGGTGACCATCAGTAGCATTAACACATGACAAAGGGCTCTCACAATGTGCTCAGCATCAGCAGCAACAGTGTTACCTGGGACCTTATAAAGATGTAAGTTATTGGGCCCAGTCCCAGTCCTACTGTATCAGAAATTTGAGGGATGAGGCCAGCAATCTGTGCAGCTATTTGTGTTGTAACAAGCTTTCCAGAGGATTCTAACATGTGCTAAACTTTGAAAACCACCATTGTAACATATGGCTACATATGCATTTGAATGTAAGAAACCCCATCATGTTCTACCCCATCCTCCACTCCATTGGAACAGACTTTCTTTAATCCAGTTCAGTGGTCTCAGACTGGAGTACACTAATACACCAGAATGGCCCATGCATGGAACTTGTTCAGAATCCCAAAGCCTAGACCCCTCACTGGATTCAGTGAACCAGAATATCAAGTTTGAGAACCACTGATTGATCCATCAGCTCAAAATGGCAAGAACCACACCTAGAATAGATAGAACAAAGCTGAAGGAAAAATGTACTTCATCTGGATGTTGTGACATGAAGAGCCAGAATTACCTTTGGACCTGACTTTAGCTTGTTGTATACTGGCAACAGGGGAAGAAGGTTTTCTATTGTATACAACTGGATCATATTCATGGCAACTTTGGATGCAGACAAGACTAAAATGTCTGACCTATGTTTTGAAGGTGCCTGCCCACCCATTCTTTTCTTTCTCCTAGACTTTTTTCCCATCCACAACTCCTGCTAAGTGGGCATGCCATACAGTTATCCCAGGCCATATATGCTTGCATCCAACCCAAATCATTGACTGACTAGCCATTAATCAGACACCTCTCAAAATGTGGTCTGCCGACCAGCAGCATGAAGCTATCACCTGGGTTTCTCCAGACCCACCTAGACCTACTGAATTAGAATCTGCAGTCTAACAAGATCCCCAGGTGATTCACATACAGATTAATGTTTAGAAGCTCTGGTTAAAGAGACATAAACATTTTAGAGAATCAGGAGTGGATGTTTCAACCCCACTCCTGATCAGTTTTGATCATACAGAATTATGATGGATTCTTTTTTTTTTAATTTTTTTTTTAACATTTATTTATTTTTGAGACAGAGAGAGACAGAGCATGAACGGGGGAGGGTCAGAGAGAGGGAGACACAGAATCTGAAACAGGCTCCAGGCTCTGAGCTGTCAGCACAGAGCCCGATGCGGGGCTCGAACTCACGGAGCGCGAGATCATGACCTGAGGTGAAGTCGGCCGCTTAACCAACTAAGCCACCCAGGCGCCCCCAGAATTATGATGGATTCTTAAAGAAGAAAGCCTGTTTGCTGAGAACAGGTGGCTATTGGGGAAGATAAGAAGGAAGAAGCAGAAATTAGGTACATGGAGAAACAGAGAAAGTAGCTGGGTTCTTGAATTTTCTATACCAAGCTCCCTGACAGCAGGCTTTCTTTCATTTTTTGATCATGGATTCTAAGAGATTTCTGATTGTATCATTATAATAAAACTCCCTTTTTACTTAACCTAGTTGGAATGAGTGTTTCTTGCAAGGGATAATTTGCAAAGAGATGAACTAAATTGCAACTAAAAGAAAATTAAAATAGATGTTTGAAATCCTTTTTAGGGTATACTGTATAGGGTACTACTTATGAGTAAATCATCTTTTTAAAAATATTAAGTAGTACATAATCATTATGAAAAATTCAAATTCTTTGGAAAGAAGCAAAGTAGAAAAAAGAACTTTCTTCCCCTAAGATCCTTCTTCCTATCCCCCAGAGGTAAACAGTTAAGTGTCTTGTATAACCTTTAATAATTTTTCTATGTAACTATAACAACCCTTGTTTTCTTCCTTTGGCACCAAAGAAAGCTGGTCACCTTATTATCAGTATGCCTAGAGAAATACATCTATTTTATTTTTTTTATTTGAGAGAGAAAGAGAGAGTGCAAGTGGAGGAGAGGGGCAGAGGGAGACAGAGAAAAAGAATCTTAACCAGGCTCTACACAGAGCCCAATGTGGGGCTTGATCTCACAACCCTGGGATCATGACCTGAGCTGAAATCAAGAGTTGGTCGCTCCACCTACTGAGCCACCCAGGCACCCTGACAGGTTCATTTAAAAATATCTAACATTTGGTCCATCAACGGATAAATGGATAAAGAAGAAGTGGTATATATATACAATGGAGTATTACTCAGCAATCAAAAGAATGAAATCTTGCCATTTACAACTATGTGGATAGAACTAGAGGGTATTATGCTAAGTGAAATTAGTCAGAAAAAGACAAATATCACATGACTTCACATACATGAGGACTTTAAGATACAAAACAGATGAACATAAGGGAAGGGAAGCAAAAATAATATAAAAACAGGGAGAGGGACAAAACATAAGAGACTCAAATATAGAGAACAAACAGAGCGTTGCTGGAGGGGTTATGGGTGGGGGGATGGGCTAAGTGCCTAAGGAGCTTAAGGAATAATCTAGTCCTGAAATCATTGTTGCACCATGTGCTAACTAACTTGGATGTAAATTATAAAAAATAAATTACAGAAAGTAAAAAATATGTAACACTTGTTTAACTTACAACTTTTAAAAATGCCCTTCTATAGCTTTATTTATAAAATAGTCCTTGGAGGCCTGAAGTAGGGCAAACACTCTAACTTTCATGGATGTAAAGTATGGATATGCTGAGGTTTAAAATTATGCTCTCAGTTTTCATTGAGGTTCATTAAATAAATAGTTATGTGAAAGTTCCTGTTGTATTTGCTTTAGAATACTCGAAGACACTGTCCAGAAGCACACGTAGGAATTTTCTTTTAGAATTTGGTGCTAGAGAAAGACTGCCACCTCTGAGACGTTGGGATTCTTCATTATGAAGCAAGCTGACTCACCGCCCGCCGTTGTTATTTTTTGCCTTAACCGCCAGGGTGCTCGGAGTCAAACCAGAAATTAACCCAAGCAACTGATTTTTCTAGCTGGCATATTTTTGTTCTTTTCCTTGGCTATGAGCTCCTATGTCTATATAACTGTTTCATTGTACATTTTGTTTAATTATAAGCTGCTTCAAGTATTATTGTGGAATAAGAAAGAAGTTTAGATAAAGACTGTCTAGCTTTTTAAAGGGTGGAAACAAGGCACTAACCAAGACTTACCTAAATTTGCTTAGATATTTGCTGGCTGAGCTGGACATGGAATTGTGGTTTAGTAAATGCTAGTTCGTGCAATTTCCTCTGTTCCATGTGGGCTGGTTGAGTGGCAAGCTTTTCCCCCGTAACTGTAGAACATATTATATGTTTTTAAAATATGTCAGTCCTGCAAAGTCCCTGCTGAATGTTTTTTGAATTGAAAATGTGCTTTAGCTTTTGAAGGCTACCTAGGTCTGCCTTACATATTGTTTTCAAAAGCAGTTTCTTCACATCTAAGGATCCACCAAAGGCTGGGTCCCTGGGGTTTGCCAGCAGGCACAACAAAAGATGAAGGTCCTGTATTTTCTCTGGCATTAAATGGTCCTTCAAAAATGCAGAACACCATTCTTCTGTCAGCTTTTTTCCAAAAGGACGGCAAATATCTACCTTGAATACAAACATGTAAGAAAAAATGACACACACACACACTCTGGTGGGCAGGGAAGTGAGTCATGCTTTAACAAAGGATTGATGTGAGTCCTTTTTTTGTTTGTTTTGTTTTGCTTTGTTTTGAGATTTCAGTCATTCTCTACCAGGTGCTTAATGAGGATTTTAAACTCTACTTAAAAAAAAAAAAAAACCTCAATTTATTCTGTGATGAAACATAGCGTGGCTTTTTATTTACCTTTTATAAATATAAAACGTTCCAGAAAGCTACTGGGAAATCTTTTTTTGAAATTCCAGATGAAACACAGCAATGTCGAGGATGGTTAATGCCTTTTACTTTCAAGAGTGCCCTCTGCTGGCAATAGCCTTGAATTTAAAAATATTCTATTACAGGCTTCAGGATTTCATTTGTTGACCAAATAAGTTTTTAGTGCATTAGTAAAAGAAAACATCTGAAGGAAAACAAAAAAACAAAACAGAGATTTTATATTAAGAATATAAATAAGCAAATATATATATAATAGTATCAGGCATAATTTTACATGTTATGAGAACACTGTTTTAACTTGTGATGACATGAGAACATTTGTTCAGCAAAGATTTCTTGAGTGCTTATTCTGTGAGAGGTACTGTGTCAGCCATTGGAGTCGCAAAGGTGGTGCTGACATGACCCCACTCAAGGCTCTCATGGTGCTGTGAGGGAGTCAGACCCACTAACAATTACCTGGCCATGTTTTGAGTGCAATGTGAGACCAGAGGCTGAATCATCCTGTGGAGGGAGGAGTTAGAAAGAGGTACCCTGGAAGAGGCTGGCAAAGGGAGACAAGGCAGGATGAAGAAAGGCAGAGGGAAAAGAATTAAGTAGGAGAACACGTGGTGTATGTTTAGAACCATGATAAGTTCAGCATTGGCCGGCTGTATCTTAGCACAACATACAGGGCCTGCTAAGAGATGATGATGTACAACAGCACTTCTCCAATGTTTCAGTCTCAGGACCTTACATTCCTGAAAATTACTGAGGACCCAGGAGCACCTGGATGGTGCAGGGGGTTAAGAGTCCAACTCTTGGTTTCACCTCAGGTCAGATCTCATGGTCTGTGAGTTCAAGCCCCACGTTGGGCTCTTCTCTGACAGTGAGAAGTTTGCTTGGGATTCTCTCTCTCCCTGTCTCTGCCCCTCCCCTACTCATGTGTGCACACACACGTGATCTCTCTCTCTCTCGAAATAAATAAACTTTAAAAGAATTATTGAGGACCCCAAGAGCTTTTGTTCATATGGACTTTATTTATTGATTTTTAATTTACCATATAGGAATTGAAACTGAGAAATTTTAAACATGGTTACTAATGTATTTAATTACATGTTAAGGCTCAAGCTATATTTTTTGGAAAACGAAACCCTAAATTTTCTAAGCACAAAATGAGTGAGACGTGTGGCATTGTTTTACATCTTTGCAGAAACTCTTTCATATCTGGCTTCACAGGAGCCAGCTGGATTTTCGTATCTGCTCCACATCCCACCTGCTGCAGGACCACATGTCAAGCAGCAGCTGGAAAACTCCACTTGTGAAAGAAAAACAGTCAGGAAGCTAACTAACATCATAGTATTGTATGGAAACAGTTTTGAGAGAGAAAGAGAGAATCAAGAGTCGGTCACTCAACCTACTGAGCCACCCAGGCACCCTGACAGGTTCATTTAAAAATATCTAACATTTGGTCCATCAACGGATGAATGGATAAAGAAGATGTGGTATATATATATATATATATATATATATATATATATATGTGTGTGTGTATATATATATATATATATATACACTTCACCTGGAAGGTGAAGTATATATATATATATACATATATACATATATATATATACTTCACCTGGAGGGTGAAGTCTGCAGGCGCAGGGCTGTGAGGGAGAGCTGTGTATGTCAGGTGAGGTGCACTGGACTTAACCGATGGCCTGAAGGATTTTGAGCTTGGAACTAGAGCAGAGGGTCCAGGCATGGAAAGAAGGGAATGGATTTTTGCATGTTTGGGATATTTGATATAGAAACACTTTCATAGGGGCGCCTGGGTGGCTCAGTCGGTTGAGCGGCCGACTTCGGCTCAGGTCATGATCTCGCGGTCGGTGGGTTCCAGCCCCGCGTCGGGCTCTGTGCTGACAGCTCGGAGCCTGGAGCCTGTTTCGGATTCTGTGTCTCCCTCTCTCTGACCCTCCCCCATTCATGCTCTGTCTCTCTCTGTCTCAAAAATAAATAAACGTTAAAAAAAATTAAATAGAAACACTTTCATACAAATATCTTAGACATATTAAATATATAAGTATTTTATCTATAAATGTTTGGGAAATAGAACTGAGTGGTCTTGGGGACTGCCAAAGTTGAAGGCCTAAGATGAAGACGACCTTCACACTCCTAGCCTGGGTGACCGGAGACTGGAGAACTACCCTGCAGTGAAATGGGCCTAGATCAGGCCATGCCAGAGCAGGGGGAGAGGGCAATGTGTGCATTTAGTCTGGGACTTGCTGCACTGGTGGGGCTACTGGATGGCCCAGGAGAGGCATTTAAGTGAGGGTGAAAGTATGAACTGGAATCTTGTGCAGGGGGAGATTTACCATAAAATTTGAGCTTAGGGCCCCTCATAGGCATGGGTCCCATTCAAGGAACTAGAGGGACCCCACTCAAAGGTACACAAGATTATTGCCTTTTTCTTAAACACACAAAGTTTAAAATACCTTCTAACTGCAGCCGGTTACTGTCACTGACTCCACCCCAGTTTCTCCATCACCATTGCCCAGGTGTCAGATGCTTAGAGTGGTGGCAAACATTTTGGGGATCCAGTCAAGGGAAAAGTGAGATGGTGGGGCATTTGGCTTGGGTTTAGTGGGATATGTTTATGTGATTTGCAGCTGTGTCAGTTAAGTTATTGCTGACTCACCCACAAAGAGAATAACTTCCAGGAATACCCCTAACCCTCCCTCTGCTGACGTATGAGGCCAGATGTACTAAAATATGAACTGTCACCAGCACCAGAAGTTGAGGAGTGGTGGAGGAAAAACAAGGTTAAAAACGTATGGGGGCCAGAAGTATGGGAAATTCTCTATGGAAAATTCTCCCCATCATCAATGTACTATAAATGCAAGCAAAGGATTTTGTTCTTGTCAATGGCTCATCAAAATGAAAACATCTCCAGGCAGGAATTGTGGTGCATTGAAGAGGACTGTAATTCTTTGTCACTCCTTCCAGTAAGCAGTGCTGTTTCACCTCCCCTTGAATCTGGGCTAATCCTGTGATTTGCTTTGACCAACAGAATATGGTAGAACGATGCTGGGTAACTTCCAAACCTGGATCTTAGGAAATACAAAGCTTCCCGCTGTTGCACACTCAGGCATGCTCCATCATGGAATCCAGATGCCATGCTTTTAGGACTCTAATCCAGGAGGAAAGGCCATGTGCAGGAGAACCCAGTCACCCTGTTAATAGCCAGCAACAACTGCCAGGCATGCAATGAGCCATCACGATGTTCCAGCCCAGTGGAGTGCTACACTTAGCATATGATCCACCAAGCTAAGCTTAGTCAACATCACGCAGTAACATTTGGCTGGTGTTTAAAATTATGAGTTTCAGAATAATTTGTTACTCAGCAATAGATAGGACAGATTTGGCTATATTTATAGAGCTAAGAGGAAGGAAGGAGTTCAGTGAGAGTAAAAGGTCCAGCAGAAAGTGGAGGTAGTTTAGCACATCTTTGAATAAGTCAATAATGAATTGATCAAGGATGCAAATTGAGGTACTGGTTTTGGGTATAAGGCAGGCAACTTGATTCCATGAGAGTGGTGAAAATGGAGTCAGCAAGGGTGATGTGATGTTACTCGGCTTAGTAAATCTTTTAAAGAAGAATACTCAAAATAAGTTTACTCTTTGGCCAAGCAAGTAAGTACTGCATGAATATTTTTTAAGTTTTAATTTTTTTTTTTTTTTATCAATTTCTATACCCAACATGGGGCTCTAACTCAACTCTGAGATCAAGTCGCACGCTTCCAGCTGAGTCAGCCAGGCACCTCTACTGCATGAATTTAACTGGAATAAGGAACATAGAATTTGATTCCCAATTTAAAAATAATGAGACCAGAAAGAAGACAATATCCTAAAGTTCGTAGAATTGTTTTGACTGATTAAAATTTCTCAAACTCTTAAATTGACTTCCATGGAACACTTTGAGTGATGTGTTATATAGATCTTTTTTTTTAATTAAAAAAATAATTTTTTTAATGTTTATTAATTTTTTGAGAGAGAGACAGACAGACTACGAGTGGGGCAGGGGCAGGGAGAGGGAGGAGACACAGAATCCGAAGCAGGCTCCAGGTTCTGAGCTGTCAGCACAGACTCCGACACAGGACTGGAACCCATGATCCCCGAGATCATGACCTGGGCTTAACCGACTGAACCTCCCAGGCACTCCTATAGATCATTCTTTTAGGGCAGTTTGCAACAGTTTATTTAAAAACCTCAGTCAATATTTGTTAAGAAAAATACAGAAAGGACCCAAGCTATGAGAGAAATTGAAAAAAAAAAAAAAAAAAAAAAACCCACAAACCCAAGCTGCACTTTATCTGATGTGATATAATGTATTCAGGGTCTGGGAGTGAACCGTGAAGAAAGAATTCTTGAGACATCCTTGGTGCAGAAAAGTTGGTTTTATTAAAACATGAGACAGGACCCGTGGGCAGAAAGAGCTGCACTGGGGTTGTGAGGAGTGACTGACTGGTTATATACTTTTAAGTTGGGAGGGGTTTAGGGATAGCAAAAGTCCCTAAGGAATTTGGAAGCAAGGTTTCCAGGACTGTAAGGGGCTAGCTGCTGTTAGTAAAATGTCATTTACTACTGTCTAGTAAAACCTTAGTTATGGGAACTTCAGATGTGTATCAAGGGACCAAATGTTTGGAGGATGATTGTCAACATATATTTTGGGGGGTGGGGGTGAGGGTAGAGATAAAGGAAGTTTCCAAAGGGATTTTCATATGTTAAAGGAGACTTACAGGATCCTGGAGGCTGGCTAATATCAAGCTAAGGTTGCCTTTTGCCTCTGGCAAAATATCAACATAGAGGCAGTTGTCAATTTTTCTTGGCGAGGATTTATTTATTCAAAAACACTTTTCGAAAGTCCACCATGTGTTCTGTTCTAACTGCTGAGGAAATAGAACTGGACAAGACAAAGTCCCCGCCTTCATGGAGCTTAAATTTAAATATGGGGAAAACAGAAAACAAACACATAATCAAGTAGTGAGAATTGCAGACAGAGGACTAAACTACAAACAGGAGCAATAAACAGAAATCAGAGGGGGCTAGAGAATGGGTGGTGACTGGAAAGGCTGGGTCTAGTTTGGGCAGTCTCTCCAGAAGGTGGAGCTCTCTATCTCAAATGCCAACAAGGAGCCAGCCCTGAGAAAATCTGAGGGAGGGGCCTTCCAAACAAGACACACAAAAAAATGCCAGCAGCTTCTCTAATGACACAAGATACTGGTTCTAAAGTGACAGACAGGGCTACATAGCCCACGTATGCCTACTTGAAAACATATTTACGTTTCTGATCTCCGAGATTTGGGGAATCTGGTACTGGTATAAACATCTTCTAGATGTTTAAATACAGGATCTATTGGAAAACATGTTAAAAAAAATAGTGGGAGATTAAAGAAATGAAAATCACAGAAACAACAATATTAAAACACATAAAGTACATCTTTCATGCTCCAAAGGAGAATTGTTGGAACTGTTAGTGGATCTCTCCAGCCAAACATAGCCATCCAGCAGAGGTTTTGTTGAGAATGAAAGATTGAGTTGAATAACTGAATAGAAAAATATAATTTATATACACATATGTGACCGTTTAGAATAGGAACAATTCACTTTGAAAAAAAGTTTTGAACATTCCTACGATGTTGATATAAACTAAGCAAAATAAACTCATGTGTGAAATTATTAGATATGCTTGTAATGTCAGGGTTAATTTGAAAACTTGCCTCTAGTAATACTGATACATCTCCAGTGATATTGATACATCTGTGGATTGAATTCCAATCCAAATTCATCTGCCCTAAAATCATCCCTTTCTAATACGTGTATTGAAAGACCCAAAATAGCCCCAGGGTCTGCCTCACTTTTAAGAATATTCTAGCCAGACCAAGGCAGGTTTCCCCGATATGAGCAGCACATACTGTATCCAGACAAGAATCGATTGTCATCAAGGAGGCCACTGAACTACCTCTCAGTGATTGAAAGGCAGCTGGAGGATTCTGACCGGCAGGAGATTTGAGCAGAGCTGTGGCTAGGGATCTGAGATACAGAGACAGAGATGGGAACCAGAAAGGGAGACAAAAAGTGAAAGAGGCACATTCCCAGATGGAGCCATTTTATTTCCAAACTTGAATCAAAACAGATACAGGCTTTCCTATCTCCACACTGGATTTTCGTCTTATAAAATAGATTTGCTACCAAAATCCTTCATAAAATCTGCCTTGCCCTTGGCAGTAGGAAATAAGCAAAAAGTCAAAAGTTAAAAGGTCATGCATAAAATATCATAGCCACCAAGAGAATGATACAATAGTCTCAAATTCTTCACAAATCAATGATAAAACATTAAGATCGATTTACACTTCACTATATTTGTAGCACTTCAAGATTTTTTTCTTCATATATTTATGTTCATATTTCACAAACATTACAAAAAGACTATCAACTTTTTCATAAAATAGAAAAACAAAACAAAGCCATCACACTATAAAAAAAAAATCAATCTGCAGAACATAAGCTTATTTAAGAACAAAAATTAAAAGAAAGCGAACTCACCCCAAACTAAAATATCTTCACCAAAAACTCTGTAGTCTTCCTAAAGGAGTTCTTAACGCTCAGATTTTTGGTTGGTTTAGCCTCTCTTGTATGTACTGGTTTTTCTGTATCCTGATTCCCAGCTGTTATTCCAGGGAGAATTTCAAGAAAGAACTTCAAGCAAGGTCTGGGGTGGGATCCAGTGCAAGTCATTAGGCAAATCATTCACACATAAAAGCTTTAATGAAACTCACGTGTTTCATTAGAAACAGTGGTTGACCCTTTTTCTTTTACTCCCTTTTCATCCAAGAGAACCCTTTAAAGGTCTAGAATCATTTTTGTCTGTAACTATGGCAGCATTTGGCTCATAATTCTGGGTGAAAATATGCCATTTTAAGAAACTCTGCGCATGTATTATATTTTCTTTGCTTTCTTAGAGGTAGATAACCTCAAACTAAGGTCCAAACATTGGTCCCTTCAAATGATGTAAGAAAACAATAGTATTAAATGAGAGTAGCTGTCAAAGAGGAAGAACTAAAATCCTGTTGTTGTTTAGGAAAAAAAATCTTTAATGATGTTTGTGTCTGTGTATATATGGAAAAATGACCTACCAAAACCCCCCCCCAAAAAAACAAAACAACCCAAAACACCATAGAAGAAGCCAATACAATTTGCCAGTCCAACCAAATGGTTGGAATTGACTGTTGGAAGACACCTGGCAGATTAAGTAATTCAAATCTCTGACTTTAGAGGAAAGGGAAAAGAGGCTCAGAGACAGTAAATAACTTGTGTCTGTCCATTAGCATGTTAATTTGCATGATTATTTTTATACACATACAGGCACACACACATACACACACTGTTGCATTTACATCTGTTTTGTACATAACAATGCTACTGGCTTGTACAATAAATGAAAAATAAGGGGTGCCTGGGTGGCTCATCAGTTAAGCGTCCGACTTCAGCTCAGGTCACGATCTCCCGGTTAGCAAGTTCGAGCCCTGCATCGGGCTCTGTGCTGACAGCTCAAAGCCTGGAGCCTGCTTCAGATTCTGTGTGTCCCTCTCACTTTGCCCCTCCCCTGCTTGTGCTCTCTCTCAAAAATAAGTAAACATTTAAAACATTTTTAATAAAAAAAAAAAGAAAAAGAAGGGTGTACACTTTCACTTATTTCTTTGCCAGAAGTAGGAAATGCCCAACTTTCAAATGAGTGAAAAGGTTCCTCTTCCTCTCCACTGATGAACTGGCTGTATCATGACCTGGCCTTGGCAGTCCCTGCAAAGAGCAGGGTGGGGGCAGTGGTAAAAGTGGCAGGAAGGAGGGCAGAGGCACTCAAACCACAACTGGAGTCCCTTGCTATGCCGAAGATGTTCCCACTGGCAGTGAAGGCTTTACACAAAGTCAAGCTTGGGCTATTGTAACTCCTAGACCAGGCTGGTAGGAGACAGAAAAGGGGTGAAGGAACCAGGTATGCATCACCCTGGAGAATATGAGCTAGCGTTCCTCTCACCACAGAGGGCAGAATTGAGCAGTGTGTGTCTTACCTAAATTCTCCAACTGTCAACTTAGATGAATTTACTAAGTGTAGTCACAGTTTCTAATTACTGTAATTTGTATATGCATATAGACATCAAAATATTTAAGCCTAATGTACAGTAGTATTAATAGCTACTTTACCTCTTTCCATAAAATTACATGTGGATATAATTCTAAGGTAGTTTCTTAAAAAATATCGTTATTTTTAGTATTCATCATAGATGTTATTCTGAAAAATCTTAAGTCGAGCTGTATATATTAACATTAAATAACTTAAAAAAATAAACAATACATTTCATATATATATATGGTTATATATATATACCAAATATATATATATAATACCATATGTATATGGTATTATATATATACACCAAAATAGCCCAATTTTAAAGCCATGTAAGTGAAAAAGTTGAGTTTTCAAGAATAAACTAGACCTTCTAAAGGTATTTTTTCATAATTTCAATATTAAATGTATCTTCTTTTCTGACTATGCCAAAAATATACACACTGCTCTTGGTAATTTATGTCAGAAGTATTCATTATGAAAATAAATAAGTTAGTTCATTTGTCTGTTTTCACTTGTTTCTGTAATGACAAATTTATACTAAATCTAAATGAATTTGCTCCCAAAAGATCTCCCCTATGGAGACAGCATAACCAAAAAACTTTACAATGTACAGATATCCACTACATGCAATCGTATATTTTCTAATAATAGTGGTAGAAAGTAACCTTCAAGTATCGTCATCATCCAACTGGACTTACAGAGAGCTATCCCATAAAATTAACACTCTAAAGGAAGAAAGTTATTTGAGAAATTTGTCCTTGCTAGAACACCTTTGTTGAAATTCCCATAGGAAACAAAACCATCTATCCATAAAGCACACAGGGCGCTTGGTATCTAGCACTGACCTTAATGTGCACACAAGTAACACTGCTCTGAATGTAAAGTAAACTCTACAAGCTAAAGAAGAGCCCACATATGCCACCCACAGCTGGAAGAATTTCTTCTGGAAAGAATTCCTTGACGAAGACAGAACGCAAAGCTATTTCAGCTCCTAGTCCTGCTTTCTGTAGCCGTGAGTATTGGTGGTAGTTTGGCTAAAAACAAAACAAAACAAAACACAAAAAACAAACAAGAACAGAAAGACTGGTCCACTTGGAGAACCAGATTTAGACATTTTGTACTTACGTTAGTCAAACACATTTTTCAAAAATTAAATTAACATAAAGTCTGCAGGGAATGGAGATTCCATAACTCACAAGTAACAAGGGAAAAGTAATCAACTAAAAAGTGCATCTCTTTCCAAAGCAGGTGCAGGAGGTCAAGATTCTGGAAATTTTCCTCTTTCACAGGTTTTGATCCAGCCACTTGATGTAACTATTCCTAGTCCGGATTCCCACTGAGAAGTTGGTGGGCCAGCTGGTGAAAATCATGCATCCATGGAAGCCATCCTCAAAGTGATCCAGGGTCACCTCCACACCTGCGCTCTCCAGACGCTTTGCATACATGATCCCATCGTCTCTTAGGACATCATGCTCACACGTCAGAATATAGGTCTTCGGGAGGTGCCGTAGGACTTCCTGGTCTGCAATGAGCGGGGCCGAGCGAGCATCCAACAGCTGAGGGATCTCCCTCAGAATCCTGGCGTTGCCGGTGGTCTGCACCACAGGCTTGTAGTCCTTTGTGATGGATGCAGGCAAGAGGGACGTCCAGTTTAGACGGGCCCTGAGGGCAACTGCCTCTTCCACGTCCATCGAAGTGTGGTTGTTAACAATCATCGCCTGGACAAAGTCATAGTTGCCTTTGAAGTAGTCCACCCAGTACTTCACCATGACGTAGCGGGGCAGGATTGGGGTGTTCACATTTTGCTGGTAAGAGGGTGTGTTGAAATCTAAAGCTTGAAGAACTGGATAAATTAAAGCTTGCACTTTGAGCTTGTTTTTGAGGTTGGCATCTTGAGTAAACTGGAGAAGAGGAAGCAGACACATTATTTCCTGCTGCATGGCTCTTTGTATGGAAACCACACCTTTTAAAGTAGCTGAATGCATTACCTGGAATCAGTCAAAAGGTTCTAACTAGGAAATTTCTACCAGACATGGTATTAAGTAACACGGTTTATAAAATAAAAACTTCCCCACCACCCACCACCAGCACCACTCCCCACACATGCATCAAGCTGCTGGATGTTTACTAAGAAAGTTATGATGTTTGCAACCCATGTTTTTAGTGAACACTGCAAATGCATGTGATCTCTTAGGTCTTTAACCCCCCGTGAACACTTCACTTGTATCTATCCTTCGGCACTAGCACACCTTGCTGGGTACTATGGATGGATAACATGAGAACTTTTCTTAGTTCAGTATTCTGTGCAAAGTGAAAAAAGGCAATGGCTTTCTAGGGAGAAACAAACTAGTCTAACTCTTCCAGAGGAGAAGGGTAGGAAAAGCTAAATGAACAGATGATGGGACTCCAAAGTGTTATAGCAGGACCTCAGGATATCTCCTCTGATGAGCATTTAGTCTTCATGCTGCATAAGTGAGAATTTAAATAGTGCTGGCAACATGCCCTCCATTCTCCTTAATGAGCATGTGCCCCAGAGTTGAGGTTAAATGGGAATGTGAACGCATCCTCTACCTCATCAGATCTCCATCCCCCCATGCCTTCACAAAATGTGAACACACTGCCTCATTTTCCAATCCTAGGGTCCAAAATGGTACACATTTGCATGTAACATCTAAAAGGCAGCTAACTAGGTCACTGGGTTTTATAGGCAACTAAACAACCTTCAAGGTCACTTTAGCTGTACAATTTTGTTTCACGTCAGAGTTTAGAACCCCATCCCCCAGGGAAGATATAACTGCTCTGTAAAAGCAAAAGGAAATGATCAGTTAATAGTACTATTAATATGTGCCAGGAATTGCATATACATCATTTCACTAAGTCCCAGCAATAGTCCTGCAATCAGATGGCATTATCCTCATTTTCCTGAGAGTCACAGATATTCAGGGGCTTGCCTGAAGCCCTGTAGCTTCCAAAGCAGGGAGACTGGATTCCATTCCACTGCTAATTTTAAAGCCCATGATCCTCTCCCCACTGCACCAGGACTTTCTTCTTACCACATCAGAACACATGTATACCAAACCCATCAGTGCCCACCGAAGTTCTCTATGTACTGCAATTTGAGAATACCAAAAGAAATCTGGAGATGAGAAGACAGAGATGCTCTTCTAAACTTGTTTAATCCATCAGAGGAAGAATATATACTTATCTTTGAATTTACACAGCCGCCCAAAATTTTGGGTGCTATTAGAGCTAGATAGTTTTAACCAGAGAATTTAACCAGGTAAGCTCAGGTTAACTGGTATTATAACACTCGAAGTGGCTGACCCATTTTAATTTTTTTTCTTTTAGATTTAAAAAAATGTTGGGAAACACTTTTTAGCTTTTCAGTTTGACTCAAAGTTCTAAGGAAACAATCTTAGCAACTGGAATTTAAGCAAAAATATTTTGCAAGTCCAATATGGAAAAGAAGCTGGAGATACTTGATTTCCATGCATATTGCTGAGGAGCAAGAGAGCCCTATAAACTGTTAGCCCATCTTTCATATTAATTGTAATCAGGGACTTTCCAAGGACTCAGAGGTGACATCTCTTTCAATTACCCCTCTTGCTACTTCAGAAAGATCCGAGAATTCTCCCAGCGCAGTCATCTGAATAACTTGGCCCCATACTGACCAGCCTACCTGCTAAGCCTTTGCCATACATAGCGAAGAATATGTGTGTAGGTCTGCAGGTTAGCAAGAATCCTCTTACCACCAGCCTGTCACGGCAATCTGTTACCTGTTGGCCCAGAGCAGCGGCCAAATTCCCACCAGCACTGTCACCAGAAATGCCAATTCTGCCCGGGTCAACCGAATACTTGTGTAAGACTTCTGGCTGCAGAAAATACTTCGTGGCACGTACAACATCATGAATTTGTGCAGGAAAATAAACCTTTGGAACTAGCCTGTATCTGTGAAGACAAAAGTTGTATTCATTTAAGGACTTCACCAAGTCTTTATAGGCCCTTTAAAGTTTATGGGGAAGCTGGTTCTTTTGACACAGAAGTAAACAGGTAAGGATTGAAATAAATATAAAAATAAACCATTCATTTTCTTTTTTTAAAAAAAGTTTATTTTGAGAGAGAGAGAGGGTTGGGGGGGGGTGGAAGCATGAGTGGGGGAGGGGCAGAGAGAGAAAGGGAGAGAGAATCCCAAGCAGGCTCTGAGCTGACAGCTCACGAACCGTGAGATCATGACCTGAGCCAAAATCAACAGTTGGATGCTTGACCAACTGAGCCACCCAAGCGCCCCTGAGCCATTCATTTTCTTGCAAATCAAATAGTTTAAAAATGTAATGATTTGGGGGTATCTGGATGGCTCAGTCGGTTAAGCATCCGACTTTGGCTCAAGTCATGATCTCAAGTTTAGCTCTGCATCAGGCTCTGTGCTCACAGCTCAGGGCCTGGAGCCTGCTTCGGATTCTGTGTCTCCCTCTCTCTCTGCCCCTCCTCTGCTCACACTCTGTCTATCCCTCTCTCAAAAATAAATAAACATTAAAGAAAAAGGGATTAAAAATGTAATGATTTTGTATTAACAATAATCTTTCCCCCCTTTTTTATCATCAGCCATGAAACACAACTTCAAAGTTAAAGGTGGATGTTGATTAAGATATGGGTAGAACCATAACAGATTTGGGAATTTTATTTCTGGATATCAGTGTTCAATTCACGACACTTATGGATTAGAAGGTGACTTGGCAACATTAACCACTTCATTGATCTCCTGTTTAATGACTCCATATGGGATCCTTCATGATTTACTTGAGAAACATAGCAAAACTGTGTCAGATACCCCATCCATGATAACATCTTACAAATCCATAGTTGCTTGTAGTCTCTGCTTGGAGTGCCCTCTCGGCCTCCTCCTTCTTTCCCTATTAATTCTCACTCAGCCTTTAAGCCTTACTCATGGGTTTGGACTCCTCCAGGTAGATTTCCTTGACTATAATAACTCCACTTGCTTCTGGGGCTGAGCTGGATGCCTTTCCTTGATCCTTCTATGTGCTGGAGTATATTACTGTTCTTACTGCCTCATCTTAAAATGATTTATGTGTTTCCTCTGAAGAGTATGTTCTCTGAAATCAGGACTATGTTTTATTCATCGCTGTGTTCCCAGTATCTATCAATGTGCTAGGCACGTAATCATCCATCCAGTAAACCCTTTTATTAACATACCTTCCTTTTGCAGACAAAAGAAACTGGGGCACCAAAAAGTTACTTTATTTGTAAAATAAGTCAAACACAGATAAAAACAAGGTGGAATAGAAACTAAGTACTTAATTAAAATCTAGTAATATTAAGAATTCAGGTCTCGGGGTGCTTGGGTGGCTCAGGCAGTTAAGCGTCCTACTCTTGACCTTGGCTCAGGTCATGGTCTCACAGTTCATGGGTTCAAGCCCCATGTTGGACTCTGCACTGATGGTGTTGTGCCTGGTTGGAATTCTCTCTCCCTCTCTCTGCCCCTCCTCTGATCATGCTCTCTCTCTTCAAAGAAATAAACAAACAAACAAACAAAAAACTCAGGTCTTTTCATTTTCATTTTATAATTAACATACCTATTCTTAGAAACTTATTTTCTCCCATCTAAAATCCAGATAATTATCTTGCCATTCAATGCAAATACAATCAAATGAACAAACATTTGTGAAATACTCTGAGAAGTAGTGAATATTGATTACTGCATTTTAAAAGTCCTAAATGTGACATTCCTTCAGTGGTTACCTTATAACAGATAAAATAATTTTTCTAATTTATTTTTTATTTTCCTATCTGTGGTGATCATTTAATCATCCAAAATGTTTTTTGTCCCTTTGAATTTCATTATGCCCTAAAGTGGCTGCTATGCCATACAGTACTACTATCCTACTGATCAATGAGTGAAAGGAGTAGGATTATACAATTGTGTCCACTAGATGGCGCCATCTTACATGATTCCATTTACCCCCAGTTTTAGGACTTGATCTCAATTTGAACTTCAGTTTACCAAGCTGAATTCTTAATTCTTTCAATGAAATAAAAACACATGTCCTTCATGAGTCAAGTTGTGAGAATAAGGGCTATTTTGTCTCAGCAAGATTCCATATATCATAATAAACTGTTTTCCTGGTAGCCCAATATGACAGAGCATATTCTACCAGTACACATACATGAATTGAATCTTCAGATGTTATTTCCCAAAAGGTCTAGTGACTTTGAACCAAGAGAAATTGGTGGGACACTTGAGTGGCTCAGCTGGTTAAGCATCTGACTCTTGATTTCAGCTCAGGTCATGATCTCACAGTTCTCGAGTGCACACCTGCTTGAGATTCCCCCTCTTTCTCTTTGGCTCCCCTACTCACACTCTGTCCCTCTCAGAATAAATAAATAAACTTAAAAAAAAAAAAGAAATTTCTAGTTAAGAAAAAAGATACCCTGCTACTGCCACAATCTTATCAGTTGATTAATAACTGGCTCAGATAACAGAGTAAACATACTTAAAAAAAAAACAAAACAGATTATAATACAAGCGTCTTCCTGGTGCCCTTAAAGATCTACCTCCTAAACCCTTCTCTTTGTTCAAGCTGAAAACTTTCTCTAATTTTATTCAATAAAAAGGGACACTATTTTCATTGATTTGAAAATATAGTTAAACTATACATTTCTGAGGTCAGCTAATTCAAGATAAGCCTTGAAAGTAACTTGAATTTGACCTGAGAAGTATAATAAAAGTTCTGTAATATTTTTGTAGCCACAGAACACTCAAGAGTCAGAAGAAAATTTATGAGTGCTATAGCCAAAGAAAGCAAGTATATGTGTATTTGTCTGCAGCTTTTGTTTAAAGATAGGTCTCTGCAAAGTACTGAAAGGATTCTGACTTTTTTTAATTTCACAATTATAGATCTTGAGTTAAAGCACCTGATGAATTTATGGCAGATATAGTCACAATTTGCCCAGCTCACTGCAGGGATAGATGACTCTGCAGTGCTGGCTTCTGCCTATCTGTTAACTGCACATGCCTCCTGCTATAGAAATACAAAATTTGCTTGTAAACTCAGGAATGAAGCTTAATCAGTTTAACAAATGTGTACACTCTATAAAAATTATGTTATTTCTGCTAGGTGAGGCACCCGCCAAATATGCTACAGATGTGTTTCACTCAAATTGCAGGGCAAACCCGTGGGTTTAAGAATGAGAACATGACGGGGCGCCTGGGTGGCTCCGTCTGTTAAGTGTCCAACTTCAGCTCAGGTCATGATCTCATGGTTCGTGGGTTCGAGCCCCGTGTTGGGCTCTGTGCTGACAGCTCAGAGCCTGGAGCCTGCTTCAGATTCTGTGTCTCCCTCTCTCTCTGCCCCTCCTCTGCTTACGCCCTGTCTCTCTCTCTCTCAATAAATAAATAAACATTTAAAAAATAAAAAGAAAGAAAAGGATGAGAACATGAGGCTCCAGGAGGATGCATAACTTGTCTACAACAGCTGATAAGTGGCAAAGCTGCGTGGTGAATTCACCACTGACTTCAAAACCCACATGTAACCCCTGCCTTAAAAAATATTCTTATTCTTGAAAATCCACAGCCTTTTAAATGTGTGTCTGTGTGTTTTCTCATGACCTCATCAAAGCAGTAAATTCTCAGAACTATAGACTTCTGACATCCCAGGACACCCCTTATGATTTCAATGGTTTTGCAAAAATATTCTCAAACAAACCACCTAGCACAGTGCCTGACATGTGATGCATCTTTATGAACATACTTTTATTTCTTCCAAACAACACTTTAAGGATTTATTTTACACTTTTACATATAAAATATGTCATATGGCACCACCTGTGGCGAGGAAAGTGATAAGCCATATGGCTTTAAAAAAAAAACATAAAAAAAAAGAAATTGTTCCTAACCTACCTACTCTGGGGGCACATCGTCAAGGCCTCTACTTCCTGTATTCTATGCGTAGTTCAGGGTTTCTCAACTCAGCATGCATCCTAGGATAATCCTGGGAGTTTTACAAAAACATTGAGGCCTGAGGCCATCTATGAAACATTCCAAAGTATTTGGTCTGGGGTGGAGCCTAGCATGTCTATATTTGAAGGAAAATCCTCCCCCCACAGCCCGCCCCCAATAATTCTAACGCACAGCCAAACTTGAGAAATATCACTGAGTCCAGCCCATACAGTCACTGTTCTCCGAACACATCTGCCTGTTGCCTTCCCCAGTGCTTTGTTCTCTATTCTCTCTGCCCTTCCCCCAGCAACTCATCAAATGTTCCGATCCTGTAAATTTAATCTCAAATGCCACTTCTTTCATGAAACCCTCTCCGAGTCCAGCCAAAAGTCACTCTCCTTCCTTGGAGCTCTCAAAGTCGAACAATAGGTCATAGCACAGACACCTCTATTTCCTCTAGAAGTAGACGGAAAGTCATAATTATGTACTAAAGACTCTGACGTACACGTACCTAAGATAAGCAGTATCATGTCTCTGGTCTGTTACTTTGTTACCTACTTTATTCAGGGTACCAGGGAAATGGAGAGATGCTCAGAAAGACTTACAAGGTCTTTCTTAAGTCCAAAGCAGACATGCACACAAGCCCAGAGTGGGGGGAGTTGATCCAAACCCACTGAAGTTGAAGTCCTGAATGACACTAGCATTCTATGAGCATTGTGATACACGTTGTCCCTCAAAATAACCTCACCTGGCAACAGTGTGTACAAACTTGAGCTGCAGGCAAGGACACTAAGGTTGCTTCATCCAGTGCCACTTAGGTGAAAGATACAGGAGATATACTGGAATGAAATTATACTCCTTTAGATTCAGTAGGATTAAAATAAAGTCTCCTTCCTTTTTTTCTTTTTTGGCTTCCCCACGCTCCCTCTTACCAGCTCCTGAGAAGAGTTCAATAGATTCACCTTGAGAACATAAAAAGGTTAATTATGTTCCTCAGTCTTAAAGAATCCCTGTCTTCAGCAGGGGTTATCTGAAACAAATCAATTACATCCCTACTACGCTCTCTATTTGAGAGAGACAACTCCAGAGGAAGAACCTCTTTATTCATCTACCAGGCAGATGCTTTTTTTCTATTAAAGAAACACAAAAATAAATAAATAAGATAAAAAAAATAATAAAATAAACATATAATAAAATTGCACAAAAGTGGAAGCATAAAGGTTAAGGTTAAGGAAAGTTCTTCCTTTCTGTTTCTACTCTCAAAATCTGCCCCTGCAATAGTTTTGACTGCCAGCCATTCAGCAAGGGAGAGCTGAGACCAGTGAAGGCTTGGCTGATTGGACAAGAATGACATTCAAAAGAATTGACAAGAGGTCAGGATGTTTTGCCAAAACCCTAGGAGTGACTGAGCCTAGAATTGTGATCCCACGCTCTTTCTGTCTCTCTCAAAAACAAACATTAAAAAAAGTTTTTTTTTAATGAAGTGATTCTTTGATGCACAGTTCACAATTTAAGACTTTCTGAGACTTATCTATATACACAGCAGGGATCTCCCCAGGCTCTTGGTGTTTATCTAAACTGCCTCCTCCCATTCAGACCAAACCTTGCCTATACCCACAAGGGTAACAAAGGCGCCAGAGCACTCCCAGGTGGCCATGAAAGCCCAAGAAGGCTTAGTGCCTCCTCCCCCTGGCCTCCTTTCGCGATTTCAGAAGCTAAACGATTTCAGAAGCTAAACGTAGCTTCCCTAGAGCTCAGGTGTGGGTGGAAGCTGGCTTCACAGCCTCACTGTGGTTTGCAGTCAGGTGCTCTGCAGCTGCATCACAGGCTTTTTGTAAAAGCTCCGATTACCCCCTGCTCCCCAGAAATTCTCAAAGACCTAAACCACAAGAGAGGAACCAGTGGATTTTTCAAGTTACTAGAAAACACAGCCAAGAAGACATTAGTCGAATATGTCTAAACAGGAGAGATTCATTAGCTAAGGATAAGGAAGAAAAGAAAACAAGCTACTTCTTAAAAGAAGCACATTATCTCTCTCTAGCATTAAGTTATTTGTGACGTTGGCCTTTACATTGGCTAAAGTTGGCCTGGACTGAGTGAAAGGGAAATTTTCAAATCTTTCCTTCTTCAGAGGAGAACCCTCGGGAATCTGATCTGCCCACCGTCCGGTGCTGCCCAGATAGGAGTGATGCATGAGCATTTCTCTCCTCAGGACTCAGAGGAAGAGCAGGAAAAGGAACAGAGAGCAAGTCACAGCTAGGTCACTGTCACTCTGTGTTCTTCTGAGTATCTTATTTGTACAACTATTTACTGAGATGTGTGGTGTACTGAGCCTCTTAAAAGCACTCTGATTTTGTCAGCTTGCACTCATCTAATTTTGTGGATTAAAAAGAGAAACATAAAGATCCCCTTCCTTATAACCCTGTTTGCCGCAGACTAAGATAAGTACTCCAGCTTCTTTTCTGTCTACATTAGCAATATTCTTTACAGCTCTGTGAAGTTTCAAGTGCTCTGTGCACAATGCCACCTGACATTTGGTGGAATGGGACTATGTCTCCACCTACATAAAATAGGGAGTTTGAGTGTAGAAAAGATTTAATTAAAAGCATAACACAACTTAAAAACCATTTGCCATACCCAAAAAAAGCAACGAAGATGCCTTGTAGAAGTAATGAATTAAGTAGATCAAATAGAATTTAATCACATCCAACATGCCTCCTTTGCTATTATCTGACATTTTATCTTTAAAAAAAAGATGGGGGCACCTGGGTGGCTCTGTGGGGGTAAGCATCCAACTCTTGGTTTTGGCTCAGGTCATGATCACACGGTTCGTGGGTTCGAACCCCACATCACACTCTGTGCTGACAGCAAGGAACCTGCTTGGGATTCTGTCTCCCCCTCTCTTTCTGCCCCTCCCTGGCTCGCTCTCTCCTTCTCTCTCCAAAATAAACAAATAAACATTAAAAAAAAAAAAAAGAAATTAGGGGCAGCTGGGTAGCTCAGTAGGTTTAACACCTGACTTTGGCTTAGGTCATGATCTCGTGGTTTGTGAGTTCGAGCCCCACATCAGGCTCGCTGCTGTCAGTGCAGAGCCCGCTTTGGATCCTCTGTTCTCCTCTCGCTACCCTTCCCCTGCTTGAGCACTCTCTCTCTCAAAAAAATAAACATTTAAAAAAAAAAAGAAAGAAAGAAATTAAATCTTCCTTATATCTTATGGTTCCAATACTGTGTCTTATTATATAAACTACAGGTAAAAAGGTACAGTGTTCTGGCTAAAATGCACTATGAAATAGGTTTATGAAAATAGGTTTAGGAACATAAAATAGGACCTTCCTAGATTATATAAATGAGCATGAATTCATGTATCTTACTTGCGTAGTATAAGATGAACTTTATTTGTTTAACAAATATTTGTGTGCAACTGATACGTAAGAACAGCATCGTATTGTAGAAGCAACTGAACAGAAGCATGGTCTATTTTTATATCTTAAGGCTGTTATCTACCTTAGTTGCTGGGCCTGTTCCCAGAACTGTGAGCCAGCACCAGCAACATGAACTGAGGCGTTCCAGCTCCTAGTACTCGCTGCATGGGAGTGATTCCATTACCAGGGCTGCCCTCAACCACTGCCTACCAGCTTCCTCAGGCTATAACCTTCCCCGGAGCCACACCCCATGGGAAGCTAAGCCATGCTGCCACCCAAACCTATGGCCCTCAAGGATAAGGAGCAGTGGTCTCCAGATGGCCTCCCCACTAGAAGGCAGAATTCCAGGAGAACCAGGGGTCCATCATCCTCCTAAGACTCTCAAATCATCCACTCCTCTTTCTTATTTTCCTTATTCATGGCCAGAAATCTCCCCATCTGTCTTCTCTTGTGTTTTGTTCCCTTCGCGCTCTCTGCTTTCTCCCCTTCCTCCCAAGCTCTCTCATTACACCACTCTGGACTCTCATGACCAGCTCACTTTGTCTAACTAGATTCTGCTCATTCTTAGGAGCTCAATGCAAACATCACTTTCTTTAAGACATGAATTCTCTGACCCTTCAAACTAGGTAAGATCTTACCTATTTGGTGAGGTACCAGGATTTTTGCATTATTATTACTTTCACCACAATTGCTATAGTTATTATTCACATTCTTATTAACACTATTAATAATAAACCCTTTAAACTAGGTAAGATATTACCTATTTGATGCCTTCTACTTCATATCACTTATCATAATTTAACCTTACTTGTTTGTGTTTTGTTTTTTCATCTAGATTGTAACCCCCAGGAGGCAGGATTATGATTGCTTTACACTGTTATGTCAGCAGAGTGTAACAGTAACTGGCACATAACAGAAATTCAATAAACATTTGTGGAATGGAAGAAAGAGGAAAGAAGTGAGCAGTGAGAAGAAATATGTTCCCAAGTTAGATAGCTGAATATACTTTCCAAGAGAAACAGCATGATCACGGACCACGTGGTATTGGCTATCCTTCAACTAGAGCATAGGTTATGTGACTTTTTGTGGGCTGGCTGGCCTAGATTCTAACCACCTTAGCTCTTGATTTCTGCAAAGGAGTGCTATGAGTTCCAAACACACAGGTGATAAATAAATTTGTAAGTTGGGTCTTTCCATTCCATGGCTAGAGCACTGATCCTCCAGACTTGTCTAGTGCATTAGAGTATCTGAAGCCCTCTTACCTCCACTGTCCAAACTGATACTCATGACAATTCTCTGGAGTCACTGACCTAACTCAACATGTGTTTTACTTAGCCTACATGTTCTAAGTCTTGTACTAGGTGATGGGAACCAAAGGAAAGAAGACATGATTTCTCTTCCCAGTAGCTCACATTCTAGATATACAGGAAGGATTCTTAACTCCAGTTTGCACATTTCATTAAATGATCTGCCTGAGGTCATGCAGTCTTGAGTAACAGTACTTGCCTACTGCTGTGACGCCTCCCAGTAATAAACTTGTGGATAGTACACTGCATAGATGAGGCACAATGGAAAGGTAAGATGAGAGCAGTCCTTCTAGATTTAAAAGAAATCTTAAAAACATCCTATCTATGTTTTATGATAAGCCTGGAATTAAAAGAACACCTGTTTTACTTGAGACAGATGGTGACGGGTAGAGAAGGGCATGTAGGAAGAATTTAGGCACGTTGCCAATTGCTTATATTGAAGCCCTGGATGGTAAGGCCTGTGTGGAGAATCCTCACGGTGCCAAGTTAAGTAAGCCCAGTTTCCCTCCTTTTGTCAGCCTTTTGAGGATTTGAGGAGCTGGAGCTGCACAGGAAACCACTGAAAAGTCCATGAGGCTGGTTCCTCAGTTCTGAGCTGTAGGGTCTAGCTCTATAATGGGGCTCAGCTATTTAAACAGCTCCTGCTTTTCTCTGGCCAGCTGCCCAGGCTAGATGATGCAATCCTTTACTTGAAGGTTCCTACATTATAAAACTGCACTGAGGGCCCTTGAGTGACCTGGGTGGTGTGTGGAGAGGCCAGGGAAGGCTGGGAGCTGTCCAGAGCTGTCTCGGAGGGCAAATCTGCTAAGGAGGAGCAATAACACTGCTCCGTGTGACTAAGTCTTCTGTTCCAGGATCACAGTTGCCCAAGTGACTTGGGACACCAGCCCTTCCCAGACCCTGCAGAAGAACAGATTCTCTTAGGTCTCAGATCTGGAGCAAGGGCACAGAGGGGATGAGCTATGGTGGAGAGAGGCAGAGGGAAGAAGAGAGCTGGATGAGCTCTGGGCGTGGAAAGTGGTTAATGTTATAATCTTGTCGCTCAGCATTATCAGCTTTCTTCAATACTGGCTTGATATTGGATTAAAAATGTATAGGGGCCTCAACACCTGGGTTTAATGCCTCACTCTATTTATGTAACTTGCTAGCTATGTAACCTTATGAAGGTTACTTAACTTCTGGGCTCTCAATTTCCTCATCTATGAGAAAAATAACAAAATACTTATCTTGGATGATTTATAGGAGAATTAAGAAAGACTCCTTATTCATTCCTTCTGTAAATATTTATTGAATACTCACTATCTGCCAGGGATGTCTCCAGGGACTAATGATTAACAATGAACAAAACAGGGGCTCCTGGATGGCTCAGTCAGTTAAGCGTCACACTTCAGCTCAGGTTATGATCTTGCAGTCTGTGAGTTTGAGACCCTCATGGGGGTCTGTGCTGACAACTCAGAGCCTGGAGTCTGCTTTGGATTCTCTGTTTCCCTTTCTCTCTCTGCCCCTCCCCCACTCATAGTCTGGCTGTCTCTCTCTCTCTCAAAAATAAACATTAAAAAAAATTAAAACAAACAATGAACAGGCAAAAATCCCTAAAATCCCTCTCTTCATGGAACTTACTTAGTCTATTTCAACCTAGCACACTACACACATAAGTATTTATTATGTATTAAATATTTATTATGGTCTGTCAGAGGTTGATGACAGTTCTGGAGGAAAATAAAACAGGAAAAGTGGGCTGCAATTTTAAATAGTATCAAGAAAAGCCTTGCTGAAAGGATGATATGTGAACAAAGGTCTGAAGGAGGAGAGACAATGTATGCAATAGCTCCGGCACATGCCTGCCACAGGACAGGTACCAGGATTTCTGTATTATTGCAATCACCACAATTGCTATAATTATTAGTCATACTGTTATTAGTACTATTAATAATAATGACAATAACGGCATTGACTGAGATTTGCTGAACACATTACATTTACAAGGTCTGAGATACAGAACGGAACTCCAGCAGAATGACTTTTCCAACTCTTAATTGGTTTTTAAATTTTATTTAAAAAAATTTTTTTAACGTTTATTCATTTTTGAGAGAGAGAGACAGAGCACGAGCAAGGGAGGGACAGAGAAAGAGGGAGACACAGAATCCGAGGCAGGCTCCAGGCTCTGAGCTGTCAGCACAGAGCCTGAGGTGGGGCTTGAACCCACGAACCGCAAGATCATGACCTGAGCTGAAGCCGGATGCTTAACTGACTGAGCCACCCAGGCACCCCTGGTTTTAAATTTTAAAAGGTAGTAAACAAAATTATTTCCTGCAGATAACTGATCATATATTTTCCTCAGTTTCCATTAATTCTTTTCAGAACTTTTCCAGAAGTTTTCAAAACTAAAATAAAAAGATAATTCAAGGTGTTATAAAACTAGTTCAAGAAATTCTATGTTATATCAGAAAATCATTTTGTGTGACCTTGGGCAAATCCCTTCATCTTTCTGGATCTGTATTTTTCACTTTATTTTACTGATTACAAAGTACAGTAACTAGATGGTTATCTAAGATCCCTTCTTAAAAATTATTTTTTTATGACTAGTATTAATTACTTACTCAATGGAGACAATGACAGCATTCAATTCTTCAGCCATTGCTGTGCACAGTTCATCATAATACCTGATTTCTAAAAGAGACAAAGGAACAATCATTATTAAACAAGTTACTTAACACGGTCCATTCTTAAATTCTGCTAATCGTGGATTGCTCTTAGACTTGCACTTAAGTTATTAATAATAAAAACCATAAAAAGCAAATATCAAAATATGTATCATTAATAGGGTTACATATAAAAATGCAAACATTAAATCTGGTTTCTGATAAAATGCAATTAGTATAAAATAACAGGACATCCATATTAGGTTACCTTTGAATGCGTTTTTAACTAAGTAGCCATTGATTTCATAATAGGCTATGAGAAATGCACCAAATTCTGATTTTGTAGCTCTTCAAATATACGTGTTTTCAAAAAACACTGCAGATGAACAGTTACCTCCTTAGAACTACATAATTTTTCTGTTTTAATATCTTTATTTGCTGCAATTCAATTGAATTCTTCCAATTTGAAGAACAGGATATTTTGTTTAAACCAACAAATAAAAAATAGAATTTTAGGAAGTCTTAGCATTCTTAGAAACAGGATCCAAAGGTGTGCAGTGACAAACAATTTTAATACATAAAAGTTGAATCCCTTAGGTCTTATTTCAATAAACTAAGAGATGAATTTGCTTACAGAGAGCCAAATATTACTTTAATTATACATTTTTCAAGGCAGTCTTAGAACCAGAAGTTTAGTAACTACATAACCACCTGCAGAGAGCCCACAGCCCGAGCTCTTCCTCTGGCAGGAGTGATCAGTCAAAATTATGGGGAAAAGGCCATGTGAACTCATAATCCATGCCATTTCCAGCACTTATACTTCCTGGTCTCCATGGAATGTCTCACTGGGCAAGTGTCCAATACTATATAGATTGCAATCATTTCTGTTACTCCCTTTTGTGTTCTCATCCCCTAGCACACATTAGGGTAACCAAAAGTGTAAGATTGTACCTAACTATTTGAGTTTTTCTACTGGAAGTCCTGTACCCCCAGAGAACCCCTCAGTCCTGGGCAAACCTACTTACTCAGTAAACATCTGTTGAAAACTTGAGCAAATCCATGAAATCAAAGAATAAATAATGAATATGAAATGGGATTACAAGAAAAAGTTATACTTCTTTGGGCTTTGCCACATTCAACAAATGTTATATAAAAACACAAACTGGAACAAGTTGTCATTGCCTTAAACCTAGGGGATGCCAAAAGCTTTGAGCTAACGATGTGGTAGTAGCTCCACAATGACAGGCAGAGATAAGGCCCTTACTTCCTCCTTGGTATTCTTTCCGCCAGGCTGCTCCACTTGGCTGCCTGCCATTTTGAATGTGTTCTGCTCATGAAAGTTATCCGACACCAACAAGAATATTCTTGAATTTTGCAGCATTGTTTCCTTTTAATGGTGGTACACCCTTTATAGCTTCATCTTTGGTTTCATAAGCAGATGGAACGTGGATGAGTTAATGTAGGTATTCAGAAACACTTGTCCTATTTCATAGAAAAATGTCTTCAAACACAAGTTGGCAAAAGAGCTGCAGATAATTTCCTCATATTCCGGCCCAGCGAAACTTCAACTTGTATTGGTAGAGAAAGCTATTGTCAGCCCTTCACAGGAGTTAGCCTATGATTTCGGTCACAGGAAATATTTTCAAAACAGTGGGCCTGAATTAACAAGCAGTAAACAGGTGGGCAAAACCTTTATGTATGTAGGGTAATCATAGAATCAATCATCAAAAACCAGGACCCTTTTGAGTGCGAAAAGGGGACACTATTAACAATCCTGCTGGGATAATAGAGGTAGCTGAGACTGTCCAGGGGAACCAAGTCAAATGGCCCTTACCCAATAAGGAAGTCAAACTCAATCACACATCCCTCCCAGGGCCAACCACAATCCCAAACAACCTGAAGGTGACCAGGACATACTTGCACTGGCTAAAGCCCAGCCTCCTCCATGGATGTAAACAATGCTGCGTTTCAAAGGCTCTTCTGGCTTTGGGGAGCCCTCAAACACTCTGACCTCCACACCGTCAAAGTCAGTATCGGTCACCTTCACCTGAGGAGACGACCAGGCGCTTTTCTTGCCAAAAGAAACGATGATAAAATTCAGTGCGAGCAGATGATGGCTCAGGCCCAGGTAGTGGATCAGGTTGCTCTGCAGGGAGAGGGAGGGAACACAGAGGGAGGGTATGAGTCAACTCCACCACCACCAGAGCCACACTCACCCACTCTTGGTGTTTGAATTCCTACAAGCAGCTGACAGTACTCTTGAGGACCCACTGCCCACTTTTAATATGATAACAAATTATATTTACTTTTTGCTTTTTAGAGCCTGCAAAGTATTTTCATACATGAGATCTGATTTTTTGGATTAGCTCTGAGAGGGAAATTGGGCAGGTATCATCAGTCCCATTTTACCAAGACGGCTTAGAAATTAAACATGACCATTTGGCTGGATAAGTGGTAGTTCTAGGACTGAAAACTAAGACTTGTGCATTTTAGGATTTAGTCCTTTTCCTCCTCCTCTCCATCAGCAATCACAGATCCAATAACACACTAGGAATCGAGGAAGAATACTTTATCTAAATGCAAATAAAAGAGAGAGAAGTTTCATATTTACTATAGGTATCTTTAAATTTGTAGCTGATATACTTAAGTGTGTCGGTTGTTTTGAGAGTAGAAGAAAGAAATGCGTGTGGGAGAGGCAAACAGCCAGTTAACTCTGGCTCCAGCACTGAGAAGCAGAACGCCTCAGATGTTACCAGGAGCTTTTCAGAAATGTGCAAAGAACATACAGTCTGCCATCACTTGTCCTTTGAACCTGAGGGCATTGAGCTCTGCATTAAGTGTCTGCAGGAAGTTACTTGGTTGGAGAAAGAGCAAAGAGAGAAGAGACCCAAGTCATCCACCCAGCAAAGACCCTACAGAGTATATTCCCCTCTTTGTACTTTTAAAAAAATGTTTATTTATGTTGAGAGAGACCAAGAGCATGAGCAGGGGAGGGGCAAAGAGAGAAGGAGAGAGAGAGAATCCCAGGCAGGCTCCACACAGCCTGAGCCTGGTGTGGGGCTCAATCCCGTGACTGTGGGATCATGACCTGAGCCAAAATCAAGAGTCAGAGAGTCAACTGACTGAGCCATCCAGGAACCCCTCAACCTTTCCACTTCTTATACAAGGTCTTCCTATTGAGTAGACTTATCAAACTAACCTCTCAGTAAGACTTAATGGCCACGGTTCAAAGCCAGATAACTGGAAGCCATGTGGCAGTGAGTGACTAGTCCAACTAGTGTCCAACAAGTGTCAAAAAGAGGCAGGAAACTTTCCTGACACTGGTGCATGAATTTAGATACTATATCTCCTCGAGACTCTCCAACCTAGGAAAGAAGGACAGCTAGAGAGTAACAGTGCCCTTCTGGAAAATATGAAACAGAACGCCGATGATTAGTGAAACATTTCATGTCATCATAAGATCAAGAAACAATGTTACTAGCAGAAATCAGGACTATATAAAGTCTGTGATGCACCATAATACAGCTTCCCAGAATAGGCATGCAACACGCTGGTGTGCCTTGAAGAGGGTACACGCGTACTAGAATACTGATCCCCTCAGCCCCTGAGGAGCTAAGCTCCAGAGAGCCCTTTACCCCAATGTCCTATATAAAGTATTATTATTATATACGTATGCCTGGCCATGAAGTGAGCTGGAAAACGCTGCATTATAACACCATGAACCAATGTTTATGAAAAACAAAAACAAGAGGCCATTAATCTAACCACGAAGAGCTATTTCAGTAATTTCATTAATATTTGTTTGCTGGCAATATAGGCAGCAGAGCAAATAAATATTAATAAAATAATTCAACTTCTATATGTATCAGTTGCCCAATTTACTGAAAAAGTTAAAACAACTGATAGTGTTTTTTTAAAGCTTATTTATTTTCAGAGAGAGAGAGAGAGAGAGAAAGAGGGAGAGAGAACACATGTGCGAGTGGAGGAGGTACACAGAGAGAGAAAGAATCCCAAGCAGGCCCTGTGCTGTCAGAGTAGAGCTCTATGCAGGAGTCATTTGCAGGAGTCAAATGATCCCACAAACTGAGATCATGACCTTAGCTGAAATCAAGAGTTGGATGCTTAACCGACTGAGACACCCAGGCACCCCACAACTGATAGTGTTCTTGCTATGAAATAAAGTGTGATAGGAAATAAATTCACATGCACAGGGGGCCCAGTTGGTTAAGCATCCAACTTTGGCTCAGGTCGTGATCTCACAGTTCTTGAGTTTGAGCCCCGCATCAGGCTCTGTGCTGACAGTTCAGAGCATGGAGCCTGCTTCAGATTCTGTGTCTCCCTCTCTCTGTCCCTCCCCCATTCACTCACGCTCTGTCTTTCTCTCTCTGTCAAAAATAAGTAAACGTGAAAAATATTTTAATTTAAATTAAAAAAATTCACATGCACAGAATTCTAATTCTAACCAAATCCAATTTGGCAAATTGGATAAAGATAATCATCATTTGAGTTTTGTGGTAAAATGTCAGTCTTACTGAGGGTATACTGACTTTTGCCAGGACGTAGCCAAGAATCACTGCATTCACTAAGATTCTAGAGTTCACACAAAAAGCTCTTGTCAATATCGTTATCAATTAATACAGAACACACAGGATCCATCCCATTTCTTGCAGGACAAGTAGCATGATAGCATGGACTAAGGAAATATGAACAAACCAATGGCAGGCTTGCATCTGTTACTTTCTGGACTATTTTTTTTTAAGTTGAGTGAAGACTATTCAATACTTTAAACAAATCATATATGAGTTTCTTCAATTATAGGAAAGCTGCAAAAGAGGTGAATTGTCTCTCTAAGACAGATTAGAGAAGATGGCTCATTTTATAGAGAACCCACCTCGGGTTTCCTTCATGCACTGCATGCTCTGAATGCATGCAATCTTGACTCAATTTGCCCATGCCTTTCCAAAAATACCTCTACCATGTCAGATCGCTTGCATGAACAGAATTTCTCAACAACTATCTGCATTGTTCACCATACTGTCAGGGTGGCGCAGGGGCAGGAGGGTTGACTCAAGAAGGGGTAGTTTATATGGAGAAAAACAGATAAGCAGATAGGAATAAGAAAGGGTCAGAGAGGTGCTAAAATAAAATACGATAAGTAAATACAATTTTATTTTTTGCATCCTTGCGTTTGTGAAGTGAGATTCAGATCCATCTCCAAAAACATTGCAAATTAACAGTTTTCTGAAACCTCTTTAGAAGTAGCTGGAAAATTTCAGTAGCACAAAGAAGCAGGCCAAGTGTTAAGAGCCCCACAGGTTAAGAATTGACCAATTCTTGGCAAGTTCTTGAAGTACTTTAGGGCAGTGCTATAGATCTTAAAACTTGCCCCCGTAACCATTCTAGGATTTAGGAGAGAAATTCTACCTGAGGAGATGGAAGGGGTGAAGGGTCATTACTCATTACACCTCAGTGGAACCAGACACAACAAAATAGGTGGGCCACTGGCTCCCTACCCAGGTATGATGGCCAAAGATCAAAGGACAAACAAGAATCAAAGGAAGCCAGGTACCTGGTGGCTCAGTAGTTACGTATCTGACTTTGGGTCAGGTCATGATCTCAGGGTTTGTGAGTTCAGTCCCACGTCGGGTGACCTCAAGCCCCGGCTTCAGTGAGCCCTGCTTCTCTCTCACTTTCTCTCTGCCCCTCCTGGGATTCTCTCTCTCTGCCCCAAGCTCATTTGCTCGCTCTCTCTCTCTCTCTCTCTCTCTCTCTCAAAAAACAAATAAAAGAACAAAGAATCAAAGGAAGCCAAGCAGAAACTGTACTCCGTTTCTCAATATACAAGTTAGTTATTATGTTTGTGAATGGGGTTGTTCTCTGTTAATTCATTCAACATGTAAATCATGAGATATATTCCAAGGGCAGGGAAGCTTAAGGTGGAGAGACAACCTTTCCGGAGCTTGGGGAAATAGAAGAGGACCAAGATTTGTAAATGAATAGCTGATGTTAGCTAAGCAATACAAGCACTAAGAGAGATCTAGATAAAGAATTAGTTCTGTTTGTTCTTCCTGGGATGAAATCCAGTAAGGCTTCTAGCCTAAACGGTGGCTTAATGGAAGAGGAAGCATGGGTAGCAAAGAAAAGGGTCGGAAACCAAGATGTGAAAGTATTGGGCAAGTGCTCTAATTCAGATACATATGGGAAGGTCAGGTAAACAAGGGAAGCGAAGGCAGGGGGAACATGGAAATAAAAGGCTAAATCTAAGAGGCATGGATAGCAGGCACCAAGGTCAACAGCACAGACTCCAGACCTAGAGTGCCTGAGTGAAAAGCCCAGTTCCTCCACTTACCAGCGGTGGGATCTTGGGCATCCCAATACTAAACCTCTCTGTGTCTTGAGTTCTCATCTAAAGACAGAAATATAATACTAACTACTTCAAAAGATTGTTGTGAAGCTTAAAATAGGCAAAAACACCTAGATTAGCACCTGGCACATACTAAGCCTTATATGGGTTAACTGTTATTATTATACCCCTGATTCAGCAGGTCATTGCATGAAGAAACGTGAGCCCAAGGACTGTCCAGTATCTCTAGGGAACCTGGGACTTTCATTTTTCCTATTATGTACATTTGTTACGAGGACCACACTGATGACCAAGTTCTGAAATTATTATGGGGTAAACAGATGTAAAATAATTGTCTCTAAAAAGTTCATTTGTATGCTCATGTCAAAGGGGGAAAGGGGAAACTGGGGAAAAGCTATAGTACACTGACACTACCAATGCATCAGTAACTTAGCCTGGGTTTCAATTTCAACACGAACCAACCACATTAAATACTTAAAACATCTATTGTAACTCACTACCTGCCTCATCTCCCATATTCAAAGGTTTAAATTCTGTCAGTGGTTCTCCCAACTTTACCAGTGATGGCCATTTTATCCTGCAAACACCTTTTAAATTCTCCTAGGCAGATTCTGTTCAATTTCATACTACAGGAGAAAAAAAAAAATTCAAGGAATATCTGCATGAAAATTTGTGGTCATGTTTTTTTTATTTTTTTTTTAATTTATTTTTTTTTTAATTTTTTTTTATTTTTGGGACAGAGAGAGATAGAACATGAACAGGCGAGGGGCAGAGAGAGAGGGAGACACAGAATCGGAAACAGGCTCCAGGCTCTGAGCCATCAGCCCAGAGCCCGACGCGGAGCTCGAACTCACGGACCGCGAGATCGTGACCTGGCTGAAGTCGGACGCTTAACCGACTGCACCACCCAGGTGCCCCGGTCATGTTTTTTTAAACATGCTAAAGTTTGCGTGTATTTTTAAATGCAGATTTTTTATTGGCATGCAAATTATATGCCTCACATTTAAGCCCTCTGTAGGGATCACATGCGATTCACTAATGCAGAACTCTTGTTCTACAGGAAAACATAAGGTCTGTGGCAAGAAACTACCGAAGGTCATATAAGTATACTTCAAGTATTAATTAGGCACTTACTGTATTAAAGACTCTGCTACATCCTCTAAGAATGCAAAGGTCGGTAAAAGATGGACTGAGAACTTTAGTTTAGAATTTAAATCTTCACTGATTCCCTCCCTTTCCCCAAATTTCCATCTCTCCATAAAACTTTCATAGTTCTCTGAACTTTCTCTAAGACTTTAACTTTTAAGAAAAATCCTCTGATTTTAAAGCATTGATTCAATTTTTTTTTAATTTGCATACAAAACAAATCATGCCTGCAGGCCAGATTAGGACTAAGGACTACCAGATGCAAATTCCGATGTAGAGGTAACCTGGTCCTACGGAAGGTACAGCTGGAAAGATGTAGCAGGTAAATTAATTCCCTTAAGTACAGGCCCTAGTTGTCAATGGTGAAACAGCAAAGATTTTTGGACAATTTTTTTTTTTTTTTAAAGATTTGATTTTTAAGTAATCTCCACACCCAACATGGGGCTCCAACTCACAACTCCTCAATCAGGAGTCATATGCTCCCCTGACTGAGCCAGCCAGGCACCTCGGACATGTTTTTTTGTAATGAGACTATACTTTGGGAAGAATTTTAGCTGTGGTATAGATAATAGATTGGTGAGAAAAGAGATTGGAGACAGAGGTAACAGCTGTAAGAATTTGGCAACTGTCTGCCGGAAAGAAAAATGAAGGTCTGCCCCTGGAGAATACAGAGGAGGAAACTATACCAAAGAGATCACTGAGGCAGAGTTGATGGAAAGATAAATTCCATTTCAGAATTATTCCCCCTAAAGTCAGCAGAATATCTAGGCAGATGGGTCCAAAATTGCAGGCAGTAAATGTATAGTCAGAGATCCAAGGGGCTGACGCCTGGAGAAAGAACTCAGAAGTAACTATTAATAACTCAAACAACCTACAAATATGCAAACATGGGAACATCCTAGGGATGTTCACAACAGATGATTATGAGAGGATACAGAAATTTCAAAAATAGAGATGTGGTACCTTTAGTACAAAGGTATGTGACCCAGCCTAGAAGAGAAGAGACAGAGGCTTTCCAAAGAGGCTGCCTGGGCACACAGCATCAGCTAAGTTGAAGTGAGTTTTAATAGATGCTCAGTTGGCTGGAGACAGGGAGGAGGGTGGGAAAAGGCATGCAGATATATGTGGCTGTGGGGCAGGCGTTCCACACTTCCCTGTCCTGCCCACCACCCACACTTTCAGTATCACTTTCCTCCAACAGGGGTGGAAAGTCATCAAAGTCTTCTTTCCTAGTCCCACCCAGATTACAAAGGATAAACATATTCCCTCTCCCTTGCTGGGGCTGGATCTCCATTTCGACCCAACTCTGATGAAAGGATAGGGCTGTCTGAACACCATTCCTGGGAGGCTTTAGGCCATACAGTAAATTCCACCAGTAAATTCCATCAGGGAAGTCAGTTTTGCTGAGGGAAAGCAGGAATTGTAAAGCTGAATAGAATAAAGACTGAAATCTTGGCAACACCATCTGTTAACACAGCTGGGAGGCAGAAGAGAAAGAACCAATCATTAAAAGATTACCCCACCCCACCCCCTGAAAAAAAAAAAAAGAGGAAGAATTCATTGTTAGCATGGCAAGAGAGACAAGAGACTGAAGAAGTTAAGGGGGAAGAGAGTTTCAAGAAAAAGCAAGTTGTTAAATGCCTGTGGAAAGACCAAATCAGTCACGGGTGTTGGCAGTGGGGTCATGGGATCATTGGTGAACCTGTAAGTACTGTTTAGTCAGAGATAAGGGGCTGGGAGCCAGATTGTAATGGGTTGCAAAGTGAGTGGGAGTGAAGAAATAGAGATAGTGAAGGCAGAGGAGTACTTTCACAGCTGAGATTAGGGAAGCAGTCAGACAATAAACAGGCTGAGGGAGAGTAAACAAAACCTGTTTTGTTTTGTTTTAGGTGAGAGACTTGAGCCGGTGGTAAGGAAAGAGCCTGTGAATAAGGAGAGATGAATGTTGAACAAGGAGGGGGGGGCGGGGGGGAGGGGCGGTGGGGAATGACAAGTGAATTGAGACCCTAGAGGAAGAAGGAAGGATCTGGCAAAGAAATGGAAGGGTTGGCCTTGGGGGAGGCCGTAGCAGGTGAGCTTAGAGTAGGCAGGGAAAGAAGCGGAGATAAATCTCTCAACAGAAGCTGACTTCTGTTGAGATTGATTCTGTCTTTACCCCAAAGAAGACAGGGGTTTTTCATAGATCAACCTCTTTGAAGGCAATTCATTACAGCTTGGCTCGAAGCCCTGAATCTCTGGCAAAAAACAGGCCTTACTGGGTTCACCAATGACCTACCTACTTGGCCTCTCTGTAGGCAGTTAACAACAATTTGCTCTTCCTTGACACTCTCTTCTCCCCCTTAACTTCAATATCTTGTCTCTCTTACCATACTAATAATTAACTGACATCAGGGTCAGTAGCTTGAAATTGGCCATGATGGTAATATGCACATCACAGAAATCAGCAATAGCTACAAATCAGGGTTCCCTCAATTCTGGTTCCCCCTCCATCCCACAGAGGGCACTCCACCACTCTATTTCACCCCTTCTCCTTCCCTACTCATCCAGAGGATAGCACAGTGTTTTACAGTGCAGACTATGAGGTCAGTTGGCCAACATTCAATCCTGGCTCTGACACTTACTAGTTGGGTGATTCTTAACAAGTCAGCAAACCTCCGTGTGCCTCAGTTTCTTTACCTGTAAAATTGGAAGTGATCATAATTATCTACTCTACCGTGTTTTTTAAAGGATAGCTAGCATAACAGAATATAAGTGCTCATAGTGTTGCCTCTTTTTATTTGCTTATGTCAGGCCTTCACAGCATTTCAGTCTGCCGTATAATATAGTCTTGCTCCATCAGCGAGGAAGAGCCAGGCTAAATCACCAGCCGCATGTTCCTAAACTGGGGGATATACAGGGACTTCAAGGCAGCAGGGCTCTTTAACTGATAGAAACCCCATCTTCCTAGGTATTTCATGCTTCTTGGTGCAATTGTGAATCGGATCAGTTTTTTTATTTGTCTTTCTGTTGCTTCATTATTAGTGAATAAGAATGCAACTGATTTCTATACATTGATTTTGTATCCTGTGACTTTGCTGAATTCATGTATCAGTTCTAGCAGACTTTTGGTGGAGTCTATCAGATTTTCCATGTATAATATCATGTCATCTGCAAAAAGAGAAAGCTTAACTTCATTTTTGCCAATTTTGATGCTTTTGATTTCCTTTTGTTGTCTGATTGCTGATGCTAGAACTTCCAACACTATGTTAAACAACAGCGGTGAGAGTGGGCATCCCTGTCATGTTCCTGATCTCAGGGAAAAAGCTCTCAGTTTTTCCCCGTTGAGGATGATGTTAGCTGTGGGCTTTTCATAAATGGCTTTTATGATGTTTAAGTATGTTCCTTCTATCCCGACTTTCTCGAGGGTTTTAAGAAAGGATGCTGAATTTTGTCAAATGCTTTTTCTGCATCGATTGGCAGGATCATATGGTTCTTATCTTTTCTTTTATTAATGTGATGTATTGCATTGATTGATTTGCAAATGTTGAACCAGCCCTGCATCCCAGGGATGAATCCCACTTGATCATGGTGAATAATTCTTTTTATATGCTGTTGAATTCGATTTGCTAGTATCTTATTGAGAATTTTTGCATCCATATTCATCATGGATATTGGCCTGTAGTTCTCTTTTTTTACTGGGTCTCTCTCTGTCTGGTTTAAGAATCAAAGTAATACTGGTTTCATAGAATGAGTCTGGAAGTTGTCCTTCCCTTTCTAGTTTTTGGAATAGCTTGAGAAGGATAGGTATTATCTCTGCTTTAAATGTCTGGTAGAACTCCCCTGGGAAGCCATCTGGTCCTGGACTCTTATTTGTTGGGAGATTTTTGATAACTGATTCAATTTCTTCACTGGTTACGGGTCTGTTCAAGCTTTCTATTTCCTCCTGTTTGAGTTTTGGAAGTGTGTGGGTATTTAGGAATTTTTCCATTTCTTCCAGGTTGTCCAGTTTGTTGGCATATAATTTTTCATAGTAGTTCCTGATAATTGTTTTTATTTCTGAGGGATTGGTTGTAATAGTTCCATTTTCATTCATGATTTTGTCTATTTGGGTCATCTCCCTTTTCTTTTTGAGAAGCCTGGCTAGAGGTTTATCAATTTTGTTTATTTTTTCAAAAAAAAAAAACAACTCTTGGTTTCATTGATCTGCTCTACAGTTTTTTTGTTTTTGTTTTTTTTTTTAGATTCTATATTGTTTATTTCTGCTCTGATCTTTATTATTTCTCTTCTTCTGCTGGGTTTAGGGTGTCTTTGCTGTTCTCCTTCTATTTCCTTTAGGTGTGCTGTTAGATTTTGTATTTGGGATTTTTCTTGTTTCTTGAGATAGGCCTGGATTGCAATGTATTTTCCTCTCAGGACTGCCTTCGCTGCATCCCAAAGTGTTTAGATTGTTGTATTTTCATTTTCGTTTGTTTCCATATATTTTTTAATTTCTTCTCTAATTGCCTGGTTGACCCATTCATTCTTTAGTAGGGTGTTCTTTTTGTAAAATATCTGTATGCTGAAAACTATAGAAAGCTTATGAAGGAAATTGAAGAAGATATAAAGAAATGGAAAAACATTCCATGCTCATGGGTTGGAAGAATAAATATTGTCAAAATGTCAATACTACCCAAAGCTATCTACACATTCAATGCAATCCCAATCAAAATTGCACCAGCATTCTTCTCGAAGCTAGAACAAGCAATCCTAAAATTCATATGGAACCACAAAAGGCCCCAAATAGCCAAAGTAATTTTGAAGAAGAAGACCAAAGCAGGAGGCATCACAATCCCAGACTTTAGCCTCTACTACAAAGCTGTCATCATCAAGACAGCATGGTATTGGCACAAAAACAGACACATAGACCAATGGAATAGAATAGAAACCCCAGAACTAGACCCACAAAAGTATGGCCAACTCATCTTTGACAAAGCAGGAAAGAACATCCAATGGAAAAAAGACAGTCTCTTCAACAAATGGTGCTGGGAGAACTGGACAGCAACATGCAGAAGGTTGAAACTAGACCACTTTCTCACACCATTCACAAAAATAAACTCAAAATGGATAAAGGACCTGAATGTGAGACAGGAAACCATCAAAATTCTGGAGGAGAAAGCAGGAAAAGACCTCTCTGACCTCAGCCACAGCAATATCTTACCTGACACATCCCCAAAGGCAAGGGAATTAAAAGCAAAAATGAACTATTGGGACCTCATCAAGATAAAAAGCTTCTGCACAGCAAGGGAAACAATCAACAAAACTAAAAGGCAACCAACGGAATGGGAAAAGATATTGCAAATGACATATCGGACAAAGGGCTAGTATCCAAAATCTATAAAGAGCTCACCAAACTCCACACCTGAAAAACAAATAATCCAGGGAAGAAATGGGCAGAAAACATGAATAGACACTTCTCTAAAGAAGACATCCAGATGGCCAACAGGCACATGAAAAGATGCTCAATGTTGCTCCTCATCAGGGAAATGCAAATCAAAACCACACTCAGATATCACTTCATGCCAGTCAGAGTGGCCAAAATGAACAAATCAGGAGACTATAGATGCTGGTAAGGATGTGGAGAAATGGGAACCCTCTTGCACTGTTGGTGGGAATGCAAATTGGTGCAGCCACTCTGGAAAACAGTGTGGAGGTTCCTCAAAAAATTAAAAATAGACCTACCCTATGACCCAGCAATAGCACTGCTAGGAATTTACCCTAGGGATACAGGAGTACTGATGCATAGGGCCACTTGTACCCCAATGTTTATAGCAGCACTCTCAACAATAGCCAAATTATGGAAAGAGCCTAAATGTCCATCAACTGATGAATGGATAAAGAAATTGTGGTTTATATACACAACTGAGTACTATGTGGCAATGAGAAAGAATGAAATATGGCCTTTGTAGCAACGTGGATGGAACTGGAGAGTGTTATGCTAAGTGAAATAAGCCATACAGAGAAAGACAGATACCATATGTTTTCACTCTTATGTGGATCCTGAGAAACTTAACAGAAACCCATGGGGGAGGGGAAGGAAAAAAAAAAAGAGGTTAGAGTGGGAGAGAGCCAAAGCATAAGAGACTCTTAAAAACTGAGAACAGGGGCGCCTGGGTGGCGCAGTCGGTTAAGCGTCCGACTTCAGCCAGGTCACGATCTCGCGGTCCGTGAGTTCGAGCCCCGCGTCAGGCTCTGGGCTGATGGCTCAGAGCCTGGAGCCTGATTCCGATTCTGTGTCTCCCTCTCTCTGCCCCTCCCCCGTTCATGCTCTGTCTCTCTCTGTCCCAAAAATAAATAAACATTGAAAAAAAAAATTTAAAAAAAAAAAAAAAAAACTGAGAACAAACTGAGGGTTGATGGGGGGTGGGAGGGAGGGGAGGGTGGGTGATGGGTATCGAGGAGGGCACCTTTTGGGATGAGCACTGGGTGTTGTATGGAAACCAATTTGACAATAAACTTCATATATTGAAAAAAAATAAAAATTAAAAACAAACAAAAATAAAAACCTGAGAAAAACTGAGGGTTGATGGCGGGTGGGAGGGAGGGGAGGGTGGGTGATGGGTATCGAGGAGGGCATCTTTTGGGATGAGCACTGGGTGTTGTATGGAAACCAATTTGACAATAAATTTCATATATTAAAAAAAAAAAAGAAAGAAACCCCATCTTCAAGGCTTCTTTACAAGAAAAGGCTATGATGAATCAGTTTGCATTATCCCTGCCTTGAAATTCTTTGAACAAGGGCAGAATGGGTTAAGGAAAAAGGACTGAGAAGAAAGAACACAGACTTTACATAGAGACAAGTCCTGGTTCTCTTGTTTATTAGCTATATGACCTGGGCAAGTCCTAAGTTCTCTGGGCCACAGTTGCCCAGATAAAAAGAGGGGGAAAGTACACATGAGGAGTAAATCCACATTACCTATTGTTGTCCCCTCTCTCTGGAAGTCCTGAATTGACAGAACCCCATCTGGCTAAGGACCCTTCCCACGCCTGACCTTCCTCCAAGTTTCTCTCATTTCTTTTAGTCAGCATTATTTTTATAAAAAACAAACAAAAAAAGAAAAGAAAAACAACTTCTGTCTCACAGAGTAGGCATGGACCAAAAGAGTTCAGTTTGGGGCCCTGTCATACTCTCTCCATATACCCAAACACTGGAGAGAATTATTAAGCAAGCCTGTGAAGCACAAATATAATTATGTAACAGTAGGACTCTGATGAGATTACTTTATTACAAAATTTCAAATTGGTTTAGTGTCATATCCAAGGATTTCATTACAGGCTACAAAGCAAACCTGAGGAGAATCTCACTGCTGCTAAATTAGCAGGGTAATCTAGAATCACAGGATCTGACACTCTAGCCCTTTCGCCCTAAAACCTTCACTTTGTTCTCACACTCCCAGGGTGGAAATTCAGTCTGGGGGGAGCACAGAAAAGGACAGGCTTGTCTCTTCCCAGTTCTAAAACCTTTTGTTTCGTTTTTACTATGACACAGAAGATAAACATTTCTTTAAAAAAACTTTTTCTTAATGTTTATTTTATTTCTGAGAGTGAGAGAGAGAGCGAGCACACAAGGTGGGAGGGGCAGAGAGAGAGGGAGACACAGAATCATCACAGAGCTGATAAGCTGTCAGCACAGAGCCCGATGAGGGGCTCAAACCCACGAACCATGAGATCATGACCTCAGCTGAAGTTGGATGCTTAACCGACTGAGCCACACAAGCACCCCAAGACAAACACCTTTACATCAGAAAAGCACTTGCTTAGCTCCAAAAGCCTCCTATATTCTCTCAGGGTATGTCAAGGGGAATAATAGCTCACATGTACTGATGTTTGCTCTCTGCCAGTCTCTGTTCTCAGTGTGGGGGAGTCTTGGATCAAGTGCAGGTCCTGTCAGTCACCCAAGGTCACACAGGCAAGAAGTGGTGAGCTGAATTTGAACTCGACATTCTGATTCCAGAACTCTTAACCTCCAGAACTTCCAAAGGACACTCATAAGTCAATGTAGTTTGCAACCCATATCATAAAACCATAAGATTTTACATCTGGAGTGAATATTTAGCCTCCCCTAAAACACAAAAGGAAACTAATCTCAGGGTCAGCTGCTCTAGCATAGTCTGGCCTTGACACTTGGGCTGAAGAGACACCCCCATCTTCCCCTTTCCTCTTCCAGCTCTCCCTTGCCGGCACATTTCTCTCGTGACATCTCTTTCTAGCTCACTCTTCTTTGCCTTCCAAACACATGCTTGTGACAGTTGAAAGGAGACTTTAAAAACTTACTTTGAGTTCTTTTTCATTCACAATTCTGTTATCTCTAACAGCAATAACTAATTGTGAACTCCTTGGGACAAGGTCTGAGTCCTCAGGATCTAATTTCTTTTTGCCAGTGCCTCATGTACAGCTGGTCATAAACAAATGTCCTTCCTGAGGCTACTCATGCTGCTAAAAGCCTCCCTTGACTGCCAGGACAAGAGGCATTTGTTTTCATTGGAGTGTTCCAAATAGCAGCTGACTAAAGGCAACACAAAAGAATTAAACTTGGAAACAAAACCTCCCAGACTCCCTTCTGCTATATGGCAATCCAGGGCTTGCCCACTCACACCCCTTGCTTGACTTCACAAGGGTGTTGCACAGGACACCCCAGAAGCTGGGGTCACCTTCTGCTTTACGGAAAATGCGGCCAGCAGCACATTAGATGTGACCTTTGAAAACGGGTTCTTAAATGGCATGTAAATCCAAAAGATAAGGCAAATGATTTTTATAGATATCTACAGACGTCTGAAGGGTCAGATTCAGATGGTCATTATAATAAATTGAGACTCCTTTGTGCACAGAGTGTGATTATAACAAATTAATGCATGCTATGTGAAATATTTAAATTATAAAAATTATAATACTCTTTTGTACAACGCTTTACAGCTTAGAGCCGCTTGCACCCTCACCACTTTGATCTCACGAGGACCTGTGAAGTAGGAAGAGCAGGTATTGCGCTCATTTTATGCTCATTTGAGGCTGAAAGAAGTTAAACGCCTTCACCAGGATTATAAAGCTCAAGAAAGCAAGTACTAGAACCCAAACGCCCAACTGACTGACCCATCATTCTCAGGGTTATGACTCAGAGCTCGGACAAAAATCAGTAACAAGCCACTACAGAGCCTCTCACATCACACAAGTTTTGAACACTTAAGAGTGAAAGGTTTAAAACCAGGGTGGGGAAGGGAAGTAGGTCAGGAAAAGTACCCCAAACTCTACTCCGCCAGAGGCATGCTTGCCAGCAGATCTGCCAGGCTGGTTCACGGTCAACGTAAACAGTACCTAAGAAAACTAACAACAGTACAAAGCTTTAATAGCAACTGGAATTTCTACACCCAGCAGTTTCAAGTGAAGGTAGTTCAGTCCCTCCTTGGCCCATGTGTCCCAGAGGCTCAAGAAGGCAGGCACAGGCCACTGTGATAGAATGTGGAGTCCCTAAAAACGGAGGTTTCACATCTACCCCAGGAGAAGCCTCTCACTTTAACACCCAGGAAACAGGAAAAATTTACTACTCCTTACACACAGTCAGTCAAGATCCACAATCACAAATGTATTTAATATTTAAAATATTAAGTTAAAATAAAAATATCTATACAGCAGATAACTATATTGCCCTCCCGAGGTGAATTTATAGGTTAGATATCCTACTACAAGGAAAAGGCTATGGATCTATTTTTCATCTACTTGTTCAGCAAACATTTGAATGTTTACTGTGTTCCAGACACCAAGACTGGTGGGGAGACGAGGGGAAATACGAAGATAGGCTCCATCTTTAAGAAGCTGACGGTGTATAAGGTGGATATATACAGTGCAATGCAATAGTGTGATAAATACCAGAGATACAGACACAGAGAAAGAAGTAACAATTTCCACCCAGAGGAGTCTGCAATGGGTTTGCAGCATGGGAGACATTTGGGCTGTGTCTTTAAGAACAAATAATAACTTGCCAGGAGAAAAGGGGGAAGAACATTCCACCCAGTGGAATAATAATAGAACACACAAAGATGCGGAAGAGAAAGGCTTATTGGAAAGTTGGGATGGACTACTGTCCTGTGGTCCTGAGAACAGGGTTGGCCCTGTATTTTAAAATACCAAAATAGTCTTAATTCGATGAGTTTGCATCTGGTCTTTATGATACTTTTAAAGAACATCTGTTCCCCCCACCCTTACCCTATCCCCAGGACAAAACCCAGGGAAGCCAAAGTATGGCTCCACTTAGAGAGATAGCTCCCAACTGAAGAGACAAAAGGAATTTGGTTCACCAATATATTAGCAAATTATTGATTTTTTAAAATTTACCTGTTTTTAAGAGGTTTTTAAGAACTAGTTCTTTTATCTCTTAACTCTATTATCGCCATTAAATAATCATAGAGGCTGTCCAGTCCAAGGCTTCAAAGGGTGGTCCATAGACTGGCATCATCTGAATGCAAATTCTTGTGTCAACTCTCCCTATTAAATTAGTGTCTCTGGGGGTGGGCCTTAGGAATCTCCCCAGGTAGTTCTTTTCCATGTTAAAGTTGGGAAATGCTGGCCTAGCTCAAAGTGTAAAACAGTGTTTCATTAGACAGGTTTTGTTTCAGGTCTTTTTGTTTTGTGTTTAATGTCAGCTGTACGCCCAACGTGGCACTTGAATCCACGACCCTGAGATCAAGAGTCATATGCTCTACGGACTGGGCCAGCCAGGTGCCCTTTCAGCCAGGTGCCCCTAGACAGTTTTATAGTTACTGATTTTCTTTGCAACAGTAACGGGTGAACAAATTTGAGACAACGTTGCTAAGATCAGGGCTTGCGGTGACAAGGCGCCGTTAGGTTTGAAGGAGCACTGCTGGCCTCAAGATCGACTGGTCCCTTTTATCCTTCGAGACACCTCCACTGTGAAGTCCCCCTCCCACACCCCCAACACCCACCCCAGCGGCCCCTGCTCGCGGAGAACAAAGCTCTTTCCTCCCGGGCAGGCCAGGCGCTCTGTGCGACGACACCGCTTGAACGCATCTCCACTGCCGCACCTGTCCTTTCTCCGAGTGAGGTTTGCCCTGCGTCTGTCTCCCCCGTGAACTCTGAGCGCAGAAACCGGGTGGGGCCCTCCGCACACACGAGCGCCCAGGCGGGCGCGCAGTGGCTGCGCACCGAGGAACGGCTGCGGAGAGGGCGTGAGGTCGCCTGAAGGCCACGGGGACAGGGGGCAGGGGAGGCGTCTACTTCCTACCAGCCTGGCTGACTCACAGCCACAGCAGCCGGCCGGGTTTGGTGCAGGCGCTGAGTCACAGGCCCACCCCTCCCAGTTCCCGCCGTCTCGTCCGCCGGCCCCTCGCCCCGCCCCCAGCGGCTGGGAGGCCAGTGCCCCCTTCACCTCTAACCCTCATCCTCCAACGTGGCAGACCCAGGGAGCAGGAACCTCCGGAGCCCCGCCAGGAGGCGGAGGTAATGAGGAAAGGAGGCTCGAGGAGGGGGGACTGACAGGGCAGTGGTCACTTGTCAGAGGAGCCCAGGCCCCGGCAGAAGAGTGCACCCAAGTCTAAAGTGCCTTTAGGGTGAGCCGGCCGCGCTCTGAAATGCCCAGTCCTTGCCCTCAAAGCTGCAGAAGCGGCGTGATCCGAAAGAGGTCAGTTAATAAGGAATTTCAGATTCTGGGAAAGAAGTCCAATGACCTAAGATCTTGTCAAAATCCATGAGCTCACCAAGGAGGGATACGCGTGGACCTTACAGGCTGAGGACCTGACCAGGTGGGAGCCGGAGGACAAAGAGGAAGAAGATAAGGTGGAGTCTAATGACGAGGGTCTATCTCTGAAATGTCAAATAATGACACTCTGAAGTGTCTCAAGATGCAGAGAAAGAAGAGGGGACAGAAATGGAGAAGGAGAAAGAAAATGAAAGAAAAGAAACACTAAAATAGTTTAAAGTATTGAACTTCAAAGTAACAATAATATGACAATGTGATATAAACAATAAATATGATAATAAAATAACAATGTGAACCTATTCATACATTCCTAAATCATGTTAAAGGTGAACAACTAGATCCTGGCCAGCCCCTTGGTTTCAAATTTGACTTTCATTCTGTTTGTGTTTTTTTTAATTTTTTTTCTTTATGTTTTTGTTTATTTTTGAGACAGAGAGAGACAGAACATGAGCAGGGAAGGGGCAGAGAGAGAGAGACACACACAGAATCGGAAACAGGCTCCAGGCTCTGAGCAGTCAGCACAGAGCCCGATGCGGGGCTCCAACTCACAGACTGTGAGATCATGACCTGAGCCGAAGTCGGACGCTCAACCGATTGAGCCACCCAGGTGCCCCTGTTTGTTTTTGTTTTTAAAGTTTATGTTTATTTTGAGAGAGAGAGAGAGAGAGAGAGAGAGAGAGAGAGAGAGAACGAGCATGAGAAGGGTAGGGAGAGAGAATTCCAAGCAGGCTCCACATTGTCAGTACAGAGCCCGACACAGGGCTCAATCTCACATAGCAGGAGATCATGACCTGTGCTGAAATCAAGAATTGAACACTCAACTGACTGAGCTGCCCAGGCACCCCTTGATTTTCATTCTGAACACAATACATCCAAAAGTGTTAAAGAAGGAGTTAAACTTGAGATGATTTTTTTCATGATCTCTTCTAGGAGTATTGGAAATTAGGGTTTATAAAGGTTATCAAGTAGGTATGAAGTGAAGAATTTCATTTTGAAATGCTTTTCCTGTGCTATCACACTACACATGGAATACCCAAGCCCAAACTGAGTAGGTTCTAAGTGCTTAATTTTTCAGCTCCTTTAGCCCTGAAATTTCCTAGTGCAGAAAAAACATAACTCAAGAAAAACGCTTTTTTTGTAATCCAGAGAGAAGGCCTGTGTTGGCAATCAGGACACTACCGTTAATGAGGCCAGGAAAACCACCGATCCAAGAGTGTGCCCCCATCTCCAGCTCAGAAGTGGAAAAGGTTTGTTTGCATTAGTTGTGCCTTCGTTATTTTCCTATGTAAATATAAAATGGTGCATGATCACATTATGCTTGAGGATAGACTGGCAGATAGCAGTTAAGGATTTTCAGGAAAAACATTTAATTCAAAGCCCCTAGCTTTGGGAAACCTGGGTGGCTCAGTCGGTTAAGTGTCCAACTCTTGGTTTCAGCTCAGGATCTCACAGTTTATGGGTTCAAGCCATCAGGCTCTGCGCTGACAGCAAGGGTCCTGCTTGGAGTTCTCTCTTGCTCTCTCTCTGCCCCTCCCCCACTTGCTTTCTCTCTCTCTCTCTCTCTCTCTCTCTCTGTCTCAAAATAAATAAACATTAAAAAAATTTAAGGGCGCCTGGGTGGCTCAGTCGGTTAAGCGTCCGACTTTGGCTCAGGTCATGATCTTGTGGTTTGTGAGTTCGAGCCCCGTGTCGGGCTCTGTGCTGACAGCTCAGAGCCTGGAGCCCATTTCAGATTCTGTGTCTCCCTCTCTCTCTGCCCCTCCCCTGCTCACGCTCTGTCTCTCTCTGTCTCAAAAATAAATAAAACATTAAAAAAAATTTTTAATAAAAAAAATTTTAATTTAAAAAAATCAACAAAAGTTTAAAAAAATTAAAAAAAAGGACTTAGTTTCTTTTGTGGGTTTGAATTGTATGCAACCAGCAATTTGCAAAGAAACATAAGTATAGGGGTTATTTACCACTGTGGTGTTAACAAGACTTTGTATTATCAAACATTTTCCTTCTCTCATGCAGTGTATTGGATAAATAAGGTGCCTAACGTATTTTCTTTCTGGTAAAGCTGTGCTGAAAGTTACCGTTTCATCATTCTTTCATAACTTAAAATGAATAGAATAATTAAATCAAAATGAATGAAGAAGTTAATATTTGTGTGTTCTTTGTCTGAAGCTATGTATGTAACCACACAAATCATGAGGATGCATTTGTTCACTGCTTCATATCACTGCCTGGCACACAGTGTGTATACAACTAACACTTGTGGAATGAATGAATGTCCAAAATCACACTTAGAAGTATGTATTTAATGCTTGAAATGCTTGAAAAAGTGCTCTCCATACGTTGGAAACTATTTACTGAGACGTGCGTTACCGGGTCTCCTAAGATTACTAAAACTAGTTTTACCAAGAACATCAAATCTAGAAAACGTCAGAAGACTGCAAACAAAATTGGAAACGGAGCACCACAGTGTGATTATTCAGGTACTCTATTAACCAGAACAAAACAAACAAAAAACTATAAATCTGGGAAATCCAATCAAATAAATCAACTTCTTAGGACAATTAATGATAACTCAATCTAGTTCGGATGTCTGGTGGGTTTCATTGGAAAGTTAAGCCATGTTAACATAAGAAGTCAACCAAATACTGTCTAGTCTATGTGCAATTCTGTAGAGAAATCCCAGTAGTTGGAACTCAGTTTCACAGAGGACCATTAAAGATCCATCCCCCAGGAGCTTGTAAAGCACCTCTCTTGACCTAATTCTCTCTAATCTGGGTCTCAGCTCTCATTTGTTCAAACATCTTTCCTCACCAAATCCCTTTCTGAAGGACTCAATCCTTACTAACTTATACAGGATACAAATAAAAGTACAATTTTAAAACCTAAAAGGGCCTACCTATATACTCTCTCTTTTTGGAAAACTGAGAAAATGGATGCCCAGAGAGATGGGGAGACAAACCCCCAACCATCCAGGTCAGTGGATTACCAGCTACAAGTTTTTTCACTACATCTCTATTGAAAAAAGTTCCATTTCACCTCAAAAAGTTTCTGAGACACTAACTTTTCTGTCTTCCCCTTCATAGCGAAATTGTGTAAGTCTACTTACTTTTGTTCGTTTAATGACACCCTCCCACTGTATTGTTCCATCTGCCTCCTGAACGGAGATCAGGAGTATCCACGTTTCAACAGCATCTTCCTAAATCCTCATGATCTGCAATCTTTTCAGCTGTGTCCGTCGACCTGATCCTGAGCTGTCTTTGACATCTCTAGCTTTCTAGGGTTTTGCTGCCTTTTTACTTAGAATATTAGAATGTTGGGCTAACATTAGCTTTCCCCAAGCTGAGTTTTGTAAAACAGCAAGCAGCTTGAGGAGATAATTTGCACAGAGAACAAAGAATGAAGGGTTTGGTGATGCTGTGATTAAATAACCTGGGAAATGCAGCATATTCATTCTTCTCTCAGAGATTCACAAGGCACAACACTTGTTAAGACCCTGACAAGTCTCGGAAGTGAGAGAAATTTATTTAACTCCGCTTACTCTTTAACCTCCTCACATCTATTAACATCCCTTAAAAGTGGTTTGGGACCGCCTTACCTAGTCCAGTCCTATTTTATAAATCAAAACTTAAACTGAATTCGAATGATTTACAATCTCCTTCTATTTGGGGGCCAGAGCCAGGGCTCCAATCCAGATCCGAGTCCCAGGCAGGGACTACTTTCTAAGTATTATTTCTCCTCTACTGGCTCCAATTCTGTCTGGTCTTCAGCATAACTAGTACCCAACCATTTGCCCTGGGATAGACCATAAATGTCATGCTGTGTTCTATGCTTGATCTTACTTCAGCTTGATCCTGCATCTAACCAGACCAGAGGACTGTGCTGGGTCCTCAGTTAACCGACTTCTACGTAACACTAAACCCTGTAGAACTTAAGTCTTAAACTCGTGTCTTCAGGGGCCAGAACAGCTAATGCAAATGAGTAAAGTAGGTTGTACTCTGTCAGGGGAGTGGTAGGCTTGTAGCAAACTGAAGAAACAAGGCCCCAAATAAGGAAGAAGCTGTGGTGCCCCTAGGTGATTGTGGGATATGGAAGGTCTGGCCTAGTGTTGCCAGATGATCTGACGTTTCAAGGGAAGTAGGAAGCCCAGATTGTTGTGTGAAAGATCTTGAATTTTAGGTGTTGGCAATGAATCTAAAAATACTTAATATATAATGTGGACCAAAGATAACATATCTGCAGATCAGTCTGACTCTCAAGCTGCTGGACTGAAAGTCAGAACACGTTTTTTTCCACACAAATAAGATGCCTAATTGACAGTGTTCTACCCCCACACCTGGATAGTGATAACTAAAACCGAGACATAAAATTAGAAATATTTGATTTTGGGATTTTGTTTCTTTTGCATTTTAAATTGCAATGATGCATAGAAGCAGTTTAGAGAACAATGATAGTAGACCTGGGAATTATGGACAATCTGAGAGCAATGATAATGGATATGGCAATTATGGAGAATCTGAATGGGATTTATGGGCTCTCTAAGGACTGCAGAGGCTGATGCACTTGTTTCTTTTTAAAATTTCTTTTCCCTTCAAAGCAAAAAATAAATAAATAAAATTTATTTTCCCTTTAAAGCATAAAGATTTCCTTATCCTTGATTTGAGTATAGTCTCCTTGTCAGAAGTAATTAAGGTATCACTGCTTGGGGATTACAAAAGAAATAGGGGATAAAGATTCATTTTTCTGAGATAATAAACTGGGTTAAAGTTAGAAGACAAAAGGAAAATATGTTAGAGAGACCATAAAATAATATGATGTAGTGTAAGTATGAAAGAAAGTCCAAGCTGCCTAAGTACTGTCTCCTTCACTACCATCACCTCCAAGGATGCTGGGAGGTGGGCTATTTGTAACTGGGTGTTATAATGATAGGTGCCCAGTACTATGCTAAGGGTCACCGGTCCTTCTCCTTGAGGCTGACAGATGTGTTAAATGCTTGGAGGTACTCTGGATGTGCAGTGCCCTACAACACAAGCAGGGGTGGAGGTTGGCAATCCTCACAAACTGAAAACCAAAGCAATTTCTAGAGCAAGTAAATGACTTCACCCTTGCAAAGAAGCAGGAAGTTCATATGTATGATCCAACGTGGCTACCACTGACTAACGTATTTCTTTAAAACTGCTTCCAGAGACTTTCGCTCACTCCTTTATAGACTCTTAATAAACACAAGTCTTCTTTCCCTGAGGCTGAGTTAAAATACATTTATGTACTGTACTGAAAAAAAGATCCACGTGTAAGTAGAGCTGCGCAGTTCAAACCTGTGTTGCTCAATGATCCACTGGACAACTGTCCGTGCTGGTAAGGGCACAGCACAACTGGCATTCTCTCACATTGCTATTAATCACGTACAGGAAAATAACTTGGAAATGGGAAATAAGGCCTGTAAAATATTTACGCCCTTTGATGGTAGTTCTAACTGGGGGCAATCACTCAAGGAAAAACCCTAAAAACAAAAAGATTATGTATTCAAATATGTTCACAGTAACATTATTTATAATAGCAAGTAACTAAATAGTCTAAATATCTGGTAACAGGGGAACAGTTAGGTTAAAACTGGCACCTGCTCTTTGATACATCCATTCCAAAGGGAAGGGAATATTATGCAGCGATAATGCGACAAACCCTTCTGGTAAATGATAAGTAAAATAAGTTGTGCATAAAACTGTATATACAGTGTGATAGCATCCAACAAAAGTAAGCCAACATATACACAAAAGGAGAGACTGAAAGGAAATATAACAAAAAGTGAGTGGTGGCTATGTTAAGGTGAGACTGTAGTCAAGTTTTTCTATGTTCTGCGTTTTCCATAGCATGATTCTACACCTCTTATGGTATATAAAAAATAATTCAGTCCTGTAATTTGTTCAAGGAATTATGCTTCTATGGGAAAACATTTTTAAAGCAGCTGTAACAGCTAGGGATTATACAGCTTAAAGAACATTCTCCATCTCCTGATATCCACCTACTGTACAAACATACCTTTTATCTACTCCTATTACTACATACTACTTCCCTGGACACACTTTCGCAGGTACAACCTATCTCGCCCATATACTATATATACCGTCCTCAAAGTTACAGAAGGCTAACCTGCAGGGTTCCATCTGCTAGTGGAATTTCTCCCTCTTCCTCTCACAATCAAACTCCTGTTCATCCTTCAGTATGCATCTCAAATGCCGTCTCCTCTATGGCACCCTGCCCTACTCACTCCTCAGACACTCTTCCCTTTGAGCTCTCCAGTTCTTAGTTCAAGCTTCTACTTTTGATACCTGTGGAAATGGATAGTGATAATATAACATCTACCCTCCTTCCCTTTTGTTCCCCTAGGACTGGTATACTGTCTGGTACAACACTAGTGCTCAATATAATTGTGAACAGATTAGCATAGTGTAGATTATATTTCTCTTCATTGTTGCTTTTAAGTTCATGCTTTTTTTTAAATTTTTTTTTAATGTTTATTTATTTTTGAGACAGAGAGAGAGCATGAACAGGGGAGGGGCAGAGAGGGAGACACAGAATCCAAAGCAGGCTCCAGTCTCTGAGCTGTCAGCACAGAGCCCGACATGGGGCTCAAACTCACGGACCGTGAGATCATGACCTGAGCCAAAGTCGGACGCTTAACTGACTGAGCCACCCAGGCGCCCCAAGTTCATGCTTTCTGAAAAGAGCAGGCAGCTTACCTGCCCCCTATCATTTTTCTACTTGGGCTCTTCATGGAGAGGAACAGGAATCTGGGAGAAAAGCAAGCACATTTTGGTGCTGATCCTACTGATGATGCCTTATTTGAGAAGTGGGGTATATGGGGAAAACTTCTTGTCAGGACATCTTTACCACACCTCTTTACAGTAAAAGGTATCATGGATTTGCTCAACAAATATGTGAGTGTTTACTTCGTGCCAGGTACTTTTACGAGTTGGGTGCATGGTGATGAAACCCACAGACATGCTCCCTCCCCTCACAGAGCTTCCAGCTGGCCAGGAAGACACAATTACTTAGGAAGACAAATTACTTAGGAGTAATTAAACAGGGTGCTTGGGTGGCTCAGTTGGTTAAGCATCTGCCTTCAGCTCAGGTCATGATCTCATGGTCTGTGAGTTTGAGACTCATACCGAGCTGCATGCTGGCAGTGAGAAGCTTGCTTAGGATTCTTGCTCTCTCCTCTCTCTCTGACCCTCTTCTCCTCATGCTTTCTCTCTCTCTCTCTCTCTCTCTCTCTCAAAATAAATAAACTTAAAAATTTTTTTAAAGTAATTAAACAGACAATTCCCATCCATCGACAGATGAATGGATGTGGTACATATACATACAATGGACTATTACTCAGCAATCAAAAAGAATGAAATCTTGGGGCACCTGGGTGGCTCAGTATGTTGAGTGTCTGACTTCAGCTCAGGTCATGATCTCATGGTTTGTGGGTTCAATCTCCAGCATCAGCCTCCGTGCTGACAGCTCGGAGCCTGGAGCCTGCTTCGGATTCTGTGTCTCATTCTCTCTCTGCCCCTCTCCCACTTGTGCTCTGTCTCTCAAAAATAAATACATGTAAAAAAATTTTTTAGGGGGTGCCCGGGTAGCTCAGTCGGTTAAGCGTCCAACTTCGGCTCAGGTCATGACCTCACGGTTCAGGAGTTCGAGCCCTGCATCAGGCTCTGTGCTGACGGCTCGGAGCCTGGAGCCTGCTTCGGATTCTGTGTCTCCTTCTCTCTCTGCCCCTCCCCAACTTGTGCTCTATCTCTCTATGTCTCTCAAAAAAATAAATACATGTAAAAAAAGAATGAAATAAAAAAAAAAAAGAATGAAATGTTGCCATTTGCAACTATGTGGATGGGAACTGGAGGGTATTATGCTAAGTGAAATTAGTCAGTCAGAGAAAGACAAATATCATACAACTTCACTCATATGAGGACTTTAGGATACAAAACAGATGAACATAAGGGAAGGGAAGCAAAAATAATATAAAAACAGGGAGGGGACAAAACATAAAAGACTCTTAGATATGGAGAACAAGCAGGATTACTGGAGGGGCTGTGGGAGGGGGGATGGGCTAAACGGGTAAGGGGCACTAAGGAATCTACTCCTGAAATCATTGTTGCACTATATGCTAATTTGGATGTAAATTTTTAAAAATAAATAAATACATAAATAAATAAAGGACAATTCCCAATAGCATAGTTCTGTGGAGGGAAAGAACAGGGTGGAGCAGGACAGGGAAATAGGGAAGGACAGCAACTAGACTGGGTGGTTCAAGCAAGAGGTCCCTAAGCATAGACCCACCCCCTTTGATGTGCATGCAAGAAGCTTTTGTCTCAAGTAAGGCACCATAGCTGTCAACAACTGCAGTGTTTTAAACTTTAAACAAAGAATGACTTTTCTGAAGCAGTGCACTGGGGACACAACAAGGAAGACTGACTTAAAGAAGTTTTTGTTTAAGATGGAAAAACAAAAAACTACTAAATCCACACAACCGTAACAAACAATTTTTCAATCAAATTATATATTTGGCTGCCCAAATTTAAAAGCTATTCTACAGGTTTGTCACAGAGAATATTTTTAGTAAGTAGTTTGAAGCTTTTCTCACTAAGCCATACTTATTCTTGAAAACTCACACTTTTGTTATATGTTTTCATAATTCTATTAGCTGACCTGGAGTTAGCATAATTAAAACAGTGGAATATATCTTAACACAAGACTGGGCCTAGTTCTACATAAATTATAGAAGTTACATAAATATCTCCTTCAAACTTCTTATATATACCTTACAGAGACTCCATAGAAGGAACGCCCTGTAGGTGCCATGCTATCTCACCTCAGAACTGTGCACCTGCTCTTTCCCTGCAATGCCCTTACTTCCCCCTGTCTGGTGTTGTTCTTCATATGCTTGCTTTCAGACTCAAAAGTGGGTGGCAGGGGGAATGGCATAAAGACATTTAACCACTGACAACACCCAAATGAAAGTCCAACTTTTGAAGCAGTTAACGTTCTAGGATTTGCCCCCAAATATGCTTTTATGGAGTAGGGAAATCTTGTTGTTTTTAGAGTAACTGAAAATCACACCACTCAGCTTCCTTCTGTAGACATGACCAATAACAATGTTTCTGTTTTCATCCAAAATGTCTTCATTTAATTTGCAGAGTTATGCCAATTTGGATTTGCTAGGTGAGGAAATGGAACTATCAAGTTATTGGTTTGGATCAGTAAGAGCTTCTAAGGTAAGCTAGCTAGCAGTAAGAGCTGCTAACTAAGGCTCAAATACAGCATATGGTGTGTCCTATAAAATACTGGCCCACTGTTCTTGACAAAAGTATAGTGTGTACATTTACATGGTATACTGTTAACCACAGAATTAATAGGCTTCAATCTACAAGGAGAAAGTTGAATATTCGTCTGATGTGAACCTCATTGTGAAGCAGATAGAAAAAGCTACTTTGTTCACTCATATGAGGACTTTAAGACACGGAACAGATGAACACAAGGGAAGGGAAGCAAAAATATAAAAACAGGGAGGAGGACAAAACATAAGAGACTCTTAAATATGGAGAACAAACAGAGGGTTACTGGAGGGGTTGTGGGAGGTGGGATGGGCTAAATGGGTAAGGGGCATTAAGGAATCTACTCCTGAAATCATTGTTGCACTATATGCTAACTAACTTGGGTGTAAATTAAAAATATATATAAAATAAAAATTAAAAAAAAAAGAAAAAGCTACTTAGCCTATAAAAGTCCAAATTTTAAGATATGTTTCCACATAGATAAATTAACCAACATAAATTTAAAATTAGCTATTTGGGAAAATTAACAATTTTACTTTTTCCCCCCTTTTAAAGTATTTAATACAGGGGTGCCTGGATGGCTCAGTCGGTTAAGCATCCAACTTTGGCTCAGGTCATGATCTCACAGTTCACAAGGTCAAGCTTTGCGTCGGGCTCTGTACTGACAGCTCAGAGCCTAGAGCCTGCTTAGGGTTCTGAGTCTCCCTCTCTCTCTCTGCCCCTCCCCTACTCACTGTCTCTCTCAAAAAAATAAACATTAAAAAATTAAAAATTTTTTAAATACACATTTTAAAATGTACTAAATGGGGCACCTGCACGCAGTCAGTTGGGTGTCTGACTTTGGCTCAGGTCATGATCATGCGGTTCGTGAGTTTGAGCCCTGTGTCAGGCTCTGTGCTGACAGCTCAGGGACTGGAGACTGCTTCTGACTCTGTCTCCCTCTCTCTCTGCCCCTCCCCTGCTGGTGCTCAGTCTCTGTCTCTCAAAAATAAATAAGCATTAATTAAAAAAAAAAAAAAATTAGTTTAAAAATAAAAAATAAAATATACTATATATATGTATACATATACAAATATATAGTATATTTTATTACATTTAAATGTGTATATATAATATACAAATATATAATAAATATACAATAATATAATGTAATAAATATATATTATATATAGAATATATAAATATATGTAAATGTATATATACTATACTATATATGTATATATAATAAAATATACTATATATAGGTATATGTGTATATATACACACATATACATATACATATATATGCATATATATTCATATATACATATATATGTATATATATACATATGTATACATATACACATATGTATATATATATGCATATATATGTATAGAGAGAGAGATTTAGTACCTCAGTAATATCCATCAGTAACCTCCATCTCAGGTTTTAATCACAAGCTGTAAAATTTATTTTGGCTACTTCCTGTCAGAAATGATAGCTCAATACGATGAGCATCACCAATCAAAACATTAGTTTTGGCAGACATCCTCGAAATCATTCTAAAAATCAGGCTACAGGTTGAGACCCTGAAATGTAAACTCCACAGCTGCTTGGGAATAGATTTTGTGGCTGATACTTTGAAGAGTCCACCAGGATACAGGGTTGAGGAACTCCATTCCATCCTCACATCCCTCCATCTCTTAGGGAAATTCAACACAGTTGACTACCCTTTCCTGGTACTGCTCTCTGCTGGTTTCTTTGACTCTACTTCCCCCCACCTCCCCCCCCCTCTGTATTTCTTTGTTCCCTGACTGCTCTGTCCCCTTTGTTGGTACCACATCTTCTCAGATCTAAAACTACTCTCTTCTCATCCAACATCATTTCCTTAGAGGATTCCATGTCTTCACAGGATTTCAATAACCTTTGACATGCCAAAAAATTTCTCAATATTCACATTTTCATTTATATAATTACTTGCCACATATTTTTGGCATGTGATTGTAGCACTAGGAAGGCCAAGTGCTGTTTTTTTGTGAATTGCTATAAGTGCCCAATATATGGTTGTTAATGAATGATAGAAGCCATTGTGAATTTCTTCTGTTACGGTGGTCAGCTGAAGATACCTGCCTTTAGTAACTTCAGAAGTCAAAGTCATCTTTTCCATAGGTATAGGCCAGATCTCTAGGCCCAACAGATGGCAATCATTTGAGCAAATCCAAAGCCCTCTGTTGAGAAAAATATCAGCCCTACTTGCAAGTACTTCACCATTTCACAGCATGGCAAGATGGCCCACCATTGGGACAGAATTCAAATAAAGGACTTTAATTTATACAACAAAATGTCATGTCACTAACTGTACCTTAGGTACCTGGAGTCTAAGGAACTCTTTCCAGGTGACATCATATTCTAAAATGAATTGATACCTTGACGAACTCCAGTGGAGATCTTTGATATAAGACAGTGGAGGCCTAAGAGACATTCAATTTCTTTGGCTTTTAGAGCACTAACTCTAAAGCCAGAATCCCTGAATTAGAGGTTTGGCTCTGGGTGTGTGACTTGGGCAAGATATTTAACCCCTCTGTGCCTCAGTTGCTTCATTTACAGTATAGGAATGATAGTACTTATCTTACAGGATTGTTTTAAAGATTGAGTTATTATGTATGTAAAATGTAGGAGTTAGCTATGATGATGAGGATTCATAGATCTACTCAGGTAGAACACCAGCAAACTAAGGCCATGGACTCCAATACTTTAACCATAAGAAGTTTTTAGTTCTAGCTTTATACCAAGCACTGTGCCAAGAATTTTATATATGTAGTCACATCTAGTCCATATCAAGCTTTGAGGGAAGCACTATCATTATCCCACTTTTATAGATAAGAAAACTGAGTTCAAGTAACTTGCCCAACTAGTTTCAAAACTAGTTAGTGCTAATGCCAGGATTTAAATCCAATAGCCAAAGCCAACAGAAGTTCAAGTTAAAAAGAGCTATACCTGTATAGAGCCAGTCTGCTAGTAAGAACAGCAACAGATTGACAAGAATAACGGTAAAAACAAAAGAATACAAAACAGCATGTTACTGCTGGAGTATACTGTAGACAACTGTAGACAACTGTCAAAATCAGATCTGGACTACATAGATTTCTTATGTCAGGTACTGTTGCAAGTCCTTTACATATTAACTTATGTGTGATAATGATGACAAACAATAAAACTTTATACATATAACCTCAGGCAATCTTCATAACATCATTATGGGTTAAGTATCATGACCATTTACATGATCAAGAAACAAACTCCTAGGTTAAATATGTTAAATAGGTCACACAGCCAGTAGAGCTCAGAGTCTGGATTTGAACACAGATCTCCCTGATTCTCAAATCACTTAAGCACTATGAAAAATTTCCCCCAAATTTGGTAAACACACCATCAGTATCATGAAGTTTTTTGTAAAGAAGGAAGGATCTATAGTTAAGTTTGGGACTCACTATATATTTTCTCATTAAGATTCAAAACACATGTTAGTATGGCAGGGATTCTGAAATGTCTTACAATTAAAAAAGAAATCCAAGTTAACTCTATTTAACTCATCATTCCCCAGTTTATTTAACCATGGAACTTCTTCAGGTTAAATCCTCCAGGACTAAATTTTATTCATTCATTCATTCTTTCTTTATCTATGATGTTATTCTTAAGCAATCTCTATACCCAACATTGGGCTTGAACTCACAACCTTGAGGTCAAGAGTCACACGCTCCTCTGACTGAGCCAGCCAGGCATCCCCAGGACTAAAATTGTAAATGCATAATACATAAAATCCTCCAGGACTAAAATTTGTAAATACATGATACATCCCTGTGTGATGCTTTCGTAATGTGGATCATACAAGTAATACAAAACATTTCAGAGTGCAGGGGATTGAAGGGGAGAAGACTGAACAATCATAATAGGAAGCTGTGGAATATAGTTGAAAGGGCTATGGAGCCTCCTCAGACCTGTTCACAGCCAGCCTCCCCCATCAGTTATTTAACTTTGCTATTGGTTGTATTTATAACTCAGTAAATAGATCCATTGTTTTTTTTTAATATTTGTTTGTTTGTTTGTTAGAGGGGAGGAGGGACTGAGAGAAAGGGAGAGAGAGAATCCCAAGCAAGCTCAGCACTCTCAGCACGGAGCGTGACATGGGGCTCAAACCCATGAACTATGAGATCATGACTTGAGCCAAAATTAAGAGTTGGAGGCTCAACTGACTGAGCCATCCAGGTGCCCCAAACAGATCCATTATTATACACATACCTGACAGTAATTTTTCTATTAAAAGCAGATCATTTTCTACAAGCAGAATTGATTTGCCTTACTAAGAAAGTCAAGGAAGCAGGGATTATTGCTACTGTGGACTTGCTCCTCACTAAGAGGGAAGAACAATGCCATGAAATGAAAGGAACTGTAACCCTGGGACAGAGTGAGGCATTAGAACTGAGGCATAAACTAGGAATAAACTCAGTGAGGCATTAGAACTGAGGCATAAACTAGGAATAATGAGATAAACATCCTGCATTTTAGAAAAGCAGACTTCAGAACAAAGCAAAGGTAATTTGGGCAGGGATGATATTATGGGACAGGCAGTGCAGAAGACGGTCAGTGAAATCAATTTTTCATGAAATATTTATCAATTATCCATTCAAGAGGAAAACGGAAAGGTAGAACGATATCAAATGAATGTGGGAATCCACCAGTGATCTTTTAAGGAGACGGCCTAAAGTGTTGTTAGAAACAAGCAGATAAATTCATTACAAATGCAAAAACAAGCATAAATCTGCAAAAATAGCATGAGGAAGTTAGAAACCCAGAAAACAGTGAGGCTTGCAAAAAAGAAAAAAAATGTTGCAAAGGGCAACAAAAAACTGTTCTGGGGTAAGTTCAGGGTCACAGGCACATAAAAGCATTAAGTCTGCCCTTTCGGACAAATGATGTCACAGAAGACTGAAAGAAAGCAGAACCAAGAATTCCTGTTTTTCTATAATGAATGATCTTCCAACCACAAACAAACGCTAAAACAGATAGGAAGGAAATTGTGTCTATGATAGCTGAGAAAGCCTAGAATATGGGGGGGGGGGGGGAAGGTTGTACATAAAGAGACAGCAACCTAAGGAAAGAAACATACAGGGGCCACACACACACACACACACACACACAAATGCTAGCAGAGTGTAAAGGAATCTTAACCACCAAGAGAGATTAAGGCAGACTGGGGGAAAAGGTAAAGTTTCTAAAAGAGACAATTTCTGAGTAGGTGTTGAAAGATGAGTGGAATGTTAGCCAAAGTCTGCATGTGGGAGGGCATGAGAGGCAGAAGTAACAGGAAGAAAGTTGTCAGATACAAACATGCAGACTGTCATGGGAACAGGGAGACTGGATTCAGCAGTGTGGGACAGGCTGTGGCAGGCTCTATGTGCCCATTAAGGAATGTAGTACTTTTATTCTGCGACTATTGCAGGGGACAGGAGGCCAGGGGTGAGGGAAGGGATGGCGGAGGGGGGGGGGGGGGTGGTGGTGAGATCCACTGGAGGGTTAACAGTCAGATTTGAGCAGAACAGGGAGTCCAGGAATCATTCTACAACTTTGACTTGATTATGCTGAATGTTGACAAGCCAAATAAATGTAGACGGAGCATCTGTCCAGATTTGTCTGGGAATAATTCTGGTTCAAAACCGTTGCCCAAGCATGATTATTAATAGCAGCCTCTAGCACTCTCAAAAATGTCCTGGTTTTGACAATAAGTTATAGGATTACCTAGATATATGTAACTTGGGGACTATCTGTGTTTAATAGCAATAATAGTAAACTTGTATTTAAATAGCTACAAACTGCAGAGAGTTTCCCAACAGGTGTGACACAAGTGGATTACAGGTGGACCACGGGCCATGCAACACTGATATTTAAGTGTTTCACAGAAGTAAAAACGCAAAACCATTTTTCATAGCCATTCAAAATTTATCAGAGTTCATATTCTGCTTGAGAATAATTTTTAAATTTCTTATATAAATCTTTTGAGTTCTAGCATTCAAGCCCATACAGACCGATTTCCTCCTTATTCCCCCCAGTTTCCTCTGGAATACTTCTACAAACATAATCAAGTCTAGGGCATGAGAACAAGATTGGGAGACACTACTGTAGATTAATTTAACTGTGGGAGTTCAAAAAAAGGTCAGGATACAGTCAGCTAGCATCAAGTTATCACGAGCATTCCCACAGGTAGGCGTTGGTCACAGAGACAGAACCAGAGGCAAAAAGGAGAAATCCATCACAGAGGACTTTGTTTTCAGGTCAGCCTGGCTCAGCTGTGAGAGTGTCAAAATAGGAGCCCAGGACATGTGACTCCAGTCTCTGTTGAACTAATCATGTGCTCTTGGGGATGTCACTGACCCTTTCTGAGCCTCAGTTTCCTCACTTGATAAGTGGAAGTAATTCATGCCAGCCAGTTACTTATTATAAAAATAAAATGAGGGGTGAGGCACCTGTGCTGGTTCAGTGGGTAGAACATGTGACTCTTGATCTTGGGGCTGTGAGTTCAAACCCCATACTGGGCATAGACCCTACTTTAGAAAAAAACAAAACAAAACAAAACTTAAAATACAGATTTTGAGGGCAAAAGTGAGATAGATGGAAACTTTATAAAATCTAGACTGCTGGGGCACCTGGGTGGCTCGGCCAGTTAAGCATCCGACTTTAGCTCAGGTCATGATCTTGCGGATCGTGGGTTCAAGCCCTGTGTCGGGTTCTATCCTGACAGCTCAGAGCCCGGAGCCTGCCTCAGATTCTCTGTCTCCATCTCTCTCTGCCCACCCGCACCCCATTCTCTCGCTCTCAAAAATAAATCAACATCAAAAAAATTTAAAAATAAAAAAATCTAGACTGCTATATAAATGTAAAATAATGAAAAATTATGTTCGTCAGGATCTCATTTCTCTTAGGGCTGGCTTCCTCTTCCTATGTTGTCACTGGTGTCCCCTTCGGGTGTCCCCAGAAGGATCACACAATCTTACTCTCACCCTATGCACATCCTTTCCCACTAGTTCCACTAACACCCATTCACCAACCGCTCCCAAATGTGTATCTCCAGCCCAGCTCTCTCTCTCTCCTGGGCTCTGGTCTTGTTGCTGTAAGCTATTCGTGAAAAGCTGTCCTTGGACTAGTCCCATGGACACCTCAAAACAAGGTCCAACATCTATTATCTTCACTTTCAGATCTGCTCCTTCCCCTAAATCAGGATCATCACCACCATTCACCCAAGTTCTCTAGAGTCTGTGCCAGGAGCTACCTTTGGCTCCTTTCTCTCCTTTACCCCATACAATCCCTTCATCAGCAAATCTGGTTCAGCTGCACTGCCAGCCAGCCTGGCTTTATTAGTTCAGGCTCCCACCTCTCACCTGAATTGCTTTCTAAGTGGACTGTCTCCTTCGCCTGCTTCCTTAAACTCCAGTGTCTCTACACTGCTACTGAGAAAAGACTGTTCTAGAACACGGGCTTGATTATGGGTTTCCCTGTGAAAAACCTTTCAGTGGCTCCTTGCTTGGCCCACAGAGCCCTTCATTATCTGGCCTGTGCTTCCTTCCAGTCTTACCACTCTGAGGTCTAAGCAACTTTTAGTTCCTTGGCTCTATCATCCTCTTCCACCGGAATGTCCCTTCTGACTGGAATGCCCCTTCTTTCTCCCTCCTGTTCTCCTACCCCACCTCCTTCACTAAGGTCCTGTAGAAAGGCAAGCTCGTACAATGGTTAAACTCTAGAGTTCAGAGTGAGACAGGCAGGAGTTGAATCGTGATTCTACCTCTCATAAATTGTGTCAGCTTGAGCAATTTTTCTTTGCATTTCAGTTTCCTTCTTTGTAAGATAAGGAAAATAAGAACACCCACCTCAAAGAATCCTAGCATGGACTAAATGAATTGCATGCCAAGCACATAGCACAGTATCTGGCACAGGGTGAATGCTCACTATATGCTTAATAGAGGTTACTGTATATTTTTACTTTAAACACTTAACCTTGATGACTCAGATTAGATGCCCGTGTGAAAGGGTAACAATCCTCAATGCCCAATGACCGGGTGCATATTACAGGTCCTTTCTAAGGCTCTTGCAGCAACCCATAAAGCCTCTGTCAGAACTCTGTCATTCAAGTGCTACTCTGTAACTGTCCATAGGCTTATCTCCCCTTCACCCCACTGGAAACTCCTCAAGATCAGGCATGTGTCTTTCATTTTTGTTTTGCCAGTTGGTGTTTGGTCAATTTTTCTTATATGAGTGATGACTTACAAATGGTAGTATTTTAAGTTTATTTTGGAATACTGAAGGGCACATTGTGAAAATTTCATAATATGACACAAATTAGTTAGAATATAGCTGGGTTTGCCACTTGGAAATTCAATTACATTTCTTAATTCTTTATAAACATAAAATGGAGAAAATAAGTAATACACATTTCCCACATCAGTTCATTTGGCAATAATATATACTCATTATTTTAAAAGATGTAATTGTGTATTAACAGACTGGTTAAGGGGAGCCTGGGTGGCTCAGTCAGTTGAGTGTCTGACTTTGGTTCATGTCGTAATCCCAAAGTTCAGGAACCCGAACCCTCTTCGATCCTCTGTCCCCCTCTCTCTGCACCTCCCCTGCTCACGCACTCTCTCTCTCTCAAAAACAAACATTAAAAAAAAAAAAAAAAAGAAAACATACTGGTTAAGAACGGTTACTGCACTTCCACACCTCACAAAAATGTCTTTAGATCAAGCTCAAGCCACATGTTAGAAACAGAAGGTCCCACTAAAATACAATAACATTCCTGTGCTCAGGGCTATATTTGTAGGATTCTCAGAAAAATAACAAGGAAAGCTGTAAATTAGGCATTATCTAACAAACCTGGTAGCTGAGTCAATCTGACCTTAATGTTTGATTGGATCCATCAGAAGGTGTCGCCTATGTAGTCCGACTCAGATTGCTCACCTGTCAGGATTAATACCGATTAAATATTGCCCCTAAAGCTATTTAGAGTCTTTCTGCTGCCATGTGTTTACAAAAACTCCATCAAGTCAACTAAAAACTATTGAGCTTGGTGAAATCTCTAATTTACATGAATAAATATGTATCACAACAAGCCTAGAAAATGGCAGACAAAACTTAAATATTTACAATGTTCTCACATTAAATTTACCAGCCATTAGTAAAAGTCCCAGTTCATGAATGGTTATGAAAAAGGTTAACAAATTGGAGTTCTTCACGGCATGACAGTGCAGCTGTCATTTAAACCACCCTCACACAGCCTGAAGGCACATGCATCATGCACAGAACATCCAGGAGGAGACATGTTGCATTTTGATGTTTGGGGGCATTTTACAAGATGAAAAACCTTGCTCAACTTGTTCGAAAGCACTGACATCCATAAGAAATGGGGGGAACATTCAGCAAATATGCCAATTTCAACAATCTTTTACATTATGTCATCAAAAAGATACACAGTAGAACTAGTAAGCTGGGAGATGATCAAGGTAAGCCAAGCCACGCCCCTGCTCTGAACTCCCTTAAGATTCCTTATTGCCTTTGGCCCCTCCTCTAAACAGCGTATAACCCCTCCCTCCTATGAGCTTCTGGAACTGTGCCTCTTCAGTAATGCCTATCAGCTCTTACCTTTTTAATACCTGTATAGTAACAGGTCTTCTCCATTCCACCAGGCTGTAGGTTCTTTTAGGTCATTTTGGCATCTCCCTAACACCTCACATAGTGGTCTTTTGATCTGTGTCACATCTAATTGATCATGAAGCATGGCACTGTGACAGCTCTGTCAGGGGATCCAGGACGCTTCTTGTCAAGAAATCTGATGTTCTTATAGAACAATTACTAAAATATTAATCACATTGGCATTGTGTACACATCAATTCCACTTTAGAAGTAGGAAATCTACAAAATTTTTTTTAAATCGTTTATTACTACATGTTCATTGTAGAAAAACTAGAATATACAGATATGAAAATTGAAGCTATAACCTTATGGCCTAGAAAAAAATTACATTTTAAATTAGATCCTTCTACTTTTTCTCTAAGTATAGATAGACAAATATATATACATAGCTATAGGTTTTGGGATATAAATATTTTAAGCGGGATAATGGCATGCATATATGCTGTTTTGTTGCGTTTTCCCACTTAACATACAGTACAAATCTTCTGTAAGTCATTAAACATTATTTTATAACCTAAAGGTTTTGAATGTATAGTATTCCAAATTATGTGTACCACAATTATGTAATCTCTAATATTACTTGCTTTCATTCTTTTAAATAATGCTGCAAAAAAAAAGGAAGAAAGAAACCTAGGTTGCTGAATGTTCCCCCATATTTCTCATAAAACAGCAGTACTTTTTGACTAGTTGAGCAAGGTTCTTGACTCTGTAAAATGTTTCCATCTCCACAGCTATAGCCTTGCCTATATCACTGAGTACTTAAATTCATACTGGGGCACCCACCGGGTGGCTCAGTTGGTTGAACATCCAACTCTTGACCTCGGCTCAGGTCATAATCTCCCAGTTCATGAGATTGAGCCCCAAGTCCAGCTGCGCTGACAGCATGGAGGCTGCTTGGGATTTGGTCTCTCTCCCTCTCTCTCTGTCAATCCCCCATGTACTCCCGTGTGCGCAGACTTCCCCTCTCTTTAAAGAAATAAAATATAAAAAATAAATTCATACTGAGGGATTGTTGGGTCAAAGAATAAACATGCTTCTACTGCTTTCAATGAATATTGCCAAACTCAGCAGTGTGAACTTCTCAGGATCTTCACCTGTGTTGGGATTACTATTTTTAAAAAATCTTTCCTTGCACAGCATTCTGAGATCAGCCTCCAGAACCTGCCCAACTCCCTACTTTTGTCCCTCTAGTCTCTGGCTGACCAATCTTCATCTACACCTCTCTCTCCTCTGCCTTTCCCAGACCTTTTTTGTGTGCTGTTCTGCTCACATCTTATGAAGGCTTTGCTATAACCCTGAAATTTGCTTAGCTAGTATTTTATCCCCTTTAGATTCTTACAGCCAAAGTGTCAACCAACTAATCTGATAAGCTAATCCATGCTAATGTAAAAGGGCCCATCCTCAGCAACATGTGTTCAGTTTAAGGAATACATATTGCCTACATCTGTAATGCATTTTATTTACCTTAAGGAGCATTGTTCTCAAATTTTACTGCATATTGAAATCACCTGGGGAGCTTTTAAAACTGATGCCTGGAATTTACCTCCGAGTAAATCTGGTATAGGCATAGGATAGGACTTAAGCATCAGGATTTTTAAAAACAAATTTTAATGTTTATTTATTCTTGAGAGAGAGAGAGAGAGAGAGAGAGAGAGCACATGAGTGAGCAGGCAAGTGGTGGGGCGGGGGGAGGGTCAGAGAGAGAGGGAGACAGAATCTGAAGCAGGCTTCAAGCTGTCAGCCCAAAGCTCAACGCGGGGCGTGGGGCTCAAAATCACAAACCAGGAGATCATGACCTGAGCTGAAGTCGGAAGCTTAACCGACTGAGCCACCCAGGTGCCCCCAAGCATCAGGATTTTTAAAGCTCCCTAGGTGATGCTAATGCAGCATCTGTGTTTGAGAGGACTTTAGAGAAAGATCTCCAGTACCTTCTTCTTAGGTAAAATTGGAGGACCCCCCAGGAAAAAAAGCACAATGAACATAATCTCAATAATCTGACTCACCTGCACAGGGTAAAGGAGGGAAGAATTGGCATGAAAGGGTGAAGTGTTTGCCAATGACACAGAATAAAAGCAGCATTCGTATTTCTTGATGCTGGGCGCGAGCCTACGGTGTTAAGAAGTAGGCCAAGAGGCCAAGCTTCACTTCTGAAGTAGCTTCAGTTGCTTTTGTAATTGAGCAAGTCAGCTCTAACTAAAATTGTCTGGGTAACAAACTTCATGCCATGCAATCTAGTGGTAGCTCTCCACATTTCAATGAGATAAGTCATGTCCAGTTTACATTTGTTTTACCATTTGAACAAAGTTGGGCAATCCAACAGATCTTCATAATCCATAGTGGACCTTTGGAACAACTCTTAGAAGAATAACTACAAGGTCCAGGCATTTAAATGCATTACTAAACCTCACAGCAACCTTGTAAGGTAGATATTAACCCCATTTTACAGGGAAAACTGAGGACTAGTAAGGTTAGTAATTGCCTGGCCTCGCTGCCAGCAAGTAGCCTGGCTGGAACGGGACTCAGGGAGCCAGGACTCTACCTGTCCTGCTCTTACTCACAATGTGTTAAGTCACATTGCCTTGTCCTCAGGATGATGTGGAGTGACATTGGTAAAATGCTTTATTGGGTAGAATGTGCTTCCGTGTGGTCTGAATGATCTTTCTAATATTTCACAATTTAGAAGAAAAATGAGGAGAGCCACTTCTGTGCAAACTGACTCCCAAGCCACAGTGTCAGGTGAGGATACTTGGTTACCTCATTTATCTTGTGACCTGGCTTTACACTCATTATCACTCCCAAACACCAGCTGAGGGCACATTCTAGCTAGAGGACCATAGGGCCCAAAGGCCTTGCCCTTGGTGGGTTGACAGCCTATAGTTAGGGAAGAAAGGCTTTTCTCCAAACCTGGCTTTTCCCAAATTACATATGATGAGGAAGACTTCTTTGGTGACCTGAAAACCATCTATCTCTGCAGGCAATATAGCCATTTTTCATGTTTTTCTTATTCTTACTAGTCATTATTCTTATTGTTGAAGGCCATTATAACCCATCCGGGGTAAATGCCATTGTACCCCAAAACCTTAAAAGGATATCACTCCCAAATTACAGAATTTCTGAAGGAAGAGAGGGGCCGTAGGGCTTGCTACAAGAAGATTGCCTTTCTTGAAACAAATGCTAGAGAAGGGGATGGTCACTCTTTCACCATGTCAGTAAGCAGGAGGGAAGGAGGGGGGTCTGTAACTTCATAGACCATCCCTAAGGGACAACAGGGGACTTTGGGATTGAAAACATGGCTGGATTTAAGAAAAACAAATCCCTAGTAGGAAGGTGCTACCATACCCTACTTAAGGTGCTTTTTGGTAGGACAAAGCCTCAGAGACTCCGTGATCCTACACACAGAACAGACAGGGGAAAAGGAACATCAGCCCTCTAGGAAAAATCACGATTTTTTTTCTCTTTGTTTAGTCACTCCTGAAAAAAAAGGAGCTTATAAAAATAACCTGCGATTGAGGAGGGTTAGAATAATAAGGCCCAGCTTTGCGGATTGGAGTTCAGATTTCAGATTCTCTGCCACTAAAACGAATGCCTCTTACTATAGAATAAACTCCAGTTCTATTTTACTGTCTATGGGGAAGAGATGCATCCCCATGATACAAGAGACAGAAATGTCACCCACCAGGGTAAAAGCAGGAGTATCCTGGCTCGGGTAAAGATTGTCTCCTTGACAGCCGAGGACATAAAATAAATGCCGCAGGGCAGGCAGAAAAGTGCATCATGCTGCCGCCCCCCTCCACCGCCTCTCCTCTAACCAGGCTGCCAGGCCTCCTGGCCTCCTCCGTGGGCTGAGCTGATAAGCCCCACGCATGAAACGGGAGATCCCCGCGGTTACTCAGGTGCTTAGACGAGCCCTGCCTGCAGCCCCCGGGAACGGAGAGCTCCACGGTCCGAGGATGTTGGGAGGCCGCCCGTGCCGGCTTCTGCTTTTAAGGTGGCTGCATTACCAGGAATCAGAGACTGCCCCCCGCCCCCCGCCCCGTCCCCCGCCAGCCTTCCTAAAACATTTAGCTCACTCTCTCCTGGCCCCTACGGGAGAATGAAAATGGGGGGAAGGGTGGCTTCTAAAATGCTGTAAGGTGTTGTTTTTTTTTGACGTTGCAAACCAAGAAGGAAGGGGGGCGCTTAGGACAGACAAAGGGTTAAACAGTTGTCAAATTCGATTCAAGAACTTCACCTTCGCGATCACCAACGCAGAAGAGAAGACACAGATCTAGCCCGCTGCTAGCAAGGAGGCAAATGCGACACCCTGAAAAAAAAGCCCGACTGAACCACCTTAAAAATCGATCGCCTAAATGCGTTAGAAAAATATGCGTTCTCGTGGGACGCGGTCCGGAAATCTTGCTTCCCCCTCCAAATATTGCTTAAGAGGGAGAGAGAATCAGCGCTGGGCTGCATCTCACCACTTGCTGTGCGCTCCGGAAAGTCGCGTCCAGCAGCATCAGCTTCCAGGGATCGGACACGGAGCTGGGCAGGGGGATGTAGATGTAATAGGCGGCCAGCGCCACCAGGGCGGTGAGCAGGACACAGGACGACCTCATCCTCCCTCGGCTCAGCTTGCCCGCGGTTGGACGAGGGAGGAAAGGTATATGCCACCCGGAGACCTCCAGCAAGTTTCTGCAAGGGTCAGCCGCTCATTCACCGTTTCTTATACGCCCAGCAGCCAATCAGAGGCGGCGTAGGGAGGAAGTCGGAGCGCTGACGTGCCCTGTCTTCTGTGTCCTTGCAAAGTGTTGCAGACGCTTCAGGTTTGAGAAAGCTCGGGGGCTGAGCTGGGCGAAGCACAGCGGACTCTGGAGGACACAGGTCTGTATTGCACGCCTGTGACTAAGGCCTCCCTCCAGAAGGATCCCAAACTGAAACCGGGAATAGTTTCAATGGGATGAGTCTCTGTGTGGGTGCAAAGTACGTGGGCCATTCTGACTCAAAATGGAGAGACTGAGAAAGGGAATAAAAATCCACTGTCTTCCCGAGCCAGACTTGCAATGGATACGTGGTGAAAAAGGATAATAAATTCCCGTAGCTCAATGACAAGCCAGTAGTATATCTAGCATCCAAGTCTTGATTTCCAAATCTCATTCTCCAGTGAAAAGAACCACGACTCTGCTGTCTCTTTGGAGAAAAGGGTGATTCCAAGGCTGGGGCAGGTAAAATAGAAGATGAATCTGTTGTGCTGGAAGGTAAGGAAGTGCTCAAAAATTATGGAATTGGTCAAAAGGACACAAGGGACAGCCTGAAGGATCTCCCAATAGCTGGGTAATTTTAGCATCAAAATAAATAATTAATGGATTGTAAATAAATGAATAAAATCCAGGAGTCTATACTAATATAAATGAATAAGTGGGGAAATGCCACCTGAAAAAATTCTTCCAGTGGGTCAATAGTAACAGAAAAAGCATTTGAATCCCGATTTCCAGTGTGGGAGAGGGTGGATATAGAATGGGGCAAAGAACTTCACCAGCAGAATTCAACTGGAAATCCAGAAGGAAACCTTTGGGAAGAACTGTTTAAGGAGCTGGTAAGAGCACAGCTTTATCCAATCTTATTGAAACTTAAACATCCTTAAAACATCTGGTACATACAATTTTACATCTTAATATAGTCTTTTAAATTTAATCTGATCCAAAGAAGTGAAATAGTCATAAATTTGGGACTGATAATGAGATTATTAGGAGAAAATTGGTTTCTTGTTCACAGTTGGAAAAAAACACTTATATAAGGGGAACACTTCAATAGTGTTTCAAGCATTCGAGTTTGAGATAAAGGTTTTGTATCTTTTTTTTTTTTTTCTGTAGTTACTGGTTAAGCAAATAGCTCTAAACAGAAAGAGATATATATGTTTGTGGGTGAATGTATGTGTATAAGGTTAGAAGCCAAATCTTTATGGGTGATTAGAAATAATCCCAGAGATATGGACCAAACTGACTACTGAATTACTATAATTTACTTTCAGGTAATCTGCAAAATAATTCAAAGTTTTACCTCTCAGACTTTAATGTTTTCTTCCTGGATTTTGATTGTGTTCATAAAATCATAGTTCTTAGAGCTGATGACAAACCACAACAACCCTCCCTCCCCCCACATCTGACTCATCCTTCCATTTTCAGCAGTAGTAACAAGCTCAGTTTTATAGATGAAACTCTCCAGGCCTAGAGCAGCTTGCTCATAGTCCTCTGGTTTGTAAGTGATGGAACCGACGTTTCTTTCTCCTGCCTCCTAGTGCAGTACAGCTTTCCTGAAGCAATACACTAAGACATAGAAACCAAGAAGGAACAAAGAAACCACTATAAGTCTCAGTGCTTCGTCTGTAAATCTCAGGGTTTTAAAAAATGAGACCACTTTGGGATAAACTTAAACATCTTCATTACTTGTATCCATTACTTCGTACATTCAACAAATATACCTGGCCTACCCTGGGAAGTAAAGGAGTGGGGCAGGGCAGTAAGTTCTCTGCTCTTTTTGATTTTACGCACTCAGTGGTGACAGTGGTGGTCTGGGGAATGTAAGTTAGGTACAGAGATATGCTCTGCAATAAGATACAAGTTGGGGTCTTGGACCAGAGGTAGTTATTGCTTAAAATCAGGCACATTCTGTTTTCTAAAAACTCTTGTGCTCCCCAGGTAACTGAATGTTATTTTGGTGTCCTTGGTGGATCTACCTACCAGAAAAGGTGTGGCCTATGCAGGTGACTGGGCATAGTTGTTGGTCCTGGGGTGAATTTGATGGAAAGTTGTGAACTGGTGGTAATCAGGGTTCCAGGCTGTGAATTTGAATATCATCTTCAAATAAATTCCAAACTCATTTCCAGACCTATCAACCTGGGCTGGTCTGCCTCCGCCTACCTCTGTAACTCACCTCTAGGCCTCCCTACCTGTCTTCTATGCTGCAGCCGCTGGGGCTTCTTTTCTATCAGATATATGAGGCTTTCTGCCTTGGGGTCTTTATGCATGTCATTACATACTGTTTCCTCTGCCTGGCATTCTGCCTCCTACTTTCTCCTAGTTGGCTCACTCTTATTATTGGGATATGTACTTAATGACACTTCCTCAGAGTGACAGTATTTTATAAAATTTAGCATGTAATTGGGCCCCGAAGCTTGTAAGTACCTTCTGTAACTGCTAATTAGAGTCTTATCTTTCTCACAAAGCTAATTTAAATGACCTTCCTCTGAGTAAAGATGGAAATGAGTTATGTTGTTGAGTATTTGCATCCTGAAAGAACCTGTTTTAAAGTAATTTTCAATATATCTGAAAATACTAAAATGATTTTCTTTTTTTTCTTTTTTTTTAATCTTTATGTATTTTGAGAGAGAGAGAGACAGAGTGTGAACAGAGGAGGGGCAGAGAGAGAGGGAGACCCAGAATCTGAGGCAGGCTCCAGGCCCTGAGCTGTCAGCACAGAGCCCGACACGGGACTCGAACTCACAAACCATGAGATCATGACCTGAGCCGATGTTGGATGCTTAACCAACTGAGCCACCCAGGTGCCCTTAAAATGATTTTCTTATTTCAGAATCTTGTTTCAGAAAGACTATTGAATATTTACCTGCTTAAAAGCCAATCTTTTGGGAGAGTTCTGGTTAAGTCTCTTTTCTCCATTTTCCATTTTTTTCAGATTTTCAGATGGAATCAAACAAGTATGGGTACCATATTTAAGGTTTATATTCCTATAATCCCTGAGAAAGTGATTTCATAATTCTTGGTATAAAATGGCTCCTTCCATTTCATGTGTGCATCCAAGAACCAGATGTCTTGTATGTATGAAACTACGTATCAAGGAATTGATAATATGAAAACTTATATAATATGACAATATGTTATAATTACCTTATCATCTTTGGACATAGATGTCATTTATTTTCTAAAGTCTGCAGATATTTACCAATGACTTACTCAGTATTGAACGTTGTATCATGTTGGGGATGGCACGTAATAGGACAGAAAATACATAGTAAACAGGAAAGTTAAAGAAAACTTGCTAGGTGCTATAGTAGAGGTGTAGAAAGAGTAGACTTCAAAGGCTTCAAAGCAGACAGACGTGGGGAGAAAGGCATATGCTAGCATTCTGTGTAATCATAGGTCTGGAGAATGTTCTAGGTACACTTGAGAAGAATGTGTATTCTGCTGTTGTTGGATGGAATGTTCTGTACACTAACATGTCTGTTAGTGACATTGGTCTAAAGCATGGTTCAAATCCAATGTTTTCTTATTGATTTTCTGTCTCGATGATCTATCCATTGTTGAAAGTGGGGTATTGAAGTCCCCTGCTATTACTGTATTGTCTCTTTCTCCCTTCAAATCTGTTGGTATTTGCTTAATATATTTGAGTGCTCTGATGTTGGGTCCATATATATTTAGGATTATTACACCTTCTAAATGAATTGATCCCTTTATCATTAGGTATTAATATTACATTAGCATTGTTTTAGGGTTTTTTCCCCTGAAGTTTGTTACTCAGTTATGAAAATTTGATATACATAGTAAAAAATGATATGGCAGACTTTTGGTGCATTTGTTTAAATAGTTTAAATATGTATTATTTTAACATATATCAATATAAAAATCCATTGATAAAAATAAGTACCTTTTAACAATGTTCATGTTCATGAAGCAGAAAATACAGCTACTAAAGAGATACATGGGAAAATGTTTAACCTTACAAAGAGTCAAGCGATGTAAAATAATTTTCAGTGTCCTGTTTTTCCTCCAAAAAATTATGAAGAGAGAGTAGATCATAGATGGAAGAGATGTTATAAAAGGTAGGTAAATACGCAGTATCCAGCATCCTTTTATAAATGATGCCATGATATGAATCCTTATATATAAAAAAATTCCTTAATAAAGATTACTTAAAAAATTATATGCATAAAAATAAATATTTAAAAATAAGTTTTTCCTACATATCAAAACAAGTAAATACTGTATCTAAATGTAAATAGAACACTTAGCTTTTACAATAATTTAGGGGCACCTAGGTGGCTCAGTCAGTTAAACGTCGGACTTCGGCTCAGGTAATGATCTCACGGTTAGTGAGTTCAAGCCCCACTTAGGGCTCTGTGCTGACAGCTCGGAGCCTGAAGCCTGCTTCGGATTCTGTGTCTCCTTCTCTCTCTCATGCTTCTCTGTCTTTCTCAAAGAATAAATAAACATTAAAAAATTTTAAAATAATTTTAAAAAGCAGGATACTGCCACAAACAACTGCTTAGCTTATAATAAATAAATATGTATTCTGACAATAATTATGTTTTAAAAAATGCAAAAAGCTTAAATACAACAACTGGAGGTAAATACACCCAAACCTCAGATGTATTTTTGTTTATGTAGAACTATGAATAATTCTATTTTCTTTTTATTACTTTGAGTTTTTCAATTTCCTTCATTCATTACTGTATAATAATGTTTTAAAAATAACTTAGAAACAGGAGGTCACAAATGCCTAAGAAAATTGGTACTGGACCCATCTTATACCAGATAAACCTGAACTTTTATTGAAAATTACATCTATTAACATTTATTTACCTAATTTAAAAATTGTGTTTATAAAACATCCTCTATGTTTATCTCAAACTGCCTGTCCTAACAAAGACATTTGAGTGTAGATTCTTGACTCAGCTGACTCAGCTGTATCATAGGCTGCTCATATGACCTTGGGAAAGTTCCCCATCATTCTTGACTCTTAGTTTCTTCATCTGTAGAATAATGATTTGGATCCAGGATCTCTAAGATTCCTTCTAGTTCCAAGAGCTGCCAGTTATATGAGAATGCAAATAAATACAAGCTAAACATATTACAAAAGGCACTTTAAATAAGGCTCTAAAAATGTACTCTTATGAGAAAAATGCAAAAGCTCCCATGAGAAAGTAATTTGTGTGTGAAAAAAAAAGCAAGGAATGCTTAAAATATATTATTAGCTCATTAAGTGATCATGATCAAATCACAGAATGTGTATTTGGCAAGAAATTCTATTCATGGGAAAAAAAAACCCATAGAGCATAATTAAACTCTTCTAGATTCATTGGCCTAAAGTTATTTTTCCTTTGGTAAAATAAATCATTCAGTTTTTGCAATATTCATGACTAACTCATTACAAATTTATAAATGTGTATATATATATATATATGTATATATATACACACACATATTGATATGTATACATATATACCGTTTATTGTATATGATGGCCTATTTCTATTAAATGAAAATCCATTGATTTTAGAAATTATTTGATATCATCTACTTCATAATAGCTTCATATCACTAGTTTTTTAAAATTATTATTTGGGGTGCCTGGGTGACTCAGTCGGATAAATGCCTAAACCTTGATTTCAGCTTAGGTCATGATCTCACAGTTCATGGAAATCAAGCCTCACATCAGGCTCTGCACTGAGAGTGGGGAGTCTGCTTGCGATCTCTCTGCCTCTCTCTCTGCCCCTCCCCTGCTTATGCCACCCATGTGTGCACACATGTGCGCGTGCTATCTCTCTCTTTCAAAATAAATAAACTTAAAAAATATCTTTTATGCTTTTCTAGTTTTGTTGTTATAATATTTTATCCTTTTCAGCCTTTCCAAGTCCATGTGTCTTGTTCTTCTCAAGGCCTGAAATAGGTTGATAGGAGCTGAGCCATTTCTCCAATTAAATTTTGTTGTGAGGGCTCTTGGCATTCTGAAAGAAGACCCATTTCCTACACATTATTTGCTGAGTACAACACCTCCTGATTTTGTAGGCTAAGCTTTCATTTTAGTCAGGTTATAGATTGTCATAACTGCTAGAATTTGTGGCAAAGTGAAGAAACTTGTAGCAAAGTAAAGAAACTCAACACTAAAGCTATCTGAAGGCCAAACTCCCTGCCATACTACAGAATTAATTACTGCTTGGGGTTTAGTACTTTTCTGTCCAGGTCACTCAGTGATAAAATGAAGACAGCAATGTCCCTTATTTCACCTTGTTCAGTCACTAGGACTACTGTTGTACTACTGTCTACATTCTGGAAATTGTGGAATTTTCATTGATAGAAGCTCTTTCATCTGTGTGGATTTTTCACTTAATTCATACAACTCTATGAAAGTGGTGGAATGAACATTATTTTTTATGCAACCTTATAGATGTGAAAACTAAGGCTCAAATAAGGTAAGTGATTTGCTTAACATCACAGAGTAAGCAGCATCAGGACTTAAGTCCAATGTTCTAGTAATGAATCCTATTTTCTAAAAACATCATCATCCCCTATATCACTTCTTGAAGTGATGTTGAGGAAGAAGGGAGGAAATTATTAATCTGAATGATAAAGTAATTGTTTCATTTTTATTTTTCCAATCAATAAGCATATGCTTTCTTTTTTTTTTTTTCTGTAAGTATTCTCTCCTTAGGATAGAGTGAGTAATTCCTCTATTCTTTCACCAATCAAAAATAATGTTTCAAAGTATTTAAAACTTTCTTAGGTTTTCAACCCTTCAAACCAGAAACACAGTTATGATGTTTAGTAGATGGATATTTAGACATTGTGCATTGTGTGCAAGAAAGGGATGAGGATAGGGAAATATTCTGGTTATCTCAAGAATTATATCTACCCCAACTAAAATTAAAGTCAGACTCTTTATTGGACATATCTATCTTAGAAATGCTAAGGTTGCAGATTGTAACAACCTTAGGAAATAATGATAATTTTATTCTAATGTTTATTTATTTTTGAGAGAGAGAGAGAGAGAGAGAGAGAGAGAGAGAGAGAGAGAGAGACAGAGCCCAAGCAGGGAAGGAGCAGAGAGAGAGGGAGACGCAGAATCCAAAGCAGGTTCCAGGCTCTGAGCTGTCAGCACAGAGCCCGACACGGGGCTCGAACCCACGAACTGTGAGATCATGACCTGAGCCAAAGTCGGATGCTTAACGGACTGAGCCACCCAGGCACCCCAGGAAATAATGATATAATGTATTCTATTTTTTTAGAGCTCAGTTTCTCTGTATAAAATATGAAACATAATTTTCTAGTGTGGTTGGCTATTATATTATTGTCATTCTCAGGTATGATTTTTGTTTGGTTTCATATATTTATTCTTTCACTTATTTAAGCAGTATTTACTAACTTTGTATTACTATGCTAGGTTCTGGAATATAAAGGCAAAAATACAAAGAACTTACAGTGTGGTTTGGGAGGTATGGTCTAGTGATTAAAAAAACATCATTCCTCCCTTGATATTAAAATTCATAATACATAAGCTTAGTTCTCCCATGTCTTTGTTTCAGTTTTTAGATAAAGGATTTTGGGGTCTTTGTTGATACCTTATCAGCCACTACATTCAAAGAATATTTACTCATTAAATCAAAAGTATGCCAAATATGGATACATATTATACATACATTCATTTACAAGCTGGTGACTAAAGGGATTTTGTAAACACTTAAAATATCCCATTGCTATTAACCAGTTTTCATTAGCACAATGCTTTTTAAAAATGTTTTAAGGATTGGAAATACTTAACTTTGGAAAAATACTAAATTTAGCTTGTTCTCTATGTTCAAAAGTCCTACTTACATATAGTGTGTGACTGTAAAGCAGTAATATTGATTTCACAAGCCACCTTCATGTATTCAGCAATAACAAATAAAAACCTCATAAACTTCAAGGTGTAATGTATTAAAAACACTAACCTGCAATTTGGTCAAGTCCAACAAAAATATACTGAATGGATACCATATTGCATGTATTATGCTAGAGGGCAGTGGAGGGGGATGGCAGGTAGGGATGGTAAGATTACAAAGATGTGACTTTCCTGCCTTTTAGAGAGGGCCTCTCAAAATAATACACTATGAGCAGCAAAACACAAAATACTGTACACGCACCACTGCACAGCGTGATTTGAGTGAAGTACTGCAGGAACACAGAGGTGGGAGCACTTCGTCAGAGGTTAGGTGGAAGAAGGCTCACAGGAGCAGTAATATTTGTTTGCTTTGAACCTTAAGAAGCAAAAAGGATTTGGAGCACTTGGCTGGCTCATTCGGTAGAGCATGCCCCTCTTGATCTCAGGGTGGTGAGTTCAAGCCCCACATCGGGCTTACTTTAAAAAATAAATAAAAATAAAAGGAGAATTATCTGACTTTGCATATGCCTTATAGTGAATATGTTTGGGGTGTATGAACAGAGCATCATTCCAAAGAAAACCTGCATGAGTATTACCGTGAACACTTGGTATATTATGAACTCCCAGAACCTTTTAAACACTCTTGGGGCGCCTGGGTGGCGCAGTCGGTTAAGCGTCCGACTTCAGCCAGGTCACGATCTCGCGGTCTGTGAGTTCGAGCCCCGCGTCGGGCTCTGGGCTGATGGCTCAGAGCCTGGAGCCTGTTTCCGATTCTGTGTCTCCCTCTCTCTCTGCCCCTCCCCCGTTCATGCTCTGTCTCTCTCTGTCCCAAAAATAAAATTAAAACGTTGAAAAATTAAAAAAAAAAAAACACTCTTGATAAATGCTGGTAATTTCCCACATTGTGAGTTCTACATCTGCAAGCCGGAGGCTATGTATGTCACTATCCTAGTCCCTCTCGTATCTCAGACACCCAGGATGTGCCATAGATTCTGCCATTAGCAGCCCTCGTGGAATGCCTTGGACTCAAAAGAGCATCGTGAGGAAGGAAGTGTGGTGTAGAGTCTGGCTGTGAGGCGCGGAGCTCGCAGTGGCATCAGGGGTGAAGGTTGCTGGTATATCCGTACTTGTTCCCAGAGCACTGGAGACAGCCTGGTGGACGTTCTGGGTATTGCTGCAAGCAGCTTTAGCCTCTGAGAATGATTGGCCTTTTTTTGTTAAAACTAGCTGGAGTGAGCTGGTTCTGTTGTTTGTAATTGAAAGTCCTAATATAATCGTTTATAGAGTCAATTCACAATTATGGTGATTTTTAATACTTTGTAAACCCACCTCAATATATATGAATTCCTGTAGCCAGCGAAGGCAGAGGCTAGCCAGTGGTGGCACATCCATTGGATACAGCGGAATTATAACTCAGATTTATTCTCCCCCTCTTCACCCCTTACCCTGTTCTGTCTATCCACAGGTCCATACCACTGCATTTCCAGATTTAATGAATGCACAAAATAAAAATATATACTGAACCCAATATATATTATTTGCCCATGTTTTCCAGGGAGACAAAATAAATACAATATTGAGGCATCTTTAAGAACTTGTCCAGGCACCTGGGTGGCTCAGTCAGTTGAGCGTCCGACTTCGGCTCAGGTCGTGATCTCACAGTCTGTGGGTTCGAGCCCCGCGTCAGGCTCTGTGCTGACAGCTCAGAGCCTGGAGCCTGTTTCCAATCCTGTGTCTCCCTCTCTCTCTGCCCCTCCCCCAGTCTCACTTTGTCTCACTCTGTCTCTCAAAAATAAATAAATATTAAAAAAAAAAATTAAAAAATAAAAAAGAACTTATGGAATTGCAGAATGGAGTGGTAAAAGGCAGCTAGGGGTATGAGAAAGAGCATTTACATCTGGTCCTAGTTCAGTTGTAGACCGACCATGTGATCTTTGGCCTTTTTGGCCTAGTTTTCTCCTCTGTGAATGGTAGGATTGTGCCAGTAATAATAGCTATTATTTATTGAGCACATGCTTTGATAGTCACTGATTCAAGAGAGATAAATTACTACATCAGGCTAAGAGAGAAGATTGAGAGGTTAAATAACTTACCAAAAGTCACACAGTTAGGCAATGACAGAGCTGGACTGACACAGACATACTGTTACTGAAGCTTTCAGTCTTAACCTTCATTAGGTGATTTCTTGTGTTTCTTTCAGCTATAACTCTCTAAATCAACTTGTATTCTCTTGTAAATCTACATAAACCTGCAAGGAAGGTGGGAGCTGACTTTCACAAACAACACTACACATTTTAATTATTAAGCAGCCTAAGGCAGTGCTAGGTTTCTTGGTAGACTTAATATCCTGGTAACTCCCATTCAAGCTGATGCAGAAAGAGAAAGAGCCATGAGGTTTGGCTGCTGTGGGAGGAAATCCATGATTATTGATAAACGTGTGTTTGGAATGGCACAATGACAGGGCAGAGCCCCTGGGGTGGGGCCTACCCCAGCAGCGAGGGACCAGTAAGCACAGTGGTTGCAAACTGCAGCAGCTTGGGAACAGAATGGAAATCCTTGATGGTTATAGAAGAGCAAAAACAGAACTGGCAACTGCAGCATTGTCACTGACATCATGGCCATCATCATCATCATCACTGGGAACACCTATTGAGTGTTTCTATGTAGCAGGCAGTGTTCTAAGTATTTAAAATATATTATTTCATTTAATCTTTTTTCGGTTAATATATTTCCACTTTTACCAAGGGTAAATGTATATATTTATTATAGCAGTCTCATACAATATAAAGTTTTATCACCACTTTTATAAGTTCATATAGGGTAAATACCTTCTCTTCTCTTTGAAAACAGCTTCTCAAACTGTCTGTGAAAGACCAGGAGTTTTTTCAATCCTTCCCAATGACCATTTTTGCTAAATTATTCTGAGCATGCACTTGATGTCACAGCACTGTTCAATTGCTGTTAAACTTTCTATACGTTTATAAACTGGTTCTAATCTACAGATCACACTTTGAGTAGCACTGTTTTAAAACACCTCAAATGATTGCACCGCATGAAGAAAAACCAGTTGGATAGCCAATCCTGTTGGCGATATAAGATAGCACTGTTCGGGGCGCCTGGGTGGCGAAGTGGGTTAAGCGTCCGACTTCAGCCAGGTCACGATCTTGCGGTCCGTGAGTTCGAGCCCCGCGTCAGGCTCTGGGCTGATGGCTCGGAGCCTGGAGCCTGTTTCCGATTCTGTGTCTCCCTCTCTCTCTGCCCCTCCCCCGTTCATGCTCTGTCTCTCTCTGTCGCAAAAATAAATAAACGTTGGAAAAAAAAAAAATTAAAAAAAAAAAAAAAAAGATAGCACTGTTCAACGCCAGTCACTCCATTCAGGGGCTCTACCAATTTTACTGCCTTGAGAAATAAGGCAAGCTCTACTGTAAATGTACTAAACCTTGTAGAAAATCAACTCCCTGTAGCATGTTACCTGTTACAAAAATTTGCACTTCGAACTTTATATTATCTTCCTACATCTAATCAGTCACCAGCAAGCCTTCAAGTTTTGTTTACTTTGCCTGTCACATTAGTCTTCTTTTTTATTGCCAGCATCCTTCATCATGACTGTAAAATCATGATTCCTAGATTATTAGAAAGGAATCATAGTCCCCTTGCCACCGTTATCTAATTTCTTTTCTTTTTCTCATTTAGAAAAATGAAGTGAGCAGAGATTGATTTTCAGGTGTCTGTTAGCTCTAATATTCCATGATTTACCCCCTACTGTTCTTATTGATTTTGACTCTTCTTTGCCCAAAATACCTTATCCTAGATTTCACATTAGAGTCTTTCCACAGAAAGTAAATATGAAAAGGAAGTATAGCCTGGAGATCAGTAACTAAGATTTGAAGGGTAGAGCTAGGCTCAATATGCTGACAATCCAGAATCTGTAACCTAGGCAAGCTTGCATGGATGGTTTTGGTTGTTTTATTTGGTACTATACCCCTCAAGGTAATTAATATTTCTGTAACCTTAGGAAAGCAACCCCTAAGAGGAATGAGGAATGATAATAAGAATAGTATAGAAATAATGAAAAGCATAAATTTAAATTCAGAGTATTAATACTTTTCTAACTACTTGAAGTATAAAAGTAGTAAGAAGTTTTGTAATCAATATAATTTGTATTTAGTTTGATAAATGTGTATGTAATATTTAAGAAAATCTGATGTATTAGACTTGTGATTTTTAATTATGACATTTCTATTATATGTTTCAGTGTTTCATTAAGTAAATAATCAATGTTTAATTTAATTTGCTTTGTTTTAGTATCTCATGACCCAGGTTTTACAAAGTTGGTTTTACTAAAGAATCCCTTCCTTTTGATAATCTTGTGATAATCAAACACAATTGATTTTTCTTTAGGGACCTAAGATCGTAAGATAGTAAATATATTCATTACAATTCTAACAGATAATGAAATAGACTAGTAGACTAGAAATTCAAGCTTTTCTTTTTATTTTTGTTTTTGAGATTTGCACTATTGTAAAATTTATGGATAGCTGATTTATTTAATTTCTCATTTAAAAATTTCAGATAAATATATGAATTGTGTTTCCTACCTTAAGGTACTCTAAGAGATTCCAGGAAATGGGTCTTTTAATTTATGTTTCTTATTTTCATAGCATGGAAACATATTTGTTCTATCTGGTATGGGGGAGAGTTGGTAAAAGACCTTGAGTGTTCATGGGAAAGTGCTTGGATGTATGCTATTGATAACTAATAGAGAGTCAAGGGTTTGATAAGGAGAATGGCATAATTAGGGCTATTTTGTTTCCCCAACTTTTAAATTATAAAAGTAAACCATGTTCACAATTTTAAAAATCAAGCAATATAGAAGTGCTGTCTAGAGATATCTGCTGTATGTTAACATAACGACTTTTAATTTCATATTGGTGTTCCCAAGAGCAGTGATTTAATGCATATACATTCCTTGGTCAGTCACATTAATGCGAAAAGAAAAGAAAACAAATGAACAATATTTTAATTAGGAAAATAAACCAAGGTAATTTTAAAATATTGATAAACATCTCAACTTGTTATTATACTCTACATACCAGCTCCATTTAATTTTCAAAAAGAGAAGCAGGCAAAATGTTAATGAAAAATTAAAGCAAATTATGCTTAATGAAGGAGAAAATAGCCTAATATTTTAATAGCCTCTGTAAAATAAATTCAACTGTGTGTGAAAGAGAAGGTAAAAATAATGAGAGATAAAGCATTGGGCTTTTTTATCACATCTGTGACAATATCAAGCATCACAACTTTCATGTTAGTGTACATTAGGGAAACATTTTTCTACTTTATACACATTACCATGAAATTACCTATCTACCATGGATGGTTAGGATGTCGTATGGCCTTGTGAACTCCAGTTGTATGAAGAGGAAAGTAGTGGGCTGGAATGGGGATTGTTGAGATAGACCTCAGTGAACTCTGAGCTCTACGAGGGCAAAGACTGCATCAGCTTGTTCATAGTTTTATCCCCAGGGTCCAGCACAGTGCCTGGTGTATAATAAGTACTCATAAATATTTGTCAGATAAATAATAATAGTAATAGCTAGCATTTAGTGAATGCTTTCAATGCACTGTTCTCCACACTAATACTATTTTATGCAATCCTCACAAATGCTCGCAAATGACATCTATTAAGTGCAGGAATTGACAACTTATGGGACATGAGCTCAAAGGCACTAGAATCTAAGAGAAGTTTCTAGTTCACTCACTATACGGCAAAGGTTAAGAACTTTAGGAATCATACAATTCCCTGAATTTTAAGTTTCCTCTGATTTACCTTTGTTGTCCAAAATAGAGAATTTCTTTGCCTGTCTGTGCTCTCTGGTCCTTAGCATCTCACACAGTTTACTTGGTCTCATATGCTTGCTGCAATTTCAGTAGCCTAGTCATCACAGATTTAAAACTTATCTTTGGTTTTCAGCAATTTGACTATGATATGTAAGACTTATTTTGTATTTATCCTAAGTTGGGTTTGCGGATCTTCTGGAAGTAGAAACTTTTCTTGTGGCAAAAGCTATCCATGTCTTTTGACAAATTTGACAAATTTGGGGCCATTGTTTCTTAACAATGGGATTCCAATTACATGTGATATTTTCCCACAGGTTCTTGAAGCTCTCATTTTTTTTTTTTAAGCCAAACTTTTTCTCTCTTGGTGTTACTATTGCATAATTTCTATTAATCTATTTTCAAGTTAATGGACTCTTTCCTCTATCACCTATGTTCTACTGTTAAGTCCATCCAGTTAATTTTGGATTTTAACTATTGTATTTCCCATTCTGGAAAAATTTTGAAAACAGATTCCATTTTGTTCTTTTTAAAAGTATGTTTATCGAGGTATTGTATGCAGTAAAATTCATGAGTTTTGACAAAGGTATACATTTGTGTAGCTATTACCACACTCAAGACGTGAATACTTTACCATCCCCAAAAGGTTTTTTGTGGCTCTGTAGTAAACCTGTCTCCTTACCCTCAGCCTAATCTGTTTTTGGCCTTATCTTTTTCAGAATCCATACAAATGGAATCATAACAACATTTAGCTTTTTGTTTCTGGTTTATTTCACTTAACGTAATTCTTCTAGGAATCATCCTTTTGGTTGCATGGAAATTGCTGAGTACATCCCAAACGTGGGATGTGATGTATCGCTCTCTGTTGATGCATTCACTAATGATATACGTTTGAGTTTTTCCACTTTTTAGCAATTGTGAATAAAATTTCCTCAAGCATTCTTATATATGGGAATGGGATTGCTGAATCTTAAGCAATTGTGTGTTTAATTGCAAGAAACACCCACACTAGCAATGTATGAGAGGTCCTATTTTCTACATCCTCACCAGACTTGATACTATCTCTGTTTAAACACTTTTTAAAAATTTTGTTTATTTTATTTTTATTTTTTGAGAGGGAAAGAGAGAGAGAGAGAGAGAGTGTGCACACACACAAGTGAGAGAAGGGTAGAGGGGCGGGCAGCGGTGGGGGAGAGAATCTCAAGCAGGCTCCACACTTAGCACAGAGACCTATGTGGGGCTCAATCTCACCACCATGAGATCTTGACCTGAGCCAAAATCAAGAGGCAGATGCTTAACTGACTGAGCCACCCAGGCGCCCCAAGAGTTTTCATATTCTAATAGCCATAAAATTGTGAAACTTATCCCATGTCAGCCCAAGCTTTTACTCCTCTGCAGAATCTTTTGATCATGCTTTTTTCCACTGTTCAGAACATTTTTTTGCACTTTCCTCAATATGTATAGTTGTTATTTGCAAAAGAATTGGTTATTTAACAGTTTATTCAGATATAGGAGAAGCAGAAATACTATTCTCATGTTTTTTTTAAAGTTGGAATCATGATCCAAATTAAATCCGTATATTGTGCTTGGTTATATGTCTCTTAAGTCAGATCTATTGATTACCCCTTTGTTGCTCATTTTCTTCTTGCTGTTTATTTGTTGGAGAAACCAGATTTTGTTGCAGAGTGTCTGCAAGTCTAGATCTTGCTGATTGTATCCTTATGGTGTAATTGATCATTTCTCTGGTTCCTGTATTTACTTAAAAAATCAGATTTGGAGATTACTTAGATTCAAATTCAAAAACAATTACCTTTTTTACAAGATAACTTCAAAAATGGGTGTGAATTTCTATTAGGAGTAAATCTCAACTTCTTGTTCTATAAATTAAGGGTCTGATCCTTCAAATTCAGTGGTCAGTGGTTTTCAGATTTTGTGTTTTAGAAAAAACTTAAATTTCTGCAGAATCTTCATGAAGTCAAGTCAGGATCTCTCTTCCCCTTTTCAATTCAGCTTGGCTCTTATCTGTTTTATATATGGGAGTTCATTGTGATGTTTCATTTGAAGAAATATTCAAAAAGTTTGAAAACCTGGGGGGCTCAATTGGTTAAGCTTTCTGATTCTTGCTTTTGGCTCAGGTCATAATCTCATGGTCGTGGGATTAAGCCCTGCATTGGGCTCCGCACTGATCATGGAGCTTGTTTGGGATTCTCTTTCTGCCTCTCTCTCTCTCTCTCTCTCTCTCTCTCTCTCTCTCTCTCTGCTCCTCCCCCACTCACATTCATTCTCAAATAAATAAATTAAGATTTTTTTAAAAACTTGAAAACTTAACTATAGAGAACAAACTGATGATTACCAGAGAGGAGGTGGGGGGGGGGGAGGGTGGGAAAATGGGTGATGGGGATTAAGGAGGGAACTTGTTTTGATGAGCACTGGGGGTTATATGGAAGTGTTGAACCACTCATTGTACAACTGAAACTAATATTACACTGTATGTTAAGTAACTGGAATTTAAATAAAAACTTTTTTAAAAGAAACTTTAAAACAATTGATAAATGACTAAATTTTCATTATAACATGTAGTATTTAAAATTTCTTAGATCTTTCCCTTCTTCCTCCTTTTCATTTTTCATTCCCCATTTCTTCTTTTGCTTATTCTTTCTTTGAAAAAAATGTGAGTACCTATAATGTGGCAGGTAGTGACCTGGTCACTGGAAATATGTCAGGGAACAAAACAGACAAAATGCTCTGCCTTCATGGAACTCACATTCTAGTATGGAGAGACAGAGGATAAACAATGACTGAACTGCAGGTAATAATGGCACTGATGTGGAAATGTTTGGGTTTAGAGCCAACAGCCAAGAAAGAATTCTTGAGATGACTTCAGTGCAAAAAGGTGGTTCTATTAAAGCACAGGGATGGGACCCCTAGGCAGAAAGAGCTACACTGGGGTTCTGACAGGTGACTGATTATATACTTTTTTTTTTTTTTAATTTTTTTTCAACGTTTATTTATTTTTTTGCGACAGAGAGAGACAGAGCATGAACGGGGGAGGGGCAGAGAGAGAGGGAGACACACAGAATCGGAAACAGGCTCCAGGCTCTGAGCCATCAGCCCAGAGCCTGACGCGGGGCTCGAACTCACGGACCGCGAGAACGTGACCTGGCTGAAGTCGGACGCTTAACCGACTGCGCCACCCAGGCGCCCCTGATTATATACTTTCAAGTTAGGAGGAGGTTAGGGACAGAGCAAGTCTCCAAAAAATTTTGGAGGCAAGGTTCCCAGGATCCGAGGGGGCTAGCTATGATTAGGAAAAGTTATTTATTACTGTTTAGTAAAAAACTCAGTCATGAGATCTTTCAGATGTATATCAGTGGGCCAAATGCTTGGAGGATGATTGCTAATGTATATCTTGAGGGGTAGAGATAAAGGAAGTTTCCAAAGGAATTCTTATGTGTTAAGGTAGACTTACAGGATCCCGGAGGTCAGGATAATGTTAAGCTAAGATTGCTTTTTGCCCTTAGCAAAGTGTCATCGTTGAGGCAGTTGAGTTCCTAGAGGAGTGTCATTCTGCCTGTCTCAAGGACTTGCCAGTTGTAAGGAAATTCAATTTTTTCTTTTGCCTTTGTTTCCCAGATCAGGTATGAAATGAAAAAAACAAAAAAAAAAAGTGAGGCAAAGGGGGACCTGGGGTGGCTGTGAAGGGGAGAGGAGTAGGTGACGAATGGGAAGCTATTAAAGTTTTTTGAGCACAGTGACAAGAGCTGACTTCTGTTTTCACAGGAATGCTCTAGTTGCTTTACTGAGAATAGACAGCCAATGTTTAAGGGTGAAAATGGGGAGATGAGTTGGGGGGGCTACTGCAATAGTTCAGGTAAGGGAAGATGTTAGCCTAGAAAAGGGTAATGGGGGAGGGGAGAACAGGTCTGTTCTCGATATATTTTGAAGGTAGAGCTGACAAGATTTGGATTTGTAAAAGTAACACATCTTGTCATTCTTGGTCACAAGCAATAGAAACTAACTATCTTAAAGGATAAAAAGATTTATTTTTTTGCACAATTAATGTGAGGATCAACCTTGGGAAATGGGCAGGAGCTAGTGAGGAGTAGTAGGTGGTAGAAATACTAGCAAAGATTATTGCATCCACAGACTCTGGTTTGCACATTGATGTTGGCTACTGGAATGCGTATGATCTTCACTTCTTTCCATATCTTTAGCACATGCTAAAAAACAAAGTCCTATAAAGATAGCATCTGATTGGCAGAGCTTTACTCAAGGGAAGACTGCAACCCCATTCTTATCTATGGTAACAGAGAAGCATTACCTCTCATTAAACCATATTCCATGAGGGATTCCTCAAAAGGGATGTTGGAGTATTAGGAATGAAGGGTTAAATGCTCAACAGCCAGGAAAACAACAATTGTCCACTAAAACACACTCAAGATAAAATATTTGAGAAGTACCAAAAAAAAAAAAAAAATGGAGGGGTGCTTGGGTGGCTCAGTAAGTTAAGCGTCCGACTTCGACTCAGATCATGATCTCGTGGTTTATGATTTTGAGCCCCACGTCGGGCTCTGTGCTGACAGCTCAGAGCCTGGAGCCTGCTTCAGATTCTGTGTTTCCCTTTCTCTCTGCACCTCCACCATTTGCACTGTCTCTCTCTCAAAAAGTAAATAAAACATAAAAAAAAAAAAAATGGAAAGGAGAGGGAGAAATAATCTCAAATGCTACTGGCCAGATACAGACACTAAAAACATTTATTGCATTTCTTCATAATTAATTCTTTTCTACATATAGGATTTATATATAGTTGCATTATGCACTTAAATATCACTTGCAACCCTATTTCAGGTTTTAAAAAATGTTCCCAATGTACTATTATTATTTCTTACATGTAATTTTTCTCTCATTATTAAACCCACAGTTAATCTGCTTATTGCAAATGGGCATATAATTGAGGTCAAGTCTTCACTATTTTTTTGATGACCTGTGTTCTATTTTCATTTCACCTTAACAATCCCATTTTTTTCCATTCATTTGAACAGCAGCAACAAAAATATTGCTAAGTACGATCAAGGTATTCATATTGTTGTCATAGGAAATACTAGTCTACAAGATAAAGCTGCTGTCAAAACTTAACTGGCAGACAGTATTACTTTAGGATACCTCAGATATTTACAAGTTAGTTGATAGTGTGGAAGAGGTAATTTATGAGTGTCAGTGCATAATAAATGAAAGTGCAGGTTGTAGGAAAACTGAATTTTTGATATGGATAATTGCCTATGTTCATAAACTGTCAAATCTTAACTAAATCAATTCAGTACCATTAACTCTCTCCCACTCATAGCTGGGACCAGCTGTGATGCAAAAATCATTCAATTCTTGGGTAATTTACTCGAATGTCAAAGATGTAAATTATTTTATCCTTGATGTAAATGTATTAATTTTGGAAACATGCCACTTAGTTTTTCCTGAAAAACTGCCATTAAAAATAGGTTAGATGAAAGTAAAAGTAATACAAACTTTCTTTAGTGTCTTTGGAAAAAACATAACTGATATTATAATACAAATGAGCTCATCCATTAATTCATTTACTTGTTATTTCAATAAATATTTAATCGAATGCCTTCTAGGTGTTAGGCACTGTGGTTAATATGGTTCTGATAGTGTGGCTAGTTAGGAGAGACCTTCCAAGGAGTGGTAAAGTGAGCAAATGCTAAAGGATCAGTCAAAGTTGCCTTCTCTAGGTGAAAGGAATACAGATCAGAGGGACTGGTAGAGAGAAGAGCAGGTGCAAAAACTCTTGAGAAGGAAGGCAGGTATAGAACTCAAAGAAAGTGCACATGGTGTAAGATGAAGCTGGAAATGTAAGTAGAGGTCAGTGCTTGCAGGCCCAGTAGGATGGAAGTGTTTTAAGGAGGTGCTCTGATGAGTCTGGATTCAGATAATGTCACCCTGAATGCAGGCAGGAGAATGGATTAAAAGAAGGCAATATGTATTCTTAGAGATCAATTACACCTTTTTCCTGCAACAACTTTAGAGAAGGTACTATATGCCAGGAACTGTTGCTAGGTGCTGAAGATACATAGGTGAAGAAGACCAACAAGGCTCTTATGGAACTGGAAGTATCTTAGGGATAGTGGTACTTTTATAAGTATGATATAAAATATAGATATTAATATTTTAATAAAAAGACAGAGTAGATTAATGAAAATAAAACTTTCGATCTTGATTTTGCCACTAACTAGTTATCTGACCTTGGTAAAGGAATAAAACCTCCAAGATGCTGGCATTGGTAAAAGTCATCTGTAAAATGAAGAATGAGACTAACAAGCTGAAATTTTTTTCCACATCTAGAATTTCACTAATCAAATTACATAATTTGAAATAATGGCCTCATCATATTTGGAAACCTCTTGCTCCATCAAGCAAAGCTAAGTCTCTTTGTCCAAGTGAAACTTTATGTGCTAAATTTGTATAGTCTTGCAAATCTATGTTAAGTGATTTATAACCTAATGATTCATATGAATAAAGCTACAATTCAAATCCTAATTGCTGGCTATTGAGGTATGTAAAATAGCTTCTTCTGGCTCCCAGTGATTATAATTTCTAAAGCTTCTTTTATTGGCAGAGATGATGGGTTAAGAGATGCTGCATTATAACAAACTTGGAAATATGACATTTCCATTGGAAAATGTTATTAGTTCCAAGGAAGGACAGAATTCCAAGGCTATTCATTAAAATTTTTGAAATCAAATCTTAAGAGATAAGTACTTAGAGAGACTGAATCTTTGTATCTCCTGTGCCATTAAATATACCTATGTACTTCAAAAACGCTTTGAGGAAGGGCACCTGGGTGGGTCAGTTGGTTAAGTGTCCAACTCTTGATTTTGGCCCAGGTCATGATCTCATGATTTGTGAAATGGAGTCCTGTGTAGGGCTTTGTATGACAGCACAGAGCCTGCTTGGGATTCTCTCTCTCTCTCTCTCTCTCTCTCTCTCTCCCTCTGCCTCTCTCCTGCTTGTGTGTACACACTTGCACTTGTGTTCTCTCTCTTAAAAATGCTTTGGGGAAGTAAGGATGGTGATAGAAGGAGAAAAACAATTTCATGAAATCTATGTGACATCCTAATGTTAATATTTAGTTACAGTAAAATATTTAATCCTATGATGAAATGTTTAAATTTACTATAAAATAGTATTACTGATTGATGATGTAACATCTCACATTTTATTTATTTTTTATTTGAGAGAGAGAGAGCAGGGGAGAGGGGCAGTGGGAGAGAAACTTAAGCAGGCTCTATGCTCAGCACAGAGCCCAATGCAGGGCTCAATCCCATGACCTTGGGTTTATGACCTGAGCTGAAATCAAGAGTTGGAGCTCAACTAACTGAGCCACCCAGGCGGCCCAACATTTCACACTTTAAAATAAAATCTAGAAGTTGTAATATATTTCATTACAACTTTAGGTAATAAAATCAAAGTCCAGTACAACAAACATTGCCCATTTGTTGCAACAGATTTAATAATTTTCCAGATATACTAGCTCTTATTAGGGAGGGTATGGGGTGGAGAAAGATATCCCATAGCTCAAAAGTAACTTTCCTAACTCTCCATTCTCTGCTGCTCTGAAGAAGCTGAAAGATGGAGGCGGAGGGGAAGGGGATGGAGGAAAGAGGAAATATGAAGAAGAGGGAATTAACTAGAAGGAGGAACAAGTGTGAGATGGGAGTCAAGAGAGTCCAGAGTGTCACCCAGCTTGGAGATGGAGGTGGGAAAGCTGATCCTCCAAAGGAGGAATCTCAGTAGTTCTATCTTTCACATTTCATTTTCTCCATCTCCATAATTTTTACCCCCCCCCCCCACTCTAGAAACTATTTTATTGCTTGAGGGAAAATGTCAACACACTTCAATATATTAAGTACTTAAATTCAGTTAAATTCCTTCAGTATTTTGTATCTTAAAACCTGTTCATTCAGTATCTTGGGAGTTGTGGATGACACATAAGAATTAAAGGTTTATTCTTTCAAGCTACTCCTCATTTTCATTTATCTTTCTACCCCATACAAACAGAGGTTGATATATAATTATTATAACTGTATTTCCAGTGAAGGGGCCTAGAGAGAGAGGCTAACATTTAACACAAAGAATCTTACCTAGGACCTGTCTTGGAAGGGGACAAAGGCCTGGCCAAGGGTAATAGCAAGAGAGCCATGTCTTCCAGACAAGAGGAGACAGCTCGAGCACAGCAGGACAGCAGGGTTTCTTTAAAGGAGAAAAGGAAGACTAGATTTGGTGTAGAAGAAAGATTGTCCTCCTTCTGCTAGAAAAGAAAGCACTGGAGGTCTTGGCTGCTTCAAGCTTGGAGCTTCGTTGGGGAGGGGTTAGTTTGTGGCTAGGGTAGCGTGGGGCAAAGGGAAGCATAGGTGCCATTGCTGCGGTGGTCAGGGGTGAGAAGGCAGTGTAATGAACATCAGTCCCATCAGGCAATTACAGGGCTTAGCTGACACAAGAGCAGTAGTAAAAGTCATAGTAATATTAACAGCTAACATGTATTAGATGTTTACCATATACCAGCATTTTTTAAAAAAAAATTTTATTAATTTAATTTTTTTTTTTTTACTGTTTATTTATTTTTGAGAGACAGAGACAGCATGAGCAGGAGAGGGGCAGAGAAAGGGAGACATAGAATCTGAAGCAGGCTCCAGGCTCTGAGCTGTCAGCACAGAACCTGACGAGGGGCTCCAACTCACGAACTGCGAGATCATGACCTGAGCCGAAGTTGGACGCCCAACCGACTAAGCCACCCAGGCACCCCCAGAATATGTTTTAATTACCTATATTAATATATATTAAACATACAGAATATGTTTCAATATATGTTAACTCTTTCACAACAGTACTATGAAGTACTATTAAACCCTTTTATAGAAGGTAAAACTGAGGCACAGAGAAGTTAAATAACTTGCTTGAGGCTATACGGATAGGAAATGTAAAAGGAGGTCACATGGTTATGAAATGGAAGAAGACTATTGCCTGTTCGTTAGTCAAACTGCCATATATCCTAAAAGCAATCAAGCATAGCTTTTGCTAGGCTAGCATACATTTCGTGTGCTGATACCACATAGTTAGTCATTAGATTTGGGTGCAAAACTAGTTTAACATAGACCAGTGCACAGAGGAAATAGGCTGCTTCCTTCGCTGGCTTAATATATTTCAGTGATGAGAATTTTTGGAATGCTGGGCACACCCCGGTTTCAGTATGCAAAAGCACATTCCAAAGTGAAATTTCAATTACTATTTTTTTTTTTCCGTTTGCCTTGACAGTTATCACAGCATTGTAATGAAGGGCAGACTGCAAATATTCTTCATTTATAAAGAAGGAAATCAATGATTACCAGATTGTGTCACTTTTTAGATTACATTATGAAATTTTCAGGTGTTCTAAGTTGGCCTGACAAAATCAGGAAAACTTGTAAATTCTCACCTGTGTGTGAGGTTCGGAAGTATTCCATTCCAAAATACAAGTTTTCCTTCTCTTACTGGAATTTAAGATTTGGGCAAAGGATTCCCCTCCTTTCCTTAAATCAGAGATTAGGTGGGAACCCTGGGTGGGGGATAATTTTTTTAAAGAGATAATATTATAGGGTATTATATTTAGAAGTTGAAGAAAATAAAAGATTGTTTTTACAATAGCAGGACAAATGATAAAATCTTGGCTAGACTTCAGAGGAAAGAAAAGATCTCACGGTGACGGGAGGAGGCAGCAGGAAGCTGCTCACGCTGGCTCCAGGAGATTCTAGAATCTCCCTAAGTATTTTTACATTTGTTCAAATACAAGCTTATGTTTAAAAAAAAAAAAAAAAAGTCCGAGAAACACTAAGAATTTATTCCAGTCACCCGTTAAATTTGCCAGACCAGAGAAGTGCCTACATACATCAGAATTTATTTATTTATTTATGCTTAAAAAAAACCTTTAATGTTTATTTATTATTTTGAGAGACACAGACTGTGAGCAGGGTAGGGGCAGAGAGAGGGAGGGAGACACGAAATCCAAAACGGGCTCAAGCCAGTTGTGGGGCTTGAACTCACGGAGCACCAGACCATGACCAGAGCCAAACTCTGATGCTTAACTGACTGAGCCACCCAGGCGCCCATACATCAGAATTTAAATAACTGGCTGCTGATTTGAAGTCTACCTGGAGAGTCCCCGAATTCCTAAGTCCTGGCTCTGTCACTCCAACAGAACTACCAAAGTGAAAACACTTTTAGCCAACTTTAAATAACATTCCTAAAGCAGAAAGCATACAGGCAGGAAAATCAGCTCCAGGGGCTGTGCCCGTAGGGGCACAGATTTAAAGGATTTAGTGACAGTTAGTAATAAAGTTGGCAGGGGAGAAAAATCCACTCAAACTTGACTCAGGAAATGGGATGATTACTGAGTAAACAAGCGGTAGCCACAGACACACCTGCCACTCCCAGAGAAGCCCAAGAGCTACCACTTCCACCTTCCGGCCACATCCGGGCACTTCTCCTACAACCCGTCCTCCCCCGCCCCCCCCGACGTTCGGACGTCTGAGCCGTTGGGTTTATTTGAAACACACGCAGAACCAATCAATCGGCGTCTGAGGCGAGGTGGGCGGGGAGCAGCGGCCAATCACCGCCCCTCTGGAGACCCCAGCCTATGGGATGGAGGTTGACATCACGCGCCAATCGGCATGGCTTTTAGAGAAAGCGGCTCACTTTTTGAATTGTTTGTTGCTGACACCGGCGAGGAATGGCGGTAACAGTGAGGGGAATCGGTGCTTGAAAAGGTGGACTTTCAAGGCGATTTTTGAGAGTGGTGAGGACTTTGTGGGTGTGGGTAGGGGAAGTGGGAGTGGGCCAACCTTCCCGGAGCAGTGGACCCCTTCTCTAGTCCGACTGCCCCGCCCCGATGACCGCGAATTCCGGAGCATCCCTGCCCAGGCTTCCTGGCTCTGGAAACCCCCCCACCGCACTCCCGACAGCTGGGCCGTGACGCGCAGTGGGATCCCGAAGTCCCCCAGGTTGCTGGGCATCTTCACCCGCTCACCTGGTTAGATATTTCTTCCGGAAGAATGTCTGGGTGAAGGGAGGGAGTTGGGAAGAGTGCTCTCGACTAGCCGCATTGTCCTCTGCGGCTCTGGCGGCCGGCAGCTGCAGTCTTTGTGGGCTTATCTCAGAGTGTTTAGTGGTTTCACTCTTAAGATTCTTCTTGGTGTCTTCTCTGTAGGAAGCTTAGTTTTTAGTTTTTAAAACGCCAGCTTATTCCGGCCTCTCCCCAACCCCTCCGCGTGCGCCTTCCTCCCCGGTACAGATTTGTTTGGCTTGGTGGTTAAAAGTGCAGCCTCTGGAATCAGCCGGGGTTTGAATCCCTGTTTTAATGACTTGGGTGGTTACTTAACCTCTCTTTTCTAGGCTTCTTTATGAGATGGAGACAATAATAGTACCTGCCTCTTAGGATTGTTTCAAAGATTAGATAAATACAAGTAAAAGACTTAGAACAATATCTGCCACATATTAAACATTAAATCGATATTAACCAAAATTTTTATGTTAACACTAATGTTATTATTGTCAGTAATAACAACCATCATACCCACTATTGTATTTAGCTCCTCTGAAAGATGATTGCTTTAAAAAAAAAAAAGTAAAAGGAAACCTAAAGTGAGTATTTAAGTGACAGGTTTTCTGTTTGGGATGAAAAGAGGCATGTTTTGCTGTTATTTAGTCAAAAACTGCTTGAGTATGTTCTTGGAATGAGAAATAAGCTTAGTATAGTTTATGAACACTGATCCTCTTGTCTTTATTTAAAAAGTTTACAGGGTGCCCTTGGTGGCTCAATCCATTGTCTGACCTCAGTTCAGATTATGATCTTGTAGTTTGTGAGTTTGAGTCCCCAGCCCTGTGTTGGGCTCTGTGCTGACAGTTAAGAGCCTGGAGCCTGCTTAGGATTCCGTGTCTCCCTCTTCTCTCCCTCTCCCATTCGTACTCTAATCTCTCTCTCTCAAAAATAAATAAACATTAAAAAAAATTTTTTTCTAAAAGCTTGCAGAATACGTGAATATGAAAATGTAATTAGTGCATTTCCATTTGTAATCAGAGTGTTGGATATTGTCATCAACTTTCCATGCGGCTCTTTTTTTCCCTAAAATTTGAAGCTATTTCAGCAATAAATTGATCACATATAGTATTATCAGAGACAATTTTAATTTTTAATTACCTATTTTGATGATATTTAAACAGGCAAAGGAGAGGAGTGCCTGGGTGGCTTAGTTGGTTGAGCCTCCCACTCTTTTTTTTTAAGTTTATTTACTTATGGGTAAGAGAGAGGGAGAGAGAGCACAAGCTGGGGAGGGGCAGAGATTGAGAGGGAGACACAGAATCTAAAGCAGGCTCCGAGTTGTCAGCACAGAGCCTCACCGAGGGGCTTGAGCTCACCAACCCTGAGATCATGACCTGAACCAAAGTCAGACACTTAGGTGTCCCAAGCCTCCCATTCTTGATGTTGGCTCAGATCATGATCCCAGGGTCATGGGATCGAGCCCTGTGTCCAGCTCCATGGTGAGTGTGGAGCCTGCTTGACTATTAAGAATCTCCCTCCTCCATTCGTTAAAGTATGTTAGTTCATCTCTCGACTTTTAAGTTTCTTTTAAGAGAACTTTGAATGAAAGCCTTTTCTTTTTCACTGGTAACAATTACATGTAAGAGACTTAACCAACAAAAAAAATAAGGGCTGGATAGAATATGTTGTTGATTCTAAATACTCTTATTAGCAACTATTGGAACATTCCTTTGGAGATCCTTAGAATAATGATTGATATAGATGTATGGGAAGACAATAAAAAATGTCTACATTGTGAATATTAGGAAGGTTAGCAATTGTTGCTCATTTTAAGATGTCATCTATTAAGTTTTCATGACAACTAAATTTGATTTTCTTTCACCGATTTGAAAACTGAGTGCAGAGTTAGATGGGAACCTGAGTCGCCTGGCTTTGAAGTGCTCACCTAACAATGATGCTGAGGTCTGTGGTTATCGTTAGTGTGCATATCTTCACTTCCGGATGTATCACCATCCAGAAATGATGCTAATGATACCGTACTGTTTCTCCACAGCATATAGTTTACTTAAACTATTACTTTGATAAAAACCAGGTGGATGATATTTGTATATTTTATTAATCTAAAAAAAGTAGGGAAGTATAAAATAGATCAGACATGTACCTCCAGATAAAGATAGGACCTTCTCTTTATATTTGTCCAATATTCTGGAAATTAACTTAAAGATAATAATAAACTTACATAACAACCTTTGATTTGAATTGATGAAAATTCACTTAACTTTTCTTTATTCCCTGCTTGCCTAACTTTTCAACTCTTAAGTCCTGGAAGTCTAAAAAAAAAAAGATTTTCTTTTTTTTTTTTTTTTTTTTTTTTTTTTTAATTTTTTTTCAACGTTTTTATTTATTTTTGGGACAGAGACAGACAGAGCATGAACGGGGGAGGGGCAGAGAGAGAGGGAGACACAGAATCGGAAACAGGCTCCAGGCTCCAAGCCATCAGCCCAGAGCCTGACTCGGGGCTCGAACTCAGGGACCGCGAGATCGTGACCTGGCTGAAGTCGGACGCTTAGCCGACTGCGCCACCCAGGCGCCCCAAAAAGATTTTCTTTCATTGTCCACAGTCCTAGTGACACTAATCCCTGCATAATTATCTTGTTAAATCTTTTAAAGGAGAGATAACTGTAAAGTAATAAGAAAATACAGATAAGCGGGCAATCCACTTATACATGAGATATACAGAGAATGAGTCAAGAGCAGTGGGTTGGGGGTTGAAAGATGTGCTAGGTAGAGAATTGAGCACTATTAAATGTAAGTGGGTATGGAGTAAATTGTGACCTGTGTTTAAAAAGTGTTGAGAAATACACTGTGGCTGGAGCATACAGTATATGTGGAATGTGGGAATTGAACAGGAGATGAGGTTGAATAGGTAGGCTAGGACCAATTTTAAACCTGATGGTGAATTTGGACTTGGCCTTATCAGGAGGAGTGCCCATGGAAGTTCTTAAGCAGGGAGGTGATATGGTCACTTTTGTTTTTAGGACTGTACCCCAGGAAACCATGTGGAGAGTGACCTGAAGAAACCGATGATAAAGTTGTTTGGGGCTGTTGTATTTGACCATTGTGGCATTGAGCACAGAGAAGACGGACTGGGTCTCAGCTCTTTTTTTCCTACAATTTGATGCTGCTCTGGCAATAAAATGATAATCAGAGATACTTCCTATGAGGTTCCAGAGTACTTGAGTTGGGATTGATAGGGATTTGGGGGAGGACAAAGAACGTAGAGGAAAGAGTAAGGATAGATCTAGTTTTTGACCGGGATTATTTGAGAGATGGTAATAATATAATGAACATAGGAAGAGGAATAGGTTGGTTGAGGGCAAAGGTGTGGGGGAGGGAGACAGAATATTTATGACTACCTTCTGAATTTTCATTATATGTCAGATAATGTTTTGAGTACTTTTCATACATTGTTATTTTTACTATATTCCTATGAGTCATGCATTAGTATCTTTATTTTACAGAAGAAGAAACTGAGGCTCAGAGAACTTGAATGACTTTTCTTTGGTTCAGTATTAAGAAAAATGAGTAATGCTACTTTTTATAGATTCTAGATATAAAAGTAGAGCCTCTAATGCTTGTTTTTGCCCAATGATCATGTATTTTTATTCAAACTCTATTTTTTCAGTCATCGTAGAAGAGTACAAACAATGGCTGACAGTAGTGTATTAACATCCACTATTGAAAGGACAAGCTTGGCAGACTCCTCTATTTTTGATTCTAAAGTTACTGAAATTTCCAAGGAAAATGTACTTATTGGATCTGCTTCATATGTTGAAGGTAAACCTGTTAATCAGCTTTAAAACACCAAATCACTATTTTAATCCTAAGCTTACTAACTAGGGACTTAGGATTTAAGTGTAATACTAACTGTTAAGGTAAAGTACAGGTATTCAGTAAATATTTGTTGACAGAATCTCTTTATACTGTGTAGATTTTTTTGTTTTTATTTTAATTCCATGTTAGTTAACATACAGTGTTAATATTATTTTAAGGTATACAATATAGTAATTCAGCACTTCCATACATTACCCTCTGCTCATAACCTATTTAACCCATCCCTCCCACCCCCTCCCCTTGGGTAACCATCAGTTTATTCTCTATAATTAAGAGTGTCTTGCTTTGTCTATTGTCTCTTATTTTTTCCCTCTGCTTGTTTGTTTTGTTTCTTAAATTCCACATGTGAGTGAAATCATATGGTATTTGTCTTTCTCTGACTTATTTCTCTAAGCATAATACTCTAGCTCCATCCATATTATTGCAAATGGGAAGATTTCATTCTTTTTTTTATGGCTGAATAATATTCTATTGTATTTATATATACCATATCTTTATTCATTCATCAATTGGTGGATACTTGGCTTCCATAATTTGGCTATTGTAGATAATCCTGCTATACATATAGGGGTGCATGTATCACTTTGAATTAGTGTTCCTGTATTCTTTGGGTAAATACCTAGTAGTGTGATTGCTGTATCACGAGGTAGGTCTATTTTTAACTTTTGAGGGACCTGCATACTGTTTTTCAGAGTGGCTGCGCCAGTTTGCATTCCCACCAGCAGTGCACAGGGTTTCTTTTTCTCCACATCCTCACCAACACTGTTGTTTCTTGTTTTGTCGACTTTAGCCATTTATATATGCTGTGTAGATTTTTGGTTATTGTTTGGATTAATGCTTCCCAACTTTGAAGGAGAAAGCATCTTATTGTTCAATATTGCTTTTTTCTGTATGGGAGGGCAATGTAGCTGCAACACTGTTGGTTAGAATTTATTCAGTTATGACCGGTCAGGCGAAGAGCCACTTCTTCACTTAACCGTTTTATAAATGGGTCTGTCCTGAAGCAGCATCCACTGTTGAAGAGGATGGCTGTGCAAGATAGTGAATGCTTTTTTTTGATTAGGAGGGGTGCTGATGTTTGTATCTACTACAGTGTGTTTTCTCTTTCTCTAAAGTGATAGATGGCCAAATTTGTAAAAATAAACTAGGAGTTAAGTCATTTTGATCTGAGAGAATATTATGATCTCCTCAAAGATGGAAAACATGCCAGATATAGCCAAAAAGAGATTAAGGAACTGCTAATTTTGATGTTGTTACCTGATAAACATATTTAAACATTTTTGATTTTAATAGAAGAAATGCCTCAAATTGAAACGAGAATGATATTGGTTCAAGAAGCTGGAAAACAAGAAGAACTTATACAGGCTTTAAAGGTATGGAGTTTTAGCTTTTTTTAAAAAAAGGTAATTTTTCTTCCATCAGCGTTTAAATAATTTTATAGTTTTCTTAATCTTATACTTAAGTCTCTTTTCCACAGACTATTAAAATAATGGAAGTCCCTGTTATAAAGATAAGAGAAAGTTGTCCTGGAAAATCGGATGAAAAATTAATAAAAAGTGTTGTTAATATGGTAGGTCAAGCATTTCATTGCATGTGGCATGCTGCACTACTCTTGATTGTGTTCTTATATTCCACTTAATGGTGATTGGACCTAAATTAGGCACAAGGTATATTTTGTGCACTTCGAAGCTAGAGGAATAGAAACTTTTATATTTATTTTTAAAATTTGGATATTTCTGAAACCCCAAACTATAGTATGTTTCATAAGTAGCAAAATCCTTACTACTTTGTTCTTGTTAAATTTAAAAGTCACATCATATGTATCTAGAAAGATCTGATGTTTTTCTTTCTTTAAACCCTTTGGCTTCTTTTTTTTTTTTTTTTTCCATTAATTTTATGTTTACTCAAAATTCTTGCTTTATTTCCAAATTATAAATCATAATAAATGACAGTCATCAGGGAATTTGTCCCAGCATATGAAATATATCTAATTCTGTATTAGCAGTTATATTAGTTTGTGAGGGCTGTGGTAACAAAATACTGAGACTGGGTGGTTTAAGCCACAGAAATGAAATGTATTTTCTCAAAGTTCTGGAGGCTAGAAGGCTAAGATCAAGATGTTGGCATCTTGATCTCTCTTGAGATCTCTTTCCTTGGCTTGCAGATGGCTGCTGCTTTTTTACTGTGTCTTTCTTTACATGTCCTTTCTGTGCATGCACATCCCTGATACCTCCTGTATGTCCAAGTTTCCTCTTCTTAAAGTACACCAATTAGACTGGATTAGAGCCCACCTACGTGATCTCATTTAATCTTAACTACCTCTTAAAAGGCCCTATCCAAATATAGTCTCATTTTGAGGTATGGGGTTTAGGGTGTCAGTGGTTTAGGGCATCTTGAGGATACACAATTCAGTTCATCACATCAGCCTAGCAATAAAACCCAAACAATTTACTGACCTTTCAGAATTTTCTTTTAAATGGTTCTGTTCTTTTGGGGCGCCTGGGTGGCTCAGTCAGTTAAGCGTCATGATCTCACAGTTCGTGAGTTCGAGCCCTGTGTCGGGCTCTGTGCTAACAGCTTGGAGCCTGGAGCCTGCTTCGGATTCTGTGTCGCCCTCTGTTTCTGCTCCTCCCCCACTCGTGCTCTGTCTGTCTCTCTCTCTCCTTCAAAAATAAATAAAAACATTGAAAAAGAATTTATAAAAAAATAAATGGTTCTGTTCTTTTTGCACAGGAGCCATGCAGGTACTTAAATACCTTCATTCTTTTTTGTAAATGCACATTATAAAATTTTATGCTAAATGGTAACTTGCCTTTTTATATCCTACATTTGCTGTGTGGCAACTGCCAACATATTTCATATCTTTCTATTTCGCTCATATATACTGAAATGATTAAGTTAATCTGCACCCTTTTTGTAGATTAAAAAAAATTTTTTTTAATGTTTATTTATTTATTTATTTATTTATTTTTTTTTTAAATTTTTTTTTTCAACGTTTATTTATTTTTGGGACAGAGAGAGACAGAGCATGAACGGGGGAAGGGCAGAGAGAGAGGGAGACACAGAATCGGAAACAGGCTCCAGGCTCTGAGCCATCAGCCCAGAGCCCGACGCGGGGCTCGAACTCACGGACCGCGAGATCGTGACCTGGCTGAAGTCGGATGCTTAACCGACTGCGCCACCCAGGCGCCCCTAATGTTTATTTTTGAGAGACAGTGTGAGCAGGGGAGGGGCAGAGAGAGAGAGAGAGAGAAAGACACAGAATCAGAAGAGGCTCCAGGCTCTGAGCTCTCAGCACAGAGCCTGATGTGGGGCTCGAACTCACAAGCCATGAGATCATGACCTGAGCCGAAGTTGGATGCTTAACTGACTGAGCCACCCAGGTGCCCCCCCCTTTTTGTAGATATTAAGTGCCATAGTATCTTATTTTTTGAAGGTAATTTATGTAGGAAGAACTATAAGTGTGGCATCATTTTCTTGGTGAGAATAAAAAGTAATAGTGGATGTATTTCTAATGCATCTTGTGTCAAAATGTATATACTTAAAAATCGTTTTAATTTTATGTGCATTGTAGGTGATTTATAATGACTACTAAGTCACATTAAAAGTTATGCCTTTATGATATTAATATTCAAAATTTAATGTCAATATGGATGGAGATATGTATATGTAAAAATACAAATAAGTAATGAAATAAGGCTGTTTATTATTAAGTATAACGCTCACTGTGTGATTTTACAGTTTACTACAAATATAAAAATAAAAATGTTGAACTGGTTTTTAGATTAGTTATTTGAATTAATTTTATAATCTATAAATAATTTTTTTTTCTAATAACCACCTGGAAAAAAAATCAAGGAAATTAAAGTACCCTTTGTAAAGATGGAATCAGTGGAAGAACTTGAAAGTTTGGATTCTCCAGAATTTGAAAATGTATTCATAGTCATGGATTTCCAGGATTCTGTTTTTAATGAGTTATACAAGACTGATCATAGAATTATTGGGCCACCAGTTATCTTAAACTGTGCCCAAAAAGGAGAGGTAAGAAAATACACATTTATCATGACTTTTCAAGGTTAAATTTTTATTAATGAATTTTCTGAAATTCATAAGCAGAAAAATCCTGTTAATTGTTGGGAGTATGTAATATTTAGAATAGGGATAGTAGTGGCTACTTTATTATAGTCCTTTAAATCTTTCTATTATAACTTGCAGGAGTGAAAATCTAAGACTTTTGAAAGTTAATAATAACAACTAGATATTTGTGTGTATATATACCAGCAATGTTTTGGGAAGAAATAATTTCTTAAACTTGGCTTCCAGAAACGTATACACGTACATAAACTTATTTTCTTTCATAGAACAGATACACATTTCCATTTTTATTAGTTACCCCATGGTTTAAAATTATTTTAGCTTTTTGTTTGTTTGTTTTATATTGGGTTGTAACTTTATTTATTTCAAGTAATCTTTATACCCAGCATGGGGCTTGAACTTCCTGCCCCAAGATCAAGTATCACATGCTCTTCCAACTGAGCCAGTCAGGCACCCAGCTTTTTGTTTTTGTTTTTGTTTTAAAGTTTACTTTTGGTGGGGGAGGGACAGAGAGAGGGAGAGAGAATCCCAAGCAGGGTCTGCGCTGTCAGAGCAGAGCCCTACATGGGGCTCGATTGTGCCACAACCATCAGATCATGACCTGCAAAATCAAGAGTCAGGTGGCTTAGTGGACTGAGCCACGCAGGTGCCCCACCCTCCTCCAGCCTTCACCACCGACTTTTTGTTTATAAATAACATTTCAGGCTAGAGTTGTAATAAAGTTAGTCCCTATTCTAATGGCACCGGGGGGCTCAGTTGGTTACTGACTCTTGATTTAGGCTCAGGTCTTGATCTCATGGTTCGTGAGATTGAGTCCCATGTTGGGCTCTGTGCTGACAGTGGGAAGTACTTGGGATTCTCTCTCTCCCTCTTTCTTTGCCCCTCGCCTGCTCACTCTAGCTCTCTTGTGCACTCTCTGTCTCTCTCTCTTTCAAAATAAATAAGCTTAAAAAAAAAAAGTGGTGCTTTCAAAAATCAAGACCAAAATTATGAAATAATCTTGTATAATGGTGGGAATTATATATTTATACATTTTTTTAAAATAATTTTTTTAACGTTTATTTAATTTTGAGAGAGAGAGACAGAGCACGAGTTGGGGGGGGGAGACACACACACACACACACACACACACACACACACACACACTGAGTCTGAAGCAGGCTCCCAGGCTCCGAACTGTCAGCACACAGCCCGACGTGGGGCTTGAACCCACGAACCATGAGATCATGACCTGAGCCGAGGTCAGACGCTCAAACTACTGAGCCACCCAGGTGCCTGATAACATATTTTTTTAAACCATTCTCTTTCTATTATACACACACACACACACACACACACACACATATATCTCCATTGGTTAAATTATTTACTATTTTCATTTTTTTAGCTCAAAAATTGGAACATTTGATTCAAATATATGTCATTTGCCTAGTGTTCATTATAAAATATCTTTGAACTATTTTAACTCTAATTGGAAATTTTTACAATAGTGGATGGAGTCTGAAATTTTTGCTAGTAGATAAGACTTTGAATATGTCAAGGTATATTTTAAAACTGGAGGTTTGCACGTAAATATATTTTAATTTGCCATTAGTAAAGTATTTAGATTATGTGTGTCAAATATGATTTTGGAATCCTGGGAAATGTTTTTATTGTAAAACTTGTAATTTTTTTTTTGTTTTGTATCAAAAAAATGCAAGAAATCTTTGGATTGACAAAGTTGATTTGGATTGACAAAGTGGAGGGGGAAATATATTTAGCTGGGGAAACATATGTTTTGTTCTCTACTATAAAGAAAGCTGACAGATTTAAAACTTGTATCCTTCAGCCTTTGCCATTCTCATGTCGTCCACTCTACTGTACAAGCATGATGAACCTAGTCCTGTGCTTTACTGGATTTAGGAAGAAAGAAGAACTAGTAAGTATTTTAAAACATTCTATTCAAGGAATATTTCTTCTAGCCTAATAAGTTTAAACTGACATTTTTTGTGGGTGGTTATATCATGGTTTTATTTAAAACATATTGAAGGACAAGTTTTAAATTTTGTGAAGAAACATTCTGAAGACCCTTGTAAAGAAACCTTTTGAATTTTTTTTTTTTTAACGTTGATTTATTTTTGAGAGAGACAGACAGAGCTTGAGTGGGGGAGTAACAGAGGGAGAGGGAGACACAGAATCTGAAGGAGGCTGCATGCTCTAGGCTCTGAGCTGTCAGCACAGAGCCCGACGCGGGGCTTGAACCCACGGACCGTGAGATCATGACCTGGGCCGAAGTCGGATGCCCAACCGACTGAGCCACCAGGCGCCCCAAGAAACATTTTGTTTAGGATGGCAGGCATATGAATGAACAGAAATACTTCATAACTATCATCTGTTCAAATTGTCATTTTGTTAAGTATTATATCAGCTACATTATTTGAAGTTTTTGTTTACAAATTGTAATTTATTTTTTTAATAACATTTACATTTTTTAAAAAAATGTTTATTTTTGAGAGAGAGAGAGAGACAGAGCATGAGCAGGGGAGGGAAAGAGAGAGAGGGAGACACAGAATTTGAAGCAGGCTCCAGGCTCTGAGCTGTCAGCAAAGGGCCGACACAGGGCTCAAACCCAGGAGCTGTGAAATCATGACCTGAGCTGAAGTCGGATGCTTAATTGACTGAGCCACTCAGGCGCCCCTACACATTGCAATTTCATGTTAAACATAATTTAAAATTTTTTCAAGTTAATCATAAAGTTAATGTTGCTTAATTTTTCTTTTGAGGTCAGATTGGTGACATTGGTTCATCACATGGGTGGAGTTATTCGAAAAGACTTTAATTCAAAAGTTACACATTTGGTGGCAAATTGTACACAAGGAGAAAAATTCAGGGTATGTAAACTTGGGTGTATTTCAATATAGCATTTTGGGGGGATGGATTTAAGCCTATCTGTTTCTCCCATTATTTATTGAGGGTCAGAAATTCAATTTTTGCTACATATGCATTTAGTAAAAATTTTAAATTGTAGGAGTGTGGTCCTTTTGATTTTAAGGAAGCAATGGAACCTCAGTTAGGTCTTGAAATAAGTAGGATTTGTGAATGAGTAGGATTGTGGAGGTTGGTAGATGGGTAACATTTCAGGCAAAGGTTGGTTGGTGAATGAGCATTGGTGAATTGAGAGTTGGGAAGTGTTGAGCAGATATTTCACTCTTGTCTAAATGGTCTAAATAAGAACAGAGCTATATTCTTATAAAATAGTTCTAAGATTTAACTAGTGAAAACTATAAAAGAATGGGAGAAGTTACTTCTATTAGAATTAAAATCTTTAAGTTTACACTTGAATATCTTAGGGAGAGTTTATCACGTTCCCACCCTCCATCAGTGTATTTATGTAACAAATGGTAATTTTGGGGTAATAACGAATTCTTGGGAGGTATACTTTTCAATTCATATCTTAGTTTTTAGTGACTTAATTAGATATTTTCCTCTGTTGTGTTGTCTTGGGGGTCAGTACTTCCAAAAGGAGGAAACCCAGAGAAAGGAAACACAGAGAAAGGAGAAATAGAAATGTAGTAAAATAAACTTAACTTCAGAGTTGTATTTATTTAAAATAAGGAAATGGTTTAGACATAATGGAACTTGTTCTAAATTATTTTAACCTAAGTTGTACAATTGAAAGACAATTTTTTGTTGATTTTTATTTACATTTTGTCATAAAGTAGATGAATAATCTAAAACTCTAAAAAAAAGTATGTATAAAATTGCTTAGAACTTCCATCAATGCAGTTATTTAGGGTGAAAATTTATCATAATTAATGCTCTATATTTTTAGATTGCTGTGAGTCTGGGCACTCCAATTATGAAGCCAGAATGGATTTATAAAGCTTGGGAAAGGCGGAATGAACAGTAAGTATTTAGAAATTCAGTAGTTTATTGTTAGAATTAAATATATTATTAAGGTAAACCTATGTGCCCCAAACCCTAAATTCATAGCTAGTATAGACAAAATGAATTCAGTCTTTGGGTGGCCTAAGGAATAAAGTCTAGGAGGAACATAGTTAAAAAAAAATTATAAAAAATTGAAAGACATCTGTGGTACCGTTTGACTTTACCTTGTAAAATAATTGTGATTATCATTAGCATTCTTTTTTTTTTCAATTTTTTTTTAAATGTTTTTTTATTTATTTTTGAGACAGAGAGATAGAACATGAGCAGGGGGAGGCAGAGAGAGAGGGAGACACAGAATCTGAAGCAGGCTCCAGGCTCTGAGCTGTCAGCACAGAGCCTGACGCGGGGCTCGAACTCACGGACTGTGAGATCATGACCTGAAGTGGAGTCGAATGATTAACTGACTGAGCCACCCAGGCACTCTGATTATCATTAGCATTCTTTTTTCCCCCCAAGATGTTATTTAAATTCAAGTTAGTTAACATATAGTGTATTATTGGTTTTAGGAGTAGAATTTAGTTATTTATCACTTAGGAGTATATAAAACCCAGTGCTCATCACGACAAGTGCCCTACTTAATGCCCAATATCGATTTAGTCCATCCCTGTACCCATCGCCCCTCCAGTAACCCTTTCTGTAGTTAAGAGTCTCTTATGGTTTGCCTCTGATTTTATCTTATTTTATTTTTCCTTCCCTTCCCCTATGTTCATCTGTTATGTTTCTTAAATTCCACATATGAGTGAAATCATATGGTATTTGTCTTTCTGTGACTGACTTATTTCACTTAGCATAATACACTCTAGTTCCATCCACGTTGTTGCAAATGGCAAGATTTCATTCTTTTTGGTGGGTAATATTCCATTTGACACTACATCTTTATCCATTCATCAGTTGATGGACATATGGGCTCTTTCCATAATTTGTCTATTGTTGATAGTGTTGCTATATGTTTACATTGGGGTGAATGTGCCCCTTCAAATCAGTTTTTTTGTATCCTTTGGATAAATACCTAGTAGTGCAATTCCTGGGTTGTAGTGTAGTTCTATCTTCAACTTTCTGAGGAAACTCCACACCCATTTTCCACAGTGGCTACACCAGTTTGGATTCCCGTCAACAGCTTACTAAGAAAGTTCGTCTTTCTCTGCATTTTTGCCAACATCTGTTGTTTCCTGAGTTGTTAATTTTAGCCATTCTGACAGGTGTGAGGTGGTATCCCATTGTGGTTTTGATTTGTATTTCCTTGGTGATGAGTGTGTCTGTTAGCCATGTCTTTGGAGAAGTGTCTATTCATGTCTTTTGCCCATTTCTTAACTGGAGTATTTATTTTTTGTGTGTTGAGTTTGATCAATTTTTTAAAATTTTTTAGTGTTTATTTTGAAGAGAGAGAGTGCGAGTGGGGGAAGGGGAGAGAGAGAGAGAGAGAGAGAGAGAGAGAGAGAGAGAGAGAATATGAAGCAGGCTCCAGGCTCTGAAACTGTCAGCATAGAGCTGGACATGGGGCTCGAACCCATGAACTGTGAGATCATGACTTGAGCTGAAGTTGGACGCTTAACCGACTAAGCCACCCAGGCGCCCTGATAAATTCTTTTTAGAGTTTGGATTCTAGCCCTTTATCAGATCTGTCATTTGTAAATATCTTCTCCCATTCTATAGATGGCCTTTTAGTTTTGTTGATTGTTCCCTTTGCTGTGCAGCTTTCTATGTTGATAAAGTCCTAATAATTCATTTTTGCTTTTGTTTCTCTTGATAATAGTTTCATGCATCTGGGTATTTAGATCATATTATGTTTTTTATGTTTATCTGGTAACATTCTAAGTGGTGATTGCACTTCATAACCATGTTAAGCTCTCTGACCTCGTAATTCCTTGCTATTCTACTTCATCATTATTTAACATTTCATGAAACCATAGTAAACCCCTGGAACACAGAAAACTTCATGTCCAAAGCAGTGAGTTGAATCTTGTAAAGACTACTCGTGATCAAATTTTGTCAGAAGTTACTCTGAGATGACTGAGAACACATCAATTTTTTTTTTTTTAACTGATGTTTTTATGAACATTTCAGGACCACATGTAAAATATTTTTGACATATGGATTACACTAAAACTTTAAGAATTAGTATAGATTTATAAATTCACATTTAAGTTAAGCTGGTTTTAGAACAGTATATTTTGTTTTTAGGGATTTCTGTGCATCAGTTGATGACTTCAGAAATGAATTTAAAGTTCCTCCATTTCAAGATTGCATTTTAAGTTTCCTGGGATTTTCAGATGAAGAAAAAACCAATATGGAAGAAATGACTGAGATGCAAGGTAGAATTTAGTATAATTTAAAAGTTATATTTTTGTATTTTCTTCCCCACTCTTGCTTAATTCCCTCCTGGTGAATATGCCTCTCTACAAATTCAGGTTTGGAGATAAATAGTTAAGCTTATTTATGCTTGTATGCATTTCTTTTTAGGAGGTAACTGTTTACCTGTTGGAGATGAAAGATGCACTCACCTTATAGTTGAAGAGAATATAGTAAAAGAACTTCCATTTGAACCTTCGAAGAAACTTTATGTTGTCAAGCAGGAGGCAAGTAATTGTAGAATAATTTTTTAATAGACTTTTATTTTAATTTTGTTATTTTAAGTAGGCTTCACATCAGTGTGGGGTTTGAACTCAGGACCCTGAGATTAAGAGTTGCATGCTCAACAACTGAGCCAGCTAGGTGCCCTAAGATGGGTTTTTGAAAGATACTACTAATAGTTTCTCTTTTCTTTTCCTTTTTTGTTTTTTTTTTTTTGTTTTTGGTTTTTTTTTTTTTTTAAATTTTTTTTTTTTTTCAACGTTTATTTATTTTTGGGACAGAGAGAGACAGAGCATGAACAGGGGAGGGGCAGAGAGAGAAGGAGACACAGAATCAGAAACAGGCTCCAGGCTCTGAACCATCAGCCCATAGCCTGACGCGGGGCTCGAACTCACGGACCGTGAGATCGTGACCTGGCTGAAGTCGGACGCTTAACCGACTGCGCCACCCAGGCGCCCCACCTTTTTTGTTTTTTAACGTTTATTTAGTTTTGAGAGATAGGCAGAGTGCAAGAGGGGGAGAGGTCGACAGAGGGAAGCACACAATCTGAAGGAGCCTCCATGCTTGGAGCTGCCAGCATAGAGCCTGATGCAGGTCTGAAACCCATGACCTGTGAGATCATGACATGAGCAGAAGTCAGTCGCTTAATCCACTGAGCCACCCAGGAGCCCCTTCTTCTTCTTTGTCGTCTTCTCTGTCTCTGTCTCTGTCTCCTCCTCCTCCGTCTCCTCCTCCGTCGTCTTCGTTGTCGTCTTTGCCTTCTTCACCTTCTTCGTCTCTTCCTCCTCCTCCTCCTCCTCCTCCTCCTCCTCCTCGTCCTCCTCATCCCCCTCCTCCTCCCCCTCCCCCCCCTCCTCCCCCTCCCCCCTTCTCCTCCATTTTATTTATTTTTGAGAGAGAGACAGACAGACTGAGTACTAGCAGGGGAGGGGCAGAGAGAGGGAGATACAGAATCCAAAGCAGGCTCCAGGCTCCAAGCTTGTCAGCACAGAGCACGATGCGGGGCTCAAATTCATGCACTGCAAGATTGTGACCTGAGTTGAAGTCAGATGCTTAACTGACTGAGCCATCCAGGCTCCCCTCTTTTTTTTTCTTTTTTTTTTTTGTTTAATGTTTATATATTCATTTGTTTTGAGAGAGTGAGAGAGCTCAAGCACGGGGAAAGAGAGAGAGAGAGAGAGAATTGCAAGCAGTCTCTGCACTGTTGGTGTGGAATCTGGCATGGGGCTCAATTTCACAAACTGTGAGATTATGACCTGAGCCGAAATCAAGAGCTGGATGCTTAACCCACTCAGCCACTCAGGTGCCTCACCTAATAGCTTTTCTGAGAAGGTAAAATCTTAATTAAAAAGTTTTTTTTTTGTCTCTCACCTAGTGGTTCTGGGGAAGCATTCAAATGGATGCCCGAGCTGGAGAAACTATGTATTTATATGAAAAGGTATGCTTTTTTTGTCCCTTAGTCATTTGCTCTGTGAATTTGGTGATATAAAGATAACACTTCTGTCTGAAAAGAGCATATAATTGGCATACCAGTCATCTTTTACGTCATGTTTAGGAGTTTCAGAATAATTGGATAATTGGATATTGAGTAATAGGCTGTGTAGCTTTAAGTAAAACTTCAATGCAGTAGATATTTTAATCTAATCTATGTCATTCTGTGCTACTTCTTAGTGATACCATTATGAACAATAACAATCCTATCTTTAGAAACTTAGAATCTTAAGGAAAAGATGGATATACAAACAGTTACAGTGTAGAATATGTGCTATAGTTGAGTAATTATTTTAACTAACCTCACTCTGAGAGACTCAGGAAGGACTGAAAAGAGCAAGTAAGTGTTTAGTCAACTTACTAAGTTAACCTTGTACAGACATTCAGGTTAGATAGCAGGTGGGAGATGGTGTTAAGCTTGAAAAAGCAAGTAGTTTAGTTTACTATGGCTTTAGAAAACTGTGGGAAAGGCCAACAAATATAGCTTATGATGTAGGCAGAATCAAGGAGTTTATAATATGTTAAAGAATTTGGGAAGTATTGGGAGCCATTGAATAATATTAAGGATTGGGAACTGGTGAAAAATATACTAGGTAAGGAGTATTGGGAGCCATTGAAGAATATTAAGGGGAGAGATGTCATTAAAAAAATGACTCTAATAGCAGATTGTAAGCCAGGAAAATGCAGCCTTCGTCCTAGATTGGTGAAAAGTGGTATCATTCACCAAAACATGAAGGGAAGATTTTCTTTATTTGGAGATTTAATTTGAATGGAATATTGAAGACAAGGTACAGATTTATTATGTTTCTATAAAATCTAAATAGGTGCTATATTGTCTTCTGACTCTTTTGTTCTCAAGGTTTTTAACGTAAAGTTTAAAATCTGTGCTTAAAATATCAAGAGAGAGCTTTTAAAGTCAAGTGTTATTTGGCAAATATTGGAGAGCAATATGTCCAGGCGCTGTGCTAAATGCTAAGGATACAGTGAACAAAATATGAATGGTCCCTGCCCTCCAGAGTTTATGGCCTAACGGGACTAGACAGTAAACAAGCTTACAGATGAATACGTAATGGTGATAGAGCTATGAAGAAACAGAATGAGGTGCTTGGGGTTAGGCAATTACAGTGGTCCCTTGACTATTATGTTTTATGAATCTTCTGAATTACCTGGCAGAGTGTATAGTTGTAAAATCATTGTGCAAAATCCAGGTTTTGTCAAACTTGTAAATACATTTTTCTTCTGTTCCTGTCTCAGTGTAGAACCAAGAAAGTAAAATAGAGCTTTTGTGCTTTTGATTGCAGGCTAATACTCCTGAGCTCAAGAAATCAGTGTCACTGCTTTCTCTAAATACCCCAAACAGCAATCGCAAAAGACGTCGTTTAAAAGAGACACTTGCTCAGCTTTCGAGAGAGACAGACATGTCACCTTTTCCTCCCCGTAAGCGCCCGTCAGCTGAACATTCGCTTTCTATAGGGTCACTCCTAGATATCTCCAACACACCAGAGTCTAGCATTAACTATGGAGGTAATTCACATTTTAAAAAATTGATGATTACAGTTTAGCAGAATGGAATAATTATTAGAGTATAGGTAAATCACTACTACAGTGAACATGAAAGGTTCTACCTTTTATTACTGTTGTTCTTGCTGAGGAGAAAAGGCACATAAAAATGCTTCCATGTAATGATTGCTTACTATATGCTAAGTGCTTTCTATATTTTATTTGTATATTACTGTAGAAAATGATAGAGCTGTTCAAAGAGCAAATTCTTAACTAGCAAAAAAAAGATCACAGAAGGTGTCACATGAATTATGGAGAAAATAGGTACAATTAAATCACTGTAGGGTAAGTTCGGTTTGTCTTAAATGATAGAAGAAAGCCAGCCCTATAATTAACTCTCCTCTCTTGGTCATCAGTTTTTCTCTCTATTTTTGGTTTTCAATCTGCACATAAATATGTTGTGTTTTTTACACTTAAGAAGCAATCAAAGCCTTCCCTTAACCCCATGACTCTCTTTACTATCTCATTTCTCTCTTTCCTTTTATAGGAGTACTCTTCAAAGAATTACCTTGATCTATTGTGTCACTTCCTTGCCTTTCATTGTCTTTTTAACCCATTCCAATTGAACTTAAGTCCCTACTGCATGAAATTGCTCTTACTGAGGAGACTGACCTTTTTTATGCAGTCAGCAACATTGAACACGTGAACAGCTATTTCTTCCCGGAGATAGTTTCCTCTTAGATTTTGTACGTCATTTCTTGTTCTCTTTTGCCTAACTTCTCCACCTCTAACTATTATTGAATGTTATTTCTGAGTCATTTCTTCTCTATTGTATTCTTCCTAAATTGGTCTCATTTTTAATTCCATGGCTTTAGAAACATTCATATGCTCTTGACTCCCTAATTTGTCATCTTCTCTGTCCAACTGCCTTCTTTTTTTTATTTATTTATTTTTTTTAACGTTTATTTATTTTTGAGACAGAGAGAGACAGAGCATGAACAGGGGAGGGGCAGAGAGAGAGGGAGACACAGAATTGGAAGCAGGCTCCAGGCTCTGAGCCATCAGCCCAGAGCCCGATGCGGGGCTTGAACTCACGGACCGCGAGATTGTGACCTGAGCTGAAGTCGGGCGCCCAACCGACTGAGCCACCCAGGCGCCCCCCAACTGCCTTCTTAATACCTATTCCTATTTGTCCATGCCTAATACACTTCTTAAACTTAATCAAATTAGAACTCTTGGTTTTGATTTTCTCTACCACTCTCAACTCTATTCCTTTGCCACCCTTCCTTTATCGGCCTTTTCTATAAAATGGATCTCTCTTAGACAATTATTTTTGTCTCCTAAATGGTCTCTCTCTATTCATTTTTGCCTTTTTATTTATTATTCATTATTATTATTATTTTGTTAATGTTTATTTTTGAGGGGGGGAGGAAGGGAGGGACAAAGCATGAGTGGGGGAGGGGCAGAGAGAGAGAGGGCAATACAGATCTGAAGCAGGCTCCAGTCTCTGAGCTGTCAGCACAGAGCCTGACATGGGGCTCGAACTCATGAACCACGAGATTGTGACCTGAGCCAAAGTCGGACATTTAACCAACTGGGCCACCCAGGTGCCCCCTTTCCTTTTCTTTCTTTCTTCCTTCCTTCCTTCCTTCCTTCCTTCCTTCCTTCCTTCCTTCCTTCCTTTCTAATTTTAAGTTTATTTATTTATTTATTTTGAGAGAGAGTCAGCACAGGTAGGGGAGGGACAGAGAGGGAGACAGAGAATCCCAAGCAGGCTCCACACCATCAGTATGGAGCCCGACATGGGGCTCGAATCCACAAAACTATGAGATCATGACCTGAGCCACAATCAAAAGTTGGACACTTGACCAACTGAGCCACCTGGGTGCCCCTTCTTTTTTTTAAAGTTAGTTTATTTATCTAAGTAATCTCTACACCTATCCTGGCCTCTAAACACACAACCCTGAGGTCAAGAGTTGTATGCTTTTCCGACTGAACCAGCCAGGCACCCCCAATTTTGTCTTTCTGCATGCAGCACTTAGGTTTCTAAAATACATATGCCACTTCTCTGCTAGAAGTCATACAGTGGCTTTTTATTACCGTAGCTTCCAAGTTCCTATGTGATCCTTCCTCACTTACCTCCAACCTCATAGGATACCATGCTCTCCTGTAATATTTTAAGTTTCCGTCACACTATCTTTGTTATTCTTCAGATATTCCCACTACATTCATACCTCAGGAACTTTATACTTGCCCTCTTTGCTTTAAAGAAATCTTGTTGGGTTTTCTACAAAGTTACATCCTTGTTTGAGTACTTCTCACCAACCCATTATGTGGTTGTTGTCTTTAGTAGTAGTTTTTACTGTTAGAAACTATATTTTTTGTTTATTTTATTTGCCTCACCAGAATGTAAGCTTTAAGAAAACAAGAACAGTGCCTCACTAAATATTCATGGAAGGAATTGAGTGTCAATTTAGGGTAGGCCCAGAAAACCAAGGTGGAGTTGAGAAGTAAGATGAGTAAGAATACAGATAACAGTATACAAATTCGTTTTTTAGGAATAGTGAAGAGATTAGTTGACTTGTAGTATGGAGGAGTAATAGTTAAATTAGAAAGGTTAGTTGGGGCCTAATATTAGAGGACTTTAAAATCAGACTGGCATGTCTGAACTGCATATTGTCATTAACGAGGAACTTAAGCTATTGAGCAGTAGAGTAATTGGTTGAGTAGGTAATTTGTAGTGAATTATTCTGAAAAATGATTCAAAGGAAGACAGTTTAGAGATCGCCAGACCATGAAGTAATCTATAGTGGCTTGGGCCATAAGGTGATAAGGTCCTGAGTCAGGGTTACTGACTGAACTGACTGAACTTACTGAAAGAAAAGTGGAGATATTGATGGAATGGAGTGACAGGAAGGGAATAAGGATGATGGCAAAGTATTAAAATAGGAGAAATGTTACCTTAGCAAACAGGAAGTCTATATTTTGGAGGAAGATAGTGCAGTTTTAGAGAATATCCAGGTAAAATTGAGGTACAAATGTCCAGTGGGTATTTGGAAAAATTGAACTTGGTGCTTGGGTAGAGGATTATGATTAGATACATATGTCTGAGAATTTACTGGTTCCATAATCATGATGGACATACTGGGCATGGGATGGTAAGAGCTGATCATAAAGGACTGAAGCTTGAATATGCAGTTGAAGGAACAGGAGAAGAAAATGAACCACTAAAAAAACCCAGACATGACAGTTGTACTAATATATTAGGTACTCTGTATAGGAGAATGCCCAGTTTGTAGATCACTGCCTACACACAATTAAATTAGATCAATGTATGTCAGTTTCCTCCTCCTGAAATATGTAACGGCAGAAGCTCTTGGATCTGTCGAGAGCAGCCTGAAATAGCATATGGCAAGTGGGAGAATCTTTGAAGTCTACTAGCTTTAGAAAACATTCAAAGTTCCATAGTACACACCATTGTATTAATAATATTTAAAATTATCATTGAGTAAAGTTAATATACTGGGACTATATTGCTTTTTTCCATGTCATTCTATTGTATGTTATACATTAGTTTTCTTATTGAAAAACTTGCTATTAGGAGATTCTGTACATAATGTTAAAGTATTTTAATCATAACTGATAGTAAGAAAGTGTATATAAAGCTTTTATGAAATATCATGTTTTTTGAAATACATATAAAAAATACTAATGTGTCCTCCCATTTTGTGTTGGACTAGGTGTTTTCATATTATGTTAAGAACTAATGAAGAATTTGCAGTGATGTTGGTTTTTTTGAGGAAGGCTTCCTGCATATATATGTGATAAGTTTTCTGTTACTGTGTAATCATAACAACCTCTTTATCTTTTAACTTAAATATTTTTATGGAGTTTTAAATTTTATTTTTTTTGAGCTTTTTATTTTGAAATATTTTAGATTGCAAAAAGCTACAAAAATAGTACAAAGATTCTAGTACTCTACTCAGATTTCTTTCCCAAATGGAAATATTCTGCCATGATTGTGTTAGCATTCATTCATTCATTCTCTGTCTCTTTCTATATACACACATATTTTTTATGTCTGCACCGTTTGAGATTAAGTTGCAGATACGATGACCCTTTATTTCTAAATACTTAAATGTGTATTTCCTAAAATAGAGAGACATTTCTTGTACCACTATAATACACATATTGTAATTAGGAAATTGACATTAATACTATGTATGACCTACTCTTAATTTTTATTAGTTGTTCCACTCATATCCTTTTTAGGAAAAGAAAAAAGTTCCTTTTTTTTTTTTTCCTGGTCTAAGACTCAATCCAGGATCATAGAGAAAGTTGTTATCTCTCTCTAGTCTCTTCTAATCTGGAATAGTTCCTAACTTTCTGTTTTTAATGACTTCAACGTTTTTGAAGAGTACAGGCCATTATTTAGTATAATGACAGGCCAAATCTGTCAATTTGGAGTCATTGATACTTTGGACCATTATTTTTTCCTGGCTTTATCCTGTAAAGAAATTTTACTTTAATGAAAAACTAAATGGGTATATTTCTAAGAGTGGATATCTTTCCCCCTTTTTTTTGTTGTTAAATCTGCACAGTATCTGGTACTTGTATCTGGTTTTCATTAAATCTTTCCTCCTTTTTACCTTTTAGAAACACCAAAATCTTGTACTAAGTCTTCTAAAAATTCCACTCCGGTTCCTTCAAAGCAGTCAGCCAGGTGGCAAGTTGCAAAAGAGCTTTATCAGACTGAAAGTAATTATGTAAATATATTGGCCACAATTATTCAGGTAAGAGTTTGGTGCAAAATGATCCCTGTTCCAGTGTTCATAACTAAAAAATCTGAGAAGTGTTATTTCTTACAAGCAAATTATATAAGCATAGAATTTGAACATAGATACTAAAAATGAAAATGTATGATGAAAATCTGCTATTAGGGAAATACCATAACTGTAATAGTAGCTTTTATTCATATAGAAATAGCACCATTTTTTATAGTGACTTTAAAAAGAGAAGGATCCTCAGTAGATAATCTTGGAGAGAACTAACTTTTATTCAATGCAGAACTTTGCATGTTCGCTGTCAGGATACTGCATTTATATTCATACGCGGATGTGGTAGGTAACTTTTTCTGAAAGTGTGCATTCTAGGAGTCATACTGTATATATGTGAAAAGCAATAGCAATGAAGCATAACAATATGAATGTAATTTTTGTTTTCAGTAATCCTTTCATGTGTCAAGTTTCTTTTTTTTCTTTTTTTCTTTTTTTTTTTTTTTAATTTTTTTAATGTTTAGTTATTTTTGAGAGACAGAGCACAAGCAGGGGGTTGGAAGGCAGAGAGTGAGGGAGACACAGAAACCGAAGCAGGCTCCAGGCTCTGGGCTGTCAGCACAGAGCCTGATGCAGGGCTCGAACTACTGAGCCGTGAGATCATGCCCTGAGCTGAAGTCAAACACTTAATGGGTTGAGCCACCCAGGCCCCCCCCCCTCATGTGTCAAGTTTCTTAAAGTATGTAGTGGTTAGTCATAAATATTAATTCCTTGCTTATCATTAAAACGTACTATGAAGTTATTGCTGAAGAACAATTCTAATGGATCCTTCTAGGATGAGACTGAAGATGATATTAAAGAAAAAACTGAAATTCAAGGTTCTGAAATACAATAATAGGATATTATTTTGGCATCTGCAGAAAGAGGTAATAGATTTGTTTTAGGTAATGAAGGAGATTGTCAGAAAAATAAAGTTGATACCATCATGCTTGTCTCTGAATAGAAAAATAATAGGGAGCTTCTGATTGGGGTTAATTTTTAACTGACCTGTATTTGAATTCTTAATATAACTCATTAGGGTTCAATATAATAGCCTTTAGTTGCTTGTACTACTGATAAAATGCATGGATAAGAAATGGAAAGACTTCTTTCTTGTTATTCATGGAGAGGTTATTCTTCACAGTTAATTTGTTTAGCAGCAGTCAAGGGTTTATGAGGCCCTTTGCTGTATTAAACTTTACTTGTTTTAAGTCAGCTTTGCTCTTCTTCCTCAAGGGAAATCATTCTGGATGAGTTTCTTGTTGAAGTTTTTATAGTCAGCCAAAATGTAGTCGAGTAGCAGAAAATCCCGTTGGCATATACTGTTCATGTACTTTGGTAGCATTTATTACCCAGAAATGTAAATCCTTTCAGACCATGGTAAATGCACTGGAGTTTCAGAATTCTAATTTGCATATCAATTAACTTTGTTAAAATGCCTTAAAAAGACCCTTAGAATTATTAGACTTACATCATTTCATACCACTATGCTTACTATAAACTCACCTAAGATTTTATTTAAAAGATTGTGATCTAAATTCATAATAATGTTCTCTTCAGTCTTTATTTTAGGACTGATGTTTTTCTTCCTTTTTTTTTGAAATTGGATTTGGAATAATTTAATTTAGCCCCAGAAGCTTCTTTATGTATTTCATATAATACTTGGGTGCCTATTAATATAAATTAGTTTCCCAAGTGTCAAAGAAGATTGCTGTTTTAAAGGAGCTTAGATTGGAAGAGGAGATAAAACATACATACCTAATTATAATACTGAGTAAAAGGGTATGAACATCATGAGGGAGGTTTAGTTAAGGTATTTGGAGATTTGTGAGGTGGGAGTTTTACTTATATGAGCTTAGGGAAGGTGTTGGGTTGGAAGTTTGGTGGGTTGAACATTGGAAAAAGTATCATAAAGAAGATAAAAATTGAAGTGAATTTTGAAGTAGGAGTATGATTAGTACATGTAAAAAATATGGGTAGGGAGTGTATTTGAGATTGTGCAAATAATCTAGACAATTGAAGATGTATACAACATTCAAGGTATAATGACTAGTCTAGGGGATTAGCGTTTAGGGTGATTTAAGGGAACTAAGGTGCAAGGGGTAGGGTGTGGATACAGTGAGAGTTGAGGTCAGGCTGTCTATGCCAGACTAGAGAAGGCCTTTGTATAGTGTTATATGTAATATAGAGAAGAATTTTTTTTTTTAATTTTTTTTTTAACGTTTATTTATTTTTGAGACTGGGAGAGACAGAGCATGAACGGGGGAGGGTCAGAGAGAGGGAGACACAGAATATGAAGCAGGCTCTAGGCTCTGAGCTGTCAGCACAGAGCCTGACGCGGGGCTAGAACTCACGGACCGCGAGATCATGACCTGAGCCGAAGTCGGTCACCTAACCGACTGAGCCACCCAAGCGCCCCTAGAGAAGAATTTTTGATGGGAAGGGGAAGATGGTATCTGACTTGCATTTTTGGAAGATAACTTGTTTCACTTAGAAGGAGGTACTGAAGAGGGGAAATTATGGAGACAGGACTAATTTGGAGGTTATTTCAGCAGTCTTAGTTAGAGATTTTGAGGACTTGAACTTCTTTCAGTGAAAATGAAAATAGGACAAATTTGAGAAATGTTGGAAAGGTAGAATCAGAAGTGTTTGGCTATCTAATTTTTTATGGAGGCTTAAAGCAAGTACAGAGAACCGTTTTGTATAGTTTAACATGTCTTAAGACTACTGGGAGGTTTTAAAGTAAAAAGTAAAATTTTAAAAAATCAAATAGCTATTTAAAGTAAAAGTAGTAATGTATTGTTGGGTTCTTAACATACGTGGAAATAAAATGAATGACAATAACACAAAGGCCAGGAGGAGCAGAAGTAAAATAATAATAATAATAATAAATAAAATAAAAGATAGTAGTAAAGAACTACATGAAAATTATGGGGGCATCTGGCTGACTCAGTCGGTAGAGCATGTGACTTCTGGTCTCAGGGTTGTGAGTTTGACCCCCATGTTGGATGTAGAGGTTACTAAAAAATAAAATCTTTAAAAAAAAAACCAAAACACTTCAAACGAAGATTATGAATTGTTACTGGTTTTAAGAATTACATTTCTATAAGTTTAGTCACCCAAAATACTTATATACATAAAAACATATTAAATAAATATTTTTCCAGGCCTTCCATTTCTGCAATTATGAACCCTACCCACTAGAAACAATAAAAATACTGAAATCAGAAAAAAATAAAATAAAAAAAGAAAAGCCTTTATTATTCTAAATACATCAGTAAGCTGATAATAAAGTGAGGTATATTCATGGGGCGCCTGGATGGCTCAGTTGGTTGGGCAGTGGACTTCAGCTCAGGTCTTGATCTCGCGGTTGTGAATTTGAGCCCTGTGTAGGGCTCTGTGCTGACGGCTCAGAGCCTGGAGCCTGCTTTGGATTCTGTGTCTCCTCTCTCCCTCTGCCCTTCCCCCACTTGTGCTCTGTTTCTCTCTGTCTCTCAAAAATAAATATTAAAAAAAAAATGTTTTTTAAATGAAGTGAGGTATATTCAGAGGCCAAAATCTAAGTAGGGAGTTGTGTACTAAAACCAGCTTTTACCCCAAAGACCACAAGGCCTCAGTGGACACAGAAAACCAACACAAAAACTAGTTTCCAACCTACTGTCAAACTTCCAGTAAAGTTAAAAATGTGTATAGCCGGTGACCCAGAAATTCTAAATGTCAAAACATTTAGTATTTCTGTTAAGCGTATGTCTGGAAATCACTGATTGCTTATTGCTTTCTTCCTTAGTAATTTGAAAGAAAAGTGCAAATTACTCTTGTATTATACTAGCAATTTCATGTTATTAGATTCTAACATAACATTTTATGATAATATATATACACACAGATGTATAAATAAATAGGATAAAATACAAAATGTTATGAGAAAAAAGGTCTCAAATTTAGGGAGAGATTTCTTTTTTTAATTTTTTTCTTTTCCATCAACCTCTCTCTTACCACTGTCAATATGTTTTTTTCTAAGTGTTTTTTTAATGTTTATATTTGAGAGAGAGAGAGAGGAAGGGAGTGTATGCGAGAGAGGGGGAGGGGCAGAGAGAGAGGGAGACACAGAATCTGAAGTAGGCTCCAGGCTCTGAGGTGTGGGGCTCTAATTCATGGACCTCAAGATAATGACCTGAGCCGAAGTCAGACACTTAACCAATTGAGCCATCTAGGCGCCCCTCACTGTCAATATGTTTGCTTTTTTTCCCTATAACCTATCTAAACTAGTGTGTTTTTTTTTAACCTTTTAGTTATTTCAAGTACCATTGGAAGAGGAAGGACAACGTGGTGGGCCTATCCTTGCACCAGAAGAGATTAAGACTATTTTTGGTAGTATCCCTGATATCTTTGATGTGCACACTAAGATAAAGGTAAATTTGTGTATGTTAGGTTGGTAGTAATTCTTTTTGGATTGTGTTTATATAATGTTTTTTTAAGGTACTATTGATTGTCTAAATGAGTTTTATACCTAAAACTTTTTATTCTCTCATTTATTCCTTTGAATCATTTATGTCCCTTTGCTCCAGTGCCTTATTAATATTTGTTGTTGGTCTGTTTTTTAATTTTGATTAATCCTGAAATAAGGAATTAAACCTTTTGAAGTTTTTTCTATAGAAATATGTGGTTGCTGGTGGTATTTTTCTTATTTTCCTACTGTTCCTCTCAGGTTGTATGTTTTGCTTTGAATTGTTTGAAAAACTGAAGCTGCAAGAGACTTAGAGACCATTTTGTTCATTTCTCTGTTTATAGTCAGGTAAATAAAAAAAAAAAAAAAAACCAACACATAAGACAATGCTGTCCTCTTAATGATTTTTACTTTGATGAAGGGTCCATGATTTATAGGTACCAGTCTGTCATAGTAAAGTAATTTGGGGGCAGATTTAGCTGAACTTTTAAAAGTAGTTAAACTTTATTTTCTACTTGGTACTTGAGCAAAATTGATCAGTTTTCTCTTCAGAACAACCCATATGAATGGTTATTTCATATTCCAATAAAAAGATCAATCTATATTATAGAAGGTTTTCAAACAAGTACATTATATTACTTTTGATTTTACTGTACATTATAAACAAAAGTATAAATGATCTATAAGTTAATAAAAATGCAATTTTAAATGCTTGCATTTGTACTTTATCAAAATCCATGATCATATTTCACTTATTTCTAGATCTAAAGGGACTCTGAAGGAGTCTTTACTTTCATAAAAAGCTATTGAGTTTCAGCCTAGGTTAATCTTATTCTAGTTTGGTTTCTGGATATTCAAAGAGTGTTTTTGTTATATTTTTTCTTTTGTAAGAAATACTGAAAGGCATAAAGGTAGAATGGGAAGGCAAGTAGGTTTTCATCTTGGTGTCCTAACACTAATTTGTGGATCAATTTGAATTTGTGTCATTCATTTAGTTCGTCTGGGTGTTAAAGTGCTCTTCTAATATAAAATGTTACACTTGTTATGTGTATAGGATCATAATCTCAATAGAGAAAGTCATGTTCTCTGATTCACTGGAGCTTTGAAAATGATTGTTACTCTTTAGTTTTCTCATGTGTAACATTCTTCAAGCTTCTTCTATAAAGTTGGATTGCTGATATTTAAACTATTGTTTTTTAGCTGATTTCAAGTTTGTCACACATTTAAAACTTTCAAAGCCTGTGTTCTTTTCTACCACAAAACCAATAATACATGTTGTCAAACATTTGTAAAATCAGGAGTAAAGGAAAGAGGAGTATAAAATACCCACAATCCTATCACCCAAAATTTTAAATTCTATTGTATTTTCTTGTCTTTTTTTATACATAGCAGTTTTTTCCTTCTTTTAAATGTAGCCGGCCATCAAGTACTGGCACATGTAGCGAGCAGTATCAAGAAGTTGGTATTATTGTCTGCATTTTACAGATGTGAAACTGCTACACACAGAAATTAAATAATTTTTCCCAAGCCAGTCATCTAATAAATGTTGGATCTAGGATTTAAATACTTGTTTGTCTGACTTCAGAGTCTGTTCTCTTAAATCCTAATGCTATCTTGCTTTTTTGTTTTTGTTTTTGTTTTTGGAAATTGAGATCTAATTGACATATCATTGTATTAGTTTTATTATACAAATAATAGTTTGATATGCATATATATTATGAAGAGATCACCATGATAAATTTAGTTAACATCTATCACCACACATAATTACAAATTTTTTTTTCTTTTAAAGTTTATTTATTTTTTGAGAGAGAGACAGTGTGAGCAGGGAAGGGACAGAGAGAGAGGGAGAGAGAGAATCCCAAGCAGGCTCTGCACCATCAGCATAGATGGCTTGAACCCATGAAGTTGTGAGATCATGACCTGAGCCAAAACCAATAGCCAGATGCTTAACTGACTGAGCTTACCCAGACACCCCACAAAGTCTTTTTCCTTTGTGATGAGAACTTTTAAGATCTGTTCTGTTAGCAGCTTTCAAATATGCAATACAGTATTGTTAACTATAGTCACCATGCTTAATATTACATTCCCCAGGACTGTGAGGGATGTCTCACAAACTGTGAGACCATAGCTGAGCCGAAATCAAGAGTTGGACACTTAATCGATTGAGCCACCCAAACACTCCGATTACATTGCTTTCTGATAGCAATGTTCTTATATAAATATACAGCCATCTTACAGTTTTTTTACACTTTTTTTTTAAGTAGGCATTATACCCAGTGTGGGGTTTAAACTCATAACCCTGAGATCAAGAGTCTCATACTCTATAGACTGAGCCAGCCAGGCACCCCCAGTTTTTTATACTTAAAAGAGGACTACTAGATTATATTGGCAGAGCTTTAAGTTTTTTCTCTTTTGTATCACAGTTTTCCAAATATCCTGTGTACTTTATATTAAATACATAAGTAAATAAAGTTAATAGTTGCTTACTCAGTATTACAGTCTGTTAAGGATTCTTTTTTTTTTTTTTTGAGATCTTATTTATTTTTAATTCCTTTTAGAGAGAGTGCATGTTTGGGAGAGGGATAGAGGGACATGGGGGGGTGATAGAGAATCCCAAGCAGGTTCCATGCTTAGCGTGGAGCCCAACATGGGGCTTGATCCCACAACCCGGGGATCGTGACCTGAGTTGAAATCAAGAGGTGGGACATTCCACCAACTGAGCCACCCAGGCGCCCCTAAAGATTTTATTTTTAAGTAATTTCTATACCCAACATGGGACTCAAACTTACAACCTGAGATCAAGAGTCGCATGCTCCCCTGACTCTGAGCCAGCCAGGCTCTCATAAGGATTCTTCTAAGTGCTATACAAGTATTAGCTAATTTAATCCTTTGAAGTAAGAATTATTACTATCCTCATTTTGCAGAATAGGAAATTAAGGCACTTTGAGGTTAAGTAACATGTCCAAGGGCACAGAACAAACTCCAGAGCCAGTATTTTTTTTTTTTTTTTTTTTAATTCTAGTTAGTTAATACGTAATGCAATATTGGTTTCAGGAATAGAATTCAGTGATTCATCACTTACATACCACACTCAGTGCTCATCACAAGTGTCCTCCTTAGTACCCATCTTCCATCTAGCCCATCCCACCACTTCCCTACGCCAACCCTCAGTTTGTTCCATGTCTCAAAGTTAGGGCCAGTATTTAAAACTAGCAAGTCAGTATCAGAATCTACTATATTATATTGCCCAAAGGTTAGTTTTATTTATGAATTTTTTCTTTTCTTTTGTTGTAAATAATAACCTTTATGGAAAATAGCTTATTTCCAAAGCTGAAATAGTAAGAAGAGTGATGCTGTTTTACATTTTTTCTGTCTTGCTTAAGAGAAGACTGTTTTCTTATATCGGCTTCTGAATTCAGTCTGTTGTCATATCACACATCATGTAACCTCTAGAAAAGTCTCTAGTATGCTTGTGACAGAATTAGAGTGGAAAAGTCATATGGAGCTTTAGTGTTGTAATGAAAATAGTTTTAATCTCATGAATTCCACTACAGAGATTTCCTGGGGAGCCTGTGGATGACACTTGGAGAACTTTTGGTTATAAGGGCTTATTGATTAATTTCTACTTTAAAGTCACTTTTAGAATTTAAATTAGGGAATGTCATTTCTTGGCATCTCATTTTACCATCTGATTTGTATTTTATTATCTTAGAATACTTTTAAATGTCTTCAAAATTTTTACAAATATTTAATATTTTAGGATTTTATAGGTCAGGAATTAGCAAACTATGGTTGATGGACCAAATCTAGTCAGATTAGGATTTTGGTAAAGTTTTGCTTGTTTTGCTAAAGAAAGTTATTGAAACACAGCCACATTCAATTGTTTATGAATTGTCTGTGGCTGCTTCCACACTACATGGACAGAGTTGAGTACTTGTAACAGAAACCATATGGCCTTCAAGGCTTGAAATATTTACCTTCTGGCCCTTTAAGTAAAATTTGCTGACCTGTTAGAGATTACAGTTTCAGATGAGTGCTTTAGCAGCAAGATCAAAAGTAATTTTCTACAATTAATAATGGCAATCAATTTTATAGTTAATAAGAAAAGATGTTGAACTGGCCTATCATTTTGGAAAGTTAGGCTGTCTTATTGACTTGACACTGTGTTTTCTTAATTATTTTTCAAAGGGTATTTTCCTCATAGTCAAAAGTTAATTCCTTATTGAGGAGAAAGAGTGTGTTATTGTTTTGCACATCAAATTAATATACTTTGTAAGGTACTTCTTTCAAATGAATATTTCAAAAATATTGGAAAATGTTTAAGGGACTGTCAAATTCAAGCTTAAATGTTGCATTTTGTGCTCTTTCAGGATGATCTGGAAGACCTTATTGTTAATTGGGATGAGAGCAAAAGCATTGGTGACATCTTTCTTAAATATGTGAGTATTTAATTTCTTTTTTAGGTTTTCAGGTTTAAAGCATCATCTCATTAAGTACTCTCAGGGAATGACAGGTACTTGTTTAAATGTGTGAGCTTTCAAAACTTTGACATAGTTGTGTTTAGAAAATATATCAGAAGTGTTCTTGTCTTCTGAAACATATTTGCTATATATAATTTAACACTTCTTGATACCCCAAGGTCATCGTTAGGAACACTAATTGTCCTGTGCCATAAAATTTTACTATATATCAAGTTATTTTTCCTTCATAGTCACAGATTAATGATTTTGTGAAATTTTCTGTAATTGAGTTTTTAATTTTTTCTTTTTAGTTGATATCATTTTTTACTGTCTTTGTGTCTGCTCTGCATAAAAGCTTATAAGGAACTGCTTTTCTGTGCTAGGGCAAAACCACATGGCTTAAGTTTATCAAATAAAGTAAACTCATTTTGAATGAGGTGCTGTGAATGGGATTTCTAAGTGTCTTTCAGTCTGTTTGAATACATTTTATAGGTTTCAGTGCCTTGGGTTCTGGCACACATACTTTTCTTTTCTGAGGCCTCCTCCTAACTTCCATTCTTACCATATAGTCTTACCTTTTTTTTTCTGGTTGGTTGAGAATTCCAAATATGCAAATTATTGTCACATATCTTTTTTTTCGGTCACATATCTTTTTGATACCTGTTAGTCTCCTCAATTAGCTGAGACATTTTTCCTTTTTTGTTGCAATTTTGGGTACTATAATTGATATTTTTAATGTTTATTTTGAGAGAGGGAGCATGTGTGCCAGTGGGAGAGGGGCGGAGAGAGAGAGAGGGAGAGAGAGAGAATTCCAAGCAGGCTCCATGCTCAGCACTCAGCACAGAGCCTGTTGAGGGGTTCCATCTCCCAACCATCAGAGCATGACCTGAGCTGAAATCAAGAGTTGGACGTTTAATCAACCGAGCCACCCAGGTGGCCCTATAATTAATCTTTTAAGTAGTGGTTTGGGGGCACCCAGGTGGCCCAGTTGGTTAAGCATCTGACTCTTGGTTTTGGCTTAGCTCATGATCTCACAGTTCATGAGTTTGAGCCCCACATTGGGCTCCATGCTGGTGGAACCTGCTTGGGATTCTCTCTCTCCCTCTCTCCCTGCCCCTCCCCAACTCATGTACTCTTACTCACTCTTTCTCTCTCAAAAATAAATAAATAAACTTTATTTATTCTTTTAATTTTTAAAAAACATTGATTTATTTTTGAGAGAGAGACAGAGTGCAAGCAGGGGAGAGTCAGAGAGAGAGGGAAACACAGAATCTGAGTCAGGTTCCAGGCTCTGAGCTGTCACCACAGAGCCTGATGACCTGGGGCTCAAACTCCCAGACTGTGAGATCATGACCTGAGCCAAAGTTGGATGCTTAACCAACTGAGCCACTCAGGCATCCCTAAATAAATAAACTTTAAATGATGGTTTGGGTTTGTCAATAAATAATAGCATGTCATGTCCTGGGGTGCTTAGTACTATATTCTGAACTTATAGAAGTTTTAAAACTTTGTCATGTTTATGTCAATACAATATGTATGAGTATACTTTGTTTCTTTCTGAGTCTTTGTTTGCAGTTTTAGGCTTTGTGTACCAGTTGATGCATTTTGTTTAGCAATTAACTTGCTAATGAGAAATGTGTAAAATTTCTGTATTTAACTTGACAAGCTTATTATAAATTTTTCTTTTGTATGCAGTATGTCAGATTGTGACTATTGATTATTTGGTTTTAAATTTCATTATCTAAGGATAATATCCATAACAAATTAATATTTTTTTCTTCTTCTTCCCCCTAGTCAAAAGATTTGGTAAAAACCTATCCTCCCTTTGTAAACTTCTTTGAAATGAGCAAGGAAACAATTATTAAATGTGAAAAACAGAAACCAAGATTTCATGCTTTTCTCAAGGTAATGTGCATTTCTTTCCAATAAAAATCTGAGAATAATTTCTAAAGGAGTTCATTTAAATTATACATTTAGTAAAAATATATCCATGTAAGAACCTCTTAGTGTGTAACCTATTAACTTTAGCCATATCTGATAGTGGCAGTGATAGTAAAGCTTCAGAAAAATTTTATCTGTTTATTTATTTAATGTTTATTTATTTTTGAGAGTGAGAGAGCATGCATGCAAGCAGGGGAGGGGCAGAGAGAGAGAGAGAGACCCACAGAATCTGAATCAGGCACCAGGCTTTGAGCTGTCAGCACAGAGCCGGATGTGGGGCTCGAACTCACAGACCATGAGATCATGACCTGAGCCGAAGTGGGGAAGTGGGATACTTAACCGACTGAGCCACCCAGGATCCACAAAGCTTCAGAAGATTTAGATAGCAGGGGCCACGAGGGAACTGAGTGAATGAGAATGTTGTCTGTAGTTATTCATGTTTTTTAAAGTTATGCATGTTTTAGTTCTAAAACACCTAAAAATTTTTCAGTGTGATTTGATTTTGCCTTTAAGAATTTTTTTTTTCTTTACCAGGGCTTTATTTTGTTTATTCAATGATATCAGCATAATTAATACTTCACAACTATTTTTTTCTTGTGAATTGTGTAGACTCAAGAGAAACTTAAGATACAATAGATAGGAGTGTGCAGAGAAACTCATTTTGTGTTTAAGATGTCAATCCTTGAGTGGCCAGGAGGTCATTAAGGTCCTTGGAAGATTATTCAGTCATAGTAATCTTTAATAACTGCCATCCCATCTCTTCTATTAATTCTTTTCAGGGCATTAGTGATAAGGTGTAATCTAGTAAATGTAGGGCATTTAATCTTTGCAAAAAACCTTTTTTTTTTTAAATTGTTTAATTGATTCCTTTCAGATAAACCAAGCTAAACCAGAATGTGGACGGCAAAGCCTTGTTGAACTTCTCATTCGACCAGTACAGAGGTTACCCAGTGTTGCATTACTTTTAAATGGTACTTGTCTGATCTATTTTCAGACTATTTTGGATGTTTTTTATGGAATTGTTTTATTCTAAAAATTTTGAAAGTCTTCTCATTTTCATAGTTTTCTTAGATTTCAGCACTAAAGTTTATATCTTATATAGAAAATACCTTTATGGATGGTTTTAATAATCACTGGTGCTACAATAATTCAGTCTCCTAAAATGCTTTATTTGTTATAGTATTAATTGACTATTATTTTGTCTTTTGTTTCTCTACTGAAAGTATTAAATTTCACGGTGTGTCACTAATTCAGTTAATTTACATCCAGTTGAACAAAATTCAGCCACAGAATCACAAAACGAGAGATGATTCATATGTCTCCAGTTACATAATCCTTTTCTGAATCTTCATAAAGTTCTGTATACTTGCTCTAATGCTTACTTTTTTTCTTAGATTGTGCAGAACACTCTTGAAGCATGCATCCATTTATTCTAGAGCTTAAACTATACATATCAATGGAAGGGAGTTTTACAAGAGTTAATTTTCATGAATAAATTTTGCCTGTAGCAAAAGAAAAGCATATGTATATGACTTTACATTTAGTTAAGGTAGTGAATATTTTCAGGAAATATTTTTTAAATTACGTATGAAAACTAAATTACTAACAGGAGTAAGTCTGTAATAAAGTATTTTGAGCCCTAAATCTTAAGTATAGTAGTAAGGGTAACAGATAAGGAGGCTAATTTTGTGACTGTTTAATCTAGTTTTCTCTTTAAAATATTTTGGGAACTGTATGAATTTTAGTTGTAATTTAAAAAGTAAATCATTTTTGTTTTCTTCCTAAGGCTATCTAATGTAGTTTAGAATTGTTAGTTTATAAGATGATTTCCCTAGTCTTTAAAAGCAATCCTGTTTTTTAGATTATAAGGAGAATACATGAACAAATAGTGTGACTTAACTTTACAAAGTAGTGTGATTTTTTTTTTTTTTTTTTGGATTATTTACTTACCTTCATTATTTTTTCATTAGGTACTTGTAGAAATCCATCAAATAGTTTCTAAGCCTTACTTGTATCATTCCAACTTCAAAGATTGGGTAGGAAAAAAAAAAAAAAGATCGGGTGGGTATGGTATTATGGAACCATCAGATGGAATATGGCATAGGGAACTTAACCTGGGTAAGAAGAGTCCAAGTATAAGCATCTCATGAACCTCTAAGATAAAACCTGTGCTCTCAAGGTTACTGAATATTCTCTGTGATAGAGCCATGGGCCCCAACATGAAATATACCATATATGATAACTTCTCAGCTAATTGAGGATCATGCGTTTTCATTCAAGCACTATGGAGAGAGCTTGAGGAACCTAGGTGTGAGCAGTGTAAGAAAATCTGTAATATTCTAAACATTTAGTCAATACAATACCATTCTAAACAGTTAGTGGAAACCTTAACAAACGTATAAGAGAGCTCTTAAGGGAACATTGTGTAAGACTTTTTTAAAAGTAAAGTTTAGATATTAGCTTTAAAAATGAACCTGCCTATATCAAAATGGACAGTATTCTAAAGTCTTTGATAAAAAACCACTGTATTTTTCTAATCACAGAAAAAAAACCATTTTATCGTAACAGATCTTAAGAAGCATACAGCCGAAGAAAATCCTGACAAAAGCACTCTAGAAAAAGCTATTGGATCACTAAAAGAAGTAATGACGTGAGTGCATTATTTCAATTTCTTATTGTTGCCTAGATTAAAATGGAATTTTTAAAAAAAAAATTTTTTTTTTTCAACGTTTATTTATTTTTGGGACAGAGAGAGACAGAGCATGAACGGGGGAGGGGCAGAGAGAGGGGGAGACACAGAATCCGAAACAGGCTCCAGGCTCTGAGTCACCATCAGCCCAGAGCCTGACGCGGGGCTTGAACTCACGGACCGCGAGATCATGACCTGGCTGAAGTCGGACGCTTAACCGACTGCGCCACCCAGGCGCCCCTAGATTAAAATGGAATTATAGAGCAATTAGAGTCATAAATGGAGAGAAGAATGTCAAAGCAAATTTTTATGTAGTGATATCTAAATTATTTTTCTTTTTTTTTTTTTAAATTTTTTTTTTTTTTTTTTTTAACATTTTATGTATTTTTGAGACAGAGAGAGACAGAGCATGAATGGGGGAGGGGCAGAGAGAGAGGGAGACACAGAATTGGAAGCAGGCTCCAGGCTCTGAGCCATCAGCCCAGAGCCCGACGCGGGGCTCAAACTCACGGACCGCGAGGTCGTGCCCTGAGCCGAAGTCAGCCGCCCAACCGACTGAGCCACCCAGGCGCCCCTCTAAATTATTTTTCTAATAGTGTAGTTACACATTAAAACGATGAGAGAGAAGTATTTTAAGAATACAGTCATTAATCAAAAACATTTAACAATGTTTTAGAAAGTAACAACAATTTAGAAATTTGGTAATGTTATAAATGCACTTTTAGACATTTTCTTCATATACCTCCAGTCATAGCTTGTTCTTGTCTTCATTTAAACTATCCAAATGTAACTCAGGAAGATGACTATGGTGAAATAAAAAGTAAACATTTATAATACTTCTTTCACTTTTACTTTTGACTTTTTATTTCTTATTTTGAATTTAATAGAATATAAATTGATGGTGTTTCTTGGAGATGTATTAAAAGTGTAAAACTCCATGGAATTAATTGACTTGGGTACTTGATTGTTAAACTTAGGGTAATTATTCTAGGTCTAACTTGGAGGCCTAGCTCTAATCAGAAATGATCTTTCTTGATTATTATCAGAAATGAATACTGTTGCTATTAATTGTTCTGTGTCATGGAGGGCAAGGGCACTTCAACTCTTTGGACTTTACGTTATCAACATGTTTAATAGATTTAGTTAAATGACTTCTGAGAGTCCCTGAGGTGCTTCTATATGTAACAGAGTTTCTTAAAATACTTGCTAAGGAGCTCTTACGGACTTTGCTAGTTCTAGAGAGAGGGCCCAGCAGTAGAATAATGCTCAAATTGGCGAATACCAGGTCTGTTGCTGCCAAAAGGGTTGCGCAATTTTTAAAATTATGTTTATATTTTACATGTTGATCAGCCAGTCTTCATGCTTCATGCTTTTGTTATTTTGATGTCAGGATAATAGTTTTTTCCCCACACTTCATGGTTTAACATACTCTGCACATAATTTACCTTGATCCTTTCAACAAATTCTATGAAGTGGGCAGTCAACACCTTCTGTTTTCACAAAAGAGAAAGCTGAAGGGGTTGGTATCTTAATAGTATTTGTTATTTATGTATAATATGTTTTGTAAACAAAGATTGTAAAGTAACCTAAATAGGGAATAGTCTTTTGACCTGTTGTGTCCCTTAGAATAGTATCAGTTGGCTGCTATAGGGATAATGAGCATACTGATAAGACAGGTGATTAAAGATTTACTTCTTTTTCAATATTACTTAAGTTTCTGAAACTTTAAGAATCATGTCTAATATATCCTTATTCTAATTTTTTTTTTTAATGTTTGTTTATTTTTGAGAGAGACAGAGACAGAAAGCGAGTGGGTTAGGAGCAGAGAGAGAGGGAGACACAGAATCCGAAGCAGGCTCCAGACTCTGAGCTGTCAGTACAGAGCCTGGGGCTCCAACTCACCAGCTGTGAGATCATGACCTGAGCTGAAGTTGGACGCTCAACCGACTGAGCCACCTAGGCACCCCTAATATATCCTTATCCTAAATGCCATGCTCTTAATAGGTTTTCAATAAATGTTGAATTATAGGAGCTGTTATTTTAAGGATGAATTGTGATGCTGACTTACAAACCTAATAGAGTTTGACCACATCTCCATCTCATTTCTTGAGATTTTTGAATATTTAGCCTAGGGAGTAAATGCGTATTGTGGTTGACTGAAACAACCATAATTTTTCAGGTAAAGGAAATAAAAAGATAGTGCCATTTAACTAGCCTTTGCCATTTAGGCAAACCAAAAAACCCTAAAATTAGATTCTTACAATATTAGTTACATATACTTAGCTTATATAGATTAATTTGTTATAGATATATGCTCTAGTAGCTTCAGTATGTGTATGTTTTGTTTTTAGAAACTATGTATGTTTCAGATGTAGTTTGTTAATTTTGGTATATATACACTCCCACAGAACCATCACTACCATCAGGATAAGGAACACTATCACCTCCAAAAGTGTACTCATGCCTTTTGGTAATAATCCCTTTTCCTGCCTCTCCCAGTACTTCCTATCCCAGGGCAACAACTATTCTTTTTATTTGTATAATTTTCATTTCCTAGGATTTTATCTAAATAGAATCAGACAGTATGTTGTGTTTTGTGAGTCTTTTTTCACTCAGCTGATTATTTTGAGATTCATCTTTACTGTTGCTTTTATCAGTAGTGCATCCCCTATTCTTGTTTGCTATTGTATGGTTGTACCACAACTGATTGATCCATTCATGTGTCGGACATTTTAATTGTTTTCCCAGCTCTGGTTCTTACCATTAAAGCTGCTATGAACATTTGTGAACTAGTCTTTGTATGAATATATGTTTTCCTTTCTCTTGGATAAATACCTAGTAGTAGGAATGGCTAGGTTGTATAGTAGGTAATATGTGTGACTTTTAAAAAAATTGTCAAACTGTTTCCAAAGTAGTTGTAATGTTTCACATTCCTACCAACAGTAAATGGTGAGTTTCAGTGTTTCCATGTCCTTACCAACTCTCGGATGATTAGTTATTTTAATTTGTGAAACTTTAATAGTTGTGTAGTAAAATCTAATTGTAGTTTTGACTTGTGTTTTCCCTAATGATAAATGATGAGCATTTTCTTACGTGCTTATTTGCCATCCATATCATCTTCTTTGGTGATATGCATGTCCAAATCCTTTGTCTGTTTTGTTTTGTTTTTGTTTTTGTTTTTTTTTAATTTGGATTGTTGTCTTATTGAGCTGTGAGAGTTCTTTGTTCTGGTTAAAAGTTTTTTGTCAGATATGTGATATGCAAATATTTTCTTGGAGTCTGTGGCTTGTTTTTTCTCTTAACAATTTCTTTCAAAAAACAGGAGTTCTAGATTTTTATGAAGTCCAACTTATCAATTATTTTTTATGGGTGGTACTTTTATCTAAAAAAATTTGATCTAACCCAAGGTCACAAAGATTTTTTTCTGTTTTCCTCAAGAAATTTTTTGTGTTTGGTTATTAGGTAAAAATTATCTAGGTCTATGATCCATTTTGGGTTAATTTTTGTATGAGGGTTAAATTTTGTATAAGGATCAATGTTTATTTCTGTATATGGAACTCTCTTCTAGTACTATTTGTTGAAAAGACCATCCTTTCTCCACTGAATTTCTTTTGCATCTTTACTGAAAATCAGCTGACCATAAATGTGAGGGCTTATTTCTGTCCTACTCTTAATTCTATTTCATTGATCCTAAATGACTATGATTATTCTAGTACTACACAGTCCTGATTACTGTGCTTTGTGTATTAAGTTTTAAAATGGGGAAATGTGAGTCTGTCAACTTTATTCTTCCTTTTCAAGATTGTTTTGACCATTCTGGGTCCCTTGAATTTGCACTTAAACTTGTATTCCTGGGGTAAAAATCTTACTTTATTATGGTGCATAATCTTTTTTAAATGTTGCTGGAGTTGGTTTGTTAGTATTTTGTTAAGGATTTTGGTGTCTGTATTCGTAAGGGATATTGGTCTACAATTTTCTAGTGATGTCTCCTGCTTTGGTATCAGGCTAATATTGGTTTTAAAAAATACATTGGAAAATGTATTCTTCTGGGTTTTTTGGAAGAACTTGGGAAGAACTTGTATTAAGTCTTTAGGTGTTTGGTAGAATTCATCAATGAAGTTACTTGGGCTTTAGAATCACTGCTTGAATTTATGGTTATAGACCTAATCAGACTTTTTATTTCTTCTTGAGTCCGTTTCTATAGTTTTCTTTGTAGGAATTTGTCCATTACATCTAAGCTATCTACTTTGTTGACATGCAATTGTCCATTGTATTCTCATAATCCTTTTTATTTCTATAAGGTTTGTAATGATGTTCCATCTTATAGTCGTAATTTTAGTAATTTGAGTCTTCTTTGTTTTCTTGGCCAGCCTAGCTAAAGGATTGTCAATATTGTCAGTCTTTTCAAAGAACCAGCTCATTCTGTTGATTTTGTTATTTTTTTTATTCTCTATTTCAGTAATTTCTACTGTATGATTTCTTTCTTTCTCTTGCTTTAGATTTACTTATTTTCCCTAGAGTCTTAAATCAGTAACCTAAACATGTTATTGATTTGAGATCTTTTTTTATTACATGCACTTATAGCTATAAATTTGTAGGTACTGCATTAGTTGTATCTCATCAGTTTTTTGGTTTTTTTTTTCCCCAAAGAATTTATAATTTCCCTATGATTTCTTCTTGACCCATTGGTTATTTAGGGGTATGCTGTTTATTAATTCCCACATATTTGTGAATTTCCAAAGTTTTCTTTTGTTATTTCTAGTTTTACTCCTTGTTGTGGGAGAAGATTCTTTGTATTGTTTCAATCCTCTCAGAATTTTTGAGGCCTATTTTATGGCCTACCCTGGAAAATGGTTCATACACACTTGAGAAGAATGTGTATTTTGCTGTTGTTGGGTAGAGTATTTATTTCTGCCATTTTACTTTCGGCCTATTTATGTCTTTGAATCTAAAGAATGTCTCTTATAGACAGCATATAGTTAGTTGGGCTTGCCTTATTTGTCTCTTGTCTCATAGGAATTGACTTCCTAGTACCTTAACAACACTTGATTCTTTATATTTTGATGGTTTTTAGTTGTTTCAGGAAGAAGGTGTATCCTTTCCTTCTTAATTTCATCTTACATGGAAGTAGTAGTCTTAGTTTTTGTTTTACTGAAATGATTAACATATGACTTGGGAATGAGCTACATAAAACCTTAACTAATAGAACTTCTGTTAACTTGAAGTTGTACAGGTTTAATGTATTTTAGGAAATACATAGTATAGTAAAAAAGGAATATTGAAAGAAGTTAGTAAAACATAATTTTCTGGAGGATTCTTTAGAATTTTTTTTAATATGGTAGGATACTTTTGGGAGGTGTTTTAACTGATTCAGTTGTCAAAATTAAGATAGACTTGCATGGAAGATCTTTTTTTGTGACGAGATATCTTTGAATGCAGTTTTCATATTTTAATTTTTTTTTTAAGTTGAAGTTCTAAACTAAATTTATTAATTTTTCAGCCATATTAATGAGGATAAGAGAAAAACAGAAGCTCAAAAGCAAATATTTGATGTTGTTTATGAAGTAGATGGATGCCCAGTAAGTATTCATTTTTGATGATTGTTAGTTTATTTTCTTTTTTGTTACTGAGAGTTTATAGTTTTACTATAAACAGAATATCGGTATCTTTTTCTTTTAAATTATAACTTTAAAAAGATTACTACCAAGTGATCTCTTTTACTAATATTTTCAATCTATACAGGCGAATCTTTTGTCTTCTCACCGAAGCTTAGTCCAACGAGTTGAAACAATTTCTCTAGGTGAACACCCCTGTGACAGAGGAGAGCAAGTAACTCTCTTTCTCTTCAATGACTGCCTGGAGGTAAATTTGTACTTAATATAGTATAACACTGCTGATCTGTGTGACTTGCCTGAATGTTTAAAGCCAAGCTTTGATTGAAGTATAATGTAGAAGTTAAAGTTAACAAAACACATTTTTTTAAATTGAGCCCAATTGTTGGTTCAGTAGTATTAATAGAATACTTTTAGGAGAAGGCCTAATACTAAGAAGTATGATGAATTTTCATGACTTAAAATCCAAGTCAAAATGAAAATTTAATTTATTTCCATGCTAATAAATGTTTAGATCAAGGATTTAGGAACTTACTGGCTCTATTAAGTATGTTTATTCAAGATCTACAAAATAATTTGAAATTGAAGTAGCTTTTTCAATCAAAGAAGGAGCCAATATTTTGTTGAAGAGTAGAATAACTTGATTATTGAATATTAAGAATCATGATCCCCTGATGATCCCTTAAGACAACAGATTTTAGGGTAAATGAGTGGTTAGCATATCAGATGGGCTGCACTGATTATAATTCTAAAATTCTCATCTATTAAAGCTTTTATTTAAAGTCTGTACCTCTTCCTTTTATCCTTTTCTACTATACTTCTCTTGAAGTGCTGCCCTCTTATATACATTATTATTTGGTATAAAATACAGGGAATCTTAGAGAGCCAACCATGTACAGTTATAGGCCTAATAAAATCTCATCAAAAATTGCTTGTGTTAAATGCAGTGTTTTGTTGTAGTGAGGTTAATGAAAAACTATTTTTATTTGATCAGTAATGTCACAAAATACAAAAGACAGTGAAAATACTATACATAATTGACCATACCCTAACTGAAAAAGTCATGAGGCAGATAATTCTGAACTACTTGTTTTCTCCATAAGGAGAACTTCAGCCTGCTTTGTTTTGGAGAACAGGGGTAGGGGAAGTCAGTTTCCAATGGGGTTTTACTTTACATAGTTGCTCAGTACTTCTATTTGTTTGCTTTTGCTTCTCTTCCTATTAAAGTGCCCAGGTCAGCTGGCACCTTTCATCTAATAGGTTAGGTTGCTAATCCATTCTGGGTTTTATCCCCTGAGTCCTGAGAGAGTTGTGGCTTTAAATTTTTGATCATACATCTTCTTCAGATTCCATGAAGTTTTTTATAACTGGCTCATTGACTTACCTGCCACTTTAATTCCTGTCATTGCTTACTTCCCATAGCTTTTGAGTACATTATGTGATACCCTGGTTCCTCATTTCCTTTACCTTCTTAAATCCACTGACTTTTGTTCTAGTTTCTCTTAAGCCTCCCTAACTCAGAATCATATTAACTGAAACAGCTTTATGTCTATTATTAAATTTGGACTTCAAGACTTATAATCCTAAACTTTTATTCTTTAGCTTATTAAAAAAAAAATCTTAGCAAATCTGGAATGAAGAAAATGATAAAACTTAGAAACATTTAAAATGGATAAAATCTATACTGACTTCTCTTAAATAGGACAGAGGATATTTTACTGAATCTAAATTGAGGATTTATATATTTTCCTTTTTATATTTTACATCTGTTTGAGTTTTTACCTTGATGTGCTAACATTTGTGTCATCGATATTGGCACTTGTCATTGTTTCTCCTTTTTAAAAACGAACTTTAAAATTATTTGCTTAGTTGGGAATGCAAGCTGGTGCAGCCACATTGGAAAACAGTATGGAGGTTCCTTAAAAAAGTAAAAATAGAACCACCCTACGACCCAGCAATTGCACTACTAGGCATTTATCCACGGGATACAGGTGTGCTGTTTCGAAGGGACACATGCACCCCTATGTTTATAGCAGCACTATCAACAATAGCCAAAGTATGGAAAGAGCCCAAATGTCCATCGATGGATGAATGGATAAAGAAGATGTGGTATATATATACAATGGAGTATTATTCGGCAATCAAAAAGAATGAAATCTTGCCATTTGCAACTACGTGGATAGAACTGGAGGGTATTATGCTAAGTGAAGTTAGAGAAAGACAAAAATCATATGACTTCACTCATGAGGACGTTAAGAGACAAAAGTCTCTTAAGGGAAGGGAAACAAAAATAATATAAAAACAGGGAGGGGACAAAACAGAAGAGACTCATAAATATGGAGAACAAACTGAGGGTTACTGGAGGGGTTGTGGGAGGGGCGATGGGCTAAATGGGTAAGGGGCATTATTAAGGAATCTACTCCTGAAATCATTGTTTCATTATATGCTAACTAATTTAGTTGTAAATTTTAAAAAATAAAAAATAAAAATTATTTGCTTAGCTTAGCCAAATTGATTTAAAACTATATTCAAATTTATAGTAGAAACTATTTCATCTTTATTGCCTATTTTTACTATATTAATGTAAATTAAAATTTATTATTTGATATGTAACATATATTTGAGTTGTATTTCTGCTTCAATGTGAATATGATATTGACTGCCTTTTGATCTTTTCCAATAGCCAACCCAGGGTAGTGCATTTTTAGCCATATTGAATTCATGATGGTGACCAATCTCAATTCATCAAGTAACTTAACCTAAATCATTTTGTGTTAATGTCTTTCAGTTGATGATTATAACCTCAAAAGAGACTTTCTTTTAAAAAGGCAAAATAATACATTAGGCTTTCATGGAAATGAAAATAATAAATTTAAAGACCTTATAAAATTCACAGAATTCAGTACATCATGAATTACAAGGCCCTTTCTGATTTTGCTCCTGTCTTCTCTAGTTACTTTACCTATCTCCTCCTTTTGTAGGAGTTCCCAGCTTAGGTAAAGTTATATCTTAACACTGTACCTTGAGTTTATAATTTGTATCATTTGTTTAGTGTATTATTTAGTTACTTCTTTACCCTGCCTCTTTCTCAATGATACCTAACTATCATGAGCGCCAGAGCCATCTCTATATTATTTACTCTTTTGTCCTCAGTGCCTTGTACAGGATTTGAGATAATTGTGAATTCTCCTCTTCAACTAAAATCAATTTTTTGAACCCACGACTGAGATCCCAGAGCAGCTATTCCCTTTCCTGAACTCAGGGCCTTCTATTGAAGATTCCTGTATCCTATAATGTTATTCCTTCTCAAAATGCTTCTAAGTTCTTTCACACCTCGTGGACCTTTTGCTTAGATCCTGTCCCTTGGTCTGTTTTCCTGACTTTTTAAGCTCTTCTTATATATGCATGAACATTTCTGCTATACAATTACATGTATGAATTTGTTACATGGTAACTCTGCTTCTTATTGCATAGTAATTCTGGGATGATTAATAGTCAAGTGAATTGCATGTAGATTTATGTCATTAGTGTCATTTTTAAGTATTTAGTCTTTAATAGTTTTCATTCATATTATTTTTTTTCTGTAATCAGATAGCAAGAAAACGGCATAAGGTTATTGGCACTTTTAGGAGTCCTCATGGCCATACCCGACCCCCAGCTTCTCTTAAGCATATTCATCTCATGCCTCTTTCTCAAATTAAGAAAGTGCTGGACATAAGAGAAACAGAAGGTATGCTCATTGGATAAATGTTGGTTAACTGAAAATAGTTCATAATCATTGTAGGTTTGATTCACTCCCTTAGGTTTTTTTTTTTTTTTCTTTCTTAAAACTGGTAAATTATCTTTAAATACAGTTGGTTAGTATTGGTAAAGTAATTTTTCTTATACTTCTATCCAAAGTCTTCTCTAGAACCTACTTGATGTTTTATTTTTCTCAAATGAAAATGCTATCTCATCCTGTGGGGTGTCTTCATCCCTTAAGGGACAAAGAGCTTTTAAATGGTTTCATGTCAAGATAGTGTCCTAACCTAGCTTTTTCCCACATCGAAACTTATTTCGTTCCTTTAGAATCCAAAGGAAATCACCAGTCTATTACCTGTGCTCTGCATCCTATTGCTTTCTTGTTGGCAATGGCTGCATTGCTAGAAATATGTTTAGAATATGACCAGGAGAGATGTGTGTGAATAAATGTACCCAAAGTAACTATGGTAGACTCAACATGGGTCAAACGTGTGTTAAGGAGAGCTTTTACTCAACTGTGGTAGTGTTAGGGAGGGTTCTCTGAAGGCCTGAAATTATCAAAAACAGTATCAACTGTTTGTTTAATTGGCATTTAGTAATGTGTGTGCATGGCCATATTTTAGATGTTAGGACCTTTTTTTTTTTTTTTTTTACAAGTAAGCTGTTTCCATTACTGATCTCATCCTCTAATGATGGAAGGATTTGAGTTTATGAGAAACAATCACAGAAAACATGAATAACAACTTATTTTGTGTCTTTATTTGGTTGTCAGATTCTGGTGTATTAAGTGTTACAATAGTGCATTTATTTAAATCCTCTCCATGTTTTTGGATTTGAATTATGGATTATTATTTAAAATAGGTTCTGTTTTAGTATTTTGGTCCAAAACCATTTTGTAAAAGTTTTAATATTTGGACATTTGATTTCTTTGAACTTGATTTAAGTTATCAAATTAGTCTTATAATGCCATTTTAATTTAAAACTTAAATTCTGGAATTCTAAGAAATGATCTAATTCAAAAAAACTTTCTCAGAAAATGTTAAATTTCATAGAAAATACTGCTTAATGTCAATAAATCATCATTGTTGGTCTCTCACATGGTACTTACTGTTATAATTCTTGCCAGTTTCAGTGTAATATCATGTTCCTTGTGTACTTAAAAATATAGAGGATGGAAAGGGTGGGGAAGAGATCATTTCATTGGAGTTTTGTTACTCTGAGGGAACTAAACTTGCATAAATCTTCATTTTGCAAGGAGTAACACTTAATGTCTATGATTATTCTGGAACCCTAGATTGCCATAATGCTTTTGCCTTGCTTGTGAGGCCACCAACAGAGCGGGCAAATGTGCTGCTCAGTTTCCAGATGACATCAGAGGAACTTCCAAAAGAGAACTGGCTAAAGATGCTATGTCGACATGTAGCCAATACCATTTGTAAAGCAGATGCTGTAAGTTCTTAAACCACTATTATAATGAAAGTTTTAACTTCATTACAATGCATTCAGACTAACCCTACATTTCTAATGACTTGGTAATTATGAAATTATGAATGTAGGAAAGTTCTAACTTTATGTGTGTTGAGGAAAACCAGCTTAATAAATTGTTTTTGGAAAGATTTTTAAAAGTATAGGCACATGAGGGGCACCTGGGTGACTCATTTGGTTAAGCATTTGATTTTGGCTCAGGTCACGATCTTGGGGTTCGTGAGCTCGAGCCCTGCATCAGGCTCTGTGCTGACAGCTCAGAGCCTGGAGCCTGCTTCAGATTCTGTGTCCCCCTCTGCCCACCCCCCCCCCCCACTCGTGCTCTCTCTCTCTCCCTCTCTCTCTGTCTCTCTCAAAAATAAATAAATATTAAAAAAAATTTTTTTAAGTATAGACACATGAGACCATTTTGAATGCCTAGTTTACTGAAAGGCTAATAGCTCCTGTGCCTCTGATTTAGTGGGGCTTTGGGGACTTGTTCTGATGTACCCTGTGATTTTCATTAGTGTTCTTTGACCTGGCTATTTGTAAAATAGAGGGTATTTTGTTCCATTGTTCTTTTACCTTTGTTGAAAGCAGTAGGTAAGTTGTAACAAGTTGTTTTTCTGTTAGGCAAGTTGCCAATCCAGTTTTCTCAGTCCATCCTCTGAAAATCAAATACTCTTATGAATATATAATTATCTTATACAGATTAAATGCAGCTACATGAGAAAATCAAATTATTGAAGTTAAATGACTCACAGAAATCAGGTAGTCTATAGTATATCTTGGATGAAATCTAGGTCCCTTTACAAATAACTTGATTTCTTCATTATATGTGGGAGAGACATGTGATAGACAGGTATAGACCTTTTCATCTTTGGACAAATGACATAGATAGAGAAGAATGTAATGATAAGCAATCCTTTATATTACCCTAGTACTATAACAGATTGCCTTGGACATTTCCTGTTGGAAATAAATGTTTATTTTATCATAGCTAAGTCTGACGTTGAAGGCTGTTGAGGTATACTTTAGTGATTTATAGAATAGGTAGTGTTTGATTAAAGCCTCTTGCCTAGGTGTTGAACAATTAACAGACATTTTGAATTATTATTTTTTTAAGCAGAAGATTTCAATTTCTCTTTTTCAACAAGTGACATGACAGGGAAAACCAAGGAATAAAACCCTGAAATTGACAAATTTATCCTAATTATTATAGAATGCTTCAATCCAGCATGATTTTTTTTTTTTAATTTCTATGTGCTAACAATATGTTGTTATAAAGGATTGTTCTACAAAAAGTTTCATGGAAGGAAATACAGCTAGTGCTGACTAGAAAAATAATGGAGACGGCTTTTGTTATAAAGCTTACAAAAGTGCTCATTGTTAAGAGGGATTTTTTTTTTTCATAGTTCTAGGTATCCATATAAAAAATGGATCCTTGCAGTATAGTGACTGCTTATTGCAGAAATTAATCCTACATTTATCACAATGTCAGACTAGATTGCTTATGAAGTCCTTTCCAAATGTATAACCATAATACTTAAATGTAAATAGTTAACGGAAAAATTTCCTTAAAATACAATCTATTGAATTACTAGCCACAAGATAGCTAATAATTCTAGAACTGATGTATAAAACAGCTAATGAAAAAAATTTCATATAAGCTAGCCACAAGATGGCAGCAAACGTTTAGCAATGTCCTGATTAAACAGTAATGGTGAGAGTGGGCATACCTGTCTTGTTCCTGAACATAGAGGAAAAGCTCTCCAATTTTCTCTGTTGAGGATGGTATTAGTTGTGGGTCTTTCATATATGGCCTTTATAATATGGAGGTATGTTGCATCTATCCCTGCTTTGTTAAGGGTTTTTATCAAGAATGGATGCTGTATTTTGTCAAATGCTTTTTCTGCATCTATTGAAAGGATAATATTTCTTATCCTTTCTTTTATTGATGTGGTATATCACGTTGATTGATTTGAGAATACTGAACCAGTCCTGAAGCTCAGAGTAAATCCCACTTAATTGTGGTGAATAACTCTTTTAACATACTGTTGAATTTGATTTGCTAGTATCTTGTTGAGAATTTTTGTATCCATGTTCACAGGGATATTGGCCTGTAATTCTCCTTTTTGGTTTTGGAATCAAGGTAATGCTGGCCTTGTATAAAGAGTTCGGAAGTTTTCCTTCCACTTCTATTTTTTGGAATAGTTTGAGAAGCCTAGGTATTAACTCTTCTTTAAATGTCTGGGTAGAATTCCCCTGGGAAGCCATCTGGCCCTGGACTTTGGTTTGTTGGGAGATTTTTGATTACTGACTCAATTTCTTTGATGGTTATGGGTCTGTTCAAATTTTCTATCTCTTCCTCTTTCAGTTTTAGTAGTTTGTGGGTTTCTAGGAATTTGTCCATTTCTTCCAGATTGCCCAGTTTGTTGGCATATAATTTTCCACAGTATTCTCTTATAATTGTATTCCTGTGGTGTTAGTTGTGATCACTCCTCTTTCATTCATGATTTTATTTAGTTTGGTCCTTTCTCTTTTCTTTTTGTTAAGTCTGGCTAGGAGTTTATCAGTTTTATTAATTCTTTCAAAGAATCAGCCCTTAGTTTCATTGATCTCTACTAGGTTGTTTCTATATCATTTATTCCTGCTCTAATCTTTATTATTTCCTTTCTCTGCTGGCTTTAGACCTTCTTTGCTGTTGCTTTTCTAGCTCCGTTAGGTGTAAGGTTAGGTTGTGTATTTGAGACTTTTCTTGTTTCTTGAGGTAGGCCTGTATTGTATATACTTCCCTCATAGGACTGCCTTTGCTACATCCCAAAGGTTTTGGACTGTCGTGTTTTCATTTTTATTTGCTTCCATGTACTTTTTTATTTCTTCTTTAATTTCCTGGTTAACCCATTCATTCTTTAGTAGGATGTTCTTTAACCCCTATATTTGAGGGCTTTCCAAATTTTTCTTGTGGTTGACTTCAAGTTTCATAGCACTGTGATCTGAAAATACGCATAGTATGATCTCAGTCTTTTTGTACTTGTTGAGGGCTGATTTGTGACCTTGTATGTGATCTATTCTAGAGAATGCCCCATGTGTACTCAAAAAGAATATGTATTCCATTGCTTTAGGATGAAATAGCCTAAATGTATCTGTTAAGTCCATTTTGTCCAGTGTGTCATTCCAAGCCAGTGTTTCCTTGTTGATTTTCTGCTTAGATGTTCTGTCCATTGTTGTAACTGGGGTTTTAAAGTCCCATACTATTATTGTATTATTTCCAAAGAATTTCTTTGTTATTAATTGATTTATATATTTAGGTGCTTCCAAGTGGGGGCATAAATATTTACAATCGTTAGGTCTTCTTGATGGATAGACCCCTTAATTATGATGTAATGCCTTTCCTCATCTCTTGTTACAGTCTTTGGTTTAAATTTTAGTTTGATATAAGTATGGCTGCTCTGGCTTTCTTTTGACCTCCATTACTATGATACATGGTTCTCCATCCCTTCACTTTGAATCTGCATGTGTCTTTGGGTCTAAAATGAGTCTCTTGTAGGCAGCATATAGATTTTTTTTTTTAATCCATTCTGATACCATATGTCTTTTAATTGGAGCATTTAGTCCATTAACATTAGGAGTGATTATTGACAGATATGAATTTAGTGCCTTTGTGTTACCATAAAATTGGTGTTTTTTGTGATGTTCTCTGTTCCTTTCTAGTCTTTGTTGCTTTTAGTTCTTTTTTCCCCAAAGAATCCCTTTTGATATTTCCTGCAGGGCTGGTTTAGTGGTCACAAACTCCTTTATTTTGGGGGGGGGGGGCTCTTTATCTCTTTATTCTGAATAATAGCCTTGCTGTCTGAAGTAATCTTGGCTGCATATTTTTCCCATTTAGGACATTGAATATATCTTGCCACTCCCTCTGGCCTTCCCAATTTCTGTGACAGATATGCTGCAAACCTGATCTGTCTTCCCTTGTAGGTTAAGGATGTTTTTTCCATGTATAAACTAAAAAAAAAATAAATTAAAAAAAAATTGCCTTTTCCATATCCCAAGGCCCAGGGTGCGGGGGGAAGGCGCAGAAAATAAACAAGAAAAAAAACAAAGGAGGCTATATCCTTTTTCCCCTAGAGCTGAAGCTTTGTAGCACTCTATGATCTGCGGACTTGGTGTGTGGGAGGGGTTTGTGCCAGTCTTCTGGGGGTGGGGCCTGCTGTGCTGACTCTCAAGTGGCTTGCCCTAGTGGTGTAAGCCGCCCTGGCCTCCACTTGGTGGCACTGATTTGCTCACTGAAGTCTGTCAGTCCTGATAGGCTGGGTGAAAATGGAGTTGTCCTGCTCTCATCCCCAGAGCATGGAGCTCAAGCCTGCCACTCTTCATGAAGCCCTCACAGAACAATCTCCTGTCTCGTGTCCCGGTTTCCACCAGATCCCCACCTTCACCCTGCCTGCCTTTGAGCTGTCCACCTGCCAGGCAGCACAGCATGTCTGTATTTTATCTCAGGTACATAGGTAGGTTTCAGAGCTCCAAATTTTGGAGACCCATGCTGATCATTTGGGGAGGGTTTCACTGCGCTGTGGCTAGGTCCAGCTTGTTCCAGAAATCGGTTGCACCACTGCACAGCAGTTTGGAGTTTATGATAAAGTACAGCTGAAAGCTGGTACCAAGGCTTGCTGCCCTCAGTTAGCATTCTTGTTTCAGTGTTAGTGAACAGGTCAGCTCAGTGGCACCTCCTGGGTCTTTTGTTCCCAGAGAGGCCATGCCACCTTTCCCAAATGCACTCCAGGCAGGGGAACTGCTTCTCCCTGCGCTACTCGGAATCCTCAGAGCACGTTGCCCACTCCCAGGTCTCTGACCTCATTTCCTACTGGAACATGGCTAAATTTGCCAGGTGCAACACTGGCGATGGTGCAGACATCCAAAACTTCAGGCTCTATGTTCTACTGTTATGAAAACTAGGGGTATTCAACCCCTCTCCTTTTCCCAGTCATTGGTTTTGGGGAAGAGTGTTTCTTGTGAAATTCCCTATGTGCACTTTCACTCTTCTTTCTCTTTCTTTTTCTCTTGCTCTTCTCTCTGTGATCAGGCCTCCTCCCCATTGCAGTTCCCACAACTCTTCTCTCTCCACCCAGTTCAACTCTCTACAGCCCTTACCTTTCTTAATGTGGCATTTTTATTCTCCTCCAGTTGTACATTTTTACTCTTTGCCCTCAGATTGATTTCTTGGGTGTTCGCAATGATCTGATGTTTATTTAGCTGTTTTTGAGGGACGAGACAAGACTAGTGTCTCCCTAATTCTTGCCATCTTAATCGAAAGCCTCCATTACTACTTTCTAATCTTGAACTTCGCAGATTTGTTTCCAGAACTAGTTTTAGGTACATGTGGATTTGGGGCTCATTATTATGTTGAGTAAATCATGAAATGTTTTTAGAATTATGTTAGTATGTTATTAAAAATTAGTTTTTGTTATGGTATAATTTTATTTTGGAGATTTAGAAGAATAAGGTTTTTTGGGGGAGGGGTTTCTTACTTTTACTGATAATTATTTTTTTAAAAAATCTGGTAATGGTGATGCAATATTTCATTTATTCTGTTAATAACTAATACTTGAGAACATTTATAATATTAATGGAAATTAATCTAAGAGAAGTTCAACTTGTTTCTTACATTTTAACATTGGGTATTAATAGAATCAAAATAATTATGGTCAAAATTAATACATCAAAAACATAATACCTGCTTGGTGTTGGTCTACATACAATTAACTTTTTTGGCATAAAGTTCTTTGGCTGCAAGAAAGAACATTTGGTTTACTTTACTAATAGGAATATTTTTCTTTTTTTTTTTTTTTTAAATGTTTATTTTGAGAGTGAGAGAGAGAGTAAGCAGGGGATGAGCAGAGAGAGAGGGAGACAGAGAATCGTAGGTAGGCTCCACACTCTGTCAGCATAGAGCCAATTACAGGGCTTGAACTCACAAACCATGAGATGATGACCTGAGCCAAAACCAAGAGTTGGAAGCTTAACTGACTGAGCCACCTAGGTGCGCCATGGAATATATCTTAATGCTGGGATAGCCTTTTCTTGGTATTTCTTCTGCCCTTGGTTTTTAGCATAGTTATCTGTGATTGTATGAATGGAGTTGAGCGGAAAGGTACTTCTCATGTTTATTCCAAGTAAGTGTACATAACCAATTACTATAGGAATAAAGAGGTAGATGGGCAGTGCAACTGCACAATATTTTTGAGGCCAGTAGGTTAGTAAGTCTAAGGAGTTTAGCCAAGATTCGGGAATAAAATCCCATATAATATATAGTATGAAGCCAAATTGGGAGCTTAAAAAAGAACAAAGCCACAGATCGCTTTTTCTGGCAATAGCGATGGTGAATTTTCCACCATTTTCCCTGTGCCTTTAACCACTCTCAGTGCCCAGTCCCCTGTGCAAGCGCTGGTCTGCAAGGCTCAGGGGGGCAAGAAAGGAAAAACTGAGGGAAAGACCAGGTTGCAACAGCACCCCTAGAGTAAAAATTTTTAATATTTGGAAGAGAGAATGGGGACTATTAATAAGAAAAGCAGAGTAATAGGAAAAAAAACTTGGGAATATTGAAAACAAGTTTCCCCTATTTAGAGTTTTTGTCTGTGATTTGCCCTATTTACCTTCCTCTATGGAGAGAGAACTAAAAGAAGTACTTCATCTTTACATCTTAGTAAACAGCTATATTGTCTTCTCAGCCACCAGAACTACATAGATGTTTACCCTTTCAGCCATTCTGAACCCAGAGCCTTCTAGAAATGTGAAAGACCTCATATCTACCCTCATCAAATCAGAAGTAATTGAATATGAAATATGAAGCCATCTGCTCTCTTCAGTTCATATGGGGTTATTATATACTCAATAACAGTTCAGATAGCAACAGGAAAGACCGAGAGTCTCTTTTCTTTGTTAGCAACTGCTTAGGGATTTAAATTTCAGGGGCTTTTATTATTAAAAAAGCATTTCATCAAAATTAAACACACTTGGAGTTGAGTTTCTTTATATATACATTATACATTATGCATCTAAAAATTTTATTCAATGAGTAAATTAAAGTTTACCAGTATTTAGTTTTATATTCATATTATGAGTTTTACTAACTTAAATTGAACAGTAATATTTGCACACAACGAAACATTAAACAGAGGAAAGTGTGCTGCAGTAAAACATATGCACCTGTCCCGCTATTTTCAGCAGTGCCACTTTTGATGCTTTCATCCCTCTTTCCAGAAAGACAAGTGTAGACACATGCATTTCTTGTTAAATGTATTCCTAGGTAATTTTCTCTTTGTAATTCTATTCATAAATGAGATATTTTAGCTAAGTTGTTTTCTAGTTTTATATGCAGGTTAATCTTTGATATGTATGTTAGTTTTGTAACCACTTTTATTAAATTAATTCTCTTACTGTTTCTAATTGTGTCCCACCTAATTCCATTGTATTTTTCAGCATTTAATTTTTAAAAAAATGTCATAGGCTGACCAATTTAGCATGAGCATTGATGAATTACTTTGTGTTTTGAAATCAAAACATCATGAAGGAAAATATATTTGTGTCAAAACATCCTTTTTCTGAATTTGTCTCTGTATCTAGGACATAAAAGGCTTCTATCAAATAGCTTTTAATATACATTTGTTGATTGAATGAAAACCAATTTGAAATGAAACTAAAATTGAAAATGAAATGAGAACAAAATCAAGTTTATAAAACTAAAGTGACAGCTGTGCTTAGTTTATGGTGTAATATGTACAGCAGTGTAGGAAATGTGATCCCTCTACTATAAGATGTAGGAAATCTTAATAATGCAGAGCCTTGCAGATGTATGTGAATGAGGATGGGGGAGACTCGGGGATAGGCAGAGCTTGAATCACAGTCCCAACTGCTTTGTTTCCCATGGGTTGTCAAGATATTTTACTATTCAGAGTTATTTTGCAAATGATTATCTAGATAATTAACAGGAACCAATTGAAAAGTATTAGAACTTGTAACAGTTTAGTTTAAGTAACCAAATAAAAAATAAATACACACATATCAATAGTTTTCTCTATGCTGGCAGTAACCTACTAGAAAGTGTGGGAAATGGAGACCCCACTTCCCAGTAAAGCTTGGTGTGTAGATTTAGGAAATTTTAGTATAAATCTAGGAATAGCCTTAAAAGAAATGAATGAAACCTATGTTAAGAAAACGATATACTTTACAGAGAAATCCATTATGTTCTTGAAAGAGAATGCTGGCTGGCATAAAGATGTCAATTCATTATAGTTTTTATAAAATCCTACAGGAAATTTCTGGATTTTGACAGAATGATTCCAAAGATAATTTTTAAAGAAAAAGCAACAACAAGAAAAGTAGAGAACAGGGGTGCCTGGGTGGCTCAGTTGGTTAAGCATCTAACTTCTGCTCAGGTCAAGATCTCACTGTTTGTGAGTTTGAGTCCTGAATTGGTGAGCTCAAGCCCTGCTTTGGGTGAGACCGGCCCCTCCCTCCCTCCCTCCCTCCCTCCCTCCCTCTCCCTCCCTCCCTCCCTCCCCCCTCCCCCTCCCCCCTCCCTCCCCCTCCCCCTCCCCCTCCCCCTCTCCTTCTCTTCTCTCTCCTCTCTCTCTCTCTCTCTCTCTCCCTCCCTCCCCCCTCCCCCCACCCAGGCCCTTGCTCACTTGTGCCCCGCGCTCGCTCGCTCTCTCTCTCTCTCTCTCTCTCTCTCTCAAAAAAAAAAAAAAACACATTGCTTCTCTGATGAGATATTACATTATATTTTTTAAGTTACAATGATGCGAACACAACTGCACTATTAAAGGTGGATCAATGGAAAGGATACATGTCCCTGAAATAAGAGTTTATTGTATGATAAATGTAGTACTTTAACAACTTAATAAGATTGTTAACCTATGTTGATAAGATAGTTGGTTAAATACTTAGGGAAAATTAGATGTATATCCTAACCTTATATCTACATAAGTTTATAGGTAGATTCAAGAGTTGAAAGTGAAACCATCTCAAAAACCTGTAAGAAAATGGAGATGTAGGTGGTGAATGTAGAATCTGGTTATTTGTTTTTTTGATGTTGAGTTTTGGGCATTTGCTATATATTTTGGATACTAATCCCTTCTCAGATATATCAGATATATGATTTACATTTTCTCCCATTTTGTGGGTTGCTGTCTCCTATATTGAATGGTGTCTTCTGCATATTTACTAGTTTTTATGAAATCCAATTTTCTGGCTTTTGTTGTTGTTGTTACCTCTGCCTGTGGTGTTGTGTTCAAGATATTGCTGCTAAATCCAGTGCCTTGAAAATTTTGACCTCTGTGTTCCTTGTCTTCAAAGGTTTTGTAGTTTTAGTTCTTATATTTAGATCTTTGATCCATTACAAGTTAATTTTTGTATATGGAGTAAGATAAGGATCCAGCTTCATTCTTTGGCTTGTGGATATTTAGTTTTCCCAGTACCATTTATTGAAAAGACTGTCCTTCTCCTGTTATAGTCTTGATGCCCTTGTCAAATCATTTGACCATATTATATGAGGGTTCATTTCTGGGCTCTCTAGTCTGTTTCATTCCATTCTATTATGTTTCTTAGGACAGTACCATATTATTTTGATTACAGTAGTAGGTTTTTAAACCAAGAAATTTAAGACTTCAAACTTTGTACTTTTCCCCCCCAATATTGTTTTGGCTATTTGGGGTCCCTTGTGATTCTGTATGAATTTTGGAATGAACTTTTTTTTTTTGCAAAAATATTGGGATTTTTGTAGGAATTTCATTGAAGCTGTAGATTGCTTTAGGTAGTATTGACATCTTAATATTAAATCTTCCAGTTCATGAACACAGGGTGTTTTTCCACTTATTCATGTCTTTAATTTTTTTCAGCAGCATTTTACAGTTTACAGTATATGTCTTTCATCTCTTTGACTAAGTTTATTCCTAAGTATTGTATTTTTTTGATGTTGTTATAATATTTATTTCTTAACAAGAAGAAAGTAAAGGCAGTTTTTGTTCAAAAATAATGAAATAAAATTCTCATCTAATCAGAAGAGACTTTTATCATTTGTTCATTAATAGTAATTTCTTTGAGTATCCAATGATATGGAAAAAAACCAATAACATACAGCGAATTGGAAAATACAAGATATAAAACTGAATAGAATGACTCCAGTTTTGTTAAAATAAAACATTTCGTGCATATAGAAAAATATATGTAAGGAGTATGTTTAAATGTTAATAGCAAACAGTCACTACATTTGTGGAAATTTTTATTTTTAAAATTTTCTTCCAAATTTTTTATAATAGATGTGATTTTTCTTTTTTTAACTTAGAAAAAAAATTGTGCGTTTAAAAAAAGGCACGGTAGGGGCGCCTGGGTGGCTCAGTCGGTTAAGCGTCCGACTTCAGCTCAGGTCACGATCTCGCGGTCTGCGAGTTTGAGCCCCGCGTCAGGCTCTGGGCTGATGGTTCAGAGCCTGGAGCCTGCTTCCGATTCTGTGTCTCCCTCTCTCTCTGCCCCTCCCCCGTTCATGCTCTGTCTCTCTCTGTCTCAAAAATAAATAAAAAACCTTTAAAAAAAAAATAAATAAATAAAAATAAAAATAAAAAAAGGCACGGTTACCTGAATGGGGTTAGATAAGCTGTGGACTCATTAGCAAATGGATGAAGTGGAATGAGAGGGTCTAGAGCTGGCAGGGTGGATTTGCTTGTTTTAAGAAAGTTTGGCAAAACCAAGCCTGTCTATGTGGGTGTCCGTGGTGAAGAGCCAAAAAGCAAGCATTTATAATTGTAGAATATAATATTTAAGGCTGTTTGTAAAGGAGCTTAACATTTTATTTCAAAGGACTACTATGCATTATCTTGTTTTATGATTCCTGTGGGTTAATTATACTAGATATTTTCTACATTTTGTAGATGAGAACATTTCCTGAAAAACCAATATTCACAGGGTTGTATAAAAGTCTCTCTAGCCACAGAATGACAGTGCTGGAGGATAGTCTTAATAGTGCTAGATTAGCGGGGGAACTTGCCGATGGCCTAGATTTATAAATTTAAAGGGCAAATTGGTATAGAAATATGCAAAACCTTTTTGTCTAACCTGCTTTTTTTGAAAAGCCCAAATGTAATTTGAGCAAGTGATATTTTGGGTTACTTGCAGATTAGTTGTCTCATTTAAGGTTAATTTTGACCAATGGTTCTTACATGAAATCTTTGACTCCTTTTAGAATGTAACATGAGCTATGAGCCCACTCCTCAGAAAAATGTCCTTTGCATTTATGCATATGCAGAGATTTGCACATGATTTCAGGGAGGTTGCATACCTCCTGATTTCTATCCATTGCCACTTCTAGGAGCTCTTGATCACAGGTTTAGAACCTCCAATTTAGAATCTACCTAGATGTTAATTGAGGAAGAAAGGAAAACGTAGGAGAAAGTCTATGTTTTAATTTTAGATAGATTATCTCAAGAAAATTGTTTTTGATATTGGTTTTACAGCAGGCTTTATGCTTAGACATTTGTCCACTAAGTTTCTAGCTTGTTGGTTTTAGTGTTGTTAAAAAGATTTTATACTGAGTTCTTTTTCCAGTTGCTTTGGTGTCCATGGTCCTTGCAATGAATTTTTCATTTAGTGAATGCTAATTTTTTACTATCCTTAAATTAGTACATTTCAGAGTAGAAATTATGTGAAGCATATAAAAAATCTTGAGTAACTTCATTTATATTATACTTCCATGTGTATATATATGGAAGGTTTGATTTTAGAAACAGTCGTGTATTTTTATTTTCTATTTTACTTATTTTAAAATAATAAAAAGTGTTATATTTTCAACAGGAGAATCTTATTTACAGTGCTGATCCAGAATCCTTTGAAGTAAATACTAAAGATATGGACAGTACATTGAGTAGGGCATCTAGAGCAATAAAAAAGACTTCAAAAAAGGTGAGTCATAGTGAGCTTATTATTTAATATGTCTCCAAGATGTATTTTTCAGAGTATATTAAAATTATATTGCCACAGACATCAGTGTAAGGATAGTCTGTATAGCAGAGCTGTTTTCTTGGTTCTAGGAAATGGCCCATAGAGGTAATAAGTTTTATTTCAGCACGTTCTATAGCGCTTGTTATCCCTTCCATTGATAGTGATACTTCTGTGACCTGTGCTTCAGTAGAAATGTACTGATGGTGGCTTAGATGCAGATATGTGTGCACTCATCTTAAATATTGTCTCAGATATTTTTCAGCAAAGGGCACATGACAGAGTCAGGAGACCTCGGATCTATTCCTGACCTTACGTATGTTTCAGTCTTCTAATGATGAAGATCACTTCCCTTCTTATCAGAGTTGAGGACTATGTAAGAATGTTGGTAATGGGCTTTTAAAAAGTAGAACTAGCATTTTAATATTTTAAGCAAAATTTGCTGCCATCATCTGCTAAAGTTACAATTTTCTGTTGTTTGCTTTTGAGGGGAGGCTTTCTCCTTTATTTAACTATCTTTGTATCTCCAAGCATTTAATGTGTATGATATATAGTAGATAAACATGCTGAATAATGATTCAGTGAGCTCCTTCACTTTTTAATAAATAAATTGAGGTTCATGTGGCCTTGGGTTAGAGATTTCATGAGTAAATTTTAGCAAAATCAGATAAAAACCCAGATTTCTCCTCTTTGCAGACCCTGTTTTCCCTCCTACCTTTTTTCTCCCATCGACTATGGTCCTTTATGAATGCAGAATGGAATAGTCTACAGTGTACTACCACAACTTTTCACTGTTTTGTCCAAAGAGATTCTAATTCTGCCGTATAATCTTTGTAGAAAATCTTCATGTGTATTTGGCTTTGTTTATGTTCTTACCAGTTATATTAGATTTATTAGGCTTAATTTATTAGGCTTAATTAATTGTAACTTGTTTTAACTGTAGGTTACAAGAGCGTTCTCTTTCTCCAAAACTCCAAAAAGAGCTCTGCGAAGAGCCCTCATGACATCCCAAAGCTCAGTGGAGGGAAGAAGTCCTTCCAGCAATGACAAGCATGTAATGAGTCGTCTGTCTAGCACATCATCATTAGCAGTAAGTGACTTTGATCTAATGGGCTAAATGACTTACTCACATTTATGGAGTTGGTATGGAGTTTGTTAACTTTTTGAAGATGGAAATGTTAATACCTCCATTTTTTTTTTAATCTCTAAACTTCTAACTTGTTTATTGGGTAAAGGTAACTGAGAAAAACTTCACTTAATGAACTAGAGATATAGAGTGTAGTTTGATATGAAATTTTATTGGGATTGAGATACATTAAAAAATCTCTCAGAAAAGAAACCTATTTTAATGAGTCCCATCACTTTAACTCATGTAAATAATGATGGTTCTGTTTATGTAGATTGGCTCCAATAAGATAGCGGAGATTGAGGGGTTTTTTTAAACCTAGAGGTTTTTTTTAAAAACCTAGTTCTGTGACGAGTAGAATATAAACTCTGAAGCTGAAGGATGATATGGATTCTAAATTCATGTGTATATTTTTAAATGTTTCCTGAATAATTCAAATTTCTAGTGGTGTTAGATGTATTTGATATTTCATATTGGGGACATTTCTAACATTCTAAGTATGTGAGTGATGTATTTGTTCTTTGTAAAATTATTATTATTATTATTATTTTTCAACGTTTATTTATTTTTGGGACAGAGAGAGACAGAGCATGAACGGGGGAGGGGCAGAGAGAGAGGGAGACACAGAATCGGAAACAGGCTCCAGGCTCTGAGCCATCAGCCCAGAGCCTGACGCGGGGCTCGAACTCACGGACCGCGAGATCGTGACCTGGCTGAAGTCGGACGCTTAACCGACTGCGCCACCCAGGCGCCCCTGTAAAATTATTATTGATCTAACCTACTAAGGTTAACAAAAGCAAGTAACACTTCTTTTTTTTTTTTAAGGTGTTTTTTTTTTTTTTTTTATGTTTATTTTATTTTTGAGAGAGAGAGAGTGAGTACCCGAGCGTAAGCAGGGGAGGGGAACAGACAGAGAGGGAGACATAGAATCTGAAGCAGGCTCCAGGCTCTGAGCTGTCAGCACAGAGCCTGACCTGGGGCTCAAACTCACAAACCTGTGAGATCATGACCTGAGCTGAGGTTGGCGCTCAACCAACTGAGCCACCCAGGTGCCCCAAGTGACTGTCACTTCTTAGTTGTGTGTCCTTCAGCAAGTTTCTTGTTCTCTTATCTTCCTTTTTGCAGCTGAGAAAAAAAGAGGTTAATAGTACTTAACCATATAGTGCTATTATAAGGATTAAATACACACACATACACACACATATATGTATGATGTGATTTTATATGAGAGGCAATTTGAATAGTGGTTAAGAGCATGAACTCTGGAACTCACATGTTCAAATCCTGGCTCAGCTATTTGCTAGCTGTAGGACTTTTGGCAAGTTATTTAAGGTCTCTCTGTTTCAATTTCACTGTTAGTAAGATGAATTTAAAGTAGTAGCTGCAAGGATTATATAAGTTAATATATGAGAAGTGCTTTGAACAGTACCTGGCACATCATGAATGGTCTAGAGTTTTATGAGTGGTCACCTCTTATATAAAATTTATAGATAAGGTACATAATATTCAATAATTCTTATTTTTTTTAAGCCAATTAAGTCTTGGTTAATACATCAAAGACTTAAAGTTGATATCTATGAGTATGTTTATAAAAATTTTGGATGAAGGTTAGCCTTCCAATGGGAGCGAAGTTGTGCCTGATAATATAAATTTGTGCAAAGAAATTTGATAAATGAAAATGAATTAAAATGGACAAAATACAGTTGGGCCAAAGTACTATCCCTTGTTTACTTCCTGCATCTATAGTAACTATTATAAACATTTCTCTTCAAATGAATATAATTGGACTTTACGGAAAATTTTTAGAAAATTATTTATAATTTTGTCACTCCTATGTAGATAATATAAGAAGTACCTAAAATATCTTTAAGACATTCATGTCCTTTTCTCAATTGCTTATTTCTGTTCTAACAGATTGCCCATTTTGTTTCCACAAGCAATACAGTTGGATTTACTAAGTATGCTTATGTACAGTGCTCAAACTCTACTGGTGGGCGCTCTCAAAACTCCTGGTTTTGATCTATACGTCATTCTACCTCACAAGCTAGCTTTTCAGAGATACTAGACGGAACTGTTGATTTTTCATATTTGCAAAAAAGTCCTATCCAAGTCATCTTTGACATTTGTGAAGAATTAGGAGATATGCCAGCCAGTAATGGAAACAAGCCTCGTGAAGTTTAATGTGAGCTTATTAGCTATTTGAAATGTGTATTTGTGAAAAAAGAAAGTATTCTTTCTTCATTGAATCTTTATTAGGTGGGTGGGGACTTTTGAATTCACAACTTTATACCTTTGAATTCACAACAGTTTAGGCTTAATAGAGTTTGTGCTATGTGTTATGTGTATTGACACATAAAGATATTTTTTGCTAGGTAATTTACTCTTAAGTCCAGAAAAAAGTCAATCCCATTAGAAATTTTCCTGTTTATGAAAATGATCGTTTTAAAGAATAGTAATAATTGTGATCTAAAATGGATTTTTATTCCAAATCTGATTCTTAATCTTAGATTTATGGCACTTACATAAAATTTTGCTTTTTAATATGGCAGATCATAAATGTTTCACCTAAAAATAAAGTAAGCTTTTATACTATCTACTTAAATCATCTTTGTTATCACTTGAATGGCAGTACTTTACCAACCCAGCTCTTTAAGCACTACATTTTACTACCTTGTTGATGAGAACTTACAGCCAGCTACCTGCGGACTCTTAGTATGGTTAGCCATTCATGTATGTTAAAATAAAGTAGTAGCTTTCTTTAGAACTCATTTTGATTTATACCCACTCTTAGATTTTGGCTGTTCTTGTGCATGTTTTTTTGTTATTGTTGAAAATTCTGAGGATATTTAACTTTGACCTCTGAAACCATAAGTTTTGATAGCTTAGTAACTTAATCTCTATTATAAGAAGTGCTGCTATTTTGCTTTTTATATGGAGCAAACTTACACACACACACACACATACACACCTATGTATGGGTTGCGCACATGATACAGACTCTCTAGGAGTGTATGACCTTTAATCATAGAGAATTATTTCTCATGGAGTAATTTCACTCCTCTGAATTTTGCTTTATGATTAAGAAGAAACTACTAGGGTTTGTTTTTTTTACCTCAAAAACTTACTAATTTATAAACTTTTAAAATAACCTGAAGTTATTTTAGTACCTTCCTAGCAGTAAGCCAGTATCTATTCCATTTGAGTTAATATGTAGTTAACTAGTCCATTTTTTTTCAGAATGCTAAAATAGTTTTATGTTTTTTCCCTATCCTCCTCCCCTAATTTAAATTCTTTTATTTATTTGAAGAGTTTAGAATTTTCAGATGTTTTTTAATTAATTGTATTAATTTTAAAATGATATGCATGATCCTAAACTGTGTTATACTTTTTTAAAAGAAAACTTTTAAGTATAAAATATTTGTCTTGTTTTTACAGGGTATCCCATCACCCTCCCTTGTCAGCCTGCCTTCCTTCTTTGAAAGGAGAAGTCATACTTTAAGTCGATCTACAACTCATTTGATATGAAGCTTAAAAAATCTTAATTTAGAGCAACTTATAAACACTTCATACTTAAAAACTGACTTAAATGGTACTTGTCATTAGCACTTGGGGAAAGCTGGAAAGAATGTAGGTAACACTAAACTATGCCATTTGATTTTCTTCTTTAAAGTGTAAGGTTAACCTCTTACATTTTTTTAGGTAATTCATGTAAAAAATTATATTGATTTTGATGTAATTTTTCTCTTCCCTCGAATCCTTCATTCAAAGACCAATAATTTAAGTTATTCACGATATTAGTAGCTTTGCAACTTGATAACAGTAAATAAATTTTATTGGTGGATGCGAAATACCGCTGTGAATCTCTTTGTATATAGTGTCAATGAATGAATTTTTGGAAATACCTATTTGTGTATCTCAATTTGTGAAGAAATTAAGTGATATCACAGTACTTACTAGATAAAAAACCACAGATTCCTGATTAATAGTGGGGACTTGTTTCACATGTGCTATTTGAAGTAGTTGTTTAACTGCTTCTGTTGCAGTTTATTTTATTCTCAAGTGTTTTCGAGATCTAGAGTGGATTTTTAAAGATTTGCCCTTATTAATAAGAATAATGGTTAAAGGAGATTGTTTCAAAATACTTTTGCAAATTGAGATAAGGACAGAAAGATTAAAGAATAATGTATATTTTGTCAAACATGATATTAGGGTATACTTATAACTTTTTCAGAGACCATATATTTTCGGCGATTTTAGCCACTAGCAAATCTTCACTTAGTTTGATAGTGTGTGAAATTTTATTGTGAAGGATAAGACCATGGGAGAAGTTGTGGGATAGAGTGTTTATACTTTTTATGAAATAATTCTAAAGTTGGCACCAGTTTTACTAATTTGCTGTAAAATACATAGGTATGTGTATGGTCTACCTTTTATTTTGGTCCTATAATTAAATGTAAAATCAAAATACATTTATTTGCTGTTGTAAAATATTTTTCAAACCCTGATGTTAATTTTCACAATAGTTTTTGTTTTTGTTTTATAGTCAGTGATAACAAAATAATCAAGTTCCTATGAATAAATGCACTTTTAGTTCCTATCTGTAGGGAGTACTGCAAACATTTAATTGTCATTTAACAATTTCAATCATCTCCTTTATTAGTATAACTGACTATATAGATTTTTTTCTGTGCCACATATTTGCCATTTTTAAATAGTAAATGACTATTGATATATTTTAGAAGCAGTGTATTAGTAAGAACTTTGTAAATAAATACTTAAAACTCAAGTATATCTTGTTTCATGTTTTAAACAATTCCTTTACACAGATTTTCATAGCTCCGTATGAATGCTTGCATCTACCTCTGCTCTCATATATTTGCTTGCGTATTTATTTGCCTATTCCTTTCTCCATTAATATTTTTGACCATTACATCTACTGAGCTTTATGTAGGATGACAGCTTTTAATCTAGAATCTATTTTGCAGAATGGGTGTAGTGAATCCTATGATAGTTTATATAAAATTTTGTGTTTATGTGCATGTATGCATTTTTCTGGCGGAAATTACACAGCTTTTATCATTTTATTAGAAATGGAGCTGTGATTCCCTCCAAAAGTATGGTGTTTCCAGTGAGAGAAAATAACCTGAGATAAGGCATGAAGTTGGAAACATATTGGATGAACACTGGCAAAATATTAGCAGGTAGTTAATTTTAACTTTAAAAGGAATGCCTCTAGTTTTTCTCATGATACCTGCTCTACAACTAGTATTTTTGTTATATCCCCGTTATCAATTAAAGACTGTTTGTATGGGGGTGCATGGGTGGCGCAGTCAGTTAGGTATCCACTTTCAACTCAGGTCATTATCTTATGATTCGTGAGTTCAAGCCCCACATCGGGCTGTCAGCACAGAACCCACTTCACATCTGCTTCTCTTTCTGCTCGAAATTCTTCTCTCTCTCAAAAATAAATAAACATGAAAAAAAAAGAAAGACTGTATACTTAATCTGTTAAGATGCTTTATCATGTATGGATATTAAATATAATTAAGCTTTCCTTCTCTATTGAGAACATGTTTTATTTATTGATCTTTAATCAGTTGCATTACAGTAATACATTTTGTAATGTTAATCTATTCTTGTATTTGCAGGCTACACCATGTAATTTTCCACATGAGGTATTAAACGTAGAACCATAGCAATAAAGAATCACATTTATGAAAGAGATGTAAGAAAATGTTAACTCTATAACAAATTTGAAAATCTGGAGGACCTAGACAAAGTATAGCCAAAGTTGACTCAAGAGGAAGTAGAGAATTCTAATGGCCCAATAAATAGCACAAGTTAAATATGCACTGCTAAAAAAAAGATGCAAATTCCAAATGATTTTAAAGCTGAGTGCCAGCATTTAAAGACTACTTAATGTATAGTAATAGTCATACTTTGCAGAATTAAAAAAGATTGTCAGCTATCCAGTTCATTTTGTGACATTAACATAAACTTTATATTAACGTTTTAAAAGGATACTGTAAGAAAGAGAAGTACTGATTAATTTCAATTATGAATATAGAAGCATAAATTAAATTAATTATTAACAATTAAGTCTAGAAGTATAATTAAAATAACAGTCCAGCCAAATATATGACCATTGGACTGATTAATAAACATGGTAAGTCTAGATCGACATAATGATCATGGTAAATGGAACATACTTCTCTTGACTGAAGGAAGAAGGATCAGTCATGTGACACACAACATGATTACAGGATAATGGTGCATTACATTGATTTGAAATCTGAATATATCCTCATCTATTGCTTTAGCCTTCTTAGACTAAAACAGTTTGATTCAAGTTTATATCTCAACTCAGTACCATTAGGGAGCCAAAATGGGAATCAGTTTCCTAGATGGCTGCAATATTAATGCTAAAGAGCCTTTTGAATTGTTTTAGGGATTTTACTGCATCAAATAGTGTTCTTTCAAGAATACAAATGTGGTTCAACATTTGGAAGTTTACCAGTATGACTTATTGACAGTTTATAGGAGAAAAAAAAATGACATCAATATTTTCTATAAGGTCATTTAGTAAAATTCAGCCACTGTTCTTCATAAAATTCCAACTAAGGACTTTTGGGCAGTATGACTGAATACATTCAGAGTGGGTGTCCTTCTAATAGAAAAATTAAACGTTTATGAAATATTTATTTACTTAGAAAGCACGTGCAAGCAGGGGAGGGGCAGAGAAAGAGAGAGAGAGGGAGACAGGATCCTGAAGCAGTCCCTGCGCTATTAGCACTGAGCCTTAGCAGGGCTTGAACGCACAAGATCGTGATCTGAGCCGAAGTCGGTTGCTTAAACAACTGAGCCAGCCAGGCTGAAATATAATTTAAAAATAATTTTAGTATATAACTGAGGTTAAAAGAAAAATATGGAAATCTCTAGGTGTGGGAAATTGATAGAAATCTAAGCCAATCAATCAAAATACAGGTTTGTGTTTGTGGTGTGTAAATGACAAGTTGTGTCTAGAATGTATGTGCATATACAAAGGGTTAAGAATGACCAATCAGTTGAAGGAGTGAGAGAACTTACTCTATCAGAAACAAGGTTTATTATAAAACTAATAATCAGGGGCTCCTGGATAGTTGAGTCAGTTAAGCGTCTAACTCTTGGTTTTGGCTCAGGTCATGATTTCACAGTTTGTGAGATCAAGCCCCTGCATTGGGCTCTGTGCTGATAGATGGAAACTGCTTGGGATTTTGTGTCTCTGTCTCTGTCTCTCTGCAACCCCCCTTCAAAATAATAAACATTTCACTAAAATAACTAGTAGTCAAGACAGCGAGATATTGGAAGGCTCAGTGCACTGAACACAAATAAATTAATGGATCATAATTGAAAACCAATAAACTAACAAAAGTGGCACTTTAAAACTGAACACAGTGAACACATTATTCAATAAATGGTGCGGAGGAAAATAGGTATCTTTTGTCTTTAAAGAGAAAAATCTATTATCTTCACACTCTATACAAAATGAATTCCAAGGGAATTAGAGATGTAAATATGAAAAGTGAAACTATAAAAATTTTACTAGATAATATAGGAGAGTATCTTAATCTGTCTGGGGCTGGAAAATGTTGCTCAAATGTGTCACTATGTTTAAGATAATTATAGTAAGAAAGACTGATAAATCTGCATTAAAATTAGGAACTTCTTGTCCTGAAAAGACATCATTAAGAGCAAAAGTCACAGAGGAGATGTTCACAATACACATAGCTGATAAAGGACTCATCTAAAAGTGGATTATAAAGAACTAAAAAGCCAAAAATATTAGACATCCCTGTAGAAAAACAAGCATTTCATAATTGAAAAAATGAAGTGGTTAATGTTGCTGGATCGTATGGTAGTTCTATTTTTAATTTTTGAGGTGCTTCCATACTGCTTTCTATCGTGGCTGCACCAATTTACATTTCCATCAGTAATTCACAAGAGTTGGCTTTTCCCCACATTTTTACCATCTCTTGTTATCTTTTACCTTTCTGATAATAGCCAATTCTAACTGGTATGAGAGGGTATCTCATTGCATTTAAATTTGCATTTTCTTGATAATTAGTGATGTTGAGCACATTTTTATACCTGTTAGCCACCTGTATGTATTTGGAAAATGTCTATTCAGGTCCTCTACTCAGTTTTAATTGGATTGTTTTCTTTCTTTGCTATTGAGTTGTATGATTATATATTTTGGATATTACCTCCTTATCAGCTACATGATTTGCAGATATTTTCTTGTATTCATTAGATTGCCTTTTCATTTTGTTGATAGTTTCCTCTGCTGTGCAGAAGCTTTTTCATTTGATGTAGTCAAAGCTTGTGTATTTTTGCTTTTACTGGTTGTCTTTGCTTTCAGTATCAAATCCAAGCCTTACCAAGACCAGTGTCAGGGAGCTTACCACCTATGTTTTCTTCTAGGAGTTTTATGGTTTCAGGTCTTCCTTTCAAGTCTTTAATCCATTTTGAGTTAATTTTTTGTGTATGTTGAAGATAGAGGTCTAGTTTGATTCTTTTACATGTGGCTCTCCAGTTTTCCCAACACTGTTTATTGAAGAACCTGTCCTTTCCTCACTGTATAGTCTTAGCTCCTTTGTTGTAAGTTAATTGACCACATATGCATGAGTTTATTTGTGGGCTCTTCATTTCTTCCATTGAGCAATGTATGTTTTTATGCCAATGCCATACTGTTTGTGTTACTGTAGCTTTGTAATATAGTTTGAAATTGGAGGCCGGGGGTGATGGCTCCAGCTCCATTCTTTTTCAAGATTCCTTTGGCTATTTGGGTCTTCTGTGGTTCCATATAAATTTTAGGATTGTTTCTCCTTTTCTTGTAAAAAAATGCCATTGTAATTTTGATACAGACTGCGTTATGTTATGATTGCTTTGGATAGAGTGGACATTTTAACAGTATTAATTCTTTCAGTCCATGAGCATGGAATATCTTTCCATTTATTTGAATCTTCTTTAGCTGCTTTTATTAAAGTCTTGTAGTTTCAGTGTACAGATCTTTTACCTCCTTGGTTAAATTTATTCCTAGATACTTTATTCTTTTTAATGCATCATTCCCTCCTTTTATAAAAAGCCTTTCCTCGGGGCGCCTGGGTGGCGCAGTCGGTTAAGCGTCCGACTTCAGCCAGGTCACGATCTCGTAGTCCGTGAGTTCGAGCCCCGCGTCAGGCTCTGGGCTGATGGCTCGGAGCCTGGAGCCTGTTTCTGATTCTGTGTCTCCCTCTCTCTCTGCCCCTCCCCCGTTCATGCTCTGTCTCTCTCTGTCCCAAAAATAAATAAAAAAAATAAAAATAAAAAAAAAATAAAAAGCCTTTCCTCCTTTGGCTTTTGTGTCACTACTTTTTTCCCTGCTACCTGTTGAGCTACATCTCAACAGATCTCTTTAAGTGCATAAAATAATCTTTTCCCATCCTTTATATGTAGATGCTCCCCAAATAATCCATCTTTGGTTCTTATTTCTTTGTTTCTTACATACACTATGCTATTTTGTGTATGTATGTATGTACGTATGTATCTCTATCCCTACATCTATGTCCATGTATCTATAAAACTGTATCTATTTATAATACATCCCCTGATTTAAAACCATCTCACACTTTGTAGTTTTAAATCTGAGGTCTCTTCTCCTTCCTTCACCCCTGTAATACTGTTTTTTTTCTCTACAGCTTTCTGTGAATGGCATTACCATCCACACTATCACCTGAGCCAGACACCTGAGAATCATCCTATGTTTTGGCTTGTCTCTCTTATTCTTCATAGTCAGCCAGCTGATCCCACATCCTTAGGGTCTTATAAATGAATCCATGCCCTCATCTCTATTCCAACTGTTATGCTTTATTTCAGGCATACATGACTTTCTCCTGGATTTATGTGGTAATCTAATCCACTCTTAGCTTCAGATCCGCAAAAGCACAATGTGGAACAAGACTTGTATTCAAGGTGGTGGTGGTGGGGGCGGAGGGGGGGGGGAGGTTTGTTGTTTTGAGGTGGTTTGTCTTGAGGAGTAGCAATGAAGAAACAGAGGGAAAGCCAACACAGTTTGCTTTATCAAGTTGGCCACTTGATAAAGTGAAAAAATTTTATTTGTTGTGTGAAAGGGGGAAGCATTGATTTCTCTGCTTCCATCCCCAGTTTTTTTAGGTTAGGATTCCAGCAGTTCCAGGCAGCATGTGCATGAATGTCAAGCAATTCTGACACCACAAAGCCTCAGAAATGGCCTGGGGCAGAAGTGAGGTAGGTAGCACATACTCCAGGAATGGCTTCAGTAAGACAGAGGGGTTTTGAGGTAGATTAGGAAGTGTCTGATTTCCCTTCTCACTGATATTTTTCTTCTCCTTCTGTGGTCCATCCTTTAGAGCCAGAGTAATCTTCCCAAGCCTGTTTAAAACGTTGTGATGTCTCTGCTAGAGACTTCCAGAAAAATGTAGGCTTCTTAGCATATTACAATGGTCCTCCCTTTATGATCTGCCCCCATTCTACCTCCTTAGGGCCCTCACTCACCACTTCCTCTAGGAAACCTTCCCAGAACATTCCTCACTCTTATTCTGGCTCCTTATCTATACTGTACCCTCTTCCTCGAATGCCCATCCTCTCCTTTTTTGCTGAAATATCCTCTCCTTTAAGAAGCCTTCCTTGTCACTAGGTTAGTTCCCCTTCTGCATGTTCTAGCAGCATTCTGTGTTTGTTTGCCTTCATCACAGTACTTACATTTTGTTACTTTTCGGGGGTCGAATTTATCTGTTAAACTAGATTGTCAATTCCTAGCACAGAACCTGACAGGTAACAGATGCTCACTAACTTGAAATTGTTCCAGTATATCGGGGAAAGTGCACCAGCTATATCACTGATGTGAAGAATAACCACATTCAGTGTATGTCTAAATACCTTTGGGGTTTTAGTTCCTCTCAGCAGGTATAAATTGAACATGTTCCTGTTAGATGTGCCATAGGAAGATGCAGATTGTAAACATCGTATGGAAGAGTGTCAGGTAAAGCGAAGAGAAAGGGAGCAGCTCTGACGTGCTGCAGTGGTCCAGAGAGCAGTCTTGTTGTTCCTGATGGAAACTGCTTGGCTGGTCGCCTGCCTGGAAGAAGTGCGAAAGCTGATAACCTCTGTAGCAATCCATCGGAGGGAGTGTTGCAGCCATCCACATACACTGCCTCCACATGCTGAAGCTAGAAGAGCAGCCACAGGAGCCTGGATGAAATCGGGCTGCGGGCCAGGATCATTTTTGTAGAGTTTGAAAATGTGACATAAGGCACTAATATCGTACCTCCCCAGGATTTGAGCCTCGCTGCCAAGAGGAGTGGCGTTGCTGGAAATAACCCTGGGAAAGTGTGGCAGAGACCTGGGAAAATATTGTAGGCTGCGAGATTATTTTTCACTTCCAAATAAATCTGCCAGGCTGAATTCATTTGCAAAAGAATAGATTAAGCTTGATTTGTTTGGCTTTTGTGGTTTCAACTTCCCTAGAATTAATTCATGCCAAATTCATTATAACTTTATTTTTTTAAAGCAAAGAACTGTATAATTTTCTACTTGATTAAAAAATAATAAATGCTTATACTATTTCTGGTTTTAGTGTTTCTAATGGTTACTTCCCTAACTTTAAATAATAGAAAACACTGCTGTTTCTTCAACTGTCAGCTTTAGGCATTATTTATCAGCTGAACTTCTGACAGGCTGAAAAATACTTCATCTACGTAGCCCCCAGCTTCCACCTCCACTTTAAAACAGTTGTTATTTTTGTTTTATTTCTTTATTCTACCAGGTGGAACAGCATCTCCTAATTCCCAATGATGTTGGAGTATGGGGTGCTTAACTGTATGCTGGGACCCATTCTAAATACTTCATTAACTCATTTATCCTCACACTGGACCTAAGAAATCAAGATGATTTCCCCCATTTTCACACATGGAAACTGAGGCACAGAGCAGTTATGTAACTTGCACAAGGTTACAAGTTAATAAGTGGTAGTGCTGGGATGGCCTTAATATCTGTGCTATTATTAAGCTCTTCCCCCAGAGGAAGCTCTTAGAATGCCTGCCTGCCTTCCACCCGGTCATATCTACTGCCCCCCGCCCCAGGCCTTACCGCTCTTTTTCCTTTTCATTCCCCACACATCCTGTTCACCTATAGCGAAACATTAAATTCTTTTTACTCGGTGGCTCTTCTCCCCTCAGAGGAAGCCCTCGTACCCTCGTGCGCCTGAGTTCTGGACGTGAAAATGCAGCTCCCCCAAGTCCTGGGCATTGGAGGTGAGAAGGTAGTGCAGATGGTGGGCGCGCTTCTGCGTCTGGGGCTCCGTCGTGGCCGGTGCCCTGGGACAGAGGCCTTCATGGAGGACGCTGGGGGCTGGTGATGCAGGTGGAGAGCATTAAACAGGCCGCGCCGAAATTAACTAGATGGTGTCAAGATGGTAGCAGTTAACATTCTGTCACATTCTGTTAACATTTTTAAGTTTTGCAGATGTGCTTTATAGGTGAATTCAAAGTTTGAACGTTAATGCACAGCGTTTACGTTGTTAGGATGGAGTAAATACTCTCCATTGTAGAGGCAAATAATGTTAGGATTATAAATCTGTGTTTTAACCAATCAAAGAATGATCCTCGTATCCAGTTCAAATGGGTTTCCATTTCTTCAGCAAGGCCTCTTCCAACTGCTGAAAATCATGCCATATTTTAGTTTACATGCTTTGGGGGACATGCCTTTCTTGTAAGGCTCTTTCCCCATGTGTTCCTCTCACCTGTCCCCACACCCACAACCTCCTCACCCCCATCTCCCAGAGTGTTGTTCAGTAGAAGAATTTTAACTAATCAGTCTTCAGCACCCGATCTTCCCATCTTCCTTACCATAATATATAATAATTTAAGGCAATACAAGACCCCAAAACACCTTTATAACTATGAGAACAAAGTCAAATTATGTTCAAGATTAAGTTTAATACAAATTATTTTAAGCTAGGACTATAGACCTTTGTGATAAATATATTTATTGTCCTACCACATTACATACACAGCACACAAAAAGATAAAAGATAACAATGGCAAAAAGTAGAAATGGTAAGATGAATCTAGGATTGAGGCGGTGACTCAAAGTGCCTGCAAAGCGTCTGGAACATTTGTTAGAAGGGCACCACACATTTTGTTCTGAACATCTTAATAGCTGAGCAATAGCCAATTCCCCACTGAAGGACCATTTCCTTCAGTGAATGCAATATGAAAATGAACAATTCACTGTGGAGAAGACCTATTTCTGGAACAAATACTGGGGCAAGTTACAACTTCCTGTGGGCTCTGGTAAGGAAGGCATGTTTCATGTTGGAGTATGATGTACTCCCTAACTTATTTAAGTAATGATAGCAATGTGATGCATATGGGAGTTGTAGAAACAGGAACAAACAGAACTTGATAGGGCTCAATTAGAAGCAACTTCATTCTCCTGCTCCTCGTACCGCAATCACTATCCATTTAATACCTGTTGATTTTCCCCATGCCTTTTTTTGAAGTTTAGGACATGGTTCGTTGGGTTTTCTCATCATCCTCAGAACATGAAATGTTTCCATTCACTTTTGGTCACTAGAATAGTCCCCTTTTTGTCTGGTATGATCTGTCCACTAAATAATGGGGAGGGAACTCACAAACTTGGAATTCTCCCTGAGGAGGAAAGAGTTTGAACCCCACGTTAGACACCTTAACTTTTAAGGCCCACACCCAAGAGACAACTTCCTTTGAAATTGAACTTCCCCTTCCTCCTTCCAAGTTGGGCTGGACATCGGTAGTGGTAAAGGAGGAACAACGTCTTGTATCTTGCTTGTTTCCAGGTCCTGAAATTTTCTTTCTCTCCTTTACTACACTCTGCCCCCCTACCCCTGTGACTAAGTTTGGGATTGTTCTGATCTGGGGAAGGGAGAAGAAGCTGGGTCAGGAAGCATCTTACCTGGCAGGGCTGTGACCATGCTGTTGGTGCAAGTGTGGGTATTGTCCCCTGCTGTGTGGGCTTTCCATGGGGTCTTCTACCTCCGGTGGCTGATCCTTCAGGGTGTGTTGGGCACCCGTCCTCTGTGCCCTCCACATTCCAGGAAACACATGTCAAGCTCTCTAAACGTTATCCTCAAATCTCTTTTCTCCAAGCTTGAGGTAAAGGACAAACATCCTTCTTCACGCCAAAGGAGGGGAAGAGAAAATGTCACAGCACTGGTAGGTTTTCTTTATTCACCTCTTTTACAAAATCTTTTTTTTTCCTTTTTAAAAAATGTTTACATATTTTTGAGAGAGAGACAGAGTGTGATCAGGGGAGGGACAGAGAAAAAGGGAGACACAGAATCCAAAGCAGGATCTAGGCTTTGAGTGGTCAGCACAGAGCAGGGCTTGAACTCATGAACGGTGAGATCATGATATCATGACCTGAGCCAAAGTCGATGGACTGACTGAGCCACCCAGGCGCCCCTACGAAACTCTTTTATACCTTTGATGTGGTATTCATCTCAAGGTAGAAAAATCAGCTTTTTGGTGGCCTCTGTTGAACCAGATTCAAAAAAGAGTCCCATTTTAATACTTTGTTATATTTTAAATAAAGTTCTGCAGTATAAGTGGATGAGAAATATAGTTAAAGTTCCTTTTTACTTTGAAGACCAAAACAATGTGGTTCATGTGTAAGGTACTCTGCTGGCCGGGGTAGATGGCATTTTATTCTATTGATTTATCTCGTTTTCCCATTTAAACTACAAAAATGGATACATACTCATTTTGGAGAGATTAGAAGCATTAATGAACAAAAAAAAATTTTAAAACGACTGTCCCATCTTTCAGAGATAGTTACTATTAACCTTGGCTTATATGCTTTCATATTCTTCTCACACTATAGTGGATATGTCTTGCCTTCTGAATCTCGCTATCCAAATCTTTGTTTAAATGATATAACCTTTTTCCCCCCAAAATCCACTATCTGAAAAGAGAACTTGTTACAGCAAATCCACATTGTCACAGCAGAAAAACTGCTTGATTTGTGCATAAAATCAGAGGAGAAAACAGAGCACATGGCAGTGGTTCTCGGCTCTTGCTTTGATCATCCTGAATCCTGTGCTCGCATGGTTAAACCATGTTGTGTGTTCTCTCATTTTCCCCACATTTGTTTCTCTCAGATTCCCCACATTATTACATGAAAATGTCTCTAAGAATGCTAAAAAGCCTGTCTGTGAAGGAAGTAGATGGGCCCATGAATTGCAGAAAACTATTGACAGAGGTGATTGAACCACAAAGCCAGTTTTTAATGTTGACAAAACCAGCCTGTTCTTGAAGCGAATGCTATCTTGTATGTTCATTTCAGGAAAGGAGCCAAAAATGCCAGAATAAACCATCCAAAATAGGCTAATGTTGCTTTAAAGTGAATATGATGTTAAGCTAAAACCTCAGCTGCTGAATCCCTTCAAAAACCCCACTGCCTTTTAGGGACTATTGAAGAGTAACTTGTCTGTTATGTGATACTCCACTCCTAAAGATTAGGTGACCAAGTCTGTATTCGGTGATTACTTGAGGGGCTAACTGCCTCTATTCATCAGAGGGTACACTGGGATGGAAAACTTGCAAACAAGGCTCTTTTGATAATAGACAATGCTCCCAGATGTCCTTCAATGTTGACAATTATGGAGATAATATCACAGCGGTCTTTTTCCTCCCAGCATTATGTCATTATGGTAGCCTCCGGGCCTAAGGGTGGCTGCAGCCTTCAAGGCATATTGTTTACAGATGGTGATGCAGTCTGTGGCGCTTAGATGCTGATAAATGGTCTGATGATGCAGGCAACACTGCTTCGATTAAGGATTTATGGAAGGGTTTGACATTCAGAAGGTCTTCAAATTTATCAACTGGGTTTGGCATGTATCATAACAAACAATGAATACAGTATGGGAGAAAGTAGTCCCGCAATTGTTGCTGACTTTCAAGGTTTGGAGCAAGTGATTAACGCAAAACAAAAATCCTAAATCTTGTGAAGAAGGCTAGATTTAGTGAAGTGGCTGGTACAAAGAACTTACGACCAAGCCACTTGTTTAACTTGATGTTCATTCTAGGTCAAAGGAAGAGAAAAAAGCAGAGCCGGAAATACCTGTTGCTGCTCTTTAGAGAACTTGGAATTATGCAGAGAAATGATTGCTCTTGCAAGTTTTGTTCTGTTGCTCCACGGCCATCTACCATTTTAGATAATGGTTCACAGTCATCCACTTCTAGAGATTCAAGTGCCAAAAAGAGACAACTGGCCGTGAGAATCTTGGGCTTGAGCACAGGTGGACCGCAGGTGTTTGCTCCTTCCCTTGCGGTCCCAACTGACTCCTGCTCACCGTCATCATCCAATCTGAGCAGCATCTGCGTCTACCTAACTGCAGCCTCTGCCTTCCTCTCCCTAAACTACTCCTGATTTCATAAGTAATCATTTAAAGACAATTTCCATGCTTGCTTAACTGTTATTTGTATTCACAATGTAACTTTAAAATATATAGTAGCTTTAAACTTACATTATGGTGTGTGCTTGTTGCAGTACAGAAGGAAAAGTAATTTCTACTGCATTGTTGCATATTACATGAAGATATATACATTAAAAAGCCCATTAAGAAGTAAATAATTATGTAGTTGACATTTTATATATTTACGCAGAAGTCCTTGGCAATATGATTATATGTAGGTGTTCAAGAATATTTAGTTACATTTTGGGAAATTTGTTGGGGTTTTTGGATGGGCTTAAAACAGATTATCATTTTTCCCATTCCCGATAGTGGAGTACATATAGCTCACTCTCCCACTACTTCCACATTTGATATCCAACATATCAAACCAGAGAAGGATTAGATTCAAAGAATAAGCAATGCCTATATACAAATGTATCTATATTTTACAAAAATTGAGTTACTAATCGTATTGATTTGAACCTACTTTTCTTTTTTCTTTTTCCTTTAAGTAATCTCTACACCCAACATGGAGCTTGAATTTATAACCCCAAGATCAAGAGTTGCAAGCTCTACTGACTGAGCTAGCCAGGCGCCCCTTACATCTATTTATTTATTTTTTTTAATGTTTACTTATTTTCGAGAGAGAGAGAAACAGAGTGTGAGTGTGGGAGGGAATCCGAAGCAGGCTCCAGGCTCTTAACTGTCAGCACAGAGCCCGACATGGGGCTTGAATTCATACACTGTGAGATCATGACTTGAGCCAAAGTTGAAGGCTTAACCGACTGAGACACTGAGGCACCCCTGAATCTGCTCTTTTTGCAACGTATTGTGACCATATCTCTATGTAAATAATAGATACCGATTATAAAATGTATGCATTTGCCCTGTTTGTAATGGATATGCGTATGTGTAATGGGTAAGCCATGCCTCAGAATGTCTGGCATACCCACAGCTTCCTGCTGATGATCTCTTGTCCATGGCCCTCTGTTGAAGGAGCAGGAACATATTGTTTCTTACAAATGGGGAACTGTTTCTTATCACCTGACTCCACCACTCTGGTCAGAAATGATTGGAGCATAGGAGGGCAATTAACCAGGGTTTGCAAACTCAAAAGCCACTAGAGGGCCAGGCAGGTAAGCAGACAGATGCATGAGACAATAGGGAGATCACTGGAGACTGCAGAGAACTGAGCAGAGCATGTCCTGTTTTAAGGGGGAGGATAATACTCAGTTTTTGCCAACTATTCTTATCCAGGAAATAAAGACTAAGTATTGCCCAAATTTTTGGATTTTCAAGAAGAGCCCAAAGTTTCCACTTTTGAAATGAAATTCCCTGATCTCTCCACGGTGTGGCCAACACAGTTCAAGCCAAACAGATCGTATCTATAGATGAGATTTAGTCCACATGTGGGTTGTTTGCACCCTCTAGCCCTTCTAAGAGCAATCAATGTGTGCATATTCCAAAGGCCTAGGATCGAAGAAATGGCCTGTCACCAAACTTGCTTAATCAGGGATGATGGCAAATGATACAATCAATCATATCCTTTAGAGAATTTGTACAATATATACAAGGATTGGGTCAGCAACAGAGCAGAAGGTAGATATCCTCATGGGAGAGGTTTGCAGGAGAAAAATAAATGCCAAGAGCAGATGCCAAGAGTAAGAGAAAATTATTATTATTAGAAGTTAATAATACAGAGGGTGAGGTATTTGGTTAGCAGAAGCAGTTAGTAGCTGAGTCATGATACAGTCAGGACTAACACTCACAATGACTAGTGGACAAATACTCTGGATTTCTTAGGTTGCTGCCTGAAGAATGACTCCTTAGTTCTTTTGATTACACTCTCATCTTTGGTGGATCATTTTTTTTTTAAGATTTAATTTTATTTATTGAGAGAGGGAGAGAGCCGGGGAGGGGCAGAGAGAAGGGGAGAGAGAATCCCAAGTAGGCTCAGTGCCATCGGCATGGAGCCCGACATGGTGCTTGAACTCATGAACCATGAGATCATGACCTGAGCTGAAATCAAGTGTCAGATGTTTAACCTCCTGAGCCACCCAGGTGCCCCTCATCTTTGGAAGGTCTTAATAGACGGTTGTGCTAATGCTTCCTCTGAGAATATTTTTGACTTCCCCTGAAGCATGAAAATGTGGATAAGATTCTCAACTTCATTTTGTGCCATTTACGGTTTCAATAAATATTCACTTACTTGAGACAAATTGAACATGTGTCTCTTTTATAAGCAAAAAATCCTAGTAGTATTAATGTACCATAATTTATTTAATCAATTCCTCATTGTTGAACATTATTTCCAACTTTATACACAATTTTGTCATGAAAACCCATATTATACATTCATTGTAATGTACTTGATATTCCTTAGGATAAATTCTCAGAAGCAAAATTTCTTAAAGTATATATGGGCATTCTAAGGATTTTTTTTTTAAAGTTTATTCATTTATTTTGAGAGGGACAGAGACAGCATGAGTCGGGGATGGGCAGAGAGAGAGGGAGACAGAGAATCCCAAGCAGGCTCTGCACTGTCAGCGAGGAGCCTGATGTGGGGCTCAAACCCACAATCCGTGAGATCATGACCTGAGATGAAACCAAGAGTCACTTAACTGACTGCGCCACCCAGGCACCCTCATTCTAAGGGATTTGATATGCATTGTCAAAGTGCCATCTAAAAAGATTTTACACACCAACAAACTATTGACACACTATGGGTAAATCTCAAAAACATGCTGAGTGAGAGAAGACAGACACCAAATAAAACATACTGTATGATTCCATACATATGGATGAAATGCTAAAAACAGGAAATCAGCTGGGGAACAGAGGGAATTGAGTCAAGGGAACATGAGGGAACTTTCTAGAGGGATGGAAATGTCCTCTATCTTGACTGTGGTGGTGGTTACACTGATGTATACATTTGTCAAAATTCACTGAACTATACACTTCAAATGGGTGCATTTTATTGTATATATGTGTATCTGTGTAATAAATAATTTTATTTTATTAAAAAAATTTTTAACATTTATTTTTCAGAGACAGAGAGAGACAGAGCACAAGCAGGGGAGGGGCAGAGAAAGAGGGAGACACAGAATCTGAAGCAGGCTCAAGTCACTGAGCTGTCAGCACAGAGCCCTATGTGGGGCTCAAACCCATGAACTGTGAGATCATGACCGAGTTGAAGTCTGAGGCTTAACCAACTGAGCCACCCAGGCGCCCTTGGTAGTAAAACAATTTAACTTCACCTCCCAAAAATAAATAAATAAGATTTTACAGATTTATACTCCCCATCAGCAAACTATGAGAGTCCTCATCCCTTCCACATAATATTTGGTATTATTTTTCATTTTAATTTTTACTAATATTTTGAGTGAAAAATGTTGATTTGCTAGACTTTTCTTTAGCTTATTAACAATAATAGCTATTATTAATTTAGAGCTATGTGTCATACATTGTGCTAAGAACTTTAAAAGTTTTGGGGCACCTGGATGGCTCAGTCGGTTGGGCGGCCGACTTTGGCTCAGGTCACAATCTCGCGGTCTGTGAGTTCGAGCCCTGCGACGGGCTCTGTGCTGACAGCTCGGAGCCTGGAGCCTGCTTCGGATTCTGTGTCTCCCTCTCTCTCTGCCCCTCCCCCATTCGTGCTCTGTCTCTCTCTGCCTTTCAAAAATGAATAAATGCTAAAAACTTAAATGAATAAATAAATAAATAACTAAATAAATAAAAGTTTTATTTAATCCTACAACAACCTAAGTGGTAGCTATTATTAGAGAATGGAAACTGAGTCAAGAGAAGTTTAATGTGATCAAACATGAATACATAATGATCTGGATTACCTAATCCAGATTGTGAAGTTGGTTAACTGTTTGTTTGTTGGGGTCGCAGATGCTGTATTTTCCCCCCAGTTTCCATCTAATTTTATTTATAGTGCTGTTACGATTGATGCTAGAAGTTAAAATATTGTATATTAGTATATTTTTATAGATGCTATATTTTATATGTAACATATATAAAATATTTTATATATGCTATATTTTATATATAACATATAAAATATCTTATATATCAATATATTTTTTTCTTATGGATAGTTTTCATTGTCATGCTTTAGAAAGACTTCCCCATCTCAAAGTTAAAAGAAAAACCTTTCACATTTTCTCCTAAATACAAATTTTATTATATGCAGGAGATGGAAAGGACTGTATACCTTAGGGATTATACTTCTATATCCTGATTTTTATCCTCAATGAGAATTTTCTCATATTTTTATGTATTCATCAAAAGCTTGATTTTAAATGTCTGCACAGTATTTCATTATGGCTGTCCCATTAATTATCTTCCTGTTATTGCACTGGTAGATATTTAGTTGGTCTCTAACTTTTCACAACTACTCTTTTAAACATCCTTAATGTAACTTTTTGATTGTATCTTGAGTATTTCTTCAAGGTCTATTCTTAGTAGTAAGATTGTTGAACCAAAAGGTCAGGACATTTTTGCCTTTTAAGAATTTTCTTTATAGACTTCATGTTTTTTAGAGTAGTTTTAGGTTCACCTCAAAATTGAGCTAAAATTATAGTTCTGCTATATACACCACCTGCCCCTCGACATGCACCACCTCCCCTATTATCAGCATCCTGCACCAGACTGGTACACTCATTACAATGAACCTGCATTGGTATTTCATCACCCAAAGTCTATAGTTTACATTAAGGTTCACTGTTTGTGTTTTACATTCTATGGGATTTGACAACTTTGTAATGTCATGTATCCACCATTTATAGTATCATACAGAATAGTTTCACTGCCCTAAAAATTCTCTGAAAATATGCATGGTATGATCTCGATCTTTTTGTACTTACTTAGGGCTGATTTGTGTCCCAGTTATATGGCCTATTCTGGAGAACATTCCATGTGCACTGGAGAAGAATGTATACTCTGCTGCTTTAGGATGAAATGCTCTGAATATATCTGTTAAGTCCATCTGGTCCAGTGTATCATTCAAAGCCATTGTTCCTTGTTGATTTTTTCGTTAGATGATCTGTCCATTGCTGTGAGTGGGGTGTTGAAGTCTCCTACTATTATGGTATTAGTATCGATGAGTTTCTTTATGTTTGTGATTAATTGATTTATATATATGGGTGCTTCTACATTTGGCGCATAAATGTTTACAATTGTTAGGTCTTCTTGGTGGATAGACCCCTTGATTATGATATAATGCCCTCTGCATCTCTTGATACAGTCTTTATTTTCAAGTCTAGATTGTCTGATATAAGTATAGCTACTCCGGCTTTCTTTTGTTGACCATTAGCATGATAGATGGTTCTCCATCCCCTTGTTTTCAATCTGTAGGTGTCTTTAGGTCTAAAGTGGGTCTCTTGTAAGCAGCATATAGATGGATCTTGTTTTCTTATCCATTCTGTTACCCTATGTCTTTTGATTGGAGCATTGAGTCCATTGACGTTTAGAGTGAGTACTGAAAGATATGACTTTATTGCCATTATGATGCTTGTGGAGTTGGAGTTTCTGGTGGTGTTCTCTGGTCCTTTCTAATCTTTGTTGCTATTTTCTTCCCTCAGAGAGTCCCCCTTAAAATTTCTTGCAGGGCTTGTTTAGTGGTCACGAACTACTTTAATTTTTGTTTGTCTGGAAAACTTTTTATCTCTCCTTCTATTTTGAATGACAGTCTTGCAGGATAAAGAATTCTTGGCTGCATATTTTTCTGATTCAGCACATTGAATATATCCTGCCACTCCTTTCTGGCCTGCCAAGTTTCCATGGATCAGTCTGTTGCAAACCTGATCTGTCTTCCCTTGTAGGTTAAGGACTTTTTTTCCCTTGCTGCTTTCATGATTCTCTCCTTGCCTGAGTATTTTGTGAACTTGACTATGATATGTTTGTTGATGGTCGGTTTTTGTTGAATCTAATGGGAGTCCCCTGTGCTTCCTGGATTTTGATGTCTGTGTCTTTCCTCACATTAGGAAAGTTTTCCGCTATGATTTGCTCACATAACCCTTTTACCCCTATTTCTCTCTCTTCCTCTTCTGGAACCGCTATGATTTTGCTGTTGTTCTTTTTTAATGAGTCATTGATTTCTCTAATTCTGAAATCGTGCTCTTTTGCCTTCATCTCCCTCTTTTTTCCTGCTTCATTATTCTCTATAAGTTTGTCCTCTATATCACTGATTCTCTGTTCTGCCTCATCCATTCTTGCTGCCATGGCATCCATCTGTGATTGCAGCTCAGTTATAACATTTTTAATTTCATTCTGACTAGTTTTTACTTCTCTTATCTCTGCAGAAAGGGATTCTAATCTATTTTTGACTCCAGCTAGTATTCTTATTATCGTGATTCTAAATTCTGGTTCAGACATTTTGCTTGTATCTGTGTTGGTTAAATTCCTTGTTGTCATTTCTTTGTGCTCCTTCTTTTGGGGTGAATTCCTTCATTTTGTCATTTTGAAGGGAGAAAAGGAATTAATGAGGTAGAAAAATTAAAATTTTAAAAAATTAAAATTTAAAAAATATTAAAATTAAAATATTAAACACACACACACAAATCGAATAAATGATGCTAGATCCTAGGTGTGTTTTGGTATGGGTGTTAAAAGTGGTTTGACAGATTAGAGAAAAAAAGGGGGGGGAAGAAAATCTTTTGAGAATTTGAAAAAATGAATACACTGAAGTAGACTAAAATGAAATGATGGGAGTAAAATAGAATTTGAAAAAATTTACACAAAAGTAAAGAATATAGCAGAAAAAAATTAAAAATATTTTTAATAGAAATTGAAAATAAAAATGAAGTTTTTCTCTTTCTGCATTCAAGAAAAAGAAAAGAAACAAAAAAGAAAAAGGAAAAGGAAATCATCTGAAAATTTGAAAAAGTGAATACACTGAAGTCGACTAAAATTAAATGATGGAAGTAAAATAGAATTTGAAAAAATTTACACAAAAGTAAAAAATATAGCAATAAAAATTGAAGAAAAATCTTTTTAATAAAATTAAAACTGAAAATGAATTTTTTCTCCTGTATTCAAGAAAAATAAAAGTAAGAAAGAAAGAAAAAAAAGAAAATTGAATAGATGGACCTGCTAACAGATTGAAATAGGACTAGAATTACTTCGTTTCATAGAAGTCAGACTATGAAGCGCTTTACAGCGCTCTAAGCCAGTGGTGAGACTTGTGTTCTTGAAGAGCGAGGTTGGCCCAGTTGGGCGGGGCTCCATGTAATGGCTCTGCTCTCCACTAGATGGCGCTGCTACCCTACTGGGATGGAGTGTTTGGCTTCATAGGTGAGTATGCGCATGCTCGGGAGTGGTGAAAATGACGTCACTCAGCTACCCAATCTGTTCTCCCAGATCAGCAATCGAGCACCCTTCCTCTGTCTTCAGCTCTCGTCCACTCCCGGCTTTTTCACTGTCCGTGACCAGGCCCCAGGCAGTACCTCTCTCCCAAGTTTTGTCCAGATGCGGCTGTTTTCCCTGGCCCCTTACTTCTGAAGGACTGTGGAGCTTTGACCCGTTCCGCCCCTCTGTGGGAGGGTCTCACCGAGAAATGGCCGAATGAGCAATGGCCTAATGTCGGCTGCACCCAGGAACGCTCACTGGACCCTGCTGCTGCGGGTGCCCCAAGACTGTGGCCAGGTGCCACTCCGCCCCAGAAAAAGTTCGCAAGATAGTGTAGCAGCAGCATTTGGGGGATAATGGAAAATCACAACACACATCTGGCACCAGCCTTCACCCTTAATGACCTTGTTCCAGCTCCAGCGAACGTGGCCGTTCTCTGGGGTCTGCTGGGACCTGGTGGCCTCAACAGTCTCTACCAAACGTCCTTCCAGCAGTGGAACCGCTTTTCCCCGTGTTGCCCGAGAACGTCCCGGACCCCACTCTGTTCCTGGGGATTCGTCCTTCCCACCAGAGCACCGCCAGGTATGGAGCTGCAGAGTTGCAGCCTCTGCGCTCCCCTTGTTTACGGTCTTAATGGAATTTAAACCCTCTCCTTTCTCCTTTCTCCCTTTTTAGTTTAGTCCCTGCGGCTGTTTGCTATTTTTCACTTTCTCTCTGGCTGCTTTTGGGGAGAGGTTCTTTCCCTGTATTCTCCCTACCCCCCCCCCCCCCCCCCGCCATGGTCTCCGTCCTCTCTCTGCCTGCAAAAGCACCTCCCTTCCTGCAGCTTCTCGCTCCCCAAGTTCACCTCTCCGTGCTGTGTACCTGCTGAATTCTGTGGTTCAGGTTGTGCAGATTGTTGTGTTAATCCTCCAGTCAGTTTTCTAGGTGTGTAGGATGGTTTAGTGTTGGTCTGGCTGTATTTCATGGACGCGAGACACACAAAAAACTTCCATGCTGTTCTGCCATCTTGGGTCCTCCGGCTCACTGCCCTAAAAATTCTCTATTTCACCTATTCATGCCTTCCTTCTCCCCAACCCCTAGCAACCACTGACATTTTTCAGTGTCTCCATAGTTCTGCCTTTCCTGAATGTCATATAGTTAGAATTATACAGTATGTAGCTTTCACTTTTACTTTTTTGAATCATGTTGCCACAGTGCTTTCCAGAAAGTTTGTACCAATACACAAGCCACCAGCAGCAACGTATGAGTTACCCTGTCTTACCTTCATTAGCATTGGTTTAACTTTACAAAATCACAATTCTGAGAAGTGAAAAGTCATTTTATTTTTTTATTTTTATTTTAACAAATTCTTTTTTGAAATGTTTATTTATTTATTTTGAGAGAGAGAGAGACAGAAAGAGAGAAAGCATGAGTGGAGGAGGAGCAGAGAGAGGGAGAGAGAGAATCCCAAGCTGGCTCCACACTGTCAGTACTGAGCCCCACGCGGAGCTTGAACTCCTGAACTTCGAGATCGTGACCTGAGCCGAAATCAAGGGTCAGATGCTCAACTGACTGAACCACCCAGGTTCAGTCACTCCAGGTGCCCTAGAGAAGTGAAAAATCATTTTAATTTGTATCTTTTAAAAATTTCTAGTTAGGTTAAATGTTGTGTAAGTAAATCAACTGAGTTGTTAATAATTATGGAGTAGCAAAGAGATTGAGGTTTTAATCTTAACAGGACTTGTTTGGAGCCATTGTGTACTTCTAATGCAATGTGGAGACGTGTATTTTCATAGTCCCTGAGCAGGATCGGTGCCTGTGGTTGTGGAAAGTGTGCTCCAGTTGGCCCAGAGAGGAGAGTTGGGACTGAAGTATTGTCTGTGCTTATCAAGTTATGTACCCTGGGATGGGGCTGCATCAGGCCATTACAATTACAGGAATCTAATTTTTTCAGGTTCTTATTTCTAATAATTTGTGTGAGAGCGTGGCTGCTCTAATGAGGACTGGATTTATTTAGTGGTGAGAGTATGGCTCTTCCCACCTCCCCCAACTCCTACAACTAAATTATCTGAAGACGGGACCTCTTCCAAATTTCTCTAGGGACTTTAGGGACCCCCCCCCCCCCCCCGAATTCAGATAGATTTCCCACTTGGCTGTGAATGGGTGTAACAGAGAACCACACCACCATCACTGATATCAGCGTCTTGCGTACCACAGGGATGTTGGGACAAAATAAAAGTTGAAAGCTAATGTCATATTGTATGGCAGTAATAATTTTAGCCTTGAACATTGTTATTTTGCCGGATATATAAAAAATACCCACAACACCTCCTTTCACAGACATAGCAGGTTATGGAACAATCATGGAACATTCTTCAGAGAAGCTCTATGAGCTGCAAAGTCCCCAGGGATGCCTGTCTCAGAACGTGACACCATTTATCCCTCTTCTACTTGTGAAGGTTGAATTTGCTCCCATCTTACCCAGAACCCCGGTATTTCCCAAGCAACAGACATAGATGCATGTCCATTTTGCGAAATACACAATTTAAGATATTTGCAATAATTCAAATGGAGATGAAATATGTCACCGCTGAAAAATGTTCCTTGTATTGAAAGAAGGTGTATTTAAGGATCAAAAGACCTGAATTCAAATCTCAGCTCTACCACATACTGGCTATGATATCCTGGGTTTAAGTTTCTTTTGTAATTTTATCGGTATCTTCATTTTATTTGTAAAATGAGGGTAATAATGTTTCATTATTTTGGTTGAGTTAGGAATAATTACAATTATGCATGCAAAGATAGTATCCCCCAAATGTTAATTAATTCCATTCTCTCATAAGTGTGATAAACTTTTCAATACCTTCAAATGGTGGCCAACCTATAAAAACCTCATTGGTTGGGATCATTAGAAATCAATATTAGAAGCCACAAAACAGTGGTAGGTATTTCATGATATATTTTCATTTTTATTAAAATTCTCACTGAGGTCATTGTGGCATAAAGTCCTCTGGGGACTTCAACCTGCAATAATGTGCAGACCACCAATATGTAATTATTTTGTTTTTAAAGAGTAAGGGATGGGGGTGCCTGGGTGGAACAGTTGGTTAAGTGTCTGACTCTTGACTTTGGCTCAGGTCATGATCTCACGGTTCATGGGTTTGAGCCCTCCATTGGGCTCTGCATTGACAGTGCAGAGCCTCCTTGGGATTCTCTCTCTCCTTCTCTCTCTGCCCCTCACCCCAGGTGTGTGCACTCTCTCTCTCTCTCTCTCTCTCCCCCCTCTCTCCATAAACAAAGAAACAAACGTTAAAAAAAAATCTTTCGTTTGTACCAAGTACCTAGAGCAAAAAGGCACGGGCAAGGCCAGAGGACTCATTTTATAGATGAGGAAATTCAGTGATTTATCTGTATCTAAGGCAGATCGTAAGTCTCCATAGCATGCACAGGAGGATATGGCCTTCAGTGGCTTGGCTAGAAGAGAATCTCGTAAGTTTGGGTTTTATGTCGAAATTTTGATCAACATTGGTACTCTAAAGTTCTTTTTACATTAAATTACAAATTAACACGAATGATACTCATTGGACAGAGTTCACATTTTATTCTCAATATCACTTGTAGGGATTAAAAATGAAATCTACATGATTACTCCACATACTTCTTAGGACAGCATTTTTTTCTCCCACAGATTTGAATTACTACATTATTTGTTCTTTCTGAGCCTCACGGGAATAAAAGAGCTAGTATAACCCACTTTTACCCATTTTCTTTTCTCCAAGGGAATAGGTAGATGATTAATGAGATAATGAATGTGAGGAGAACTCCCTGGAGGAAACACATTTCACAAACACGAAGAGAAGACTTTAGCTGACTCACTGATTCCAACAGCTCAGAGACATGAATAAATCTTTTGGTATGAACTCTAGCTACTTAGTCTGTCCATCCTACGCACACCTTAAAACTGGATTCTGGAGAGTTTCCTAAATATCAGACTGATCTTACTTATAACAAAATTCATCACCCGGTTTGTAATTAACACCAAGTGTTATTGAAATTCAATGCTTCTGCAGGGTGGGAAGCAGAGCAGTGATCAAGACTAACATGGAATTGAATTGCCTATGTAATATAGCTTGGCTTTCCATGGTCTTTCAGAATAAAATGTTTTATCCCACATCCACTCCCTTAAAAAAATGATATTTTCATTATCTGAAGAATAGAAATGAATTGGTAAAAATTTAAAAAGCCAAGAGCAAAAGCTAAAAACTCACAGCTGGAAAAATTAAATGAATACTATATCCAGCTGTTTCCCAAGGACCTAAAGTATGTCGAGAATATTAAGATGTTACTGTAGATGTGGCTGGAAGCTCCCCATTATGCCTCTGGCTCTCTGGGTTGAAATGAAAACAATTTCTTGAACAGCAGAGAAATGGTTTTCCAACCCAACTTTTGTGTTAAATGAGACCCATAACATTTTGTTAGATTAGAAAATCAGTCAAGAGACACACTACAATAACACACATTTAAAGTTGTTATGTATTGATGATTTTTTTTTTATCATTAGAAAATATCTCTCCTCTGTATGTATTGTAGGCATGGCATCTGTAGCTCAGCTTCCTTTGCAGTGCTCTTCTATCTGCTTTTTGTAATAATTTTTTTTTTTTTGAAATTTCTTGCCTGTTGAGGGTTCTCATAGTTTCTTCACTGGCGTGGATTTAGAAGTTAGTTTGTTAGGTAGCATCTCTGATCATTGGGGGAGAGCTGGACTTTTTAATAAATGGTGCTGGACAAGTGGGTAGCCATTTGGCAGAAGATAAAATGAGAGCCATATCTCAACTATACACAAAAATAAACTCCAAAAGTTTTAGGGATATGTATGTAAACAATAAAAGCACACAATATGTGATGAAAACATGAGCGAATTCCCCTTTAACCTTATTAAACGTGTAGGGAAGAGCTCTCTAGCCATGGCTCAAAATCGAAGAGGAATAAAAGCAAAAAACTGAAACATCTGACTACATTAAAAGATTACTTACAAGAAAACCCACATACAATAAACAACTCAAAGGAGGACTGAGACACTAGGGCAAAATACCTCTATACTTTGTATACCCTAGACAAAGAAATATAGATAGATATATATACACAGAACTTGCAGAAATGGAGAGACAAAGGACCAAGACCTGTTAGAAAAATGGGAAAAAACCATGAGCAGACACAAAAATATGTAAATAGCCCTCAAATATATGAAAAAATGTTCAGATTCACTTATAAATAGAGAAATGCACATTAAAAAATATTGAAGCATAATTTCTCACTATCAGAGTGGCAAAAATCATAAAGTATGCCAACACATGTTGTTAGTGAGGCTGTGAGGACACAGACACTCCCTCATAGACTGTTGGTGAGAATGTGTGCCACTACAACTTCTGGAGGGTAACAAATCTACCTATGCACTTGCTTTTTGACCCAGAAATCCCACTTCTAGGAATCTACCTTGAAGATGTGCTTCCAATAAATACGAAAACATATATGCCAGTGTTACTTACGATGGCATTGTTTGTAGTTGCAAAACACCGAAACAACCTAAATCCTGGGACCCAGGGGAGTGGCTGAATAAATGATAGCACGCCTACACAGTGGATACTCTGCTAAGAGAAAAAGACATGAGGAAGATCTCTATGAACTGTTATGGAGGGATTTCTGGAACATATTCACAAAAAAGTGGAAAGGAAAATTACAAACAAGTGTATATGGGATGCGATGTTTCATGTGTGAAAGAGGGGAAATAAGAAAATACATATGGCTCTGCATATCTGTGCAAAAGAAACACAGGAAAGACAAATGAGAAACTAAAGAGACTGGTTCCCTGCAAAGGTTGGAGGGAAAGATGCAGAAAGAAGACATGGTAGGAACAGGTTAGTAGGGATGAAGAGGGGGAGACACTCCTCTGAGTGTGTGTGTATATACATATATGCACACACACAAATATACACACAGAAACATACTACATATGTTTTAATATTATAGGTGTGACCTCCAGAACCATAGCAGAATGACACGTACATGCCTTCTCCTCAATAAATAAAGTTAGAGAGGAAATGAAGGAAATCCAAAATCGAATGTAACCAGTAGCAAATGAACCAAACTGTATTAAAAATTAAAGACATAACTGCATTGAAATGAATGGATAAAAAAAAAGAGCTCAACTAGCTTTGAAACAATGTTTTGACTGGATACTGTGAGGCTAAACATGAAATGAATGATATAAAATTGCTGTTATCTAGTTAGTAAGTGTTTGTCCTCAGGATATAGATGAGCAATAGTGTAACTATGTTAGGGGTAAACTAGCAGTGAACAAATAAGTGATGTATTATAGATAATGAGATCTGGGTCTTTCTGGGGACAGAAGTTACAGAAATATAAAGAGAAAGGGCTCGAATGAACCTCATCGTGTTGGATTCAAATCATAAGTATCAATATGAACTCATGGTTTTTTTAAAAAAATGTAGATAGATGTAGAAATAAATATAGATGTGTACATGTGTGCGTTAGTATTCGTATATATATTTCCCATCTTTGTCCACCGAGAGGGCACAGAAGTAATGATACTCCAGAAGCCATAAACACTCCCGGGGGCAAAATCTTGGCTTATAAATACGATTTTTATTTTTTTTTTTAAATTTTTTTTTCAACGTTTATTTATTATTTTTGGGACAGAGAGAGACAGAGCATGAACGGGGGAGGGGCAGAGAGAGAGGGAGACACAGAATCGGAAACAGGCTCCAGGCTCTGAGCCATCAGCCCAGAGCCCGACGCGGGGCTCAAACTCACGGACCGCGAGATCGTGACCTGGCTGAAGTCGGACGCCTAACCGACTGCGCCACCCAGGCGCCCCTAAATACGATTTTTAAATGAAAGAAATCGGAACTCCTTGAAAAGTGATTGATTTCAGGGTTAGGGAAGAGAAAATAGAAGATGAGCGTGAAGTATCTTGTGATGTCAGGAAAAAAGGAAGTGCTCGAATGAAGGTGAATGGCATGTTGTCAGGACACAAGAGCTAACCCGAAGGAGCTCTCAATGGCCAAAGATGGAGCAATTTGAACAATAAAATACATAACGGTAACATTGCATTATAATCAATAAAATAAGCATCCTTGAGTCAATACTTGATATTTGATTAAATAAATAATCAAATAAATACACGAAGAGAAGGAATAGCACCTTCCTGCAGAAAAAAATCCAAGTAAAAAGTATAGAAGGAAATACAAAATCATTCCTGAGCAAATCCAGAAGTAAGATCCACTAAGACGCTAAAATGATGGGGCAAAAGTTTGAGGAAAATCAGGATATTAGCACAATCTCAAACTATCTGTTAATTAATTACAAAGGGAATCACAGTAGCTTTAGAATGGAAAAACTTTGCAGACACTACTTAAGCCAACGATCAAGGCTAACATCACAACTAATAAGGCATGACCTTCTAATACACACTGAGAAGGCCAAATGGCACTTAATGCTGTGTTCTTGCCCCAAAGATTTAGGTCAGTACAATCATAAGAAAACATGAGAAAAAACAAATTAAGCTCCATTCTACAAAATTACTTGCCAGTATTCTGTCAAGAACACACACACGCGCACACACACACACACACACACACAGAAAAAATGAGGAATTGCCACAGATTATAAAACTAAGGAGGCAATCTGGGAGCAGATAAAGGACTTTAGGGGGGAAAACTGATGGAATTTGAATATGTTTTCTAGTTTAGTTAATAGTATTGTTACAATGTTAATGTCCCAGTTTTGTTCATTAAACTATGTAAATAAATTACATAAGTTACTAACATTAGAAGAAGAGTAAAGGGCATACATGAACTTTGAACTGTTTTTTTTTTTTTCAGATTTTTTTATAAGTCTAAAATTATTTTAAAATAAAAATTTAAACAAGTTATTAGCATTTAAATCTAGTCTCAGAAAGGATATTATGATATACTTTTTTGCTATTTTGAAGTGAAAAATGTATACATTTACTTTTTTGTTAAAATTTTTTTTTATTGTGGTAAAGGCAATACGATAAAATTTATCACCTTGACCTTTTTTTCTTTTTTGCCCATTTAAAAAAAATTTTTTTTAATGTTTATTTATTTTTGAGACGGAGAGAGACAGAGCATGAACGGGGGAGGGGCAGAGAGAGAGGGAGACACAATCGGAAGCAGGCTCCAGGCTCTGAGCCATCAGCCCAGAGCCTGACGCGGGGCTCGAACTCGCTGACCGCGAGATGGTGACCTGAGCTTAAGTCGGACGCTTAACTGACTGAGCCACCCAGGCGCCCCTTTTTTGCCCATTTTTAAGGTTAAATTTTGTAGCGTTAAAACTATTTACACTGTTGTGAAACAGATCTCCAGAACTTTTTCATCTTCCAGAACTGAAAGTCTGCACCTGTTGAACAAGTCTTCTCCGCTCCCTTCTCCCTGTGCCAGGTAAACCATCATTCTATTCTTGGTGTCCATGTTTTTGACTACTCCATGTACCTCATCTAAGTGGAATCATATAGTATTTGTGCTTGTGTGACTTATTTCACTTAGCATAATATCCTCAAGGTTCATCCAAGTTGTAGCATGGGACAAGGTTTCAGTTTGTTGTTGTGTTTTGTTTGTTGGTTTTTGAGAGAGAGAGAGGGTGCAAATGAGGGAGGGAAAGAGAGACAGAATCCCATGAGGGGCAGAGAGAGAGAGAAAGAGAGAGGGAAGAGCGGGGCTCACCCAAAGTGGGGCTCGGGTTGTTTTTACCCAATGCAGGGCTTGTGCTCACCCAATGTGGGGCTCAAGCTTACCCAGTGTGGGGTTCAAACTCACGAACAATGAGCTGATGTCAGATGCGTAATGACTGAGCCCCCCAGATGCTCCAAGATTTCCTTTATAAGGCTGAATAATATTCTGTTGTGTGTACATAACATATTTTGCTTATCCATTCATCAATGGACACTTGGGTTGCTTCTGCCTCTTAGCTATTGTGAATAGTGCTGCTATGAACATGGGTGTGCAAGTATCTCTTTGAGACCCTGCTTTCAATTCCTTTGGATATATACCTAGAAATAGAATCACTGGGTTGTATTTTTTTAGTGTGAAATGTAGCAAATGCACTAAGAGTACATTATACATATATACACACAATCACATGAACTAAAGATAAAATTTAAGTAACGTAACAGTCATTTCTTACCCTCAAGCTTAAATAGTACTGACACCTCAGAAGTTCCTATGATCCTTTCCTTGATTTTATCATCCATACTCTCCTATCAAAGGTTACCACTGCTCTCAATACTGTGTTGGTCATGTCCCTGGTTTTTTTTTTAATTGTTTCACTACATATGTGTTTTTTCCCTAAATAATGTATTGTTTAATCCATTAAATACTGAATTCCTATAGTATATAAACTAGATCAAACTCTGCAAACCTCTGCAAAGCGACTCTCCGGGTGTTTGGAGCTTGAGCTATCTCAAGGCTCAGCTCAGGGAGAATTTGCCAGTAACCTCACTCACATGGCTCGGGTACGCCCAGGCTGCTGTCTGGTGATGTCAGTTCTTTGTCATGTGAGGCTTTCTATAGGGCAGTGCACACCATGGTAGCCGGCTTTCCTCAGAGCCAGCGAGAGAGAGGAAGAGAGCAAGCAAGAAGAAAGCCACCGTCTTTTTCAGCAACCAAATCTTGGAGGTACTTGTTGCCACATTCCATTTGTTAGAAGCAGATCACTAGGTCTAACACACGGTCACGGTCAATGGGAGGGCATGAACAGGCATGAACAGGAAGTGGGAGTCTTTGGGGACTTATCGCAGAGGGTTCCTGCCACAAACAGCAAACAGCAGTCAGAGAGGGCCAGAGGGAGAGCTGGGCTGGGTGCTGGAAGGATAACCAGTTCTACTTGCAACATGACAGTATAAAGCGCTGGGGAATTTTTCAGCAGGGATGTCCATCTGGACGTTCGGCATGCAGCCTGAGGCGCAGATAGCTGATGAGAACAAGAGGTGGAGATGTAGGCATCTTTGGCCTGCCAGTGGCACTTAAAACAATACGGTTAGAAACAAATAGCATTCAAAGGAAACGTGCAGCTGAGGCAGGGAGCACCAATATTTAAGACATGTGCAGATGAAGAGAAGCTCACAGAAGAGAGCACAAGCGGAGTGGCCGATACAAACTTATTTTAGCAAAAATAATAAAAATGGATGGTAAGATTTATAATACAAGTAGAAATTTATGCCAGCAATAACATAAAGGACAACCGAGAAGAAATGGAAATATAACATAATATTGTTACACATCTGAAATGATTAACAGTTCAAGGTAAATTGTGACAATGTAAGGATGCTTATTGTCACTGGAACAACTAAGAAAAAATTATACAGAGGTATAGCTAAAACACCCATAAAGGAGATAAAATGGAAAAAAAAATGCGGTATCCCAGAAACCAAAGGCGAGAGCCTTGCAAGAAGGGAGGAGTTATCAGTGGTGACAACCGCTGGGAAGTCTGTTATAGGACGAGTACTGGGAAGTATTCACGGAGTTGGAAATTAAGAGGCCCCCGGGGCCTAGGCAGCGCTAGTTTGGATGGACTGGTGGTAAAGTAACGCCGATGCTTTCGTTGCAGAACGAATATGAGCCGAGGAAGTGGAGAAGCTGAGTAAGTTTAGAGTCCCCTCTTGAGAAGCCTGGAAGGAATTTATATGCCACCCCTTGTAAGGGCATAGTTACACCCACGTGGCTATTTGAGGGTGATGAGAAATTCCCATTCTGCCACCCACCAGCCAACAAAAGGCTGAGTTTTAAAACATTTCCTGTTAACTCCCCATATATAAAGGATGAGTCTATATTTCTTAAACATGCACTTGTTCCTATGCTCTTTAAAAATGGCAGACTATTTCCACAATTGCTGACCATGTGAAGTGCTTTTCCCATCATCAATCTCATAAATATTCAGCTATTGTACCTCTCCCCAAACAGCCAGAGATTTATTCACTATATTGAATTGCAATCTCACCCTTCCTTTCTGCTCCTTTGTAAAGAGAAAGATAATATTTCGGCATTTTTTTGTAACACCTCAGCCTTGAGGGAATGTAAATATAAGCATAATTGATTTTCTGAACTTGCTCCCCCCCTCCTTATGTTCCGGTGCTTTATGCATTACAGGTGGAATGACTGACAAATCAGCCCTGATTGCTAATTAGAAAACAGAATATATTAGAAGCATAGCACATATATCCAATTTGCTCTCAGTGCAAACCCTGGAAATGTAACGCTCCTCAATGCTCTAGTGCTTGCTGTCTAATTACCTGCTCTTTCGCTTTGACTTAACCATTCAGGAATTACACTATCTGTGTCTGGCAGGTCAGGGGTGATTGCTTATTAAATGGTGGAATTCACCTGCCTCACCCTGACTCATCCCTCCTTCCCCTCACCCCTCTGAAGTGACACTCTTCCACAGAAAGCATTTCTTCCCTTCACGTGTTGGCTGGATAATGAAAGCTGGTGCTCTTATCCCTGTTTGAAGCCCAAATTCTCAAGGTGATTTTACTTCAAGGATTGGTGAAATAGGAATTCCGTCCTCCCCTCTCTCTCACTGCTGGTATAAAGAGGTCTTTTTGTGTCAGAGTCCTTAATGGCAAGGCAAGACCCCCGGGGTTCCTATTCTTCCATGCATCACCTCAGCAATCAGCTAGTGGCCCTGAAAAGAGAGGCCACCTTTGCCTTTGTGTTTGAAATGAGAGTTCACTATTCACACCAGGAATCTGTGGGCACCTGAAGGCTGAAAAATAAGAATTGATTTCTTTTCACCCTCCCACTAATCTGAATGTCACCTCGGAAGCGCCCAGGATTTAATTGATCTGTGACAACTTCAAGGCAGCCCCAGCCCCCATTGAATGATTAAGAATATTAAGGAGGTTGGAAGCACTAGCCAGAGGTAGGGATCTGCTTCTCCTCCTGGGACTTAGGCATTAGGCATTTGAACAGAACTTGATTCTTACAAGTTCCTCTTCATTTATTTGAAGGTGGTGTGGAATCCTCATAGAAGACTGAACCATAGAAAATTGCCAATATTTATGTGTTTTTCACTTTTAAAGATGACATTTGCATATGGTTTAACTTAGTATTAGCTACTATCAGAGCAATAGAAGGTTGAAACCTAGATAGATAAAATGACTTCTGAGACCGTATCCAGAATCTTTGCCCTCAGAACTCATGAATTAGGAAAGTCACCCATTTATTCATTAACAAAACATTTGTTGTATATCCATTTTTGTATTGCTCATTGAGGCAAGGACGCTAAGGGTTGGGTATATCTATTGGCCCCACTTAATTACCCACCAGGTAAATTATGCATGCGTGTAAGTTTCCACAAAATACAGCATTATATTTTTTTCAATTTAGTTTAGTTTTTATTTTTATTTTTTGAGAGACAGAGTGAGCGAGCAGGAGAGGGTCAGAGACAGAGGGAGAGAGAATCCTAAGCAGGCTCTGTGCTGACAGAGCTCTCTGCTGATGCAGAGCTCGGTCTCACAAACCCTGAGATCATGACCTGAGCCAAAATGAAGAGTTGGACACTGAACCAACTGAGCCACCCATTTACCCTCAGTGCCCCATTCACGAAATGTGCCTGTTGCAGTGCTTATAAGGACAGAGAAAGGGCAAATTCAGGTACCTTTAATACTGGGTATATAACTGCACATGATTGGGTTCACTTTCAGAGAAAACATTCTGACAGCAATGTAGAGAATGCATGGAGGTATTCAGAGTGAAGAGTTAGACCAGTTAGAAGGGCCATGGTGGTTACATAACGATGAAGGCCTGAACTCAGGTAGTGGTAGCATGAGTGGATGGAGGAGAAAGGGTAGATTTGAAAGGTTTAGAAGAGAAAAATATGTGGATTTCATAATTGGATATGGGGAGAGGGTATGTGGATGAAGAATGTGTCTTAAAGACAACCACCAGGGTATCTGATTTGCATGGTGCCATTTACTGAAGAAGAGAACCAAAGATAAGGAAGAGGTAGGGGCCAGTTGAAAATACCCACTTTTGGGTAAGATAAATGTGAGATGCCCGTAGTCCAATAGGCAGACATATAATATGTATAGACACATGTACACATGTACATACTGATTGTCTGGGGCTCAGGAGGGACGCCTGGGCTGGAGATAGATATATGCTGCATTCAATAGCTAATTGTTACCAGTAACAATTTTTATGCTCCAGGCCAAGATTGGGGTGATCTTTGCCCTTAATATGATTCTAGTATTTGGCAGACACAGAACAATGGGCACATTATAAGAATGTCTTAAGAATAAGGTCACCTACGGAGAACGCAGTTAAAAGTGCAAGAGCAGGATCTTGTGAATGATTAACATTCAATATGCAGGAGGAAAAAGAATAATGAATGATATCAAGTGAATGAAAATGGGAAGGAGGATCAGTCAAATAGGAGGAAAACAAGAAAAGAATGATACCGAGGAACTCAAAGGATAGGAAAGTTTCAAGGAGGGAATAGTGAATGGTCCCAAGCACTGCAGAGGCCAAATAAATAAGGAATGGAACATCCATTCAACATCACTTCTTGGAGGTGCATGAGTGATTCCATTTTCCCATAGTCGGTGAAACTGTGGGTTGAAGGCTGAATATGGAAGAGAGAATGAGAAGCGATAGAATGGACATGAATCTTTATAAAGCTTGTCCATGGGGGGATACTAGAAATTATTGGGCAGGGAGTTTTGGAGAGGTAGAGTTGGCTAGAGGTCTGCTTCCTGCTCTATATGATGTAGGGGCAGAACTCATAAAAGTCACTGACACAGAAATGAAGTAGGGGTAAAATCATCCAAACAATGAAATGCTAAAGTAGTAAAGGAGACAAAGTCAGTTATTCATTTCAAACTTTGTTCTTTTTAAATAAAACACATGTCCTGGTAGCTACATGTTTTAGAATGCAGTCAGGGAAGTGGTGGCTAAGAGCAGACATGTCGTGTGAGCGGCAAGCAGACAGGTGTCCCGTGAACAACTTTGCTGAAGTGAGCAGGAAGAGGTGCCATGGTCAGAGAGGCCCTTTCATGCCTGCTCCAGCTCGGACAGGACACTGTGTGTAGGACACAGTTCCAGGAATGACGCTCCATTACAAGTGAGTCAGCATTTCTGGGACTGTCACAGTTTTACTGGAAGTAAGTACCACCTTATCTTCCTGGGCAATTACTTTCAAGAAATATGATGAGAAAAAATTTCAAAGCCCTGACCTCTCCAGATTTACTCTTCATTTTTTCAAATTCTCTGTAGAATTGTTCATAGCTAAGAATTGTTTTCATCAGAAAGTACATATGGAGCCCATCGGCAATTAAGAGCAGCCAAATCTAGCCCCAGGTCCAAAGGTGAGACACTACGTGGGAGTCTGGAGCCAAAAACTTGGCTTTGAGGTCAGGTGTGCTTGGGCATAAGTCCCAACTCTGTAATTTATTAGCAGTGAGACCTAGGGCAAGTCACTTAGCCTCTCTGAAACTTAGTTTCCTCGGCTGTATAATCAAGGATAATAAAAACAACTTTACAGGAATTTTGCAAAATAATATACATGAAGTGTCTTGGAAGAAATAGTTTGCTCAATAGGCTCTGTGTGCGTGTGTATATATGTATATGTATGTTAATGTATATGTATATTTATATTTGGCATATGAATCTGCTTGACTGGTTCAATTTGAGCAACATTTGTTCAACATCTATAAGTGATGTACTCTGTCCGCATATACTGCAGAAAGGTAAGGAATAGCCAGTATAAAAAGATGGTCAATGACTCTGTTTTTACTTACACCAATAGGTCAAGAGAGAATGGAGGGATATTGATGCTGGGGGAATTTAAAGTGCAGCAGAATACAGTTCCAAACTACAGTGAAATGCCATCATGCCATTATAAAGAGAATCAATAAGAAACCTTTGGTAGAGATTTAAAAAAAAGGGGGGAAAAAGGGTAATAACTGTTACTTTGAGATGAGTTAAGTGCTAGAAAACAATGATGTCACTTCCATGGTTTAATGCTATCTTTATTATTTTATACTCTCAGGGATGTCTGGGTCACTTCCATATTTTGAGACACCTGGTACATTCACAAATGGAGAGATGCTAAAATAGGGTTAAAAGTTGTGGAATATTAAAAAAAAAAGTATGTGTGTCCATAGGTATATCTATGAACAATCAATTCTTTTAACACAAAAATACAGTGCACTGTAAGTAGGTTTTTCACAAGACAGTCATAAGATTTATAAAAATGTATGTCAAAGTCCACTATAGGCACTGTGAAGAACTTCTTTCAGTCTTGCCAGTGTATTGTTGGGAAGATATCACAGCCTACACTTAACTGAACTATGTACATTGGCCTTTGCGCATGTGAGGTCTAGACCATGGCCTTTGGCCCTAAACTCTTGGTGATGGATTCTGACCAGTACATCTGACAGCTCATAACATAGATGCCCAAGACAGGTTTGTTCAAATTACGAGTGAGTTCTTATGCACTGCTTACCACCTAGAAAGCTGGCTGGAGATCTGAAAAACTGGTGTGCCGCTAGATGGGGTAATAGGTTGAGAGTCCACTCATTTTCCAAGAGGAAAAAATACATTACCTACATTTGCTGGGCTTCTGCACGCTTTTTATGGGTGACCGCCTTTTAATCAGAAAGTGCTTGTTGCAAAGTAGAAGAGGGGAAGGGGAAGATGATGAGGGATGTGGACAAAGGAGCTTCTTCAGTTTGCTTGGGTTTTTACAGTTCAGAGCACTTAAAGATTTTGGATTTTTACAGAGCAATAAAGCACAAATGACCCAGCATCAACCTTGTAGTATGCTAATAGGAGAAGTCAATTCTATCAGTAGCAGCATCAAGGCATTCCTAATTTCCCTAGAAATGAAGAGAAACCCATCTGTTTTTAAATGCAAGGCTTCTTTCTAATCTCAAATCTCTGTTCTTTATAATTCAAAGTTGTGCTAACTCCAGAGACAGTTGCTATCTTTAGACTTCAAGTATCTAGAATAGGCTATGCCAGCTGACCTCATGCGAGATGCTTGCTCTTGTTGCTAGACCTCTTTCTCATCTCAATGTGATTCACTTCTGACACAGAGAAAACAGGCGAAAGCATTTAAATCCTCCTTGGATTGATGCAGTTTAGCAGGCTCATCTTGGAAGACCTCTGAGTCCCAAGGGTCTGGTTTTCCCATTCTAGATGGGATAATGCTGCTTCTGCTCATTCCCCCCAGAGTAGGGAATTACTTCTTGCTGGTGCACTGGAGAGAAGGTGAAGACAGGCTCCTTTAGTTTTTTTTGTTTTTGTTTTTTTTAATGTTTATTTTCGAGATAGAGACAGGCATGAGAGGGGAGGAGCAGAGAGAGAGACACAGGATCCCAAGCAGACTTCAGGCTCTGAGCCGTCACCATAGAGCCCCACGCGGGGCTCAAACTCATGAACCACGAGATCATGACCTGACCCAAAGTTGGCATCCTACCGACTAAGCCATCCAGGTGCCCCGAGGCTCCTTTCCTTTTGAGTTTTTAAGACTCCGGTCTCCTTTATCCATGGGAATCGTTGAGTATTCCTGGGTATAAGACACAGGAAGAGCAGTCATACTACTATTGGTGCTAGTACTAAACCCATTATAATTTTGGACTTAGAAGTTACTCAGACACAAAAATCTGTGGATTTTAAAAAACATGGCTAATCTACACATCACCCTCCCTAAAAGTGAAAGAAAACCAATGCCTTTCATTGAGGAAATTCAATTTAGCCAACATTGATTGAATGTTCAGTACATGTGTGATTCTGTATTAGCTTGAAGGAATATGAAGATGATTCTAGATTATGATCTTTGTTCTTAAACTCAAAATCTAAAAGAAGAAACAAACTCATGCCTACATAATGGAGCCTAGTAGGTCTCTGCAAAATACCTGTGCCTTGTCATCTTGCTGTCCCCTACCCTCCCTCCCTTTTCTCCTTCCCTCCCTCTGTTCCTTCAGCCACCATTGTCTGAATGACTATTTTGTGCTAGGCCCTAGGCCAGGTGCTGGAGTTTGCAATCTCAAGAGTTGCTCAGGTAAAATCAGAAACTGCCTTCTGAACCCCGCTCACTGTACACAAAGGGCAGGCAGACACCAAAGAAAGAGGCAGACCACCTCAGATTGGTAGGTGGCAGGTTTAATAAGCAAGGGTACTTAGTTGCATATGAAACTTGCCTTGGGCTGCTGTAAGTGGAGCATATCTCTGCACCTGCTCATTGGAATCTTAAAAAAGGAGGAAGTGTGGGACCTCAGAAACCAGTTCCATGAGGAAGTTTCCATCAAAGGACTGTCAATATAACATGAGTAGTAAGTTCTAATGCTGGAAGTGACTACTTAATGTGCACTGCATTTGAAATACCAGTGGGCTCCCTTTAATCTATCTAATAAATGGAAGATTTTCAAAGACCTAAGGATAAAGTGGAAGAAGACATATTGTTGTCTCAAATCTAGCAATAATGTCTTCTTGATATCTTTGTGTGAAGTAGAAAAAGGTACCCCTTCCTCGAGACACCCTACTGACATTTGTCTGGAAATTTTTATAATGAATGGACGTATCTATGATAAGATATGAGTATTGCCCCCTAGAGTAGTGCAATGCACAATCTACACAACCACGTGTTTTGGTTCCCCAAGAATTTTCCAAAGTGTCTAAAAGATATGATGACAAAGAAGTGATCAGGGAGGAATGCACATTTAGTCAAATTAAAAAAAGGATTCTTGGGACACCTGGGTGGCTCAGTCCATTAAGCATCCGACTCTTGATTTCTGCTGAGGTCATGATCTCATAGAGTGAGTTTGAACCCCATGTTGGGCTCTGCATTGATAGCACAGAGACTGTTTGGGATTTTGTCTCCCTCTCTCTCTGTCCCTCCCCTGCTTGCTCTCTATATCTCTTAAATAAAAATAAACTTAAAAAAAAATAATTCTTATCCAGAATCTGTAATAATCTCCTTTATATTCTGAATGGCATGAAAAAGTTAAAATTAAACTTTAATGTACTAATCTGAAGGTTATTATATCAATTTTAAATGAATCAAAATGAAGCAGAGAGGGCAAATGCCTGGCCCAAGGCTATTGAGTGAGTGACACAGGTAAGCTTTAAATGGAAAGTTCTTTAGTTTTTTGTTGGAAAGGCTTATTTTTTCTTGTTTTTTCCCCCCTAGTCATCCAGATGAGACTTCAAGATTTGCTTTAAGATACAAGTGGAAAGTGGCAAAGGCTGAACATATAAATAGATTTGAAGAGAGTTTAGATAATTCATAGATGACAGACCCATAGTGGTAACCAAGGGAGATAAGAATGCCTGAGGAGCATCCCTAACTATTGCACATAGTAGCAACACCGATGATGGCTCTCCAGGGGACTGCTGACAGAGTTGGGAAACTAGGTCAGGGGCTAGGGTGTTTGTTTCCTATTACTATGGACCACCCTAAAGTTTTAATGAATGGTCTTCTTCCCTCTCTCCTTCCCTCCTTTCTTCCTTCTTTTCATTATCGATTTTAAAGTCCTACAGACACAGGCTATTGTTGCAAAAGAACAGAAATGGGGCTGTGTTTCCAACTGCCTCACAACCACAGAATATTCCATGGAAAGCTCTCTTCCTGTCTATTTCTTGGAACTTCTATGATGACCCTTGTTCTTACAGTTGGGGTGTGTTATCGGGGGGTAAAAGTAGAAAAAGTGGGCCTACTGAAATCCCACTTTTAGTTTCAGCTTCCAAATTTTTTCTTACTTCATTGATTGAGTGTCCTATTGATTGAGTCATTTATCCACCAGGAGTAGCAAATAGTTTTGTGTGTAAAATATTTCACTAGGGTCTATACAGACAAATAAGTCATGGTTCTCAGGCTGAAAGAGTTATATACTGATAATGATGGTGATGACAGGCTAATAGAAACAACAACAACATTTGGTGAGGACTTATTATGTGTCAGGCACTGAACTAATTCCATTACAGGCTATGATTCTGTGACATAGTTATTATTGTCTGCTTTTTATGGATCCAGAAACTAGATTCATTGCATTCATTACAAAGCTAGTGAGGAAGGGGATGAGACATAACAACTAAAAAACAAGGAAGAAAGTAAGGGGAGCCCCAAGAGAGGAGTGAGCACACTCTGAGCCAGAAGTTCATGACATGAGAGATGAGCTCAGGCTTTAAAATGATGTCTGACTTGGGTCTTGGGGATGAGAAGGGAATGGTAGGTAGAAAATGAGCATCCTAGATGAAGATAACGTGGTGCAGATATTTGTTGCTTTTGACCTCCCAGCCTCCATTATTTGTTATTTTGGTACTAACACTCTAACTCACTTTGGGGGGATTCTTTTCTCCATTGGATAAAGCTTGCAAAATTGTCTATCATGGTGGTCTGATGTTCTCTAGCCAAAGCTAGGTCTATTGAATACTCTCTGGAGCTGGAATCTAAGCAAAAGCAGAGTGGCAAACAAAACAACTCAAAAGGTTGGGGTGCATGGATTTACTTTGGCTGGGCCCTGAAGAGATGGTCCAACAGTGCCCATAAGTGGGCAGCCCTCTCCCCTGAGTAACTGGTTCCTGTCCTTTCTGTGCCTTGTTCTTCAGATTCTGTGAACTTCCATACATCTTTTCAGCACATCCGTTTGTTCCCAAGATTGGCCACATTGGTTTTTGTGGCTTGCAACAAAGAACTAAAAAATGGCAAGAGCAGAAGCATGTGTGGGGTATGCTGCTGGCACTAAACCATCCAGACTGTCTGCGGTGTGGAATGCATGGAAGTGAATAGTGAGAGATACATCTAGAAACGTAACTCAGAGCCAGGTTATCTGAAGTGAAGTGCCAGGTTAAGGAGATTGAATTTCACTGGATGAGAAGTGGAGAATTTTTGAAGCATCTACGCCAGGATGATATGAGTGTATCTGTCCTTTGGACATTAATCTGGCAGTGGTGTGGTTGGTTATACAAATTGGAGAACGTGGATACCAGAGATAGAGTTCCCAGCTAGGAAGCTATTGCAATGGTCCAGGTAGGGGGTCACAAAGGCTTGGACCTCATGGTGTAGAGGTGGCAATGAAAGGTGTCCATGGAGGAAAGAGCTTCTTGCTTTTCTGGATGGGAGCCAAGGCTAGAGAATGCTGATTTGTAACAGGGCCAGTGGGGAGCACATCCCATAGGCATAAAGAGCTGATGAATTCTGCTGCCTTGCACCTTAGGCACCCCAGAGGCTAAGGTTGGGCTCATAAAGAGGAATGCAGAAACTCAGTCTGGGGAGATAGTCAGTTGGATTTCGACCAAATTAATATCATGTTGTTGATGCTGAAGCTTCGACCACTCCCTTGGCGAATAATTTTTGGTTGAGGCAGCAGGCAAGACGAGTTCCCATTTGGAAGATTTGGTATTTCTGTGGTTTCTTTTTCAGAAAAAATTAAGATACTAGCCCCATTTTTTTTAGTGGTTCATAAAAAGTTGCAAAAGGGAAAACATTATTGAGCAATAAAAGGTGTGTTTATGTGTATTCATAAGAAGTGGGCTAGAGGCCAACTCCCATAAATGTGTTTGACTTATACCTCGGTACTGAACAATTACAAGAACCCTGGAGGCTCCTATTTCACTCAGTGGATGTAATAGAGGCAGCCTCTGCAGCCTTCCCAGGCTAATCACCTTGATAAAGACTGAATTGGGGAGCCTGACCCTTTAAGTGTTTGACAGTAAGCAAAATTGTGCTATTAGTGAAGATGGCCTTTAGAACCTAATTATCTCTATTTTCCTCCCTGGCTTGGCAAACTACCTGTGTCTCCATGCATCACCTCGTGTTTCCAGCCAGTATTGTTGGTTCCAAGCCTATCTCAATTGGCAGCATCCTCTGCTTATCAAGTTTGGGGACACCACTTTCAAGTGACATTTTGTTGTCCAGGCACCATAGCAAGTGATTTTCCATTGTGAAAACTGGACCCTTGAGAGTCACAGTTATAAGATTTCCTTATAGATCAGGGATGGCACCCTATTTAACTGGATGAGCTATTACTTTTCCAGTTCTCAAGGCCCAGTGGGAAGTGAGAGGGACATTTTTGGGGGAAGTAAATTGGAGGACCTCATCCTTTTCCATGAAATTACACCACCTTCCTTATTAAACTTCCTTAATATTTCCTTATGAAACTTTCTTTCCTTTTCCATAAATCTTGGATAGTTGAGTCTATTAGTTTCTTACTGCTTCTGTAACAAACTTGTCTCAATTTGGTGGCTTAAAACAATACAAACTTATTATCTTATTCTGAAAGTCAGAACTGAGCTAAAAACAAGGAATCAGAAGGGCTGCCTTCCTTTCTGGAAGCTCTGGGGAATATCCTTTTTCTTGCCTTTTCCAGGTTCCAGAGGCTGCCCACGTTGCATGGCTTGTGTCCCCTTCCATCTTCAAAGTTGACAATGGCTAGTAGAGGCTAGTATTTAGGGAGTCAGGTGCAGCAACCTCACATGGGGTTGCTCTGACACTAGCTCTTCTACTTCTTGTTTTCACTCTCAAGGACCTTTGTGATTATATTGGGTCCACCCGGATAATCCAGGAAATCCTTCCTATTTTATGGTCAGCTGATTAGCAACCTTAATTCCATCTGCATCTTTAGTCCCTCCTTGCCATGTCATGTAACATATTCACAGGTTCTGGGGATTAGGACTTAGACATCTTTGGGGACTAGATGGTCATTCCATCTATTGCTGTAAGGAAGGATTAAAAAATCCGATCCCATCTCTTCTGTGTTCAGGTAACTCAACAAACTTTTAAAAATTCTTAAAATGTATTCAAACTAGCACACAAGTTCGAAAGTAGCATGCCCCCCAAAAAATTTTCAGATGACTTCAGGGTGCAAGGTCCTATGCTAGGAGCTATTGGAAGTACAGGGGAGAGCATGTGGGATTATACTGCCTTTAAGGAACTTTTACACACTCTTTAAGTAGATGAGCTAGACATGCACAGACAATAGAACAGAGCAGGATTTGATAAATGCCACAGACTGGTTCAGCCAATTGGTGCCACAAGAGTTCAGAAGTGGAAGCAGCGCTCTGAATCCCATTGACTGAACATTTCCCCTACCGACCTTTGGTCACTCCTTCCAGTGGAGCATTTCAATAAGGTTTCATGGGAGCAAAGTTTTCTCCATTATTTTTTATTACAGCAGGTATCCTCAGGCACAGGGGAATGGGGGAGGAGGTGGGGGAGGGGAACAAATGCCAGGTATCTGCGCAACTTGACCCCAGGCAGCTATAATTTATTTACACAATACTTCCTTGATATGATGTGATACTGGAGAGATTTTATCCTTTCCTTCTAAAGCAGCCAATTCCTTCAGACTGATAACAAGAGTCGGCAGGCATCTGAAAGCCAGAGCGCAGCTCATTGGTGCAGCTGCTGTATCAACAAGGAGACAACTACTGTGTAAAGGGATGGGAGGGAAAGAAGCAGGATTTGCTAGAAACCTGGGACCATTTTCAAATGTGGCCCCAGAAGAAGTAAACAGCAGCTATAAATAATTTCTACCACAAATGTTTTGGGGTCTTTTCAGCTGCCTTCATCCTTGAGCATCTCCTGGGACTTGATATATTTGGTGAGCAATTTGAAGGGGGTTGAATGAATGTTAGTGTCTTTGGGGAAAGCTCATGTAAGTTGAAAATACAGTCATTGGGGCTAGCTTCCGTTCCTCAGTTATTTGTAGAGCAATATATCTAGTGATGCCAAAAAACGTGTTGAGGTGATCGCCAAGCATTACGGATGTGGTGGTGAAAGCAAGGACCCTCCTTGCCCCCAACCTGCCGTCGTTGGCCAGTTTCCTGCACAAGACTTTCTGTAGCAGGCTATGGGCAATGCCTTCTGTCTTCCTGATGCGTGGCTCCCTCCTTAATCTACCCAAAGGGACAGGCTCTGGAAAAGAAAGTATGGAAGCATGCAGACTTTTCAACCCTGCTAATAAACAACAAACAGTTGCACACACATGGTTTTAGTTCAACATTAACACGTCCCAGAGTGTCATTTTCATATGTGAAGATGGAATGATTTCTGAAAGGGAATTCTTTTTCATCCAGAGTGCTCGAGTTTCAGAATTTGTCATTCCTAGTAAATAAACCTGCCAAAAGATGAAAAAGCAGCCTTGGAGGCCTGACCTCTGGGCACTGTGGAGGGGAGTTGATAAGAATAAACCAAGCAGGAGAGGGACTCTCATAGGTGACTCCTCTTCCACCGTGACCACCCAGCCTCATAAAGAACAGTGAAGGCTGAAGGGCTGCCTGCTGATTAATACCTGTGGTCCAGGGGGAGAGTCTGGTTTTAGGTCTGCTGGGAAATACAGAGTTAGCAGCAGGTCAGGTTACTGTCCCTTTGGCTTCCTTTGAATCTTTCATGACAGCTTCCTATGATAGGGCCCTGGTGATGCTTGAAGGCAAAAATTTATTTCTTTCATTATTCAGAGCACCAGTAAACTGTATTTAGGGAGTCAGGTGCATTATCTAAACCATGGCTAGGCCATGATTTCCTTTCTACAACTAGCAATGCTGCCCATTATAGTGCTGTCAGTCAAAGACAAATTAGAGAGTATAACTTGTTTTTGTCATAGAAAAGTAGGCTTGTAATCATAGACCTGCCCAAAGGGGAGGAAATTTAAAGGTTACCATTCTCCCATTTTAAAGAACATATTTCTTCCACATCCTGGACAGAGCCAGTCTCTACTGGAATACTTTCTATAATGGGAATCTCACAACCTCATTAGTAGACCAGAGGTCAGCAAATTTTTTCTGTACAGGGCCAGATGGTAAACATTTTAGGCTTTGCAAGCCCTAGGGTTTTTGTTGTAACTACTCAATTCTGCCATTGTGTGTGAAAGCAGCTAAGGATAATATGTAAATAAATCGGTGTGGTTGAGTTACAATAAAACTTTATTTACAAAAATAGTGAGTGGCCTGGATTCAGCTTACTGGCATAATTGGCCTATGTAGAGATAGACCTTTCTTTTGTGGGATGGCCCTGGTTATTAGAATTTTCTACTTTGAGCCCAAATATGCCTCTCCTTAAATTAGGTGTAAACTTTTATATCCTTAACCATGTATTATTTTCCTTAAAAAATTTTTTGATTGGTCCCAACTCTGCCTTTTGTATGTAAATTATTCATAACAGATAAATTCTTCAACCCAAATCATTTTCTTCTAAAAACAATATGATTAACTGATTGCTTTATTCATTTATTCGTTCATCATCACTCAGCACTTGAGTAGGTACTGGGGATATAGAAATTAAAAAAAAAAAAATCTTTGCCCACTAAGAGTTAACAGTCTTGTGGGAGAAGATAACATGGAAGCACTTGGAAGAAAAGGCTGTGGTGGAGATATTCACTGGGGTGTGTGAGAGCATATAAGAGTAGCACCTACCCAGCAGGGTGGATAGTGGGAGGATGGGGTGGATTCCCCAAGGAGGTTCCACTGGAGCTGAGTTTTAAGGCAGGTAGAAATGAACAGTGCCTTCTGGAAATTTTATGTGCAAAGGTGTGCAACTGAGACAGACTGCTGGTCTGTATTTCAGGAACTGAAGGTAATTTTCCGTGACTAGAGTGCAGTGTACTTGCACATGTGAGTGTCCGGGTGGCGATGGAGGTGTAGTCAAGGGACGGACCTTGCCTGCCAGCTGAAAGTCAAGGGAAGTCAACCAGGGTAAGTGTAATTCTGCTACTATTGCCGAAAATCTTTTAACGAAAGTTATCTGAATTGGTACAGAATGCTCTACTTTATACGCAAGGCATCCTGGCCTTAAAAAGTCCCGGGCCTTTGGTTTAAAAATACTGTAAGTTTGGGGCACCTGGGTGGCTCAGTTGGTGAAGCGTCCAGCTTCAGCTCAGGTCATGATCTTGTGGCTTGGGAGTTCGAGCCCCACATCGGGCTCTGTGCTGACAGCTCAGAGCCTGGAGTCTGCTTCAGATTCTGTGTCTCCCTCTCTCTCTGCCCCTCCCCTGTGCATTCTCTCTCTCTCTCTCTCAAAAATAAATAAACATTAAAAAAAAAGAGAAAATACTGTAAGTTTAAGTAACTATGACAACACCTTATGTTCATACCCAGAATATACATTTGCAGCATAATTTGTTGGGTTTTTAGTTTGGTTCTGGACTGTTAGGAACAGACATCTACTGTCCTTATCTAAAAACAAGTTGCAGGGATTTTGCTGGAAATTATCAAAAGACTCTAAACTACATATTGCAAGCTTGCAGGTTCTCTGGTTCCATGCCATGCCAACGGTGGCTGGGTGTATGCAGCACAGACACACAAATTTTCCTAACATATTCTCTGATAGTCCCGGAACATCCTTACTACAAATTTTACTCCCCATCCCCCACTGCTAAAGCATTTTATTTTATTTTATTTTGGTTTATTTTATTTATTGAAGTATAATTGACACACAATGGTACATTAGCTTCAGGTGTACAACATAGTAATTCAACTCCTCTATACTTTATGCTCTGCTCACCACAGGAGTTACCATTTGTTACTATACAATGCTATTGCAATACCACTGACTATGTTCCCTATGCTGTAGCTTTTATCCCTGTGACCTACTCATTTCATAAATGGAAACCTCCACCTCCCACTCCCTGTCACCCATTTTGCTCACCCCCCTCTTCACCTTCCTCCCCTATGGTAACCATCAGTTTGTTCTCTGTATTTATGGATCTGTTTCTGCTTTTTTTAATTTGTTTGCTCCTTTTTTTTTTTTTTTTTAGATTCCACATATAAGTGAAATCATATGATATTTTCTTTCTCTGTCTGACTTATCTCTCTTGGCATAATACCCTCTAGGTCCATCTAAGTTGTTGTGAATGGCAAGATCTCATTCTTCTTTCTGGCTGAGGAAAATTCCATTGTATATATACACCACATCTTCTTTATCCTTTCATCTATTGATGGACATTTAGGTTGTTTCCACATGTCGGTTATTGTAAATAGTGCTTTACTTTTACTTTTGACTTTCATAGAATAGTACTTTAGGTCTTTGCACAGATCCCTTTTTCTTTCAGGATATGTTTTCCCTTCCACTTGACAACTGTCCAACTAAACTTTCAGTAGCCCTGCAGTGCTCTGAATGATCTTCCAGCTCCCCTCTTTAACTTGTTCATTCCTGACTCTCCTCTGAGCTCCCAAGACTTCCTGTGCACACACTATCAGAGATTTAAGGCATTGCATCATTATTGTTTTACTTGTTTCTCCTCAACGAGACTCTGAAAGCAGAGATGGAGTCTCATTTCATCTTGTGTTTCCACACAAAGCACATAAGACATATAATAATAGTTGCGGACCCAGTGTTTGGTAAGTGAAGAAATGAATGAATGATTGAATGAATGAAAGAACCAAGGATATTTACCATGTGTCCCTAGCTAGAGTCTTGGCTAACCCTGGCTAGTCCTTTGATTATTTGGGGATTCCTACCAATGCAGAGTGGTGCAGGGAAGGGAGGACCACAGATAGTTTCTTGGGTTTAGACTTGTGTCGTCCAAGACCACAGCCACCAGACACCCGTGGTCACTGGGCACTTGCCAATTGAGATGTGCTGTCAGTGGAAAATACATACTGGACGCCAAAGACTTAGTACAAAAAAAAAAGTAAAATATCTTGCTATGGCTTTAAAAATATTGTTTATATATATATATTTTTTTTTAAATTTTTTTTTCAACGTTTATTTATTTTTGGGACAGAGAGAGACAGAGCATGAACGGGGGAGGGGCAGAGAGAGAGAGGGAGACACAGAATCGGAAACAGGCTCCAGGCTCTGAGCCATCAGCCCAGAGCCTGACGCGGGGCTCGAACTCACGGACGCGAGATCGTGACCTGGCTGAAGTCGGATGCTTAACTGACTGCGCCACCCAGGCGCCCCGAAAAATATTGTTTATATTTTGGATAGATTAGAATCAGTACAATATATTAATTTTTTTTTTTTTTTTTTACATTTTTAATGTGGCTATAAATTTTTTTAAATTACATATGTGGTTTACATTTGTAATTCACATCATGTTCGTACCGGGCAGCACTGGTATGGAGAGGAGGTCCTGCTCCAGGAAGTGGCTGCTGCACCTTTCCATCCTGGCAGTTCTTTAAGAGAATCTTGCCTTCAGATCCCAGGTCCTGTTACCAGACCACGTGTTTTCATTGTCTTTAGCAAATCCAGTCCCCTTACCACTTCATTGCTGAGGCAGTAACTAGCTCCTTGAGACTTGGTTCTGTCCTGCAACTGCATTTGATAGTTTCCTACGACTCGGGAGATCAAGGGAGATAGCGATGTGAAAGAGCAGGGCCCCTTTGTGGCTGTTGTAACAAAATCTTGTCTTTGTGTATAAGAGTGGAGAGAAACAGGAGCAAAGTTCCAAATGATCTGTCCTGGAGTTTGCCCGTGTCGTGTGTTTTCGGGAAGGGGGAGGGAAAGCAGGGGAAAGTGGATTTCCTTTAGTGAGTTCGATTTTGCTTAGGCCAGGACTCAAAGTGAATTCTCTTGACACACTTCTTCTCCTGGCCTTTGCTCTTCCCCCTGTCAGGGATGTCCTCTGAGGTGTCTCCCTTTGGAAAGGTCCTTCTCATTCCTCAAATCTAACTCAAATAGCATCTCCGCGAAACCCGCCCGCTTGGGTTTCGTGACACAGAATTTTAACTGTACATGAATTATGCCACGTAACAAACAAATAGTACTTCTCTCTCCACTAGGGCTGACGCTTCTTACCATTTTTGTGTGCCTCGTGCCTGTTACCCTCTCACACAGCCCAGTGCATGAGATGTAGGCAGGAGTTAATCTATTGTCTGAGAAGGATACTGATTGGTAAAAGAAGTGGGTGACAAGACTGTTTTTTTTTTCCCTTCAAATACCACTTGCCAAATCTACATGCAAATGAAGAGCAGAGTGTAGTTTCATTTACATTTGTGTAATGACCACAATTAGAATAACAAACAACAAGAGGCTCTTTATATATCCAACTGGAATTCCTGAGGCTGCCAAATCTATCATAAAGCCCTGAGTAGAAATGTTTTAATGAGCTCCTAGATATGCCACACATGATATAATTTCCCCTAAGCTTTGCAGCCTCCAATGGGAAATTCCCCATAGGTCCCAAATGCCACCTGTGTATAAAGCCACCCAGGGGCAGTTAGAATATAAGATAAGTGATGAGGATAGGAGTGTAGTTCTGTAAAGTCAGGTCAGCTGTGGACATGCTACTAATTTCTTATGCTCCATGTATTTTTTATGCTATAAAAGCCTGGGCCATCTAGCTGGGCTGAGGGTGAAAACAACACAGAGAAGAAAAAGTTAATATTTCCTTTTTAATTTAGAAATTACTGGATTTTTATGTCCTCCTTGTATTTACCCAACTGTAGGGTTTGAATAACACCTGAAAAATGTAACATAGTCCGTGTCTTCCTTTTTCATTTTTCTGGCGTTGGTGCAGCTATAGTTTTCCAGATGGCTACATATATAGCCCAATAATACAGGTAAGTGCACACTACTATAGCTCTTCTACGGGCCATAATAGTTAATAGCCAGGCTAGAGCCCAGAGGCACCAACCAGTTCTAAGGCTTTTGCATTCCTTTCTTTGCATATGAATTTTGATATCTTCGCACTGCTTTTGTGAATGGTGAATTCCTAGAATAACAGAAAATTTGCGTTGTTATAGAGGTTCTTATCAATTTTATAGAAGTTCCTTTAATACAAAGAAAAACAGATTGAGCTGAAAAAAGTGCCTACTAAGAAATAAAGCACATTCTCCTGCAGCAGGGTGTTGTGGGGAAGGGAGACATAGAAATTTCCCCAAGGTTTATTGACACATAAACTGCATACGGCCAGGAAACATTAGGAGAAGAATGTCATTTTAAAACAATTCAGGGGGAAGAGCCTTGCTTTGTGCCATTTCTTGTGATTACAGGCTGGGAACCTGGAACAAGATATTAGGATTTAATACTCGAGCTACTTTATGAAAAGCACTAAGCAGCAGGCTTTTTGCTTTAACCTTTTTAATATTCTGGAAGGTAATTGTCCAGACCGTCTCACCTTTCCAGGTTAATGAGGTAGCTAACAGTCCACAATAGAAAATGGCTGCCCAATCAAAAAAAAAAAAAGGGAAAAAAAAAAACACAAATGGGAAGGTCTGAAGTTACATGGGTTTTTATTGTCTTTCAAAGAAAGTACAGCAGCATTACCATTCTGTTGTCTTCTTGTGATGGATTGCAAAAAGAATCAGAAAAGGCACAACATGAATCTGCTCTCAGGACAATGATTGTAATCAAAATAGGAAATGGTACAAATGTAAGCCATTCTCCTTGCAGTTTAAAGATTATAAATCCCTTATTCATCTGTTATGATCCAGGGCCTACTTGTGATTTTTATAGTTCTTTACACGCTCAGAATTTTAAAACTGTAATGCAAAGGGGCTACAGCTGTTCTCCTTCCGATTTGGGTGTTTAATCCCCACTTGGAGCGTCCCACCCTGGTCTCCCCTCCCTCTGCCCATCTGCAGACTGAGCCTGAGGCCAGCGCCTTGCACAGGAGAAATCCAGCTCACCGTGGTCTCTTTGCCCCCAGGAGGTTGAAACACAGCACGTCCTCTTCCAAGAAGCTCTGGGAAAATGTAGGAGCCCTTGCCAAATATTTTGCTCTTTTTTTTTTTTTTTTTTTTTTTTTTGAGAACTGAAACTTCTTATGATCATTATACAATTTAAAAGGGAAGTGACATATACAGTAGATTTGGACCCAGAAGACCTGGAGCTTTGCCTTCCACATGCCTCTTTCTAGGAATATGACCTTCTTTCTCTGAGCCTTTGCTTTCGCCTCCACAACATCAAAGCAACTAATGTGTGAAGTTGCTTTGGAACTAGGGCCAGCTTTTCACATGTTAAAATGGTGTTCTGAGACCAATTCTGGTGTGTGCGGTGTGTGTATTTGTGGGATTCCCCACAACAAACTATGCTCCAGGCACTGGCTGAATGTCCTGTAATTTAACTCAGTTCTGACACTACCCAGAGATAACGTCAGATTCTATGGATTAGGGTTCAGTCCTACAAGACTGCCCTCCCTGTACCTCTCAGAGGCCAGCCACAAAGCTCAGGCTTGTTACCTGCATTTCTAACCAACTGACTATAAATCATTGGTTCCCAAGATTTCCTCTCAGCTTTGATTGATTTGCTAGAGAGTCTAGAACACAGAACTCAGAGAAATATTTTACTTACTAAAATACTGGTTCATTTTAAAAAGACCAGTCAGGTGGAAGAGATACATAGGGCAAAGTATGGTAAAAGGGTATGAAGCTTCCATGCCTTCTATAGGCACACTGCTTTCCCCAAATCTCCACATGTTTATCAACCTGGAAGCTCTCTGAGTCCCCTCCTTTTGGATTTTTAGGAGGCTTCATTACATAGGCATGGTTGATTAAATCAGTGGCCATTGGCAATTACATTTCTAGCCCTTTTCTCCTCCCCGTAGGTCAGGGGGTGGGACTGTAAGTTCCAACCCTCAGATCACTTGGTTGGCTCCATTCACCATGAACCTCATCCTTAGAAGCTTTGCAAAAGTCACCTCATTACCATAACAAGTGACACCTTCATGTCTCTTCACACTTAGGAAGTTCCAAGGGTTTGGGGAGCTGTGAGCTATGAACTGTGGAAGAAGGCTAAATAGATAAGGAAAATATATGTTTGACCAAATGTATATTTCTTATAAACTGCAATATTGCAAATGTAAAATATTGTATATGATATCTAGCAGTGGGATAAAAAAGCTAAACAGGAGATAATAGTCCTAGTGATTTGTGGCCTTATAGATTTCTTAAGTACATTGAATGTTTTGAGCTAGATCTTTCCTGTTTATAAAAGACTGTTAACAGTGAATGAAATCCCGTGAGAGATCCAGTTGTTCTAGCATACTGGGGAGACACTGGGGTAAGAAAACTTGTTTCCTGCACTGTATCTAAGGGACAATGGAGGTGATGCACTCTACTCAGCTGATACCCTGGAAGACTCTCGTTTGTTGGGTCTTTTGTCCTCACCTACACTTTTTATCTTTTATTTTTTTCAAATTAAAATTCTTCAGAGAGGCCTGGCATGCCTGCAGCCTCCCCAGTTTCCTGAGCCCGCTTCCACCTCCCCCCAGGCATGGCACAGGGCAGCGCCTCACTATGGTAGCAGCACAGCACAGCACACGAGACTTCATGCTTGGCACCAAAGCTGATGGTGAGAACATTCTAAAAGGCCTGCAGTCCATCTTCCGGGAGCAAGGGATGATGGGGTCGGGCACACCTGGCAAGACCACAGTTATTCGGCAACCTACATAAACAAAAATGGTAGCCTTGCCAATCTGAGAATTTACTCGCACGATCGGTGTTGTTGGACCTTCAGAGTTATGATGGGGATTCACAAGACCAAGAAGTTCACAGTCTTTTGGACAAAGTAGAAGAAAGAATAAAAGAACTGAGGGCTGTACTGAGCGGGTGAAGCGATTACCTCCCATAGTTCGAGGAGGGACCATTGACAGATACTGTACTATAGCTGATGGTTGCCTGGTTGGGGATGAATAGATGAAGTGGTGTATGATGAAGATTCACCTTAAACAAACATTGAAATTCTACGCTTGAAGCAGTTTGGAGATTTTAATCCGGTGGAGAGTGATTTGGGCATACCCAGGCCATCATGGACAGTGGAAAAGGAGACAACAGTGGCAAAGACATACTGATTCAAGGGGGCAGAGATAGGGGCATATTATGTGAAATATTTAAACTGAAACCAAATATGGTCACTATGGTAGAGATTGACCAAATGGTGATTGATGGATGTAAGAAATACCTGTGGGGGCGCCTGGGTGGCTCAGTTGGTTAAGCATCTGACTTTGGCTCAGGTCATGATCTCCTAGTTCGTGGGTTCGAGCCCCATGTCAGGCTCTGTGCTGGCAGCTCAGAGCCTGGAGCCTGCTTCAGATTCTGGCTCTCCCTCTCTCTCTGCCCCTCCCCAGCCTTCACTTTGTCTCTCTCTCTCAAAATGAATGTACATTAAAAAAAATTAAAAAAAAAAAAAAGAAATACATGTGAAAAACATGTGGTGAAAAAAGGAAAAAAAAAAGAAAAACATGTGGTCATGCCTTAAATAATCAGAAAGGAGACTGCTCTCAGGTTCTAATAGAAGACTGTATTCCAGTACTGAAGAGGTGCCCCAAAGAAGGGAGAGAGACTGATTATGTGATTAATGATTTGACAGCCATTCCAATCTCCACAACTCCAGAAGAAGATTGCACATGGGAGCTTTTCAAACTGATTCTTGGCCTCTCAAAAGAAGTACTGTAACAGGAGGGAAATAGTTTACATAGAGCGATTGTGTCAGTTTGACGGAAGGCCTGAACTCTATGAAGAACAGCTTGGGTGCCTGTATTCTCCTGTGGACTTCTCAAAGGAGATCGTCTGTGTTCCTTCACACTTGGAACTGTGGGTATTTTACACCGTTTGGAAGAAAACTGAACCTTGAAGACTAGTGTCCGCTAATCACATGCACTGCAAATAGCTTTCCCGATCTTCAGAGACAGTACATGACATCGACATGTGTCAGGCAAATGTATATTTTGATGAGCTAGGGTATAATTTTTTTGTGAAAGTCAGCTGAAATTTGATTAGACGGCATAGTGAGACTGCTTCTTGCATTGAACCCCTAGAATGTGATTTTTGTTACTTCTTTTTGTGCGGACTCCTTGTTTTTGTTTTGGTAGACTTCAAATTTGGTTATTTGGAGGAATGAACATCATTATTTTGTTCTGGAGGGTAGTTCTTGGTGGTGTTTCTTTCCCCAAATTGGACTTGGATATTACAATTTGATGCCTATAAGAAAGAGTTAAGAAAAAATGAATAGCAATGCTTCGATTAAAATTATAAATGAGAAAAATTAAAATTCTTCAGAGATGAGCAAGATAAATATTCACATCCCCAAATATTTGCAAGTACAACGTACGAGTGTTTATGCTTATTGTCTCAACACGTCTCAATTTGAAATGCTTTCTATTCAACACCAATAGTCGTATTTTGAAAATGACATCACAGCTTGACTATTGATACAAACTTACCAAATGTGCCCTTTTCCTGTTCCTTGTGGAGCCCATTTTTCTCTGGAGTGACCATCCTTTCAACTTTATTGCATTTTTGCCTACTGTGAGTCTTTCCGATGGTAGATCCCTTGTTGGCAAGTAATTCATGTTTTCCACTGCTCTGTAGTATCACAATCCCTGTCTTCCAGTCATGTGTGGCTTCTTTCCCTGCAGTGTGCCTTTCTGCATAACCCATGTGGTTTCACTACCCGGGCAGAATTTCTTACTTCCCATGGTCACTGCTGAGCAAGAGCTTAATATTCTTAACAATGGCATCTTTGAGTTGGAGGTCCTGACACGTCCACATTTGGGGAGCACATTTATTTTGTGGCTATTTTGGTTTTTTGCATTTTCTAATTTCAGTCATTTTTGGTTTCTTTCATTTCTAATTTCTATGGAGGGAAAAGTAGTTTTAAGCCTGCCTTTTACCAGGTGGTCTTGTGATTTTAAAGAATCTTCACCCATTAAAATTCTATTTTTATGTAATACCATTTTAATAGAAATGTTCATTTTATGGAGGGAAAATGACTGATAAAAATTTGAATGCTTCTTAGGAGCCTCTTATACCCTTTTTATTGCATTTTGATGTGGCTTAATTCATTAATAAAGGGGGATGAGTTGGAGCTGTGGCATGTTTTATCTCCTATCATTATTCAACAAAAGAGAATATTTTTTCAATAAAAATTTTAGAGCAAATTTCCAATTTTCTGAAAAATACATTTTCAAAAAAACAGAATGACCTTGGACTCAATTCAAAAGTGGAATTTTACAGCCACTCTTTCAATTCATTTACTCCCATAACAGTGGCAGGGAGGTAAGATCTATTATTATTATTTCTACTCTGCAGATGGGGTGAGTGACATTCACAGAAACAATGTGTGTTGTCCTTGATCACAGAACGGCAACCTCGTCTCTAGGAACCAGGCTAAAAACCAATTGTGTTAAATTCTAAACTCAATTTCTAAGCACCACCACCCCCCCCCTTTCTCTTTCTTTCTCTTTTCTGGTCCCTGGTTTTCCTCTTTTCTAGAAATATTTTTGGAGGAATTCACTCCATCCTGGACACTTTAAAGGACTACCAACTGGCTGCCCTCATTTTATAAGATGGTATCTTGCCCACACCCACCCTTAAATTAGGAATAAAAAGGGATGTTCTTTCTCTAAGAGTTACATAATGGAGAAAAAGAATGTGTACACAATTCATTCTAATATGATGTGACATGACCAGAGTTGTGCGGGGAGTCTGACGAAAACGCTCTGTAAATGCTGAGGAAAGCATGATTGGCGTCTGCCTGGGGTTGAAGGAGGAAGTGAATGGATGAGTAAGCGACATTTGGGGCTGAGGTTTGAAGGCGGAGTACAGAGAAGGGAGGAGTACAGGGAAGAGGGGGAGCAAGTTAAGGAAGGCAGAGATGGCCAGCGTGTGGCGCCCCCCCATGTCCACATGTCCACATGTGGGGTGTTCCTGGGCAGGGATGCTTGAGACAAAGGGCAGGTGATTGGGTAGGACAAGTCGTGCGGTGGCAGTGCCTTCCACGTGGCCTGGCCTCTCCTGTAGGAATGGGGAGCTGCTGACGGTGTGGAAAGCAGTGCAGACACTGTGGGATCCTGAGAGGTTGCTCTGGTCACAACATGCAAGAGGGATTGGCATGAGGACAAACTGGAGAGTGGGGCCTATCGGGAATAATAACCAAAAGAGGATAAAAAGGCTGAACTAAGATAGTGACCATGGGAGCCAAGGGAGTGGGATGGACATGTTTGAGATTTTGAAATAAAATGAAAAAAAAAAAAAATCCCAAACACCTAGTTGTAAAGTATAAAGCGGGAGGCATGTTTCTACTTCACAAAAATCTAGAATTCTGGTAAAACACAAACATAGGTAGCTTAAAATTGTGGTTATTTGGACCATAGCTCATTAAATTCCTCAAATAGTTGGTTTTCCTGTGCTAAACATTTACAGGAAAAGCAAATGACAAGAAATCAAATGGAAAACAATTTTATTTTCAAGCAGGGAATTCTTTTTGTGGTGGGATCATTTCATATCAGTTCAATTTCTTACATCTTCTGTGCCGTGTTCCTCCCCCTTCTCATCCCAAGTTCACACACACACGTGCTGCAGTGGCCCTCCTTCCTTCCTGCCAACGTGGAGGTGCACAGTCACCCTCAGCTACAGCACTGCCATAGGGGTCTGAGGACAAGACTGGTCAGCTCCTCGGACTAGAGCATTAACTCCTTTAGGGCAGGGACTGTTTTCCACTCTCCTAGCTCTCAGAGGGAGGGCACTAAGATTTAAAGTCTTTACTATGTCACACACAGTCTAGGCAATTAAAATACATGATGGCCTTAAGGCTTTCAATACCCATTTGAAGACTATTATCATTGTTTCACAGATTAGGAGACTGAGACCTGGATCACATAATGAGAAAGCCAATGCTTTTTATATTATTTCACATTACTGTCCTAATGTCTATTCTATGTTCTGGCATAGAGTTGGATACTCTCAGTAGATGTTTAATTAGCATTTAAACAAAGGTGGATTTTCTCATCAATAGGTAGCCCTCTGTCATACTTGCTAGTGGATAGGGATTCCCCTGTCCCTGGAGTACATAAATCGTATTGTGTTTCAGCTTTATTCTGGGTTAAATGCAGCATTATGTATTAGTACAGAAATTTTGCTTTAATGCCACTTACGTTTTTATGGGATAATGTGACTCAGGGGACCAACACTGGTTACAAATGTAACCAGTATGTCCTTGACTTCTTCTGTGTTAATTACACATGTGTCATATTTGCAGTAAGATCACAAATCTCAGTGTTCTTTGAGTATCTACCTTCCTGTGAGGAGGAAGTTCAGTCTTTTCCTATATCTTTTTCTCCAAGTATTCCCAGCATCCCCTGTTGTGCAAGATGGGTCCCTTTCTGGTCACCATTTGTCATGAGCCATGGAAAATTCTATGGGTTAGGAAGGCTTCATTAGGGAAATTTTAAGCAAGGTTGAGCAAGATGTGGTGTTCATGACATCCACAGAAAGACGAACTGTGTGCAGAGCACTGTGTTGGGCGCACTGAGGGTGAACAGTCTAGGAGCAAGACCTGCTTCTTTCTCACTCTTTCATTGTATAGGGCACGTGTAGGGGAGGAAAACATTCCTCTTCTTCCCTTCCAGGTTCTTTGGCTAGTCTAATCATTAAATTAACATAAGATTAACAGGAGCAAAACAAATTTAATCTTATACCTACAAAAACCCTACAAAAAGAAGTTACCAAAACAGACAGCTTTTATACCTTTTAGACAAAGAAACAATAAATTTGTGAAGAACTGACAAAACAAAGGCGATCTGGGGTCCATGGTTAACTTTATAGCCAGGGTAGGCAGGCCAAATTCCTGTTCAGCCCTCTTGCTGGGAAGAGGAGAGAGCTCTTAGTTCCAGCTGACTCATTGTCCAGGTCAGTGTTTGTCAATAGAAATACAATGTAAACCATATATGCAAGTTTGGGTGTTTTACTAGCTACAGTAAAAAAAAAAATAGGGAAAAAATGTGAAATGCATTTTAATAATACATTTTCTTTAAATCGCTATATCCAAAATGTCATTACATGCAATCAATATAAAAGTTGTTGTTGAGATATTTTACATTTTTTTAAAATAATAAGTCTTTGAAGTCAAGTGTGTCTTTTAGACTTATAGAACCTCTCCATTTGGACACTAAATTTCCTTTGGAAATACTTGATCTGTATTTAGATTTCATAAAATATACAGTTAAAAGGAGATTTTCACACCCAAATTTTTCTGCATATATACTTTGAAGTTTTCTAATACCGAATTAAGTACCAATTTTTAACTTAAATTTAAAACCTTTTAAAAATTAAAGTTTATATTAAAATTAGTTTTTGGCTCTACTAGGTACATTTTAGGGGCTACATAACTAGTCCTACATAACTATGATAGTCCTACATAACTAGTGGCTACTGTATTGGACACAGAGCAAGCTCCTGGGGTCATTTTTGGGCAATCCCAGGTATGTATAATGTTAATGTTACCTGGAACCCAGCAAGTCTTAAACAAAGTAATATAATAATAAAACACAAAAAAGCTATATATCAAGTCCCAAGTCTAGGTTTGAACTCCAGTTTTGCAACTTTCTATCTATAAGGAAGTTACTTCACCTTCTGGGCCTCAAATTACTTGTCTGTGGAAGGAGAAAATAATATTTCCAGCCTCAGCTTTGTAGTGAGGGCTAAATAGGACAATGCCTAGCTTATAGTGAGTTATCAAGAGACACAAGGTCATATTGTTTCAGAGTTTAAAAATCCTTTCATATTTCATTATTTCATGTGCCCTGTACTGAAATCTCATTATGAAAGGAAAGAATTATTATCTCCCTTTATAAAAGATCTAGAACTTGAACACAGGTCTTCAAAATCTAAGCCCATTTTGTTTTCCATATTATGATTATCATCACCATCAGCTAGCTTGATTAGAGTGGCCCTATGAGAGATACTGTTCTTAGGGCCATACTTTTAATAGCCACACTAACACCAAATTTCCCTGTCTGGTTTTATAACACAGGTATTCGTATCTATAAACTTACTGTACAAGGCTTAGAGACAAGGTGGATTTGTTATTCGTATCAGGGATCCTTTCCCACTTCTTACTAAATATTTGCCTTTCTACTTCCCTAAACACTTACTTAAAAAGAAAGTTAAAGTCTTGATTATTAATGAATGTTTGTTCTGCACATTGCCTCGGATCGATAGAAGATCACAGCAAAAGAACGTAAGCAATAGTTAATGTTCAAGTTCCCATTAAAGAATACATGTGAAGAGTGATTTTGAGCGCTAATTATCTCATGTGGTCTGAGCGTTTCTGGTTTCTTTTCCTCAAGGCACAGGCAGAATATGTTTACATTTGTAAATTTTGGGATGCTCTTTGGGTCTGTTTTCTGATTTTCCCTTCTTTTGATGACTTGTCAAAAATAGGAGTCTGCCCCCAGGTATCATTCCATTCCATTCCATTCCATCCCATCTTGACAATATGTTGCTTGTCAAGGCTGCACAGTAGTCCTTTGTATCCATGTCCTGGAGCCCAGGGCACTGCTGAGTGGATCAGGCAACTTGTGAAATATCTGATTGAACTTGGACTCCAACACACCATCTCAGTGTATCCAGCCACTGTAAATTAAAAGCTTTGCTCTGCCGGTGGTTTCTTCAACTTTCAATACATTTTGATTTAAGGGACTTTGGTCTCTGATCATCTCATACTTTAGGAGATGTAAGTGCAGGGAAAGAATGAGACAGAACAATAAGAGAAGACAGTTATGAGGAACACAAACAAAGGAAATAGGGACAGCCCACATATGATATCATGTTGTTATTTACAAAGGCAGATAAAACATCATAATTGGTGCTGTGTAATAGTTACTTGAGTGATCTTCTGGACTGTGTGCTTCAGGGCTGTGTGGTAGAGGTAGTCATAAAAAATTTTATGTCACAAAGAATTCTGCAAATAAAATGCTTCTACAAGCCTCTGTCTATGCAACAACAAGTATCTATGATGTAAGTATCAGAATATATAATTTTTTCCTTGCAAAGAGGCAAAGAAAAGCTGATAGGAATTGGTCTTTCTCTGTAGAGAAATATTAAATAATGAGTTGTTGAAGGATTTTTTCTTCTTTTCTTTTTTTTTTTTAAACTTTCTTTTTTTAAATTTTTTTATTTATTTATTTTTTTAATGAAATTTATTGACAAATTGGTTTCCATACAACACCCAGTGCTCATCCCAAAAGGTGCCCTCCTCAATACCCATCACCCACCCTCTCCTCCCTCCCACTCCCCATCAACCCTCAGTTTGTTCTCAGTTTTTTTTTTGTTTTTTTTTTAAATTTTTTTTTTCAACGTTTTATTTATTTTGGGGACAGAGAGAGACAGAGCATGAACGGGGGAGGGGCAGAGAGAGAGGGAGACACAGAATCGGAAACAGGCTCCAGGCTCTGAGCCATCAGCCCAGAGCCCGACGCAGGGCTCAAACTCACGGACCGCGAGATCGTGACCTGGCTGAAGTCGGACGCTTAACCGACTGCGCCACCCAGGTGCCCCTGTTCTCAGTTTTTAACAGTCTCTTATGCTTTGGCTCTCTCCCATTCTAACCTCTTTTTTTTTTTTTTTTTTTTCCTTCCCCTCCCCCATGGGTTCCTGTTAAGTTTCTCAGGATCCACATAAGAGTGAAACCATATGGTATCTGTCTTTCTCTGTATGGCTTATTTCACTTAGCATCACACTCTCCAGTTCCATCCACGTTGCTACAAAAGGCCATATTTCTTTTTTTCTCATTGCCATGTAATATTCCATTGTGTATATAAACCACAAGTTCTTTATCCATTCATCAGTTGATGGACATTTAGGCTCTTTCCATAATTTGGCTATTGTTGAGAGTGCTGCTATAAACATTGGGGTACAAGTGGTCCTATGCATCAGTACTCCTGTATCCCTTGGATAAATTCCTAGCAGTGCTATTGCTGGGTCATAGGGTAGGTCTATTTTTAATTTTCTGAGGAACCTCCACACTGCTTTCCAGAGCGGCTGCACCACTTTGCATTCCCACCAACAGTGCAAGAGGGTTCCCGTTTCTCCACATCCTCTCCAGCATCTATAGTCTCCTGATTTGTTCATTTTGGCCACTCTGACTGGCGTGAGGTGATACCTGAGTGTGGTTTTGATTTGTATTTCCCTGATAAGGAGCGACGCTGAACATCTTTTCATGTGCCTGTTGGCCATCCGGATGTCTTCTTTAGAGAAGTGTCTATTCATGTTTTCTGCCCATTTCTTCACTGGGTTATTTGTTTTTCGGGTGTGGAGTTTGGTGAGCTCTTTATAGATTTTGGATACTAGCCCTTTGTCCGATATGTCATTTGCGAATATCTTTTCCCCTTCCGTTGGTTGCCTTTTAGTTTTGTTGGTTGTTTCCTTTGCTGTGCAGAAGCTTTTTATCTTCATAAGGTCCCAGTAATTCACTTTTGCTTTTAATTCCCTTGCCTTTGGGGATGTGTCGAGTAAGAGATTGCTACGGCTGAGGTCAGAGAGGTCTTTTCCTGCTTTCTCCTCTAAGGTTTTGATGGTTTCCTGTCTCACATTTAGGTCCTTTATCCATTTTGAGTTTATTTTTGTGAATGGTGTGAGAAAGTGGTCTAGTTTCAACCTTCTGCATGTTGCTGTCCAGTTCTCCCAGCACCATTTGTTAAAGAGGCTGTCTTTTTTCCAATGGATGTTCTTTCCTGCTTTGTCAAAGATGAGTTGGCCATACGTTTGTGGGTCTAGTTCTGGGGTTTCTATTCTATTCCATTGGTCTATGTGTCTGTTTTTGTGCCAGGATTTTTTCTTATTTTCAAGAAACATATACTTATTGTATAATGTTAAGGAAAAGATAATAAAGTCACCCATAACTACTTCCACTAAAGATAACCATTCTTAATATCTTATTGTATTTCCTTCCAGTCTTTTATATGCATATATTTTATAACCTAGTTATAATTATGCTGTATATAGTTTTATATCTTACTTTTTTCTTTTAACATTATAAAATTTTTATGTTATTAGGTTAGGCATTGGCTAGACCATCATAAATCACTTAGTCTATTACCTGTATTGGAAACTTTTCATTGAGTTCATTTTATTTTTCTACTTAAAATATCCCTGTGATGAATCCCTTTAAATTTTTATCTTTTTTAAAAAAAAATTTCTCTTTAAACATGCATTTTATTATTCCTTCAGTATAGTTTCCTAAAAGTGGAATTATTGGGACAAAGGTTATAAATATCTTTAGAGCTCATGGTACATGTTGACAAATTGCTTTCTAGACAGGCTTTTAATTTATCCAATGTTCTGTTCCATCGGAAGCATATAGTAGTGCTCGGTGCCAGTTATTTTTAAACAAACATACTAGCATGTAGATACCAAGATACAGGTGGTTCTCTTCAGAGGAGTCACCTTGGGAAGCTATACTTATTTAAATGCAGTTGACTTGGTACGTGCCGTTACTTCAGAGATGCCCATGATTTAGATACCCATTTGGGGTCTGAGTAATTTTTGGTTGTTTTCAAAAATTGCGTGATCTGTTCTCAGAGAATAAAGACTTGCTACCCTCGAAGATATACAGAAGTTTGAATTACGAGCAAATAGCCTTTGCTACGTTGCTTTGCCTTGTTCAAGGACCCTGCTCCTGCTGAATGCTGCTGTGACCATCAAAGCAATGCCATAGAAAAGCTAGAAGAGAGGAGGAGGAGAGGGACAATGTGGCATGTACAGTCCATAGCTCTTCCCCCGCAGTGTCTAAGTAACGGTGGTCACTTGGCTCCATTTGATGCAGAGAAAAAATTTAGACCTGAAAGTGGGAGATTAGCATAGTATATTCACAGAAAGGTGATTTTATTAACGGAAACAATTTGATTTTTCCAAGGAATGTGTTTTAATGTATTTTACTTGATGAGAGAGAGTGAAATAGAGAGAGAGAGAGTTACAAGAGATGGAGAGAAAGCAAATGAGACAAAATATTAATAATTGGGGAAATCCATGTGAAAAGTATATGAGTTATGTTTTCAATTGTTGCTACTTTTCCATAGGTTTGAAAAGTTTTAAACTGAAAAGATGAGGAAAACTAACATCTGAAGGGGAGGAAAAATTAATTTTCATTTACCTTTCTGTGTTCTTGGCTGAGACACCCCTGTGTAACAGGAAAGATTAGCGGGAGAAAAACAAATTTAATTATGTATGTATGTATGAATATCTTTGAGGCGCCCCTCAAAGATATGGGACACAAAGAAGTGACCAGAGTGGGCAGCTTTTATATCATTTAGACAAACAATGTTTGTGTAGGATTGGCAAGGCAGAGGGGTTTATGCTTGGGATAGCAAATGGTAAAAAATTAACTAGGCTTATGTATACAGACTTCTTGGTCCTAGATTCCCTATCTTTGGTGATAAAGATGTCTTCTATCCTCCTGATACAAGGAGAGTAACTTTCACATGGGAGATTTATTTCCTGCTTTCAGGGGGACAGAGGAAAGTCAGAATGTCCTTCTTGCACTGGCTGTTTCTTAAGTATCTTTATTCAAAATAATCAATATGCCAATGTAGCATATTTTAGGGTGACATTCTGAACCCCTTCACATAACCCTTGAACAATACGACAATTCCCTGAAGAATGATCCAGGAATGAGTGAGAATGATCAAGGGTCTGGCATCAAGGCAGATGTGGATCGGAACATACATAATTTTCACGTGATCATGGGTGGTCTCCTTTGGAATTCTTCCTCTGAGTGGGGAACTTCTATACTTGAACTATTTCTTACTGAAGACTACCCAGTGACAAACCCCAAAATACATTTTATGGCAGAATTTGTCACCCTAATGTAGACAAGTTGGGAGGAATCTGTTCAGATATTTTGGAAGACAAGTTGCCCCTAGCATCAGAGATCAGCAGAGCTCTGTTCCCCATCAAGATGCTTCAGCATATGATGCAGGGGCATGGGAAGTAGTGGAAGACAAAGGAAGCTGAGATTATTGAAGCATGTAGGGTGTGGACTAGCTATATAATGAATAATATTTAAGTTGGTCTGATCATCAAGTGTATGTCTCTTCTCCTGTTTGGCTAATATGTCTTTTTTGTTTTTATTGTTTCACTTAATGTCTTTGGAATGTTACAGAATGAAATCCAAGATCTCTTCAAGAAAATGACAGGGAAATAGCATATATCCTATTATCACTGAACTTTTAATTTCTGGGACTTTTGGTTCATGAACCTCTGCAAAAATGATATTAGGAGATATTAATTTGAACCAAAACTTAAGAGTGGCTACATCATCAGTCCCTGTGTCACGTTAACTTTGAGCTGACAAGAAAATATTTTCCAACATGGTAAAGGAGTAATTCTTGGACTTTAATGTACATAAATCACCCAGGGATCTTCTTAAAAACAGATTCTGATTCAGTTGACCTGGAGAGGAACTTAAAATTGTGCATTTCTCTGGGGTACCTGGGTGGCTCAGTCAGTTAAAAGAGTCTGACTCTTGATTATAGCTCAGGTCATTAGCTCATCTCACAGTTTTTTAGATGTAGCTCCGTGTTGGGCTGTGCACTGACAGTGAGGAGCCTGCTTGGGATTCTCTCTCTTCTCTCTCTGCCATACCCCCGCTGATGCTCTTTCTCAAAATAAATAAATACACTTTAAAAAATTCTGCATTTCTCATGAACTCCCAGGTGATGCTGATACTGCTGAGCACGGACCACATTTCAAATAGCAAGTAGAGGACAGAACAAGTCTTTGGAGTCAAAAAAGGCGGGGCACCTGGGTGGTTCAGTCAGTTGAGCATGCGACTTCAGCTCAGGTCATGATCTCACAGTTCGTGGGTTCGAGCCCCGCATCAGGCTCTGTGCTGACCACTTGCTCAGAGCCCGGAGCCTGCTTCAGATTCTGTGTCCCTTTCTCTCTCTGCCCCTCCCCCGCTCACACTTTGTCTCACTCTGTTTCTCAAAAATAAATAACTGTAAAAAAAAAAAAACAAAACATTAATCTCTTTGGGTCTTGGTTTCCTCAAGTGTAAGATAGAGAAGATGCATACATGAAATTCTTGTGAAGTTGAAATAAAATAAGCATTTTGAAAGTACTTTGTAAAATGTGCTTTCTCTAATAATTTTTTTTTTTACTAATACCATATTGCTTTATAAATCCTTCTTTTGCAGAAAACTTAAAAACAAAGAAGGGATGGGAAGCCAGGTGAGGTAAATTATGCTGCATTGTTGCTATTCAAGGCTCTTGACACTAATGTGGAAACCATGAACAAAATTCATTCCTATGGGCAATGTTGTTGAACCTATTAAGAATTCTAAAGAATTGATACCTTGATACCTTACTGAAAAGCTGTTAATATAGATTAATAATTTTTTTTCTGAAAAGAAGTTTCTTTTGGAAGTTTTGGATTTCCATTATATATCATCCTTCCTAAGACTGAGTAGATGTCTCTTCTTTCCCTTAACCAAGCACCAGCCAAAATAGCCAATGGACATTTAGTATTGGATTGGGGAAAATGGTCAAACAGTGAAGCCATAATCTTGTAATTGAAATTATATTATATTCAAATATAATCTTCAGGCACTGTGGAATGAGAGAACTCTAATTTTCAGAAAACAGAAAAAGCAATTGATTAGCTATTGAATGCCAATACGCTTTTCAGAAGACAGTTGAGTAAACAAACAGGCAGTACTAAGACTCTATCTCAATGAAAAACAAGCAAACAAACAAACAGTTTCAGGATGTAGAAATCCTTTTGGAAAATAAAATTTTAACACTAAAGTTAAAATTCAAAGCTAAGAAGCTTCGTTTCCCAGAGATATTGTGAGGATCTTTCTTTCTTTCTTTCTTTCTTTCTTTCTTTCTTTCTTTCTTTCTTTCTTTCTTTAAATAACGGGAAATTCTCACGATGGAGAGAAGTGATAACAGAACAGTAGAGGTGGTAGGATGGGAGGCTAAGCTATTTACCTTAGACTCCCACATTTGGCTAGACTCAACTTCCCAGAGAAAGTAATTATTTTCCAGCATTTATTTATGAGAATAGAACTGAGATGCCATGCCAGTGTGAGTTTAAAAACAAAAAGGAGTTTCTTAAACTGTCTTTAACTGCCTACAATCTTGAGGGAAGGTGGTAGCAGTGATGGACTTCTTTGGGGTGGGGTAGAAAAGAAAAGAAGGTAAGATAGTCCACAGGAAAACCAAAGTCCCATTTTCCTTCAAAATTTAAAAATATTTATACCTTGCATAACTACGACTACACAAATCTAACATGCACTTGAGATTAAGTTATTAATTGATGCTTTTACAATCTCATTGTATAATGAAAAATTCAGCTCTAGGTATGTTGTTATTCTTTTTCCCTTTTCATGTTGTTTATTATCAATGTACTCTACGATCCTAGTCAGTTTTTCCCATTATTTAAAAAAAAAAAAGTTTTCCTTTTTATTTTACTCTGTATCTGAGTTCTTTCTTACTATCCTGTCTTTAAACCCCCTTTTTGGTGTCAGCAGAGGTCTTAAGTGATGGCTATTGACTCAGTACCTTGTCACATATATGTGTTTGTCACACATTTGAGTCATGAGTCACACATTTAAGGGGAGAGAATGTAAAGAATCCAGAGGAGAGAACAGAGATTTTAATGAGATAATTCAACTGATAATATCAGCCATACCACATCTGACTTATCTCCATAAGGATTGAGAAAGTATATTATCAGTTTTATAATTTGTAAATTTGCATGCATATTGTTTGTCCGTATCTATATAAGGTATGTGAATAATTCTTGATCATACACATGACTATGAACGAATACTACAAACATACTTGGGTAGAACTAGTAAACCTTAGTAGATTTTGAAAGAACAAAGCAGGTGAAAGAGGCAGCAATGGTTATTTTATAAGCTGTTTACATAAGTCGAATTTGAACAAGAGTCAAGTCAAACTTGTTGAGAACATTTACTGCTGCCAGTCAAGATTAATGAAGTATAGAACACCTTTGTAAAGAAGAGCCAAGGGGAGTCCAACCTCACTTCTTTGGTGATAGGCCTTTGTTACTGGATTGTCACAGTGAGGTTGGTTGGAGGCCATTGCCCCTTTCTCTGGGACATCTTGATGGTTAGTAGCACCTGCTCCCCAGTGACTAGCTTTGCTGCACAGTTTGAAGCCGCTTCAGTTTTGTTTTTTGCCTTCTAGCGGTTCTCAGTTTTTTAGTTTTTAAGAAGCTATCCTCTAATTGGTATAGGAAGTCTTCAATTCGTCCAACCTAGAAGAAATAAGCACAGAGAATGAGATTTGTTGTTTTTTCCCAGGTTTTGTGCAGTTAGGAAAATGGTGAGGTATTTAAAATTAAATGGCACATACACATCCATGTTGGAACAGAATCGGCGGAGATGGACATGATTGAACGTAAAAGCCTCCTTCTGTTTCCATTTCAGATTCCCCTGTTTTAGGAACATGAAGCAGACATGCAGGAGTTTGCTGTACCACTCAGTCCTATGTACTGGGTATAGAAATGGGGAATATCATCACCCATTATCTTTAATGGTCAGAAAAATCAGGGATTTCAAAAAGAAATAAATGGTGAAAAACTCTACCGTTAGCAAAAGGAAGAATGGAAAAACAAATCCACACCCCTCAAAGCCAGAGATTCTAGCATTTATGTGCCTCTGGCCAACTTGGGAGAAAAATGAATATTACACATTGTCTTAGCAAGAACTATTTCTTTTAAATCAAAACAAAATTTTGAGAAAATACATTTTCTTAAAAAATGCCACACCCCAGGGAATAAGATAAAGTAATGATATACAAAACAATAATTCTAAACCATAAGTCTTTCTCCAAAGAAAACTTGTAATTATTCAGTGACGGTTGAATATGTTACACTATTTGTCACTATTTTATTCTGCTAAAGACCTATAGAATAAAACAGTTTACATATATGCTGCATTGGGCTCTCATGAAAGTCTGTAGATGTAATAATTCATACTTAACCTTGACTCCCAGCACCTGCATAGCGTATTAGCCTAAAATCACTCACTGAAGAGCCCATTGTCATAAAGTTAGCTCAAAGCTAGAACACTTACTACTCAAGATACATGCGCATATCATCTCCTTAAGATAAAAGGACTTAAACTCTAGTTTTCCAATTTTGAGTTTTACTTTTAAGTCACTTGATTTATCATTTAGGGTGATATCAAAAAGATAATTCAAATTGTCAAAAAGAATAATAAATGGTAGCATTCATTTATATGTTATGCTTAGGACTTATGTTACACTAGGTGATGTAAATTGTCCATTGGTTTCCTTAGAAAAATAATATAATTTACTTTTATGAAAACAATTCTTTTTGAAAACTTAAAATTACTTCAGGCAAATTTCTCCAAAAGCACGTTGTTGTTTATGACATCTGATCGTTGCATCAATCATCTAAATCATTTGACAGAATATTTTTGGACTGTCATGAAGTCAGTGAATTATTCTATGTATTTCATACATTTATATTATGCAACTTACACCAAAATCATAAATACAAAATTAACACAGAGCACAATCAAAACAAATGTAATGGATGGCACTTTACCATTACTTCGATAGTTGAGTTGATGACTCACTCATGTTTTTGCACTGAAAATGTGTCATTTAAATCAAAGCTCTCTACAATTAGAATGTTTGCAGTTAACCCAAATGCAATTTAAAATTACAATCCTAACGCACAAACTTTCTTCATTGATACAGAAACATAATTGTTTTAAAATATCCATTAGGTGGCTATTGTCTTTTTTGCTTTTTAAAGTGTATTTATTAAAAGCAGGGTTGACTAACTGGGTTGCCTTTCATTAGAAAGGACAAAGAAGAAACATAAAATGTCTGATTGAAACAGAGTACTGTTAAATTAAACTGGAGGTCTAGAGTATATACCATGTGCATGTCTAACATGCCTATGTGTTTACCTCCTACCTGGTCTGTCTACATGTTATCCTTTCAACTCATTCTCCTAATGATACCAAAATGATCTTTTAAAAATGTAAATCTGGTTATGTTTTTCCCTTGCTGGAAAAACCTAAATGGATTCCCAAGCCCTTAATGTGGCCTACACACTTCTGAGTGATCTGGTTTCACTTGCATCTCTAATTATGTCTTCTATCACTCCATTTGCCCCAGTTGTGTAGTACATCTTTCAGTTATTTGAACACAGCAGTGCAGTGTACTCTGTTCCCTTAAACTTCCTAATGTTATACCATGTGATGGATTACTCCCATTGGAAAATCCTTAAGTTTCCTCTGGATTTCAGGTTCAACATCAGTGTGTCAGGAACATTTTCCTGGATAATCCAGACCAGGTTGGGTTTCTCAGTAACATATTCCCATTGCAGCGCATTAATCTCTTTGCAAATTATATGTGTACACACACACACACACACACACACACACACACACATGCATATATATCTTACTTGATTATAATGATTTATTTAGTATCTGTCTTCCTATCTGGGTTTTAAGGATTATAAGGCAGACTAAGCCCACATTGTCCACTATTCCTATCATTTAGAATATGGTGGACCCTCAATAATCTTCTTTTCTGATAATAGAGAAGACATTCAGAAACTGATTTGTTTTTCCATATTCAAAGTGTTGCCTGGTATGGAGCATATCAGAAGGCTTTATTATCTCTTACAAATTACCTTGAGAGTCTCCAGGCAAGATGATTACAAGGTGTGGTCTCCATACTTGAAACAGAATGAGGTAGAAAGGGCACTGGATAAAGAGAGTTAGTGTTGAATTCTGCTCATGGCTTGTAATCCTTGTGGCTTTATAACCCTAATATGTGACTCTCGAAAAGTCACTTGGTCTTTCTGAGCTTCAGTTTAACTAACCTTTGGTGAAGAAAAGGTTGGCCTGGATAATTTCCAAGGACACTCCAAGCCAAAAAATTCCATGACTTGTACTCACATCAGATCTAGGTTAGTTCAGTCTTATGTGAGTCCTCACATTTTTCAAATCACAGGTTATTCTCTTAGATTATACCATTAGATGAATGACACACTATGCAGTAAAGTAAGTCAATTTTAGCTTCTATACTTTCTGAAGTGTAGGAGAGCTGCAACATGTTTTTAGTGAAGCTGGTTCTTTATTTTCTTTTTTACGTCAAGGAAAGAAAAATGCTGGTTGAAGAGAAAATAGATTCATATAACTAAGAAGAACAGATTGCAAATGATAGAAATTTCTATAAAGCCCTTAGGGAAATAAAACACAAAGAAATATGTAAGCATGTAAGGAAGGAAATGAGCCAGTTTTTGGAGCAAAGGCCTTATTAGACTTCCTTTTAGGTACAGAATCTCCTTGCTTAACTATATCAGATAGTCTACTTGGTCATTCTGGGTCTAATTTTCCCATTTGCAAAATGGGCGGATAACATTTTCTTATATATCTATATGCCAATGCTGACTTGGCTTTACAGGGATATGGACATCAGACCAAATGAGCATGCAAAGAATTTTGGGATGTCCGATGATCACAGGGACTCAAGGTGTCAGTGAGAGGGCAGATTCTCACCTAGCACATGGCTATCAGTCATAATTCACATCAAAGGAAATTATTATCAACTAGTTTCTGAGGACCTTTAAATCTTATACGCAAAAATCTGTCAGCCATGATTTAGTGTAGATTCAAGAAGTTCAGAATGAAGATGCCAGTGCAACTCTAAGCGAGAAGACAGCTTGAGAAGTATAGGAGATCTTAAAATTAAAATTCTAACAGTATAAAAGCAAATAATACCAATGAGAGAGAAATGTGGAGGTAGCCAAACAGACCAATTTAAATTACAAGAAAATTTTTAGTCAGCTCAGATTTCAAAGGGAGCACATTTGTTCTTTCATGCAAATATTTATTGAACATTTACTATACACTTGGCACTATAACAGGGTGATAAGCAAAAATATCAAGATAGTTGCTTATGAGGAACTCATATTCATGGAGGAGAGGATTAATGAAGAAATGATTGCAATAGAGCATAACTGTTTATGTAAGAATTATGTACAAAAAGTTCTATTAGCAAAAATGTCAGAACAGTGAATTCTTTTTTTTTTTTTTTTTTTTTTTTTTTAGAGCAATGAATTCTATTTGAAGGGATATGGATGTGCATTGGTGGATATAGGAGCTGGCTCTTTGCCAGGACAAGAAGTATGTTTCAAACTGAGGAAAGGGCATCCATAAGAACAAGGTTGTGAAAGTACATGGGCTATTTGACAATGATAAGTTTCTTACAGCATAGATGTGGGCACCCGGGAACTGGGAGTAGAGATACAGATAGCAGGAAATACTGATTGGAGTCAGCTTGTAAAAAGTTGAAAAATATTTAGCCATGTGGTTAGAAAGTAAATCTGGTAACACTGCAGGGAGTGAATGCAGCCAGGGAAACTAAAGGAAGGTGAATTAATTAAGGGACCAGTGTAATAGGATATGGAGAATACTATGAGGGCCTGAAGAAAGAACTTAAGGAACATTTAGGAAGTAAACTCTATAGACTTGATGAAAAATTCTGTGTTGGGACAAGAGGCAGGCAAAATTAGGAATGACTGCACAGTTTCTAACTTGAGATAATGGTATTTTAATGAGATATGAAATATAATTAGATGAACAGTTTTAGGGAAAAGAAATGAGTTTGACTGGTGACAAATATAAGAAATAGGAAAAACAGTTCACATAATCAGAAATTAACAAAAAAAATAGATCTATAATAATAATCTAGTACTAGGCTAAAAGCCAGAATGAAACACAACTCCAAATTAAAAGAAAAACCAACAACCTCTATTCCTCAGTCCACCATGTGAAAAGCATTCTAGTAGTTATAAAGTGCTAAGAAAACAAGAATGATACTTTCAGTTATTCAGAGTAAAAAGGTGATTATTGCAGAGATACGGTATTAGATTGAAGTCAGATATATCTTGTTTGGAATTCCAGCTCCAGCATTTTCATGTGTGAATTTGTGCCATTTTATCTAAATTCTTAAAACCTAAGTTTCCTTTTCTATCAGTTGTTTCATAGGATCTTAGTAGGGTTAAATTAAATAATTTATGTGAATTATTTGCATAGGTCTGAATTACTATTATTTAACAGTAGTATTAATACTTGAATCTGGAAGTGTATGCTTGGTACATAGAAAAAATGTAACTAAATGAAAAAAATACAAAAGTGAAATAAAATAAAAATATAAACAACTTTAATAGACACTATGTTTTTGGCCTCTACTCTGTGAGGGATGCTGCGTCAGTAACTGTGCTAATTGTAGGTGCCATATATTAAAGTCTTGTGATTAGGTCTCAAAATTCAGTGACATAAAAGTCAGAATTAGGAAGGGGCAGAAAAGGGAAAGGAAAGATAAGTTTCTGATAGCTCATATTAGCTCATTGTCAATAAACAGTATTTTCTGGTGGCCTCCCTAAATACTAATCTGATTATAGACAACAATGTGTCTGTCTCATGGAAGCAACCTAAGTGTTCACTGATGGGATGAATGAAAAAAGAAAATGTCTTACACACACACACACACACACACACACACACACACACAAACACACACACATTCACACACACAGAAGAATATTATTCATCCATAAAAAAGAAATCTTGTCATTTGCAAAAAGATGAATGGAACTTGAAGTCATTATGTTAAATGAAATAAGTCAGAGAAAGACAACTGAGCTCATAGATACAGAGAACAGACTGGTGGTTGTCAGAAGTTGGGGGTCGATGGGGGGCACCTGGGTGGCTCAGTCGGTTAAGCGTCGGACTCTCGGTTTGGGTTCAGGTCATGATCTCGCTGTTTCATGAGTTCGAGCCCCATGTTGGGCTCTGCTTTGACAGTGCAGAGCTTGCTTGGGATTCTCTCTTTTTCCCTGTATCTCTGCCCCTCCCCTGCTGTCTCTGTCTCTCTCATGTGGTCTCTGTCTCTCTCAAATAAATAAACTTAAAAAATAATAAAGAAGTTTGGGGGTGGGAGGTCAGCAAAATAGATGAAGGTTGTCAAAAGGTACAAACTTCTGGTTATAAAAAAATAAGTCATGGGGATGTAATGTACAGCATGGTGACTATAGCTAACAGTATTGTACTGTATATTTGAAAGTTGATAAGAGATTGGATCTTAGAACTTCTCATAACAAGAACAAAACTTGTAACTATGCTTGGTAATGGATGTTAACTATACTTACTGTGGTGATCATTTCACAATATATATGAATATCATTATGTTGTACATCTGAAACTAATATAATGCTATATGTTAATTATATCTCAATAAAAATATGAAAAAATTCCCTTTCAAGTAAAATGTGTCTGTTTCAAAGGAGACAAATGCTTTTATCCCTTCTCTTCTCAGGTCATATCATATCTGGGCTATCATGTGTGGTTGTGGGTATGTCAAGGGGCTTACTCCAAACTGTATGAAGAAAAGTTGAAGGATCTAGAGGTCTCTAATATGAAGAAGGGAATCATAACAGGAGTCTGTGGTGTCCAAGTATATCAAGGTTGTTATGTGCAAAGAGTAACAGATTTGTTTGTGTTAGCTCATACAGTGGAAAGAGTGCTATCTGGAATTAGATGGTAAGTTTGATTCTCGAGTCTTCCACTGGTCATGTGACTAAGTTAAGTCAGAGACTAAGTTAAGAGAGACTGGGGTGATAATTCTATAAGGCAAGGTACACTAAAAATTACCAGCAAACCACCAGAAGCTAGAGAAGCATGGAACTGATTCTTCCTCACGGCTCTCCGAAGGAACCAACCCCATGACACTTTGATCTTAGAATTTCCAGCCTCTAGAACTGTGAGAACTTACATTTTCTCACCTCTAGTATAAATAATAAATTTATGGGGTGCCTGGGTGGCTCAGTCGGTTAAGTGTCTGACTGGCTCAGGTCATTATCTCACAGTTCATGAGTTGTGTGACTGTTCACTTCAAGCTCTGTGCTGACAGTTCAGAGCCTGGAGCCTGCTTTGGATTCTGTCTCTCCCTCTCTCTCTGCCCCTCCCCTGCTTGCACTCTGTCTCTCTCAAAAATAAACACTAAAAAATTTAAAAATAACGACTTTATAATGATAATAATAGTCCACTTGACAGGGTTTTTGTGAAGATTAAATGGTTTGATGTTTGTGAAAAGCTCTTCATAAATGGCTAAGCTACCCATGAAGATTATAATAGCAGTACATTGTATAGTGACTGGTGACATAGTAGATTCTCAGTAAATATTTGCTGAATCAATGAATAACTAAATGAGTCTTCAAATGGGTGAAAAATTATAGCATGTAAATAGTAGATATTACTGTTTTTTTCACAACTGTCTAAAAATGAAAGGGACTTGAGGGTGAGGTATGGCAACCCCCATCACAGAGACTGGAAATCACACATTAGATGACTCTTTTGGAGAGCATGAAGTATTTGTGAGTCATGTGTGAACTAGGGGTTGAATTCAATAAATTTTTTAAATCCATTCCAACATTAAAGGACTGATTCTATGATGTTTAGTTTGGCCTGGATTCATTCTACAGAAATGTGCTCCATGGAAGGAGAACACAGTGCAACTTGCCTGTACCACATGGAGAAGCCCTACGGAAATGAGAGGGAACCAACAACCTCTATTGTTGTGGTTTTATATATACTGAAAAGTACTGAAGTGGTTAATATAAACACCCATAGATACTGGGATTCTCGAGCCTCCCCTATGTCCCATTTATAAAATTATCATATCTAAAAAGCCAGTATTTTCTTCTCTAGATGTATCAAAATTGTATGTTGTATACAAAGGGCCCCTATTATGGATTAGCTTAATAGCAGAAGGTAGTTCACAGCACACTCATTTCCTTTTCATCTCATAACTGCACAAGATTATGCACTGGCACTAAAATATTTCTTTTCAGTTAATGATTTTATATTTTTTCAGCATATCAAAACTTACAACTTTCTGCTGGATTTCAGGATAAAATGCAACATTTTTACAGATAAAAATAATACGGTTTCCCACATATAACCATTCATAATCACTTTAAATATAGGCATGCTGAAAGGTACTTGCATATTTACTCCAATAATCTTTTACTTTAAATTGGTTTGTATCAAACCACAAGAGACTCTTAATGATAGAGAACAAACTGTGGTTGTTGGAGGGAGGTGGGTGGGAGATGGACTAGATGGGTGATGGGTACTAAGGAGGGCACTTGTGATGAGCACTGGGTGTGGTAAATACGTGATGATTACTAAATTCTAGTCCTGAAACCAATATTTCACTGTATGTTAACTAACTAAAATTTAAATTAAAAACGGGAAAATAAATTGGTTTGCAGTTTATACGTAGGTGGAAAGTATGAGGATGCTCTTGGGTCAGGTGACACTGTTCATTTAAAAGCTTTCATGTGAAAGAGGATGGCTATTAACCCTCCACCATTGTGTGATGCTGACTGTGCCTTCATTTGCACATAGATCCAACTTACTTTCATGTGGTAATTGAAGGCATGTAAGCCACATTACTGCCTTCCATTTATTGTGTGAGTTCTGGCCATGAGGCCAAAGGCACTGCTGAGGAAGAAACTGAATTTTAGGGCAATAGATAGAAATGGGGCAAACTAAGGAAAGAAATGACAAGAAGCTCAACATGAACCAAGTTGGTGAGAGATGGTAACAGTAGGGGACTATATGGCAGTGGCCTAATAAGGCTTTGAAAGGGGAGTCATTCAGATATGGTAGAGGGGAGGGAGGGTCACTTTGAAGATTTGGGTGGCCTTTTTCCTTCTAAAGTTATTTAAAATCAAACACTACTGGACTGAGTTGATTTGTATTCTTTCAAAATTCATATTTTGGTCTTTTTTTTTAAGTTTATTTATTTACTTTGAGAGTTAGAGAGCACAAGTGAGGGAGGGACAGAGAGAGAGGGAGAGAGAGAGAGAGAGAGAGAGAGAATCCCAAGCAGGTTCTGCACTGCCAGCATGGAGCCCAATGCAGAGCTCGAACGCATGAAATGAACTGTGAGATCATGACTTGAGCTGAAATCAAGAGTCCCACGCTTAACCGACTGAGTCACCCAGGTGTCCCCAAATTCATATGTTGGTCTTAATCCTCAGTACTTCCGAATGTGACCTTATTTACAGAGGTAGTCAAGTTCAAATAAAGTCATTAGGGTGCGCCCTAATCCAAAATGATTGGTGTTCTTATAAAAAAGGGAAATTTGGATGGGTGCACAGGGAGAGTGCCAGGTGAAGACAAAGGCAGAGAGACTGGGGTGATAATTCTATAAGGCAAGGTACACTAAAAATTACCAGCAAACCACCAGAAGCTAGAGAAGCATGGAACTGATTCTTCCTCACGGCTCTCAAAAGGAACCAACCCCATGACACTTTGATCTTAGAATTTCCAGCCTCTAGAACTGCGAGATCATCAATTTCTGTTGTTTAAACCACTTGGTTTGTGGTACTTTGTTACAGTAGCCCTAGCAAACGAATACAACAACTAAGCCATTAAAGTGAAAGGAAACTCACTTAAGTTCTAATTTTCCCCTCACACATGACAGATGCTTTCTAAAATTCACTTTTCCTGCTGGTTGAAGCTCCCTACTAAGCCTACCCATGTTTAGGGTGTACCTTGGGAACAAAGGTGGCTTCTTTCCAATAATGGCAGAGGGAAGAAGTTAACCTCAAACATGAAAGCGTGGGTAAATTACACTGAGAAGACTTGAATTGGGACTTTCTATGGGATTTCATGTAGTCTGGATCACGGAGAGGGGATTAGGTATGTTTATAGGGGTTTGTTTGCATATGTTCATGCCTTAGGAATTGGGCGCTCAAAGGATTTTTTAGTAAAGCTTTTAAAGATAATTATTAAGAAGGAAAAATGTAGATGAAATAAGAATCACATTCTTCAGGAATAAATATCATGTTTATATGACTATGATGGTAGTTACAGAATGAGAATGTGTTTCTGGAGATTAGCAGTATGGACCAAAATCCTCTCAGCAAAACCGACATTTCACTCCACCACAGTGGATTTGATAACATTAATTTCTTTGCTCTGTTCCATTTAGTTTCCAGACCAAATGCTTTTAAATATTTATCATCCAAAATAGTTTGAATTTTAATTCTTATTAGAATGACAATTGTTTTCAAACAGGCTTGAAATTAATTTCTAAAATAAACTTAGTTTCTGAAACGGAGTTTTTTCTGTTATTCATAATATATCCGTTTCCTTTAGCTTTTGGCCTGCATTCAAGCGGACAAACAATCCCCATATTCTTCCTTTTTCACTTAGTTAACTTGTTATATTATTTAGTATTTTAGTCATAAAAGTACAACGTGAAGATATGAGGCATCTACCCCTGAGAGGTTACAAAAAGTACAAAAATACTTCCTGCTAAACTGTATTACCACTCTTGATTGAAAATTCTCTTAACGATAATACTTTTTGTTATGCTTAGTATAAAGAACAATTACAAAACCTTGCTATCCCTTTGTCCAGGAAACCACGTATCATGGTTTTTAAAAAAAAATTTTTGGGGGCACCTGGGTGCCTCAGTTAAGGTCCGACTTCGGCTCCTGTCGTGATCTCACAGTTCATGGGTCAGAGTCTGGCATTGGGCTCTGCTCAGAGCCTGGAGCCTGCTTCAGATTCTGTGTCTCCTTCTCTCTCTCTGCCCCTCCCCAACTCGTGCTCTGTCTTTCTCTCAAAAACAAATAAACGTTAAATTTTTTAAAAATTATTTTTCAACATTTAATGGATAATTTATCTGAGGGTTTAAATACATATTTTTAAACTTTTTGAGACAAGTGTGGATTCACGTGCGTCAGTGGGAAGCAATACAAGAAGAATCTGTGTACTCTATTTAACTCGCCTCAATGGTCATATCCTGCAAAACTGTAGAATACCACAGCCAGAATATTGACATTGATACAGTCAAGATACAGAACAGCTCCATTACCACAGAGATCTCACATGTTGCCCTTTCATAGCTACACCTATTTTCTCCAGTTTCCACATCTCTTATGCCTTGGCAACCACTAATCTGTTGTCCATTTCTACAATTTGTTATTTTAAGGTTATATACATACAGTACAAACATATAGAACATAATTCTACACGTCTCTGGAGATTTATTCAGGTTGTTGGATCCATAGTTTGTCCCTTTTCATTGTTGCATTATTCCATGTACCACAGTTTAATGATTCACTTTTTGAAAGGTATCTAGATTTCTCGGGAACAAATGGCCAGGAGTACAATTGTTTGGTCATATGGTAGATGCATATTTAGTTTTCTTTTTTTTTTTTTCAATATATGAAGTTTATTGTCAAATTGGTTTCCATACAACACCCAGTGCTCATCCCAAAAGGTGCCCTCCTCAATATCCATCCCCCACCCTCCCCTCCCTCCCACCCCCCATCAACCCTCAGTTTGTTCTCAGTTTTTAAGAGTCTCTTATGCTTTGGCTCTCTTCCACTCTAATCTCTTTTTTTTTTCCTTCCCCTCCCCCCATGGGTTTCTGTTAAGTTTCTCAGGATCCACATAAGAGTGAAACCATATGGTATCTGTCTTTCTCTGTATGGCTTATTTCACTTAGCATAACACTCTCCAGTTCCATCCATGTTGCTACAAAGGGCCATATTTCATTCTTTCTCATTGCCACATAGTACTCCATTGTGTATATAAACCACAATTTCTTTATCCATTCATCAGTTGATGGACATTTAGGCTCTTTCCATAATTTGGCTATTGTTGAGAGTGCTGCTATAAACATTGGGGTACAAGTGCCCCTATGCATCAGTACTCCTGTATCCCTTGGGTAAATTCCTAGCAGTGCTATTGCTGGGTCATAGGGTAGGTCTATTTTTAATTTTTTGAGGAACCTCCACACTGTTTTCCAGAGTGGCTGCACCAATTTTTAGTTCTCTAATGAAACTGTCATATTGTTTTCCACAATGGCTGTGCCATCTTATATTCCTACTAGCAACATGTGAATGTATGCAATGTGTCAGTGGTCCTCACCAGTATTTAGTGTTGTCACTATTTTTTATTTTAGCTACTTTGATAGATGTGCAGTGGTTTATCTCATTGTGGTTTTACTTTGCGTTTCCCTAGTGGCTAATGATGTTCAATGTCTTTTAAAGTGTGTTTACTTGCCATTCTTTCTAGTGAAATGTCTGTTCATATCTTTTGTCCATTGTCAAATTGGTTTAACTGCTTGGATTGTTTACTGCTGAATTTTGAGATGTGTGTGTGTGTGTGTGTGTGTTTGTTTTGTTGTTGTTGTTTTGTTTTTTAGAGAGAGAGAGTGTGAGAGGGGGAAAGGGACAGAGGGAAGGAGAGAGAATCTTAAGCAGGCTCCACATTCAATGTGGCACCTGATGCAGGACTTGATCCCATGACTCTGGGATCATGGCCTGAGCTGAAATCAAGAGTCAGGCACTCAACTGAGCCACCCAGGTGCCCTGAGAGTTCTTTATATAATCTAAATACTTGTCCTTTGTTGAACATGTAGTCCACAAATATTTTTCTCTTGCCCTGTAACTGGTCTTTTCATCCTTTGCAAAAGAATCTTTCATAAAGCAAAAGTTTTTAATTTTGTAGTCTAATTTGCCAATTAGACTTTTATGGATCATGCTTTTCGTATCAAATCTAAAAGCTCTTTGCAAATACTAAGATCCCAGAGATTTTCTTCTATTTTTTTCTAAAAGTTTTATAGTTTTATATTTTACAGTTTTAGTCAACTTTTGAATAAAGTGTGATACTTAAGTCAGGATTTTTTTTTTTTTTTTTTTTTTTGCCTATGTATGTACAAATGCTCCAGTTTCATTTGGTCAAGAGGCTATCTTTCCTTCATTAAATTTCTTTTGCTTCTTTATATTTATGTGGATTTATTTCTGAATTTTCTGTTTTGTTTCATTGAGCTACGTGTCTATTTCTTCATCAATACCACAGTCTTGATTACTAATAGCTAACAAAGTCTTGAACTTAAGTAGACTGATTCCTCCCACTTCATTCTTTTTCTAAAGTGTTTTAGCTATTCTGTTTTCTTTGTCTTTCCATATAAATGTTAGTATAGTCTTGTCTTCATCTATGGAAAATCTTGCTGGAATTTTAATAGGAGTTGCCTTAAGCCTCTATATCAATTTTGAGTAAGTGATGTCTATACTATGCTGAATCTTATAATTTATGGACACAGTATGTCTCACCATTTATTTAGATCTTTGATTTCTTTCCTTAATGCTTTGTAGTTTTGGGCATACATGTGCTATACATGTTTTGTTAGATTCATACCAAAGCATTTCACTTTTTTTTTGAGCAATTATAAATGGTATTATAAGTTTCAGTGACCTTGATCACAACTAGTATATAGTTATATAATTGAGTTTTGCACATTTATCTTACGTCTTGCAACCTTGCTGAACTCACTGATCCTCCTCCTCCTCCTTCTCCTCCTCTTCCTCTTCCTCCTCCTCATCATTTTGTAGATTCGTTGGGATTTTCTATGTAGACAATCATGCCATCTGCAAAAAGGGAAGTTCTATTTCTTCTTTTATGAACTCTACACCTTTTATTTCCTTTTCTTGTCTTTCAGTGGTGGACAGAATTTCCAGCACAATGTTGAATAAGACTGGTGAGAGGTGACTTCCTTGCCTTGTTTCTGATCTTAAGGGGGAATGCCTTTAGTCTTTGACTATTAAGTATAATGTTAGCTGTAGGATTTTTGTAGACACTCTTTAACAGTGTGAGGAGTTTTGCCTCTATTTCTACTCTTCTGAGTGTTTTTTTTTTATATCATGAATAGGTGTTAAATTTTGTTGACTGCTTTTTATCAATTGATGTGATCGTGTAATTTTTTTCTTTTGTATACTGTTAGTATGGAAGATTAAATTGAATTTCAAACATTCAGACTTGCATCTCTGGAATAAACTCCACGTGGTTATGGACTATAATTCTTGCATGTTGCTGAATTCTATTTGCTAATGTTTTAAGGATTTTTTGCATCTATATTCATAAAAGATACTGATTTGCATTTTTTTCCCATTTTTGTCTTATTTGTTATCAGGATAATACTAGTTTTATCATGTGAATTGGGGAGGGTTTCTTCCCCTTGCATTCTTTGAATGAGATCATACAGAATTTACATCAAACCAGCTGGGATTGGAGATTTCTTTTTGGAGTTTTAAATTATGAATTAATAATTTCCTTAATAGTTACAGAGTGATTGAAATTATTCCATATTGGGTGAGTTGTGCTGATTTGTGTTTCTTGAGGAATTAGTACATTTCATCTAAGTGTCAAATTTATATTTCTAGAGCTATAGTATTCCCTTTTGATGTTTATATTTGAAATTTATATTTCTAGAGTTATAGTATTCCCTTTTGATGTCTGCAGGGTGTATAGTGATACCTGATTTCATTCCTGATATTGGTGATTTGTGTCATCTCTTTTTTATTTCTTTAGTCTTACTAGAGGTCTGCAGGTTTTATTGATCTGTTCAAAGAACCAGTGCTTTCATTGATTTTCTCTATTTTTTTTCTTTCATTTTTGTGGAGTTTTAGTTTTCTTTTTATTATTTCCTTTTTGTGCTTGATTTAGGTTTATTTTGTTTTTCTTTTTTATGTTGAGGTGGGGCTTCAATAATTGATTTGAGATTTTTTCTTTTATACTATATGCATTTAATGTTATACATTTATCTTTCAATGTAGTTTTTAATTTTTCTTGAGACTTCTTTTTGATCCATGGATTATCCTAGTATTTAGAGATTTTCCTGTTATATTTCTAATATTTGTCCATTGCAGTGGAAGGAAATGTTGCTTATGATTTCAGTTTTAAAAAATTTGTTAAGTTTGTTTATAGCCCAGGATATAGTTTGTCTTGGTATATATTCCATGGGCACTTGAAAAGAACATGTATTCTGCTCTTGTTGGATAGATGTTCTATAAATGTGTGCTATGTACTCTTGGTTGATGGTGTCATTGAGTTCTATACATTCCTGCTGAATTTTTTGATTAGTTGCTCAATCAATTGTTGAGACAGAGGAGTTAAAATCTCCAACTATAATTGTTGATTTGTCCATTTTTCCTTTCAGTCGTATCAATTTTTGTTTCATATCTTTTGCAGCCCTGTTGTTTGGTGCATATACATTGCTATGTCTTCTTGGTGGACTGATCCTTATAATTATATAATATCTCTCTCTGCCTCCAGTAAGTTACTTTGCTCTGAAGTCTACTTTGTCCGGTATTAATATAGCCACTACTGCTTTCCTCATACTAAAGTCTGTGTGATATCTGTTTCCATCCTTTGACCTTTAGCCTGTCATTATATTTGAAGAGTATGTAGACAGAATATTGTTGAATCACGATTCTAAATTCTTTTTGCCAAATTCTTTCCCTTGGCATTATTTAGACCATTTAGATTTAATATAATTATTGGTATGTAAGGGCTGTGTCATTTTATTTTTTGTTTTCTTTTTGTTCTCTCTCTCTTTTTTTAACCTTCCTAGGGGCACTGGGACATTTTTTAGAATTCCATTTTAAGTAATCTAGTGTTTTTAGTGTATCATTTTGTATAGCATTTTTAGTAGTTGCTCTAGGTATTAATATATATATTTCAATATATAATATATATAAATAATATTTATATATAAATACACTTCAATAAAAAAATGTAGACACTAGTAGTCTGAAAATTTTCAGCTTACTCTTTTCTTCATTTTATGTTCAACTGGAGTGTAGACACTTTATTTTCTTTAACATGTCTTTGCCTCCCCCCATTTATAATTTGCTCTACATATATTCCCCCATTTAAATATTTGCTGTTCATAAGAGACTGTTAAAAACTGAGAACAAACTGAGGGTTGATGGGGAGTGGGAGGGGGGGAGGGTGGGTGATGGGTATTGAGGAGGGCACCTTTTGGGATGAGCACTGGGTGTTGTATGGAAACCAATTTGTCAATAAATTTCATATATAAAAAAAAATAAATATTTGCTGTTCATATATTTAGAAGGTTATTAATTATTGGGCTCCTGGGTGGCTCAGTTGTTGAGTGTCCACCTCTTGATTTTGGCTCAGGTCATGATCCCAGGGTTGTGACATTGAGTTCTAAATCAGGCTCTCTGCTGAACATGGAGCCTGCTTAACATTCTCTCTCTCTCTCTCTCTCTCTCTCTCTCTCTCTCTCTCTTTCTCCTTCTGCCCCTCTCCCCCACTCATCCTCTCTCTCTCTTTAAAATAAAAACAAAAAAACAACAAAAATGTTATTGATTATTGATTTAATACCCTTAATAGGCCTGTTCTGATTATCTATTTCTTCTTGAGTGAGTTTTGACAGATTGTGTCTTTCAAGGAATTGGACCATTTCATCTAGGTTATCAAATTTGTGGGCATAGCATTTGTTCACAGTATTCTTTTTTATCCTTTTAATTTTGATGGGATCTATAGTGATAGCCCCTCTTTAATTTCTGATGATTAGTAATTTGTGTCTTCTGATTTTTTTTTTTTAATTTTCTTGGTTAGCTTGGCTAGAGGCTTATTGATTTTATTGATCTTTGGTTGTTTTTCCCTATTGATTTCCTGTTTTTGTTTTCACTGATTTCTGCTCTAATTCTTAATATTTATTTTTTTCTGCTTACTTTGGATTTAATTTGCCTTTGTTTGTTTGTTTTAGTTTCTTCAGGGGAAACTAAGATGCTTGATTTTAGATCTTCTTTTCTAATGTATACATTTAAATGCTACAAATCTCTCTCTAAGCACTACTTTTACTGTATCCAACAAATTTGGTAAGTTATGCTTTTATTTTCATTTAGTTTAAAATATTTTAAAATTTCCCTTGAGATTTCTTATTTGACCCATGTAATATGCATCTGTATGTTGTTTAACTTCTGTGATTTTGAGATTTTAAGTTATCTTTCTGTTATTGATTTCTAATCTAATCTAATTCTGTATGATTTCTATTGATCTAAATTCTCAGGTGGTTTTATGGCCTAGAATGTGGTATATCTTTGTGAATGGTCAATAATAACAGCAACAATGTATTTGGTTAGGTATGCTTATGTAGTATGTGTGTATGTATATATATATGCTTATATTTGCTTGTATATATAAATAGAGTGATGGACAGCAATGATACAGAGATGAAAAAAATAAGATTGTTATTATAAGGTACTCACACTACTTGTGTACTGGTATAGTGGTATCCATTTGAAAGTGGACTTGCCAGGGCACCTGGGTGGCTCAGGTTTTTAAACATCCAACTTTGGCTTAGGTCATGATCTCATGGCTGGTGAGTTTGAGCCCTGCATGGGGCTCTACGCTGACAGCTCAGAACCTGGGGCCTGCTTCAGATTCTGTCTCTGTCTCTCTCTGCTCCTGCCCCTCCCCAGCTCACATATTCTCTCTCTCTCTCTCTCTCTCTCTCTCTCTCTCTCTCTCTCTCAAATATAAATAAACATTAAGCAAAATTAAAAAAAAAGAAAGTGGGTTTGGATTAGTTGTAAATGTACATTGAAAACTCTAAGACAACCAGTAAAAAAGGAAAAAAAGAAGCATAACTGATATGCTAAGAAGGGAGAGAAAATAGAATCATATAAAATGCCCAATTAAAACCCCAAAAGGCAGAGAAAGACTGGAAGACTGTTATGACTTTGTCAACATTTGCTAAGTAGAGCAAGGGTACTGAATGATGAACTGCTCACAGTTTAACAAAAGACCACAAGAGAAACTGAAATAGAGAGTATATTATTCATAAGTCCTGGAAGAAGTACATAGCATGCTTCGAAATGCCATATGGGGAAGTTGAGGCAGAATCCAGGCAGAGAGAGAGAGAGAGACAGGACCCAGGGCACATACCTTTATTAGAGCCCATTGGTATTGTTTAGATTGGGTAATTTCTTTTTTTTTTTATGTTTATTTTTGAGGGGGGGGGGGAGAGAGGGGGAGAGAGAGAGCAAGAGAGAGAGAGAGAGAGAGAGAGACAGACAGACAGACAGAAACAGAATCCAAAGCAGACTCCAGAGTCTGAGCTGTCTGCACAGAGCCCTACATGGGGCTCTAACTCATGAACCATGAGATCATGACCTGAGCTGATGTCAGCTGCTTAACCAACTGAGCCACCCAGGTGCCCCTAGATTGGGTAATTTCTATTTTCCTATCCTCATTTTACTGATTCTTTCCTCTGTCTCCTTTAGTCTATTATTGAGCCTCTCCACTGAGTTTTAAGTTTTTTTTTAAATTCCAGTATGGCTAATGTGCAGTGTTGTATTAATTTCAGGTGTACAATATAGTGATTCAACAATTCTATATATCACCCAGTGCACAACATGATAAGTGCACTCCTTAATTCCCATCACTTATTTCACCCATCTCCCCATCCACCTCCCCTCAGGTAACCATCAGTTTTTTCTCTATAGTTAAGAGTCTGTTTCTTGGTTTCTCTCTGTCTCTCTCTCTCTCTCTGTCTCTCTCTCTCTCTCATTCTCTCTCTCTCTCTCTCTCTCTCCTTGCTTGTTTGTTTTGTTTCTTAAATTCCATATATGTGTGAAATCATATGATATTGGCTTTTTATGACTGACTTATCTTTTTTTTTTTTTTTAATTTTTTTTTTTCAAAGTTTATTTATTTTTGGGACAGAGAGAGGCAGAGCATGAACGGGGGAGGGGCAGAGAGAGAGGGAGACACAGAATCGGAAACAGGCTCCAGGTTCTGAGCCATCAGCCCAGAGCCCGACGCGGGGCTCGAACTCACGGACCGCGAGATCGTGACCTGGCTGAAGTCGGACGCTTAACCGACTGCGCCACCCAGGCGCCCCAATGACTGACTTATCTTACTTAGCCTTATATTTTCTAGCTTCATCCATGTCATTGCAAATGGTAAGATTTCATTCTTTTTTATGGCTGAATCATATTCCATTGTATATAGATATACCTCTTCTTCTTTATGCATTCATCAGTTGATGGACACTTGGGCTGCTTCCATAGTTTGGCTATTACAAATAATGCTGCAATAAACACCAGGGTGCATGTATCCTTTTGAATGAGTGTTTTGCATTTTTTGGGTAAATGCCCAGTGGTGCTATTCCTGGATTGTAGAGTAGTTCTATTTTTAATTTTTTTGGACCTCCATACTGTTTTCCATAGAGGCTGTACCAGTTTACATTCCCACAAATAGTGCAAGAGGGTTCCCCTTTGTCGACATCCTCACAAACACTTGTTGTTCCTTGTGTTTTTGATTCTAGCTGCTCTGACAGGTGTGAAGTGATATCTTGTAGTTTTGATTTGCATTTCCCTGATGATCAGTGATGTTGAGCATCTTTTCATATGTCTGTTGGCTATCTGTATGCCTTCTTTGAAGAAATGTCTCCTTGTGTCTTCTGCCCATTTTTAATTGTACTATTTGTTTTTTGGGTGTTGAGTTGTATCAGTAGCTTACATATTTTGGATACTAACCCTTTATCGAATAAGTCATTGGCAAATAACTTCCCCATTCAGTAGGTTGCCTCTTAGTTTTATTGATTGTTTCCTTCGCTGTGCAGAAGTTTTTTATGTGTGTAGTCCCAATAGTTTTCCTTTTATTTCCCTTTCTTCAGGAGACATATTCTAGAAAGATGTGATGGCAAATGGCAGAGAGATTACTGTCTGTGCTCTCTTTTAGGATTTTTATGGTTTCAGGTATCACATTTAGCTCTTTAATCCATTTTGAGCTTATTTTGGTGTATGGTGTAAGAAAGTGATTTATTTTCATTCTTTTGCATGTATCCAGTTCTTGAAGAGACTTTTTCTCATTGGATATTCTTTCCTGCTTTCCTACTTCTTCTCACTGGATTTTCCTCATGGATTAATTGGCCATGTAAGTATGTGATTATCTTGGGTTTTCTATTCTGTTCTGTTGATCATTAAGTCTATTTTGGGGCCAGTACCATACTGTTTTGATTACTACAGCTTTGTAATATAACTTGAAGTCTGGAATTGTGATACCTCCAGCTTTGGTTTTCTTTTTCAAAATTGCTTTGGCTATTTGGGATCTTTTGTGGCTACCTATAAATTTTAGGATTGTTTGTTCTAGTCATGTGAAAAATGCTGTTAGCATTTTGATAGGGATTACATTAAATGTGTAGATTGCTTTGGGTAGTATAGACATTTTAACAATATTTGTTCTTTCCAATCCACGAGGATGAAATGTGTTTCTGTTTCTTTGTCTCATCTTTAATTTTTTTCATCATTGCTTTATAGTTCTCAGAATATAGGTCTTTCACCTCTTTGGTTAGGTGTCTCCTAGGTATCTTATTCTTTTTGGTGCAATTGTCAATTGAATTCTTTCCTTAGTTTCTCTTTCTGCTGTTTCATTGTTAGTGTATAGAAACGTAACAGATTTCTGCACATTAATGTTGTATCCTGTGACTTTACTGAATTCATTTGTCATTTCTAGTAGTTTTTTGTTGTAGTCTTTAGGATTTTCTGTAAATATCATGACATCTGTAAATAGTGACACTTTCACTTCTTCTTTACCAATTTGGATGCCTTTTGTTTCTTTTTGTTTTTTAATTGGTGTGGCTATGAGTTCCAGGACTATGTTGAATAAAAGTGGTGAGAGTGGACATTCATGTCTTGTTCCTGATCTTAGGGGAAAGGCTCTCAGTTTTTCCCCACTGAGGATAATGGTAGCTGTGGATCTTTCATATATGGACATTATTATGTTGAGGTGTGTTCCTTCTAAACCTACTTTGTTGAGAGCTTTTATCATAAATGGATGTTGTACTCTGTCAAATGCTTCTTCTGCATCTGTTGAAATGATCATTTTTTTATCCTTTCTCTTATTGATGTTATCTATCAAATTGATTGATTTGTGAATATTAAACCAAACTTGCATCCTGGGAATAAATCCCACTTGATTTTGGTGAATGACTTTTTTGTTTTTAATGTATTGTTGGATTCAGTTTGCTTATATTTTTATTGAGGAGTTTTGCATCTATGTTCATCAGAGATGGCCTGTAATTCTCTTTTTTTGTAGTGTCTTTATATGTTTTTGGTATCAGGGTAATACTGGCTTCATAGAATGAATTTGGAAGTTTTTCTTCTATTTTTTTGGAATAGTTCGAGAAGAGTAGGTATTAACTCTTCCTTAAGGTTTTGGTAGAACTCCCCTTGAAGCTGTCTTGTCCTGGACTTCTGTTTGTTGGGAGTATTTGGACTACTGATTCAATTTACTTTTTTTTTTTTTAATTTTTTTAAATGTTTATTTATTTCTGACAGAGAAAGACAGAGCATGAGTGGGGGAGGGGCAGACAGAGAGGGAGACACAGAATCCGAAGCAGGCTCCAGGCTCTGAGCTGTGAGCACAGAGCTCGACCCGGGGCTCGAACTCACAAACCATGAGATCATGACCTGCGCTGAAGTTGGTCGGTCGCTCAACTGACTGAGCCACCCAGGTGCCCCTAATTTACTTGTTGCTAATTGGTCTGTTCAAGTTTTCTATTTCTTCCTGCTGCAGTTTTGGTAGGTTATGTTTCTAGGAATTTATCCATTTCTTCTAGGTTGTCTAATTTGTTGGCATATAGTTTTCATAATATTCTCTTACGATTGTTTGTATTTCTGTGGTGTTGGTTGTTATTTCCCTTTTTTCATTATGATTTTGAGCCCTTTATTTGAGTCCTTTTATTTTTTTCTTGGTGAGTCTGACTAGAGGTTTATCAATTTTGTTGATTTTTTCAAGGAATCAGTTCCTGGTTTCATTGGTGTGTTCTGTTGTTTTTTAGTTTCTATATGATTTATTTCTGCTCTAGTATTTATTATTTCCTTCCTTCCTTCCTTCCTTCCTCTGGTTTTGGTTTTGTTTGTGGTTTTTTTTTCCTATGTCTTTTAGGTGTAAGTTTAGGTTGTTTATTTGAGATTTTTCTTGCTTCTTGAAATAGGCCTGTATTGCTATAAACTTTTCTTTTAGAACCACTTTTGCTACATCCCAAAGGTTTTGGGCTGTTGTACTTTCATTTTCGTTTGTTTTCATGTACTTTTTGATACTTCTTTGATTTCTTGGTTGACCCACTCATTTTTTAGTAGCATGTTATTTACCCTGCATGTATTTGTCATATTTCCATATTTTTTCTTATGGTTGACTTCTAGTTTCATAGCATTATGGTCAGAAAAGATGTATAGTGTAACTTTGATATTTTTGAATTTGTTGAGGCTTGTTTTGTGGCCTAAAATGTGATCTATTCTGGAGAATATTCCATGTGCACTTGAAAAGAATGTGTATCCTGCTGTTTTAGGATGGAATGTTCTGAATATACTTGTTAAATCCATCTGGTCTAGTGTGTCATTCAAAGCCACTGTTTTCTTATTCATTCTCCATTTGGATGATCTGTCCACTGATGTAAGTGGGGTGTTAAAGTCCCCTACTATTATTGTATTACTATTGATTAGTTTCTTTATGTTTGTTCTTAACTGTTTGATGTATGTGGGTGCTTCATGTTGGGTGCATAAATATTTACAATTAATATATCTTTTTTTGATTGTCCCCTTTGTTATAATTTTTTAATGTTATTTATTTATTTATTTATTTACTTACTTACTTATTTATTTTGAGAGAGAGAGAGACAGCACATGAGCAAGGGAGGGGCAGAGAGAGAGAGAGGGAGACACAGAATCCGAAGCAGGCTCCAGGCTCTGGGCTGTCAGCACAGAGGCCAATGCGGGGCTTGAACCATGAACTGAGAGATCACGACCTGAGTTGAAGTTGGCCACTTAACTGACTGAGCCATCCAGGCTCCCCTGTCCCCTTTATATACTATCCTTTGTCTCTTTTACAGTCTTTGTTTTAAAGTCTATTTTGTCCAATATAAGTGTTGCTACTTGCCTTTCTTTTGATATTCATTTGTATGATAAATCTTTCTCCATCCCCTCACTTTCAATCTGCAGGTGTCTTTAGGTCTGAAATGAGTCTCCTGTAGGCAGTATAAAGATGGGTCTTTTTTTTTTTTTTTTAATTCACTCTGTCACGCTATGTCTTCTGATTGGAGTGATTATTTCATTTACATTCAAACCAATTATTGATAGATACGTATTTATTGCCATTTTGTTACTTGTTTTGTGGTTATTTTGTAGTTTTTCTCTGATCCTTTCTTCTCTTTTGCTCTTTCCTTGTTTGCTGGTTTTCTTTAGTGATATAATTGGATTCCTTACTCCTTATTTTATTTTTTTGCATATATATTACTGTTTATTGATTTTTGGTCACCAATCAATTTGTACATAACATCTGCATATAGCAGTCTATATTAAGCTGATTGTCACTTAATTTTAAAGTCATTCTTTATTTCTCTCCACTCCATGTTTCAGATATTTGGTATCATATTTTACATCCACTGAGTTCTTTGTTTTTTAATATCAGTTTTTCTTTCAGTATTTGCAGTTCTAAAATTTTATTTGGTTCTTTTTATATCTTCTGTTATTTGTTAAATCTTTCTAGTTCTTTGTGGACACTCAATTTTTTCATTCACTTTAAGGTGTTTGTAATTGCTCATTAAAACATTTTTTTTTTTCAAATGATGGCTGCTTTAAAATCTTCATCAGATAATTCTAATATCTCTATCATCTCTGTGTTAGAATCTACTGATGGTCTTCATTCAATTTGAGATCTCCCTGGTTCATGGTATGATCAGTGATTTTCAGTTGAAATCTGGACATTTTGGGCATTGTGATACGAGGTTCTGGATCTCATTCACACCTTCTCATTTAGCTGGATTTTTCTGACACTGGTATGGCAGAGGATGGGAGGTGTACTGCCTTGTCACTGCTAGGTGGGTATGGAAGTTCAGGTTCCCCATTCAGCCTTCATTGACTCCTGAGGAAAGGGTTCCTCATTACTTCTGGGTGAGGATGAGCATTCAAGCTCCTCACTAGGGTTTCACTGATACCTCCCTAGCTGGGAGAGGTAGCAATCTCACATCAGGGCTTGCCATGCAGCCTCCACTGACATCACATGGAGGAGGCAGGTTCATAATTGTTGGCATGTGGCAAAATTCTTGATTGTCTACTAGGCCTCCTCTGGCACCACACCAGCAGAGGGAAGGGAGGAAGTGGTGCCTTATCACCCAGTAGAGATGGAAGTCCAGGCTCCATATCTGGTGTTCTCTGACACCACCCTGTTAGGGTGGGAAGGCGGGCATATCTTGTTATAGCCTAGTGAGAGTAGAAGTCTGACTCTTTACTTGTGCTTTGCCGACATGGGTGGGTGTTGGAGCACTTTTTTTTTTTTTTTTTTTCTGTGATGTTTGGCTGGAGTAGAGTGATTATCGTCTAAGAGTTTTCCATTTTACAAGGCTTCCTCTTTCCTTGTCCTCTGGCTAGAGAGGGTAGGCTTTTGTTGGGGCTTGTTTTGTCTACACATGTTAGTGTTTCTGGATTAGTAGCTTCTTCAGCAACGAGTGTAGTATGTATGAGGAAAAAAAAAACCCAAAAAACAGTGAACTTACCATAATGTCATTCCTCAAGTCTCCGTGTCCCTCAGTTGTCAGTCCTTTTCATTCCACCTTCCAGAGTCTTGTGTTTGTTTTACATGTAATGTCCAGGGCTTTTAGTTGTACTTAATGGGAGAAGTAGGGAAAAGCATATCTACTCCATTTCCTGAAGTGGAATTCCTCTATCATGGTTTTAAAAAAAATAATTTTTGACCCCTGTACTTCAGGATAGTACATAGCAGACATACCACCATTTCTTGAATCAGTTTTTCCAGCTGCTTCTAAATATCTATGTTAATGTGATTAAGCGAATCACTGTGGAGCTGAAGGGGTCTTTTCTGCATAAGAGGTCTTGGGAAGTTAAAAATCTTTTGGGTTTCTTCGAATTCAATGAGAGGGCTTAATTTTGTCTTATTTTTAGGTTAGGATCTCTAATACAGGTCTATAGTTATCCTTTGGTCAGCCATTCATTCTCGTCTCCAGAATCTTCTTTCAAGCAGAAAACCATTTTCAGCAGAGTACACATAAGGTTTACACACAGTTTTGATGATGCTAAGAGATAAGGGTGTGTTTATGCTTATGGCATTTGTATGTGTTTTAGATTATAGCCTTTCCCCCTCCTCCACATACACCGTTTTAAGAAAGTCATAATCAGAATGAGAAATGGCCCATACCTTCCTTTAGGGCTGCATGTAAAGGCACTTTCATTTCTGCCCTTCTCCAAAAGATGAAAGGTGTAATGAGTACACTGTGAATGATTGAATGAGCTACAAGTCAATTGCTCTGAACTCTGTATTAATCCCACTTTCAATACAGAATGGAAGATGTCCTATGGTTCATTTAACTACCAAGTGGTATAAGCTGTTATTGTGTTATTCTCCAGAATTATAAAGTATTGCAAAACTTAATGTATAAAATACATGCAATAAAATGCTGGGCTGCCAAGCAAAGAAGACACCTTTGGTAATTTAAGGAGAGTAACTTTTAGAATGAACTGCAAACTCGCTCTTCGGTTCAAAATAGAATTGAGATATACGCTCCCCTCCCTTGCCCCAGATATTTCACTGAACTTCTGAAAGATGCATTTTGAAAAGTTTTTATAGACATTAAAAAACTAAATATAAGCATTTCCAATTTCTGTTTTAGTTACCTTCCTCTATCAGCTCACTAGTGGGACAGGCAGGGAGGGAATCCCAGGAAGTGAAGGAGTGAGAAATGTGCTATCCAGTTCCAGTCTCAAGGCTTCTGGGCTGTGAGGATAAAGCCTGGAGGAGTTATGGCAATATGTGCTTCTGAAATTGCGGTATCATTGACAGGTTGCATTTCAGAATAATTCAGATAACTTACCAGAGGGTGACCCTCAGATTGACAGTAAGTACACTATAGGAATGACCAGACTTCCAAGCTGTTCCCTTGAAGTTCTGATATTGCAGGAAGAGGGAAAGCAGTGAGCTATCAGAGCCAACCTAAACACGATGTTTATAGAAGGAGGGATGATGAGAAAAGACAGAGCAGATGATCCAGGGGACAGTGGGTTCCAGGGTTTGGATTTGGTCAGGCAGCGGCTGCAGAGATGTCTGGGTACATCCTCAGCTGGGCCCGTCAGCTGTGATCCAGAGAAGGGTGGAGGATGCCTACCATAGCCTCTGATGCTCCTGTTCAACTTGCTGCTGAAAGGGAGACTGGAGGGTTGTCTCACTGGTTGTCTTACAGAATCTGCACCTGGGTCAGAAAATATTCTTTGTGCCATTGACTTTTAGTAGCTGCATTTCGTTTAACATTAAGTGCTCTACCTAATGATTAGGAATGGAGCCTTTGATCCACCCAAACAAATCTGACTCAAAACTAAACCCTGTCACTACAAACTTAGGTTTGTTACCTTGTTAATTCTACAAAGCTCCTTTCCTCACCTTTCAAAGGAGAAGTAATGACACCTCCCTCACAGGGTTGTTGCAATGATTAAATATGATAACTTGATGAAGTGCTTGGCACAATATTAAAAGATCAATGGTAATCACTGATAATATTTGCCATCATCACAGTATTAATTAACTTAGTTATTTATATGAAATAAATTTCTCTATAGCTTGTTTAAATTGTGATAGTTATTCAAAGGCAAACTTCAAAGAGACTAACGTAGTTTGATCATCTGTTGACTGACACAGTATTTTATTATGCATGTGAGCACAATGGCAGTTAGCTTTGTTTGCCCCTTGATAAACTCCTGGTGAGAACTGGCAAAGCTCCTGGGTACATGCTCTCTGGATGAGGCCATGCTAGGATTTGACTCCTGCCCAGAAATGCTTCTGCTGCAGAAATTTCTTGCCAGATCATTAAAGTTTTAGAATATTTTCAACCAACAAAGTACATAAAACAGGTATTCCCAGTTTTGTAGGGAAGACCGCACACAGGTGGGAAATAAGTGACCAGCAAATACAGTTGGCTGAAAATGTTTAACAAATTAACCACACACTTTTTTTCCATTAAGTCAGAGGAGAAAGATGTTGTTTGGTTTAAATGGTAACTAAAGTTTGTCATTTAGATTTGGAGGATCACACTGGAGCTTGGGAAGATGGCCAGCACCAAGGCTTTTGGCCTCCTCCACTTTCCAGGTTAGACTTGGCTTTGCTGAGTGCAACATTTGAGGAGGAGATGCTCCCCGCAGGTCCGATGGCCCCAGGGCTCAGCCTCTGACCACAATCGGAGGTCTGCTCGGGCTTTGGTGGAGGTTCCTCCACTACAACTGCTATCTGGACACCTGCTGGCATAGGCTCACTTATCCCAGGAACTTTGACCATTTATCCCAGGCACCTGGCCTCTTCTGCCTCTCGGCCCTTGCCTCTCTCTCCTTGTCCTCATAGTCTGTCCCTGTCCTTCTCCCCAGTGTGGTCAGCAACAAGAGCACTTAGGTTTCTCCACACGATCTGCATTATGCCATGGACAGAACTGCTTAGCAGTGCTTAGGGTACACACTGTAAAGGAATTTGGGGATATGCTAATGAGGAAGCCCATAACCAGAAGCAGAGAAGATTCACAATCAAATTGCAATAAATCTGCAGAGACTCCTTAAAGAACAAGACACACAGCAAAAGCCTGATTGCTGGAAAAACTGCTTTGCAAATGAGTAGTACGGCTGCTGAATCTTTGAAAAGACAGCAGTACTTTCAGAGAGACACAACCGAAGGCCCTAACCACATATTAGTCAGCCCAAATGACTGGCCGATGAATGATAGTGCCGCATGTGCAATCTCTCTCAGAAGAGTTTCTGGAGGGATTCAGGTTTGAATGCTGATGTGGAAAGTAAATAAAATGTTCCAATTTGCTCTTCTCTCTTCCTCCTCAACCAACTGCCCCTGGCCCATCTCCCAGATTTGTATTCTCCCCTGCTTGCTCTGCCTACATCAACAGCCTTGAACAGCACAGAGTTGCTAAGTGACATACAATTCTATCCCATTTTCATCTTAAAGGACCAAATTAGTATATCAATGAACGTCACGTCCGTGTGATGATGAGTACAATTTATAAGTTAAGATTTTGAGGTAAAACGGAACATAAAAAGCTAAATAATTTTGGACAAGTTCATATGGATGTCTTTAAACATCCACCTATATACTCCATTAGGTGAATTCATTGAAGATTGTGATGTACTATATTATAATATTTGATGGAACGTAAAGTATTATTTCTTTTCATGAAAATTCACAGGACCATGATTATATGGCAGAGTCTTTCTCTCGTTACCTTTAAAATAACAAAATTTCATTTTTCCTCATTTAGGGTCAATCAGCGATCCAGAGGTATATCAGAATAAGACAGTACTTTATATGTTGTACCAGATTAAATCCTGATCTTCTCAATGTGAAGTTTAGACTTTGTAAAGGAAAAGCAAATAACTTTTCTTCCGAGTTAAAGACAGAGTGCTGCTTAACTGTTTCTCTTAACTGATTCTGTGGTGAAAAGAAATAGGAACGTTCCAACTTAACAGTTGGCACATTTTTTTTAAAGCCTCCTTTTTCTAAAGACTTCTTTTTCTATTTATCTTCAGGCCTAGTTCATAAAGCTTTAATGGGCTTTAGGATTCAATGCTTGGTAACATGAAATCATAGACTCTGAGGGTGGTAAGGATTTGAACACGTTATGTTTCTCAGAAGGTTGTGACTTGCCCAAAGTCCCATGAGTGGGGGCTGAATGGTCAAGGATTTGCAGTTAGGTTCTGTATTCTTTCTGGTTATAGATGAAAAACTAAGGAACAGAGGATGTGGATCTTGTATAGGTGGATTATAAAGGTAGACTAAACTAGAAATTCCTTGTGACTTCTTAGGCCCAGAATGAAAGAAATTTATTTTGAGAATTGAAAACAAACAAATTGTGCTGGTTCATGGTCAAATTCCACATTAGATGGAAGTCACCACAATTCCCCATTTGGCCTCACATCCACTGTGACCACCTGGCTTCAAGGTTCAAGTCCTTTGCCGTTGGGTACAAGTCACCTCTTGTGACGTCGCAGCAAACTAGTCTCCTTGATTCTACCCTTGCCCTCCCACCCCCACCTCCAATCTACTCTCATCTCAGCAGCCTAGAGTGATTTTGGCTTTTTGTCTGACAAAGCATCATGTCATCTGTTTCCTCACTTCATCTTTTGTCACTCTTGTTCATTCTATTGCAGTCCCCCAGCCCTCCTTGTATTTCCTTGTACATGCTAGGTCCTCTCTAATCTCAGGATTTTACATTTGCTGTTTCCTTTACTTAGAATGCTTTTCCAACATATTGCATGGCTTGCATTTCTTTCAGATTTTTGTTCAAACGTCACTTCAATGAATCCTGGCCTGACTATTCTAGTGCAGTTGCAATCATTGGCACTTTCCATTTTCCTTTCCTGCTTCCCGCAGCCATGGCATTCATTACTTATAATATATTGCATATTTCTTTAGGTAGTTTAGTGTCTACTTCAGAATGCAGACATTGTGATGGTACTGTTTTTTCATGGCTGTATCTCCGATGTCTAGAACAATGTCTGACCCCCAGGAGATGCCCGGTAAATGTTGGACGAATGCATGAATGAGCAGTGTGATAACAAGACCTCTGGGATATTCAAAAGATTATGTTTTCTCAGGCTTTTTTGTTTTGTCTTTTGTTGTTGTTGTTGTTGTTGTTGTTGTTGTTGCTGTTATGGACTGAACCTTGTTAAAGGGTCCTGCTGTGGCACGGAACTTTCCAGCATAAGAAAATTTACGTTTTTTGGACGTAGTCTGCTTTTTTTGCACAGCTAAACCAACATACATATATCTTTTTTGAGTTGATTACTGGAAAGGAAATATGCTGTAAAGCCAAACCAAAACAAAAGCCACTTTCCTAAAACTCTATAAAGAATATATTTTCATCCTGGTAAATTAGGAAAAAACACAATTGTCTCTTTCTTTCTTCTTCTGAGTTCTTCAAGAAATCTCAAAGAAAAAAAATGTAGACAGGAGGTCAGCACTCATGAATCAGATTTCCTCTTGATGGGCTTTTTATAGACCTATAACAAAGTGAAGCCCTGGAAATTGTGTTAGGTAATGGGGATTCTGACAGACCCTTTAAGTACGTGGAACTAGGAGGTGCTGCTATAATTCTGCTGCTTCAGATGAAAATTTCAAGTGTTTTCATTAGGTACAACAGCTGTTTCTATTACAGATAACAGATCTCAGAGGTGGTGATGCTGATATCAACTTCTAGTGGGCTCAGAACACAGTGTAGCTTGTACAATTAGGTTTTTTTAATTATTTTTTTCTGCACACGCAAATTAACTCTGTAGCAGTAAAAGGAAATTACTTACTTGCTACCGGAATTGTCTGAAAGTGATATGATCATCCTCTGTAGAGTCACATTAACCAAATTAAAAGCCCTTGGGAAAAATTTGGCACCCTGTTCCTTCCCATTCACATCTTCGTAAAGACCTCTCAGGAGCTTCCATTTAGAAAAAGTTAGGATCATTACCAGGGCTTTTAATTTGGAAAGATGAGCTGCTCACCAGTGAGTCCTTCTAGACACCTAGTGGTTGACTAGAGCGGCTCTTCAGTGTTCCAACCTCAGAGGCCTTGACATTACTATCCTCCTGATTCTTGCTTGCAGGTGTTTTCCAGCACAGGACACAGGCCCATAGCTCTGCTGCTGAAGCTTGTCTCCAAGATAGATGCTATCATTTCATTCTCCTCATGAATGCACTCGTCCTCGGAGAAATGGAATCTATTCCTCCAACCCTGTGAATCTGGGCTGGCCTGTAACTACTTTAACTAGTAGAATATGGTGGAAGTTCTGGAAGTGGCCTTAAAGAAGACTGGTGGTTTCCACTTCCTTTCTCTTGAAATATTTCCTCTTGGAACCCAGCTGTAATGCTGTTTAAAGCCTCATTCACATGGACAGGCCACATGGGTAGGCAGTCCAGTCAGCTGTGTCAACCATATGAGGGAGCCATGTTGTAGTCTAGTACATCTTAGCCTTCAGATGACTCTAGCCCCAGGCACAGAAGCCAGTTGATTGAACTACATGAGAGACAGTGAGCAAGATCCGCCCCTAGCTGAGTCTCGTCAGCTCATAGAATTGTGAGAGATAATATTGATTATTCTAAACCACTATATTTGGGTGATTGATGACACAGTAATAAATAACTGCAATAGCAGCAAAGTGGAAGTCATAGGCTAAACATTTCTTTGAATGTAAGCATCAAAAACTACCTTATTGTGAGGTGGAATTGGTGGTTATCTGTAAGATGTAGGTAGGTATAGACAAATGTCAATTTCTCTTCCACATTTTTAGCTAGTCCTTGGAATTTCATTGCTGGACTGCCACTTTATTATCACTTGGATTTGTATGTGCAAAGATGTAGTGTACAAAGGTATATACTTTTGGGATGGATAATGCTATAAACCAGGGTACAGCATACGTTTTCTGTGTAGGGTCAGCTAGTAAATATTTTAGGCTTTGTGAGCTATACAGCCTCTCTAGCAACTACTCAACTTGGCCAAGGTGACATAGACCATATGTAAATGAATGACATGGCTGTGTGCGATAAATTTTATTTACAAAAATAGGTGACTAGTTGGTTTTGACCTGTGCACTCTAGTTTTCTAACCTCATGCCAAAAAATGATTTCTATAGCGAACAGAGATATTTGATTCTTTTGCTTGACTCTCATCAGCATTGCATTTGGTTTACCTCCAGCTGCAATTCCTCTTGCCATTTCTTCTGAGTCTCCTTTGTATGGTTCTCTTCTTAAGTTTGGAATGTGCTCTGCAAGGCTCTCTTCTTATTCTATGCTCTTTCTCAGCCATCTCACCCTCTCTTATGATTTCAGTTGATATCAATTTGCCAACAACTAAAAAAATCTCTATTTGGTCTTTTATCCAGAACTCCAGACTCCTGTACTTTCCCTTGGATATCTTGCCAGCACCCTAAGCTCAATGCATTTTTGTGCCAGTTATTAGCCCATAATCTCTTAACTCCAAACCCACCCTTCTATGATTAACTCTGTGATGCTGGGGGCTGGAACTCTGCAAACCTCATTTCTGTTTTGCCAGTTGTTAGTCTCCATCACTAGGAGGTGCTATAGGGGCATTGCAATGCCAAAGGAGAAAAGAGGGACTTGCTGCTGACTTCCTGCCCTTTGGGGTTCCTGTGAGCGTCTCTGAAACGAGGCTTCTTTGCTCCAGAAAGTTGTGTTCTTTTCTGTAGTAGCAGGTGAATCTAGTGTTTCCGAAAGTTGCACAATTACCTCCATTACCACTCCCTCCCTGCTCCTGCCACCCTCCCTCCCATCAGCACCAGTGAGTTAGTGCCCCCTCCTAAGTCTGGATCTCAACCCTTCAGGATTCCGCTCCAAGAGTGGAGATAACAGCACCAGTTGAGCAATGCCTTCTAGTGGGAGGTCTAAGTTTTGGTCCAGCAGGGTCCTTGCTCCAAATTTCGAAGTTTTAGTAATTCCAGTCTCTTCTCTTTGATTTCCCAGCCCTAATGGGTGGTAACTGCTCATTTTAATTGCTTCTTCTGTGCTAAATTTATGGTTCTCCTTTGCTTTTTCAGTTCCCTAGTTAACAATGACATACATACCTAGTTAGCCATTCTTTATATTAAATTCCCTTTCAAGTCTCCTGACTGGATTCTGAAAGAGTTTACAGTCTCAGCCCAAAGCTACACTTTTGAAGGGCTTTCTTCCTTAGTAAATGGTACCAGCGAACCTCTCGCCATTCCCTGCCCAGTGACTGAAGCCCAATGTCTGGGCATCATTCTTACTTTTCCTGTTCTCTAAACTCCCTTATCCACTCAGTGAACAAGGCCTATAGATTTGGCTTCCTGCACATTCCTTCTATCTGTCTGCTTCTTTTCGTCTCCACACCCACCACCATAGATCAGGCCATTGCCTTATAACTGACTGCCCCACATTTCTATAGCTCCTCAATCTGTTCTCCCACTGTAGCTCTAGAGATGTCTCAGAAACATTTTCCAGATAAACGCTTTCTGAAACATTCCAAATCCTTAACATAATTTATAAGTCTTTCTGTGATTTGACTTCCGTTTCTGCACTTCATTTTGAAATATGTTCCTTGCTCCTTTAACATTTTTTCTCAGTTGTTAAATGTGCCCTGCTTTCTTTGTGCTCTTGGCATAAACTCTTCCTTCTCTGCAGAAATCTCCCTTTTCTCCTAGATAACTACTACATATCCTTGAAATGTTGTATAAATATCACTTTCTCAGAGATGGCTTTTCTGACCTCCCAGACCAGATCATATTTCCCTATTTGTTTCTATAGATTATTGAACATCCACTTTTTAACTACAATATTCAGCAAATTTGTAGCTGTATACTTGTCTTCTTTCCAAGATGGTCAGGCTCATATAGGCAGGGGCTGTGTTTGTATTGTCCAGCACAATATCCGTAAGTGTTCTTTCTAACACAGTAGATCGTCGACAAATATTTGCTGCATTCAGTTAATTTCTGTTCTAGGTATTTTACCATAGGACCTCTGAAATGATTACAGAAGACACCCATTTCCTCACATACACTAGATTCCTTCATGGCTGACTATTACCTCTTAAACCGGAGGCTTCTTTGGTTTATTCTCACATCTCCTGACACCAGGTCTCCCTTTATGGGTTCTCACAGTAATTGGAGGAGACTGAATGGAGAGTAGACTGACTAGAATTTATTACCTTTAATTGGACTGGAGACCCAACATTACTCCCTCCTACATTGTCAGAGAGCTCTGTAGTGTCACACAAGTCTTCCGAGTACCTTATGCTAGGTGCATCTTTGTCCTTGTTTTATTTAACTCAGGTAACCAATGAAGGGATGCTCCTCTACTTCTCCCATCCAAGTACTAACCAGGCCTGACCCTGCTTAGCTTCCGAGATTAGAAGAGATTGGGTGCATTCAGGGTGGTATGGTTGTAGACTATTCCTCTACTTCTTTTTTAAATGTTTTATTATTTCTTTATTTGGGTGGGGGGAGAGAGAGAGAGGACGAACCATGAGATCACGACCTTAGCCAAAATCAAGAGTTGGCTGCTTCACCAGCTGAACCACCCAGGCACCCTGACTGTTCCTCTACTTCTAATAACCAGTATGTTACCCCTCCACTCAAAGCATCAATGTGCTAGTTTTTCTGTAGTTCTCTGAAATGTAGCCATTCTTCCTCAAGTGACAAAATATAGGGGAAAGTGTTGGGAGGTGGACTAAAACATTGATGAATGGGCCTTAAAAAAATCTACAATAAGCAATAATGGAGAAGGCAGATAATGAAAATAGAATATGAAAATGAGCACAAGAAGACCCATGAAAGCATATGACCACAATCTGCTGGAGGAGCAGACCTGAGGAAACAGATTAAATAAATCCATTTTGATTCTGGTTACACTTCCAGGGAGATAGCTGCATTTATTTAAAAAAACCCAAACAGACAATAAAACAACCTGAAGAGCTTTCTTTTCTTTGTATCTTCTAAACAGATTTGACCCAAGATGGACATTTTCTCTGAGAATAATATATCTTTTTTCCTTCAGCTCAAAGTTTTACCTTTTGGATTGTATTCCACACACGTTCTTTATCGTTTCTTCTTCCTTCAAGGGTGTCCATAGCATCTGCCATTAGTGACTGCAGCTGTGGCACCAAGATAAAAATTATCAGCATGGAATTCACACAGAAATAACTTCTCTAAATACACAGATTAAAACCTAATTAAAAAATCATTTGTACGCTGATGATTTTATTACTCATCTTTCCGACAATGAACACCGCCACCTCATCTTTGCTTCAGTCATTACCAAGTATTATTGCAGATATAAAATATTGTAACAATGGAAAGATTCTTCTTGAGGATTTGTAGAAAACGTATAGGTTTTAATGTAGTAAGTGTTGCTGTTTTGTAAAAACAGATTTGGGTTGTAAAGAATGAAGGCGGTAGTTAATTCTCTCAGGAAATGGCATGTAGTACATGAGCGCATTTTAGTATTTTCTCCTGAGGCTAATGTATCATAATTCTAGGCCTCATGCAAAAGCTCACCCGAGGACAATACTAAAATTGTGCTGTTTTATTGCATTTTAAAGGATCTAGCTCATTTAAGTTCTTTTACTATCCTTTTATTTCCTAAAATTTCAAAATAACCAAGTTGCCTTTTTGAAAGGCAAGTTTAAAAAATTCCACCCTTTGCCCCAAACTGCCTTGTCCCAATTGAAAAGAATCTGATCTACATGCTACGTATGCGGTTGTAAGGTAATGAAGCTGCATCGAGCCATGCGATATTCAAAGCTAGAGAAGAAAGTTCTCTAAAAAAGAACAAATCTCAGTTCAGTTCACTGTGCCATCAAAGAGTATGAACCCTTAGATAATCTCTCTGTACTTTAGATATTGCAGAGCTTAAGCAGGAGGGCAGAGGTGAGTCACTCAAAACTCTTCTACTGAGCAGTCACTGTTTATATAGCATCATAAAAGATATTACCAGGATTTATTTTCTAGGTTAACCTATGCTTGGAAGTTGGAAAGTAAAATCTATTACTTAAGGTGATGAAATCTTGTAAGATACATGATTTTTAAATATTTGGCCTGTACATGTACGTCCATATACATTACATTTTTTTCTAGTAGGCATATAAATTATGAAAATACCCCTGAAATCCTATTTTCCAAGGTTTCAGATAATGGGATATTGCACAACATGTGAGTAAGGGATGTCAATAATGCTAGTTTGATGCTCTGTGTATATATTTGGAAATGTAAGTATTTCCAGAGGAAAAAAAAAAAAAAGCTCCAGATAGGTGGTTAAGAAGACCTAAGTGCAGAAAACTCCCTTGTATTTTTCATTTAAATCTTGAGTGTGCTTTTTAGGAAGACAGGATCAACACTGTGCCAGCTTCTTAAATTAACATTTTCTTTGCTTCCTCTTATCTCAGAGGAGCATTAATCATCTAAAATTGGCTATAATATGCACTTTGAAAACTCCATACTTACTGCACTCCTGAATGCGTTATGAATGGAAGGATAAACACTTAGCCTTTTAGAAGGTGCTCCACTGCGCACAACCATAAAGGTTTACAAAGTATTATTGCCGGTTTTGACTTAGTAATTCCTTGATTACTAGACTCCCTCCCCCCACAGTTTAATACTTTGGTACGCATAGTTTTATCATTCAGCTAGTCAGACCATTTTATATACTTTGAATATCAGTATTTATAATACCTTTTTATAGGGTCAGATGAACATTATAAATGTTGGCAGTTCACTTCTTGATGGATTAATTTGTTACAACTTTAAAAGCTCAAAGAGGGAGGGTTGCTTTAGTTATCTGAAAATTACAGGTGATCGGTTTGGGCTGTTCTCATCCTTGCTATGTGAATTCAATTCAGGTCTATAATTAGTTTTAGCTACCTTCAATTAAAGCCTCAAAGTAAAGAGCCCTCCCTTACAACACATTAGGATTTCCATATACAGTGAATTTTACCTTTCCTCGAATGGCCCTCACATTGGTTAGTAATAGTTTTACAAATGAGGAGCCATCATTTCTCATATTAATTATGGTTATAATAGACACATCTGTTTGAAGATTGTTTCTGTGAGGTAGTCCATCAACTGATTTTTGACTGGCTCTGTGTTTTCTGAGTTAATTGGTCAACTCACTTAAAAAAAAAAAGCCATTTGTCTAACTACATTTTCCCTTGCAATGAAACAACTGTTTTATCTAAATGTACCAGTGTGTGTGTGTGTGTGTGTGTGTGTGTGTGTGTGTTGGCACTGCCAACATATATGTGATGCTAGAAGTGAATAAGAAAACTATAAAGACTATTTCGTAGGGTTGTTTTTTATATAGTAATTACTCTTGTCCTCTCTACTTTCTCTTACAAGAAAATTATATACTAACCCATCTGGGAGTTTAAGAAATAATTTATCAAAATTATATTTTATTTAAAGCAAAAAGCCTGACCCACAATATGAGTAATCAGCCCTTTTCCATGTTTTTACACATCACAAAGTTCTTACTATAAAAATGGAGGCTAGTCGACATGAGCAAATAAAAGACAGAAACACATCTTTCTACATTTTCCAATTTCTTTATTAAAATGCCTCAGGAGGGTTGGGCAGGTTGCCCTCAGACTACATTGATTCTCACAATTTTGTTTTTCAGGACATATCATTCTTCTGTTGGCTGGGGGCCTGTGAAAGCCTTAAACAAAGAAAAACACTTACCAATTCTGTCTCCTCTTGACTGATGTCCTGTAGATAGGGAATGGTTGCCAGCTCCGCCATTGCTTGATTGATCACCTGGGATTGCTCCTTCACTCTCTGCAGCCGGCTCAGGAGGCTGGCATACTGCAGCTTCTCCATCACACCCGAGCACCCGTGGAAACTCCCCTAGTCTCCCAGTAAAAGGAAATGTTTTAGACCAAAATCATGGAAATAGACCTCTCCCTAGAGATTGAAGTCAGGGATTATTATATTTACATCCTTGGAAGCGATGGCTACCTAACACAAATAAGTGTTTCTTTCCATTATTTTAGAGAATTGTCTGCACCCTTCCTTCAAACAGATGAATGTACAAAAAGGAAACGCTTTGCAAGACTGTTGAGAAGGATGTGCAGGTGGCCCTGTAGAAGGAACCTGGGCTGAGGGGAAAAGAGGGGACTGAAATTGAATGTGTTCCACTCTCCCAGTGGGGATCCCACAAAGTTGTGTTCATTTAGAGAGGGTGACTTCATCTATGTCACCAAGGCATCATAGGAGCTAAGAGTTGCCTACTGTCTTGTGTATATAAAAGAATACTTTTTATGCAAGTTGAATCCTGAAAAATGTTATGCATATTGAATTCTGTCTACCCTAATGGCTAAAATTAAATCTGCTTTTACCTTTAGTTCTCACTGGATGGCCTTGGACTCTGGTTCCCCTCCTTGTGGTATTAGAGCACTTGATTCTGGTTCCTTGGACCATCCCAACAACTGACACAATCCATCCTGAAATAGGCTACGTACACATTTGTAAGGGCCAACCCCTCCCCCATGAATCTATTGGTATTTTGGGCTTTCTTAAAAATGGGGCACACTTTTAATAAGGTGTGCCAGTCAGCCATAGAACAGGAGACATGACCTTCTCTAAAACTTCTAATACAAATTGTAATGCTTGATGGGAAAAATAAAACATCACAAAATTCTCATTTATATTTAGGAAAAAGGGGACAGAGGGGTATCTAAGGGTTAATAGAAAAGCTTGAGTTTCTGCTGTGTTTGGAGGGTGATAAGAAGTGGGAAGTCACAGGAATATATAGTTTGGCAACTGCATTCCACGTCCTGGTGCTCAGAAGAGGAAGTCTGGATGACTGGTGTTCCTTTATAACAGGGTTCCTCCTTGACCACCTGTACAGGAATCATGAGGTTTTTTTAACTGTGCAGAGTACTGGGCCTTACAAGGTGAATCACTATCTCTTGATATGTTGCCCTAGAAATATGATTTTTAGCTAGGTTCCCTCCCCATATTCAAATATCTCAAGTTGAAGTTGAACAAACCACCATTTTAAAGCCTAATATTTGAACAAAGACTATTTTAGTTTGTATATGTTTATAGAACAGATATTTCTCTCCAGACATTAGAGAAGGCAGACATGATTTTTTCTTCTTAAAATAGAATCTCTTCTAAAAAGAAAAATTATTAGAAACTAGCATTACTAAAGAGCATCTGAATTTCAACTTGCATGTGGAAAGCAGTTCTTTCTGAAATGTCACATTCGTGTTTTGATGGACACTGACCTCTAGAAGTTGGCACTCTTCTAGCATCTTGGTAGTATAGGAAGGTTGAGGAGCATTACATTGTATATGCTGTATATGCCTCCCTAACACTTATCTGTGCCATTTGACTAATGCCCTTCTATCTCTGCTAATTTGTTTTTCCTGATTAATCATTTATCTGAAAACCTGTGAGCCTATAGGAGTGATGATTGCAATTGTGGATTTGGGATCCCTTCTCTGACTTGACAAAATAGCTAGCTTACCCATTTAGTTTAAACATGTAGCTAAACAATGGGACACTGTCAAATAGAGGAAAGCAAGTTGCAGGAGAAACTGTTTTCTTTCTGAAGAAAAATTGCTTTCTTTGTTCTTCTTTAAAATAAACAATGGGGCTCATTGTAGGAAAGTGGTGTAGTGACTCAACTCCAAAGAGCAGAAACAACAGCAGTCTGCTCGGGAACATAATCTATCAGTGTAATTTTCCAAAACATCAGGAAAATAAAAATAGTGGAAGGCAATGGTGCTTTGTTAGCTTGATTGTTGGATGCATAACAAAACAGGAAGCGCTCCATACAAATCAGATTCTAGGGAGAGAGCATAGTTGACTGCTAATCGTTACCTATCCTTCCCCACTACCTTAAGCCAATGCAATTTAGTTATCAGGGGACTATAAGTTAATATTTTACCTATACAAGATGCGGGTTTTTGAGAGACATAGTGAAAAAGAGATACAAATTGATATCTAACGCCAGGAGGAATGTTTTAATGCTGTTTCTTTAAGAAAATAAAGGAAATAATGAAACATGAAGGAATTAGGTTAAACATCTAATGTTACCAAAAGCTAAATCTAAAGGGAAAGTAGCCCTCCCAATGAGACTTCAGGAGTGATCAAAAGTGTCCTTAGCTGCTGGAAAGAGTGTAATAAAGTGGCCAAGACTGAAGCTAAAACCTCATACAGGTACAATGAAGGTTAGGTAAATATCAAGTGCAAATGAAAGCTTCAGTCTGAGAATTGCCTAGATTTAACAGCAGGTATGGTTAAATGTTTGGCAAGTAAGTGGTACTATATAATACCATTAGAAAGCAGAACCCAAGTAAATATATTTCCATTTGACATACGTGTAGAATCATTAATTGCAAAAAAGGGGTAGAAAACGCATATCATTGTTCATTTCAAATGTGTATATGTAAACGTTTTTTATGCTTCACTTGGAGGAAATTAAAAGTAAAATTAATGAGGTATTAAAACATGGTTAGGTCATTTTTTGGCAAGTCAGGCTGTGAAGAAGGCTTCATGCATGGCGAGAGACTTTATTATTTTAACTCTTTAACATTTAGCCCAGGAAGCACAGTACATAAGGTTGAAACTGACAGCAGCCAATAAAGTTAATGAATGGAAAAGCACAATGGCATATGGTAGCATGTGAAATAATTAGGACAAGGATCCAGAGAAGGAAAAATACCATTAGAGCAGAGCTACTGGTTGAGTGGGGTTGATGTTAAATGGGATTAAGAGCCACCGGGTAGGAAGGTGGTAGAATATTTTAGATTATAACTCTTACGGTACCAGAATCATTCTTGTTTGGCCATGTGTTATTGTTGTATGCCTAGTAAAGGAATCTATAAAGATAAGGAAACTGGGGTCAGAGTGTAAGGAGAATCATTGCCTGACACACAGAAAACCAGGAATGTCCTTGTCTCCTTCTACCATCTCGTGGCAAGAGATGAAAATTCATGTTCCCTGGGAAGCCCTACTGTGGTGAGTAGATTCACTCCATGGCTGGAGATGACACTTTCTAATCCTGCCTTTGTGAATAGATCTGAGCACATTAGTGATCTAAGGAAAAAAGTTAGAAATCTGTAGGACACTCACACAATCATTTTAGAGGAACATATAATTTCCAAGTATACAGCTTGCATAAAGAAAAACAAAGGTCTATCAAACTGTCCTTTGTCAAAACAAACTAAAACCAATACAAATAATTTAAAATCCTGAAATTTGTACTGCTTTACAAAGTGTTTCAACATGGGTTATGTACTTTTGGTCTCCAACAACTCTGTGAGGTGGGCCTGGCAGATATCAGCTTATTTAATAAATGAGAAAAAAAGCTCAGAGGTTAAGTGACTTGCCCTAGGGTTACACAAAGCATAGCCTTGGACCAAAGTCTTCATCTGTAGGTGTCACAAGTGAGGGTAACAACTAATATGAACAATGCAATACCTAAACATTCAAGTGGACAGCGTTTGATATGTGACAAGAAAAAAAACACATACTTCAGGGAATCTTAAAAACACTGTTGAGTGTTTCTTGGGTCACAGTTAATGGCACAATGTAGCAATAATTTCTACTTACCAACTCATTACTTGCTTCATTAAGCTAGGTTACCTTCGCAGCCAATTTTATTCAGTCCTGCTTTATGAAGCTGTAGTTGGACATACAAGAAAAAGCCTAGAGGCCAATATTTGGATATACTTGTGGTTCCTGGGTACCTTCTGGCTCACTTGCTTCAATTCCATTGCATCCATATTTGAGATAATCTTCTAAAAACTATTTTGGAAGATTCCATTTCCCATAGAGTTAACCTAGAAATGTTGATAAAATGCCTTGCACGTAGCAAAGTGGTGCTGACTTATTTTAAAGGAGACTGAGGGATTATTTCTATCCTAAGAATTTTAGTTGTGGTTTTCAAATATCCTTTATGGACACATGAAGATACATGCACATACAAATTTATAAGTGGATAGAGAAACGTGAGAAGAAAATGAGTGAAGAATATTTAAAAAGTGTGTGATGTCTAGATAGGCCCAAAGTGCATACACAACACACTGTGAGATATGAACTGGCAAGAGGTGATGTGGCCAGTGCCCTGACAAGTAATAAGGTATGGCCACTGTTACCCCAAAGAGCCAGGGCACCAAGAGATCACTTCCCAACTTTCAGCTCTGCTAAGCTAACCATGGCTCTGCTAGGCTAACCATGAACTGAAGAGGTGAAATAATGCTGTATGGTGATGGTTTTTGTTAGCAAAGATTCCACTGCTTGCAAGGGTCTGGTGATGACAAGGATGATGTACGTGTGTCTCTAACCGAGGTTGGTGATGGTGTGTGTATGGCTGGAGGAGGTTATGATAGAGGGTAAATTGGAGAACAGGACCTAAAATTTGTGGTAGAGCCAATGAGATTGCTATAAACTGAAAGTTTGTATCCACCCATCCAAATTCATATATTGAAGTCCTAATCCTGGGTGTGATGGTATAGTGATGGGGCCTTTGGGATTAGACAAAGTCATTAGGGCGGAAGCCTCGTGATAGGATTGATGCTCTTATATGAAGAGACACCAGAGAGCTTACTGTCTGCCACGTGAGCACACAGATAGAAGGTGGCCAATTGCAAGCCAGGAAGAGGGACTTCATCAGAACTTGAGCATGTGGCACCCTGATCTTGGATATCTAGCCTCTAGAACTGTGAGAAAATGGAAATGGATTTCTTCTTCTTCTTCTTCTTTTAATTTTTTAATGTTTGTTTATTTTCGAGAGAGAGAAACAGAGTGTGGGTGGGGGAGGGGCAGGGAGAGAGGGAGACACAGAATCTGAAGCAGGCTCCAGGCTCTGAGCTGTCAGCACAGACCCCAATGTGGGGCTCAAACTCATGAGCCGTGATATGACTTGAGCCAAAGTCAGACGCTTAACCGACTGAACCACCCAGGCACTCCTGGATCTCTTCTTAGTAGAAATATAGGAGAGATAATTGAGTGGAACGCAGTTATGGGGGGGGGGGGGGAGCTATGTGGTAGGAAAATCAGTAAAAATGTGCTTTTGTATTTGTAATGCATAGAATTACAAATCGTGCAAATAGATTAGGGGTTTTATAGCTTTTTAAAAATGCTGAATAATGTTATTGAGCAGATAAACTGCTGAACAGATGTTAAGTAGCTGTTTGTGATGACCCCCTTGGTTCCCCTTGTAAGGTAAGAACATCAAATCAATGATGTAATACAAGAGCCACAAAAAGAAAATTCTTCAAAATTTCCAGCTTCTAGGCCTTTTGAAAAATATTTTAAAAGGGGAAAATCTGTAGTCTTTATAGCCTGTTAATGGGAAGTTCCCTTTATGAACTTTCAGCATAATTGCTTACATTTTGTAAAACAGTACAGCATAATTCAGGTCTTATTTTGGGCTTTTTAACACTGAAAGTAGAAAGGGCAAATTTTCCCTGGATCAGAAAACTTACCTTAGGGGTGTACAAAGATCAATTGCCAACTGCTAGGGTAGTATCCAATTTAGAAGTGTGGTGCAGAGGCACTAGCTTGAAAATTCCGAATTCTTGTGTACGTAACAAAATAGTTACGTATAATAGCCCAATATATGAAGTAGGGAAACACTGTGTTCACTAAAAATGTGTTGCTGATTTGAAGTGACAAATGTACTGCAAACTTGAATTAGATATCAGGAAGGCACAAAGAAAAATCTCTTTAAAGAGACACTAGCCTAACACATTCTGGAAATTGCATAGTGTAGCATTGCAATATGTTTTAAAAAAATATATATACACACACACACACATATATATATATACATATACATATATATGTATATGTGTGTATATATGTGTATATATACACACACACATATACACACATATATACATATATATGTATATACATATATATGTACATGTATATACATATATATGTATATATATGTGTATATATGTGTGTGTGTGTATATATATATATATTTTAAAACATATTGCAATGCTACACTATGCAATTTCCAGAATTTGTTATGTATATATATAGATATGTATATATATGTGTGTATATATGTGTGTGTATATATATATTTTAAAACATATATACATATGTATATATATGTGTATATATGTGTGTGTGTATGTATATATATATACATACATATACATATGTTTTTTTAAAATATGAAATTTATTGTCAAATTGGTTTCCATACAACACCCAGTGCTCATCCCAAAAGGTGCCCTCCTCAGTACCCATCACCCACCCTCCTTTCCCTCCCACCCCCAATCAACCCTCAGTTTGTTCTCAGTTTTTAAGAGTCTCTTATGGTTTGGCTCCCTCCCTCTCTAACTGTTCTTTGTTTTCTTCCCCTCCCCCATGGTCTTCTGTTAAGTTTCTCAGGATCCACATAAGAGTGAAAACATATGGTATCTGTCTTTCTCCATATGACTTATTTCACTTAGCATAACACTCTCCAGTTCCATCCATGTTGCTACAAAAGGCCATATTTCATTCTTTCTCATTGCCATGTAGTATTCCATTGTGTATATAAACCACAATTTCTTTATTCATCAGTTGATGGACATTTAGGCTCTTTCCATAATTTGGCTATTGTTGAAAGTGCTGCTGTAAACATTGGGGTACAAGTGCCCCTATGCATCAGCACTCCTGTATCCCTTGGGTAAATTCCTAGCGGTGCTACTGCTGGGTATAGGGTAGGTCTATTTTTAATTTTTTGAGGAACCTCCACACTGTTTTCCAGAGCGGATGCACCAGTTTGCATTCCCACCAAAGTGCAAGAGAGTTCCTGTTTCTCTACATCCTCTCCAGCATCTATAGTCTCCTGATTTGTTCATTTTAGCCACTCTGACTGGCGTGAGGTGGTATCTCAGTGTGGTTTTTGTTTTAAAATATATTAAAACAACCCAAATCATCAGCTAAACTTTGCTTGGTTTTGCAGATGAGATTTATCATGAATGCTTCTGAAATCTTCCAATATTTGCAATATTTGCACCATAAACTTTCCATACTTTTGGAATTGTCTAAAATTTGTGCTTTGGACAAATATAAGACACTCATATACCTACATTCAATTGGGTGCTTCTAATAAAATCCAGTATTGGCAAGATCCGCTTCCCCATTGTCTCCATGTGCCTCACTGTGTCTTCTTTGGTCAGCAGACCGAAGGGAGTTTTATGTTCTAAAAATTGTAACAGTAAACTTTTATACTATTTTTCCAGACTTTCATTTCAAAAATGCTTTCTTTAGCAAGCTATATACAGATATCTCAACGTTAATAGATATGAAATCTTTAGTGTAGAAACTAGTACCATCCCTAGACCACATGCATAACAATGAAAGATCTATGAGGAGAAAGGCAGAGGAGACATTGCCCTTTCGAGACTATCATTTATTCATTTTGTTGTGTTTCCTGATTGAGAGATCTAAGAGACAGCCTATAACAATTCATCTCTCTCTGCAGAGTGTTTTTCCTGACTTGTGAAAAAATGTTGTCATAAATGTGTCTGATTCTTGTCTTGTTCCTCCCAGGTATTATTCAAGTGTGCAGATCCCATTGACTTTGAATGTGGCTTGAAGTTGAGATAAACCTCGGAGGATAGAGTGCCAGATAAAACACAAATCCTTAATTATGTGGGTAGAGCTGAAGGAATAAATTTAACCTGGTCATGAATTCTGCCCACATTTCTGAGACTTCGACTCCATGTGAATATTTTCTTCATTTTTGAAAGTTTCAACTAGAATTACTGAATACCATTTAACCGTAATACTCTTCAGGAGATCTAAGCTCTCGGTTAATTACATAAGAATGGAACAAATATCAGTACAAAAGCAGATAATCCAAGTGATTTAAAGTTGTCATTGGCTATATTTTTTATTTTGCATAATACTTTTGTCGGATAATTTCCTTCTACATTTGCTAACTGATAAGAACAAAAACTTGTATTCTTTAAGTGCTTTATGTTTAGGCACTTTATGTTTAGTGCTATAGGGGTGAGATGGTTGGAGTGAGGGAGGCAGGCACTCTAGAATTGCATTGGTCTTGGGTGAGTCTGAATCCCAGGTATTGTTAACTAATCCACAAAGAAGACTGGAAGGAGTTAATAATTACCCAACAAACAGTTTTTGGGGTCTAGCACTACTATATGCTAGGCCTTGTGATGAATAAGATTTGCTGAAGAATGCACAGTTCCTGCCTTAGAACAGCATTGAAGGATAATAATAAGTCCATGTGATTTACCTGTAAATGTAGGCAGCTTCCTACTTGATAGTTTTTCCAAAAATTTTCCATCTTCTTTGTTTTTGAACCCAAGAGTCAAGAGGTATTGTTGAGGAGGAAAAGATGACCAGTCAACTGTCTGAGGCAACATGTGGACTCCTTGAAGATCTGAAATACAATAGGAAATGAACTAAAGGCTTTGATATCAAAGGGTATTTTCTCCCTAAATTTCAGGAATTGTACTTGGAAGGCATTATAAATACAAATATTAAAGGCACAGTAGAAGTATATGCATCAAAATGTCAAATGCATGATATATCAAAATTTTATTATGGTATGTATTTCATTATTTATGCTTTCTAAAAAATATAAACATACACAGAGCATAGTAGTAAAATATGGTTAGATTACATGGATCTCCTTCCATTCAAAATAATAGAAAGTTCAGGACAAGCTTGCAGGCTTAATATTTTTCTGTGTACTCTTTTCAAGAGAATTTGATTTTTCTGTTCATAGTTTAAGATTTAAAGAAATAACGTTATATGAAAGGAAAGAGAAAAATTGCCAAGTGAGAATTAAAATATAAGACTAATTAGTTACCATCCCTCCTGTAATTGAAGAAAATTTGAAATGACAAATATACTGATTTTTGTAATTAGACTTGGAAATAATTCAAGTGTCATGAAAATGGTTGCAAAACAAACTCATATACTTAATGACCATGAGAACTAATATTTACTGAGTACTTATTTTCTACCTTCCCTTGTTCTAAGTACTTTGTGCACATTGTCTTTTTAAATCCTCATGATAGCTTTACAAAATTGGTGCTATTGTCCCCATTTTGTGAACAGAAAGTTGAGGGACACAGATAGGATGTGACTTACACAAGAACACAGCCTGTAAGTGGACAAAGCGGGATTCATCAATGGCAGTCTGACTGCAGAGACCGTGGACCTAACCCCTGCACTCTGCTTTAGGTTTGCTTGGCTCTGGATTACTTTTGAGATACGGACAAATGTCAGCTATGGGGTCTTGGTGGCCAGATTCACTTAAATCATTTCCATTCTGAGTGACAACGCTTTGGTTAATTGTAATAGACTTCACAAATGAAGGATGATGAACAGAGGGTTTAATGAGCTCTCCTGACTTAACACTGCCAGAAAGGGAAAATGATGCAATTCCAAATATCCTTCAGTTATGATTTGGTTAAAGGTCAGTTTTTAATGTAGAATCAGAACTGAAATGGTAATGATTCAAATACAGCCTTCATTATTTATCTGTAATATGCCTTTAAAAAATAATAGATACAGAAACCATGAATGTTTTTATCCACCCTCTCTGGCATACTCCATTCCTATTTTTAGCTGCAGAACCCTTTGTTCAAACTAAAATTTACTGAGAAGCCCAGTATACATATATGTTTTAAATAGAATTTATTGTCAAGTTGGCTAACATACAGTGTGTAAAGTGTGCTCTTGGTTTGAGGAGTAGATTCCCATGATTCATCACTTACCTACAACACCCAGCGCTCATCCCAACAAGTGCCCTCCTCAATGCCCATCACCCCTCTTCTTCTCTACCCTCCCCCCCCGCCATCAACCCTCAGTTTGTTCTCTGTATTTAAGATTCCCTTATGGTTTGCCTCCCTCCCTCTCTGTAACTATTTTTTTTTCCTCTTCCCTTCCCCCATGGTCTTCTGTTAAGTTTCTCAAGTTTCACACATGAATGAAAACATATGATATCTGTCTTTCTCTGACTGACTTCACTTTGCATAATACTCTCCAGTTCCATCCACGTTGCTGCAAATGGCAGGATTTCATTCTTTCTCATTGCCAAGTAGTATTCCATTGTGTATATAAACCACATCTTTATCCATTCATCGGTTGATGGACATTTAGGCTCTTTCCATAATTTGGCTTTGTTGAAACATTTGTATAAACATTGGGGTATATGTGCCCCTATGAATCAGAACTCCTGTATCCCTTGAGGACCCCAATATTTAAAGTTGATAAAAGTAGAGCTGTTCTGTTTGGAGCCTGGAACACCAACTACCCACCCACATGACCGTAACCCGTTCTACACCCTACATGCAATAGTCACCTTAAACCCTTCCACAGACCAACAATTTTTCAAAGCTCTTTGACACATTTTGGTTAATCAAATAAAGCATGGCTGTCAAACAGAGAGTTAACATGTATGCTTATTGAAAAAAGCAAAATACCACAAATTATCTTTTAAACACAAACACAGAATAAAATATATTAGACATGCTTTAGTCTTTCTTTGGTGACTCAAGATCAGGTAATCCCTTGATGTTATTGACAGCCAACATTTATCTGGCACTTCTGTGCTATACACTTTTCCAGGATTACCCTTTTCACTCAACAACTATGTAGGTGGGCCTATTATGATGCTTACCTTGCAGACGGCAAAACCAAAGCTTCAAGAAGAGTTTGCAAACTTGCCTAGGATCACACAGGGAGCAAATGGAGCCACCAGAATTGAAAGTCAGGCAGCTGGACATCAAAACTTAACTCTTAAAACTATCCCCATGACAATGGAGCCATGACAATAATCATTATTCTAAGAATCAATGGGAAGCGTGTTACAGAAGCACGGCAATGCCAATAAATAGATGGTTTTAATAGACATGATTCTAGATAGGAGATTTCCTACTCTATCTAGAAAAGTACACAGCAAGCACAGAGTTCTCAGAACTAATAGAGTAACTTTTAGGTGCTTTAACATGCAGATTTAACACGGCTCTTTAGTTGGTGTTTGAATCACAAACTGCTTCTTTTTTAAACACTGTCTCATTTCTCTAAGCAAGGTAAAAATTGTGATTTTTGCATTTAAACTTCAAAGGTGCAGGAAGTTTCTGTGCTTTTGAAATCTTCTGTAGATAACCACAGGCACATCTTCTGCTTCCAGCCTAATACTGTCTAGTTGTGTATAGTAAGGGAAGAGTTCACCAGTTTGGCTGAAGTGGCCAAGAACCTGATCATGTAGAAAGGCAACTAAGTAAAAACAAAAAGGACACTAACTCACCCTTCTGATATATGATCATCATATTTTTTTTAAAATTTTTTCAACGTTTATTTATTTTTGGGACAGAGAGAGACAGAGCATGAACGGGGGAGGGGCAGAGAGAGAGGGAGACACAGAATCGGAAACAGGCTCCAGGCTCTGAGCCATCAGCCCAGAGCCCGACGCGGGGCTCGAACTCACGGACTGAGAGATCGTGACCTGGCTGAAGTCGGACGCTTAACCGACTGCGCCACCCAGGCGCCCCATGATCATCATATTTAAAAAAAAATTTTTTTAACACTTATTTACTTTTGGGAGACAGAGAGAGAGTAAAAGTGGGAGAGGAACAGAGAGGGAGACACAGAATCTGAAGGAGGCTTCAGGCTCCCAGCTGTCAGCACAGAGTCTGATGCGGGGCTTGAACTCACTAACCATGAGATCATGACCTGAGCTGAAGTTGGATGCTTAACCAGCTGAGCCACCTCGGTGTCCCTCACGTTTATTTCGATTGTGGTCATCATTTAGCATTCTATAAGATGCCTAAATTTATAAACTGTCAGCATTTTCAGGAATTAGCATACTCTGGAGATCAAGGCCAGAAGGTATGTGATCTTTGGCTACAGTTTGCTCTTTAACTTGGTTTTGCTCCCTGACTTACAAGGCCTGAGGCTTTCAGGCCATGCTGGGGATGATGTTGGGGGCTGTTCCATGGAGACGTCCTTGGCGTCTTGGGTACCTTTGGAGGGCAAGAGGCCCCCTGAATAGGTGTGGATAGGCTTTATGTCTGCTCTGACCTCCACACAAACCCAGAGTATATGTAGACATAGAAGCTTCTGGATCCCAGGGCTGAAACTTCCTGTCAGCACCTGCTTCCAGCTCAGAGGGGGTTCCTGGCAGGACACCTTTAAAGCTTTAAGGCCTACATTGACAGAAATGATAGGAGGCTCCAGAGTGCCAAAGTTCAGAAGTGATTAGGGTATGCTGGGCATGGGCTGGTGTTGGCAGTAGGCTTGCAAGAGGCATCTTGAGATTTGTCATTTTCTGGTGCAGCTCTATTGCCAGAAGCAGGCAGATGTTTGAGGGCTCAATTACATAAATAAATGGGGAGTTTGAAAGGTTGACCTCTACTCGCTCTTAAATATTTGGTGGATAAAGAGGAGAATGGCACTGATAGTGGCAGTGATTAGATTGACTAGTGAAACTAATGTTAGCAATATAGCTAATTTATCATAAAATATGCTTACAAAAATAAAAGTATCTTCTGTTCCTTTCAATCCCCTGTTTTATCTCATGTGTTCCGTCTATTATGAACTTCTAGTTGAAGTTTTAAGACATGAGAAGGCCCCTACATTCAAACTGTTAAATTTAGAGAAAAAAATTTTTTTAAAGTATCATTCTTATTCCATTTGTATGCAGAGTAAATTGCAGTTGTATGAACATTTAGCCTAGCAGGTGGTCTATGACCCAAAATGACGACATACTTACCAGATGTTGAATCTCATGTAACATTAATTTGAGTGCTAATTGTTCTCAATTTTATGCTCATAAACCTCTACCTACGTCCGAAAAGCCCTGTGCCCCTGATGGATATGAAAGTTAACCAGATTGTATTGTTCTTTGGTAGGAAAGTTGAACTGATTAAAAATGTTCGCTTTGCTTCTGTCATTCCAGAAGAAAACATGAGAAATAAATCCGTTAATGCATTCTTTTACAATTTATCACAATTAGAGGTGAAATTTAGATGACTATGACCAAATTTATTATTAAAAAAAATCAGTTTTTCAGGTATGATGCAGTTCCAAATTTTTACCATTAGGAAAGTGAATGCTTTAAAAAAGAATATCAAACATAGTTTATGCAGATTAAGTTTCTTGCAAAAACAAAATCTTTCAATTCTTTTTGAAAGATTTCTAACCTCAGCAAAAGAGGATAAAGTTTGCCCTTTATCAAGAACATTTTATTGTACCACAGAAGGCTGGTCTTCAGTGTTATTCATGTTTTCAGGTCTTCAAGTTATTCATGCAGTTTGACCTTCTGTACTGTTTCCCTCCTCCTTCTTCTCCAAGTCACTTTCCTGGAGTTCAGTGACAGTCTCTTCTCTTTCTACCTGTCTCTGTCTGTCTGTCTGTCTCTGTTTCCTCCTCTCTCCTACACACACACACACACACACACACCCCTCCTGATTGCTCTTTCTCCCTTGCTCTTCTTGCCTTCTCATTCAGTGGTCTTCCAAGCTGTCCTTGGATCACTGATAAGTTCTTCATACGTACAGTCTTGGCGGCAGGGGGGCTGGTCTCTATTCTGGTGGCTTTAGCGATTACTGCTAAACAAAACATTAGGGATGGAAAGTATAGTCTTACCTGAAAATCTCCACCCAATTCAAACACAGCGTTTCCAAATGCCTCCTGGGACATTGCTATTTGCTCATCCTTATAGAAATTACCACCAACAATGCAGCGAATACATTCTTCAAAAGTGATTTTTATAATCACCACGACTTCCTTCTTCCCTGCTTTTCATCAACGTGTTATAAGGATAACTATTATTCACCCAATTATTTGGGTTTAAAATCTGGAAGCTATCGTTGACTTTTCTTTCCTCTTATTCCCTGACATTTAGTGAGTTTCAAAACTAATTGAATTTGGCCATTATAATACATCTCATATTAACTCCTTTCTTAGCATAACCATTTCTACCACCCTGGTCAGATTTATGATCATAACATCTGGATTACAGAAAACGTTTCCCAACCAACGTCACTGGTATCATTTCATGCCAGCATATCTCCACACCAGCACCCAATGAATATTTCTGGAACATCGCCTTTGTGGTTGTCACATCCTTCCTCAGGAACTTCAGTGACTTCTTTCCTGGTATTCAAGCCTCTCAACTGTGTGCATCTGTTTCACAATCTGTACCTAATTCCTACATTTTTTCCAGTATAAACCTTAATCATCAGCTCTGCTGATTTCACTAACTTGTACCAGCCTGTGCTTTTCCTGCTTCTGAACTTCTCTTTGTTCAGAAAAGTTCTTTCCACCAAGAAACACTTACATATTCTCTCTCATATTGTAAATGAGTATCCTTCCAGATGTACCTAATTTAAGTCCCACCCTGTCCATGAAGAGTCTCCTGAATATTTCAGTATCCCCCTTCAAGCTCTTAAAGAAATCTATACTATTCACTCTAGAGTCTCTTAAGGTTTCATGGGGGTATGTCTTATCTCTTTAACAGGTTTTAATCCTCTTGAGAATGACATCTTCAAGTTATGTTCATGCCCCAAGCATCTAGTGGGTGTCCATCAATATTTGAATCTAAAAACAAACTTTTCCAAATCCTGAGTTTTTAATGGTAAAAAAGAAAACTTCAGAAAAAATCTTTTTCAAAAAAAATAACTTCAAAAAGAACAAATAAAATGTTCAGAGCTTCTGAGATATGACTTATTTCTTTGTCACAGCCTTTGTTCTTTATTTTACCTAAACCTTAAGTGATTTCTGTTCAACGTACGAAGGATGAGTGAAGTAAGATAACCAGCATCAAATAATCCAATGAAATAGATGCTCAAATGAACAATTTGAGCTTTTCCTGGATGGAAAAATTAGTTTCATATTCAGGTTGTACCCTGGCTGCAGCTTGTTCTTGGGGAAATATGAAGTCATAGCTACAGAAGAGGACTGGATTAATAGAGAGAGTCTGACTTAGTGAAACTGTCAGAACCACCAGAAAAGCATCTGTGCAAACATGAAATACTGATTGTAGATCAGCAGACTCATATATATATATGAGGGATAGCTTTATCTGTTATGAAGCTAAATATGCATAAAATAAAATTTAAACTCTCTGGAAGTAAAGTACAAAACATAGATGCCGCCATCATCATCAGTATTTTCTGTTGGACACCTCATCAGAATCATAGCCAACGGATTGTGAATGAACTTTTCAAAGCAAAAAAAAGACTTTTTTTTAAAGAAAAAGCTTAAGAAGTTTAAAAACTCTTTGAGAAATACGCAAATCTGTTAGTGTTCTATCACCACCTTTCTCTAAGTTTCATTTCCTTCTCTATTTTCTGGTGTCTATGTCATTTCTCTGCCCTTTGTCCATAACAAAATGTTCTGACATTTTGGGTTAGAGTGAAATCTCATTTCTAAAGGTCCCAATTGCTCAGTATGAGATGGGACCATGTCAGTTTTATATGACTTCTTTTTACTGATCAGTTTCAGAGTTTAACTTCTACAGTGCCTTCGTAATGCCAACACTTTGTCATTAGTTCTTTCCCAACCATTTTCTGAGTTTTATCTTGTACTCCTTTTAATGCCAATACTTCTATCTTGGAAGTTATCCACAAATTCACATCAGCAAGAAAATAGCAAAAGGCAGCAACTTTACAGCTAAGTTATCATTATTGCCCCCCATAAATAATAAAAGTTTCTACTTTTAAAAACATAGCATATTGTGATTTTTGCATTCCATGTGTGAGAAAGCTATATATATATAATGAATCTTTGTATAATAAATTACATTTTCCCGTTGACCTTCATTATAATTTCAGAGTTCTAGATGTAAGTGGAAAAAATTGGTTTCCATTCCTAAGATTCTTAATTCTCACTTCAGACTTCTGGTCTACTTCTCCAAAACCAATCTTTGTATTTTTAAGTTTCTTCTCATAACCCATATATACACTTAGTGAAATAAATAATTCCACAGGATTTTTATGTATAGTTCATTTCTATTTCACTCGAAATTCATGTTGATTCCAAAGTTTTATGTTCAATCTGCTGCATTGTATTCTGGGGAAGTGCCTTAATTCCATCCCCACCAAAGTAGATTTGAAACGATATAAATATTAAGGATACTGCTATCCTATCAATATTTACTAGACTCATGATCAGTGAAATAATACAATGTTGTTATAATTCCCATAAACAGCTGTATTTTTGCTCTATATGAGAATTGGAATGGCCATTGGTTGGTTGGTTACCTACTATGCATTCCCTCCTCCTTTTTTTTCCCCCTTGGAGAATTCCCTCAATCTCTACTTGCTCTAAAAGTGTGACCTAACTGATGCAGACCAGTCAATCCACGGCATTACTCTGAGCTCAGTTTTGGTTCAATTATAAGCATAAGTGCAATTTGGGCTGATGAGAAGAGCAAGTCTCAGGAATTGTGTGGAAGAGGCACTCACTGTTCTTCAGAACAGTGTGATTTGAGATCTCTAATGACATTTGAGCATTTTGCTATTACTCAAGATCTTAGCATTTGAAAGTATGGTACAGGAAGTGGGATAGCAGGCAGAACTTGAGAATAAAGCTGACTGCAGAAAACAGAGCAGTGAATGAGCTGTTGGATTAAGCTGTATTTAAAGGCAGTGCCACCTGTGGGTCTTTCAATAATACAAATCAATTGTTCCCTGCCTCCCTCTCCTCCTTTAAAATTTAAATATAATGAAGTCAGTTTGAGCTGTGATTCCTACCACTTGAAACCAAAGATTTCTGATATAGGGATTTAACTAGTAGTTTGTACATTTCTAAATACTATGGATTCCTTAAAATATTATAGCTGAGATGCAAGACAGTCATAAATTCTTCAAGTTAGCTATCTGGGAAGAATATTTTCCTTATTTAAGACACAACAGTTTGAGGATTAGGAATTAATTTTTACAGCTACTACAAAGATAGCAAAATTGAATGCATCTTGGTGATGCCATTATTATGATAATATTATTATGACATTATTACCAATAATTGAACTTAAATGTATATTAGCATAATCTGTCTTGATCTATATCATAATTATTACTTTTTCATTTTTGGTTAGATTCTACATCTTATAGAAAGTGACTTTTGGGTAGTTAACTAAGAATGCATAATAAAGTCTTACATAATCTGAAAACCTCAATTTCCCTTATTGTCTGGATTGGTAATCTATGTATTTGTTTGTTTATATCCCAAGGTAGAAGTGTAATGACTTGCCTTACATAAATACATACGACATAAGAAAAAGTGTGAAAGAATGCTTGAGGAAAACACATCAAAAGGAAAAGTAAGAGATGGATGATAAAGCCATGAGATTAATACACAAAGTGTGTTTTATAAATTTTTATATATTTGTTAGAATTAAACAGGATCAGCTATCTCATTCACAATATTCCTAGAGATTAACACTGGAAAGGAACTACTTATCTGTTTATTAGGGAATAAATTTGAGGAGAGTATTTGGAGAGCTTAGAGTAGGAAAGAGACTTGGAGAGAAGCTGCCATATAAGTGTGTGTGTGTGTGTGTGTGTGTGTGTGTGTACACACGCGCACGTATGTGTATGTGTGTATGCGTTTTGCAGAGCATTATGGATACAGTACCTGTAATACCTGCTTCCTGCCATGTATCCCATTCCAAGAGTTCCATCTTGCCCTAACTCATTGGTTTTTCTTGAGAAGCTGCAGTAAAAATTTACATTACTCGCACTTATTTTTGGATTATTAAACGGCATTTCTTTAAATGCCATTCTGTCTGTCTTCAGTCAGATCCTATAAGAAAATATACTATGGAGGATATATTATATAGTTCCAGAGAAGTCCAGGAAAAATGCAATCGTGAAAGGTAACAGTAGATGACGGAGACCAGAAGCAAACAGTGCCGTAACCTGCTACTGCAAAGGACAAGTGACCTGTTTGTTGAGAAGACAGAGTAGTGCCAGAAAACCACATTTCCCATTGGAAAGACCAACATTTTCATATTTTAAGAACAGAGACTTTAGCTCTGTATATGGGGGAGTTACATACTTTGGGAATGATTCTCTGTTTCTAACAAGAATTCTGTGGTACAAATACAAGATGATTTATCATCTTTATAACCAACCCGGTCGTAACACTTTCATAATAATACTGGGGATATAAGCTCTTTAATTCTATAACCTTTTCCATTTGAGAAAGTGAATTACAGAGAGGAAAATAGTCTTATCTTGAAAACTCATGATCATGATAAAATTATAATATTTTAAAGAAGAAAGAATAAAATGAGGAATTTTTTATTTCCTATTTTAGAAAGCATAAGAATGTATTATCCTTACTGGTAAATGATGACTGAAAAAGAACAGGGTTATACATTTTAGTAAAAAGCAATTCTTAAAGGTCTATTTTAAAACAATATATTATTCGTCTGAACATACATATTTACTCTTGGGAGTTAAATTGCAATGGAAAGACAAAATATGACTCTATCCACCTCAGTGTTAAAGTAATTGATATCTGATCCAGAAAACTTTTCTATTAAACATTACTAAGCACAGATCCATTACTGAATATTTATTTATTTAGCAAATAAATCTTGATATTTTCATCAAGAGGAGACAGGATATGCTTATTGTATTACTTTATTATTATTAAAATACAACCATGCAAGAATAAGAACTATACAAAATTGCATTATTTCACTGGAATATATGAGTAAAAATCTCAAGCAAAATCTTTATAAATGAAAACATAATAATTCTGGGGCTGATGAATTATTATTTGTTTTATATACCCTGACTACTCTGCATGAATCAAACTGGATTTTTCCTTAAATAAGAAAAATGGATAGCTACACTGTTAAAAATTCAGTAATTTTTTCTCCGTAAAACATAATACAATACAGCTCTATTACAATAAGGATTTAAGATTTTCGCGGGTCTTACCATATTCCCCAAATAGCAAAAGATGCACGGTAAGTTCCCGAGGATATGTAAACCTGGTTGTCCCAAAAGGCAGATTTTAATTTTAACCTTCCTTCATCAGTCTTGTAGAAGTTATAAAGGGCAATATAGTTTAGTACCTGCCACTGAGGGTGAAGGGGTTTTTTCTCACAATAAATCACTAATTTAGTCAGTCTATACAATAAAAAGATTCAAAATATTTATACCTGTTTGCATTTCAAAATGGATTTATTTTTATAGCTTTTCTCTTTCCATCTGTTTCTCATGTGAGAATCCCTGACATGGGTTACTATGAACTGGGGGCTAGCTAGAGAAAAATGCACTGCCTGGGGAATCTTTATTGTGAAAACCCTTCCCGCTCATTACCGCCACCTCTGCCAGCTATTGCTGGGCTCATTGCACTGTCACGTGACCAAGGAGTAATGAACTCAATACTATCAGGTTTGATGAAGGTGACCTGGAGTTGGGCAGAGTTTCTGAACTGGGGGTTTGTCTGCCAGCCCCTGCTGGGAGAGTTAAATGTGTTAGTCTCCAAGTTTTAATGACAATAACTATTTATCCAGCAAAACTTTGATAGGTAAACTCATCCAAGATCTTCAAGGTATAGATTTTATGACCTTCATCTGTTGATTGTTTCTTTAGTTGGCCTCTGTAATTTAGAAATTCTTACTTATAACCTAAATTTCTCTTGCTGCAATGAAAACTATATAATTGTGTTCTACCTTCCATAGGGCCCAGTGAGTCTCCTGAAATGTGATCTTTCTGTGGGTGGGTACAAACATGTGTGTATGACAGCATTCACCTGTAGTTGTCCAGGGAAGGATGAGTGAGTGTGAGATAGGAAAGAATGTGTACAATCTCTGAGCGTTTCTGAGTGTAGAGTTGATTGCAAATGAAGGAGTGTTTATTCAGTCACTGAGTTCACATGAATTTATTGTGTGCATTACAGATGGACTAAGAAGCTGCTACCTGTTATGATGTAAGGCAGTGTATTAGAGTAAAGCTTCCTAATGTAACAACAACAAAAACACCCAACACAGGGGCGCCTGGGTGGCTCAGTCGGTTAAGCGGCTGACTTCGGCTCAGGTCATGATCTCGCGGTCCGTGAGTTCGAGAGCCTGGAGCCTGTTTCAGATTCTGTGTCTCCCTCTCTCTGACCCTCCCCCATTCATGCTCTGTCTCTCTCTGTCTCAAAAATAAATAAACGTTAAAAAAAAATTAAAAAAAAAAACACCCAACACAAAAGCCTCCAAATCTCAGTGATCTAAAGCAATAGAATTTTGGTTTTTGCTCATGTGGGTATTCAGTGGATGACCTTCCACAAAGTAATTCAGGGAATCCAAGCTTCTTTTGTCTGTGGCTTCTTCAGTTCCATGGTCCTATCCACTCAGTCAGTAGCCAGGGAAAGAGAGTTCTGCATGTAGGGTTTTACAGGCCAGGCCTGGAAGTGGCCCACATCTTTTCTGCCCACATTCTATTGGTCATTATTCAGTCACAAGCCTCACCTAATTGTAAGGGAGGTTGGAAATGTATTCTAGTTGCATATATGGGGAGAAAATAGTTTGGTAAACAACTAGCTAGTTTTGCCACTTTCAGTGCACTGTCCAAACTGCTCCCTTGTCTGTTTTCTCCTCCATCATGATTTTAATTAGAGTCAGCCTTCCATTCTACCATTAGAGCTTAGGTTTTAGTTGAAAACATTCTATAAAAGAGTGGAAAAATACAGTCCAATATTCGCCCTGAATTACAAATTACTAAAATCAGATCCCTTCTTAGAAACAGGTATATTCTAGCACTCCCTAGAATAGTGTCTGGAATATATGTGTCCAATAAATGTCTGATGACTAAATGAATAGATGACAAACCACCCATCTCTATTGTTGATCCTGAGGATCTTGGGATTCTGGAGCATAAAGGGAGAAGAGAAATAGAAAAATAGCATAACAAGTTGGAGAGAGGGTTAAAATTACTTTCAGTCTTTAGTGGAGTAAAGGGGATTTCTTGAGTAAGACCCAGAAGGTGACATGGTTTACAAGCCAGCATTCTGGCAGGGAAAGGGAATCTCAGAGAATGGCTGTAGGTTGGGCCAAGTTATGTGGTGAGGGTGGTTGGTGTACATATAAAGAAGCATCTACACCAAAAGGCAGCATGGGGAACTCATATACGTATCCTTTGATCACCTAACGTCTTACATAAATGAACCCATCTGGTCCTGCTCAAACCAACAGAGATTATCTGAAGTTGAATTAGCCATGTAATCAGCAACCGTACCAACCTGCACCAAACTTTGAAAAAAGAAACTTTCCTCACATGCCTACTGACCTCTTTGGATTTTGGATATGTCTGAGCTATGTGAAAGTTGAAACCAGACCAGGGGGAGAAGAAAATCCCATGGGAAGGGGAAGGAAGCTAGTGAATTTGATTTAATAGTTACTGAAGAAAGACTAAATTTTAGAAATGATTGAATGAGACTGACTCCTTTGCAATGGGATAGAATATATTATTGGGTCTGGACAGACAAACAATGAATATGTGTAGGGGAAAAAAAAGCCTCATGTCTGCACACATCTGCTTTGTGATTGTCCAGTCATACTGCTGTATGGCTATTTGTTGAAATAAATAACTGAATACATTTTTGGCAGAATAAAAGTTTCTTAAATTCCATCTACAAGGAAGATAAAAGGAAAATCCTGGTTTTGGAGAAGTGCCAATAAAACAAAATAGCTACTCTCTTAGTGTGACTCTCTTTCTAGCCACTACCTTTGGCTACGGATGCCTGCCCTAATCACTTAGTACCACCTGTAAGATGCTAAAGATAACATTTGACCTTTCCTATTCCTATGCTTTGTGTCCTCACTCACCTTAGAAGCCAGACCACTAAGGCTGTGCATATACAGTTAATAACGATGGTTTCACTGTCATTCCAGCAATGACTTTGGGGGAAGATCCTTTACTGATTTGTAACAGAGAAAAGTAATGTCATCAGTGCAATACCCTTCCTTGTTCGCCCAAGGTACAGGTTCTACAGAGCAAAGAACCTACCCAATTCCAATGAAATTTAAAATTCTAGACTGCCTTCTCTACCTCCAGAAGCTGTCTTTCCTCTCTAGTTTCTTATATAGCACTGTCATACTCCAGCAATTAGTAATTATAAAATAATAGAAATAATCATTAGTAACTTATAATTACCATCTTTTCCAAAGTATAAGATCCTTTAGTATGAATCTCTTGCCAATAGATCACAATTCATCTTGATAACAGGTTGATGGAGTTATATGAGACATGAATCTGGATTATTAATGGTATTATTGTTTTTAAGCTCTCAGTGACAACAGTGCTTCCTAAGTGTTTATTAATCTTCATGACTTCTCTGTGAAGTAGGTTAAATATAACTAAATTCATTCTACCAGTAGAGCAGTTGTCATACAGGTGATCTTCAATGAATTTCTTTTCATTACCAATGGATCCAAGAATAGAAATGGAAATAGCTGAATCCGATTCATTTTCCATGACACTAGATTGACATGACTCTTGTGTGCTATTAAAGCCACTCCTCCCAAAACTCTTAGCATATCCATAACAAAATAATAAATGATTTATAACAATTAGCAGAAAATGTGAGTTCTGAAACATTTTTATTTACTTCCTTACAAAATGCTCACACTAAGTAAATCAGCATTAATGGTCATTATAGCATGCACTGTATTTCCTCTTCCTTTTCCTTGCCCTCAAATTCTCATTGTTCTTTAGAGATTCATTATTCAATCATCACTAGTTAGATTTACTTAATATCTTTCCTCCACAGAGTTTGAGGCACTGTGGAGAAAACAAGGACTATATAGAACCTAAATGTAATGCTTCTATCACACCTCTGCTCCTATCAGATGGCAATGGTATAGCTCAATGGCAAGGACATGGGCTCAAATCAAAGGCCTGCCACCAGTGATTTGCTGTGCATCTTTGGAAAAGCTATTTGTTTTCTCTGGTTGTTGTTCTCTTATTTCTAAGTAAGAATCATCTTACTCCATAAGATTTGGGAATAACAAGAGATAATAAACGTAGAATGCCTGGCACTTTAAAAGTGATCACTAACAGAGTGCATTACTAATCATATAAATCAGTGACTTGGCCCCAAAGCCATGAAAAAAGGAACTGAAAGGCCCTTAATAGGAAGATGAGATACTAGGTATGTGCATTTAGAGATTTCGCTCAACATGGTAGTTGTTGAGTGACTCTTAATTTTGTACAAGAAAATCTTTGTCTTAATTCAGAATAATAGCTAGCACATAATAGATACTAAAAAGTATTTTGAATGAATTAATAAAAGCAAGTGGCTTCCAAAGACAAAATGAGGAAAAAAGGATAACACTAATGTTGTGTCCTCTACGTACACTTGACCATCCAGATCTCATTGGGATATCAGTGATCCAAGAACATAAGGAAAGAAGGAGGTTTGAAGTGTGACAGAGATGGAAGGAGAGTAGAAATAGCACTGGAAAAAAAATCCATCTTTAGGAAAATACTATAGTCATCTAGTTTACTAGTAAAGAGTATGGGGAAAGGTGGCATTTTATCACATGTTATTTTTTCATTTAAAAAAGTCTTAGGGTTTCTCCTTTTCACGCATAGAATCATCATGGTACAAGGAATATTGTGCTAGACCCATAGGATTAGTTCTACTTAAAACCTTAAAATAACTTCCCATTTCAACTCATCAGATTAAAACAATGTCCTCCTAAACAATCCTAAAAGTTTTATGGAACCCTAAAAGATGCCAAACAGCTGAAGCAATCTTGAAAAAGAAACACAAAACTGGAAGTATCACAATTCCAGATTTCAAGTTGTATTACAAAGCGGTAGTAATTAATACAGCAGGATACTGGCATAGAAATAGACACATAGATCAATGGAATGGAATAGAAAATCCAGAAATAAACCCAAAATTATATGGTCGATTAATTTTTGACAAAGGAGAAATCAGTATACAATGAGAAAAAGACAGTCTCTTCAACAAATGGTGTTGGGAAAACTGGACAGCCATATGCAAAAGGAATGACACTGGATCACTTTATTTTACCATACACAAAATTAAACTCAAAAGGGATTAAAGACCTAAATGTGAGACCTGAAACCACAAAAATCCTTCAAGAGAGCATAGGCTGGAATCTCTCTGACATCAGCTATAGCAGCTTTTTTCTAGATAGGTCTCCTGAAGCAAGGGAAATAAAAGTAAAAATAAACTACTGGAACTATGTAAAAATAAAATTTTCTGTACAGTAAAGGAAACAATTACAAAACTGAATGGCAACCTACTGAATGGGAGAAGATGTTTGCAAACGACATATATGGTAAAAGGTTAGTGTCCAAAATATATAAAGAACTGATACAACTCAATACCCAGAAAACAAATATTCCGATAAAAAATGAACAGAAGACATGGACAGATATTTCTCCAAAGAAGACAAAAAATGCCCAAGAGACACATGAAAAGATGCTCAACATCACTTATCACCAGGGGGAAATGCAAATCAGAACTACAACGAAGTATCACCTCAAACCTCTCAGAATGGTTAAAATAAAAAAATAGAAGAAACAACAAGCATTGGCAAGGATGTGGAGAAAGGAGAGCCTCTTGCACTGTTGGTGGGAATGCAAACTGCTGCAGCCACTCTGGAAAACAGTATGGAGTTTCTTCAAAAAATTAAAAATATAACTACTCTACAACCCAACAATAGCACTACTGGGTATTTATCCCCAAAATACAAAGGGATACATGCACCCTGATGTTTATAGCAGCATTTTCTACAATAGCAAATTATGGAAACAGCCCAAGGGTTCGCTGATTGATGAATGGATACAGAATACAATGGAATATTACTTAGCCATAAAAGAGTGAAATCTTACTTGTCACTTGCAATGACACTTACATTGCAACACTCACATTGTCATTTGCAACAACATGGATGGAGCTAAACAGTATTATGCTAAGGGAAATAACTCAGTCAGAGAAAGATAAATACCATATGATTTCACTCATATGTGAAATAGAAGAAACAAGACAAATGAGCAAAGGGGAAAAAAAAGAGAGAGGTAAACCGAGAACAGACTCTTAACTATAGAGAACAAACTGCTGGCTACTGGAGGGGAGGTGAGTGGGAGAATGGGGTGGTGATGGGGATTAAAAAGTACACTTATCATGATGAAAAAAAAATAATACAATAAAATGAAAAAAAACCCCAAACCCACCACCAATAGCAATGTACTCCTAAAACTGGAACAATAAACGAACAAAGCAGAAATGACCCATTTTATTAATGGAAATAAACTAGCAGCTGACAACTTGAATATTACCTGTGTAGATGTATTCCACATATGCAGGATGAGTTTTTGTGAAAACCTCTCTTACTTTTTCTATTTTATCAGCTCTGATTTTTGTTGCAAATGGTGTATACATAACTGAGAAAGATTCTGCTCTGGTGATGGCTTCTTCAATCATGGCCTGAGAGAAAGCAAACAACCCATTTGGCATCAATAACAATATATGACTTTTTAAGAATGTAAAAAAATATAATTACCTTTATGGATGATTTAAAAATCTATATACTGTACTGCAAAGATAACATATTTTGGTCTTGAATATTCATTAGAATAAAATTTTAATTAGTTCTGGAAATACTATTTCATATTAAGAAAACCAATTAAATGAAGAAAGTTTGTAAACAGGCACCTCTACACTGAACTTGCTTTAAGATAAAAATAAAAATTCTATTTTCCAAGGTGTCATTTTTTTACTTGATTTTAAAAATAAAATTCTTAAGTCTAATATAATTATTCTACTCTTGAACAGACATTGATGAGCAATTTGTACTTTAAAAAACTAATTGAAATATCTAGATATAAGTATTTTCTATAAATAACACAACAAAGTACATTTTCTCCCCCTTCTTCCAATGCCTAGGAAAGCCTTTTGGAGTAAGAGAAACCTTTCTCAACTTTTTCCCACCAAAGCTTCCCTTCCCTCCAGATCACAAGAGCCACTTGACATGGATTTGGCTATTTAAGAAGTTCTTTAAATTTTCTTTGCTCATGTACCATTCTTGATAAAGCCAGCCATCACCCTGAGCTTCCTGTTTTAACTAGGTCCATTACTATTTGAAACAGACCAAAAGGAAAGTTATGTGAAGTTTTAAAAGGAATTTATTCCTTTCCTACAACTTATCCTTCTAATGAGGGTTGAACATTGAATAAAAAGTGGAAATGTCTATAGTTATCTCATTTTTCTGAAAATAGCATAAAAGCATATTACAAAAACCCGTATTTATTTATAGGAATAAGTTTTTTTCAGTGACAACTAAGAGTGCCAACAATCTTAAGGAAAAAGAATAGATTTGAACCATCCAACAAAGAAAAAAAGATTTAACAAACAGCAATTTATATTATTACCGTCATAGCACTTTGTAAACAAGTTTCTGATTGGTATTAAGAGCAATAAGGAATTGATTTTAAACTGAGAAACCTAATTGTTCACCGCCTATTCCATTTCTCAAGTGACTTCCAGTAGCCTCTATGATCATCTAGACTGTGTGCAACAGAGCAGCTTTGTAAAAATTTTCTGGATGTAAAGGGTCCTCCTTTCTCTGAGGGGCTCAGAAAATGATGTAAACTTTAAAATTTACATTTTAAATTTGTTGTGGGGCGAATTTCAGAATGGCTGAATGAAAGAGCTTACATTGCCCACCATATTGCCCTTCCCAGGTTTGAGGAACTGTCAGGGGAACAAAGAATACAACTGTGATTCCAAACCCAGAGCTAGCCCTCAGCGGAGGTAGCAATGGATTATGATTGTACAGCAGGATCTGGGTGCTGAGTCCTGGATCCCAACTTTGGAAGGCTAACAACGGTAATGCAGCCAGCAGGTCTGGAATTCAGAGATGTGGATTGAGAACTCAAATATGGTGTTTAGGTACCAGGTTCAGTTCACAGCTGGAACCAATCAGGGGATGGCCTGTCCAGACCAAAAATGTAAGTAATCATACCTAGATGAGTGTGGGAGGATATGCTGAAGAGGGGAGCTGTTTTAGACCTGAGTTTAAGGTCATGATCTGACTTTTTTACCTTTTGTAAACTATTCCCATATTAGCTTGCCAGAGTTGACATAATGAAGTATCACAGACTGGGTGCCTTAAATGATGGAAATTCATGGTTCCAGAGGCTAGAAGTCTGAGATCAAGGTGTCCGCAAGATTGCTTTCTTCTCAGGCCTCTCTCCTTGACTTGTAGATGGCTATGTAGCTTCTTGTGTCTCTATATGGGTTTTGTTTTGTTTTGTTTTGTTTTGTTTTGTTTTGTTTTGTTTTCCTCTGTGTATGTCTGTATCCTAATCTCATTTTCTTATAAGGACATCAGTCACATTGGATTAAGACCCACCTAAAGACCTCATTTGAACTTAATTAACACTTTAAATACCTATTTCCAATACAATGACAATCTGCAGCACTGGGTTAGGACTCCAGAATATGAATTTTGGGGGGACACAATTGATCCCATAATAGTTCCTAACTCCCAAATAGCTTTTCTCTAAATATCTTGGTGAAGGGTATTTTGCTTTAAATTCTGGCTCAAAAAAATTAACAAAGGTATTTAATTCTCTAGTTTGCTTCCAGAGAGACATTAACAGTATCTCAGTAAGGCCAAGATAGAAGAAAACACTCTCTTCATCCCATTTCTTTTCCAACTACTGGCAGCTTAAGTGACTGCTGGCAAGGTAACTTTGCTAAGCCATCTCACAGCAGGGACAGTAAGACTCGTGCCCAAGAGCCTATACCAGCTTTTTTGCAAGTGGCAGAAGTGTGGGTTTTGTGTGGCAGCTTGATCTGTTCATTTAAGGCACTGTACTCTTGGCTTGCTGCTCAGCGAATTGCATTTAGGGTTTCACAGGGCTCTCCACTCAGGAGGGTATGTGCTGGGCACAGCCTCCCTCTCTCACTAATCACAGTCAGTAGATATGGGGTCTTTTTGTGGTTTCTGCCCGCCATCTTGAAGATGCGTAAGGAGGTGGGTGAGTGAGCAAAGTGTGTATGTGAGAATAATAATTGAAGTTTCCATAGAGATATTTTCTCAAAACACATTATTATAACCCCAAGAAAAAATACTATAAGATAGAGTAGAAATGAGAACACAAATTACCCTTTCACCAGATCCTGACACATCCTTTTTGTGTCTTTATGTATTAATATTTTTTGTTCTTCCAGAGACAGAGAATCTTGGGGCTTTGAATCTGTCTCACATTGTTCTTGTAAAGGAATACAGTATATATTATATAGAGTATTATATTATTGTATTGGTATATTACATAGAGTCTAATATATATATATATATATACACACACACACACACACTATTATATGTGTGTATATGTGTTTATATACAACATTTATATATAATATTTCTGGTGCATTATTGAATGACTCAGTGAAATAATCTAGAAAAAAATTTAGCATTACTAAAATAGAGGGAATTTTTGACTGTTCGAGTTAGACACCAAAATATCAGGTTTTCATTTTGTGATGATAATGATTTAGTAATTTAGGGTTGGGCTTGCCTTTCATGAAGAGTCTAATATCAGCAAATGAAAGATTATGCTTAAGGATTTTTAAACACTGGAATATTTTGTAATAATCATAGGTACTAAAATATAGATTGTAAACTATTTCTAATCATCAAAGATTTTCCTTGATTTTGAAAATAAATAGAGGAAGAGACAAGGTGAGGAATTGCAGCCTGTAAAAAGTAAGATGCACCAAGAAATCTGTTGCATTTCTATACACCAATAATGAAACAGCAGAAAGAGAATTTAAGAAATCAAGCCCATTACAATTGCACCAAAAATAAGAAGATATGGAGGAATAAACCTAACCAAAGAGGTAAAAGACCTGTACTCTGAAAATTATAAACACTGATGAGAGAAATTAGAGATGACACACAGAAAAAGGAAAACATTCCATGCTCATGGATTGGGAAAACAAATATTGTTGAAATGTCTATACTACCCAAAGCAATCCCTATCAAAATATCAACAGCATTCTTCACAGAACTAGATCAAACAATACTAAAATTTGTATGGAACCACAAAACACCCTGAATAGTCAAAGCAGTCTTGAAAAGCAAAGCAAAGCAAAGCTGGAGGCATCTCAATTCCAGATTTCAATTTATATTACAAAGTTGTAGTAGTTAAAACAGTATGGTACAAAAATAAACACAAAAATAAACACATACACCAATGGAATAGAAAACCCAGAAATAAACTCACAATTATAGGGTCAATTAATCTTCAACAAAGCAGGAAAGAATATCCAATGGGAAAGACTATCTCTTCAACAAATGGTGCTGGGAAAACTGAACAGTAACATGCAAAAGAGTGAAACTGAACCATTCTCTTTCACCATACACAAAAAATAAGCTCAACAGAGATTCAAGATCTAAATGTGACACCTGAAATCATAAAAATCCTTCAAGAGAGCACAGGCAGGAATCTCTCTGACATTGGCTGTAGCAACTTTTTTGAGGCAAGGGAAACAAAAGCAAAAATAAACTATTGGGACTACATCAAAATATAAAGCCTCAGCACAGTGAGGGAAACAATCAACATAACTAAAAGGCAATGTATGGAATGAGAGAAGTTATTTGCAAATGACACATCTGATAATTTTCCCAAGAAGACATACAAATGGCCAAGAGACACATGAAAAGATGCTCAACATCACTCATCATCAGGGAAATGCAAATCAAAACTACCATGAGATATCACCTCACACTTGTCAGAATGGCTAAAATCAACAAGAAGCAACAGGTAGTGGTGAGGATGTGGGGAAAGGGGAACCCTCTTGCACTGTTGGTGGGAATGCAAACTTGTACAGCCACTGTAGAAAACAGTAGAACTACCCTGTGATCCAGTAATCGCACTACTAGGTATTTACACAAAGAATACAAAAATACTGAATCAAAGGGATAAGTGCACCCTTATGTTTATAGTAGCATTATCTATAACAGCCAAATTATGGAAACAACCCAATGTTCATCTATTGATGAATGGATAGAAAAGAGGTAGCATATATATATATATGGATATATATATGCATATATATGTATTAATATTACTCCAATATTATTCATGTATATATATGGAATATTATTCAACCATAAAAAAGAATGAAATCTTGCCATTTGCAGCAACGTGGGTGGACCTAGAGAGTATAATGCTAAGTGAAATAAGTCAGAGAAAGACATTTCACTCATATATGGATTTTAAGAAACAAAGGAGCAAAGGGGAAAAAAAAAGAGAAAGAAACAGGCAAACCAAGAATCAGACTTAACTATAGAGAACAAATTGACGGTTACCAGAAGGGAGGTGGACAGGGGGGGTGGGTTAAACAGGTGATGGGGATTAAGGAGTGCACTTGTTGTGGTGAGCACCTGGTGATGCATGGAATCGTTGATCACTATATTTTATGCTTGAAACTATTACACTGCAATATTAACTGGAATTTAAATAAAAACTTTAAAAAGTAACCTATACTAAAAGATATATTTTATTTTTTTTTAATTTTTTTTTTATGAAATTTATTGACAAATTGGTTTCCATACAACACCCAGTGCTCATCCCAAAAGGTGCCCTCCTCAATACCCATCACCCACCCTCTCTTCCCTCCCACCCCCCATCAACCCTCAGTTTGTTCTCAGTTTTTAACAGTCTCTTATGCTTTGGCTGTCTCCCATTCTAACCTCTTTTTTTTTTTTTCCTTCCCCTCCCCCATGGGTTCCTGTTAAGTTTCTCAGGATCCACATAAGAGTGAAACCATATGGTATCTGTCTTTCTCTGTATGGCTTATTTCACTTAGCATCACACTCTCCAGTTCCATCCACGTTGCTACAAAAGGCCATATTTCATTTTTTCTCATTGCCACGTAATATTCCATTGTGTATATAAACCACAATTTCTTTATCCATTCATCAGTTGATGGACATTTAGGCTCTTTCCATAATTTGGTTATTGTTGAGAGTGCTGCTATGAACATTGGGGTACAAGTGGCCCTATGCATCAGTACTCCTGTATCCCTTGGATAAATTCCTAGCAGTGCTATTGCTGGGTCATAGGGTAGGTCTATTTTTAATTTTCTGAGGAACCTCCACACTGCTTTCCAGAGCGGCTGCACCACTTTGCATTCCCACCAACAGTGCAAGAGGGTTCCCGTTTCTCCACATCCTCTCCAGCATCTATAGTCTCCTGATTTGTTCATTTTGGCCACTCTGACTGGCATGAGGTGATACCTGAGTGTGGTTTTGATTTGTATTTCCCTGATAAGGAGCGACGCTGAACATCTTTTCATGTGCCTGTTGGCCATCCGGATGTCTTCTTTAGAGAAGTGTCTATTCATGTTTTCTGCCCATTTCTTCACTGGGTTATTTGTTTTTCGGGTGTGGAGTTTGGTGAGCTCTTTATAGATTTTGGATACTAGCCCTTTGTCCGATATGTCATTTGCGAATATCTTTTCCCCTTCCGTTGGTTGCCTTTTAGTTTTGTTGGTTGTTTCCTTTGCTGTGCAGAAGCTTTTTATCTTCATAAGGTCCCAGTAATTCACTTTTGCTTTTAATTCCCTTGCCTTTGGGGATGTGTCGAGTAAGAGATTGCTACGGCTGAGGTCAGAGAGGTCTTTTCCTGCTTTCTCCTCTAAGGTTTTGATGGTTTCCTGTCTCACATTTAGGTCCTTTATCCATTTTGAGTTTATTTTTGTGAATGGTGTGCGAAAGTGGTCTAGTTTCAACCTTCTGCATGTTGCCAGTTCTCCCAGCACCATTTGTTAAAGAGGCTGTCTTTTTTCCATTGGATGTTCTTTCCTGCTTTGTCAAAGATGAGTTGGCCATACGTTTGTGGGTCTAGTTCTGGGGTTTCTATTCTATTCCATTGGTCTATGTGTCTCTTTTTGTGCCATAAAAGATATATTTTAAATGATACTTTTTAATTTGACAAAAATTTTCTGCAGTTGAGTTATTCTTTCCCAATGTGTGAGTTTCTCTGGTGTCAATAAATGTTGCACGTGTACAAAGAATGGGGAAAACAGTCAGTACACATGTTCTGTTGTTAAGTGTGCATTGCTGTTAATTATGCTTTCTCTGTTGCTACACACACAAAAAGGCTTTGAAATTAGGTGTTTACATTTGGGGCTTCTAATAACTCTCTATTGTTATCCTCACATTTGTCAAGTTTTAAAGCTTATAGTTATATAAACCAAGAATGTATGTGGGCAGCTCATTTCCTCTACAAACAGTAACTTATAATAATTTCTCCTTGTTCTTTAGCTAAGCAAAAAAAATCCATTTGCTACCTCAGAAATCAATTTGCCCAGGATAATTTTACAACAAGGGAGACGATGGGGGAGACAGGGAAAGAGAGATATTCTGTCAACAGTAAAGGAAAAGCCATCAAAGTAGAGGGAAAAGAAGACTAGCAAAAAAAAGAAACACTATTCACTTCCTCTTCTAAATCCAAGAGAGTTGCTTCTTCCTGGTAAATTTTTAAGGGCACTCAGGGTGCCTAGGATAAATCTGGCAGAAACTATAAACATTTTCAGGATGATGAGATTATGAAATTTTTCCCATATTTTTGCTGGAGGATTTCAACAAATTGCAACCTTTCAACTATGTGTCCAGTGATAGTGATTCAGTAGTAGAAATCTTGTCAGTTCTAATTAGAAAATGTGATCACATTATTATAGATTATTATCAAATTATTCCTTTAATGCTTCCAATATCAGAGTTGGCCATAATTGCAGTAAATTGCTTTACTTACAAGATTAGATCTGGAAGGAACCTTGGGAATTTTCCAGCCCAATTCACTGAATTGGAGATGAATTAAGTGACTTGAAGAGGCTTAAGTGACTTTTCTCAGGATGAACAGCTTTTTAATTTTATAGAATTTAGAATTAGGGTCTCAAATATTATATTTCACTTTCTCTTCAAAAATTATGGTTTTACCTCCTGGGACTCTCTTGTTTTAAAACAGTCATATTCGGGGCACCTGGGTGGCGCAGTCGGTTAAGCGTCCGACTTCAGCCAGGTCACGATCTCGCGGTCCGTGAGTTCAAGCCCCGCGTCAGGCTCTGGGCTGATGGCTCAGAGTCTGGAGCCTGTTTCCGATTCTGTGTCTCCCTCTCTCTCTGCCCCTCCCCTGTTTATGCTCTGTCTCTCTCTGTCCCAAAAATAAATAAATGTTGAAAAAAAATTAAAAAAAAAACCACCAGTCATATTAAACACTGGTTTAAATTCTAAATCATTTACTTTCATTTTGTGGTATATGTGAGTGCTACAGAATTTTAGGACATATACATGTATAAGTGTCCTGGGCACGTGGTTAGGCATTTTTCAGGCCCCCTTGCAGTTAAGCATAGCCATGTGTGGATAAATGGAATGTAAGTGGGAAGGATACTTTTTCTTGGCATTGCCCATAAAACTCTGCCTAGTGTGATCCTCCATTTTCTTTCTCTATCAGCTTCCTGAAGAGGGAAGACTGCCAGGACATGGAGGAAGATGGAGGTATATAGTGGAAGAACTATGGGTTCTCATTATTGCTGATTTTGGGAGAAACAATCAGAAACACCCAGGAACTGCAACAGTGAGTGAGAAATTGATTTTTATTGTTTTAGGTTACTGAAATATTGGAGTTGTTTGTTTTAGCAGTTAGTCTACCCTAATTCACAAACAATAATAAACAAAAATTTGAATCTCTTTCATAATCCATTTTTTCCTTCTAAGCTTTACGTATTGTTTTAAAAGTAAACAAAAAACATGGTGTTTAAAGAGATAAAATAACTTTTCATTTAGCAGTGTGATAGATGCTTTTTTATATCCTATTTCTTTTAATTCTCATAAAGTCTTAGTATTACTAGTGAATGAATATTATGATTGTATTATTCTCAGAGTTCACATTAGACTCAAAGGAAGCAGTGCTCTACTTTCAAGCTATAAATGATTGAAACAGGAATCTTTAGATTTTAGTGGCTAATATGATTCTTTGCTATTACATTAATAATGATGTAATTTTGAATGATGACTGGAATTTTCTAGAAAATGGAAAAATAAAATTTTGTGAGCAATAATTTTCAAATTTAATCCTTTTGAATATATATGGGTTCAATTTGAAAGAGTCCAATTTTCTTGAAATTTAAGATTAACTTAAAGAACAAATTTTCCTAAAGAGCAAAACATCTTTCCTTGAGATTTCCCTATAAACCTATTCACTGTATCACTTATGTAATAGCCAAGATTGACATTTTAATGATGATTTTATTAATATAATGGTATGTCAGAATAAAATACGTAATAATTGATTGTTTGCCCCTGCCTTGATGATCAACATTTTAAGGCTGAAATATTACCTTGCATTTATGAGAGTTCTTTTATTGAACAACCTTCACTGAAAGTTCTGTATATTCTATATAAGGGAATATTTGGCAGCTTTGCCATTACATTTATCAATCCAGTGATGTGAAAGTCATGTCTTCATGCAATTTAAATCAAGAAATTTAAATTTTTATTTGCAGTATCTGACCAAGATTGTATGAACAGGTTACTTGTACTGAGGTGAGCATATAATGAATTTTTTTAATGTTATTTATTTTTGAGAGAGACAGAGAGAGACAGAGTGTGAGCAGGGGTAGGGCAGAGAGAGAGAGGGAGACACAGAATCTGAACAGGTTCCAGGCTCTGAGCTGTCAATACAGAGCCCAACGCAGGGAAAAAACTCACGAACTGAGAGATCTTGACCTAAGCCAAAGTCGGATGCTTAACCGACTGAGCCACCCAGGTGCCCCTGAACAAATTTTTATATAGCTGTTGTGAATTTTTTACTTTGCAATACATCCTATTTAAAAATAGCCATAATATTTGAGAAAAAAAAATTAAAAACAGCCATAATAAATATCATTTTAAATTCTAAACATTTAATTTACTTTAGTTTTGCAGTGTGAGTTCTATAGAATTTTAGAACATATGTAAGTATATATATATATGTATATACTTATATATATATGTATATACATATATATATATCCATTTAGTGTGTGTGTGTGTGTGTGTGTGTGTGTGTGTGTGTGTATGTGTACACTGTTGTCCACCATCCAGTCTGGTTAGGGTTAGAGTTAAGGTTTTGATTATATATGATGCTTCCGTTAGCTGAATAACTTCAGTATTGAATGACTAAAATTCACTCTGTATTAACTTTTAATCATATTTGATAGCAAAATTTTATTTCCATGCCCCTTTAGCATAGAACTAAAGAGATGAAAAGAAACTAAGATATTATTTTAAAATCACTCAACTTCATAACCAAGGTAACTGAATCTTGCTGAGTTCTGGTGACTTAACTCAGGTAACAAAATTAGAGAAGAAAGCAGGACAAGAAAGCAAGTCTCCTAAACCAATGCTTTCTCTTATGCTAAGTGATTTTTCATCCTTCTAGTTAGACAGCAAATTTGTAGAATTACAAGATCAAGTTTTACTTTCTTTTCCCATGACTATCTTATTCCTGTCTTCAAAGACATCAAGAACTTGACTCTAACTCTAACAGAGAAACAAACAGACCACATCAAACCTAAACCAGGTCAAGATCCTCTTCAAAACAATAACCCTAACAGAAAACAGAATAGTCATCCTTCATATCTCCTGGCCACAATAAGACTGTTTTGCCCATCAGCCCCTCATTAGATTTAAGGAATGCGATCAACTAGAATGCCTGTCTCAAAGAGAAATATTTACAAAAATTAAATGAAAGCCTTCTTGATAGGGGAACTTAAATAATAATGTGCTTGAGTTCGTCTAGCTTATTTAATGGTAAAGTACATATAATTTATAAATAGAATTTAAAGTACATTCATTATAAAGACCCTGAATCATTTTCTGCTTGCACACTAAAGAAAAATCAGCTGATAGAAACTCAAGAGTTATAAGTGTGGGTTTCAGCAGCCTCCAGACTCTTTAGGATGCCACAGAGCTTTTATTCCTGATGATTTAAAATGAATCACCAAAAGGTATCACAGGAATAAATAGCTACATTACCTGTAATTATTTCATAAGCACAAACGGGTATTACTAATGGGCTTTGGCCTCTGTGTTTGGTGGTAAATGTCAACACAGTTTGGGACCCTTTTTTTGTCATTGTGCATTTCTTCTCTATACTTAGTTTAATTATATGAAGATAGATATTCCTATTCTTAACTGTATATTGTTTTCTGATTGCATTTCTTGACTGGTGGTTTTAGATTGGGGTATGACTTGCTGGTGCACAGAGCTGACTGATGGCAGAGTTGGGACGAGAACCTGGTGACCTGGTTCCCAGACTTGTACTTCTTTTATTTTGTCCGCTAGTACACAAGATGACTTTGAGTGGAAAAGTGTAGGATGCCCTTGAAATGCTGTATACTGGAGGAATTGAAAGAATCCAAGTATGCTTAATTTGGAGAGAAGACGTTAAGTTTCAGGGACTAACTTTCTGTCATCAGAGAGCAACCTGCTATTGTATGTACTCTGCGTAGGTAGACTTCATTTATTTCATTGACAAATCTGTAAAACTCCTTTACCAATTAAATGAGTGCTCTTGGGCAATGGCTAAGTGCTATAGATAAATTATTCTCTTTACTTGCTAAGGCAACACTGGAAAACAGATATTATTATCCCATTTTAAAGATTAGGAAAACCCAGTCTTTATATTATACAATCTGCAGTACTTCACATGGCTACCTTGGGACTGAGCTGGGACTCAGCAGTTCTAGCTCAGTCTGAGCCTCTTGCTCTGAGCCATTTATGGTGTGCAGACTCACAAATGAAGTTTATAGCTTCCATAAAGCTTCACAGGGCATAAGAGGAATCCTTAGCAGGGGGAAAAACGTTCTGATATAGCGTTCCAATGAGGAAGCTATTCATCTTGGAAGCTAGTAGCTCCATGGCCCTGGTGGTACACAGACCAAGGAGAGATGATGGTCTATCTAGGATCTAGTGAAAGGTACTGTTTGTGTAGAAAAATGTATTTATAGTGCTATAGTCTACCACTCAAAATTTGTCTTTGGTTTACTTCCATATCCCCATAATTTCTTTTCTCTCGCAAGTTTCAGCTTTGTCCCAGCAACCAGATACCTCTTCTTCTTTGTTATTATTTCTCTTATTTATCTGCAATAAATATTTTCCAGGCTGTGACTCCTCCTGGAGGACTTTAATTTTTAGGAGGTAAGAGGTTGCAGGAAGACGCTATTATGGAGCACGTATACTCCTATATGTAACTTCCCATCAACAAGAGGTCTCAGAAGGGGCATAATTGTATCTGTGAGAAATGTGACAGACCTGTTGTGTGTATGTGTGTGTGTGTGTGTGTGTGTGTGTGTGTGTGTAATACTGTATATTACACACTGTATATTTACTATACATACACACAAATATATATCTATATATCTATAAATATTTATTATGCACCCATACACATACTCTATGACAATAGCAAACTACAACTTGAAGTCATATTAGATGAAATGAAATGAAATGCTATCTTTAAGAGACCTGCCACTATATTTCCAAGTTATGTGTCCAATCTCCAGTTTTATTTCCGATCTTGGCCTTATACATGAATGTTAAAGCAGGCCAACCCCCACGTGATGAAGAATAAATAAAATGAAGATTTGTCATGGTAATTTTGGTGTTTTCTGTCTCTTTAGGTTTGGGCTTGAAATAGCCCTTCCAAGGTTTTCTGGGGGCTATTGTCCCTCATAGACTGTTGACTCCTGGTTTAGACTGCACTGTATAAAATATCATCTATGCTCTCTTGGATAAAAAAATAGGTCAGTTTAACAGTTATTTTATGATCCTCAAAAAAGCAAATCATGCCACATGTTGAAGATTGACATTTAAAATGCTGAGGCCTCATTACCTGGAAGAAGGAAGATTAGAAAAGATGAGAAAGGGATGAAAAAGGAAATGATTCAACCAGGAACTACAGGATAGGCAGAGTACACAGTCTTCAAAAATTAGTGACGAGAAATCAATCGTATGAATTCAAGAAAAGAGGAGAATTCATATTTAATTGGCATGCAATGCCATAAAAAGATGGCTGAATATAAATAAAAACATTAAAAGCTTTGAGCTTTACAGATTATCTTATACTTGGGTGCACACAGCTTAAAAAATTTCATGATTTCATGGAATATTTATTCTGCATCTCCAACTGCTAAAAAAAAGTGACCTCAATTTCTCTGCAAGCTTGTAAATCAATAACCCATAAAAATCTATGGGAAATATAAAAGATAACTATAAAAACCTCTAAATTTGGTTTGGATCATAACAATTTTTGATTTTTAGATGCAAACAAAGCAAAGAAGGAATCAACATGTTTGCAAATTTAAACTGGGAGGCAAAATCTTTATGGAAACAAAATAACCTCATGGCAATCTAGTAGAATAGCACTGACTCCTGGGAATCAAATAGCTACCCTTAAATTTGTTCAAGTAAAAGAAGGCCCAAACTGCCTTAAATCTATGAAACCCATATCATTCTCAAATGAAAGAAAATGAAAAGAAACTTAGAGGTTACTTTTTGTTCTGTTAAGAACTGTCAGAAACCTAAAAAGCTTTTTAGAAGGGAAAAAAAGAAAAGGAAATGCTGACTTTATTTAAATGGTGTGAGTTTCCTTAATAACCTACTGAAATTTTTACAAAACCAAACTGATACCATATAAATATATTTAATATATTTATTAATTTATATGTTATTTATAAATTAATTTATTAAATATATATTTAATATCTTATATATTAATATAATATATACATATTTCTGAAGACAAATACTAAGTAAATATTTCTTAGGAGTGGCTGAAAATTGAATTTTCTTGCTTGATATGATGCCACTATTTTCTAATGAGCTTGAATTATCAACTTGTGGATAGAGGGCTGATACACAAGTGAGATATGCGGTCCTCCTGCAGGGCCCATTCTGAGGCACTGCTCCCAAATTCTTATATGATCTGGATGCCTCATTGTTTTAGCCGGGGACAAAGCTGTTTATTTCTCAGTGGCAATTAGGGTTTCAAAAGCAGACAACCTCTGAAAAGGTGGCACTCTGACTAAAATTCACACTGAGGTGAGGTAATTGATTATATGACACATTTTTGAAAGGCGGCTTTGACTCTTGGCATGTATAGGTGGAGCGAGGAGTGGGGACAGCATGGGGAGAAGAGAGGAATGGGGCACATAAAAAGCAACCTCACCTACTTGACAATCTGGGCAAATATGTGTCACTAAATATATATAATGGTACTAAATGTACACATGGATTCAGTATGTGAATATGATTCACATTTTTTCCTCCATCCTTTCCTCTCTTCCTTCCTCCCTCCCTCTTTTCCTTCCTTTCTTCCTTCCTAATGCCTGGGACACTCACAGAACATCAAGGGAAGAACTACACTAAAGTATACAAACAGCAAATAATGTCATGGTCACTATCTTCTTCACAGAAACACTCAACCTTACATCAAATACATGCCTCAATTACATCTTTCATTTTAAAGTGAACCTCTCCTACTGGCATACTACCTCAAATAGCATCAAAGCAAAGTGAAACACAGGCAGCATTTAACAACGCTGGTAACCATGGAAACATATCATTAAAGAATATATAAACAGGAATGAATAATTAGATGAGAAATTCATTTCTACATTTATCTTTTTCCAAGACCCAGGAGGGGAAGCTCTCTTTTACCTCTCATCTCAGTTTGGACACTTCCTCGTTAGCCTGTCTTCTAACCAAGAAATAGGAGAATTCACAAAATGAGGATTTTAATACTGCCTAGCTTAATGGACAAATCTCTTTGTAGGCAAGTGACTAAAAATGACTGCAATGCTCATTGTTGTCTAGATGTAAAACTGAATGTAGGAAAGAACCTGAAGCAGCAAAGAGTTTGCTTTGGGGTTGGGAGGAGGGCAGGGAAACCTGACTTATATTCTGGTGAGAAGGGGAGAGCAGTTAACATTTAAAAACAGGAAGAACAGGCTGCCTCACTTACTAGAGGCATCTACACAGTGGGAAGACTGAGGGGAGAATATGGGCTAATGGATTATATCAGTTGCATTGTCAGGTAGGCAGTATCACCTGTGCAGGTACCCTGACACTCTGCCTCTGCACCTAGCAAAGCTGTAGATAAACGCTATGGTAGGCAAAGTTGTTTGTAAACTTAAAAATTTGTAAATGGCCTTACAGACCGTCTAGCTGAGGGTTGTGCATCAGAATCACTTAGTTGGGGGGAAGTAGACAAACACAGTTTTTAGAACCTCACCCAACACTGTGATTCTGATGCAGTTCACTAGACCAGTGTTTGAGAATCACAGGCCTAAGCCAACTTCGTCATCATACAGCAGCAGAAACTAAAGTCCAGAGCAGTTATGATAAACCAGATTGAGTTGCTGGTCTCAATTTCCCCCATCTCTGTAACAATATTACTTTTATCATGGTTTGGCAGTGAACAGAATAACCATATATGGCTTGCTCTGGCTAACAGGATGTTAACAAGCATGGTATAAGCAGAGGCTTGATATGTGCTTATATAGTTCTGCTTTCTCTCTTAGAATTCTGCAATTTGCCGTAAGATAAACAGACATCAGATAGCCATTGCATGTGGACCATACTTGGGCCTCTCCACAGCTTGGAGCTAAGGGTAGCTAAGTACAGCCAAGACTAGCCTAGATCAGTCAAATCATGACTGATAAGCCAACCTGCTTATTATTATGAGAAACCACTGAATTTAAGAGTGATTTGTTACACAGCAGTATTGTAGCAGTAGCTGACTAATATGGAAATGAAGTGACTTACCCAAAATTAAATCCTAGCATTGGAACTAGAAGTTACAGCTTGTGAATCGTAGGCCTGACTTCTTTCTACTTCCCTATAGTGTCTGTTTTACTTTCTTTCATTCACAGGGTTAAGCACATATATCCATTGCCTTTATAGGGTCCTTCTGCTCAACCTATATTCCTTGTATTTCAGAACATCCTGTCATCTTTCCTCGTCAGAGCTTACCTTTCCTTCCATCTTGTTCCTCAGGATTCTGCTTTCATATTTCCAAAGGGACTAAGAAGTTTCAAAATAATCCTCACAATTGTGTTCAAGAGTCATCCATTAATGAGTTAAACACTTACAGATAAAATTTCTTCTGCATATTACCTGGGGTTGACTAGAGACTCAATGGCAAATGGTGAGAATTTAAGCATGACACATGGTAGTTGACAGGAAAAATATTTTTAGGTAAGTGAGTTTGGTGCTTATTAAATTATATATAATATAAATATCACAAGGCTTGTATTGCTTTCAGACACTCCTGTCCAAATATTTTATAAACTGTATGCTTGATGGGGCCAAATAAATAAATAGACTATAAACAAAGGCCATTAGGAGAAATGCTCATATGGCATTTTTATTTTGTTCCTTTCTGTGGAAACATTTTTCACATGGAAGCAAATCTTTAAAACACATTTTTATTCTACTGAATATGTAGGTGTTTTGTTAAAGATAATAAAAAAAGGGGCACGTGGGTGGCTCAATCAGTTGAGCGTCCGACTTCGGCTCAGGTCATGATCTCACAGCTTGTGAGTTCAAGCCCCGCGTCGGGCTGTGTGCTGACAGCTCGGAGCCTGGAGCCTGGAGCCTGCTTCTGCTTCTGTGTCTCCCTCTCTCTCTGCCCCTAACCCACTTGCATTCTGTCTCTGTCTCTCTCAAAAATAAGTAAACATTAAAAAAAAAGATAATAAAAAAAATTCTGGTTGACCTTAATTTGCCTGTAATTTTATGTTGAAGATTTTATTTTTACTCTGAAATTGAGATACCATAAGTCTGTATCATGTAAAAGACTAATATTGGGGTAATTTTGCAATATCAAGAAGAAACACAATGAATTGGAGTAAAAAAGTTAGTCTTCATTATTGGTATAAGGGATTAAGTTACATCAGTTATTGTGTATCATTGTCTGGTTAGTGCAGAGAAATTCATTAGTTTGCTGCTGTCTTGATTGCTATGTTTGAAAGAAGAAGCTAATAGATAAAACCTTAGGGTTTTCATGGAGAAAACCATGAGCACAGAAATCAATGAAGTAACAGACTGTTGGAAATCTGCAACCTTCTCCAGATACTCTGATAAATCTCAAACTCGAAGCACAAAAGTTGTCCACATTTGTGAACTTAAAATACACACACACACACACACACACACACACACAAATAGTTGTTGAAATCAATAAGCACTGATTTTTTTAATAACAAATAAAGAAACTATTCCAAAATATTCTTGACATTATTGGTTTGAGTTTCATGTCAAATAATATTTAACTTGGTTGACTGACTTTAACAAATATGTATTGAATTGCTATTTGCAATGCACTACGGAAGAAAAACAGATTAGGAAGAAGTGGTGTCTAATTTAAGTACCAGATGTTTTTCTTGTTACATTTTTGTGCTAGAACGCATGCTTCTTGAGTACAGGACAAGCAGTGAGCATTTTGTTCACTGCTGTATTTGTTAATAGCACAGTGCTTTTAGTACAGTGCACGTAGCACAGTGCTTAAGACACAGTCACTAATAAGTGCTCAATAAATATTTGCTGAGTGAGTATGAATGACAAATACAGTTTGAAAGTAAAGAAGAAAGTACCCACTAATGTTTTTAATGTTTATTTATTTATTTTGAGAAAAAGAGAGAGAACATGCAAACATGAGCTGGCAGAGAGAAAGGGAAAGAGAGAATCCCAAGCCGGCCCCTGCTGTCAGCACAGAGCCCAGCATGGGGCTTGATCCCATGAACCATGAGATTATGACCTGAGCTGAAATCAGGAGTCCAATGCTTAACCAACTGAACCATCCAGGCACCCAGAAAAGCACCCACTAATCTAAGAGTAGTCTGCACACACTGGATTGGAAAGGTTTCGAGCTTGAATGACTGTAGTGCAGTTTCAGGAGGAACTATATGACACGAACATTCTGGGTGCTATTTTTTGCTTTGAGTTTTGGAAGCAGTAAATGTCTCCTGCTAGGCCCAATACCAAAAAGAAAAAGAGCTGTTGCAAAGAGGAGTACAGAAGGGACTTAACCTGTGGTCTGTGAAAGCCATGGAAGGGCCCATAGACTGTGCACCATCTTCCTCAAGCATATGGCTGGGGAAAATCTTTTCTCTCTCAACATAGCCACCTCCTGAGTTTTGTCCCTTGAGAGTAGACTAACTTCACCAAAGAAAAATTTCGTGTTGGTGAGCTCTTTGGAAATCATTTAGGCCATTGATATCTTTAAGATGGTGAACGTTCCATGCCAAGTACAAGTTGAATTGGATGGGAAGTCTTGGCATTCTCTGCACAGATGAAGGATCTGTGAAGTTGGCACTGCCTCAGCCTTAGCTGCTTCACTGAGGAAAGATGCTCCACATGTCAGGCTTTCTACAGGGGCCTGTATTGGTGTCAACAGCCCCTCCCACAATCCCAAAAGAGGTCTTTCAATTGCTGTGAAAGTCTTCAACTTCCTCAGAGCCAAGAGCTCACAACAGTGCCTTTGCAGTAGATCTTTGTCAAGACACAAGAACACACCATGAGGCTCTTTCTTAATAGAGGAGTTTGTTGGCAATTCAGAGACAAAATTTAGAAGTGATTTGGTTTGATTAATTCTTGAAAATTTTTTAAGAGAAAGGAAAACTCCTTAGAACAGATTGATAGTGAGAAGTTCATTCCAGGACTAGCTTTATAATGGCTGATATCTTAGTCACATATATGAAGCAAATCTTTTGGTTAAATGCTGAATTTACTATTAGAGATGCTGCTGAAAAACTATGAGTTTTTTTTGTTTTGTTTTGTTTTGTTTTGTTTTTTTGTCAAGCTGCTACTGTAAATGAGGTGGCTGGAGTCAAAAACACAATATGAATTTTCTAATACTGGAGGTGAGATTGACACAGCCTTGAGAGTTTCTAGGGACAAAAATCAACAGACACTTGGCAAATGGCTTTTTCTCCTTTGAAGGTCATTTTTGTTCAGATGGCTTTAAATTGAAACAAACTGCTGACATAGATAACTTTGATGATATAGACTTAGTAAAGATAATCTCATTGACTTGAACACAAAGGGAATGATGTAATATGAATTTTGGTTATTCTTGATGCCTGCCTATCCATATGAGATCTTGTGAGCTACAGGAGCTCTGATTCCATTCGCTATTAGAGATTTCGTGAATCAGGGTTGTACCTGTTATTGCCATTAAAGTGAAATATTGACATTGATGAGATGTTGAATATATTTTAATTTCTTATCCCAGAAAAATTGCATAACCTTTTCATAAGAGTGAAAAAACTATAATTCTCAGTATTCTATGTGTAGATCAATTTCCAATATAATGAGATCTTATTTTAGATCTTATTTAAGATCTCTCTGAGATCTTATTTTCTCAGAGAGGTTTGTCATTCAAAAAAGAAAGAAAGAAATTTGAAAAGAAACTATTAAGGTGAAGAATGGGTTGATCAAGCAGCTTGCCCCTGTTTAGTGGGGGCTCCTCTGTGCTTGTTTTGTGGGACTTCTGCAACAGAATTAGCTGTTATCTTTTCTCACTCCATTTTGCTAAGCAGTGCAAACCAGAATTGGTTCTGTTACTCACACTGCAAGAGATAAAGCCACACACCAGAAAATCCATGTGGCTGACAGCATGGCAGAAAGTGAAGGTGAGAAACCAGGAAAGGGAAATAGGAATGGAAGAAGAGGGAGTTTCGTTTCTGAATGCTATTAAATCTAGCCCTGGATCTAAGGGGCAAGTGGCTTAGGAGGTGGACTCCAGTTTACTGTAAAAAATCTTGAAATAAAATTGTTACTTTAGGAGTAGTGTATAAATACATAGTGGTCACTGCTTCAAAAGAGCTAATTCTCAGCCTGATTAGGGGATTTCCGTTTTGTTAATTAGTTCAGAATTGTGATGAGGTCTCAAGGTGTTTCAGAAAATGAGAGTGGCTGATAATAGGAGACTGGGTATCGAGTTGCAGAGGCATGCATGTAAGTACAGTTGTGACAAGTTATTTCCAACCCTCTCTAGCTCTGAAGAAGTGATGCTATTATAGAATAACATGTGCAAACACTTTTATTCAGAGTGATATATTCTGATGTGAGCTTTCATGTAGTGTAGAGTTGTATGCCTTTTTTTCTTGCTGGGTTGATGATATGAAAACCATTCCTAATACAATTCAAAAGCATTCTTGAGCTCACCAAAGCGAAGGTCTGTTCTTTTATATCCAAGGCCTTATGAGCCAACCATCTGTGAGAGTAGGTATAGACTGGTTCTCACATTTTTACATACTGAAATTTTCCATTTCCTGTTTAAGACCTCTGAGAAGAATAACTGATCAGAATGGTAGGCATTTTATGTGGTTGAAAGGAAGATATACAGTAACTTCATCCTCTACAAAAGTAGTGAAAATAGCCTCTAAGCCTTCATTGATGTCTATGGATGTCTATGAAGATACAGTTTCTTGTCTGTGATGTTTGGAGGGCATTCTTAAATTTAGCAGTATAACTGTCACGGTGGATTGGGTGGTGGTGCATCCCTGTCTCCCTGTGTTTAAAGATGGCATGGATTGGGCACTCACTGGCAATGTCCAAAAGCCCCTTTTGATTTAGGACAGAAGGTTTGGGAGGGGAAGATGTATACATTTAATTTAAGATCAGGGAGAGGCAGGCTCACATAAGGAAGTATGTAATTGGTGAGAATGGTGTGGTGTGCTACTATTGAGGCTAGTCAGTAGGGTTTAATTTATGGACTTTATCTGCAGGATGAAATTTCTAATTATGTCATTTCTTTCTATCTTAATATATGTGACATCATTTTTGGATGTGCTTAAAATATTAGATTTTAGTGCTAAAATGAGCTTTGAGAATACACCTTCCCAAACACTTTCTGCTGGTCTCTCTTATTTTCTAGTTGAAGTTCTTCTAAAAACTAACTTGCCTTAGGTTAGATAGCTATTTGGTGTTAGAACTTAGATGGAGTCAGACCTGATTTCCAAACAAAGGCTCTTTTCCAGTATGCCAAGTTGCTTCAAATTAAAAGAGAAAAAGAGCAACTCAATACCTCAAAGATGAATAATCCAATTAAAAATGGGCAGAAAACATGAATAGACATTTTTATAAAGAAGACATACAGATGGCTAAAAGACACATGAAAAGATGCTCAACATCACTCTTCACCAGGGAAATGCAAATCAAAACTATCATGAGATTATTGCCTCACACCTGTCAGAATGTCTGAAATCAATAACACCAAAAAACAACAGGTATTGGTGAGGATGTGGAGAAAGGGGAACCTTCTTGCACTATTGGTGGGAATGCAAACTGGTGCAGCCACTCTGGAGAACAGTCTGGAGGTTCCTCAAAAAGTTAAAACTAGAACTACCCCACGATCCAGCAATTACACTGCTAGGTATTAACACAAGGAATACAAAAGTACTAATTCAAAGAGATACATGCACCAAGATGTTTACTGCAGCATTATCTGTAATAGCCAAATTATGGAAACAGCCCAAGTGTCCAACAACTGATGAATGGATAAAGAAGAAGAAGTGGTATGTATAAACAATGGAATATTATTCAGCCATAAAAAAAAACCAATGAAATCTTGCCATTTGCAACGACATGGATGGATCTGGAGAGTATAATGCTAAATGAAATAAGTCAGTCAGAGAAAGACAAATACTATATGATTTCACTCATGTGTGGAATTCAAGAAACAAAACAAACAAGCAAAGGGGAAAAAAAGGAGAGAAAAAGAGAGGCAAACACAAGAACAGACTCTTAACTATAGAGAACAACCTGATGGTTGCTAAAAGGGAGGTAGGTGGGGGTGATGGGTTAAACAGGTGATGGGGATTAAAAAAATAATAATAAAAATAAAAGAGAAAAAGAGAATACAAAGAAAAATATGTTTTTCTTATCTTTTATTAATACAGGATAATTAAATAATAGTATTTGTTTTCTTCCTTTTTGTATAGCAAATATGCATGTATTGGTAAGTGGAGATTATTTTCTTAGTTTGATGTAAATAAAATGGGGGTATTAGTGTTCTTTGAAAGCTAAAGGGAACAGAAAAAAATTATTTACAGTTAGTCTTAACCAGTCTTAGGTTGTACCAACACTAGACCTATTTTTTCCTAGTTCAATGTAGAAAACACAGGAAGTAGTTGATATTTGCTTGTTTAGTGAATGAACAAATTAAATCAAACATTTATTTGGGACCTACTATATGCCAAGCTTGCTGAATGTTATCTAACCCTTAAGATTCAACTCCTTTCCCACTTCTCTCCAGAAGCTTCTGAAATCCTTTAATAAAAAGTCTTCTTCCTTTATTATATCAAAGCCCATATTATTTGCTTATCTTTTACATCTAGCAATTCTTTACAACTATTTAATTACATGACTATAAGTGCTGCTGTTTTGCATGTTACAGATTCCATTAGGAAGATTTTTAACCTCTGAGCAAATTAAAAATATTTTTGAGATTAAAATTTTGTTTACTAGAAGGTCAATTTTTTTCAAATAGTCACAGGTCTCAAGTATAGTAGGACTAATGTAAACCTTTATTTTTTATAGTAGGCTAAAACTCCAAATATTTAGATGGAACCATATAAACTAGTGAGCCTTTTACATGATAAATCTAATACTTTATTTTCTAATAAATACATGATATAAAAACAGAAAATGGGCCAAGACACAGTAGTGAAAATATGGGAAAAATCAGGAAGTATAAAAGATTATTGATGATTATTTCTCCCTTTCATATTTGTGTTTGAACATATCTTATTCTAGTTAGTTCAAAAGGTTCATATTCAATTCAATTCAATTCAATTCAATTCAATTCAATTCAATTCAATATCTTGAAGTATGAGGAATAAAATGCCCCATACAGTCTGGAGAGAAGATATGGAGGAGGGAGCTGGCTTTTGTAGTTCATTTTCAAATAGTTGAAAAAATTTCATTTGGAAATGTGTTTCCATTTTGTCCATGTTGCCCTACTGGGAACCACTGGATTGAAGTTTTAAGGGAGTAGAAATCTACTTCATATGAGGAAAACAGTTTAATAATTAGCAAATTGGATGTTGTTTCTTGGGCTTAAATGAGCTCTTCATTTTGGATCTATTTCAGCAGAAAGTCATCAACAATTTGCTCAGAGAGGACAGGAAATGAATAGATTTGTATGTTGTAAAGGAGATTGAACTAGTAAATTCTAAATTCTCTTTATAATTTAAGAAATTATGACTCTCTTCTTGGGATCTCATTGACCTTGGATATGAATTCTTGCTGCCATTTTGAATAATAAATGAGAAAGAAGATCTGCAGTTTGTTACTAGTTAAGTGTTCCAACACTAAATATTACTCAACAAATACAACTGATCTTTGCATTTTCCTTTATTATGTAATTGATATTACTTCTAGCATCTGCTTTTACAGGTCATAGATCAAGAAGAATCTATGAGAATACAATGTTCATATTTTAAAGGATCATGTCATTATAGCAGCATACTTGGGAAAATAGTTCCTGGGATGTCTAAAATTTATATTGGGTTGTAAAACTGAAGTATGGGCCAAGGGTTAACAACCTTGAATTTTGCCCTTAAAATAAGTCACAGAAAGTCTACTTCATTATAAATACATTACTACTGAGTGGTGTCCTTCTGATTGATATGGCCAAAGCTACTTTCTTCAGCAGTCATTTAAGCACCAATTCTTCATTTTGGTTCTAAAAATGAGATGGGTTCCTCCTCCCTAACTGGGATATAAATTTTTACCTGCCAATACAGTTTGATGAGCTTGCTTATACACTGTTCACTTCCTCCACAGAGCCAGAACATGTAGTCAGCAATCATGGCACTCCTAAGAACAAGGACAAATTAAAAACAAAAAACAAAAAACAAAAAAATTTATAGGACAGAACAAAACCATAACAGGTAGTATATATAAATACTGAAGAAGAAGATTTTGTAATATATAAAATTTGACTAGACTAATATTGAGCAAAGCCCAAGCAAATTTTAGGATGTAGAAAATAGGGTTGTTTTTGCTTTCTGGGTTTTGTTTTTTGTTTTTTGTTTTTTTGGTTTTTGGTTTCTTTTTTGTAATCTAAGCTAAAAGAATAAGAAGCAAACAGCATTTGTATTCTAGATTTTTTTTTCTGTTTGCACAGTATAAGAATATTTAAAGACTATGAAGGAATGCATTGTTTTGGTTGCCCCTTATTAAGCTTCAAAACCTTTATAGAGCAACACATATGTTATGGACTCTAAAATGCCTTCAAACCTAACATAGCATATGTAGCTAAGTATTGTACTGCCATGTAAGCATATCTTAGACTTTACCTGAATTAAAGATTATTTACCTCTGATTAAATTGGCCTCCTTAAAAGTAAAAATAAAAATTTCCAATTCAACAAACACTCCCCTCCCCCAACTTTTGTGTTTAATTGAATTGGTTTTAGTATCTAGTGTGTACAACCATTGAATTAGTCTTATTAAGCTGAGAAGATATTAAAAACTATTGTGCAATTGATATTAATTCATTGCTTAGCACCCTTTGGAAAAACAGTTTACTTTTATGACTGTTTCTGCTGGGCCTCTCTATTTCTTTTCTCCAGAGATTCCAAATCCAATTAAATGTGACTAGAAGTAATTCCAAATTGTAACGTTAACCAATTAAACATATAATAATCCTGTGTACCTAATCACTAGTACCAAAAGTTTTATTTATTTAAGTAGACCTATCGCTGTGTACCCCTGAATGTTTTTCTTATCTTTGCCTGCAGATATGTGTTGTTTCTTGACATCATTGTAAATTGAATTGGAAATTTCCTTTCCCTAAGTATAGGTTGTCTAAGGCACAGCAGCTATAAACTTACTATGGTACTCTGTTGAAAGAATTAAAATGTTTAGATTCTTGCTCAGGACAGACAAAAATTAGGACTTTCAAAATTAACAATGGAAAAAAAATATCGCCATTTGGAGGGTTATTCAGCTCAATATATTTCTTTTTACACAAATGGTATTGGAAAGGAGCTGTCCACCGACATTTAAAAATAAATGTCAATAGTTTAGGAATAACTAATCTTTTAAGAACCCTCTTACATTTTTCAAAGCCCTAGTTTAATGATAAGATAAAGTGAGGTAGGAGGTTTTGATGTTGTGTAAATATATAAGAAGTAGAAAAAGTTATAAAAATTACAGACAAGAGGGGACAAAAGTGAATTTCAAAATATGCATTTTGATAGAAACACTTGGAAAAATTTTCCTCTCATGACTACCTAAAAAGGAAGTCTATTTGACGGGTAGGTACCTGTCACCTAACAGAAACCCATTTAATAAATTCTGAATTTGTGAAATCAATGAAAAATGTAAAAAATCTCCCTCTCAAAGACAGCACACACATATTCATAGAAGCTGTCTGATTCCTCCTCCCATTACCATATGGATATGTATTTATTTCTCAACAAACATTGATTAATGAGGATACCAACCATTAGTTAAACCAGGGATGGGAAAACGTTTTTCTATAAAGGGTCAGATAGTAAATATTTTAGGCTCTGCAGGCCATGTGGTCTTACAACTACTCAACTTTGCCTTGTGGAAGGAGCGATAAGCAATAGTAAACAAATGAATGGGGTTGTGTTCCATAAGACATTATTTCCAAAAATATATGGGAGGCTGGACTTGGTATAGTTTGCCTAACTCTAAGATAAATGATGAGGTTGAGCAACAGGTGGCCAGCATCGATATGCCTGTCGGTTAACAGGCACCAGCTTCTATATGTCCTGGCCACAGGCCCCCTAAAACATTTCAGTCTACTGTTTTCTCTTTAGGGACAATGTATACATTGTACTAAAACTGTTGTGCAGAGTTCAAGAAAGAAACTTTACAAATTTGAAACATGCAAAAAGTGTAAAAGATAATCCTGGATCATAGGCACAGAGGCTTGAGTTAAATAAAAGCTAAACTGATAGTTTCTATCATATTAGTGATTGTTATTCTTAGATGAGAACAATTGTGAAGAGAAAAAGGTCACGACAGTGGATTTCTAGAGCTTTCCTGAATTTTTAATGCTTTTGATGGTTTGGTTTTGAGTTGACCATTGTAAAAATAAGGAGTTTTAGGGGCGCCTGGGTGGCGCAGTCGGTTAAGCGTCCGACTTCAGCCAGGTCACGATCTCGCGGCCCGTGAGTTCGAGCCCCGCGTCAGGCTCTGGGCTGATGGCTCAGAGCCTGGAGCCTGTTTCCGATTCTGTGTCTCCCTCTTTCTCTGCCCCTCCCCGTTCATGCTCTGTCTCTCTCTGTCCCAAAAATAAATAAATGTTGGAAAAAAAAAAAAAAAGGAGTTTTAGTACTTTTATTAATGTCTTCCAAAAGTTGCTTTTTCTGTAATTACATGCTGCCAAATTGCTACATTCTTTAATTTTTTCAATGTTTAATTATCCTAGAGAGAGAGAGAGACAGACAGACAGAGCACGAGTTGGGGGTGGGCAGAGAGAGAGGGAGACACAGAATCCGAAGCAGGAGCCAGGCTCTGAGCTGTCTGGACAGAGCCTGGTGCGGGGCTTGAACTCACAAGCCACGAGATCATGACCTGAGCTGAAGTCGGCCACTCAGTGATGGAGCCACCCAGGTGCCCCACACTGCTACATTCTTAAATATGATTTTATTATACCTGGGGGCTCAAGTCTTTTTCCAAAGGAACACATCTCCAAATTTATATTGAAACAAGCGAGGAATTGAGATTTATTGAAATTTATTATCTGACCTCAGCAAAGCACAATTCTTATAATAGTAAAAAAGATACTTGTATTAAATAACAAAGTATGGTTTCATAAAGTCACATGTTGGCTGATACATTTTTTATAAGTGTTAGATTTATTTTAATATTGGGAACACAATTTACATCGTAGTTGTTTTGACCCCATTTTCTTCCCAGTGGAAGTGGCAGTTATGCTTTTACCACCCACCTTCCTTTGTTTGGTCTTCTATCACAGCTCTGCCCTACAGCTTAGCCTTTATAAGTCAGTATAAAATTCAGTGGGGGAACATGAAAAGAGCATGGAAATAACATTATACCATGCAGTACTTGTGAGGCAAGAGACAGGGGTTTTTCATCATGCTGAATTTATAAAGGGCAAAGATAATTAATTAATCAACTCAGAGCATCTACAAGGAGTCAAGTACCTTGTGGGATCCTGGTCCTGTCAGACTCACCTCATGAATCGAATGTAAACGGTATCTGTGATTCTTCCTACTTTCACTCAGGTATCTCTGTTTACCTTTAGACCAATATCCTGGAGGCTAGTCAATGTGATTCAACGTTGCTTCTAAATGTCTTTGTTTTGTTTTCATTATTCTACTCAACTTATTTTCATTAATCTACCAAATATTGTGGCTGCACTGGAACTGTAGGATCATGTTAGCAAAACCCTTTTAATTGACAGTGAGTGGTTTCATATCTGTCCCTTTTGGACTTTTTTTAGTGCTAAGCACCAGGTTAAGCATTTTACATGGCAGAGTGTGAACCCGACCACCCACCCACCCACTCATGCACACTTCTGCATCAGATCTCATTCCACCCATGGGACTGTCCAGTAATTCATTCTTTCTTCCTTGTTTCTTTTCTTTTCTCTTTTTCATTTTCTTTTTCTTTTTTCCCCTGGAGCTTTTCTACCAGCATACAGAAATGCTGTTGTTTCTGCCATCTTAAAGTAAAACACCCCAAAAGCCTCTCTTGATCCACTTCCCTTCCAATTATCATCTTAATGCTTTCCTTCTGTATAAAAAAACAAACAACAAACCCACAAAAAACTCCTTGAAAAAGCTGTGTGTACCCTGTATCTCGAATATCTCTCTTCCTGCTCTCCTCTGACCTTGCTCCAACAAGGCTCTCATTCCTACTACTTCCCTGAAACTGCTCTCTTCAATGCTATTAAAGGTCTCCATGCTGCTACAACAGTGGTTCAGTTCTCAGTCTTCATTTTGCATGGACCCTTGGGTGCAAGTGATGCGACTGCTTGTTCCCTCTTCCAGTATATACTTTCCCAGTTGGCTTCCGCAACTCTGCTCTTTCGGGTTTCCCTCCTATCTTATCGGTTGCCCTTTTCCATCTCCTTTTCTGCTATCTTCTCATCTCCCTGGGTCCCTACTTTTGGAGTACCCAAGGGCACAATGCTTGGACCTCTTCTCTTTCCTTCCAAATGTAATTTCTTGGTGATTTCACCAGTTTCATGATTTTAAATACAGTCGATGGGTTGACAACACTTACATTTATATCCTGAATTTAAAACCTCTTTTTGGATCTCGAGACTCTTGCAGAAATTATCTTCCTCACATCTCTACTTGGATACCCAATAGGTATTTCAAATGTAATCTTTCTATACCCGAGACTCTGACCCTCCTTACTTCCCTTCTTACAGTCTCTACTGGTCCCCTCCATCTATCCAATTTCTCAGGCCAAAAAATTAAAATTAGTGCTCCGGAGCAGGTCACTACTGTGCTTAAAACTGCAAAGGCTTCTTGTCTCACTCAGAGTAAAAATCAGTTTTGAAAATGGCAATTGACCCCCTGCCATCTTGTCTCTGATCTTATTTCCTTTTTACTCTGCTCCAGACAAACTGTCTACCCTGCTGCTGCAGGTACACAACTGCCTCTGGGATTCTGCATTTGACAGTCTGTCCTGGGATATTCTTTCTCTAAATGCCCCCTGATCTCCTGGCTCAACTTCAGGTCTTTTTCTCAGTGAGGACTACCCTGACCACATTCCACTACTATCCATACCAAAGCCCAAAATATTTACTATCTGGGTCTTTACTGGAATGCAACCTTCCTGAAGGCAGGGATTTCTGTCTGTTTTATTTACTGCTCTATCCCCAGTGCCTAGAACAGTGTCAGTGTGGTAGTCACACAATAAACGTTTATTGAGTTAATGACCACACACTATCTAATTTTTTTAAGTCAAAATAATTAAATTCGTGTTACAAAAAAAAAAAAAATCAAAACTGAGGGCTATAGAGTTACATAGCTTACTAGGATTCTAACACAAGCAGTCTGGCCCTGGATTACTTCTCCGCTCCTATTTGACAGAATGCTTTTGTTCTGAAGGTGGCAGGGAATGCAGTGACAAGGTGGGCTTTGTCAATTTAATTTGTCCAATGTAGAATCCAACATTTAGCTCATATGAGAGTTTAATAAATGCTAATGGATGCTGATTTATTTTTTACATAAATTAAAAAGGAAAGGTACCAGGAAGCACATTAGCCTATTATGTTGTATCTAAAATTATTTTTAACATGATGGCTTCAGTCATGTGTCAACAGCTATGGTTTCCCTGCAAGCCTATTCTACTATTCTTTTGATACTACATTTGAGCTTATTTTAGAAAATTGTTTATGAAGTCACATTTAATTTACTTAATACATCTGTTAAATGTAAAAGGGTCAAAATCTGGCTTTTAAATATATATGCTTCTAAAATAAAAGATTTTTGTGTGATAACTCAGCTTATTGTGAATCAAATCCCATTCCTACAGAACAGTAAATACACAATATAAGAATGTGACATGCTATTATTAAGATAGGTACCAGCTTTGTTTTCCAAACTAATAGCATACAAGGATCACAGTGTATAAGCATTTTCATGCCAGCTGACTTTACAGATTGAATATTTACAAACAGACTGTGTAATTCTAAGTATATTCAAAGCATATACTTTGACATTTCTCAAGGCCTCTGATCATATGCAGAATTTGTAACATTTCTACTCAGTGTGGCCACTTGGTGGTGTAAAACAATAAGATATGGGTAAACAAAAGAAAATCACAGCACACAATCAGCTGTGTGTTCTCATAGGGCTGACTGGCTGGGACCTTGAAAAGTCATTCGTTCATCACCTTGCCTTTAGGCAGGATCACACTTAAACCTTTCAAATGAGACTGATGAGAATCTATTCTGTTTTAAAGACCTCCACAGAAGGACACTGCTCTGCTTTCCTCACTGAGTCCAGAGTTTCATAGCCATAAATAGCATCTTCTGCTGTTTTAGTCTCCTGGTTTCAGTTCTTTCTCCTGGGTTAGTGCAACCTAACTAGACCTTATCCTGTGAATAGCAGTTCTACATATTCTTACAAAAATTTATTAATCTCTCTTCCCTAGGTTAATTAATTAACCCCAGTTGCTTTAATCTTTCTCCATGGGCCTCCTTTGCTTGACATTAGTCAGTTTCATGATTGTTTTTTCAGTTGGTTTAGGTTCCGCCTTTTCTTCCTTCTATACTTGGAAATTGACCTCTCTCAAGAGTCTAAGGATAATCTTACGGTGTTTGTATGCAGCTATTTCACTTATGTAACTGGTATAGATACTTCATAGAAGTGCATCTATTGGATAGTTCCAACTACAGAATCCTTCCCTATTGTCAACATACCTAGGAGGCTGTTTCCTTTCTCCTGTACTTAAAAAAGCTAAAGAACATATGTATGCATATATATATATATATATATATATATATATATATATATGTTGTTAACTTAGATAAATTAATATTGATCAAAGTTTATAGTCCTTTTGAATATAAATACACACTAATATGGAAAAGATTATATTCTGATCAGGAAGAGAATCAAACTATCAAACCCACTCAAGCAAACACACACACATACGTGCGTGCAAAGCTTCTTTTTGTAGGCTCACATATTTTCCACACAGTGATCTCTAAAAACAACGTAAATATAAAATACCTCAAATAGAATCCGAGCCCCTTCTGTGGTCTACTCTTCTTGTAATAGGTTGGCCTTGTTTTTCTCTTCAAAACACCTTCCATCATCCTCCAGTCACCTGTGGCTTATTCAGTTGCTCAAAGTAAATAGGATTTTTCCTGCCTTGGGGCATTTGCGTATTAAGGCCCTCCTACCTGGAATCTATTCCTTTCATTTTTTACCTGGCGGCCTCTTCTCAGGATTTGGCCCTTTCGACTTTAGCTTAAATATTGGCAATCTCCTCAGTGAGGCCTTCTCTGGCCACTCTGTGTAAAAAAGTTCTGCCTTATGATCCCTCAACTAAAAATTTACCCTTTTCCTGAATAAGTCTCACATTTTGTAATTCCTGGTTAGTTTAACTATTACCTTCTTTTCCTAGACCTATTACTGTCCAATATGGTAGCCACTAGCCATATGTGGATATTTATATTTAAAATAATTAATAATTAATTTTAATTAAAATTAAAACTCAAAACCCAGTTTCTCACATACATAAGGCATATTTCAGGTGCTCAATAGCCACATGTGGCTAGTGGCTACTACGCTGACTGACATGGAGCATCCCCATCAACACTGTAAGTTTTAGTAGCAACACTCTCACACACATCGTGTTTAATCAAACATCTGGAGTGGTTGATTTTATGTGTCAACTTGACTGGGCCACAGGGCACCAAGATGTTTGATTAAACATGATGTCTGTGAGAGTGTTTCTGGGTGAGGTTAACATTTGAATCTGTACACTGAGTAAAGCAGATTGTCCTTCCTGATATGGGTATGGCTCATCTAATCCCTTGAAGGCCTGATAGAATGAAAAGGCTGAGTAAAGGAGAATTCCCTTTCTGAATGTTATTGAGTTGGGACATCAGTCTTCTCCAGCCTTTGGACTCAAACTTGGATTGGAACTTATACCATCAGCTCTCTAGGGTCTCACGCCTTTGGCCTCAGACTGGAACTAAACCTGTGGCTCTCCTGAGCCTCCAGTTTGCCAAACTACAGATCTTAGGACTTCTCCGCCTCCACAACTGCATGAACCAATTCCATATGTTTATACATCCTATTGGTTCTGTTTCTCTGGAGAGGGTTCAATAATTTATATCTGCTTTTGTTCACACTGTGCTCTGGGTATCTTTTCCCTTCACTCCACTACCCCTAGTCATTTGATACTCATCAGGAGGCTCAGCCCCTACAGTGTTCTGAGGTCAAGTATTTCAGTGGTTGATGAGCACTGAAGAAGTTATTTGTAGGCTTTGTGACAAGTCTGCCTCTGTGCCTAACTGCTCAATTCTAATAGCTGAGAGTTGTCCCTGAGACCAAGTCTCTACCTTTTGCAGACCAAATCTAGTTAATGTGTTCCTGTCTTGACTGTAAGTCCAGATTTTGATTAAACTGGGGTTCTAGATATGCTTGCTCCTACAAGATTGACCAGGAATGAATACTAGCTTTTCTTGAAGTTCACTGCCTGCTTCTAGTCTGAAATTTCAAATATTGCCTGTCTTTAGATTCTCAATTGATAACAAGAAAAAGCAATAATAATAGTATTACTGTTGTTACTATTTGTAACAGCAACCAATATTTATAAAGTGCTTACCACATATATAGTAAGTGTTTTTATGTTGCATTTGATTCTTTTTATTAAAAATGTTTATTTTTGAGAGAGAGAGAGAGAGAGAGAGAACCACCCAGACATCTCATTTAATTCTTGAAACCAAGCTATGAAATGAGGAAACTGAGGTTCCTTAAATCGAGGAGGCTGATTTCTAAAAACATTGATAGCAGGTCAGGATTCAACCAGATATATTTGTCATAAAATTTTGGCCTCTTAACCAGGGTTCTGTACTGCTTCCATGTTGCCATTATTTTTCTGTGCATCTTCTACCAGACTCTATTATCTTGTGTTGGGCTTCCCTGATGCTCATTTCTTGCCAACCTGCTGACCACTGATAAACTCTCCAAAAACCATATTCCCGTGATTGATTAAGGGGGGGTGGCCTCTGCCTGAGGCCTGGTCCTCCTCCTTTACTCCCATCCCATGCTTATCTCACTAGCAGTCATGTCTTCTTGTTAGTTCTGGCTTATTAATCTGACACAGTCAACTTTTCCTTTCCTGGCCATGTCAAGAGATGTGTCATTACTTCCGTAGAAAATATATGTCTGGTTGAAGTGGTCTAGATGAGTAGAATTCATTTTAGATTACATATGAAGGTTTGATTTTGATTGTGATTATTTTTGTTCTGTGTGGAGAAACCAAATATGCCTATCAATATTATTAGGAAATATTTATTATGTTTATTACAATAGGCAAGGTTGGGAGTCATGGTAACATGGAAATGTATAAATACATGATGTTGACCTTCATGAACTGCCAAAATAACTATTGATATAACAGCCATATTTGAAAAGAGTAACCAAAATATAAGGCGGTTTTATAGCCATTAAGAACTATGCAAATGTTAAGTACATAATGTTAACTAAGAAGTACAGAGCAGTAAAGGGGGAAATGATGACTCTTGGCTGCAATGGACTGATTCAGTCCTGAGACCTGAAGAATGGCTAGCATTATTTTTAAGTGATGATGAAGAAAAGGGAGGTTTCGTGGTTTTTGTTTGTTTGTTTGTTTTCCAGAGACATTATTACATGCAAGAGCATTGAAGGCAGAAAGTATAATACAGGTTCTAGGGAGAGTCAGATGGTTTTGTGTAAAAGAATAAAGGGAAGAAAGACACGAAAATTATGTTCTGGACAGGTTATGGTAGGCCTTGGATTCCAGGCAAGCGAATTTGAACTTTGTCTTATAGACATTGGGGAATAATTGAAGGATTTTTGGCAGGGAGAATAACATGAAAACTTCTAGTTTTAAGATCTCAGCCACTGGTGGTCTGGATTCTATAATGGGGAGGACAACTTATCCAGCCAGGATCTTTCAGACTTGTGTTTAATAGGGACAATGACAGCCTGTGGCTATATTGGTGGCATTGCTGAGATGTCTACTTTTACGTGGTTTTATAAGCAGTGTCCCTTGACATCTGGACCCATTTGCTTTCCAGGACAAAGAAGATGGTCTGGGGCACCAGGGTCCTGATAGGGCAATATGGATATAGAAAGGGGACTGAGTACACATTTTTATTAGATTCATATTTGGATACTTCATGAATTCTTTCATTCTACAAAGATGGAGATTCTAAGATGAATATGCCATTTTCTATCATTAGGATCTAATGGAGATGCAAACATATAGAGTTAATTATATCACAGTGAGTAAAGTGGAATAATTGATATATAAATTAATGCAGTTGTGAGGACTGGTGTGTTTGGGGAGGGGGAACTGGAAGAGATGAAAGCCTGGATCAGCCTAAATGCTGAGCAAGAGTTAGCCAAGCAAAGGGAGAATGCCCTAAGAAGGTCATCCTAGGCATAAGGTACAACTTGATCACAGGCTCATAAGTTAGGAGGAAGAGTAGGAACCTCCAACAGGATCATCTTACTGAGTTCAGATCAGGCAAAGAAAGCATGGGGAAGGCACAAAGGAGCATGGGTTTCATCATGTGGATTTTAAGTACAGAGTGACATGGAATGTTCTATGGTTTAGAGAGAGAATCTTGGCAACTCTTTAGAGGATGCATTTGAAGGTGACAAGACTGGAAGTGGGAGCTCATCGTAGGAGTTCTGAGAGACAATGCATGAGCCTTAACGAGGCAGTGACTACAGACAAATGGGAAATTGAGATATTGGCACCATTCTTTAGGACAAAGTTAAATGACAAAGGCATGTGAGAAGGAATTTGAATCCTTAAATATGGTAATATGCCAGGCCCTGTGGTGACTGGTGTCAGACACTAGAGGCAGTTTCCATAAAGGAATATCCTGTTAATCTTGTGATAAAGAAAAACCTAAAGATGAACTTGTTTCTTTTCCAGATGAATGGACTAGTATCTGATTCTCAAGAAAATAATAGATAATGATAAGAAAATAATGGGCTTAGCCTGAAACCAACATTATAACTCTTGGGTAGAGATTGACTGGTATAAACCGACATCAACTTATGTAATGTGCTGCCTTGACTCCCTGAAAAGCACTGATGAAGCCTGATAAAGCTAAGTTGTTTTTTTGGTGCTCATTCTTGAAGATTTCCCCCTGGAGCATTCTTCTAGGGAATGTTCCTGCCCGTGATCTGTCTCCTGTCTCACCTTATCACGGATCACTCTCCCATGACCAAGAATTGAACCCCCATCTTTGGAACATTTATTCATCAGCAGAGGGCGCCCTCACCTTTTGGTATTTGTGAAAATTCAGAAAATGTGTTTCTCTAATCTTGAACAGGATTATAAAGTTTCATCCAACTTCTTGCGGGATCAAAGGGGTAGGGACAAAATTAGGAAAAAACAGGGCATGTCATCTTAGGTCATCCTGAAAAGGGACAAAAGCTAGAGGAGAGTCTGGCTATACAAAACCAGGCAACCCTGAATCTAATTTTGCTTTCAGTAGTTCAAACCAGCAGTTTCTGAAGCCAATATAAAATGTAAAGCAGTTGGAAAGAAGACTGTACAGAGCAGAAAATAAACCCATTCACAGCAAAGGAACAGCTTTCAGAGAAAGAGGCCAGAACTAAATCTTGTTACTCCCTAGAAATAAGAAAAGTACAGTCTTACTGCTTGCCATTCTATCTCTTGGTCTCTGCTTGGGTAGGGAAGCATCTCAGAATATATAGAGATTATGATGAACCATCCTGAGTATTTTGCATATTGCGTAAGTGGACTGCAATCATAAACTCAGCTGCCTATTTCTCAAGAGCTAGTGACCCCCAGGTAAAGACAGAGAAAGTGAGGACAAAATGTGATTAGTGGGCACAGGCAGATTTTAATACAGTAAGGTGTTTTTTTTGGAACTTTTTTTGTAATCAGTTTTCCGTCTGAACCAAAGGATACATACACTCTGGTGAGGTTTTCAAGGTAGACTACAGACATGCATTTAAACCACAGTTTACTGAAATAATATACATTTAACAGTTATGCAATGTTTTACTAATAAAATAAGACCAAATAAAAGAGTAAAGTAACATAACACATCTGAATTTTTAACTGAATAGAAGCAGGTTTCATTTTCAGTGTTTCTCAGTAGTGGTCACTCTTGGCAATTTTAAGCAGTTACAGTTTGTGTTGTGTGGGACCGTCCTGTGCACTGCAGGGGGCAGCACCTCTGGGCACCCCATTCTACATGCCAATAGTACTTGCCAGTTACTTTGAAAACCAAAAAACCCTCATCCACTTCCCATGAATGATATAGAGAGGGTCTGAGAGCCACTTGGAGATGTTTATTGGTATTCTGAAAGGGAACCACAGGCACTTCAAAAGTTGATGGGACAGATTTTAAAGTTTGTTGTTGTTTTTTTTAGGTTGAGTTTTACTTCATAATATTTCTTAGCTGAGACCATTTTCCTTATCCGTCTTGAGCAGGATAATTTTTTTTCCTCTCAAATGGAACAAAAAAGGCAAGCCAGAAGAAAACTGTTGGAAGTTTCTATTCAGTTAAAAATTCATACGTATTTAAGCCACTTTTCTCTTTCACTTGCTGTTATTTTATTAATAAAATATTGTATAATTGTTAAATGTATGTCATTTTAGTAAACTGTGGTTTAAGTGGGTGTCTATAGGCTGCTTTAAAAACCTTACCACAGTGTATGTATACTTTGTTTTTAATGGGACATGGATTCCAATGTTGGAAGAGTATATATATCTTAGAAAAGTTCCCTGAGGTATAATAAAGTAAGCACCAAGCACGGAGAAAAAAAAAGGAGAAAGAGAAATAAATATTGTTTGCATGATCCTACATGAAGGCTGAACCCAGGCTATGGAGCCATGCATCTTACTTACTCTTTTATAACTTGCTTGACCTTGGACAAGTCCCTTAATCCTAGCAATCTATGGTCCATCTCTAGAATGGAGATGATTTTAATAATACCTATATTCTGGAGGGGGGTGTGTGTGTGTGTGTGTGTCCATAATTATATGTGTAAAACAATTTGAAATCTATGAAACAATCTACAAATTTCAGGTTGAAACCATTATTTTTAACATGATTGTTGCCAACCTGAGGGTGAATGTGGTAGATGGCGAGGGTCAGAAGTTGAGTCAGATGTTCCCAACTCAGGCAAGTTTGGTTCCTATACTGAAAGGATAGGAATGGTGTGAAAGCAGGTCAGAATAAGTTGGATGTAAGCTGGGGGAAAGGCACATTATACCTAGGGAATGTCCTCATATTAATATGGTCAAAATTGTTACATGGGATACTTGACACTTAAGTGGATCTTTAAAGCGAATTTATATGTAGCATTCTCAGTGTAATCTAGATAGAAAAACCTCCACCACCACCACCACCACCACCACTATTAACAACAAAATTTTTGTGAAAATCTCGGGAAGATACAATGAAGAGTCTGTTGTCCACATGTGAACAGCTCACTGGTGGAAGACTGGCTCATGCTTCCAAGACAGCAGAGGGTCATAAAAATAACATATAAGCATTTGTTGATTTTATAAGTGATATATATTCAGGGTGGACATTTGGCAAAATTATGATGTGTTCAGATTTGCTTTTCACACTTTTCTAGACTTCTTTAAATAGTCCGTGCCTCTGCTGTGGCATCTCTTTTCTTATTTTCTGATGTACTCTATTAATATTCTGGCCAGCAAAGAGCCTCCACAGAAAAACCCACCTTCACCTGGCCTTAATGCACTATTACAGGATTCAGCTTCTCCCTCTCTCAATATTTTCCTTAATTTAAGCATATCCATTCTGCTTCTCATTTTTTTCAAGGCAATATTACATCTAGAGATAAATAGGCAATTTTTAAGGCATCAAAAAATCCTCTGCCCCAAAAATGTTTCTCTCAATGACTTGAAGTGCCATAAAATGACACATTAGTCTCTTCTTTAGGTCGAAATATTAAATGGCATTGCACATTTGTGTTTTCTCTGAAGGCGAAGGCATTATCATTTCTTTTTATTAATTTTTTTTAACATTTATTTATTTACTTTTGAGAGACAGAGAGAAACAGAGCACAAGTAGGGGAGGGGCAGAGAGAGAGAGAGACACAGAATATGAAGCAGGTTCCAGGCTCTGGGCTCTCAGCACGGAGCCCGATGTGGGGCTTGAACCCAGGAACCATGAGATCATGACCTGAGCCGAAGTCGAATGCTCAACTGACTGAGCTGCTCAGGCGCGCTGGCATTATCATTTCTTAATAACTTGTAATAAGTTATTTTCATCAGATTAATAGGCAATATAGCACAGGAATTGAGAATGTAGACATGAGAGCTAGACTGCCTTTATTTAAACCCTAATGATGTTATTTGCTATCTGTGTGATTTCAGTCAAATTGCCTAACCGTTCTGTGCCTCAGTTTCCTCATATTACCATGCAAAAATAATAGTTGCCAACCTCACAGGATTGTCAGAAGGATTAAATGTTCTGCTATATGTAATGCACATAGAGAAGTGGAGAACATAGAGTACTTGGGAAGCACTCAGTAAGTGTTAGCTTGCAAATTATTATTCTGCCCAGACATTAGCACTGATATTTAGGAAAATGAAATACACATTGCTTCACTGAGAAGCTTGTACCCAAACAGGCTTGTTTAGACTGCTTCAAAAGTGTATTGATTTTCTAGGTTATTAAATTTTTTTTCTTGAACTTAAAAGACTTATAGAAGCTTGTAACTAACATAGGTAGTGTAGTTTTGTGAGCCTACAGAATGAATGCTACTCTCTTGATGCAGCCTTCTTGAACCCTTATTATACTTAAACATTCTTGCATTCCACCCTGTCATACATTTTGCTTGTAAGTCTTCCCTTAGAGCCCTTTAACTTTCCCTTGTAGATTAGCTATTGGTATTCTTTAAAAGCGTTTCTGATATAGTATAATTTTGTGGAGGGCAGGAATCACGTCTCATTCATCATTATGAATCCACTGGAGCCTTGCACAGTATAGACACTTGCTACATGATTATCAGATGAATGGATAACTGAAAGATCCATAAGGCCAGAGATTTTTGAAGGTGTGCTCATTGCTGTATCCCCAAGTATCTAAAACAGTGATTGGCACATAGTAGGTCATCAATAAATATTTGCTGATGATTTTGTTAAAAGAAGGAAGGCACAGATGTGCTGCTGAAGTTAAATGGGATTCTGCATATGAAACCTGAGTTACATTAAATATTTTGAGATCTATTCCTCCAGGAAAAAAAAGTACATTGGGGAAGCAAACTATGGTACACAGAGTAGGACATTTGCTTCTTCCTTTGGAGATTTTTCTCTGCAGGTAGGGGAGGGTAGTAATGATTGTTATCCATTAGCTATATATTCTTCTGTCTCTAGCTATAGCTACTACTTCATTCATTCACTCATTCATTCAACCAAAAGCTATTGACCATTTGGTTCATGAAGGACACTGTGGCTGATGATGGGTAGCAATTAGGCAGGAAGGATATGCAACGGTACGGAATTTGTTTGAGTAGCTGAAATAAAGTGTAGTGCTCTTGGCCATTGTGAATAAAGTGTGATGGTCTCGTTTAATTCACTTCTAAGTGAATTTTCTTTGTCTATGATTCCTGATGAAGAAGTAGGTTCAGGTGATCCTGATCCTCTTTTCTGTCTGGACCAGGATGTACAGTCAAATTTTATAGTCTGATGATATCACCCAGAGCAAACATCTTGGCCAAAACATGCATGACTAGCAATCACAGATATATAACAAAAGCAGGACATCCAAAAAAGAAATACCGAGTAGCAACTTTAGGCTGCCTTGATAGATCTGCTTAGGAGAAAACCTCAGGGGAGAGTAGTCAGCACTGAGATGCCCATACTCTTGGCTCCAAGCTTATGATGACCATACACCTAGGTTTTCTGGAGACAGTCCTAGTCTATTCTTGTTGTCCTAGGGTAATTAATAGGCCCCCTTTCATTATCAATATTTTCATGGTTTAGAAGATAAATGATGTGGTCTCCTATTGTTTTCTCACCGAAGATGTTTTAGAGCATGCATGCACATTGCACAGTCATCCTCCTGGGTTAAATATACATGCTTAATACCCTGGAAAGAAAATTGTTTATCTTGTCTCTAGTGGGATTATAAACTCTTGAAGAGCAGGAATCTCATTTTTTCCTTCCTCTATTCCTTCTTTCTGGCGAGAGCTGATTATATAGTAGGCTGCAATACATTCCTATTAAATTATTTTTAACTTTTTCTCTGACTTAAGATTGCATGGAAAAATGCATATACAAGTACTTTTTTTTCTCCAATAAGATGTGTATTTTCTTAGAGATATATATTTATCCTTAGTTTACTAGGTGACTTTCTTATAGGATTTATCAGGAGATGTAATCCATAGGAACCCTGATTTTTATGCTAAAACTCATTTCCAAATGTTTACTTTGTAGTTTTAAATTTACAGATTGGAATCAGAAAGCTTGGCTAATAGACAATCAAGATGCATTTTCACTCCTTCACAGATTCTCCAACACACACAATCATACTAACACAAAGTAAAATTTCTATACATTATTCTTTATATGAAAAGAGAATACAAGCTGGGTTGTGGGGAAAAAATGAAGGATTCTCTATGTGAACAGTGTCAGGAAAGCGATAAGTTTGAAAATTAAAATGGCATGTATATTAAAGCAAACAACTATTTATTTATTTATTGAGCACTTACTATGTACCAGTTACAAGTAATATTTACATTATTGAGCTTTGGGGACAGAATACATGGAAGATGTTAGAGGCCAGATGCTAGATTCTAGCACTGCAATTGTTGAGTTTGCAAGGTAATAACACTTTCACTCTTAGGAGAAGCTTTTGTATTCTTGAACTGGTTCATGGTATTGATTTTAGGAAACTTTTACATTTCTTTTGGGACACAGTGCAATATCCATCTGTTTATTTAGATGTTTGCTTGAAGGGAGTTTAATGTAGACAGAGACAATGCTCTCCACCCCCTCTGCCCATGAACCACAGTTTGCATGGTGTTTGTCTTATTTTTTTTAATTGTGTTTTTAATTTTGCAAATGTGCCCAGAGGCGTTAAGTAATGGTAGCATATTTATAAATTAAAATATAAATAAATAATTTTGGAAAGCAATAACAGCTGGCAAATATTTTTTCAAGAGAGTTGTTTGTAAGGAAAGAAACAGTTCTGTGAGCATGATGAAACAAACCATACCAGGTCACAGAAGAGTAGATTGTGCAGCAAGAGCTTCTTAACAAAACTCTCAAGTTTTTGAAAATCTTAAGACAATGAGTGTCTCCTTTGAAGGATGGTGTGGGGGCTCCAGGTTGTATCTAGTGTTGGTGGTAGAGTGAGATCTAGGGGGCTAGATACATTATAAGGATAAACATTCATGGTGAGTGTAGGGAAAACCCTGTTCTTATTATACTCATATACTCCACCTGATTCTGGGTATAAAAGAGTTAATAGTAACTCTGTTAATGCACTTCTGAGCTGCTACTACTGCCCTGGGTCTAATCAAAGGTGAGGCACAGGAAGTCCCAAGGCTTTGCCTTAATGGGATCCATTCCAGATTTTCCTGAATCAGGAAAGTGCTGGGGCTTGCATCCCTCAAGAGACAATGCAGTCATTTATGTCTCAGGAAGAGTCAGGGTTTTAAAAATCTACAGCCATAGCCATGATTTTACAGAATTTATTTGAGGAAAGCAAAATCTTTCACAGAAATCAGTTGGTATAGACTCATGACTCAAAGATAGTCTTTTGAGCAATTAACATTTATAACACAACAAACCTAGGAAAAGAATCTTATGAGATCCCTAAGAGTCTGCAGACTACACTATCAGAGAGGGGATTCCCTTTGCTTTTGGGGTTGGGGCTTGTTTCCAGTTCCTTGGTGAGGAACCCCAAGACTGAAGACTGATATAAAACCCAGTAACAATGGGGCACCTGGGTGGCTCATGGGTTTGAGCCCTTTGTTGGGCTCTGTGCTGACACACAGAGCCAAGAGCTGACAGCTTGGAGCCTGGAGCCTGCTTCGGATTCTTTGTCTCCCTCTCTCTCTCTGCACCCCCCCCCCCTTCAGAAATAAACAAAAACATTAAAAAAAATTAAAAAGAAAACAAACAAAAACCCCCCAGTAACAGCAAGGTCATATCAGACATGCCTTTAATCGAGTAGGATTCAAGAATATTGATGTAAAAACAATAGCAAAGATGAAATTTTAAGTAATACCCCATGCCAGCTTGCCATTTTATTCAATAAACTTAAGCCCATAGGCAATGAATGGAGTCAGTCAAATCAGCAATACTCATTGCTAGTTTTAAACGTATTTTTTAAATGTGAGAAAGATGTTAAGGATTTCCCTGATCAATAGCAAAGAAACCAAACATCTGCCAGGAAAGTGGGTCGTCCGCGCCTTATAGGAAGAACTTTGATAATTAACTCCGGGCCAAGGATGATTTAGATGAACTGGTAAAGTCATCTATGGAAGAGAGAACAATGACAGCCAACAGGAAGGGCCACCACAAGAGAATCTTCATTAATTTGCCAAAATATTCCAAGCAGAGAAATTCTTGAGTGAGAGTTTCTGAATGTAATATCCCTATGGAATTATATGCTGAACATTACAATAAACATTAAATGTATTTTGTGAGCATATTTGTACATAGGTTGTATATACAAAACCATGTACGTGCCTTGCATGCTAACATTAAAAATCAACGTCTTCATATCATGCTATTCCACTCTACCCTTTTCTGGAGTGTATCTGAGTCAGATCCCAGAAATCCCAAGTCACATGGGGGAGAGGTAAAATCTTGTATTTTACAGGTATATGGAGTTGTTTCCATTATTATAATATGATTTGTGTTCACAGGTTGATAAGGCTTGGAAAAATTCAAGTCATGTAATATGTAGAGCAAAAATCATGAAGTTCTCATTACAGAGCCTGGATCCAATTATTCCCAATAAATCCTTTTGTTGACTTTTATGAAGTTCTGGAAAAAGGAGCTCCCCTTTAATTCTGTATTTCTTTTAATAGATACCTGACTTAAGGGGATTTTACCTACTTCATCATCAGATTCAAGATTTTGACACCAAGATTACATTAATTTAGGTGAGGAGTCCCCTTTTAAAGAATCTGTTCAGTGAATTTAAATAGAAAAATACTATCTTTCATTTCAGAGCACTCCATCTGTGGTATATTATGTGCTTTCATATGCATTCTAATTTCACTTCCACAAATATTTATACTGTGACTAATGTGATTGAATCCTGAAGATAGAAAGTGAAGGTGAAAAGGTGAATTAATCAGTTCCCCATCTTCAAGAAACCCTTGGTATTTTAAGATAAACTTACATTTAAGGACATAATTGTGACATGGAATATGCACTAGTAGGTATAAAGACAAGGCATAGAAATAATATGGAAAAAAAGTAATTAATCTTATTTGGGAGAAAACAGAGTTAGGGAAACCTTCCCAGAGGAGGTGGGCCCCCAACAGGCTTCAGAGATAATCAGGGGGAAAAGCTATTCTGAGCAGAAGATATGCAAATGTGTATAAGCGTGAAATAGCATGCTGTGCTTGGGTAATATTTCAGTATTGAAGTGTGTGTGTGTGTGTGTGTGTGTGTGTGTGTGTGTAAAGGAGGCCAGAGTGACAGAGAGACAAACAGGGTCTTAATTACAAGAGACCTTTTAATTTTTTTTGCCAGGATTTATTTTGTAGATTATGGAGAGTCATTTAAAGTAATTAGTCTGGAGAGAGATGTGTTCAAATTTGCTCTGTAAATAGAGCATACTACACATATTGCTTTTTTTTTTCTTCACATATTGCTTTTTAACCTGCTTTTTAAAAATAACCAATATGGTAAGGATAGCTTCCACATTAGTAAATTTGCATCTGTAACAGTAATTAAAATGGTTGCATTGTATTCTGTGGGCAATTCCACTATTTAATTAATCAATCCATTATGTTAGATAATTAAGATACTGGAGAGTTAAGTTTTTGAGAGCAACAGAGTTCAGTTTAGAACATATGTTTTGGTTGAGATGTTTATAATACAGTAAAGTGGGAATATCCAGAAGGTGCTTGAATATATAAATGTGGAGGTTGGCAACAAGATCTGAGAATGTAGGCATAAATTTTGGAATCATTAGTAGATTGATTAGTTAAAACCAGCAGAGGGGATTTAAGAGTGGATTGACCCTTTGGAAACAGTAGTTTTTAAGTAGTGGGTCGATGAATAAGAGATTGGGAAGAAAAAGTTAAGAGGTAGGAAAAAATCCAGAGAGTATGATGTCAGGGAATCCGGGGGAAAGAAGACAGTTGATTCTCATAACAACTTTTAGAGAGATGAGACTGGGTCCTATCATAATTCTCATTCCACAGAGGCCAAAGGTCTTGCTAAGGCCAATGCGATTGTAAATGATAGAACTGAACTGCGGATCCTGATGGTCTAGCCCCAATTCTAATAGTGTCAGTACCAGATTTTATGACTCAGGTAATTAAAGAAGAGTATAAAAGAATATCAAAGTAAGCTCCAGAAGCTAAAATTAAGATGGAATCTGTAGGAGATATAATATGTAGAAAAAGAACATGTTCTTAAATTATAGCAGGCAAAGGATATCCCAAAATAGGCTGGGAGTGAAATATGATAAAAATGTCTTTAAAATGTTAAGTCTCAAATTTAAGAATATGGTGGATGAGATGATCAGAGAAACACTACCTAGTAAAGTTGATACTTTCAAACAAGATGGACTGAAAACAAACATAAAAAAACAAGTTTCTCAAAAGTTTTTGTTTTGAGATAATTTGAAATTTACAGCAAATTGCAAAAATAATGTATCATTCTACCTAGATTCCCCCTAGCTTCCTCTAATCTCGACAACTGACAAAGCCAAAGAATAGTGAATAAACTAGGAAATGATTATTGGTACACTGCTACTAACTAAACTATAGATTTTTCTAAGTTTCACCAGTTTTTTCCTTAATGCCACTTTTCTGTTCCAGGACTCAATCAAGGATCCCACAATACATTTAGTTGTGTATCATTAGTGTCTTCCAATCTTTGACATTTCCTCATTCTTTGTTTGTCTTTCATGGCCTTGATGTTTTTAATGAGAACTAATTGGTTATTATGTAGAATGTTTCCCAAATTAAGTTTTTATGATGTTTTTTCTTTTTTTTTTTTTTAATTTTTTTTCAACGTTTTTTATTTATTTTTGGGACAGAGAGAGACAGAGCATGAACGGGAGGGGCAGAGAGAGAGGGAGACACAGAACCGGAAACAGGCTCCAGGCTCCGAGCCATCAGCCCAGAACCCGATGTGGGGCTCGAACTCCCGGACCCCGAGATTGTGACCTGGCTGAAGTCGGACGCTTAACTGACTGCGCCACCCAGGCGCCCCATGTTTTTTCATGATTAGATTGAAATTATGCATTTTAGCAAGAATACTATAGAAGTGATGTGGTGTCCTCATTGCATACTAACGGGGGGTACATAATGTAGGTGTTTTATTACTGGTGATATTAACCTTAATCACTTGATTACAGTGGTATTTGCTCATTTATTTCCACCATAAAGTGACTAGGCTTCCCTTTTCAACTGATAAATATTTGAAGGAGATAATTTTTTTCTTATTGAATTATAATGGACATACAATTTTATATTAGTTTTAGGTGTACAACATAGTGATTTGATACTTTTATACATTATAAAAGAATCACTATGATAGGTCTAGTTACCATCTATCACCATACAAAGTTATTACAATATTATTGACTGTGTTCCCTATGCTGTATATCACATTCCCATGACTTATTTATTTTATAACTGGAAGTTGTACCTCTAAATTTGCTCTACTTATTTTCCTCATTCCTCCATTCTCTGCCTCTCTGCCCACACCAGTTTTTTCTCTATATCTATGGTTTGTTCATTTGTTTTGTTTTTTAGATTCCACATATAAGTGAAATTATATGGTATTTGTCTTTCTCTTTGGACTTACTTTACTTAGCAGAATACCCTCTTGGTCCATCTGTGTTATCTCAAATGGCTTGATTTCACTCTTTTAAATGGCTGAGTAATATTTCATTATATGTAATATATATTATATACATACACCCCCATCCATATTTTCTTTATCCATCATCTGTTGATGGACACTTAGGTTGCTTCCCTATATTGGCTATTGTAAATAATGCCATGAACATAGGGGTGGGTACATGTATCAATTCAAATTAGTGTTTTGTTGTCTTCAGATAAATACCAGAAGTGGAATGGCTAGATTGTATGGTATTGCTATTTTTAATGTTTTGAGGAACTCTATACCATTTTCCATAGTGGTTGCACCAATTTACTTTACCACCAACAGTGCACCACCAAAAGAGGGTTCTCTTTTATCCACATCCTTAAGAACATGTATTATTTCTTGTCTCTTTGATAATAGCCATTCTGACAGGTAAGAGGTGGTATCTCATTATGGTTTTGATTTGCAGTTCCCTGATGATTAATGATGTTGAACATCTATTTATGTGCCTGTTGGCCATCTGTATGTCTTCTTTGGAAAGGTGTCTATTCAGATCCTCTGCCCATTTTGATTTTTTTAATTTATTTAAAAAAATTTTTAATGTTTATTTTGAGAGCAAGCATGCACGAGTGGGGGAGGGGCAGAGAGAGAGAGGGAGAGAGAGAGAGAGAGAGAGGGAAAATCCTGAGCAGGCTCCACAATGAGTGCAGAGCCTAACGCAGAGCTTGATCCCATGACCCCAAAATCATGACCTGAGCTGAAATCAAGGGTTGGACATTCAACTGCGTGAGCCAACCAGGTCCCAGCTCTGCCCATTTTTAAATTTGGGTTCCTGTTGTTGTTGCTGCTGTTATTGAGTTAATGAATTTTTAAAATATATTCTGAAAGTAACCCCTTATTGGCTCCATCATTTGCAAGTATCTTCTCCCATTTAGTAAACTGACTTTTTGTTTCGTTGATGGTTTCCTTTAGTATGCAAAAACCTTTTAGTTTGATGTAGTCCTATTGCTTATTTTTGCTTTTGTTGCCCTTGCCTGAGAAGACATATCCAAAAAAAATTGCTATAACCAATGTCAAAGACTTACTGTCTATATTTTCTTCTAGGAGTTTTATGGATTTAGATATTAAAGTCTTGAATCCATTTTGGGTTTGTTTTTGTATATGGTGTAAGAATGTGGTCCAGTTTCCCAACACCATTTTTCAAAGAGATTGTTTGTTCTTCCTTCCTTTGTTACTGATTAATTGAATCTATAATCATGGGTTTATTTCAGGGCTTTCTATTCTGTTCTATTGATTCATTTGTCTGTTTTTTTCCCAGAATCATAGTGTTTTAATGACTTATCTGTGTAGCATATCTTGAAATCTGGGAGCATGACTTTTTGTTTTGTTATTCTTTCTCAAGATTGGTTTGGCTACTTGAGGTCTTTTGTGGTTCCATAAATATTTTAAGATTATTTATTCTAGTTCTGTGAAAAATGCCATAGGCATTTTGATAAGGATTGCACTGAATCGGTAGGTTGCTTTGGGTAATATGGGCATTTTTAACAATATTAATTCTTCCAATCCATGAGCATGGTATATTTTTCCATTTATTTGTGTTGTCTTCAATTTCTTTCATCAATGTTTTATAGTTTTCAGAGTATAAGTCTTCCACTTTCTTAGTTAAATTTACTTCTAGGTATTTTATTCTTTTTGATGCAACTATAAATAGGATTGTTTTCTTAAATTCCATTTCTGATAGTTTATTATTAGCATATAGACATGCAACAGATTTCTGTATATTAATTTCTATCTTGCAATTTTACTGAAGTCATTTGTTAGTTCTAACAGATTTTGTTTTTGAGTCTTTAGGGTTTTCTATATATAGTATCAGGTCATGTGCAAATAATGACAGTTTTACTTCTTCCTTTCTGACTTGGATGTCTTTTATTATTTTTTTCTCATGTGATTGCCGGGACTAGGACTTCTAATACCATGTGGAATAAATGTAGTGAGAGGGGGCATCCTTGTCTTGCTTCTGATCTTAGAGGAATAGCTTTTAGCATTTCACCATTGAGTAGGCTTGTCACACTCCGCCTTTATAATGTTGTGGTATGTTCTCTTAAAACCCAGTTTGTTGAGTTTTTATCATAAATGGATATTTAGGGGCACCTGGGTGGCGCAGTCGGTTAAGCGTCCGACTTCAGCCAGGTCACGATCTCGCGGTCCGTGAGTTCGAGCCCCGCGTCAGGCTCTGGGCTGATGGCTCAGAGCCTGGAGCCTGTTTCCGATTCTGTGTCTCCCTCTCTCTCTGCCCCTCCCCCGTTCATGCTCTGTCTCTCTCTGTCCCAAAAATAAATAAACGTTGAAAAAAAATTAAAAAAAAAAAATGGATATTTAATTTTGTCAAACACTTTTTCTACACCTATTGATATGGTTATATGATTTTATCTTTTGTTTTGTTAATGTGGTATATCATGTTGATTGATATGCAAATGTTTTTAAAAAATGTTTATTTATTTTTGAGACAGAGAGAGAGAGAGAGACAGAGTGTGAGCTGGGGGAGGGACAGAGAGAGAGGGAGACACAGAATTTGTAGCAGGCTCCAGGCTCTGAGCTGTCAGCACATAGCCCGATGATGTGAGGCTCTGACTCACAGACCACGTGATCATGACCTGAGCTGAAGTGGGACACTCAACTGACTGAGCCACCCAAGCACCTCTGATTTGCAAATGTTAAACCATGCTTGCATCCTTGGAATGAATTTCACTTGGTCAGGTTTATAACCCTTTTAATATATTGTTGAATTTGGTTTGCTAATATTTTGTTGAAGATTTTTGATCTATGCTCATCAGGGATATTGGCCTGTTATTTATTATTATTATTATTATTATTATTTTGTCCCTTTGTCTTATTTTGGTATCAAGGTAATTCTGGCCTCATAAAATGAATTTGAAAGTATTCCTTCCTCTCCAATTTTTAAAAATAATTTGAAAAAGGCATTAACTCCTCTTCAAATTCTTGGTAGAATTCACATGTGAAGTCCTCTGGACCTGTACTTTTGTTTGCTGGAATTTTTTTGATTACTGATTCTATTTCATTACTAGTAATTGGTTGATTCAAAATTTCCATTTCTTCATAATTCAGTCTTAGAAAATTGTATGTTTCTAGAAATTTATCCATTTCTTCTAGGTTGTCTAATCAAGTCTGTCAATTCTGTTTACCTTTTCAAAGAACCAACTCTTCGTTTTATTGATCTTTATCAGTTGCTTTTTTTTTTTTTTTTTAAATTTTTTTTCAACGTTTATTTATTTTTGGGACAGAGAGAGACAGAGCATGAACGGGGAAGGGGCAGAGAGAGAGGGAGACACAGAATCGGAAACAGGCTCCAGGCTCTGAGCCATCAGCCCAGAGCCTGACGCGGGGCTCGAACTCACAGACCGCGAGATCGTGACCTGGCTGAAGTCGGACGCTTAACCGACTGCGCCACCCAGGCGCCCCAGTTGCTTTTTTTTTTTAAAGACTCTTCATTTATTTCTACTCTGATCTTTATTTCCTTCCTTCTAACTTTGGGCTTTGTTTTGTTATTCTTTTTCTAGTTCCTTTAAATGTAAATGTAGATTGTTTATTTGAGATTTTCTTGTTTGTTTCTCTATAGGTAGTCCTGTATCACCATGAATGACCTTCTTAGAATTGCTTTTTCCATGTCCCAAATATTTTGGAATATTGTTTCCATTTTCATTTGTCTAACGATATTTTTGGTATTTCTTCTTTTATTTCTTCATTGACTCATTGGTTGTTTAGTAGCACTTTGTTTAACCTCTATGTGTCTGTGTTTTCTTCAGTGTTTTTTTTTTTTTTTTTGTAATTGATTTCTAGTTTCATACTGTTGTGGTTGGAAAAGATGCTTGATGTGACGTCAATCTTCTTAAATTTATTGAGACTTCTTTTGTGGACTAACATGTGAACTATCATGGGGAATGGTCCATGTGTACTTGAAAAGAATGTATATTCTTCTGTTTTGGGTTGTTTTAGTATGCGTTGTTTTTTACTGAAAGGTGGACATAATGTGGTAGGTAAAAGGAAGTGCAGTAAATAGACCTTCAGGAATGTAGTGGTAAGTGTGAGGAGGGGGAAGTATTCTAAAGTCCATAGTTAGGTCTCAGTCTATGATTTATGTCAGGTGAGCCTGTGCCAGGAACTATAAGCTTCATCAGTGATTTTCAGTTTCTTCTCTTCCCTTGCCTTAGGTATGATGGAATAGCTAGAGGAGACTGGTAGTGGGTAATTCCCTCCCCCAATGTAGAAGGCTAGAATAAGATGGAGTTGTGTATTTACCTTCATCTAGATATGTTAGGCTCTGGTAAAATAGTTTCTCTTGAAGGCAGGGCAAGAAGAATCGAATGCCTTGGCATATTTCAAAATGGTTTCTTTTCCTCTACTCTTGCTGGAAGTATGAAGGAATTGTTCTCTCATATTCACTGTGAGAACCTGGTAGAGTTCCTGGAGGGAAAACTCCCCAAAGTGTAGGGGCCTCCCAGTGACCAGATTCCTGTGGAATTTTTTAGTTCTCAGAGTTGAGCCCTCAGCTATTTGTCAATTATAATTCAGATTTTCCTACCTTAGTTCCCACAGATGTTTCCACTTAGAAGTTTCTCCTTATGTAAGTTGTGATTTTTGTATTTGTCTGTCTCTCCAACTTTGGGACAGCTGGCTTGCCCTGTGACCTCACTACTCTTACAGATCTAAGAAGAACTATTGATTTTTTGGTTAGTTCAGCTATTTACTTGTTAAGATGGAGTAGTTGACTTCTAAGTTCCTTACATGCTGGATTGTAAACTGAAAGTCCATTAGCGGATCTTGCTTGCAATGATTATTACTGTGGTGTTTGCTAACATTCATTTTTTCCAATTTATTCTACATATATTAATTGGAATTCTTCTGTAATAAAGAGTTTTTCTTTATCCCCCATATACTTATTCAATTATGTCTTTTATTTGCATAAGCTCAGATTTCAACATTCATTTAATATAATGGGTTATAATTTGATACTAGCAATATTTGCTTTGTTATTCCAATTGTTTTAGCTTTGGCCATTGGGGGTGCCATCTGCTTGGCTTTTGTGTCAAATAGGCATTTAAAAAATATGTAGATAGTGTTATATAAATAAAGAAGGTTTAATAAGCAAACAAAAAGCTGTTTTTTTTTTTCCTGAGGATATAAGTTAATATTTATTGGCCTAGTAACTTTCTTTTAACAGGACATGTGTATGGGGAAAAGTAGACAAGTCTTGAAGTTTTAGCAGGGCAAAGATTGAATAGGCAACCTGATTAAACTTTTTCTTAAAAATAACACTTTCAGTGAAAGAATTAGGAGAAACTCTTATAGAGGAAAATAGTGGAATAGCATGTCAGTCTTGGCCTTGGATCCTAGCAGAGGGCAAAAAAGAAAGTAAGAAAGTCTTCCTTGGGAGTTCCTAACTAGAACCTACATTATCCTGGTAGTTCTATAGTTTATGTGGAAGAGCAAATGGCTTAAAATAGACAAGATATTTCTGAAAAAGAATCAGTTGGGAACGTTTCCTTTGCTAGATATGAAGACATATTATAACTATTCTATGTAGGATAATGTGGTTTTGGCAATGCAACAGACAAATAGATGTATGAAAAGAATGGAGACCAGAAATGGACATATTCATATATAGAAAACTGATATAAACAGAGCTAACATTGAAGTTCAGTAGCAAAGGGATTTAATAAGATGATACCAACATAACTATCCATTGAGGGAAAAACATAATAATAGACTCCTACTTCACATCATATATAAAAAAAACCAATTATCATTGGGTCAAAATATTAAAGGCATAAGAAAAACTTTAAAACTCTTGAAGACAATATAGAAGTCTATCTTGATGAGCTTGGGATAGGAGAGAATTTTTTAAAAACTCAAGCAGTGCAAATCATAAAGGATATGACTACACTTAGCTACATTAAAAATAGAGATTTATTTTTTATCAAAAGATACCAAAAAGTATGATTATATAAACCATAAATTGGAAGGAATTTCTTGGAACATACATTACTAAAATTTATTAGTACCCAGAATATATAAAGAACCCCCTGATTCAAGGATAAAAAGACAATTCAATAAGAAATGAACAATAGATACACCAATGGGCATTTCACAGAAGAGAAAACATGATTATCCAATAAATATATTAAATATGCACAAGCTCACTAGTGATAAAAAAATGAAAATATGAAATATACCACAATGAGGCAATACTATTTCAAACTCACCGAAGTGGTAAATATGAAGTCTGACAATAACAAGTGCATCCTTTGTGTAGGAGTCAGGGTCTTGGTGATAAAATTAAGGTCGAATTCCAGATTTACTACTTATCAATGATATGATCTTTGGCAAGTCATTCAAACTCTGGCTTAAGTTTTCTCACCTAAAAAATGTAGAATATAATTTCTTCGCAGAGTTGTGAGGAGCAAAGATAATGTACTACAAGCATCTGACATAAAATTTGGCAAAGAGCAAGGGATCATAGATGATTGCTGCCAAAATTGAGATAAACTGGGGTGGTAGTTCAGGAATATAATATTTATACCAAAGTTACACTTGAAGGAATTAATTTAGTGAATGTTTTAGGGTTTTAAACATCATTCTTCAAAGCTTAGAGCAACAGCAGCAACAGCAACAAAACAAAGATAATGGCAGCAGCAGCAATAATTAATTGAGGGCTTACTATATGCCAGGCACTGAGTTTAGTGTTTTATACTCATTATTTCATGCAGTCCTTGTGCTTATTTTGTAAAGTAGTATTATTATCTCCATTTTATGGTTGAGGAAATTGAAACTGAAAGAGGTTACTTAATTTAACTTGCCCAATGTCACACACAGCTAGTCATTGCAGTCCTGGAAGTGGAACACAGGCTTGACTCTAATTCTCTAATGTAGACAATTCCCCATTCAGAAGATAGATACAGAAACAGAATTTTTGACTTATAAACAATTTTCACAATTAGTGGCATCAAGATCAATTTATGTGCATAATAGTGTGATGAACCAATGCCAGTATTAAAAAAAAAAGGGGGGTGGAGCAGTGCAGAATTTGAGAGTTTCTGGCTACGTGCTGTTAGGATTTCCACCTTACTCTTTTGTCAGGGTATTGCTATTTTTGACAGAAATGAGGAAAGGAAAAAAAGGGAGAACTGGAGTCAAAACCAGGTGACCTGAACAGTTCTCTTTATGTAATTTGAACTTCCACCTGCCCACTCTGGGGGAGCTCTCCACTCTAACTCACTTCAAGAATAATGGGAATATCTCTCAGAATGAAAGAGGATGCTAAAATTCATGACATATTCACATGCAAAACTTTTTAAAAAGTTCATCTTGCCCCTTTCAACTCCTTAAACCAACCAAAATCATGCCTTTCAACTCCTATGTTAACACTGGGATTTCCAAAAACACAGATGTGTTGATTCAGAGTGAGACAAGATCTAATACTATTGTGTGCAAACTTGTCTCTTGTAGTGCAATATCTCAGCTAAATGATTGCTCAACATGTTCTGGATTCAATGTTGAGAAACTCATTGTCTCTTTAGGTAGCTTCATCTATCTTCAAAGAGCTCCAATTGTTGGGGCGCCTGGGTGGCGCAGTCGGTTAAGCGTCCGACTTCAGCCAGGTCACGATCTCGCGGTCTGTGAGTTCGAGCCCCGCGTCAGGCTCTGGGCTGATGGCTCAGAGCCTGGATCCTGTTTCCAATTCTGTGTCTCCCTCTCTCTCTGCCCCTCCCCCGTTCATGTTCTGTCTCTCTCTGTCCCAAAAATAAATAAACGTTGAAAAAAAAAATTATAAAAAAAAAAAGAGCTCCAATTGTTAACAACAAAAGCAATGATAATAGCATGTTTTTTTATTGAGAATTTATGATGTGCCAAGTATTGTGTAACACGTACTACATAAATTGTCTCGTTCATTCTCATAACCTCTGTGACTTAAATGCTATTATTATCTCCAATTTACAGATTACATGAGGGTTTTGATCCATTTATCATAATCTTAGCATCTGCAGACTAAACTCTAATTCACTTGGCAACACTTAGACATTATAAAATAGCACAGAATACTCAGGAGTTAAACTTCAGCTCCTTTGCATTAAACTTTTTTATGTTTGTTTTTCTACATTCCACTCTTGTAGAAAATGTGGAATCATGTGAACATCCGCTTGAAGGGAAAGGAAAAGAAGAGGACACCTTTATTTCTTCACACTTAAAACATGACATCCTAGGGCCTTTCTGCACTCTCTCTTATGTAGTCTTCATTACACTACCACTTTTTTTTTTTAAGATGCAAGGTTGAATTTATAGGACAGGAAAAAATCTTTCTCTATATTCTTCCACAAGTTTTCCAGGCCATTATTTGCAGAGAGTGCACACAGTCTAAGAATGGTAGCTTTCTAAATTATTTTAGAAATGTCTATAGGTAATGCAAATGCATAGCATATCATTCAAAACAGAAGAGGAACAAAAGTAATTATCATGACATACATCAGCAAGATGGGAGAATTCACAGAGTCAATGTTTTTTTTTTTTACAAAAAAAATTTTTTTAATGTTTATCTTTGTTTTTTGAGACAGAGAGAGACAGAGCATGAACAGGAGAAAGGCAAAGAGAGAGGGAGACACAGAATCCGAAGCAGGTCCCAGGCTCTGAGCTGTCAGCACAGAGCCCAACACAGGGTTCGAACTCACAAGCTGTGAGATCATGACCTGAGCCGAAGTCGGATGCGTAACCAACTGAGCCACCCAGGTGCCCCAGTGTTCGTTTTATTCTAATGAATTTTTGGATGTCCTTTTCAATAGCCCATGTTAAATTTCTTTTCCCATATGTATGTAAAATAATTTATTCTTGCAATAATTTACTTATAATTTGGGTCATATCCAAAAGGTTCAACTTTTCTTAAGGCAACAATTACTTTTTTTTAATTTATATATTTTTTTAATTTACATCCAAGTTAGTTGGCATGTAGTGCAACAATGATTTCAGGAGCAGATTCCTTAATGTCCCTTACCCATTTAGACCATCCCCCCCTCCCACAACCCCTCCAGTAACCCTCTGTTCTCTATATTTAAGAGTCTCTTATGTTTTGTCCCCCTCCCTGTTTTTATATTATTTTTGCTTCCCTTCCCATACGTTCATTTGTTTTGTATCTTAAAGTCCTCATATGAGTGAAGTCATATGATATTTGTCTTTCTCTGACTGTCTAATTTCGCTTAGCATAATACCCTATAGTTCCATCCATGTAGTTGCAAATGGCAAGATTTTGTTCTTTTTGATTGCCGAGTAATAATCCATTGTATGTGTGTGTGTGTGTGTGTGTGTGTGTGTATGCATAATACCACATCTTATTTATGCATTCATCCATTGATGGACATTTGGGCTCTTTCCATACTTTGGCTATCGTTGATAGTGCTGCTATAAACATTGGGGTGCATATGTCCCTTCGAAACAGCACACCTGTATCCCTTGGATAAATACCTAGTAGTGCAATTACTGAGTCATAGGGCAGTTCTATTTTTAATTCCTTAAGGAACTTCCATACTGTTTTCCAGACTGGCTGCACCAGTCTGCATTCCCACCAACAGTGCAAAAGACATCCTCTTTCTCCGCATCCTCGCCAACATCTGTTGTTGCCTGAGTTGTTCATGTTAGCCATTCTGACAGGTGTGAGGTGGTATCTCATTGTGGTTTTAATTTGTATTTCCCTGATGATGAGGGATGTTTTTCATGTGTCAGTGGCCATCTGGATGTCTTCTTTGGAGAAGTGTCTATTCATGTCTTTTGCCCATTTCTTCACTGGATTATTTGTTTTTTGGGTGTTGAGTTTGGTAAGTTCTTTATACATTTTGGATACTAAGCCTTTATCTTATATGTCATTTGCAAATATCTTCTCCCATTCTGTCAGTTGCCTTTTGGTTTTGCTGATTGTCTCCTTTGATGTGCAGAAGGTTTTTGTTTTGATGAGGTCCCAATAGTTGATGTTTGCTTTTGTTTCCCTTGCCTCCGGAGACGTGTTGAGTAAGAAGTTGCTGTGGCTGAGGTCAAAGATGTTTTTGCCTGCTTTCTCCTCGAGGATTTTGATGGTTTCCTGTCTTACATTTAGGTCTTTCATCCATTTTGAGTTTATTTTTGTGTAAGGTGTAAGAAAGTGGTCCAGGTTCATTTTCCTGCATGTCGCTGTCCAGCTTTCCCAGCGCCACTTGCTGAAAAGACTGTCTTTATTCCACTGAATATTCTTTCCTGCTTTGTCAAATATTAGTTGGCCATACGCTTGTGGGTCCATTTCTGGGTTCTCTATTCTGTTCCATTGATCTGAGTGTCTGTTTTTGTGCCAGTACCATACTGTCTTGATGATTACAGCTTTGTAGTACAGCTTAAAGTCCAGGATTGTGATGCCTCCAGCTTTGGTTTTCTTTTTCAAGATTGCTTTGGCTATTCAGGATCTTTTCTGGTTCCATACAAATATTAGGATTGTTTGTTCTAGCTCTGTGAAGAATGCTGTGTTATTTTAATAGGTATTGCTTGAATATGTAGATTGCCTTGGATAGTATTGATATTTTTTTTTTAATTTTTTTTTTTAACATTTATTTATTTTTGAGACAGAGAGAGACAGAGCATGAACGGGGGAGGGGCAGAGAGAGAGGGAGACACAGAATCGGAAGCAGGCTCCAGGCTCTGAGCCATCAGCCCAGAGCCTGACGCGGGGCTCGAACTCACGGACCGTGAGATCGTGACCTGAGCTGAAGTCGGACGCTCAACCGACTGAGCCACCCAGGCGCCCCAGTATTGATATTTTAACAATATTTGTTCTTCCTACCCAGGAGCATAGAATATTTTTCCAGTTTTTTTGTGTCTTCTCCAATTTCTTTCATAAGCTTTCTATAGTTTTCAGAAGGACAATTATTTTTAAGCCACTGCATATCATTGAACCTTAGGATTAGTACATTTGTTGTAAGTTTAGACATTTATGAGTCTGTAATTTTAAATCCCTAAGACTTAAAAGGTGGCTATAAACTTGAAGTTTTAGTATATTTCAACCTTCTTTTTTCCTTAAAATCACAAACACTACAAATTGCGTGAGTTATAATCAGATATTTAACCTAAGCTATGTGAAATGACTAAATTTGTCTTTATTAGTGTCTGTTTTGGAAATCATACATGAAGAAGCAGCATTTTACCATGCTTAGGGGTCACACAGTTTTCTCATACCTAGGATAAGGGAAAATCACTTAATGGTAGAATGATCACGTCCATCTTGGAACATACAAGTATATGTCACATAGGACTGACTAATGCTAGCCTACACTAAAGCTGTTCTGGCAAAGGCAAACTGTCTCCAATAAAGAAAGAGAAAGCTCTTCAGGCATATGGCCAGCTTAAGGATAAAAATTAGCCTACACACTTCATTTATACTATTTGAAGGCATAAATGAGAACTTATTTTAACCAAAAAAATCTGTGATGTATTTTTAGCATCGTGCATGATGTTTGAATGGATTTTACACTTCCAATTGAATAAGAACTAAGATGAAATAAACTCCCAACACTACTATCATCTCTTCAGAATCACTTGTCTTGAAACTACCTGTCAGTATATTCTCCTCCCTTTCAAGATACATAATAATCTCATTTAAAATCACAGAGTTCTATGACACTAAAACAGCTGACACAGTATCTTCCTGCTTGCTATTGTAGTACTACTCCAGAGTGATTGCTTATCAACAGCAATACCACTGTTTCATGTTACTAGATTTCTGAACAAACACTTAAATTTACTTTTGGATCACTCTTTTCTTTGGAAGTTTGTGATTTATATATGCATCATTTCCAATTTCCAGTAAGATTAGCTTTCATAACAAAATAACAATAAAACCAAACTCCCAAATCATTTGCTGGGTCTCCAGAAACTCACCTACTCCCACTTCTACTAACTCTACTATCTGGCTTATCATGGTAGCCATGAATTAATTTATCTTAAAGTACTGTGTTTTGATTTGGATTAACAGGAACATATTGCTTGTGTATTACTTTAAGAAGGGCAAAGGTATATATTTTATTATCTAATCAATTTCTCATAGTATTATATATAATGTATTATTAAATAATAATATTATAAATAAAAGGTAGAACAGACAAGATTTGTTGCAACAAATCAGTGAGTTACATTTTTATGGAACTACTTCAGTTTTTTAAAGATGACACAGTATTTGAAAAACTTGAAATAATTGGCATTTAAAATTTAAGAAATTTCTTCTTGCCAAGTTCTGAAAAATATTATTTCTTGAAGACTCAAAAATCTGCAACACTGAACCTACATTTGATTATAGCAACATTAGCTGGACTTGAATATGGCCACTCCCTCCAGAAGGGCTGTGGTAGGTGACCAGATGGCCAGTGTAATCATAGCAGTCCTATTTTATGCCTGTTTTCCTGGTATTTCTTAATAGTGCCCATTTTCACTAATAGGTTTAAAAGATAAGTTATATGGCCATTGTAGATTGTGGTCTCTAGTTGTCTGTAATACAACAACCCTTTTATCTTATTATTGGCTTCCTTCACACACCATAAGCCTGCCATTTGTGAGCATTTAAATGTATTATTACTGCTCTAGGATCCCTCATCTAGTTCATATATGTATAAATACACAACTAACTCCTCCTTAATGATGGATAGAAGCTTTGGTTGTACTTTCCCCTTTGGTATTACCTTCTGTTTGCTTCCTCCTACACAGCATGGTCTTAACTAAATATTCTGTGTAGTATCTTTTTTTTTTTTTTTTTGCCTTATAGATCTTAACTATAGAAGGCATGATACTGTTACCATAACTTAACTATTATGTGCACACTCTCATATTTATCTTTACACCAGGGTTGTACTAAAAATTTCATGTAACATCTCTTTACTGCTGCAGCTAAATGGTTCTTAATCATAAACTCAAAACTGGCTAATTTAATTTGTAAACCCTGAACCAATGCTTGGTATATGCCAAACTCTGTGAAAGTCATTGAGCAAATAGAAATAAAAGACATGCCATTCATATTATCAAAAGTCATTAGTTGCCAGGGCGCCTGGGAGGCTCAGTTGGTTTAGCATCTGACTTGAGCTCAGGTCATGATCTCACAGCTTGTGAGTTAGAGCTCCACATCGGGCTCTGTGCTGACAGCTCAGAGCCTGGAGCCTGCTTTGGATTCTGTGTCTCCTCTCTCTGCCCCTAACCTACTCGCATTCTGTCTCTGTCTCTCTCAAAAGTAAATAAACATAAAAAAAAATTTTTTTAAAGTCATTAGTTCTCTTCACAAAATAGTCTTTACTTTTGTTTCACATCTCAGCATATTTTTCTTGTCTTACCATCTTTCTTATGAAGGTAGTGCCAAATGATGTGTGTGTGTGTGTGTGTGTGTGTGTGTGTGTGTTGGGGGAGAAAAGACAGATTTGAGCAAGGACATTCTACTTCAACACATGTACTTTCACTGCATTGAAACAGAGGTATTAAAGAGCTAGGGTACTTGTTACTTCAGGTAAAGCCTCACAGGTTGGCTGTTTCTTGAGGAGTTACAGCAATCTCAATTTAGATTTATGGTTTGAAAATGTGCTTTCATCAGTTAATCAGTGCCAGTTGTCTGCTCAAGGATGACCAGCATCCCTGTAGAACCTAAACCAAAATAAAATATCCCTATTTTTATTCATTTTCTATCATCTATATATTCTTGTTCATTGTTGTAAAGTTGACTAATACCTTCCATTCAACAGGTTATAGCATTTTTTCTAGTCTCTCTGGTTGAGAATCTGGGCTTTTATGAGGCTGCCCTGGAGATCTTTTCTGGCCTATTCACTAGGTATTCCTTTCTCAGAGGAGCTGGTTAGGCTCAGAAAACCTTAGCTGGCCCAATTTCTAGGGACTGGTTATAAATATTCTAACTTGAATCAGAAAGAGATAATCCACTGCACTGTGAATTATGGTTTTAAGATTTCCAAAGTCACATAGTAATGGCCTTTTTTTTTTTTTATTTGGTAAGTGTCTTTCAATTTCAGAAACATGACTACTTGGCATTTTAGAGGAAATAACTTTGATGTGTTGGCTTTTCCAGTGAATTTTAATATAATATTCTTGTAAGAGGACTGAATTAAACTATCTCCAAGAATTTAATTGATAAACGTGAATTTTCTATATATTGATTTGTACTTATTGTTTTATAGTAAAAATCTAATTGCTAAGGGACTATATGATATGTATGTTCATGGTGTGTAGCATTCTTTCCCTTGGGAAAAACATAATGAGTAATACTGTATATTGAGAACTATAATTCCAAAGAAAACCAAGATGACAGACACATGTATCTGAAATTAATTGTATCTGCTTCTCTGTAGGAAAGTCTATGCCAGCATAGTTCCAACAATTATCCGGAATTTCCTCAAGGAATATTGTCAGGTCAGTAATCCCATGATATTAAACAGATATGCTTATTCCACTGCAGGGATATACATATCAAGGACAATGGATATTCAGTTCCAATTTTACATGGCAAATACCGACAAATTCCTAATTTTCAAGTTCTCATTGTTTGTTTATTTTAGGACCCATAAGGATTTTTTGTCATAACTTTAACTCAATCACGCTTGGTACAATTAAGCTATAGTCTATGATATGCTGGTAATCTGGCTCTCACCCAAGCCAAAAAATCCAGGATTTGTAGCATTTGCCAATTTCCACAGTGTAAATTCTCCCAGCATTGCTAATTTCTCCTCTACTTTTATAACTGGCTCTCCCCAAATTCCAGAATATTTAACAATTGACTTTCTAGAGTCTGTACCAGCTGGCTCGGAGAACACCATTAGCCGTTTTTTACTAGTTGAGATCTAGTTCTGAAGTTGCATCTAGCCTTCTTCTATTGATCTTTTTTGTTTGTTTGTTTTGTTTAAAAAAGATTTTTTTAAAACGTTTATTCATTTTTGAGAGATAGAGAGAGACAGAGCATGAGCGGGGAAGGGGCAGAGAGAGGGAGACACAGAATCCGAAGCAGGCTCCAGGCTCTGAGCTGTCAGCATAGAGCCCGACGCGGGGCTTGAACTCACAAACTGCGAGGTCATGACCTGAGCCGAAGTGGGACGCTCAACTGACTGAGCCACCCAGGCGCCCCTTCTATTGATCTTTTGATTAGATTCAGAACACACATTAATAAACCACCTCTTAGCAAAATCTATTAAATTTTTTTAATGTTTATTTTACTTATTTTGAGAGGGAGAGAGAGAGAGAAAGAGAGAGAGCAAGCACATGAACAGGGAGTGGCAGAAATAGAGATAGAGAGACAATCTCAAGCAAGTTCCCTGCCATCAGTGAAGAACCCTATGCGGGGCTAAACTCATGAACCCTGAGATCATGACCTGAGTCAAAATCAAGAGCCAGACACTTAACTGACTGAGCCACACAGGTGTCTCAGAAAAAAAACCAAACAAACAAAAAATCATTTTACAGATAGTGGTATCTGTTTATGCTGAAACTATTAGTTTCATTTGTAGCTAGGGACTTTTTTTTTTTTTTTTAAATTATGGGACAGAAGGAAGCTTACCATCACCTCCTAAAATTCCCTCTCATTCACATAGTTAGGAAAAGTATGTGGGTGGAAAGAAAGTCACAGAGGCAAGTCAGTGGAGAAAATAAATTTAGGAAGAAGTCATAAGTGAGCGCATTCGATGGAACACAATAGAGAAAAGTATAAGGAAAAATAGAATGTAAAAAAAGAGATTGATAGATAAAGATCTATTTTCATTTTTTAAAACACACATTAACACACAGGTAAATAGATGTTGTGGCATATTAGTTGTTTGACTGCAAAGTCAGTATAGTTGGGATTAATTCTGCCTTCCATATCCATCACTTAATTCAGTTTTGGTAACTCCTAGGACCTTCTTATACAATACGGAATTCATGTCAACTTTATGGTATTAATTTTTTGGAACCATTTTATTATCCATTTAAATTCCTTAAACTTCACTTTCCAAGAAAGTGTTATTTTTAAAGGTTCTAAAGACAATAACTACCAGCAACCTAGGTTTCTCATCCTATTACTGCAGATATCTCCCTAGGAGTTGTGCTTGGAGTTAAATGTAGAAACCACTCAGATTTTCTTGCTAAATTCTTGGAATACTACAGTCGACAAGTAAGAAATAACAGGTAGCTATACCTTAGGAGATGACGAAAATTCATCAAAGGGAAGAGGAGTCTAATATGATGAGCTTGATCTGAGAAGGGAAAATGCCTTGGTTGTCATAGGTGAGAAGGAATTTCGAGTGTGACACCGAAGCTGTTGCATAATTCTTGCAATTTTTTTTTGCCATAAGTCTACGTTCTGGGGATGAGAATATTAAAATCTGTTTTGTTAGATTTTTATAAAACATATTGGGGTCTAGGAGGCAAAATGTTGGGACAGCTCTAACAACCCTTGGCGTTATAACTGATGCCATGTCCTCTAGAAAGAGCACTCCTGAGGTCTTTTTCATGTGGTTGGATTTCATTTCCAGAACTCAAGAAAGAGAGAGTTACAGAATTGTGTCATTATGACAAGGACCAGGAACCTACTTGAGAGCAGAGGTCAAGTTCATTTCTAGTCTTCCCTGGAAGTTTTCCCATCATCATCAGTGACCTCATGGCTGGAAAGTTTGAATTTTACAAAGAGTTATGAACATAGAATGGCTTTAATTAAAGAAAAAGATAGTCAATAATTGTTGGTTTGACGTTTATAAGACAATAATTCTGGTAAAATCATGCTCCATGAGAGAAATGGAAAGTTCTATTATGCTATTACCAGAAGCTGAGAATAAAATTAATTTAACTTGAAATAAATCTTCACAAAAGTTATAGCAAACATACCGAGCAGCTTCTGAATATCTCTCCAGACATCTAAACACTGTTGCCTGGCGAAGATGATTTCGGAAATAAGCTGGGTTTAAAACAATACTCCTGTAAAAAGATAAAAAGAAATGTAAATGTTATTAAGTTTTAAAGGTCAATTACCAGAAGTGTATAGGAACGAAATAACATGTATTCAATTTTATGTACTATATATTTTAAAAGATACTAATGAATGAAATCCTTTTCCTCCTGTAACTGTCAGTTAAGACAAATAAACAAGTTGAAAACTAATTAAGTTTGCATGATAAAAGCAATTTTATTTATAGCACCTAGTATCTTCTGTAGATATGACAGTGACAAAAAATTTGAATACAACTTATATTACAATAAGACATGTTATTTTATTTTTTAATGTTAATAAATCAGGTAAAAATCAGAGGTTATTTATGGTAATGTGTATTTATAATGGAGGAGTTAGTTATTGAATTTCAGTTAAAAGAAAGGAACTGGAATTTGGGTGACATGTTTATTTGTACTAAAAAAATAATTAGGTTCTGTGTCTTCCTTCAGCTGGACAATGTAGTGGCATAAAAGGAATCATGTACCATTGGTTAAGGACTTGAGTCTTGACCTTGCCACTTTTGGTTAGCCCTTACTCATTTTGGGTTTCCATTTATTCTTTATTGAAATTACAAGGCTTGGCTTGAGGATAAGATTATCTATCTTGCTTATTTTTCCATCATCTGAGTTCTGGAATCTCAATCCATGCCCAGAAGAAAAGATGACCATTCCCCAGCTATCTTCTCCCCTAGAGATAAACTGGCAGACATTTCACTTCTTTGATTCACTGAGAGCTAAGCACCGTACAAGGTATTTTATATAATGAGATGAACTAGACAGATGTAGTCCATGGCCCATCACCAAGTGGGGACAGAGCTATTAATGGAAGTTTGAAATGTAGCTTATAGTAACAGAGTGTGTTGTGTTACTGATGTGGGATACAGAGTGTAATAGAACCAACACAGTATTATTAAGCAAACTTCTTGTGAGCCTGTTTTTTACAAGTTAAATGTGAATCACTTGGCATTAATTCATTATTGAAGTAAGTGGTTTTTAATCTTTTTTGAGAAGTTCACAGAGCTTTTTGAGAATCACATGTAAGCTGTGTACCTCTACCCAGAAAAATGCACACAACATAAGTGCCCAAATTTAGAGAATTCATGTGATCCCTGAAGCCTAGTCATGTCCAGATTAAAAAAACATGCCAACAAAAATAATTCCTTTCCCAGATCCATTGCTTCTAGACAGAATAAAGTAGAAAAGAAACATCTATTTGGCCCATGTAGAATCATAGAATTATATGATGATAAGATGGCTTGATTGAATAATTTAGCTCACTTTAAACACAAGTTAACAGAAACCAGGGAGGTTATGGGACCTTACTAAATCATACACAATAAATTAGTGGAAGAAAGTTTCAGGTTTATTGTGTTTCCTGTCCCTAGCCACAGTACTTCATATTACACAGATGGCTTTTCGTATGATGATTTCTGAATTAGAGGGGCCTAAGTTAGCGAAGTTTTACTTTACCCTATGATTAACCATTTGTACAAATGAATGCATTAAACCCCAAGAACACAGATCATTTCCTTTGGTGATTTCTGATTGAAGTGTTGGAAATTTAAAAACTATTACATGAATTCATTCCATATCAGTACTGAATACTAATAACTTATGCTAATTCAGAAAAAGAGTACAGTTACAAGGTATGTTTATGCATTTTATCCTTGTAAAAGTAATTTTGTAAAAGTAGATCAGAGGGAATAAGATCAGAGTTCTGTCAAGGGCCTAGGTCTTCTGACTAAATAGAATTTTTTCTTCCACATTATAGCTAATTCTTCCCTCTCTCTTTGTAATCATTCATTCACTTGTGCATTTTTACTAAGTTCCTACAAATGTGATGGGACAAAATCCTTACTGAATGGATGTTTCTAGCTTTTGACATCTCATTGCCCATGATGTAGTGTTCTGGCATTGCTGAACTATTCTCTAAGAATCTTGCTTTGTCAGACAAATTCTTTTGACAAAAATGCAGACCTGAGAGAAGAATGGAGTGTGGGGGGGAAGAGAAGTAATGAGGGAAAGGTTTAGTAAAAGAAGGAGGAAGGAGAGGAAGAGTCATCAAAAATAGTTTGGGATGTAGGTGGAGAAGAAGATTTTCATGGATAGTGAGGTTTGATGAGGTAAACAACCTAGGAATTGTTTCAGTGTGACTTTAGAAAAATGATAGATTAAAAAAATTGTTTGTAATTACAAGTCCTCTTTCTGATGTTGAAAAAAATACAAGTAGAGAACATGAGCTTAGAAATCACTATTGGTAGACTGGAATGGTTTCTTTTAACAATAACATCACCTCACACTGTACCATGTGAATCACAGCTTTACCTGATAGTCCCAAAGAAGATCTGGACCCAGTCTACCCTGAGTGGTGGAGTTATAATCATAAAAGAATGTTTAGAAATTTGAGATGAGATATTATTTTTGGCAATTTATTATTTTTGGCTCTCGAAATTATTGAGGAGGCAGTCTAGGACCAAAATGGACAATCTGACTGGCATTAAAGTGAAAAAACAAATAAACCAACAAAAAGCCCAACATCCCTGCAATTCTAATCAGAGAGGGAAGAACTCTGTGCTGATGGTCTGATTTTATTACCGAAGAAATGACTCTGATTTAGCTATGTTGATAGGGCTTTTGGTAAACAAACAAACAAACAAAAAAACAAGATCATGTTAAATATTAAATTATAGAACTCATTGAATTTTGGTCAGAAGAATGGAGGGATCCATGATTGCTCATTCAATTGACTAGCACTATTCTAACAGAATGAGATCATGTAAAATAATAAATATTATAATAGATAAAGGCATATTTTCTTTATCAATTTGTTGGCTGTGGTATATCTTATGCTTTTTATGATTTGCATTTGTGAGTGCTTTGGAATTAATCTTTTATATTAAAGTTCACATAATTTGATTTGTGTGCATGCATGCATCTGCACTTGTTTTATTAAGTCCTAAGGTCATAATATTGTTGTAAATCCAGAATGTAAGTCTCTTCTGGTGATTATTTGAAGTGTCTCAATTCACTTGTCAAATAATTTATCTTTCTCTCAGTGATTGATATGCCACCTCTATTACATACTAAGTTTACATGCACTAAGTTGGATCCATGGCTGCACTTTGTATCTTACACTTGTTCTATGTGTTCTTTGTATCTTACAATTTGTTCTATGCAGCACAAATTGTTTCAATTATCATCACTTTAGTGGTGCCTGGGTGGCCCAGGCAGTTAAACACTGGCCTCTTCATCTTGGCTTAGTTCATGATCTCATAGTTTGTGAGTTTGAGCCCTGCATCAGTCTCTGCCCCATTGCCAATGGTGCAGAGTCCGCTTGGGATTCTGTCTCTCCTTCTCTCTGCCCCTCCCTTGCTTGTGCTTGCTCTCTCTCTCTCTCTCTCTAAATAAATAAATAAATAAACTTAAAAAAATTAATACTGTCACTTTAAAATACTCCTTAATTTCTGGAAGAGAAGAACTGCCTAATGTCCTTTTTTAAAATTTTTATTTATTTTTATTTTTTTCTTCACAAAATAGATTTTTTATTGTCTTTCACTCAAAAGAAATAAGATCTCTATGAACCATCAATCCATTTACAGAAATCACCAAGTGGTCAGACCATGAAATCAAAGGAGTGGCACCAGAAATCAAGTGAGTACTCTAAATCAAAATCAAATCCATAGTATGATATCAGAGACCCTAGGAGAGCCCAGACCACCCATCAGGAACAGAATGCAAAGGTCTCCAAGAAGACCCATTTACAAGGATGGAGTAAGCAGGGATCCAAAGGAGAGGATCAATCTCATCTGAGTCACAGTACCAAACTCTCAAAGATAAAATGCACCTGGCAGTTAAGGAGATTTTCTTAATCAGGCTATTGTAATTGTTAGAATGTTTACTAATGAGAATCACCTCAAAGAAAATAAAGAGGGCCTGAGTCATCCAGGGTCTTATGAGAATGATAAGAAAGGATGAAGATGGGGCTTATCTGAGTCACTGAGAAACAGTCTCCACTTTTTAGACTAGGTCTAATCTTGAAATGTGGAGGAGCCGGGCATCCTCTGTGGATTAGCCATTTCTCAGGAAAACAAATGGGTGGGGATTTCTTTACTAACGCTATTTTTTATGAGCACAAAGCTCTGGTGAAGTTCAATATTGTCAAATGTAAGCTTGTGAGATATAACTCCAAGTTGGATCTTGATTTAAGTTGTAATTTCTTGGGAATAGTTTTTTTGTTTTTTTTACTTTTAATTTATTTTTTAAATTTACATCCAAATTAGTTAGCATATAGTGCAACAATGATTTCAGGAGTAGATTTCTTAATGCCCCTTACCCATTTAGCCCATCCTCCCTCCCACAACCCTTCCAGTAACCCTCAGTTTGTTCTCTGTTTTGTCCCCCTCCCTGTTTTTATATTATTTTTGCTTCCCTTCCCTTATGTTCATCTGTTTTACATCTTAAAGTCCTCATATGAGTGAAGTCATATGATTTTTGTCTTTCTCTGACTAATTTTACTTAGCTTAATACCCTCTAGTTCCATCCATGTAGTTGCAAATGGCAAGATTTCATTCTTTTTGATTGCTGAGTAATACTCCATTGTGTGTGTGTGTGTGTGTGTGTGTAGATAGATAGATAGATAGATATAGATATAGAAGATATCTAGAATAGATAAAGAAGATTTGGTATATATATATACATATATATATATACATATATATACATATATATACAAATACATATATATACATATACATATATACATATACATATATACATAAACATATATATATACATATACATATATACACATATACATATATATACATATATATATACATATACATATATACATATACATATATATATGTATATATATACCACATCTTTATCTATTCATCGACCATTGGACATTTGGGCTCTTTCCATACTTTGGCTATCATTGATAGTGCTGCTATAAACATGGGGGTGCAGGTGTCCCTTCGAAACAGCACACCTGTATCCCTTGGATAAATACCTAGTAGGGCAATTGCTGGGTCATAGAGTAGATCTATTTTTAATTTTTTGAGGAACCTCCATACTGGTTCCAGACTGGCTGCACCAGTTTGCATTCCCACCAGTAGTGCAAAAGAGATCCTCTTTCTCTGCATCCTCGCCAACATCTGTTGTTGCCTGAGTTGTTCATGTTAGCCATTCTGACAGGTGTGAGGTGGTATCTCATTGTGGTTTTAATTTGTATTTCCCTGATGATGAGGGATGTTTTTCATGTGTCAGTGGCCATCTGGATGTCTTCTTTGGAGAAGTGTCTATTCATGTCTTTTGCCCATTTCTTCACTGGATTATTTGTTTTTTGGGTGTTGAGTTTGGTAAGTTCTTTATACATTTTGGATACTAAGCCTTTATCTTATATGTCATTTGCAAATATCTTCTCCCATTCTGTCAGTTGCCTTTTGGTTTTGCTGATTGTCTCCTTTGATGTGCAGAAGGTTTTTGTTTTGATGAGGTCCCAATAGTTGATGTTTGCTTTTGTTTCCCTTGCCTCCGGAGACGTGTTGAGTAAGAAGTTGCTGTGGCTGAGGTCAAAGATGTTTTTGCCTGCTTTCTCCTCGAGGATTTTGATGGTTTCCTGTCTTACATTTAGGTCTTTCATCCATTTTGAGTTTATTTTTGTGTAAGGTGTAAGAAAGTGGTCCAGGTTCATTTTCCTGCATGTCGCTGTCCAGCTTTCCCAGCGCCACTTGCTGAAAAGACTGTCTTTATTCCACTGAATATTCTTTCCTGCTTTGTCAAATATTAGTTGGCCATACGCTTGTGGGTCCATTTCTGGGTTCTCTATTCTGTTCCATTGATCTGAGTGTCTGTTTTTGTGCCAGTACCATACTGTCTTGATGATTACAGCTTTGTAGTACAGCTTAAAGTCCAGGATTGTGATGCCTCCAGCTTTGGTTTTCTTTTTCAAGATTGCTTTGGCTATTCAGGATCTTTTCTGGTTCCATACAAATATTAGGATTGTTTGTTCTAGCTCTGTGAAGAATGCTGTGTTATTTTAATAGGTATTGCTTGAATATGTAGATTGCCTTGGATAGTATTGATATTTTAACAATATTCGTTCTTCCTATCCAGGAGCATGGAATATTTTTCCAGTTTTTTTGTGTCTTCTCCAATTTCTTTCATAAGCTTTCTATAGTTTTCAGTGTATGGATTTTTCACCTCTTTGGTTAGATTTATTCCTAGGTATTTTATGGGTTTTGGTGCAATTGTAAATGGGATCGATTCCTTGATTTCTCTTTCTGTTGCTTCATTATTGGTGTATAGGAATGCAACTGATTTTTGTGCATTGATTTTATATCCTGCCACTTTGCTCAATTCATGGATCAGTTCTAGTAGTTTTTTGGTGGGATCTTTTGGGTTTTCCATATAGAGTATCATGTCATCTGTGAAGAATGAAAGTTTGACCTCATCCTGGCCAGTTTGGATGCCTTTTATTCCTTTGTGTTGTCTGATTGCTGAGGCTAAGACTTCCAATACTATGTTGAATAACAGTGGCGAGAGTGGACATCCCTGTCTTGTTCCTGACCTCATGGGGAAAGCTCTCAATTTTTCCCCATTGAGGATGATATTAGCGTTGGATCTTTCATGTATGGCTTTTATGATCTCGAGGTATGATCCTTCTATCCCTACCTTCCTGATGGTTTTTATCAAGAAAGGATGGTGTATTTTGTCAAATGCTTTCTCTGCATCTATTGAGAGGGTCATGTGGTTCTTGTCCTTTCTTTTATTGATGTGATGAATCACATTGATGTTTTCTGGATATTGAACCTGTCCTGCATCTCAGGTATAATTTCCACTTGGTCTTGGTGAATAATTTTTTTAATGTATTGTTGGATCCGATCAGCTAATATCTTATTGAGGATTTTTGCATCCATGTTCATCAGGGAAATTAGTTTATAGTTCTCCTTTTTAGTGGGGTCTTTGTATGGTTTTGGAATCAAGGTAATGCTGGCTTCATAGAAAGAGTTTGGAAGTTTTCCTTCCATTTCTATTTTTTGGAACAGCTTCAAGAGAATAGGTGTTAACCCTTCCTTAAATGTTTGGTAGAATGCCCCTAGAAAGCCATCTAGTCCTGGACTCTTGTTTTTGGGAGATTTTTGATTACTAATTCAATTTCCTTACTGGTTACGGGTCTGTTCAAATTTTCTGTTTCTTCTGTTTCAGTTTTGTTAGTGTATATGTTTCTAGGATTTTGTCCATTTTTTCCAGATTTCCCATTTTATTGGAGTATAATCTCTTCTCTTTCATTCTTGACTTTATTTATTTGGGTCCTTTCGTTTTTCTTTTTGATCAAACTGGCTAGTGGTTTATCAATTTTGTCATTCTTTCAAAGAACCAGCTTCTGGTTTCATTGATGTGTTCTACTGGTTTTTTTTTGTTTGTTTGTTTGGTTTTTTTTTTGGTTTCACTAGCATTGATTTCTGCTCTAATCTTTATTATTCCCTGTCTTTTGCTGGTTTTGGGATTTATTTGCTGTTCTTTTTCCAGCTCTTTAAGGTGTAAGTTTAGGTTGTGTATCAGAGACCTTTCTTCCTTCTTTAGGAAGGCCTAGATTGCCAGCCTGCCCCAGAAAAAGTTCACGTGTGCATGAAAAAGTTCACTGTGGCAGCAGTGTTTCAGGGATTATGGAAAATCTCAACACGCATCTGGCACCAGGCTTCACCCTAACAACCTTGTTCCAGCACCAGCAACTGTGGATGTTCTCCAGGGTCTGCTAGCACCTTTGCCTGGTGGCCGGGGGGGGGAGGGGGACTGTCACACAGCCTCTACCATATGTCCTCCCAGAAGGGAACCACCTCTCCCCGTGTGGCCTGAGGACTTCCTGGACTCCACTCTGTCCCTGGGGATTTGCCCTTCCCACCAGAGCACCACCTATTATTGAGTTGCGAGCTGCAGAGTTTCAGACTCTGTGCTCCCCGTTTATAGTCTTAATGGATTTTAAACCCTCTCCTTTCTCCTTTCTCCCCTTTTAGTTCAGTCCCTGCAGCTGTTTCCACTTTTCCACCTTCTCTCCAGCTGCTTTTGGGGTGGTGGTGCTCTTCCCATATTCTCCCCTGTCTCCATCCTCTCTCCACAAGCAAAAACATCTCCCTGCTCTCCATGGCTTCTCTCTCCCCCAGTTCACTTATCCGCGCCGCATACCTGCTGAGTTCTGTGGTTCAGGTTGTGCAGATTGTTGTGTTAATCCTCAAATCAGTTGTCTAGGTGTGTTGGATGGTTTTGTGTTGATCTGGATGTATTTCATAGACATGAGACGCAAAAAACTTCCATGTTGTTCCACCATCTTGGCTCCTCCCTCAAGAAATTTTTCAAATATCCTTTGATTTTATCAACATGATCTTGTGGACTTTGTCTTTTGACTTTTTGCAGGGATGATTTCTATTAATTACTGATTCAAAAGGACATTGAAATTAATAAACAGAATATTAAAGAATTAAGAAAGTGAATAATAGAACAGAACTATATCCAGGAGAAAAGTGAACAAACATAAAAATAAAGTGATATTATTATTATTATTCTGTGATTTTTTTTAAATTTTTTTTTTCAACGTTTATTTATTTTTGGGACAGAGAGAGACAGAGCATGAACGAGCAAGGGGCAGAGAGAGAGGGAGACACAGAATCAGAAACAGGCTCCAGGCTCTGAGCCATCAGCCCAGAGCCCGACGCAGGGCTCGAACTCACGGACCGCGAGATCATGACCTGGCTGAAGTCGGACGCTTAACCGACTGCGCCACCCAGGTGCCCCAATTATTATTCTGTGATTTTTATAAAATATTATGCTAGTATTGAGTTGCCAGAACCTTAGATTTAGCCATTCAGTCTGTTCTTCCTGTCTTTCAGTTCATTCATTTCTACTTTTATATTTATTAATTCATTTTTGTCCTCTCTAGATTTTATTTTATTATTTCTCTTCTTAATTTCACTTAATATTCAATCTATTTACGTTTTCTTTCTAAATAAAGGAAGAATCTACAGCTATGATTTTTTAAACTGATTTTAGCCTTGACTATATACTTAAGAATGATAGAGTATATTTTATTCTCATAATTTTTTTTCCTTAGTCTCTAATTATAGATTCATATTCTTCTTTGATTGAAAAATTATTTAGGATAGTGTTGTTCAATTTCCAAAGGGTAGTTTTTCTTATAGCTCTTATTGCTAATTTCTCATTTTATTGCAATGCAAACAGGGAATATGTTGTACATTTCTGCTTTTCATATACATTAAGAGTAATACATGATGAAGTTAGCAAACATTTTAATGGCATGTGGAAGAAATAATACATTCTTCATTTGTTACATATTGTTAGAAACTGCTATAAGAGAACTTACAAGGTTTTTAATGATCTAGATAAAACTACTAAATAGGTACCTCTGTTTAATTCATTTTCCTTGGGACATCTTTTTAGACCTATATTTTAATGGTAATGATTACCATTTCAAAATTAAGTTTGTTTTTATTTTTTATTTATTTTTATTTTTTATTTATTTTTTCAACGTTTATTTATTTTTGGGACAGAGAGAGACAGAGCATGAACGGGGGAGGGGCAGAGAGAGAGGGAGGCACAGAATCGGAAACAGGCTCCAGGCTCTGAGCCATCAGCCCAGAGCCCGACGCGGGGGTCGAACTCACAGACCTCGAGATCGTGACCTGGCTGAAGTCGGACGCTTAACTGACTGCGCCACCCAGGCGCCCCTAAGTTTGTTTTTAAAAGCAATATTGAGTTCATGTTCTTTGTTCTCATCTTTATTCTCTAATTTTTAGAAAATTAACTTACTTTAATATACTTTTATTTAAATCAGTGTTATGAAGCTTAATTTACACACTGTAGTATTCACCTTTTTATTTAAAAAAAATTTTTTTTTCAACGTTTATTTATTTTTGGGACAGAGAGAGACAGAGCATGAACAGGGGAGGGGCAGAGAGAGAGGGAGACACAGAATCGGAAACAGGCTCCAGGCTCTGAGCCATCAGCCCAGAGCCCGGCGCGGGGCTCGAACTCAAGGACGGCGAGATCGTGACCTGGCTGAAGCCGGACGCTTAACCGACTGCGCCACCCAGGCGCCCCTAGTATTCACCTTTTTAAAGTGTATAGTTTGATGCATTTTGGCAAGTTTATAACCATCACCACTATAAAAATATAGCATATTTCCAACTGCACCAAAAAGTCACAATGGAGGTGTGAGAGTTTCCTATATATTTCCCCAGAGACAGATGTGTTTTGCTTCTATTTCTCCACCAGAAGACATGGATTTTTGCTAGGATATGTGAATGAGAAGGTTAGCTATTACTCCTTCAGGGGCTTATGGCTTTGGCTTTATATGCGATTAGGGATCAGAAAATCAATTTCTTGTTTAGGCAAAGATGCCTAAATCCAGCTCTCTTTACCTTACTTGGTCAGTAGTAAGGTAAATTAGCATTGATTCATCCTCCTGAATGACACTCCTCTTACTTTAATAGTAAGGTACTGAAATATTTTTTTTAGAAATAGTTGGTAGATCTAGAGAATTCCAAAAATGTGGATTATTTTAATTTCACCAAACCATGATATTCTTGTGGATAAAATGGTGACATTTATGCTAGATAATGGCATCATTCAGTAGATTATAACTGGCCAGACAACTGATCAATAATATTGAAGTATGGTCTGTGTTATTATGAAAGAAAGAATTTAATGGCTTGTCCTTAGCCTTTTTTTGTGGACAATATTTCCATTAGTGACTAAGATTAAGTGATTGAAAGGATGTCTATAAAATTTTCAGATGGCATAAATTTTATCTAACAAGGAACTAATGTCACTGATGACAGAAGCAAAATTCAAAGTGATCCGGACTGGTGAAAAATAAAAACCTTATGTTATAGATTTAAAAAATAAGTTTCCAAAGACAATCGTGATTTGAGAGTGACCACGCGGAAAAAGTCTGAATATTTTAATCATAAGCTAAGTGTGGCACTACGACAGAACTACAAAAACTGTACATAAAACTTATGTTAAATCAATCAAATGCATTCTGTCCGAATAATAAATGATATTTTCTCTAAATTGTGCCTTAACCATATAGTCTATTGAATTCATCTATAGTTCCGAGCATCTGTGAGAATTATCACCATACTGTAGTGGTGTCTAGAGTGTCTAGTGGGTCTGGAGAACATAGTGTGTGATGATATGGAACGAAAATGATAAGTCTAGAGAGCTAAATAAGATTTGTGGAGAATACGCAAGTACTTTCAAATACAAAGAACTGTCATGTAGAAAACAGAATAATTCTTCTATGCAATACCAGATGAGGCTAGGCAAAACCCAGTATTATGAAGTTATAAATAGTTCAGTTCACATAAGGAGGGACCAATGATGCAATAGGTTTTGAGAAGAGTTTTCCTTTTACTGGAATCATTTAAGTGATATTTAGAATGCCATCTGTCAAGATGTGTAGAAGAAAGTCTTGACTGAGTAGGAGATTAGGCTAAATGACTTCCAAGTATATTCACAAAAATCCTTATAATATGTTGCCAAGCACCATGAAGGTTTTGAGTTTTTCTCTACTTGCAAGCTAACAAGTTAGTCTGACAGTTTCATGGATGCTCAGAGAAGACATGAACTTCCAAGGCCGGAGACAAAAGACAGTTTCTTACACCAATAGCAGTAGCTGGTGTTTATGTCTTTTGTTGTACTGATTCCTTGAGCCACAATTCCCAGATGGCAATGAAAAGAGAGCCAGGCGACATCTTCACATTCAGTAGATTGCATTACAAAAGAGGAATCCTGAGTTTAAGAAATGTAAATCTTTTTATAATGGGCTATAAACATGCCTGTCCTTATTCTAGAGGAAGACACTATCTCCACTATCTAAGGCTGTGAGCAGACTTACCTTTCCTTCCAAGGCCATCTACCACACAACCATCTTTGAAAAAGATGGTCAGGAGCAAGCGCCACTCAGTTAAAAATACAGGAGGCCCATGAAAAATTGTTTTCATACATACATTACTTCTGTTGAAATATGCAGGCACTATTTGTTTATATTCATGCCATTAACGAATTAAAAAGGTTCATAACAAGGTACAAATAGTTAAATTGTCATAGGAAAATGACAGGATAGCTAATACTGAAGAGTGAGTGACTACATTATTATTTATATTCTCTTCTAGGAAGAGGGTAAGGCAGCTTATAGAATACTTATGGGGTTAAATCAAAGTAAAAATAACTCACATGAAACAAAAGGAAAAATAGATAAATTGGACTATATGAAAATTAAAAACTTCTGTGCATCAAAGGACACTATCAACAAAGTGAAAAGGCAACATACGGGATGGGAGAAAATATTTGCAAATTATATATCTTTAAGAGGTTAATTTCCAGAATATATAAGGAGCTTCTACAATTCAACAATGAAAAAACAAACAACCCAATTTAAAAGCGGGCAAAATACTTGAGTAGACATTTCCCCAAAGAAGGTATATACATGGCCAAAAAGGATATGAAAAGATGCTCAACATCACTAACCATTAAGGAAAGACAAATCAAAACCGCAGTGAGATACCACCTCACACTCATTAGAGTGACTACCTCAGAAAACCAAAAAATAGTAAGTGCTGGCAAGGATGTGGAAAAATCAGAACCTTTATGGTTTGTGGGATATAAAATGGTACAGCTGCCATGGAAAACAGTATAGTAGTTCCTCAAGAAATTACAGCAATTCCACTTCTGTGTAAATACCCAAAAGAATTGAAAGCAGGGCTTTGAAGATGTACCCTCACATTCATAGCAATATTATTTACAATAGCCAAAAGGTGGAGGCAACCCATGTGTGACAGATGAGTGGATATATACAATGTAGTGTGTGTGTGTGTGTGTGTGTGTGTATGCATATATATATACATATGCATATGCATATATATATGCATATATATATATTTATAAAATGAAATATTATTCAGCATTAAAAGGAAAAGGAATTCTTACACATGCTACCACATGGATGAACCTTTAGGATATTATGCTAAGTTAAATAAGTCAATCACAAAAAGGAAAATACTTATTTGAGGTACCTAGAGTAGATAAATTCATGGAAAGAGAAAGAAGAGTGGTGGTTGTCAGGGTCTGAGGTGAGAGGGAAAGGCAGTTGTTTAAGAGAATGGAATTTTAGTTTTGCCAGATGAAAACAGTTGTGGAGATAGACCGTAGAGTAACATGAGTATACTTAACACTACTGAACTGTACACTTAAAGAATGGGTAAGATGGTAAATTTTATGTTACATGTGTTTTATCACAATTAAAAATAAAAACAAAACTGAATAACTGAATGGGGAAAACAATATTAGAAGTAGGGATGTTAGGATGAAGTCTGGATGAAGTTAGTACACAAAATATGTCATAAGATCCTATGTGTTTGGTTGTGATAGACTACATGTTTTCTTCTAGGTTTGCTGGTAGATAATGGAAAGAGGAACATCTAGTTTCTTTTAAACAAGCCAATTACTCAAATCAAACATTTCTTCTAGTTTAATCAGAAAGATCACTTCATTCAAAGATGCCCTACAATGTAACAATCTGTGTCCTCAGTAACAGATTTATAGACAAATCAGTAAAGGACCTATATGACTGCTTTTTAGAACTTCTTTCAACACACGGCTGTTGTTTTAATACCAAATCCCAAACTAGTAACCTAAATTCCAGAGTGGATGGGAAAAATGGAAATGTAAGCAGAACATATGCAATAGTGCTGTCACTATATAAGGATTCAGTGAAATCTTAGTGATTATGTCTTATTTGGTCACTTGGTTCACTACAAAAGATTGATTAGAATTAAAAGCTAAAATAAGGTATAACAGTCCTTAATTTGTTGAGAAGAATTGAGAAGTCCATGTACTCATTTTAAATATTTCACACTGACAAGCAAAATAGGGAAATGAAATGACTCAATTTAACTTACATAGAAGAAATGAACTATTTTATAAAGATTAAGGCATAAAATCAGAATTAAAGGCATTGGATTAAAAAAAAAGTTAATGTTTATTTTTGAGATGGGGGGAGGAGGAGGAGGAGGAGGAGAGAGAGAGAGAGAGAGAGAGAACCTGAAGCCTTGAAGCAGGCTCCAGGCTCTGTGCTGTCAGCATAGAGCCCAATGCGGGGCCGGAACCCACAAACTGTGAGATCATGACCTGAGTCGAAGTCGGACACTCAACCAACGGAGCCACCCAGGTGCTGGTTTTTGAAATGAAAAAATTATAGTAGATTATTGTCAAACAAAGCATATAGCTCTGCCCAAACAGTAGCAAAGTATGTTTTTACAAAAGCATGAAAATAAAACCTAACTCTTTCGGAAAACAACGAGAAGTCATTCTTAAATATTTCTTGACATCCCAGTGTGTGCATGCACAGCATAAAACAAATTTAGAGAAAGCAAACAGGGGACTAACTCAAACATCATCCATGATGTTTTGCCATTCAAACTACCATTAACTATATGTGGAAAATATTAAATTATTCAAGTGAGCAATACTTTATTTCTCAACATAACCAAAAGTCAAAGGGATAAATACTTTAAAATTTGCTATTTTTCACAGTATTGAAAAATATATAGTCAGAAGGGAAAGATTTATTGTCTGTCTTCTTCACAGAGTTAATAATAAACATACATTAAAGAATGATTAGGATTTATGTTTAAGTGCATTTTACTTTAGAACTTCATTGTGAGATTTTCTTGTTTAGAAAAATAGAATGAAAATTAAGGGATGCAAGTAATAAATTTAATGGGTCATTAATACCAAGAAATATGAACCTTTAAAAGGAGGCATCCTAAGGCTTTTAGACTTCCATATTCTTCATCAACATGAATATCATTGGTTAACATGTATCATATAATCATCAAAATTAAGTATGACATCCTAGTAAATCTTTAGAAGTGTGCAGTAATATGTATTTAAGCAATGGAGAACATTTATTTTTCTCTGTATTTCCTTTATGTTTTTACTCAGTTAATTACTCTGTATTCATTGGAGACCTCTCCATAATGGGAAATAATGCTCACCAATATTATCTTTATATATCCATACCTAGAAAATCCCTGACACATGATGGACACCCAATGGATGTTTATGGAATAAGGCAATGTTACTAAGTGACAGAACAAACTTTTCCTCAGGAGCCACCACAGCACCTAATCTTATCTAAGGCTCACCAATGAGATCTACATCTGTTATGAACTGAATATACCAAGGGCCCCCTTTACTGACTTTTGCACCTATATCTCAGTTGAACATCAGATTTACACAATTTCATAACCTCTATCTGTATGCAGATGTGATCAGTAATGAAAGGCAATCTATATAATTAAAGGATATAAAGACAGATAGATAAGTAGGCCCTTTGTAAAAAATTTTCAGTACAAAATTATTGTTCATAGTTTTAAAACCTCAAAAAAAACCCTCCACATTTTTGTAGACCCTAATTGCATCTTCCTATTTTTTTTCTCCATCTGTCAAATGCCTGGATAGAGTAAACATGAAATGGATTCCCATTTATTTTTCATCTACATTGTAATCCAAAGACTGTCCAGTAAAAGCTGTTAGTAAATCACTTGGTCAGCTCTCCCAACAAAACCATCTTTGAGTAATACAGTATATCAACCTATCTTTTGACATTTTCATTTTTTGTTCTTGACATTTTCTCTTAAAAAATAATACAGCGTTGGCCCTATTATCTTTTCTTTAAGGTCTGTGAACCAAATACCGGCTATCAACTCTCCTGTAGAAAAGCTATCAAGATTCAAAGACAAAGATGTAGATGTAAGGCTCTATTCATCTGTCTGTGTAATACTGAGGGGGAGGAAGGTGGAGAAGGGTGGTGGTGGTTCAAGAACAGTATGACAAATATCACATATATTTTTCTATTCTTTGCGTTGGTTGGGTGGGATGCAATTTAGAATGATTACTTTGAAAAGTACAATTAATAAATTCCCCTCTGTTCTAACCTACCAGAAATTACTTATGATTCATTCAGCAACAATTATTGAGTGTAAACCACGTTCCAGACACTGCACAGGTTCTAAAGAAAAGAGCCAGAAGGGTAAACACATGCTTAAACTAAGATTTTGAGTAGCCCTATTGTATGGAAATAAATGTCTGCCTGCATTCTATTATTTTTTTATGCTGCCTTTAACTGGAAATTATGTAAGAATCTTTAAAATGAACTGAAATAAATAGTGGTTTCTACTATATAGTTTCACTGCCTAATGAAATGGGATGCTATTTCTTTTAGAATCTGAGAATTAGAGGAATTTTTTTTATAGCAAAGTCAAAGCCATTTGTATTTTGTCAAGTTTTAATATTGTTTATATTAACATCATGATTTTTTGGTTTTGTGACCAATCAATGACACCCAGATAACAATATTTTACCTACTATAAAGTCCACTGTAGCTTCCACACCAAAGGAGAAATATGAATGTAACACTTAGACTTTATGAAGCAATTGGACTTCTGATAGTTGTCCGTGATTTCCCTTTGTTGAATTAAGAGAATTAGCGGTATTGCACCACAATGGACACTGTATCTATGTATAGTGTCTATCCCGACTAAACCCCTAGATGAAAGCCAAAATTTGAATTGAATATGGACTTTGATTATGGGAAAGGCTCTCATTGTTGGATTCAATGTTTAGAGACCAAATTACCATTACTGAAAGTGACTCCAATTAGGAAGTCCATTCATTGTTAATACTATAAAATAACAATGTTAATATTTTTTCTTTGAAATACAACAGGATTTTCTAATATGCTGATTAGTTCTTTCTTTATTGACAAATTTCTTGTTTTGACATCCTATTCTCTTTGGCTCAAAGTATTGAGTGGCAACCTGTTGTGACTTGTACCAAATAAAGTATCATAGCACATTACTTTGGAAAGAATACATTTTCCAGATATCTTTAAAAGTGCTGCCTTTTTCTGTGAATATAATGACAACAGCATGTATCATGCTTCTTTTGTTTAAAAGTTATGTTAGATACTAAGCGACTAGCCCCCAGATGAAAGTATTAACCTAATTGTGAAAAATCGCATAGATACATATATAACCCACAATAAGTGAACTGAAACTTGAAACAGTTAATTGGGGGATGCATACAAAAAAGATGGAAAGGCAAAAGGCTTAGGCAAAGGGTCTGCAATGACAGGAAAATGTAAAACTTGGAAAGAAGTCAGGAGAAAGGGAGTTTTGAGCTGAAATATTCTTCTTTAGGGAAGAAAGGTAGAACATCCAAATTGGAAGAGTGGCTCCCCCAAATGACTTGGTGATAGAGAATCATAAACCGTATTAAAAACGGCCATGTAAATTTGCTTGACTAAAGTAATAAATTGACCATAGGGAAAGGCAGGAGCCTGTTCATTAGTTAAAGGATTTTTAATTTTATGGTAGAAATTAACAATGCTTCAGGGATTACTAAGCAAACACATGATGGAAACATGTTTTAAGAAGACAATCACTGAAACTATTGTGAAGAAAGGTAAGAGATACAAGAGCTGGGAAGATACGAAGGATGCTCTGAGCTAATACAGTGATTCTCAAAGTGTGGCCTGCAGATACCCAAGGGTCCTGAGACACTTTCAGGACCTTCGCAATACTATTATAATGATTTTCATAGTAATACTTAGATGTTATTTTATTTTATCACTATTTTGACATTTGTACTAATGTTGCAAAAGCCATAGTGGGTAAAACTGCAGGAATCAAATCAGAGATACCAAACTGTTCTAGTAGTCATTGAGTATATTCTTCACCATTGCATGCCCTCGTTCCCCCCCAAAAATGATAACTCTCAACCCCTGAGTACACATCTTTTTAATATTTGGCATCATGAGATGGGACGTATGCATTAAGCACTTCTCTCTTGCATAAGAAAATATGCTGTCTTGAGGAAAACTACTTGTGCCATTGTATGCATTTGTGAGCTGACTTAGCTGCTGTTACCATGGAACACCATGTTTTATGTGGAACAACAAGGAACAAACTGATTATCAGACTTTGAATATGGCAGACATTTTTTGAAAATGAATTAAGTGTGCCTGTCACTTAAAGGAACACAACTGACAGTATTTATTACTAGTGATAGAAGTTAGAGCTTTCAAGCAAAAATTAGAATTTTGGAAAACTTGTATCTGTCACTGTGAGCTTGACAGCCACCCAATGCTTAAAGACCTTCTGACGAGATTGGTAATATTAACATGTGTAATTTAAAAATTTTACTATTGCATAATAGTATATTGCATAATAGAAATCTGAAAATAATGCATTATTTTACAAGTAATCAATGTATGATGTTACTGACTCAGAACAATCCATTCAAAGTATAAGAAAGACCAATGGCTTTTAAAGTAACAGAGTACAAGTTGATTGATAATGGTTTCAGAATCCACACTGTAATTAATCTTAAAGAAACTCTCACTTGTCAAGTCTCGGTATAGTATCAAGAAGGATATTCAGGATTATCTGAAAAGTCTATTAACGTTCTCTTTCTTTTTTTAATTATACATCTGGGTCAGATTGGATTTTCTTCATATAGTGCAAACATATAGCAACAGAGTGAATGCAGAATCAAGTATGAGAACTCAGTTTCCTTTTAAGATGCTATACATTACAGAGATTTACAACATGTGAAACAAGGCTATTCCTCTATGCATTTTTGGAAAATAGAGCTATTTTTATTTTTATTTATTTATTTTTAAATATTTATTCAGTTTTAGAGAGAGACAAAGAGTGCGAGCAGGGGAGGGGCAGAGAGAGAGAGAGAGAGGGAGAGAGCACTGACAGTGCAGAGCCTGAGGCAGGGCTTGATCCCATTTACCACGAGATCATGACCTGAGCTAAAATCAAGAGTCAGATCGCCTGAGCCACCAAGATGCCCTGAAAATATAGTTATTTCTAATAAAATATGTATTTTACATTAACATGTAATGGGTTTATTATTTTCAAATGAATAAATATTTTTAAATTTCTACATTTTAATCTCTAATATGGTAAATATTTATAGATATTACCCATATAAATCAAAGCTCTTTGGGATACTCGATAATGTTTAAAAATAGAATGGTTTATAAGGCTAGTTTGAGGACTAACGTGCAAATAAATAGTCAAAATTTATATGATGGCTGTACCTGTAAGAAGGAAGATGATAAGGCACGTGGGACATACTTGCTTAATAATTTGTACTATATAACACCATCCTTTTGCTCTCTCTTCTAAAATCAAAATATCTCTTCCTCTTTTGGCGGGGGGTACATACATGTGACTTCTTAATGTTATTCTCATATTATTTTCTTTCCACATAAAACAAAAACTACTTTCTCAGAAATTGTATCTGTTGAACACTTTCCACAAGAAAATCTTATAGGAACTTAAAGTGTAAAAAAACCAAAAAGATTGAAATTAATTAGTAGTGAGGTTATATATTAGATTTCTTTCACCTGCTAATCTCTTGTGAAACACCACAAAAATAGCAAATACTACTGTAAATATTACTGTCTTTTGCGTAAAAGTCATATTTGCTTTAAAAAAAAGCCTAATTATTGATAATACCATAAGAACATTTATATCCAATTAGAAAATTACTTTGCCTCAGGTAACCTAAGAAAGGCACATGGTCTGCATTTCTTCCAGTGAAGAAGAGTCTTAAGAATAGTATGTAAGAGCAATAACCTGTGAGCAAAGTTATAGGCAGTGCCATCAAGGAGACATTTCTTCTCAAAGTAAAGGTGTTATAACTTAGCATATGGCTGCTCTTCAGACTTCTATGAAAAATGAGGAAAGGTCACAGGGCTGAGAGAGGATAAACATAAGGAATATTTACCATAGCAACAGAAGAGGAAATGACAGAGGGTTTAGGCAAATACAGCAGTAATAGTATGACCCCAGGATTTGCAAAATGCTAGTTGAGGCTAATACTATGTTGTCAATGATATAAAATATCCATATTCATGAAATACGCATTCATGAATTGTGAAAATTAAAATGAATAGTAGACTGGTACCTATATTTGTAAGGTAGTCAGATCTTCTAAGGTAAACTAATACAGTCAGAGCCAGTCAGGCGCACTCAACAAGAGATTTCTATCTGGTAAAGGAGCAAAGAGAAAATTTAAAATATCCAACACAGGCTAGCAAAAGCTATAAAATGAACAGGGGTTGGCATCTAGGCCATGTTTTTTACTTGCTCCAATAAAAACTGGTCTGCCCCAAGTTTGTCTCTTGCTACTTGTGGCCCTGTATGTAATAGACTACACAGTGACTTCTCCATACCAAATATCTCAGACAAGATCCTTAGGACTGAAAGGATTGGGAAACACAAACGAAAGTTGGTTCAAGAATAAGATACAAATGTCAATTTTACAGGTTAGCTTGGGTGAGGCAGATTCATGGGAATAAGCTTTAATTTCTTAAAACAGTGTTAGTTAAATTTGGAAACACGGGTAGTCCCCCATTTTTCTGAAAAAATTAATTATTTTTAACATTTTTTGGACATCCAATATTCAGCAGTTCCTTGTATTTTCTTAGGCTTCCTCAATTTTAGTTTTGGTCTTGATTGCTTCAATTTCTACTTGTCTGGAGATTTTTTGGGTGTAAAGGCAACAAACCAGCAGACTAAAAATAAATATGTCCCAATGGGGACCATCAGAATGGTTTTCACTTTGTTCATGAGCATTACATAGACTAAACCGCTCACTGTGCTAAACAGAGCAAATGTGCTCATGAAAAGAAATGTGTGAGTCCTATACTTGTAACATTTCAGGCTAATCACCTGATATGTTTGAAATAAAACACAATGGTGACCTTAAGGCTAAGATTTGCACAAAAATTTTCCATTTGCAAAACACACACCTAAAATATCATTTAACCCCTTTCACAAGTGCTGAGGAAGATATAGTCATTACCCCTTGTTCAGAGATGCTGAAAAATGCAGAGAAGCTAATACAAAGAGAAATTAAGCAATTTGTAAAAGTCAAGGCTAGTCATTGATGTTACACGAATTCAAATTCAGGCCTTTGATTGCTAAAGCTTCATTCACCACATTACAAGAAAACTTATAGATCTACTCTATTTATAATTACAGAATGAATCTTTGAAAATCTAGAATTATTTAAAAAATCATTGACCTGTTCCATTGATTTATGTGCCTGTTTTCTGTTTTTGTGCCAGCCATACTGTCTTGATGACTACAGCTTTCTAATACAGCTTGAAGTGGGGAACTGTGATACTTCCAGTTCTGATTTTCTTTTTTAACATTATCTTGGCTATTCAGAGTCTTTTCTGCTTCCATAAAATTTTTAGAATTGTTTGTTCTAGCTCTGTGAAGAATGCTGGTGTTATTTTAATAGGGATTGCATTGAATATGTAGATTTCTTTGGGTAGTATCGACATATTAACAATATTTGTTCTTCCAATCCATAAGCATGGAATGTTTTTCCATTTCTTGGTCTCTTCTTCAATTTCTTTCATAAGCAGTTTATAGTTTTTAACATACATATCTTTTACTTCTTTGGTCAGATTTATTCCTAGGTAACTTAGGGTTTTTGGTGAAATTGTAAATGGGATTGATTCCTTGATTTCTCTTTCTGCTGCTTCATTATTGGTGTATAGATGTGCAACAGATTTCTGTACAGTGAATTTATATCCTATGATTTTGCTGACTTTATGTATCAATTCTAGCAGTTTTTTGGTGGAGTCTCTCAAGTTTTCTGTATAGAGTATCGTGTCATCTGTGAAGAGTGAAAGTTTGACTTCTCCCTTGCCAATTTGTATGGCTTTTATTTCTTCATGTTGTCTGATTGCTGAGGCTAGAACTTCCAGTACTATGTTGAACAACAGTGGTGAGAGTAGACATCCCTATCATGTTCCTGACTTAGGGGGAAAGCTCTCAGTTTTTCCACATGGAGGATGATATTAGCTGTGGGTCTTTCATATATGGCCTTTATGATGTTCAGGTATGTTCCTTCTATCCCTACTTTCTTGAGGGTTTTTACTTCCCAGAAATGGAACCACTAATGTATGTATGGCTAACTAATTTTTGACAAAACAGAAAAGAATATCCAGTGCAAAAAAGACAGTCTTTTCAGCAAATGGTGTTGGAAAAACTGGACAGCAACATGCAGAAGAATGAAATGGGACCACTTTCTTAAACCACACACAAAAATAAATTCAAAACGGATAAAGGTCCTAAATGTGAGACAGGAAACCATCAAAATCCTACAGGAGAAAACAGACAGCAACCTTTTTGACCTCAGCCGCAGCAACTTCTTACTAGACACGTCTCCAGAGGCAGGCAAAACAAAAGCAAACATGAACTACTGGGACCTCATCAAGATAAAAAGTCTCTGCACAGCAAAGGAAACAATCAACAAAAACTAAAAGGCAACCTATGGAATGGGATCAGGTATTTGCAAATGATATTTCCGATAAAGGATTAGTGTCCAAATACATAACGATCTTATAAAACTCAATACCTAAAAACCAAATAATCCAGTTTGAAAATGAGCAGAAGATGTGAATAGACATTTTTCCAAAGAGGACATCCAGATAGCTAACAGAAACACGAAAAGATGCTCAACATCACTCATCATCAAGGAAATACAAATCAAAACCACAATAAGATACCACCATCCCTGTCAGAATGGCTAAAATTAACAATTCAGGAAACAACAGATGTTGGCGAAGATGTGGATAAAGGAGACTACTTTTGCACTATTGGTGGGAATGCAACTATTGGTGGTGCAACCACTCTGGGAAACAGTATGAAGGTTCCTCAAAAAATTAAAAATAGAACTACCCCATGACCCAGCAACTGCACTACTAGGTATTTATCCAAAGGATACAAAAATACTGATTCAAAGGGGCACATGCACCCCAATGTTTATAGCAGTGCTATCAATAATAGCCCAATTATGGAAAAAGACCAAATGTCCATTGAATGATGAATGGAGGAAGAAGATGTGGTATATAAACACAATGGAATATTACTTGGTGATCAAAAAGAATGAAATCTTAATCTTGCCATTTACAGCAACAGGGATGGAACTAGAGCATATTATGCTAAGAGAAATAAGTCAGAGAAAGACAAATATGTGATTTCCCCTCTACGTGGAATTTAAGAAACAAAATATATGAACATAAGAGAAGGGAAGGAAAAATAAAATAAGATAAAAACAGAGAGGGAGATAAAGCACAAGACTCTTATATGCAGAGAACAAACAGGGCTGTTGAAGTGGGTAGGGGGTATGGACGTTAGGGAGGGAACTTTTTGTGATGAGCACTGGGTGTTATATGTAAGTGATGAATCACTAAATTCTACTCCTGAAACCAACACTACACTATATGTTAACTAACTTGAATTCAAATTAAAAAAATCACTTGACCTTGCAGGAAGTAGAAACAAACATATCTCTGCTGTTTTTATTATTCATACTTACCCCAGTCCACAACAATTACATGTTTTATAACATTTCAAAATTTTAAGGACATTACTGCTTTTAATGCCCCAGTGAGAATTTACAGAGGAAGAAGTTGCAGAAAGACTAAATGACTGGTTCATTCCTTCAGAATGGATTTTAGAGCTGGTGTATTAGAAAATGGGAAACCAATATAAAAGAATCATCTTAAAATAACATAGGAATAAACTCAACCATGAGGTGTGCCTGTGCAGCCTATTTGCCAGTTTCAAGGACCAAAATGAACAACATTTCCCTGAAGGCAGTATTCAGCATGGGAATTGTGCATTAGCACCCCTGGTCTGTTTTCCAAGAACCACATGGAAATCAAAAGCAAGGGAACAAACCAGCAATAAATGGTAGATTCACATTCCAAAGAGGGGTCCTGACAGCAGATGCATTGTTGCATAAGAATACTGCTCCGTTACATTAATATACTGCTTCTTCATTTATGGACCATTTCTATATCTATGAGTAAAAAGAAAGGAAAGATAAAAGCCAAATGGATACTGACTCCAGAGTTAAGGCTAGTCTAAATTATTACAAGAGAAAGAATGCAACTAGGATGAGACATAAAACACCAAGCAAGATGATTATAAACCAAAATGCAGTCAACTTGAATACAAGGGTAGATGATGACCTATCTGGGTGAAGAGCCATTGGAGCAATGGTAAAGTATAATGGAGGTAACACGGGAATGCTGAAGCCAGGGTTATTGTAACTAATCTATTGCAAGCTGTCATAATTTTTAAAAATAAGCATAAAAAGTTGTGAATTTATTTAATATAAATAGAATATAATCCTTTTATTATATCTTTTGCAACTTGGACAGGCAACTCAAGAAATCTGATCCAGGGTGCCTGGGTGGCTCAGTCGGTTAAGCATCTGACTTCAGCTCAGGTCATGATCTCACAGTTTGTGAGTTTGAGCCCCGCATCGGGCTCTCTGCTGACAGCTCAGAGCCTGGAGCCTGCTTTGGATTCTTTGTCTCATTCTCTCTCTGCCCCTCTCCAACTTGTGCTCTGTCTCTGTCTCTCAAAAATATATAAAAACATAGAAAGAAAGAAGGAAATCTGATCCAGCTTCAGACCCTGCTTATTAATGAAAACTCAAGAGAGGGTCAATCTGTTTTGTTCTGCCTTTAGTATGTCTTAAATTTTCCTCTCATATCAGAAATAGTCACTGCTGTCTCCTTTTCCCTCCTCTCCTCCTAACCTCCTCACCTCCCTGCCTCATCTTCTCCCCTCTTCGTCTTCCTCTTCTTTTTTCTCCTCCTATCCTCTGCCTCTTATCTCCCTCCCCTTCCCTCTTCATGTACTTGTCCTTCTCTTTCTTCTCGTCCTCTCCTTCTTCCTTTCCTTCTCTCCTTCCTCCTCTTCTTTTCTTTTTCCTCCTCTCTCTTTCCCTTCCTCTCCCTTTCTTCCTCTTCTTCTCCTGCTTCCCTTGTTTCTTCTCCTTCTTCTCCTTTAGAAAAGAAACTTCAAATAAGATGTCTGAGCCATCAGGGTGTGTTTCTTGTGTTCTTATTAAGATAAGCAAATAATGATTCTTAAGACACTTGGACATTTATATACCTGGATAAAATATATGACCATATTTAATTATTTTTTGGAATTTATTTGCTTTAAACTTCATTGTCTTTTTTTCTCACTTAATTTTTTTAAACACAAATAAGGCTATGTGTTTATCTTTCAAGACAGTTTTATTAATTCATGTGATAATCACAAAGAGGCAGGGCTTCAGGTAAAAAGAAGAAAAAAAGTGGTGATGATGTATGTTAGAGTCTCGTGACTTAAAACCTGTGTTGCATCAATGTTGTGCAGTAGACTTGCTACATATCATTACCCACAAATCACACATGTGAAAAGCAAGGATTTTCAAACCCATCAGAGAAGTGGAAGGTAAGCCTATAATTTTATGATTTTAGGGACAATGCTCCCTATATCCCACTGCTACCTCAATCTGGGGTGAGAACCCCTCCAGATTTTAAAGATAGTATGATTTTCATTATTTTTAAGCTGAAATGAGATGATACCAGAGTTTTTAGGAGAAAGAAAAATTACTGTAATGTTTGCTAGGTGTGGTTCCTTCATCTGTAAAATGGTAGTAAGGAAAACTCGGGAAGTTACTGGAAGGATTAACTAAGACAGCATATGAAGCACCTAATCACACCTGCTACAAGGAAGGTGTTTGAGAAATACTTGTTCTCATTCCTGCTTGAGAACTGTTTCTTATGTGGTCTGTTTTGCACTGCCGAAAGGTATCGTGGCTGTTCCCTGCAGTATGGCACAGTGAATACTTTGCCCTTCCACAGAAATTAGAATGTTTTATATTCTTTCAGAGTTATGCTTCATATATCTTCAGTGGAAGTATCTTTTTTTTTTTTTTTTTTTTAATTTTTTTTTTTTCAACGTTTTTATTTATTTTTGGGACAGAGAGAGGCAGAGCATGAACGGGGGAGGGGCAGAGAGAGAGGGAGACACAGAATCGGAAACAGGCTCCAGGCTCTGAGCCATCAGCCCAGAGCCCGACGCGGGGCTCGAACTCACACACCGCGAGATCGTGACCTGGCTGAAGTCGGACGCTTAACCGACTGCGCCACCCAGGCGCCCCTGGAAGTATCTTTTTTATAGGTAAATATATTTTTGTGGGGAGAAAATAGAAAGATACATAAAGGTACTAATAATGATCCATACAGTGTTTTTTAACATGCCTAAGCTTTTGAAGAGTCAAAATGCCTGACTTGCAAAAAGTCCAACCAGATATCCTTATGCCGTGATTCCCATTTGTTATCTTCATGCTCTTCAGCTCATGTAAACATACATGTATACATGGTCACACAAACATATAGACTGTGTTAATTTCATTCAGTTGGAAGGAATAGCCAGTAATCAAGGGATTATCAAAGGATGGAGCTAGGAAGAAACATTTCCTAGCTCAAACCTTTCTAAGTTGAGAAAAATGAGTACGGACACTGTAATGTCTTTAATGAAATGAATGGCAGTGTCTTTAAAATAGTTACCCATATGTTTTCTCAAAGCAAGACACTGTAAGGTACCCAGGGTTGTATACATTCAGGTTAAGATCAAACATTTTTCTTTTGTGTTCCTATTATTATCCTCCAAGTGGTATCAACACTGCTACTTAGTAGCCTACACATTTGTTCATATCAAGAAGAAACTGGCACCAGCAATGCTCCCATTTTTTTTTATTAATATTGTGATTTTGTTTAAGTTCATCCAAACTGTGAGAATTATTTTGTCTTAATACTATTGAACTATTGAATTTAATGGCCAAACTTTATTTACTTTTGCTTACCAATTTTTAATTTAAATTTCCCTAGTTTTAAGGTATATTTGACAAAAATTGTATGTATTTAAAGTATAAAGTATGATGGCTTGATACATGTACACATTGTGAAATTACCACAATGAAGTTAATTAACACATTATTGCCTCACATGGTTCCTTTTTTTTTTTTCTTTTGGTGTGGTGAAAACGCTTATGATTTATTTTAATAGCAAAATTCAAATATACAATACAGTCATCATGCTCTATGTTGGATTCCCAGAACTTATTCATCTTATAACTGAAAGTTTGTAACCTTTGACCAGTATCTTCTATTTTCCCAACCCCCCCCAGGCACCAGCAATCACCATTCTACTCTCTGATTGTATGAGTTAGACTGTTCACATGTGAGATCACACAGTATTTGTCTTTCTGTGTCTGGCTTATTTCACTTAGCATAACATTCTCCAGGTTCATTCATGTTGTCACAAATAACAGGATTTCCTACTTTTTATGGTTGGATTACATTCCAGTGTGTGTGTGTGTGTGTGTGTGTGTGTGTGTGTGTTTGTATACATATCAGATTTTCTTTATCCATTCATCCATTCACAGACATTCAGTTTGTTTCCTTATTTTAACTATTGTGAAAAATGTTGCAATGAACACATAAATGCAGATATCCTTTCAAGATACTGACCTTATTTCTTTGGATATCTATCTAATAGAAGGATTGCTGGATCATACAGTAGTTCTATTTTTAATTTTGGAAGACTCTCTATTTTTTTCTAAAATGGCTATAACAATTTACATTCCCATCAACAGTGTGCAAGGGTTCCCTTTTGTCTATATCTTTGGCAACACTTGTTCTCTCTTGTCTTTTTTTTAAATTTATTTTTACATTTATTTATTTTTGAGAGACAGAGAGAGCACAAGTGGGGAGGGGCAGAGAGAGAAGGAGACAGAATCTGAAGCAGGCTCCAGGCTCTGAGCTGTCAGCACAGAGCCCGACATGGGGCTCAAACCCACAAACAGCAAGATCATGACCTGAGCCAAAGTTGGACGCTCAACCAACTGAGCCACCCAGGCGCCCCTCTCTTGTCTTTTTTTTTAAGTGTTTATTTTTGAGAGAGAGTGAGAGAGAGAGAGAAAGACAGAGAGACAGAGAGACAGAATATGAACGGGGGAGAGGCAGAGAGAAAGGGGGACAGAGGATCCTAAGTGGGCTCTGTGCTAACAGCAGAGAACCTGATGTGGGACTCAAAATCACAAGCTGTGAGATAACAGCCAGAGCTTAACTGACTGAGCCACCCAGGCATCTCTCTTGTTTTTTCCATAATAGCTATTCTAATAGATATGAAGTGGTATTTCATTGTTTTGATATACATTTCCCTGATGATTAGTAATGTTGATGCCCATTCATATATCTCTTGGCCATTTGTATGTCTTCTTTGAAAAAACGTCTATCTGGGTCTTTTGCCAATATTTTAATCTGTTTTTTATTTTATTTATTTTTTTTTTTAGCATTTGAGTTGTAAGAGTCCCTTGTATATTTTGCATGTTAACTCCTTACCATATATAAGGTTTGAAAATATTTTCTCCCATTCCATAGGTTGCTTTTTCTTTTTGTTCATTGTTTCCTTTGCTGGGCGGAGCTTTTTAATTTGACATAGTTCCACTTGTTTATTTTTGTTTTTGTTGCTTGTACAATTGGTGTCCTATCCAGAAAAATCACTGCCAAGACCAATGTCAAGGAGATTTTCCCCCCTACATTTTCTTCTAGGACTTTTATGCTTTCAGAGCTTATTTTTAAGTCTTTGATCCATTTTGAGTTCATGGTATAAGGATCTAATTCCATTAGTGTGCATGTGGATATCCAGTTTTTTTTCAGCAACATTTATTGAAGAGACTATCCTTTTTCCATTGTATATGCTTGGCATCCTTGTCATAGATCCATTTTTCATATATATGTGGGTTCATTTCTGGACTGTTTCTCTGTTCTGTTCTATTGATCTATGTGTCTGTTTATATGCCAATACCATTCGGGTCTGATTTCTTTGTTAGCTTTGTAATATAGTTTGAAATTAGGAAGTGCAATGCCTCCAGCCTTGTTCTTTCTCAAGATTGCTCTGGCTATTTAGGGTTTTCTGTGGTTCCATATGAATTTTAGGATTGCTGAAATTTTAGGATTGGTGAAAAACACCATTGGAATTTTCATAGTGATTGTACTCAATCTATAAATTGCTTTGGTAAGTATGGATATTCTAACAACATTAATTCTTCTAATCCATGAATACAGGTTACCTTTTCATTTATTTGAGTCTTCTTTCATCAATATTTTACAGTTTTTAGTGTATAGGTCATTCATCTCCTTGGTTAGATTTATTCCTTAGTATTATTTTATTATATTTGATGCTATTATAAATAGGATTGTTTTCTTGATGTCTTTTTTCAGATAGTTCATTGTTAGTGCATAAAAATGCAAATGATTTTTGTATGTTGACTTTGTTTCCTACAACTTTACCCTATTTCTTTATTAGTTTTAACAGTTTCTTGATGGAGTCTTTAGGGTTTCTGTCTATAAAATCACACCATCTGCAAATAGAGACAATTTAACTTCTTTCTTTCCCATTTGAATGCCTTTTATCTATCTTTCTTGCCTAATTTCTCTGGCTAGGATTTCCAGCACTATGTTAAATATAAGTGGCGACAATGAGCATACTTGTCTTGTTCCTGATCTTAGAGGAAAAACTTTGAGTTTTTCACCATTGAGTACGATGTTAGCTGTGGCCTTGTCATATATGGTCTTGATTATGTTGAGGTTGTATTTCTTCTTTACCTAATTTGTTGAGAGATATACTTTTTTATTATCACCAGGCTTTTGAATTTTGTCAAATGCTTTTTCTCCATCTATTCAGATAATCATATGATTTTTATCTTTTACTTTGTTAAAGTGATGTATTATGTTTTTTGTTTACAAATGTTTAACCATCCTTGCATCTCAGGAATGCATCCCACTTGATTATCGTGCATGATCCTTCTTTTTTTTTTTTAATGTTTATTTTTGAGAGAAGAGAGACAGAACGTGAGCAGGGGAGGGGCAGAGAGGGAGACACAGAATATGAAACAGGCTCCAGGGGCGCCTGGGTGGCGCAGTCGGTTAAGCGTCCAACTTCAGCCAGGTCACAATCTTGCGGTCTGTGAGTTCGAGCCCCGCGTCGGGCTCTGGGCTGATGGCTCAGAGCCTGGAGCCTGTTTCCGATTCTGTGTCTCCCTCTCTCTCTGCCCCTCCCCCGTTCATGCTCTGTCTCTCTGTCCCCAAAATAAATAAATGTTGAAAAAAAAAAATTAAAAAAAAAAAAGAAACAGGCTCCAGGCTCTGAGCTGTCAACCCAGAGCCCGATGTGGGGCTCGAACTCATGGACTATGAGATCATGACCTGAGCTGAAGTCAAAAGCTTAACCAACTGAGCCACCCAGGCGCCCCAGTGCATGATCCCTTTAATGTGCTGTTGAATTCAGTTTACTAGTATTGTTCTGAGGATTTTTGTGTCTATGTTAACCAAAGATATTGGAATGTAATTTTCATATCTTAAAGTGTTCTGGTTTGGCTTTTGTATCAGGGTAATAAGTTTGGAAGTATTTTATTCTCTTCTAGTTTTTGGAAGAGTTTGAGAGGAGTGGAGTTAATTCTTCTTTAAATGTTTGGTATAATTCACCAGTGAAGCCCTCTGGTCCTTTGAGGGAAGACTTTTGATTATTGCTTTGATATCCATACTTATTAGTCTGTTCAGATTTTCTATTTCTTCATGATTCTGTCTTTGCAGGTTGTACGTTTCTATGAATTTGTCCATGTCTTCTAGGTTATCAAATTTGTTGGTTATGGTATTCTCTTATAATCTTTTGTATGTCTGAGGCATAAGCTGTAATGCCTTCTCTTTCATTTATAATTTTATTTGAATCTTCTCTTTTCTTGATTAGTCTAACTAAAGATTTGCCAATATTTTTTATCTTTTCAAAACATCAACTCGTTTTGTTGATTTTTTTTGTTCTACATTTCATTTATTTTTGCTCTAATTTTTATTCTTTCTTGTTTTCTACTAACTTTAGGTTTAGTTTGTTCTTCTTTTTCAAGTTCCTTGAAGTATGAAGTTAAGTTGTTTATTTAACATCTTTCTTTCTTTTTTAAAATATTTCCTTTTTCATTTTGAGAGACGGAGAGACAAAGTGTGTGCAAGCAGGGAAGGGCAGAGAGAGAGGGAGAGAGAGAATCCCAAGCAGGTTCCACAGCCCTACATGCGGCTCAATTTCAAAATGGTGAGATCATGACCTGAGCTGCTTATCAAGAGTAGGGTGCTTAACTGACTGAACCATCCAGTCACTCCTAATACCTTCCTTTTTTCTTAATGTAAGCATTTATCTCTATAATCTTCCCTTTTAGACTGGTTTTGCTGGATCCCATAAGTTTTGGTATATTGTGTTTTCATTTTTTTTTTTTTTTTGACTCAGGATACTTTTTGATTTCCATTTTGATTTCTTTGACTCATTGGATTTTCAGGAGTATGTCATTTGATTTGCATGCATTTGTAAATTCGCCAATATTCTTTTTTTTTAAAATTATTTCTAGTTTCATACTGTTGTGGTCATAAAAGATATTTGACATGTTTACAATATTTTTAAATTTGTGAAGACTTACTTTGTGGCTCTATTTATGATCTATCCTGGAGAATGTTCCATGTGGGCTTGGAAAGGATGTGCATTCTGGTAGTGTTGGATGGAATATTCTGTGTGTGTGTGTGTGTGTGTGTGTGTGTGTGTGTTTATATTTTTAAATTTAGCTACTACCACTCCACATCAGTGGGGAACAGCCACAGGGCCTCTGTATACATTTGTTAGGTTCATTTGGTCTATAGTGTTATTCAAGTCTGCTTTTCCTTTTTGATTTTCTGTTTGGATGACTTATCCATTATTGGGAAAGGGGTATTGAAGTCCCTTGCTATTACTGTATTTCTGTTTATTTCCTCCTTTAGTTCTGTTAATATTTGTTTTAAATATATGTGTGCTCCAATATTGGCTCCCATTGGTTACCCAGGCTGATGGGACTACCTCTGGAACTGGAGTTGACATGAGTTAGAGCCAGGTCATGTGACTGTTGCTACATCCACAGTAGGATCTGCAGTTGGTGGGTCTGTTACCAGGGACTTAGGTAGGCATGAATCATGTCTGTTTTAAGATCACTTAAAACAGTGATTGTCTTCTTTGGAAAAATGTCTATTCATGTCTTCTGCCCGTTTTTTAACTGGATTATTTGTTTTTTGGGTGTTGAGTTTGGGAAGTTCTTTATAGATTTTGGATATAAGATATGTCATTTGCAAATACCATCTCCCATTCCATAGGTTGCCTTTTAGTTATGTTGATTGTCTCTTTCACTGTGCAGAAGATTTTTATCTTGATGAAATCCCAATAGTTTATTTTTGCTTTTGTTTCCCTTGCCTCAGGAGACATGCCTAGAAAGAACTTGCTACAGCTGATTTCCAAGAGGTTACTGCCCATGTTCTTCTGTAGGATTTTTATGTTTTCCTGTCTCACATTTAGGTTGTTCATCCATTTTGAATACATTTTTGTGTATTGTGTAAGAAAGTGGTTCACTTTCATTCTTTTGGATGTTGTTGTACAGTTTTTTCAATACCATTTGTTGAAGAGACAGTCTTTTCCCCATTGGATATTCTTTCCTGCTTTGTTGAAGATTAATTGACCATATAGTTATGGGTTCATTTCTGGGTTATCTGTTCTGTTCCATTGTTCTATGTGTCTCTTTTTATGCAAGTACCATACTCTTTTGATCACTACAGCTTTGTAATATAAGTGGAAGTCTGGAATTGTGATGCTTTCAGCTTTGTTTTTCTTTTTCAAGGTTTCTTTGGCTGTTAGGGGTATTTTGTGGTTCCATACAAATTTTAGGATTGCTTGTTCTTGTTCTGTCAAGAATGATGTTGGCAGTTTGATAAGGATTGCATTAAATGAGTAGATTGCTTTGAGTAGTATAGACATTTTAGCAGTATTTTGTTCTTCCAATTCATGAGCATGAAATGTCTTTCTATTTCCTTGTGCCATCTTCGATTTCTTTCATCAGTGTTTTATGGTTTTCAGAGTACAGGTCTTTCACCTCTTTGGTTAGGTTTATTCCTAGGTGTCTTATTGTTTTTGGTGTAATTGTAAATAGGATTTTTTTTAATTTATCTTTCTGCTGTTTCATTATTGGTATATAGAAATGCATCAGATTTCTATATGTTGATTTTGTATCCTTTGGATTTACTGAATTCATTTATTAATTCTAGCAGATTTCTGGTCGAGTCTTTTGGGTTTTCTATATAGAGTATCATGTCATCTGCAACTAATGAAATTTTACTTCTTCCTTGCTTACTTGGATGCCTTTTATTTATTTTTGTTTTCTGATTGCTGTGTCTAGGTCTTCCAGTACTATGTTGAACAACTGTGGTGAGAATGGACATCCCTGTCTTGTTCCTGACCATACAGGAAAAAAGCTTTCAGCTTTCCCCCGTTGAAGATGATATTAGCTGTGGGTTTTTCATATATGGCCTTTAGTATGTTGAGGTATGTTCCCCTCTAAACCTATTCTGCTGAGGGTTTTTATCATGAATGTTGTACTTTGTCAAATGCCTTTCTTGCATCTATTGAAATGATTATATGGTTCTTATTCTTTCTTTTATTAATTTGGTGTATCACACTGATTGACTTGTGAATACTGAACCACCCTTGCAACCCAGGAATAAATCCTACTTGATTGTGGTAAATGATTTTTTAATGTACTATTGAATTTATTTTCTGGTATTTTATTGAGAACTTTTGTAGCTATGTTCATCAGGGATATTGGTCTGTAGTTGTCTTTTCTAGTGGAGTCTTTATCTGGTTTTGGTATCTGAGTAATGCTGATCTCATACAATGAATTTGGAAGTCTTCTTTCCTTTTCTACTTTTTGTAATAGTTTGAGAAGGAAAAGTATTAACTTTTCTTTATTTAAAAAAATTTTTTTTCTTAGAATTTTTTTAACGTTTATTTATTTTTGAGAGAGAGAGAAAGAGAGAGAGAGAGACAGAGTGCAAGCAGGGGAGGAACAGAGAGAAGGAGACACAGAATCTGCAGCAGACTCCAGGCTCTGCACTGTCAGCATGGAGCCCAGCATGGGGCTCGAACTCATGAACCATGAGATCATGACCTGAGCTGAAGTCAGATGCTTAACTGACTGAACCACCCAGGTGCCCCTAACTTTTCTTTAAATGTTTAGTAGAATTTGCCTATGAAGCCATCTGGCCCTGTACTTTTGTTTCTTGGGAGTTTTTTGATTACTGATTCAATTTCTTTGCTGGTTATCAGTCTGTTCTGGTTTTGTATTTCTTCCTGTTTCAGTTTTGGTAGTTTATGTTTCTAGGAATTTATCCATTTCTTCTGGGTTTTCCAATTTGCTGGCATATAGGTTTTCATAATATTCTCTTATAATTGTAATTTGTGGTGATACTGATTTTTTTCAAAGAACCAGCTCCAGTTGATCTCTTCTATAGTTTGTTTCTTTTTAGATTTTATATAATTTATTTCTGCTCTAATACTTATAATTTCCTTCCTTCTTCTGGCTTTAGGCTTCTTTTGTTATTGTTGTTGTTGTGTTTTTTTCTTTTTTCCTAGTTCTTTTAGGTGTAAGATTAGGTTGTTTACTTGAGATTGTTTTGCTTCTTGTTGTAGGTCTGTATTGCTATATACTTCCCTCTTTGGACCATTTTTGCTGCATCCCAAAGATTTTAGACTGCTGCATTTTCATTTCATTTGTTTCATTTATTTTTAAAATTTCTTCTTTGATTTCCTGGTTGACCCATTCACTGTTTAGTAGCATGTTTTTTAACCTCCATGTATTTGTGGTCTTTCCAATTTTTTTTCTAGTGGTCAGAGAAGGTGCATGGTATGATTTCAATTTTTTTGTAATTGTTGAGGCCTGATTTGTGACCATATATGTGATCTATTCTGGAGAATATCCCATGTGCACTTGAAAAGAATGTATATTCTGCTATTTTGTGACGGAATGTTCTGAGTATATTTGTTACATCCATCTGATCCAGTTTTTTTTAGTCTGGGAAACTCTTGATCTCTCCTTCTAAGTTCTGAATGATAACTTTGCTGGATAGAGTATTCTTGGCTATAGATTTTTCCCATTCAGCACTTTGAATATATCATGCTACTCCCTTCCAACTTGCCAACTTTCTGTTCAGGAATCTCTAGCTAGCCTTATGGGTTTTCCCTGGTAAGTTGAGGGCTTCTTTCATTTTGCTACCCTTAAGATTTTTCCTATGTCACTATATTTTGCAAGTTTAGTTGCAATATGTCTTTGTGTTGGCCTCCTTTTGTTGATTTTGGTGGGAGTTCTTTGTGCCTCCTGGATCTGGATGTCTGTTTCCTTTCCTAAATTAGGGAAGTTTTCTGATATTATTTCTTCAAATAAATCCCCCCCCCCCCCCTTTTCTCTCTCTTCTTCTGGGAATCCTATGATACAAATGTTATTATATTTGATGGAGTTACTGAGTTCCCTAAATCTATTTTTGTGATGCATAATTCTCTCTTTTGTTCACCTTCATTATTTTCTATTATTTTGTCTTCTAGGTCACTGATTCATTCCTCTGCTTCTTTCAGTCTGCTGTTCATTGCATCAAGCCTGTTTCCAATCTCATTTATTGCATTTTTCATCTCTGATTCTTTTTAAACTTATCTCCGTGGTAAGGGTGTCACTGATGTCTTCTTTTCTCAAGCCCAGTGAGTATCCTTATGATTGCTGCTTTAAATTCTCAATTAGGCATGTTACTTGTATCTTTTTCACTTAGATCTCTGGCCATGCCCTCATCTTGTTCTTTCATTTGGGATAAATTCCTCCATCCTGGAATTTTGTCTACGTTTCTGCTTTCTTCTCTGTGTTAGAAAATCCAGTTATGTCTCCTAGTCCTGAAAGTAATAGCTTAATGAATAAAAGGTTATGTAGTGACCAGGGACTGTTGCTTCAAGGAGTGTCTCCAGTGTGTGCTGCATGTGTTCTGCTGTTGTGTTTTGGCTGATCATCTGCAGAGGCTGTTCTTGCTGTTTTTAGGCAGTGTTCAGTCCCTGGCCTGAATATGGCAAATTTAAACTAGGTGTGTTCTAGTTTGTTTCTGAAGTAAGACTTGACACCAACTCCACTAGAATTGAGGTCCTGCAGAACTCTCTGGTTGATGTGGTGTGAGTAGGGATTTGTGTTGGTTTTCTTGGTGAGGGGACTGCTGCACTGGGACTGAGGAAGTTTAACTGAGAATAGCAGTCCTGCCAGAGCACAGGGGTGGGTGTGGCTTGGTATAAGCAAGTTAGGCAGCCAGTGTCAGTGTTGTACTGCTTCTTGTAGGTGGCTCTGTGTTTATGCTAGGGGCTGGGAAGGAAAGTGGTGTCAGCTAACTCCTTTGTTCTGGAGAAGTGACTCTGAACTCCTGCTTCTCAGGGACTTGCTCTAAGAAGAGTGAATAATCTCCCCACCTCCAACCTCCCATATGCCTCAGGCATTCTAAAGATTGCTGTATCCCTGCTGTCTGCTCCTGGGTTATTTGCCTGCCTTCTCTCCAGGAGCAGGGCAATACCCCCCAGGCTCTACCCCAGCCAAGCCCACTGACCTTTAAAAATCCAGGCTTTAAGCCCCACTGGTTGCAAGAACTCACAAAATTCAGTCCACCTGATTTTCCAAGCCAATGGGGGGGGGGGGGGCTTTGGGGAAATGTTCTCCTAGTGTGTTCCCCTCTGTGCTTTTCTCTCTCTTGCCCTTCTCTGCAACCATGGTTCCCTCCTCTCCATAGCACCCATGATTCATTTCTCCCTTAAACTACATCTCCACACTTCCTACCTTTTTCAGTGTGGTCTCTTCTCTCCATTTGGTTGCAGAGTTTGTTCTGTCAGTTTTCAGGTCAATTTCTGGGGTATTTGGATGATTTGATAGTTATCTAGTTGTGTTCATGGGAGGAGACAAGCCTAGGTCTTCCCACTCCACTGCTATCTTCTTCTCTTTCCAAATATTTTAATGTTTTAAGCTCATATCACTTCTGAACACTTTAATTATCCTCAAAATTGTGTATATAACACCTTAAAAATTGTATTTTCATAGAAGTTTTCAAATTGTCTACTTTATGGAGTATGTGATGGGTTCAAAAAGGTATCTGAAAAATAATAATCTCCTCTATGCATATATAGTTTATTGGTAATAATAAATACCATTGGAAATGGTGGTGGTGGGATCGAAAAAAATACAAATATGATATATTTTGAGATTCAGGGAAGACTTAAATCATTTTACTTAGATTTAACAATGAGAAAACTGATTTAAAGGGAAGTTAAGTTTCTTGCAGAAGTCAAAGCTAGTAATTGATGAAGCAGAGATTCAAATCCATGCCTTTGGTTGTTTTGTTTCCTTATATTTTGCCCCAAAGGTGATTTAAATATACATTGTTTAATTTCTAAGTATTTGGAGAGATTTTCTAGATATCTTACTATTAATGATTTCTGATATAATAATTACATTAACCATATTCCATTGTGGTTAGGGAACAAGCTCTGTCAGATTTCACATTTTTAAAATTTTACAGAGTCTTATTTTTATCTCTAGTAATGCTCCTTTTCTTAATTTCTACCTTGTCTGATATTAATATAGACAAACCTGACATAAAAACAAGTTTTTATGTTTACTGTATAAGTAGATCATTTTTCTCCCTTTTATTTCCAACCTATATATTTTTTGTAGACAGTATATAAATATTGTGATTTAATCCAGACTGGCAATCTCTACCTTTTAATTGGAAAGTTTAGTTAATGTACATTTAATGTAATTATTAATGTAGTTTGGTTCAACTCTACCATCTTGCTATTATCTTCCAGTATTCCATCCATTATTTGTTCCTCTCTTTCACCTTTCTGACTTATATTTAGTTAATTGAATCTTTAGTATATAATTTTAAGTCCATTATTGACTTGCTAGCTATACTTTTTCTATCTTTTAATGGCTACTGTAGGGATTATAACATGAAAACTTAATTGAACACAGACTACTTAGAGTTAATATTGTACTATGTTATGTAAAAGTCTTAGTAGTAAAATGACATTTGTACTCCCTCCCACAGGCCTTTGTGGTATTGTAGTCAAATATTTCACATCAAAATATGTAATCTTATTATTTATGGTTTTTCTTTCATCAGTTTTAAAGTTAGTCCATTGTATTCTAGCCTCTATTATTTCTAATTAAAAGTCATCTATTACTTGTATCACTGTTCTGTAGTATGTAATGTATTGTTTTCTTTTGGCTGCCTTTAATATTTTCTCTCCATGTTGGATTTTCAAGAATTTGATTATGATGTTCTTAGATGTGGTTCTTTTTGTTTTTATCCTGGTTGGGGCTAACTGAATATTCCTATTTTTTCACAAAATTTGGAAAATTTTCAGTAACTACTTTAATGTCTGATTCCCTCTTTCCTTTCCCTTTGAGACTTCAGTTACATGTAATCTAGATTTCCTGCTACTGTACCTGAGGACAGGTCACTGAAGTATTGGTTAATTTTTTAAAATCTCTTTTCTCTCCATTCTTCATATTGGGTAATTTCTATAACTTGTCTTCAATCTTTAGCAGTCTCCAAAGTTCAATCGGTACATTTCAAAATTTCAGATATTTTATTAATCTGTGTTAAAATCTCCATTTAGTTATTTTCTTAGTTTTTATTTTTCTGTGGAGATTCTCATCTCTCCAGTTATTATTACCATTGCATCTCAAGGGCCTTGGGCCTATATTTCACAGCTCTTTAAAGTCTTTCTCTACCAATTCCAACATTTGGGGCAGCTCAGGGTCTGTTTCTATGACTTTTTCTTTTCTTAAGTATGAGTCTTATTTAACCACTTCTTTGCATGTGTATTAATTTTTAATTTTATGCTGGACATTCTGGATGAAACTGTGTAAGGAATCAGATTCTGCATCATCCCTGCAAATTTGTTGATTTCTTTTTTCCCTTATCAAGTAATTAAATGGTGTATACGTTTTTTCTTGTCATGCTTAGCTTTAGTCTTTGTTAGGGCAGGTCTATTTTGGTTTTAAGCTTAATCCTAATGTGTGGTCCTTTCTAGAGGCCACGATCCTTACTCTTAAACATGGCCTTTCTGGGGTCTCAACTGAATGACTGAGGTACTCATTGAGGTCTTTTCATGTGGACACTCCACCATATCCCATCACTGCAGGTCCTCTCATATTTCCATTTAGCACTTAGTCTTGCAGCAGGGAATCTCTGCTACATGGAGCCTCACTCCTCACATTGGCTAAGAACCTATAATAAATCCTCATGCATCTCCTCACACAGCTCCCTCTTCTTAGGCCACTTACCCTATAAATTATAGCTTTTCCCTTTTTCAGTCTAGTATTCTCATCTCTGCCTCCTCAGCTCAGTGAGACAACAATTTAACTTGTTATCCATCTCTCCGAATTAGGGCAGGAAAATAACCCTCACAAAAAACTGAGAAAATTGTGGGGCTCACCATGTGTATTTCCCTTCTCTCAAGGATCATAGTCCTGCTGTGACCATTGTCCATTACCTGAAAACAGTTGCCTAATATATTTTGTCCAGTTTTATGGTTGTTTACAGTGGAAAAATAGGTCCATTACCAGTAACTCTGTCATGGATGGAATAAAAAAAATTCATGGATTTATATTTAATTTTCACAAAACTTTATTTTCACAAAACTTTGTGAAATAATATTTGTGAAGTAGGTACTATTATTATAATCTAACTTCATAGAGGATTAAACTCAGGCTAACTAATGAGTGGGGGAGTCAGAATTTGAACCTAGGCAGTCATATTCCAGACTCTTCTCCGATTCAATATACCATACTGCCTCTGTAACATTAAATTATGTTTATTTCCTTCATAGCATTTATCACATTATTTTTTCTCATGTATTTATTAATATTCATTTGTTTTTCACACTTTGACATTTCTTCTAATGTGTATAAATACCATACATTTCCTGTTACAACTGCTTCCCCACTTGCATAGCACAGGGTATTAGTAGGCATTCAATAAATATTTGTTGAATGAATGAATGAATGAATGTAGATGCCACCATTATTAAAAAAAATTGAAAATCTGATCTTTTGTACATATTTGGTATTTTAGATTTCATCTTGCTTGCTACCTTGTGGCATCAAAATTCTGCAACGAAAACAAACAAACAAGAATCTACAGGTGAGAAACACGCAAAAAAGTGGCATGCATCATTAAAATGTTTATAATTATATACATCAAAATGTAATTATATGATAGAAAAAGAGTTATAGCACAATTTCTACTCTTGTTGAGAGTAGAAATCAATCTTAGGAATATTCAAAACACTTCCTGATAAACAATGGCACTAATCTGATGAGGTAAGCACAGAAATTGATGTGTTTCATGAATCTAGGCATCACTTTTGGTTGAAGTAAAAATACCATGGTATACATATCTGCCACTTTGGACGTGTTATTAGGAAAAAAATTATTAATAATTGTTTCTAGAGCCTTTATATCACTTAGTTTCATATTTTAAATATCAGTACACATCTGATTAATTTCAAAATGTATCTTTGTTGAACTTAAAACCATAAAGTTATGGTTCCTGTAGTCTTCCACATGACAAAACAATATGCATTTAGTTTTATCAGAAACAAAACTACATGATGGTTTTTAAGCTAATTTTTGTGCTAACAAATCTCCTAAAGATATGCAGCAGACCTCACATTTACATAAAATTAAAGAAAGAATGCTTTAGCAAATGCAAATAAATGCAAAAAAGGAATATTTTAATTTTGATTCATGATTAGTATCAACCATCACAATATGGTAATAATACAAAAGCAAAGTTCTGCATTCATTGTATAATTAATGATTGTAAGCTATTTCTAGATTGAGAATTCTGATTAATTAATTTATTTTGAGAAATATATTTATTGATTATATATCAGTCTGTGTTTTAAAATCTGAGATCTTTAAAAACACTTTAATATTAGAATCATATGCACTGGCTTCTGCAGTTCTGCAGTATGACAAGCCCAGTAAAATGATTTATTTCACTCAGTGCATTATTAATTGTATGAATTGACTGTTTAACCTTTATTGATTTGCATTTCTTATTTAATGTTCAACTTAGAAACAGAAGCAAAAGTTCTTATACTATAGAAAAAAAAAGATAAAAGTTAATCTGAGTGTAATTGGTAAGATCATTTTACTATTCACCATTAAATATCCTCAGCAATTTTTAAATCTTCAAAGAGTTCTCTTAGTTTTAAAACAAAAATTGCTAAATCTCAACAGTGAAATTATTGAAATTTATCTTTGCATTGTTAGGACCTGTAGCATTTTATTGTTTCTTATATTTGGATTACAGTGCAATTTTACATTTATGTTCACACTTATTTTTATAACACTGAGTTGATTTTTTATGTGATCATGCCATTTGAAACTCTTATTATTAAAAATGATTTAGGGGCACCTGGGTGGCTGAGTCAGTTAAGCTTCTCTGACTTTGGCTCAGGTCATGATCTTGCAGTTCATGGGTTCGAGTCCTGCATTGTGCTCCGTGCTGACAGCTCAAGGCTGGAGCCTGCTTCAGATTCTGTGTCTCCCTATGTCTCTGCCCCTCCCCTGCTCACACTCTGTATCTGTCTCTGTCTCTGTCACTCTCCCTCAAAAATAAATAAACTTTAAAAAATGATTTAAAAATCCATCAAACCCATTCTGATATCCAGGAGATATTTTTCTTAAAATGTTGGCCATGCTGGTGGCCCTCTTTATGTGTGGTGAAAACCATGGAGAAGGTGATAAATAGTTACTTTCTGTGCATCTTCATTTATTATTGTTTACATATGCCTATAGATTTTCCGGGTCAGTTCCAATTTCAAATATTTTTCCTCTTGTAATTACAAGTCACCCAAGTAGCCCAGGAATTCCAATATTTTGACATACTGAAATATATGTTACATTTCCAATATTGATCCTTTCAAATGGAAATGGAATAAAATTATTTGACAGACTGCATGTCCCAATATTGGGTTTGGAAACTATGGATACATAAAATGCTTCCAGAAAGTATTGGGTTGAATTTTCTTTTGGTGCCAAAGAGACTCTGCCTTGAGGTTCTGTAGTTGACTTAAGCAGGGAAATTTCTTTCAAGCAGGTTATCTTGTGGATTTCAAAGTGATTTTGTTGTCTGCAGGTCTTTGATGGCAAGGGTAAGCCTACAGATTTGAGATTTCCTTATGACTGTGAGGAATCTTGGGGAGATCTTTTAAATCCTCATGGATGTGGAGCCATAAATAATGTTTCCCTTGCTGGCAGATCTCCCACTTACAAGATGGGTCTTTTTTTTTTAAAAAAAATTTTTTTTTCAACGTTTATTTATTTTTGGGACAGAGAGAGACAGAGCATGAATGGGGGAGGGGCAGAGAGAGAGGGAGACACAGAATCGGAAACAGGCTCCAGGCTCTGAGCCATCAGCCCAGAGCCCGACGCGGGGCTTGAACTCACGGACCGCGAGATCGTGACCTGGCTGAAGTCGGACGCTTAACCGACTGCGCCACCCAGGCGCCCCTAGATGGGTCTTAATATAACTGATAGTTAGGTTTCCTAGTGGTTATTAACAAGACAGGCATTATCTTCTCATGTTGATAGTGATTTGTTATTTGTATCCAAAAGAAGTGCAGAATGTGTGAGACCAGAGAATGAATAAGACAAGAAGTTCTAGGTAAATTGCTCAAAGTTAGGCAAGGAAGGGAGGAGGCATCATAATTCTAAGCAAACAGCTATTTGAAAAGCATAACATAATCACTTTAGCTTTGCTGTATATTAAACTATTACCCATGGTAAGAGTAAGGCATTTAGGAAACAGGACATATGAGAGGTACATGTTTACAGAAGAAAAAGAGGCCTGGGGGATTCTGGGAAGCCACAAGATAACATAATGATCCAGAATTCTGAAGAAGGATAGAACTATAAAAAGAAATCTTTAAGGACAATGATAAAAAGTGTTTCACACCTTTTGGCAGCTGTCACACCTACCCTTGCAAAGCATCCTTTGAATCAGACATCCTATCATCAAATAAACCATGTACTGTCAACTCTTTGCTTATGGTTTAGTCTGAATTTCCTTCCACCATTTTCCATATCTTGTGCATTTTTGGAAATCCTTCTCATCCTTCTGATCCCTCACTTACCTTATTCACTCCTTCCTCTCTTCCTGTAGTAATTTGCTACTCCAGATATCTGCCTTTTTATTTTGCCCTGCATTATGTGTAGTTGTGTGTTTATTTCTTCCATTAGGGTTTAAGATGCCCTTTGTCCTCTTTATCATTATCTAGTTTAACATAAATCAAGTACTAAAGAAATGTTTTTTGTTTTGTCTTCAAATTTAAATGAAATGGAAGTTGATAATACAAGCTCACATAGTGCCCTCTGCTTGCATGAACAGCGTTTACTTGTAGCCATTAATACTTCATTTTACCTGTGTGCATGATTTAGGGCAAGGTCGGGTTTCCTCATGCGTAGATAGCATGTAACAAGCTTTGTCTCAATGAAACTTGCCACACTTGCTATATCTTCAGCAGATGCTTCAAATGGTTTTCCCAGAGCTGCCCCTTTGCTACAAAGCTTAAAATAAAAAAAAAAAGACTTTAAATTTCCCGATAATCTTGGTATATAATTGATCTTTTATATAAGCAAAACACATATATGTATGCATACTTTTTCCAAAATATCAGTTAAATATTAATTTTTTGATTATAAATTAAATAAACTATTCCTATTCACTATTATGTGACTATAATATAAAATAAGTAACACATTTTACTGCAAAATGCTTCCTGTAAAACATTTTAAAAGAATGATATATTTTAAGAGGATGCCATTTGCTGAGAATGTCTATTTTAAAAATAAAGCATATAATAAGCAAAGATATTAACAGAAAACCAGGTATAAATCATATTAAATACCAGTACTTTTATGAAAACCCAGCAGAGCAATGATCTAGCACACTATCAAGTCTGATTTAATATAATAAGGGGTATCGGAAGTAAACTCCTAGGAACCATTAACATGATCGGTGATTAATTTGAGTCTGAATCATATTCTCTAAGATGTTATTGAAAGAAAAGAAGTGAAAATTTATTAGAATTTATTGGCAGAGACCACAGTATCTGAAAAACATGGCAAGAATGTGGAATTCTTAATAAAAATTCCAGGAAGTCAGTGGTTTCTGGGCACCATAGATAAACTGCAGATGAAGAAAATAATTAATTTTTTAGGAGAACCCGAAACATTAAGAAGTGTAAATAATATGACAACGATAGATTGGCACTTGTTTTCCCCTCAGAGTTTTCTACTGTTCTTTGGAATTAAGGCTGATGGGGAAGAAGAAACCCCACTTTCTGTTTAGTGACCTTATTCAGAATATCTGCTTTTTTGCTCTTTTCTATTTCCATCTGACCACATACTGGGTAAAATTGTCTCATGAGGGATAGTAATATTTGGAATTAATATCTGTTTATAAATACCTTAATATAGAATTTCTTATATTCTAAAAACTGTTTGTTTAAATGATATAGTTTAAACTAATTTTTCTTTTATAGATTAAGTCAACACTGGCTTATCATTTACATTAACATTATGGTCAACTATTTTTTAAAGTGAAATTTGTGGGGCGCCTGGGTGGCTCAGTCGGTTAAGCGCCCGACTTCAGCTCAGGTCACGATCTCGCAGTCCGTGATCTCGCAGTCCGTGAGTTCGAGCCCCGCATCAGGCTCTGAGCTGATGGCTCAGAGCCTGGAGCCCGCTTCTGATTCTGGGTCTCCCTCTCTCTCTGCCCCTCCCCCGTTCATGCTCTGTCTCTCTCTGTCCCAAAAATAAATAAAAAACGTTAAAAAAAAATAAAGTGAAATTTGTTTGAGAATGGCTATATTCTGTTCTAAAATGTATTTCTCTTAATTTTATCCAAAAGCTATAAGCTTAAATAAAATCTAGAGTCTAGATGTTTAATATCACTAGTTTGAATTGATAGTTACCTGATACGATTATCTTTTGTCTGGATATCCTGTCAATTGTGAGAATTCATATTATTTAAAAGTTTTTTCCTATCTGGTGAAAACCGTTACTTCATTTATTTGGTCAATAAATATTTATTAAATCTAATACTAATTGCCAGACAAATATTACCACCTTTATATTTTAATTTGCATTAGATAGGTCTTTTTAAAATGAGTTTTGGGGTCCCTCAGTGGCTCAGTCAGTTGAGAGTAGGGCTCTTGATTTCGGCTCAGGTCATGATCCTAGAGTCATGGGATGGAGTCCCACATTGGGCTCCACACTGAGCATATAGCCTGCTTAAGATCCTCTGTGTGTCTCTCTCTCACCCTCTGCTCCCCTCCCCCCCCCCCCACCTTTCTGTCTCTCAAATAAATAAAAATTAAAAAAAGATAAAGTGAATTTTGGCTGGTTTTAGCTCTGTGTAAATTCCTATTTTTTTAAATCCCTTGCCTATTTCCATTGACATGTTAATCTCTTATTTATTATAAGAGCTCTTTAGACATATAAGCTATTATCCCTTTTCCTGTAAAAACTATGTATACATGATCAAATATAAGCGTCTTTCCTTCAAATTATCTTTTAGAGGGGCACCTGGGTGGCTCAGTTGTTTAAGCATCCGACTTCGACTCAGGTCATGATCTCACAGTTTGTGAGTTCGAGCCCCGCGTCAGGTTCTGTGCTGACAGCTCAGAGCCTGGAGCCTGCTTCGGATTCTGTGTTTTCCTCTCTCTTTCTGCCCCTTCCCCATTCACGCTCTCTCTCTCTCTCTCAAAAATAAATAAACATTAAAAATTAAGAAAAAACAAATTATCTTTTAGAAAAATAGACAAATTTAACTCATGTTCTTAAAAGGATTCTCAAAGTACATACTATAAAACCTTTTTCTCAATTATTTTAGAAGAAAAAAAGGAAAGACGATTTGTGGATGACCTTAGTTTCGATGTTTTATAAAGATCACCCGATTAATTGGTAATAAAAGAGACAAAACATTTAACACTGATTTAGTAACTATTCCTGAGTCTGACCCTCACAAATGTCAAGGTGGTTATAAACACATCTTGAAATATACTTTAAGCACTGTAGTTTGAACAAAGCAGCTTGGGATAGCATCTCCCTTCTGCCAATCTGATCCTTTAGGACCTAGAAATACCTACACGGACAATCATCTAGGGGAAAAAAAGATTTTTGAATGGAATAGCTCTTCATAAAGCCCAAATCAGTAGAAAATGAAGTGAGTAAAAATTGTGTAGTTTTGTTAGTATATCAAAGCATTAAAATTCTAGACGTTCTTCATTAACTTTATTTTCTAAATGAAATCAGCACTTTTTTCAAGTCTCAAATACCCAAACCTCCTGAATTCCTCATATAAAATCTTACACAAATAAAACAATAAGCAAACAAGTCACCCATTGAGTGCATTCTTTGACCCTTCCTGTCTGTGTTCCTCTCTGATGTGATGGAGCAGATAAGCCTCCTTTCTCAGGCAAACTTTTTTTTTTTTGATAGAGTGGAGAGTGTGGGGTGGGAGGGGCAGAGGGAGAGAGAGAGAGAGAGAGAGAGAGAGCGAGAGAATCTCAAGCAGGCTTCACACCCAGCAAGGAGCCTGCTGCAGACTGCTATCTTGGGACTGTGAGATCATGAACTGAGCTGAAATCAAGAGTCACCCAGCTGAGCTGAAATCTGACAGCCACCCAGATGCCCCCTCGGGCAAACTTTTTGTGGGATGAAGGTGTGGGCTGTTCAGGGAGTAGTTACAGGGTGACCTCAATGAGGACATTCAGATCTTACATGGCAAAAAATAGACCTTCAGACTATTAAGGGCTTTTTCTACAAACACTGAAAGTGAAGAATAAATGTTGTTAGAAGATTAGTCTTCTAACAACAGTGATATTCTCTACTTCTATAAAATTGAAGGTCAGAATAAGAATGAAAATGATCAACCTTTAGACTTATTTGAAATAAGCCTTGCAATTAGGCAAATTGTTATCAAATATGCTGAAATTAAAGGTAGGATTATAGGTAAATGTAGACAAAAGTTTGGCATCAGTATTGTTTAAAAATTCCAGATATTTTACTGAATTTTTAAATTTATATGCAGACATTTGTACAGACTTTATTTCTCTAGAAGATAAAGGACTTTAGTGCGGTATGAGTTGAATGTAGGAAAGGTGACTTTGTTCAACTAATATTTGCCTGAAATTATATACGTAAGTCTTTGGTAAAATAAGTCATGAACACAACAGAATAAAAACTTTTAGACTATTGGATAATACATCAGTGAGGAGACTTTGAACTGGGAAATATTATTATTGGGTATTAATTTTTTGTTTACAAAGGAAGACTAAAATATTTTTCAATGAAGCATGGACAAATTAAAAGAATATTATTTAAGGGAAAATACAATGAAAAATCCTATGGGTATAGTTATTGTTCTGATGAGGAGCTAAATGTTAAAATTTCAGTAGTAAATTTGAATCACGGGTTCAAATTTTAATAAGAATATACAGGGGCGCCTGTGTGGCGCAGTCGGTTAAGCGTCCGACTTCAGCCAGGTCACGATCTCGCGGTCCGTGAGTTTGAGCCCCGTGTCGGGCTCTGGGCTGATGGCTCAGAGCCTGGAGCCTGTTTCCGATTCTGTGTCTCCCTCTCTCTCTGCCCCTCCCCCGTTCATGCTCTGTCTCTCTCTGTCCCAAAAATAAATAAAAAACGTTGAAAAAAAATTTAAAAAAAATATACATATTTATAAAATATATATGATAATTTTCTGAAAACAAGATAATACTTTGGAGTTATAAAACATTTTTTCTAAAATATCTCAAGGTTCTCTTAAGAAATAAATTATCAAAATTATTTTCAGAAATTTTGTCATAAAGAAATTTCAAGGTTTGTTTAAAAATACAGATAAAAATTGGGGTGCTTAGGTGGTTCAGTCGGTTAAGCGTCTGACTTTGGCTCAGGTCATGATCTCATAGTTCGTGGGTTCAAGCTCCGCATCATGCTCTGTGCTGACAGCTCAGAGTCTGGAGCCTGCTTTGGCTTCTGTGTCTCCCTTTCTCTCCACCCCTCCCCTGCTCCTGCTGTCTCTCTCTGTCTCTCAAAATCAAATAAATGTTAACACACACACACACACACACACACAACCTATAAAAATAACACAAATCCCCATAACAGCAGAAATAACCAATATTAAATATTATATTGTTGGTCTTATTCTTAAAAATGCAACCATGTATTTTTTTTTAATTTAAGATCAGCATTATCAAGACTAATATTGTTAATAGGATTCTCCCCCTTTTAGGATATTATATGATGAGTGCTTGCCCACTATATTTCTGAAACATAATTTTGAGTGATTCCTGAAGATCTAGGGAAGAATAATAAATTTGAAAAATATGCATTATTTTAGTTAACAAATATCCACAAATAAGAGTATATGTCATCCATCCAATAAATAATTTTCAAGGTTTTTATATTGTTTTTGGAGTCACAAAAACATCTAAAGATAGACAATAATTTATCCATAACTCTATCACAATGTGTAATTGCCATTAATTTTTGATATATTTCTTTCTTTTTTAATGTTTACTCATTTTTGAGAGAGAGAGAGAGAAAATGAGCAGGAGAGGGTCAGAAAGAGAGGGAGACCCAAGAATCCGAAGCAGACCCTGTGCCGTCAGCACAAAACCCAACGCAGGGCTCAAACCCTCAAACCGTAAGATCACGACCTGAGCCAAAGTCAGACACTCAATTGATTGAGCCACCCAGATGCTCCCCCCTACCTTTTTCTTTTAATGTTTGGCATATTTCTAATATCCCTGATAATCACAGGTGTAAATATCTTCAACAAAACATTAGCAAACCAAATTCAATAATACATGAAAAGGATCATATACCTTCGATTACGTGGGATTTATTGCAGGGATGCAAGGATGATGGTTCAAACATATACAATCATTGTGATATATCACATTAATAAAATGAAGAATTAAAAATCGTATTACCATCTTAATAGATGCAGAAAAGGTATCTGACAAAATTCAATATCCGTATATGATAAAAACTCAACAAAATGAGTATGGAGGAAATGTACTTCAACATACTCAAGCACGCAGCTAACATACTCAATGATGAAAAGCTGAAAGCTTTAAAATGAAAGCCATGAAAAGAGTAAAGTCTTGCCATTTGTAACAACATAGATAAATCTTCAGGGTATTATACTAAGTGAAATAAGAAAGGCCGACAAAGACAAAAACTGTATTGTCTCACTTGAATGTGGAACCTCAAAATCACAAAAAATGAACAAAAACAACCCAAACCAAGGTAATATGTATACAGAGAACAGATTGGTGGTTGCCAGATGTGGGAGGCAGGATGTGGGCAAGTGGCTAAGAGGAATCAAAAGGTACAAACTTCTAGTTACAAAATAAATAACTTTATGGAGGTGTAATGTACAGCATGGGGACAATAGTTAGTAATATTATTGCATATATGAAAGTTGTGAAGAAGTTAAATCTTAAAAGTTCTCATCACAAGAAAAAAATTTGTAACTATGTCTGGTGATGGATATTAACTAGACTTACTGTGGTGATCATTTTACAATATATAAAAATATCAAATCATTGTACCACCTGAAATCATCAAATCACCTAAAACTAATATAATATTGTATGTCAATTATACTTTAATAATTAAAAAAAACATTGAAAAAATTTGTTTTGGCATTTTTGTTTCCATAATTTTCATGTTTTTTATCATGATAAATTATATATTGTATATAATTTTTGTACCCTTTTTTCATATGCTTTGCTTCTTTTTATATGTTGTCAATGAAAAAACCAAAACATATTTAAAATATACTCATGTAAAAATTATAGTTGGGTATTTCAATATCCCCCTATAAGCAAATACTAAAAATACTCTAAAGAAAATCACCAAGGACACAGAAGATCTGAACAACACCACCTAATCACAGCAGAATACATATTTTTCTTAAGCACCCATGTAAAAGTCACCTATACAGACTATATTGTGGGGCATAAAACAAACCTCAACATAATTGAAAACACTAAAATCATTCAGAATATTTATTTTTGGACCGTAATGGAATCAAAACTCATCAATAGAAAAAAAAAATCCACTTTGAAAGTGGGCAAAAAACATGAATAGACATTTCACCAAGAAGGACATACAGATGACAAATAAACACATACAAGATATTTGACAGTTTACTGTTCACCATCATTAATAATTAGAGAACTGCAAATTAAAACTACCAATTATAACTACAGAATGGATAAAATAAAAAATAGTAATGATACCAAAAGCTGAGAAAGCTGAGAAACAAGATCATTCACACTCTGATGACAGAAATGTAAAATGGTACAGCTACCTGAAAAAACAATACGGCAGTTTATTTTTTTCTTTAAAATTTTTTTTTCATGTTTATTTAATTAGTTTGAGAGAGAGCGAGAGAATGTGCACATGTGTGCACAGGCAGGGGAGGGGCAGAGAGAGAGAGAGAGAGAGAAAGAAATCCCAAGCCGGCTTTGTGCTGTCAGTGCAGAGCCAATCACACAAACTGAGATCATGACCTGAGCTGAAACCAAGAGCCTGATGCTTAACCAACTGGGCCACCCAGGTGTCCCCAATATGGCAGTTTCTAAATAAACATGCAACTACTATACAGCTCAACAACTGCACTCCTGGGCACTTATCCTAGAGAAATTAATGTTCACAAAAATCCATACATGAATGTTTACCCCAAACTGCAAGTACCCTAGATGTTCTTCAATGGGTCAATGATTTAACTGTGGTACATACATACAATGGATGAATGGATATTATTTTGCAATAAGAAGAAAAAAGAGTGATACAACAACTTAAATTAATTACTAGAAAATTATGCTGAATGAAAAAAAGCCAACCCCAAAGGGTTACATACTACATTATTATATGGCAGAATTATAGGAAAAGAGAACAGATTAATGATTGTGAGGGATTAGTGGTTAGTGATGGGATGGGTGTTGTGGTTATAAAAGGCCAATAGAACAAACAGCATTATATCTTGACTTTGGTGGGCGAATACATGCATCTTACAAATCTTAAAACTGCATAGAACTAAATACACACAATACACACACATGAGTACAAGTAAAACTAGAGAAATCTTAATAATGGTAGATTGTATCAATTCTAATACTCTGGTGGTGATATTGTACTATATTTTGCAAGATCTTACCATTGAGAAAAACTGTATAAAGAATACATGGGATCTCTGAATTATTTCTTACAACTGCATACAAATGTACAATTATCTCAAAGTAGTTTAATGAATTATCATGTTAGTATTTATGTCTCTCTAATTTTTCCCTCCCCTGCCTTCTTTTTAGCACACTTATAATTATGTTTAACTGGGGTTTTGAAAGATAAATCATATCTGAGGGACTTTTCTATAGGGCTTTTTTCTCTGCATCAAATTATAGACTGATTCCTATAATGAGGAATAATAACGCATAATGAGGTTTGCTCTGAAGTTTTATTCAGAAGCCATTGTGAAAGGATGCATCAGTCCTTCCACATTCTCATCATTGTGGACTCTTCTCTGAGGACATTTGCCATGAGATGAGGGCTGTGTTTAATGACAGGAATCACAGGGGGAAGTTGGCAAGTTCTTTTGTATAATGAGCTCATTATTTATTTTTTTTTCTTAATCATCTTTCAGTTTGCTAGCACCCACTTCCAAGTAGTTTTTCCCAAGTAATTTTTTCAAGAGGGGTTATGTGAATGGTAACTTTTCTGAGCTAGTGCACAGCTGAGAATGTATTTTTGTTAACATTACACATGCAAATTAACATGGCTGAATATACATTTCTTGACACATGAAATGAATGTTTCTCTGTAAATACATAGTTCTCCGTTTATATTCTTGTATTTAGCAGGCAGAGAAGAAAAAACATAGCACTTTTAAAAAATGAAACCAGATATAATTTTTAAAAACTTCCTGTATTGAAATTTCTTCCTTTTCCTCAAGCATGTTGTATTTTTTCTATCTTCTTATAATTCAAAATATTGCTATCATAAGTTCAGATGTATTCTGTTCTCATCTACTTTACCTAGAAAGAGGTACGTTCTTTGTGTTTCCATACTCAGTTTTGTTTAACTTATGAAACTTTTCTTCAGTTACATCTTTGATTATTGGTCTCATCCTAACTGCTGTGTTTTCTTTCTTAAGAAAGTAATTCTTGTGTCTTATGTCTCTACTCTTTAGGTTTTCTGATTTTTTTTTTTTTTACCTCTTCATTCTAGGAGCATCTCAATATTGACTGCTATGTCATTGGCTTTATTTTCCTCATTATTAAATTCTACTTCTTTTTACAAAAGCAATACTAGTGATAACAAATGAAAGTATTTAAATAGTACTTAAATAATTACAAGCAATGTTCTAAGTGTTCTCCATTACCCCATTTAATAATCACAATACGAAGCACTATTTTCATGCCCATTATCTTAGTTTAGGATGCTATGATAAAATAGCATAGACTGGGTGGCTTAAGTATCCAACAGTCAGCTCTCACAGTTCTTAAGACTGAGAAGTCCAAGGGGCACCTGGGTGGCTTAGTCGGTTAAGCGTCCGACTTTGGCTCAGGGCACCATCTCGCGGTCCGTGAGTTCGAGCCCCGCGTTGGGCTCTGGGCTGATGGCTCAGAGCCTGGAGCCTGCTTCCTATTCTGTGTCTCCCTCTCTCTCTGCGCCTCCCCCGTTCATGCTCTGTCTCTCTCTGTCTCAAAAATAAATAAACTTAAAAAAAAAAAAAAGACTGAGAAGTCCAAGATCAGGGTGCTAGTATGGTCCAGTTCTGCTGAGGCCCTCTTTCTGATCGTAGACTGGCTGACTTTTCATTGTAACCTCACATGGCAGAATGGCAGATAGCCAGAGAACTCACTGGGGTCTCTTCTATAAGGACACTAATCCCACTAGTGAGGGCTGTACCCTCATAACCAAATCACCCCCAAAGGCTCACCTCCTCATACCATCACCTTGGATATTAGGCTGCAACATATGAATTGTGGGGGAGGGGTGGATATAAACATTCGGTCCATAAAGCTCATTTCACAGATGAGGAAACTGAAGTTAAGAGAGTTTAAGTAATCTGCTCAGGCTACAGAATTAGTAACTGGGAGTTTTACCTAGATGTCTGGCCCTAGACTCTGTGCTTTTAATCACCATACTAGTGCTACACAATGTCATTCCATGAGCTACTGATTTATGATGAAATAGGAAAGAAACAGAGAATAAATATTCAGAAACAGAGAAATATTATATCTGTTGAATCTCATAATAAAAAAAGTAGGTTTTGTATTTTTGTCTTATTTTCACTTCACATTTTCCTAGTAATTCATTTTTACTGTATTTAGTAAAGTATCAATCCACAACTGATTGGGAGAAAAACAAAATGAAACAGAACTGGTTCTTCACCACAGATAGTGAAAAGAACTCTCTACTAAACTATTAGAAATTTAGGTAATTAAGAAGTCATAAAGAGAAAAAAAAACATTCAAGTTCTATTATTTAAAAAATGATTAAAAGAATAAAAAATGGTTACTGTTAGATATTTGTATGGATCTATCTGTCCTTACCCTTCAATTTACAAAAATTATATTTCTCATTATCCATATTATTATGTAACCTGATTTTTTGTTTCTTTCTTTGAATATATAATAGACATTAATAAATACAGACGTATACTGTATTTTTTTGGATGGTGGCACAATTTTACTAGATCCCCATACAATATTTTCTCCAGTGAGAAATTTCTCTAATGGCATTGAAAGTTCTCAGAGCCATAAATAATGTACATTGAACAGCCTTGTATATACATCTTTGCCCACACATTTGATTATTTCCAAATTGTTGTATTCTATATGTCATTATGTTTTCTTACATACTGGAACTGCTGAGTCAGGAGTATACATCACAATCCAAAAAAACCACATTTCGATTATAAAAGTGCTCTTTTGGAAAAGTTTTTAAATGTTCACTTATTTTTGAAAGAGAGAGTGAGTGGAGGAGGACAGAGAGAGAGGGAGTCAGAGGATCTGAAGTGGGCCTTGCACTGATAGCAGTGAGCTGGATGTGGGGCTCGAACTCACAAACCATGAGATCATGACCTGAGACAAAGTCAGACACTTAACTGACTGAGCCACACAGACACCCCTAAATTTTATTCATTTTTAAATTGGGCTGTTCTAATTCTTCTTGACCTATTTTTATTTAGTAAATATATAATTTGATTCCTTTCCAAATATGTAATCTGAGTTATGCTTATCACGTTTTTGTATCAGGTTTATGCTAGCTTTGTAAAACAAACTAGAAAGATTCCTATCTTTTCCAATGTTGTGGAATGTTCTGAAATAAATAGTTGAAAAAAATTTGAACCCAGTTCCTTTCACCTCTTTTTTCTTATTTGATTATTATTCTGTTCAGATTTTCAATGTTTTGCATCAATTATATTAATTTATATTTTCGTAGAGAATTATTAGTTTCACTCAGATTTTAAAATCTGTCATTACAGTGAAGAACATTATATTCTTAGAACATTTTAAATGTCTGTGTTATTAGTGGTGTCATTTCTTTCATTATCTGTACCATGTAGCTTTGTTTTGTTTATTCTTAGCTAGAATTGCCAGAAGTTTGACTATTTTGTTTTCCCTAAAACCAACAAACTCTTAGATTAATTTATTAATTCTCCTATTCTGCTTTCTAATTTATTGATTTTGGTTTTTATGTTGGCTATTTTTTCTCTCTTGCTTTCCTTTGATTTTGTTTTTCTTTGTTTTTCCTGCAGTTCTTTCACTAACTTTCACTTTGTTTAGCTAAATACATAGTTCATTTATTTTAGTTTTTCCTACATGTAAGTTTCTTGTATGCTTCTGTGATTCACTCAGGAAAAAAAAAATCATAGCTTTTATTTCCATCTCTTTGCCAACAGCTATTTATGATACTGTGGGCTTATTAGTATTCTTTTTTTTTTTCTTTGTAAAGTTTATTTATTTATTTTGAGAGAGAGACAGAGTGCAAACACAGGAGGCGCAGAAAGAGAGGGAGAGAGAGAAACCTAAGCAGGCTCCGCACTGTCAGCAGCATGACACCCAATGCAAGGCTAACTCCCACGGACTGTGAGATCATGACCCAAGACGAAATCAAGAGTCTGACCTTAACCAACTGAGCCACCCAGGCACCCCAGTATCCTTTAAAACTTTACTACTTACTTCGCTTAGTTACTTATAAGACTAAAACTTTTTTACATTTTTGTTAGTCATTTATATTTCATTATTGATGGATTCTCTACTCAGATCCTTTACACTTGTATGGTCTTCAATGTTCTCACTATTTTTCTTGTTAATTTCTATGAGCTCAGTCATAGAAGCCTGGTGTTTTGAAATGTTCTGCATTTCTTTTCCCATTCTACAGATTTAAACTACTTCAGAGAACTGCTTCTATCCCATGTGGTAGCCCTTTCAAGATACAGATGTTACAACTGCATAAGTGCAGTGTTGAGAGATCTTTTTTTGCTACAGAGAACAACTGTGTGTCTGAGAATAAAGTCAATCTAGAAAGAGTGGAGCCAAAAATAGAGAAAGTGAAAAGCCCAACAGTGAATCCTGAAGGTATTCTCTTGAATCAAAATATGAAAGATAATTTTAAGACGTGGTATTCTCTGATTAGTTTTGAAAAAGTGAGACTAGGGGACTGGAAGAAATAAAATTATAAAAAATTAAAAATTAAATTGCAAAATGAATTTTAAACTAGAAGCAATAAGTAAAGAATAAGTTACAAAATCAAGTCAGAAATGTGGACAATTTCTAAAAATATGAAAGATATTAAAGACTCCATTACTAATGAATTTTGATAATTTCTAAAACATTTGTTAAGTATATAGTTACATTTAACTCCTTAGTATCTCCATGAAGTAGATAAAATAATTTGCCTCATTTGACAGGTGTTAAAGCCTATGCTGAAAGAGCTCTAATGATTTGCCCAGTTAGTAGCAAAGGCTAGAACTGGTTTTTTAAAATTCTTTTATTTTAATTAATTAATTTATGTATTTATTTTTAGATTCAAATCAGTTACATATAGTGAAGTATTAGTTTCAAGAATAGAATTTAGTGATTCATCACTTATATACAACAACCAGTGCTCATCATGACAAGTGCCCTCTTCGATGTTCATCACTCATGTAGCTCATCTCCCCATCTACCTCCCTCCATCAACCCTCAGTTTGTTCTCTATGTTTAAGAGTCTCTTATGGCCCCTCTGTTTTTACCTTATTTTATTTTCCTTCCCTTCCCCTATGTTCCTCTGTTTTGTTTCTTATATTCCTTAAATGAGTGAAATCATATGGTATTTGTCTTTTCTGACTGACTTATTTCACTTAGCATAATACACTCCAGTTCCATTCACGATGTGCAAATGGCTACATTTTATTCTTTTTGATTGATGAGTAATATTCCATTGTACTTATATACCACATCTTCTTTATCCATTCATCAGTACTGATTTTTTTTTAATGGGATGTTTTCTTTTCTCTACATCTGGTTCATTGTCCTAAATTATTCTGTCCACTACATTTTTTTAAAAATTTTAGTACCTAGCACCTCTGTTAGACATCGTGTAGACTTTCTCATTGCAACTTCCAATGAATTTTTTTTTTTTTTTTGGAAAATATGGTTTCTGGATTCCACCTGAGTTTAATGCTTCCCTTTCTTTCATACCATGTACAATATTTCCAAAGGCCTATCTTTGTATAAGAGACTGGTCCAAGTAAAATGTTTGAGATTGGTTGGTGGCTTCTTCTTGGCTGCCTTTGTAGTTCACTGTGGTGCTGTTAGAACTTCTAGTAGAATTGTCCTTCCCAGAAGAATTGGAAGGGAAAATGAAATAAAACCAAATTTAACCTCCAGAGTTCACTGCTTTTTCACCTCTTCTCATCAACTTCATATCTCAAGGTGAAATAAATTACTGCTTGTCAATTTCCATTTCTCAAATGCTAAAGTGATTAACACTTATGCATATACATTAAAAGAGAGGTATTAATAGTGGAATTACGGGATGAAATAGCACTGAGAATCCCCCAAATGAGACCTTGACCAAAGCTGGGGACTGCTAGCATTCTAGTTACAAAAGCCCCTGTGTCTCTGAGTTGGGAATGCAATAGATACAGACAACAATCCACTTTTTATCATCTGTTCTTCCTTTTGTTTTTTTGAAATTCCACCTGGTGTCTAGCACATTTTTGCAATTATTTTGTGTTTTAGAAATCTCTTCATCTGGGTTAATGCATCTGGAAGGCAAAAATTTAGGCACAACAGCTAACCACCATCTTAGCCTGCAAATCTTTAAATGAGATCTTTAAAATTCCTTTTAGATACCAAACTAGATTTTCACTACAAGGGTCTCATTACTAATAGTTTTACATATCAATAAATATCTTTTTACACTCCTTTAACAGAGTGGAAAGAAGCTCTACACTATAGAACAACACCCATTGGTTTTAAATTTTCTATCATCTTATTACATGAAAGAGGAATGAATCAGAGAGCTCATCACTTGTAACTTTCCACATGGTGCCACATAGATCTACTAAAGTGTCTCCCTGGGAGAGACAGAGTGTGTGGGGCTAAGAGATGCGGAGAATTATGTTCACACATCAGCAGACTTAAAAGTACCATCAGGGTTTCAGGAGCAATGCTTTTCAGCCAAGTAGGCCACTATGTGACCTCTATTAAATTTATGGGAATTGGAGAAATGAGGTTACTCCCTAGGTGACAAGCTGTTGAATGACAGTAAAAAGTAATTAATCACTCCTACTCCTATTTGTTAAAATAGCTATGCTTCAGTACCCCCCACCCCCAGGTAGTCTTTCAAATAGAGGTGTGGCCAGAGTAGGCTTATTCCACTGTGTTTCACCTTGATCTGACCAGCCAGCAATATGCTTATGCTCTGGAACATGTAGATGATACACATTAACCTTCAGATTTTTTTCCAGGAATACCCCTAAACTCCAGCTATCTGATGTGTAAAGCAGAGCAGAAGCATGGTAGGAGTGAAATGGATTAATACAATAAATCTTCCTTCACTCTTGCCCCTGCATTTTAGCTCATAAATGCAGTGATTTTAAAATAAAGATAATGTTAGTAACACGCTTGTTTTAAGTTATTTATATTATAAAGTGAATATGGTATTATACACAAACTCATCTCTTGCACAATAATTATAGCTAGCACTTATTAGTGCTGGCTATGTGTTCAGTATTGTCCTAAGCTCTTTATACAGAGTGTCCCATTAAATATTATCCTTTATATATGGTATCTTATGATTTCCAATTTTCTGATAAGAAAATTAGGTTTAAGAGAGCATGCTAACTTATCAGACGGTAAGTTCTGGAGCTATGATTCAAATTCAGATCTACTGTCTCACCTAGACCCTGTATTCTTTAGATAGTATGCTCCTCAACTGGCCATTAATGTTAGTCACAATCAAATCCTAGAAGGACCAGTGTGAATCCCAACGGCTTAACTTAATTAACACTGCTGTTTTATTTATGACTACTTCATTCATATTCATATATTCAGTGATACATATCTATATTTATGTCTATATCTCACTGGACTACCATTAAGTAAAGAGTAGGATAGGGAAAACAGGCAGGAAAAAAGAGAGACAGGTCAACATTTATTGAGCAACCTGGTAAGACACTTTATATACATGAATCACTTAATTCCTACCATCACCCATTTTATAGACAGAGTCGACTAATTCAAGAAGCAGGTTGACTAATTCAAGGAGGCTAGAACAGGCAAAAATGTAGAGAAGAAGGACTAGATAGTGCATGCAAATAAGAAAAGGAACAGATGGTGAAGGTGCTATAGGGAGAAAAGGAACACAGTTCTTGTTAAGATCACAGGGGTCCTTGTCTGGGGTCCAGTGATAAAGGCCTAGGCAGGTAGCAGGGAGAGGGATGGGCCAATTGTTAAGCCAGAACTACCAATTTCATAGGCATGGGAGTTTCTGGGCTACTCTTTCATATCCTTTGCTGAATAATAGTAAAATAAAAATTAATATTTTGAGAACATTTGATAATAACTGTGATTTTGTGGGACCCTTGATCTTAATATATACACTGCAGATTTATTTATTTTCCAATTTATATTCATGTTAATTAAATGTTTTTCATAACCTCATTTTGTTTAAGTGGGGAAAGCTGGGCAGTCTGAGAGGGTATGTTTTCCTTGGAAATGTTGGGATAACTATATAAGACAAGTGATATATCAAAAAATTGTATGCTTTTGAGGACATAGTTTTCAAGAATTTAAGAATTAAGGGAATAAAAAACCCAATAATCCACAAATTCAATGCCCTAAGACACATCACTTGATTTCACTCTCTTGTTCTCTTTCAGTTATCATGGACATTTATAGCAATATTAATTATTTTGGAGCAAACTCTGATGGAGCTGTATATGAGTCAGCAATTGCCATGAAAACACTGCAAAACAAACCACCCCAAAATTCCCTGGTATGCAACAGTATGCAATTATTTCTTGTCAACACATCTGCAGGTTGACTAAGGTTGGCCAAACCAGGATGTATTCAGGTAGTCTCGGCTCTAAGATGATAGTTAATTCCAGGCTAACTAGGAGTTGTAACAGCAACCATTGGAAACATGTTCTATCATAGAAAAGACAGCAATAGAAGGGGGTAAGAGAACTAGGCAAACACATTTAAAGCCTCGCTCATTTTAGGTCCATTAACATTCTATTGGCCAAAGCAGGTCACATGGCCAAGCCCAACATGAAGTGCTGATACCATGGCTAGGGTGAGGATGTATAATGCTATGAAGTGGATGGGTTTGGGAGTGAACAACTGGGACCAATAACTTAATTTACTATAAGCAGAGAAATAGATGTCTCTAAAAATTTCTTTTTCAAATTCCTCAACCATACATTTGCTTGTGAAAGTGTGCAATGTGGGTTATGACACATGATAAAAATCTAGGGCTCTACTACTATTGTTCTTCCTTTTCTTTTATTTTTATTTATTTATTTAAAAAAATTTTTAATGTTTATTTTTGAGAGACACAGAGGCGGAGTGTGAACAGGGGAGGGGCAGAGAGAGGGAGACACAGAATCTGACAGGATCCAGGCTCCAGAGTCGGAGCTGTCAGCCCAGAGCCCAACGCGGGGCTCAAATTCACAAGCCATGAGATCATGACCTGAGCCGAAGTCAGATGCTCAACCGACTGAGCCACCCAGGCGCCCCTCTTCCTTTTCTTTTAATACCACACGTTCCTTCAAGGCAGAAATCGACAACTCTAAATTTTATGTTCTACAGAATGCTAAAGAGTTTAAATAATTCTCAGATCAAATAAGCTTGTGATATGCTTGACTACCAGACTACTAAAACTATCCAACATACTAATGCATATTGCAAATATCTAAGGAAGATTTGGCATACAATATTTTACACATTTATTTAACCACAGAATCCCCTTCCTGCAACAAACTTATTTTATTTAAAAAGAACATCTTAAGGCTCTACTTTTGTGGAATTCATTTTGGGAAATGCTGTTTGTCCTAAGGCAACTTCCATGTTTCTTACTTCTTATTTCAGATGGGGCTGGCATCTGGTTAATACCCCACTTTTAAGATAAATTTTTCTATTTTTTTTTTTCAAAGTTTTATTTATTTTTGGGACAGAGAGAGACAGAGCATGAACGGGGGAGGGGCAGAGAGAGAGGGAGACACAGAATCGGAAACAGGCTCCAGGCTCTGAGCCATCAGCCCAGAGCCTGACGCGGGGCTCGAACTCACGGACCGCGAGATCATGACCTGGCTGAAGTCGGACGCTTAACCGACTGCGCCACCCAGGCGCCCCTAAATTTTTCTATTTTTAATGCTTATTTACTTATTTTGAGAGAGAGAGAGAGAGAGAGAGAGAGAGAGAGAGCGAGCAGGGGAGGAGCAGAGAGAGAGGAGAGAGAGAATCCTAAGCAGAGTCCATGCTGTCATTGTGGGGCCCAGTGTGGGGCTCGATCCTACAAATTGTGAGATCATGACCTGAGCCAAAACCAAGAGTTAGATGCTTAACTGACTGAAGCACCCAGGAACTCCAATATAAAATGTTTTAAAAAGAATTTGAGGAGTACACTTATAAAGAGCACTGAGTAATGTATACAATTGTTGAATCACAATATTATACACCTAAAATTAACATAACAGTGTATGTTAACTATATTGGAATTAAAATTTAAAAAAAAACGATAAAATTAAGAAAAAAAGAATTTGAGGACAGGGAGCAGGTTTAGCATATGTGAGTGCAAGGCAATATAATTGTATTATTGATAAAGTCTGGTATACTCTATTTCAATTTACCCAGGTTACCTATGTTACTTTTAAGTTAGTCAAATCCAGGTATGTCTTACTGTTCTTTAGAATTTCCTTTTTAAACATTTCAGAAATATTTATGTACACATTTAAAGTATGCTAGCAATTAGTGTTTGTGGATGCCAAGAAATTTCTATTTCTAGGCCAAGGAAGAATGGAGTTCTGAGGTCATTTAATCCATACTGTTATGTTAGGTGTTAAATTCTGATTAGTATAAAATTTTTAAAAAGTCAGCAATACCAGTGGATATTTTCATCTCAGAATGCATGTTTAAATTAACACCTGGATATTATGCTATGAAGAGTAACACTTAAAAAAAAACACCCATGAGGCTGGGACAGTTTTAACTCAGTAGAAAATATTTTTTACACTGTAAGTTTTTATGGAATGTTATAAATCTGAAAAAAATGATTTTAAACAGCTGAGATTTTATAGCCACTCAGGGATAATAAAAAGTTTGAAGAATATATTATATTATGTAGATGAGGGGAATATATTAGTCAATATTGTGACTTTTTAAGATTTTTCTCTTAAAATAAAGAAAATTATTCACTAATCTTTTAGGTAAAATGTATGTTTTTGCATAATCTCTCTCTTATCAATATATCCTAATGTTCAAAAAACAAAACAAAACAAAAAAATGTGGTATAAGATCTTCTGGGAGTAGTAAATCTCAAGCCCGCCCACATAGCAGGGCAATACATGGTCCCTGATTATAAAAGGCCACAAACTCTTCACAATATTTAAAAAGATTTTTTGAAGAGCAGCTCAACAGTTAATCCTGTACTGCTAAAAATATTTGAACAGGAATCTGGAATTTCTACAATACTTCTATACATTATCTTAGTTTTCTTCATTGAAGCTCTAAAAGGCAGATCAGGCAGGTACTGACTCCCATTTTGTGGGTAATAAAACTGAGATTCAGAGGGATCTAGTGACCTGTCCAGGGTCACTCAGTTCATAAATAGTTGAACAAGAAACTAAAAATAATTCTTCTGTTTCAAATTCAGTGCTTTCCCCCATCTTTGTACACTTTTTCCGAGATGTTTTATTCACATCATTTTTTTTCTGATTCCAAGTATATATAGTTCATATTATAAATTAGACTTCATCTGTCTCTCTCTTATGACTTTAGTCATTGGAAGTGGTAGAAGGGGTGGGAATTTAGAAAAAAAAGTATTGTTTTCAAATTTAAATATTTTAGGAGAAAAGAGGTATAAAAGAAATAAGGAAATCTGAATTCCTGAAAGAGACTTTGAAATAATATTTATGGATCTATGCAGAGAAAACTAAGTTTTTATAGTACATGGAAGTCATTCCTCCATACAAGGATAAAACTTTATTTAAAGTGCAACCATTGAAGTTTCAATGTAAAAGCAGCCATGCTGTTTCCCAGAGTTGGTGGTGAAACATAACAGAAAGCAATACTTTTCCTACAGAACTAATCAGGATTTCAAGGGATGTGAGAACAGGTGATAACTTATTTTGATGGCTCTCAGTCCAAGTGCACAAGAAGGGAAAGATTACTTTCTTTCTCATCAACTAATACCTTTATATCAGAGTCTCCTAAAGGCTCTGTGAAAATGTTTTCCATTTCTGAAAGGGAAAGATTCACCCAGACAAATAGGAAGTGAGTTTCTGTACTGACTTCACTTAGAAAAAACAGGTTTAACAAGAAGACATCCATTCCCATCTCTTGTTTGCCTCTATGCCTATGCTAACAGTGGCAGCCCCTAGGAGAACATGTATGAAGGACGAAAAAGTCATTTCTTTTTTTTAATGGTTATTTTTGAGAAAGCACAAGCAGGGGAGGGGTAGAGAAAGGGGGACAGAAGGTCTGAAGTGGGGTCTGCAATGACAGCAGTGAGCTGATGTGGGGCTCGAATTCACAAATGCTGAGGTCATGACCTGAGTCGAAGTCGGCCACTCAACTGACTGAGCCATCCAGGTGCCCCATGAAAAAATTATTTCTACCTCAATATTTTGGTTAGTCACATGGGAGGGGAAACACTCAGGAAGAAATGTGATCATTGTTAACATTTCCAAAATGAGTTATGTTATAATGTGACTTAAATTTGTTAACATTTCTTTCACAATAGCAAGTATTTCTTGAATATTTACATATGCTATGAATTGTGCTTTACTTATATTACCGTATGAAATAGGTACTAATATTACTTTCACTTTATAGATACAGAACGCAGGCAGTACCTAAGTTTAAATAACTCCCTCATTGTCACAAAGCTGTGGTCAACAACTAAACTTAGATTCAAACTCACATAACTCAGAGCCCAGAGGCAGTTCACTTAACCACTGCATTCTGAAATACTTTGATATTTAAGTACTGACGACAACTACTGCTGTACTATAGTACTGGTTCTGAGACAGGATTGTATACATCTTTCTATAGGAATTTGCTCCTTTTCAGTTACAGTCATTGGTTTACAAATTGCCCCCCCCCTACATGGAAGGCAAGGGAAGACTGAAGAAAGAGGCAAACCACTCCAGATTGGGAGGTGGCAGCTTTAACAAGTAAGGGAACTTACATACAAAGCTTGTCTTTGGCAGCCTCAGGATCTGTGTACCTGCCTGCCAGAATCTTAAAAGTTTATATAGAGACCTTAATGGGGTTCAGTCACATATTTATTCCAGATGGTTTCAACAACACATTACACCCTCAAGGTTGCATCCTTGAAACAGCTCCAGTTATGAGAACAGTGAGCAGAATGTACATTCCAAGGACAGGGGTGGGTGTGAGGAGCCTCTGATTGCTTGGGTCCAGCTTCTGGGTCAGCTGGAGGTCACATCCTTTTGATGGCCTCCTTCAAGACGATGAAGTTAAAAGGATAGATGTGTTGAGAAGAAAGAGTTAAAAGCATTTTTTAGGATGGGGAATTCCTTGAATAAAAACATACCAGTTGGTTAAACACAGTTAAAGACTCCACCAACTAGAAACATGTACTGATTCTGATTTTCACTGCTGCCACATCATATTAATTGTAGACTATACCTGAGTGGTTCTGATCATGTAAAATCATTTCAACACTAAAAATAATATTGAAAATAGCACCAATGCCCAATGACCAGAAAGGAACGATGATATCAAGTATCCATTTTAACTCAGAGACTTCCCAGTTGTCAGATTTGCACATTATCTTAGTCACTTTTTACTGCCAAGAAGTGATATCAGAACAAGCCAGATGAATGAGAATTGCTTTTCCCTTAATTAGTATTGCAGATCTTCCTTCAGGCTCCTTGTGAGCTCTGATGCCATGTCACTGTCCAAAAACACCCAATGAACAGCTGTATACTCTCTCCAATGCCCAACCTTTTATTCCGCACTAGTCTTTGCTGATGATGAATAGATGGAAACAGGTCTGCAGATGAGGAGGAAATCTTCATGGCATGATTTCCCATCTATTATGATTATACTAGTTACAAGAACTTGGAGAAGTTTGTGGCACAAACCCGTTTTGCAACTCTTGCCTGCATGTGATGCCTAAAAATGTCTATTATTAATGTCACTCTGAAAATGTTTTAGTTTGTTAAGGAATTTCTCTAGGTGCCCAAATTTATAAAGTTACTGTCTGAAATATGATACTGTCAACGAGTGACAGTGAGTTGATTTAGACAGGGCAGAAGTTCAAGTGCGATTCTCTGTATTTCTTGTGAGCTTGACAAGTCACAAATATCTTATACGCAGTCCTCATTATCACTTGGAATGACTTCTAGGTTCCAGGAGTGCATTATTGATGATATTATGGTGAACATAAATAAGGAAAACCATGTCCATGATGAGCTCGTCATTTAAAGTAAGTCAAAAAATTAAAAATATAACAATCTCCAATCCCCTTCTCAAAAATGAAACCCTGTGATCATTGATAAAATAACATATTTTCCTTTATAGAGGGTTGCAAAAGTTGCATTTCTCATTTTTTTGAGCATTAGGGAGGAGAAAGTATTGATATTATTATATCTTTTCCGTATGAATTCACTCTATCTCCTCTTTGTAAGATTTTAGTCTGACAAGTTTTTTATTTACTTAAATTTTTATAAATGTTTATTTATTTTTGAGAGAGACAGAGTGCAAGTGGGGGAGGGGTAGAGAGAGAGAGAGGGAGAGACACACAGAATCTGAAGCAGACTCCAGGCTCTGGGCTGTCAGCAGAGAGCCCGGTGTGGGGCTCAAACCCACAACCGTGAGATCATGACCTGAGTTGAAGTCTGGCATTTAACCGACTGAGCCACCCAGGTGCCCCTATTTACTTTTAAATAGAAATCTTCTTTCATCACTTAGCACGCAGGGTCAACTCAAATAATTGGTATACACCAATAAACTAGTTAGTACATACTGACGTTGTAACTTCCAATCAAGAACACAAAAATGTAAACTAAAATCACTCTTGTTTTCTTCATTAACATACTACTACTCAATAAAGGAGACATTTTTTCTACCCAGTGGATAAGTAGCAAACTGTGGTCAATTTCCTAAGCAAAATTATTACTGAAATGTTATTTTTCTGGTTCTTAATTTCTGAAAATGTGAGATTAGTAGTGAGGGTGTATGCAAAAGGAAACAAGCCTGTTTGGGATTAGAACTATTATAGGGTTGTCAGGTTTAGCAAAAAAAAATACATGACACCTAGTTAAAACTGAATTTTATATAATGAATAATTGCTTAGTATAATTATTTCCCACTTATTACTTATACTATACCACACCACAATATACCATGCCATAGCATACCTTAAAGTGTCAAGAATCTTTGTCACTTTTGAGTCAAGAGATTATCTGAGGCTTTAATTTTCTTCCTTTTGATTACCCACTCAAAGTGTGGCACTATATTCAATTTCATTTTCTAGAACATAAGTTTGGGAGAGGACGAACACAAGCCTCGCCTTTTGCGCTACCCTAAGGCAAGAGATTCCCTGGGGCCAGGCCAGGATTCTTTTTACCAGAACCTACGAGTACCCTTCAGAAAAGAAGAGTCAAAAAAGGTGGAGAAATTCCTCAGAGGACAAGTAGTTAGACATTAGGCAAAAACTGGAGAGAGTAAAGAGGCAGGCAAACAAATTGCAGAAATGAATGGAGTGCTTTCCTTCAAGGAGGAGAAACCAAGAATGAGCTTTTCATGTTGAAACTCTAAGATGCTAGGTGATGCCATCTCAGTGCCCTTCACTCATCTGATTGTTCTTTTTGAAACCTACAGTTGTGGATGTAATGGAGATGGAGAGAAAGGAAGATAAAGCAAGGGTGATGTGAAATGAGGCCCAGTAGAGACATACTAGGAAGCCACTGTGGAGAATTTTGTTCTTTTATGAAAACAGTATCTTACAAATGGCTTCTGTTGTCAAAATTATACCTGATGAATAAAGGAACAATCAATTTTAGGCAATTTCTGATCTTGTCAAAGCTTTGAATTTATGTGACGAGGACACCACTAGGCAAATTCTGAATGAATTCCCTGATTTATGAACTTATAAAATGGTACCGTAGGGAGGATCAAAAGCACATGTCTGAAAGCCCTGACTTCTAGTTAATGTAGGAGAGTTCTGCATAAATATGCCTGGTGTCCAAAAAATTATCAGGGCCTTACATGGTTGGGGAGAAATGAATTATATCTCATACAAGCTTGGAATGAGATACTCTCTGAACATGTACTGTGAGACGGCATCCAGATACTCAAGTGCTCTATTGTAAAACTTGAGTTGAGAAGAAGCCAGAAAGCAACACCAAAACTTCTGTGATAAGATGTCATCTTGTCTTTCCATTACTCATTGTTTAATAACAATCCTTTATCAAATAGTGAATATCAAAATATTAAAACCTGATCTGCGAATTTCTAGTTTAGAAATATGAGAGAGAGGAAAACACAGAGCAACAGGGAGCAAGAGAATGAATCTGAAAACACAGTAGCTAACAGATGCCTGGCAGTGTCCAGGCAAACAACTTTAAAATAGACTTGTATTCTTACTCGAATTAAAAATGCCATGTGACTTGTTTGTATTCGATTAGCTGTTTGCTCCTCATAGACAGCCAGGCCAGAACTTCCACCACTACTCTCTTCCTATGCCAAGTTCCTGATTATGTGTTAAGACTGGAGGGTGTAGGGAATGCTACTTGCCTCCAGCTGGTGCAGATTAATAACTGAGACACAGGAACCATTTGGGAGAATAATGAGTCACTTCCTGGTCTAAACATTAGCTCCAGGCAATGGTTGACCAAACAAATACAAAATCATAAAGAGGAAAATGGGGGCTCCCACTGAATCTTGAAAGAAGAATATAGGAGATAAATAAAAGTGTATTTTAACAAGCAGGTAGTAATTTTATGGAACTCATGCCTTCATGATTCGGTACAGACCAGCAACAACAATGACAACAAACTAGAACAAGGTAAAGGAATTTTTAAAAGTGGTGGAATAAATGGTAATGGTTTTTCTTACTTAAAACTGTTCATTAAAACACCAGAAAAAGCAAAAGAAATGAACATCTGCCAAAATGAGCTGGCTATAAATTTAAGATCTACGTTAAATAATTGAGTGATAGCTGTATTCTTGTCTGTGGTTAAATTTAAGGGAACACTGCTAGTATTTACCATTTAAGTATGATGTCAGTATTTAGTTCATATAGATAGCATTTATGCTAGCTAGGTATGTTGTAATCATAGAATATTAAGTGTTGAACACAACTGTTTCTTGAATTTCATCAAATGCATTTTTGTCATTTATGAAGATAAGCATATGACTTTCACCTTTAGCCTATAAATGTACCGGATTGCATAAGTAGAATATTCTATGGCTCAGCCTACTCCGCTGAACCGTGATTTGCCCTGACAAGCCTTCAACAACATCCTCATGTAAGTTTAGATCTCCCTGTTAGGTGTCCCCATTGCACCTTGTACCAGGCCTACCCCAACATCAGTAAGGCCTGAGGCAAGAATACAATGAAGGCCCACACATCCCATATGGCTAAATATTCTAAAGCTACAAATCAAGCTAAACAAACCATTAAATAAAATACATTCCATCCTCCTACCTTGACAAATATATCCATCCTCTAAACCACCTGGAAAACTAGGTTCAAATTAGAATTTTCATAATCTTCAGAGTTCTGTGCTGCTAGAACATGCCTTTGGGAGAAGTGGCCCCAGCCCCTTCTCAGTGGTTGTGGCTACTTCTCCTTGCCTTCCCACTCTTGCCTCCATCCAGAGGTGCAAGTGGCTTCTGCACGACCACACATTTCAAACTTTGTTCACAACATCCCCTAAGCATTGGTGGACATATAAGCACAAATACTATCTTCAGCAGAATGGGATGAGAGAAGTCTGCTCTGGTCTTAGAAGTCGTTTTGAACTGTTGGAACAGGGAATTCTGGTGTTCAGGCTAACCAGAGGTGTGTCTAGTGAGGGTTGTGGGTTCCAAATGGGAATGTCCAGGAAGCTCCACAGATGCTCATGGTCTCTTTACCGGAGGGTCAGAATGGGCTTCTCTGAAACCTGGGGCTAAGGACAGGTCCTTTTTGCTTGGGTCTAAGGATAGTAATGCCTTGGACCATGCAATCATAACACCTATCACAGTTTATTTTCAGTTCTTTACTCCTTGTTAGACTTTAAATCCCATATTGGTTCTTGGATCACCAATTCCTAGCATCGGGCATGGCAACAATGCAGTGTTTATAAATACTTTTGGAATAAAAAAAAAATGGTAGTAATTTTCTAATGGGACTATGTTTTTTAAAGTATACTTAAAACACATAAAAATTGTAATGTTTTAGGGCTTATTTTTAATTAGAAGTCAAAATTTTGTAGGCTTGAGTCTTTTACTATATTGATATAAAACTGGAAATAAATAGCATACGTATAAATAAAACATACACATAGAAACTGAAAAATCCTTTCAAATGATAATGGAGAGAAGGGAACATTTTTAAATATGGCAAGATATTTAGAATGAAAATCTATATGTATATAATATTCCTAATAGCATTTTCTATAAGAAAGAAAACTGGAAACACTTTAAATCACTACTAATTGGAAAATGGTTATGGGTATATCAAATCGATGGAGTACTATTAAGCAAATGAAATTATAATAATAAAGATTAATGATAGTGTGAAAAAAGTACAATATAATTTAAGTGAAAAAAGTGCAATGCAAAATGTATATCATATATTTACAATAACTTAAAGTAAGCAAGATGGGGAAAAAACAGAAACATGGTAACAGTTACAGCAGAGTGGTAGAACTGTGGCTCAAATTTTTCCTTTAAAAATAGTTTAATAAAGTAATAACAACGCCTCTGTCCAAAAATAAAAAAAAAATTTAATAATATGAAATTAAACCACTTAGCTGTGAGTAGATTTTGAGGGCCGTAGTATATATTTTATAAGTTAATTGGCCTGCTTTTAATTAGTTTCTGTTTACCCATGCTCTATACTTTGATGTAGCTTTATTTAGAAAAGTAGATTAACTGAATTTTCTACATACATATGTGATTATATACAATTGTATACATAAAATGAAAATTTAATATATTTTTTCATATTTACCTAGATGAATTTAGACACACTGGAGAAAGATCAGAGGAAGGAAACTGTATTGAACTTGAAACTTTTCCTTATAAGGACTTCTAGCCTGGAGAAGACCCAAACTGTACTTCATAAATGCATTAGATGCAAAGTACTATCCTGTAGAAGATATACTGGATAGTAGATACAGGTCCTGTAGACCACAAACATTCATCATTCATTCACTCATCCATTCAACAAAAGCTTCTTAGGACCTATTATGTTTTAGGATCCAGTGCTAGGTGCTGGAGAAGCAGTGAGCGACAAATGGTACTAGACAGGGGAGTGACCACAAAAGATATTGTGATGTCCTGTTGGGAGAGAGTATCATCAGAGAATGGAACATTCAGGAAGGCAGATTAGAGTGAATTCAGGTTAAACATTTTTCCTAATCAGAGCTGCTCAAAGATGGACAGACCACCCACGATGAAGCAAATTCCTTTTCAGGTTGTATGTCCCACTGGCAATGATATTTTTAAAAAGTAGATGTGTAATTGGACTAGATGACTTTTCAACTTTGCGGTTCCCTTTATCTCACGCCCAAATGAGAGACAAGTTCTCCTGAGGAGATTGAAGAGACAAAATAAGACTGAAACTATCTCAGTGGAGAATAGGTTTGGACATAGGGAAGAACTTACCTTCAGAGAAATGGTTTACTTCAGGTTGTGACGAGAAGTTAGAGGAAACACTGAAAGAGGGTGTGAAAATACACATCTTGTATGGTGCATTCTCTCCTTTAGAGGCAGGAGGTCATATCAGATGGCCACTGCAAGTTTTTCTCAGCTTAGTTATTGAAATATTCTTATCTATGGATGGTTGAGAAGACTAGTACCTAATAGGAAGCTTCAGGAAAGAACTGGGAAAGCAGAAGAGGCCATGGAGTTGACCACTGAGATGGAGGGCATGATTGCCTATATCAGTGAGAGCCATCAGTGAAGAGTCAGGGGCCATTGGTTTCTGCAGGAAGTGAGCCAGCAGAGGCTCTGAAGAGGGGAGTGTCTGTGATTTGAGGGGACCTGAAGAAATGGTGGTGGCAGTTTGTGTCAGGATGTGAAAGGCAAAGGTGAGAAGCTGTCATAGTCGGGTATATTATGGTGAGTGTTGCTGAAATGGGGAGTGAGAAAGGTACAAGTGTGAAAATGATGAGCAAGAGGGAAGGGACTGGGACACCAGGCAGGAGGAATGGGAAGGTGCCAATAAAATGTCGAAGTGTGGCTCCCGGATGCAGCAGTGCAGCCCTTCTTGAAGCACAGCAGGACCTAAGGTGTGGCTGGCTTTGTGAGGTCTGCTTGGAGATTTCTGACCAGAGATAAATTGCAGATCATAATCACAATCCTTTTTTTTCAACTATATTATTTCCTAAAACACCTGCTGTTAACAAGTACTGAAGAATTCCCTCAAACACATTCCAAAACAAAAATAAGACAAAGAGAATGAAATTCAGATTTTAAAAAAGCTACTTATGAGTTAAGAGTCTCCAACAAACACTTCATCATGTCATCTTGAGACAGGACTACACATTTTCATCTTTTTTTTTTTGCACATGAGGAAACTGAGGCCTAGGGTTCCCAGAGATTAGGTGGAGAGAAGCCAGATTTAAAGTGCAGGTTTTTTATTAAAAATAGAACTACCCTACGACCCTGCAATTGTACTACTGGGTATTTACACAAGGTATGCTGTTTTGAAGGGACACATGCACCCCAATGTTTACAGCAGCACTATCAACAATAGCCTAAGTATGGAAAGAGCCTAAATGTCCATCGATGGGTGAATGGATAAAGAAGATGTGGTATATATATATATACAATGGAGTATTACCCAGCAATCAAAAAGAATGAAATCTTGCCATTTGCAACTACATGGATAGAACTGGAGGGTATTATGCTAAGCAAAATTAGAGAAAGACATATGACTTCACTCATATGAGGACTTTAAGATACAAAACAGAGGAACATAAGGGAAGGGAAGCAAAAATAATACAAAAACAGGGAGGGGGACAAAACATAGGAGACTCTTAAATATGGAGAACAGAGAGCTACTGGAGGGATTGTGGGAAGGGGGATGGGCTAAATGGGTAAGGGGCATTAAGGAATCCACTCCTGAAATCATTGTTGCACTATATGCTAACTAACTTGGATATAAATTTCAAAAATAAATTAAATTAAAAAAAATTTAAAACGGAATAAAAATAAATAAATAAAGTGCAGGTTTTTATACTGCAATTTCTAAATGCCTTCCACCGATGGCTGCGGCATTTTACCTGTCAAGGAAAGCTGCTGCCATTCATCATGCTCCTTGGCAATTTGTAAGTGCTTCTTTTGTCAGCATATTCAAATTGACAAATTTAACAGAGGAGCAGTGATCTATTATGGCACAAGGATATGGTAGAAGTAGGGAGGGTGCTTTGCCTCAGTTTTTCAGGAAAGTTAACGAGGTAAAAATTTCTGAGTGGCAAAGCTGTAATTACTACATATGTAGAGTACAAATACAATCTAGTTGGCTTCTGAGCGACTCTCTTTTATGAATAAACTGCCACCTTTTCCTTGGTCTGACATCATAATGTTGGTCTCAGGATTATTAGATGGGTGGGAAGACACTGATAGCTCACTTTATGTAAGCTCAAAGTTGCTCAAAGAATATGTCTTATTGACATATATCTACTACCAACGCTTCTGCAAATAGAGAATAGGATCTATTTCTTTTTTTCTTTCGACCTACTTCATTTTTATCATCAGGTAGTTTAATATAGTTTTATATACTTGTAGCCTTCTTTGCCCTTAAAACTAGAAACATAGTAATTATCAGGTTTGAGGATTCTTGCCCTCAGAATAGGTGTGGATTAAATATGTAGAAATGAATTTGTTCGTCTTCTCTATTTCTTAGTGAAGCTCTCTGTCACTATTTTCCTAGAATGATATTTCACATTATAGTCATATTAGTACCTGGTTTTCTTTCTTTCTTGTTCTTTTTTGTTTATTTATTTTGAGAGATATAGAGAGAGCATGAGCTAGGAAGACAGGGAGAGAGAGAGAATCCCAAGCAGGCTCCGTCTGGTCAATACACAGAGCCTGACATGGGGCTTGAACTCAGGAAACCTTGAGATCATGACCTGATCCAAAATCAAGAGTCTGACACTTAAGCCACTGAGCCAACCAGGGGCTCCTGGCACCTGGTTTTCTTAATAATTACCTATTTGTATCAGGACCCTAATTAGTAAATTTGCTAATTTTTGTTACTTCATTATGAATTGAGGTCAAACTTTTTGTATTATCCATTAGTCATTTGTTTATTAAATTAGCCAAAAAGTCAACATGTTTTCATAAAGAATTATTTGATGGTAAGTCTGTAAGAAGGAACAGAGTAGGTGTTACAAAGATGTTTAAATACAATGTATAAGTAAATGGAAATTGAGCTGAACAAATGAAGAAGTTGAAAAAATAGTATGTGAAAAGAAAAATACCAAATCTTTTAATTTAAAACTAACTGATTTTAAAATGATTTTCAAAGAACTAGTCCCTATGTTTGAGAAACTGTAGACCAGGTTATTAAATGTAGATGCAGCATAAAGACACTGGAGAACAATTTTCCAAGGGTCTCTAGTTGTTGTTGTTGTTGTCGTTTATACATCTTGCAAACAAAGTAGTAATCAGTCTTTGCTCTAGATTATATTTTTAAGGATGTTTGCATATCAAATAGCCTTGGGAGAGAGAGGTCATGTTTCCTTCCAGGAAAAAAGGGATGGCATCCTTATTGTTCATTATAAATTATTCAGTCTCCCAAAGCTTGAAGTTCCTCTACTGCAATCCATGGTGTGTATAGGCATCCACTGGGCTTCATTTGTATCACCCCCATGGGACCTGGAGATAAGGGGAGCTGATGCAAATATGAGCATGCTCATGGTGCCGTGGAAAGAAGTCCTTCATTTGTGACCTAGGAGTCTCATGTCTTTTCCTACCACCCATGAACTCTGGCAGATTGTCCAGTTACCTTGCAAGTTAAATAATATCTAATACCTTTCACAGTTCTTGATAAATCATAGTTAAGAAGGAAGTGATTAAGACATTCTCCTTTACTCAGAGAGTATGGTAGGCAGAGTAAAGGCTTCCCAAGATATTTACATCTACACCCTGGAAACTTCAAACATGTTCTGTAACACAGCAAGGAGAAACCAAAGTTGCAGATGGAATTCAGGTCCTCAATAATTAAACTGCTTTTAAAATTAAGGAGATTATCCTGGATTATTTGGGTGGGCTCAAAGTAATCACAAGAGTTTTTTGAATGTACAAGAGGGAGGCAGACAAGTCAATGTCAGAGCAGGAGAGATGTGAAGATGGTACATGTGGATTCGAAGACGGATGAAGATGGGGTGCCTGGGTGGCTCAGTCGGTTGAGTGTTCACTTTGGCTCAGGTCGTGATCTCGCGATCCGTGAGTTCGAGCCCTGCATCTGGCTCTGTGCTGACAGCTCAAAGCCTGGAGCCTGCTTCGGATTCTGTCTCCCTCTCGCTCTGACCCTCCCCCGTTCATGCTCTGTCTCTCTCTGTCTCGAAAATAAATAAATGTTACCAAAAAAAAAATTAAAAAAAAAAAGAAGACAGATGAAGGGGCCATGAATTTAGGAATGAAGACAGCCTCTATAAACTGAAAAGTACAAGGAAACAGATTCTCCCCTAGAGCCTCCAAAAGGAATGCAGGCCAGTGGACACCTTGATTTCAGTACAGTGAGTCTAAGATAAAAAACAATGTTGTTTAAGCTTCCAAAATTAAAGTAATTTTTTACAGCAACCACAGAAATGCTAATACAGAGGAGCAAGTGTTAAACATTCTGACATGGAAAGTTTTGGGTTTTTTTCCCTCCTTGCCTGTTGGCTTATGCTCATCCTTTAGGCCTCAGTTTAGATGTTCTGTCTTTTTTTTTTTTTTTCAACGTTTTTTATTTATTTTTGGGACAGAGAGAGACAGAGCATGAACGGGGGAGGGGCAGAGAGAGAGGGAGACACAGAATCGGAAACAGGCTCCAGGCTCTGAGCCATCAGCCCAGAGCCCGACGTGGGGCTCGAACTCACGGACCGTGAGATCGTGACCTGGCTGAAGTCGGACGCTTAACTGACTGCGCCACCCAGGCGCCCCGATGTTCTGTCTTTTCTAAGAAGAGTTCTCTGTTCTCTCTTTGTGAAGTAGCCCCTTCCTGTTATATTCTATCATGGCGCTATGTTTTTGGAGCACTTTCTATAAACACAATTAAAATCAGGTTTTGTTATAATTTTTCTGCAGCTAAAACATTATATGTATCCTAAATTAAAATTGACAATTGTCTTTGTTGTCTTTTTTGGTGAAAGTTTGTCCTTTATTGTAAGACCATATTCTTCCTATATTTTTAATTTAAAATGTTCTTGAAATAAAATACTGTTGTTAGAAAGCACTAGTTGTTTTTTTCTTTTCTTTTTAAAATACGTTTTCTTGGGTAATAAAATGTGGGCAACCTATGTTGACCCCTATTAAAAAAACTGTACTGATACATGAAATTAAAAAATCTGGGCACCACAACTCCAGGTACTGTCAGATGCCATGTATTGTCCTAGTATTTCATTCTTCCTTCAATGGAATGCACACTGAATTTTGTTTCATTGCTTTTTCATTTATGAACTAGAATCCTTATGAAGGGAAAGGACATGACTGTTTTGGGTTATATCCCCAGAGCTTAACACAGTGCCTGACATAGAACAGGCACACAATAAAAGTTTGTTGAATGACATTGGATCAGGAAATAAAAATTTCTAAGAGATTAACATGTATATGATGAGATTATAAGTATTAAAATCATATTCCCCATGCAAATACCTCAAGATAAAAATATGAAAAAGTTATACATTTGAGACAAAAACAGCTATTGCTTTTGCATATGGCATGCTCCTAAAATTATATTTATATTTCCAAATCAATGACCTCAAAGATATTGATACTCTTCATATAGATTCTTGCAAAACAAATTTCTTTTAAAGCTCAGAATTAAAAAGACTACCTCTTCTCATGATCAGCATTATTTGAAATCAGTAAATGTGAGGTAGCCGAATGAATGCCACTTCTCTTTCACCTTGGCTTCTATAATGCACAGACTACCACTTGTGTGTTTGGAGACCAGGGGGCACAGAACAGGCTTTCGTGATTTACTCTATTTCTTCTTTCCTATCCAATTCTCTTGGCCAGGTCCCTGTCTGATTCTCTTTTTGACTTCTGTTCCTTTGCTCTTATTTTAACTGTGCTTCTTTGTATAGTAAGCCAACACAAGTACTTCTGAAAAAAAGAAAATTAAAGTACTAACTGGCTCAATCACTGAGGCATTCAAGTCCCAATGTAGGAGTTTTCACAATTGCAAGGCTTCTTCTACATTCTTTCCTCTAGGCTTTGTCTTATTTTCTCACAGTAAGAGTAACGTCCAAGGTCATCTTCCCACTGTGCAGTTTACCTGGCAACTATTTAAATAAATGAATCATAAATGTTTAAAGCCAAATTCCCTCTTGGACATATAATCCCTATGTAATGTTTTAAAAAGGAAGTAATTTTGAGATAAAGGGGAACTGTAATTATACAGATTTGAACATTCAGTAAATGACCATAAAGGACAGACATATATTTCCCAACAAGTGCATGCTAAAATGTATAAGGACAGACTTCCCTATGAAATGATACTAGAAATATTAGAATTGAGTCTAATTAAAAGACATTTTAAAGGAATTTGAATGAATCTGTATCTTAATCTCCAGTTATTCACAGAGTACAAATAAGAGGAATGTGAGCCTTCTATTAGAGCACAGGTTTATACAAACAGTATGAGGCTTTATGAGTTTTTTCTCTCCTCTGTGAGATGGGGGTTTGAAGGAGAAATAAGGATGGAATGTGCGTCTTCCAAAAATGTGTGATGGACGGGCTACAGGGGTGAGTCACAGGTCTCCCCACAGTAGCCTCAGAACAGTCCCATTTTATCTTTCTAAATTAACTGAGCTCACGGTAAGCCACGGGTTGTAGGTATCTGTTCAAATTAGCATGTGCCCTTTTTATGATTGTGCGGTGATTTGGTTATGTTGATTATAAAATGTTTTCAATGTCAATCATGCCTCTATATAAGATTTTAATTTGAAAAAGGACTCCATTGTGAAGCAGGCGGTATTGCATAGTGGTTACAGTTTACTATATGTTTGGAATCAGAGAGACCGAAGTTCAGGCTATAACTCTGCTATTTACTAGAAGGTTAATCTTAAGGAAGTTACTTGACTTCCCACAGCCTTAGTTTCTTTACTTGAAAAATGGGGCTAATGATTGTCCTACTTCTTTGGGTGGTTGTGAGAACTGAAGGAGGTGTAGTAAATAAACTGCTGGCACACACTAACTGCTTAAGAAATGCTGACACACAGGGGTGCCTGGGTGGCTCGGTTGGTTGGGTGTCTGAGGTTAGCTCAGGTCATGATCTTGCAGTTTGTGAGTTCAAGCCCCGCGTCCCTGGGCTCTGTGCTGACAGCTTGGAGCCTGGAGCCAGCTTCAGATTCTGTGTCTCCCTCTCTCTCTGTCCCTCCACTGCTCACACTCTGTCTCTCTCTCTCAAAAATAAATAAACGTTAAAAAAATTAAAAAAAAAAAAAAGAAATGCTGACACGCAAACAAAAAGCTAATCAGAGTTAAGACCATACCTCTAAGTATTTAAATGGAAGCAATTTCACAACAATAAAAGAAAAACAATATTCCTTTTTGTTGTTGTTGGGTATGGAAGTGAAGAAATATTTCTTTTCTTTACATCTTAGAGATGAAGAATGAAAAAAAGAATTTTAAAAATGTATCTATAATCTATAAATTTTATATTTAAAAAAAAACATTATTACAGGAGGCAATTGGTACTCAAAGTACAGCATCAGTCTTCTGATGTAATTCTATTAAGTCATTCTATTAAGTCACTGTCACCACAGAGAATTCCAAGTTGGGTATCATGGTTGGCTCAGCCATTATTGACAGTCTTTATATTTTTTATTCTAGAGTAAATATGTGATAGGAGGAATCAGATTATTTTCCTATTTGAAATAAATGGTTTATACCAGACACTAATTAAAATGTAACACTTTCAACAAAATTTAACAAGAGAAACGTCACCCAGAATTAATATAACTATGCTACCATATGTTACCTGTAAAACACATTATTAGATAAATATTCCAGGTGAGTTCTACCTTTAGCTAGCTATTACTTATTCTGTATTTATTTTTCCTCTAAGGATTTTCTACAAGAAATAACACCACTAGACTTGGTTCATTAGAAACAATATCAAAATCTAAAATGTTACAATCTCAAATAATAAACAATTCCTAAATTGCCAAAGATTTTATAATCTCCAAATACAAGAGAAATAATGCTTTTATACAAGAACCTTACTACTAATAAAGAGCTTTCTGATTTTTATAGACTAGGAATATTTTTTTCTAAATGTTATTGCTTAACTACTATCCCATTTCTTGAAAATATGAGCATGCACTTCGTTTTAGAGACATTTGCCTCATACTGTAAGAAATGGCCACTCAGGTCAGTGTTGGCACTACTAAAGGATGGTAATTGGGTCCTAATGCAAGTTTATAACCCAACACAAATTAAAAGAAAATCATTTTCTCCTACTCTGCAAAGAATTACCAGAATTATATAAGGGAAAACTTATTTGCCCAAAAGGAACTTTTCAAATTTCTTTTGAATTTAAAACCATTGCACTTTTTTTTTCTTTTTTTGAGAGAGTGGGTGAGAGAGTGCAAGCTGGGGAGAGGGGCATGGAGACAGAGACAGAGAGAGAGAGAGAGAGAGAGAGAGAGAGAGAGAGAATCCCAAGCAGGCTCCATGCTCAGCACAGAGCACATGCAGAGCTTGATCCCGAGACCCTGGGATCATGACCTCAGCTGAAATCAAGAGTCAGCTGACTGAGCCACTCAGGCACCCCAAAACCATTGCACCCTTGAGAAAAACACCAAAATCCCAAGTATATAAACCCAGAAGTGGAAATACACAGAAAAGCAAATGCAAATCGCTCTTAAACAGGAAAATATTCTCAACTCATACATCACATAAGAAGTGCAAATTTGCCTTACACTGATTTTTTAAATCTATTATTTTGGAAAAGATTTAAAAATTTGATAACACACTAGTTTAGTTAGAATAAAGGAAAATAGGTCTTATACACAGCCAATAGATGTCTTATTTGGCAATGTTTATTAAAGTTTCAAATGTGCAAACTCTTGGATTCTAATTCAAGGAATATATCCTGCAGACATGCCTGCACTAATGCAAAATGACATGTATATAAAGTTGTTAACTACAGCACTATTTCTAAGAGCAAAACACTCTTAATTGTAGCACTATTTCCAAGAGGAACATACTGGAAACAACCCATATGTTCATCAATAGGGAATACATGTCTTCAATATAATGGAATATTATGCCATGACAAAGAGGAGGAAATATGCATACACTGATATAGAACAGTTCTCTATTTTTACTTTTACGTAAAGATATCAAATTCAGAAAGAATATTATGTATTACCACATTTCTTATATTCATTAACTTAAATGATAAACAATTGTTGCCCATAGAGATGGAAATTGGGTGGCTGGATGATAAGAGTGGAGAGGAGACATTTTGCTGCATACTATTTTCTACCTCTTTAATTTTTATCTGCATAAATGTATTACCTGTCCAAAAAAAAACCAGTGAGAAATATAAAATATATAAAACAAATGCACTCAGTGGCCCAGCACACCTCCCACTTGTGACAGTCATGCTCTGTGTGGGTGAGCTGATGACTGACCTGAGGATTCTACTGTGCATGTCACTGTCATCAGGATGTACTTAAGTGGAGGTCAAGAACCTGTCACAACCACCTACACCTCTCTCTACCATCAGCTAAACCTTTTGGCATTCATTTTCATTTTTTCATATTCTTCCTCTGACAGCCTAAATTAACAAGAGGCAGTAGCAGCAACTGTGTGATGCCTTAAATGGACATTCCCACATGTAAGATCATGTTCTCTGGATGCCCCCTCTGAGCACTCTGCCTAAATCCATCACTTAGCAGTCGGGGCCTGCTTTAGAATGCATCCTTAGTGTTCCTGCCACTAAAGTGCAGAGAAGTATACCATAACTCAATTCTAAAGTATCTGTAAGGACAACTCTCTGTTGGAGCCAGAAATGCTGAGCAGAGACCTTAGTGCCAGCGATGGCTTTCTATGCTCGAAGATGACATATGTCCCTGGTGTTAGAGAGCATAATATTTTACTTACTACTTTTGCTTAAGTGGATACTTGATTGCTGCTCCCATAACCCATACAAATGATAGGGAGTTCTGTTCATTCCTAATTTGAGATTAGTATCAGGGCTGAGCTACTTTAAACTACGTTGGGTATCTTTTTTCAGTCTCTTGTTGAGTGAAGTTTCAAAGTTATAAAATGATTAAAATAAAAACAAAAGAACCAACTGGTGTTGAAGTTACCAGCTTTCAGCATTCACACCTCATGAAGGCATCGCAAGTGTGAATATTGATTGTTGCATTAATTTTTATTTTTCATCATTCTGCTTGGTATTTAAAAACATTTGCTTCTTGTTCTTAAAACTTAACATGCCAACAAATAACGATCACCCTATCTCCAAGCCAGTGTTCTGGGACACATCCCAAATAGAGGCTACTAAAAGCACAGAGCACGCACACACACACACACACACACACACACACACACACTACACACAACATGTTAATAAAGTCACTGAGAATTCTTATTTGTCAATATTTTAAATTATTTTTTTAAACACTCAAGGTAAATTAGGGTGACTCTTTCATTAAACAGATGTGCTCACCACTACATGTATTAATATGTTGCCTTCTGAGTAGTCATAAACAATTATTCAGTAATATTTCAAATATCAAAAACAAGCAAAAAATCCAATAAATATAAATGAGCATGCCAAAATATACAAATAACCCTGCTGACTAACTTTAGAGGTTTATTATAAGAGCGATTTATCATTGTAGTTTACATAATTCTAGTAACCCTTACTACTTTTTGATTAGTGCTGTGCATACATAGGAAAAAAGGACACAGGAGAGGTACAAGTAACAAAAAGAAGAAAATTTTTCTTACACTGTTTTTCTTCTCTTTCAGACTAAGCCTTGCTGAGTTTTCCAAGAAGACTGAGAACAAGTAGATTATGTACTGACCTTCACCTAGGCTAGACTATTGACCAGTAGAATTGAGGGGGGGATAACGTGTTTCCTTAAGCATGTTTCAACCCTCTTTGAATGAGACTCTGTGCTCTGTGGTTTCCCCTCTGAAATCTGTCCTCCTACTGCTGCCTACTCTTATATACCTGGCCCCTCCCATTGGAAATAAATCATCCCATACCCTTAATCAAGAGGTTGAATATTCTTCCACATTCTTTAATTTAAGCCAAGCCCTCCAAGGAGCTCAGGCCCCCCGCAGGCTCTGTCATATAGAAGTTTTTTTGTCCTTCCTATCCCCTTAGCTCAGTAGCTCAGAACACCTTGTCATTTAGCTATTCTACCCTCTTCAACTCTGTCATCTACAGACTCCTGATTATTTCCCCACATTTACTAAGAGGTGACCCCTGGATTATGATTCCTCTTTGTTCTCTATCCCTACATCATCCTGAGTGACATCCAGCTGTAGACGACATCTAATATGCTGGTCTTTTCACTTATTTATTTATTTTTAACTCCTCAACTCCTTAATTCTTCTAATTTAGCAGCACAATCCCATGGAACTTAACTTCTCAAATCTTATACTCCAGTACTACTCCTCGACCAAACCTCCTAGGCTTTCAGCTCTTTTACTCTCATGTGCTCACATGCCTTTCCCTGAACCATCAGTCCCTGCACCACTGTGCACTCTCTCAATCTGATAGCTCTCTTCTGTCCTTTCCTACTCAGCCCAGACCCCCAGCCCACCACTACAACCATTCTCCCATCATTAATCACAAGGGTTCTGCCCTCAAAGCCATCTCATTGAAACCTCATGTCTGCGTCAAAACTTCTGGATTCTCACAGAGACACACTGTAGAAAATCATACAACTTTGCTGTTTGTTGTCATTATAAAGTCATGGTCCCTCTTCCCTGAAGAGGCCCTGAATCCTCTGCCTTAATCCTATATAGCCCTTGTCTAATTTGTCTCTGTTATCTATGCAATTTTTGGTTTCAAGTTTCAGAACCCTCAACTGCTTCCAACTCAATTAAAAAAATCTACCTACCCTGGAGTTTTCTCTTTCTGGTTCCTTCATATCCTCATCTGCCTAGCTGCTTTCCTCTAAAAGCACTACTTGGTTTGTGACAACTGAAAGTCTACAACAAGAGGTACTGAGAAAGTGATCACCTAATAATTTGTGTTTGATTTCTTGGTATAAATTACCCCACAAAATCAATAATTTCTTATTCATAGATTGGTATCATCATCATCATCATCATTGACCAAAACAAGTACTCCAGAAATTGTTTATTTCTGGAAATAAAATATACTTTGGCAGTGGCATTCAGGTATGTATGAATCCAATGTTCTAGGTACAAAATAAGGAAACCACACTGAGACAGTACAAAAAAAACTATTTTCCTTTTTTTATTACCTCCTGCCTAACTATATATCCTATTCTCTGTTAGGAACAGGATCATCTCCCAGGTGGAAACAAAGTCTTCCCTATTTTCTTGAATGTCAAATAAGGCAACAGAGGAGTTAAGCAAATAAGTAGATGTTGAAATAAAAATTTTCCCCTGCCCTTCTTTTACATAATCTGAATCAAAAGAGTAGCTACAAACTTACTCTACAATACATTTCTGTGAACAAATTCAAGTGGATCTCATCTACTGGGCACCTGCAGGATCCGTGTGAACATCACACTGTATTGTGTATGATGGCTGGAAAGGCATGGAGAAAAAAGACAGAGGATTGCCGTTTTTAACTTTATTTGGCTTTGGAAATATTTGGAAGCCTTACAATAAATTTGGAAAGTTGGGTAGTGGGAAAAATGTTGGGCAACATTATCTAATATTTGGATAAGAATCATCTTTGTGTGTGTGTATAAACCTCAACATGGAATCATCCAATTGAAACACAATTTAGTGTTGTATAAAATTTCTGTGATTGAGTTGGTTGGGTTTTGAGTCACACAATGTAAACAATGTTAACTATATTTAAAAACTACATTGACATTTACTATCATTTGATTCAAATCCATAACAAACACTTGTAAACTATGGAAATGATCCTGTTCCTGGAAAGATCTCCCTCAGCTTCTCATGGATTAATAAATTGCTTTTCATGAGGTCATCACTGAGGGGATAAATTTAGTATTTCAGAGACGCAAACTAACTAACCACTGACTGGAATTTAGTATCATTGTATTTCTTAGTATTAACAGGAAAATGTTCATTAAGTGAATTTGCTTTTTAAGTAAATAGGAGAAGGTTATTTAAGTGTAGATTTCTAAGGAATAAATTTTCATGACAATGATATTTAAAAGTTTCTTGATGCTTTTTAACAGCTTTCAAATGTTTAGATAGTACCTCTCTTAATTTCCTTAAAACACACACACACACACACACACACACACACACACACACACGGGTTAACTTATTGTAGGTGATTTTAAAGGGGAAGAAAGTTCTCAGTAGTTCTCAGCTATTATTTGCTCAATAAAATCACTTGTGAACTTAAAAATACCAATGTCCCAGGCATGGTCATTATCTGAACCCCACAATTCTATTAGACTCTCTGGGTGGGGTTAAGCATCTATCTATCTATCTATATATGTGTGTGTGTGTGTGTGTGTGTGTGTGTGTGTGTGTGTGTTTAATAGCTTCCCTAATAAAGTTGTACTTATGTCAAGAATCTACAAGGTTCATAATATTTTTATATGGAATGTGATTCTTCTTTCATTTGTAAAGTGATATAAATGATAGTATAGTCTTCTTTATTGAACACGCTCCTTCTCATCCCTCCCCCCATGTTCTACCACTATGGAAAAACTCAGTTCTCTCTGAGATAGCAAATGCCTGCCCTGTGAACCTCACTGGTCCCTTTTCTCACTCTTTCTCTCCTTTTGATTCTCCCCACAAGTTATGAGTGCGGTGTGCAGGTGAGAATGGTTGCTCCTCTCCTTGCTGTGTCCATGGCTGCTGTTATGTGGTAAAGGAAAGGCAGGCTCAGCAGGAGTCACATGACTCAGGTATGCAGGGCCATCCACATCAAAAGGCTTGATAGTAGCAGGGGTTCACTGAATTGAGGAATGACCTTAGACATTTTCCCCACTTTCATATATTTTAATAATACTCAGTCTGAAATACATTGTGCTCCTTTAACCAATCATCAACCTCCCTTTGTAGCTTAAATCTTTTAATCTTTCTGATTCCCCTAGGGTGGGACTGATGACCACTGAAGTTAATTACACTGAAATATGTAGGAAGTACTTCTAAATGTCCACTTCAAAGACACATTTCAAAAAAAAAAATCTTAAGATATAAACAGTAACACACTAAATTAAAAATAAAAAATACATAATCTGAAAATGCAAATGAAGTCTTGTAAGGTAGGCAGGAAGTCCCTATTCTGTCTTCTTGAGGGCAGGAACTTTAACTTGCATTTGTATCCCCTGCACCTAGGACTATGATAGACTGAAACAGCTATTAAATGTTAGTGATATTATTTTCTTATAATGGCAAATCCTGCTTTTCTAGAGATATGTCTTATTTAACTAGTGTTTCACTATAGGTATATATCTAATTTTATCCTTTTATTTTTGAGGTTAAGAGCATTTATTTTGTGTTTTCCTGCTATGTAAATTGTTAGCATATAAAAAATATCTTATTAGTTATGGTGTTCCTGAATAGAACAAAGATGGCAACAATCAAGTTAAAAAACCTGAAATGTTTAATCCTGAATATAAAATTTCAAGTCAATTTATTCCTAAGAAAAATGAAAAATTTCCAGCATAACAATTTGTGCATTTAAGTGAAAGCTTATATTTTTGCAGAATGCAGTTAAATAGTTCAAAATCATGTTTGATTTAGATCACTAGTTCTAAAATGTGGAACAGAGTAGAAAACATACACTATTTGGCACCTAGCTTTGATTGAATTTCAAATATTTTTAAAAGAAGACTGTAAATTTTTAATGTTAAAGGGAAAAGAGTATATGCATTGAAACAATGATGATAAAAACTAAAATAGAAAAAATCCTTTGGGGTACTAAAGTTTTAAGTTACATACACATACTGTTCAGGGAAATGAGGTACTTGAGAAGTACAAAGACAACTTGTACATGAATTTCGAGTTCATCACATTTTCAACAAGCAATCCTACATGACAGCACTTTGTAGCTGGGCATTAGTTGTTATCATTCCTACTAAACAGTGTTCTAAGGAGTTAAGGATGTTACTCAAAGTCACACAGTAATTACAAACCAGAAACAGCATCACAGATAATCTGACTCCAAATTCAGTGTTCTGTCCATCACAGCTCTAGACCCACATGGCCACCAATGGCTATGCCAGCTAGATATACAGAAGTGCATGCCACTAACTTGCTAGAGGGACACTTGTGAATGTTGTGGGACATAAATCCTTGCTACTTAGAGGGGTCCCTAGACCAGCAGTTTGGGAGCTTATTTGAAATAAGGCATCTTGTGTCCCACCATATGTGGGAATGTGTAAGAATCTGCATTTTTTATAATATTCCTATACAATTTTTATATACTCTAAAGTGAAAAGCAATAGTGTAAAGAATTCCAGACATGAAATCAGGGCACCTAAATTCAATCCCAGCCTTGCCAGAAACTAGCTGTGGCATTTTAAGTTTTTTTTTTTTTCTCCTAACTTTTTAGAGTGTCAGTTTCTTTATATGTAAAATGAAGTTGATAATATGTCTTTAAGGGTTATTGTGATGCTTATCTAAATAAAAGGGTCTGGATCCCAGTAGGAGTTAAAAAATGCAAACTGGATCCATATGCAAATCCACATATCTTTAAAAAGATAGCACAAGCACTCAGAATTTGGTGAACTCTCCATTTCTTGATTATATTGCACTAAGAACTATGTGTGTTAGAATCGATTTAAATTAAGCTTTCTGGGATGTCCACATTTTCATGCCCTAGAGATTTGCAGCAGAATTATTCTCAGCAGAGCAATTATAGGTGAGGCTGCCCTATAATGAGATATCTTTGCTACTTCATTAAATAAACCCCCTTGGATGGGCTCCAAAATGGACCTGCCTCATACCAAATTCCATTACACTGGAAGTAATCGCATAAGAAGGCCCTGGTGCAGGTTCAATCATCCAGGATACCTACCATTTACCATAAAGGGAATGTGTTCTAGAACACTGATTCCCAAAAGCTGGTTCTCAGACCAATGCTTTATTGACCCAAGGGGAAATAAAAAATACAATTTGGTCAACTTTTCATAAAATTAACATTTAACTTATTTTTAAAATATCCTTCATTCTGAGAGTGTGCCCTTTCTATTTTCTATCTCTTTGGCGTTAAACTGTTCCATATTTTTATAAAATAATGATGATAATAGATTGCAATTTTTGTAATGTTCTCTTTTCCACCACTAACTTTTTCGGTTTTTGAAAAAATTTTACAGGTCCCTGAAATCCAACTCAACCTGGAATCCAAATTTGCTAGCTCACTATTATAGAAAAAACTGCTTAAAAGGAAATTCTTTCTTACGAAATTAGTGAGAGCATAGAGCATTTTAAGTTAAGAACCAAACTATAAAGTTTTAATTGAAGGGCAAATCTGTTAATGTTGACATACCAGAGTGCAATGTTCCTCAAACTCCAGTGTGTGCAAAGATCACTTGGGATCCTGATTCTGTAGGTCTGATGCAATCCAAAATTCTGTATTTCCAACAAACTCACACTTACAGTAGCAAAGGTACAGTGGTTAATTGGGGAACCAGAGCACCCTGGTTCAGCTTCCCATTCTACCACTTCTGGCTATTGTCCCTTGAGCAAGTTTTAACAGTTTAACATCTGTTAAAAAAAAAAAGAGGTAACAGGCTCCAAATGGAATCAGTTGTGCTAAGCTCCATGTCAGCAAATGGACTTAATACCTAACCTAATAAATTGCAGGTTCAGTTTTCCAGGAATATAACCTTTAACCAGTCAACATGGAATTAGCTGGTCAGCACTATTTGGACAATCCACTCGATGAACCTTTCTATTGCCTAAAGGCAACCTTGCCTGAAACAATGCATTCTTTATTAATAATTTCTGTTTCCTGTCCCTTTTATGCCTTTTAAAATCTTCCATTTTAGGGGCACCTGTGTGGCTCAGTTGGTTAAGTGTCTGACTGAAACTCAAGTCATGATCTTGCAGTTTGTGAGTTCTAGCCCTGCATGGGGCTCTGTGCTAACAGCTCAGAGCCTGGAGCCTGCTTCAGATTCTGTATCTCCGTCTCTCTCTCTCTCTCCCTCTCTCCTGTTTGCTCTCTCTCTCTTAAAATAAAATAAAATATTAATTTTTTTTTAATCTTCCATTTTATACAACCCTTCAGAGTTCCTTTCTATTGCTAGACAGCATGGTGCCAGATTCATGAACGGTTGAATAAAGACAATTAGATCTTTAAATTTACTCACTTGAATTTTTGTTTTAACGGATTTGGTGGCAGCAGCAAGATTAAAGAAGACTTCCAACAGCTTCTGGGACAATGAGAAACACTGGATTGATACCCTGCAAGCATTTTTTGAGTCCAATGTCTTTCTCACTATTTCTGAGGGTCAATGGGTAAGTTCTTGGTTCTGAGCTCTCCAGATCTAATTGGCTTTTCAGTCTGCTTTGAGTGAAAAACCCCAGCCCTTGTTTCTGTCTCCAGATTCCATGTTGGAAACTGCTGATGGTTTAGTCTGTAGTTTCCCATTTGTTTGGAATCCTTCTTCAGATTTCACGTTAGGAACTGCTGGTGGCAGCTGCAGTACTCCATTTATTTGGAATCAGTCCACAGCCCCTGTTCTTTGGGTCTGTTGGCCCAATCCTCTCCCTAGTCTCAGGTTCCATGGTGGGAACTGCTGTTAGTGCATGCAGAGTCTTCTCTTGGTCACTCTGCAGTAACATCTAAACCCTCAGCCCTTGATCCTATCTCAAGATCCACGTGGGAACTGTTAGTGGCAGTTTGCAGTTCCCCATTCATGTGGAACCCCTAGTCCATAGTCCCCATTTGTTGAAGTCTGCAGGTTCGATCATTTCCCCAGTCCCCAGTCTGTTAGTTATTGCCAGTATGTTAACGTGCACATGAGGTAAAGGCTAACTGCTAATGGGAATCTCAGAAAACAAAAAAGCCACAAATTGGTGGGCAAGAGTAAGCACTTAAGGCTGTTAGAGCACTCATTATGTAACTCAAAGACTCCCATGTTGGCTATCCAGATTGGGTTAGATTGACACTAGGGTCATCTGTCAAGCTCAAGAACATTTGTGTGCAATGAGGTACGCTATAAAACATCACACGGTTCTTAACCTAGTGGCACATCCTTTTCAGGTATTAATTTGGCTCTGACAGACCCAAAGGCTAAGTAAAATAAATGAATGAATGAATGAATGAATGAATGAATGAATGATAAAAATTGTATCCTTATATTCCAAAAAGTTAAATGCACCATCTTCTGTTATGCCAGTTCTTATGTCTAAGAACTATGGTCCCATCAGCTATAAATATCTAGAAAAATTGCAGTCTTACTAAAAACAACCTAGAATTACAATGGCCATTATGATCTTATTTCGAGAAGATTGTTTAAGAAGTACTCTTAAAAGTCAGGCCTCCCAAATCAAATGAACAGAATAGGATACCTATCTTAACTGTTATGTATAGGCTTCAAGGCTCCAAAGTAAGTCATTGAAAGTTTTGTTGCAAAAGGCTAATGAAAAATTAAAGATACAAAAGATATCTAAAATAACACTTAGGCCTCCCCCATTATACCCTCCTAAGGATCTATCATCAAAACACAGACCCAGAAATTGATATCTTGGTTGTAATTACCCAGACGCTGGAAAAGAGGTTGTCCTCAAAGGCCCTATCCAAATTCTTTAATAGCAACTCAAAAGCTCCCTTATCTACCTTCAAAGTAGGGCTCCTCCCCAAATTAATGGGACTCACTGATCTTCTGGTAAACTGCTACGTTATTCCTTTAAACAGCTAAAGGAAACTAAAAATAAATTTAATGAAAGCCTTGCCAAATCCTAGTAAATATCAGAGCTACACTCTCCATTTTAAACCTCAGTCAGAATCTGCAGATGGGATCCTGGAAAAACTGGCAGGCAGAAGCCAGCAAAGGGTGAGAATTCTTACTAGATTCAGCTTTCCCAGCTCTCTATCTGTAGTACTGGGTAGAGAGAGGAAATAAAAATATCTTTTGCACCTTCTCTGAGGACACCTCTTAAGGCCAAGGGGTTGTTCAGTCCTGTCAGAAATATTTACTATTTGTCTTGGCTAACAGCTACAAAGTAGCTTTGTGGTAAAAAAATTGGCCCAGTTGCAGAGCCTGATAAGAAATTTTTTTAAGGCCTCCTCCCTCAAGCTATATACCCAGTGAGATAGAAAAAAAGAGGGCTTTGAAAAAGAATTTACTAAAAAAGATAATATACTTACATTGGTGGATCAACTCTTGGTGTCATTTAGGCTGTGAGCCAATTCTTTGAGGAATTGAGAACAACTGTCCTTATCTTACATATCTTTGCAAAAATAAAAATGCAGCTCTAGAGGCAGCTCAGGGTTCATCTATCCCTTTTTAACCAATCCTAAAATCTTCCCTATTTATCTCAATAGACTTGTAAATATTGGCCTTAGGAAACCAAAGTCCTTCTTGGAGGAACTTACATTTTTCTTTGTGCCTTTGAGATATAAACTCTTATCTAGGCCATCTCCTTAAAGTAAAAACTTGAGGGAGGTAACTTTTAATGAAGGAAAAAATATAAGGGGGAAGGGAAGAGTTTCTTTCTTTTTTTCAAAAGAAAAAAGCTTCTCCACAGCTTCCGTGAGTTTACTCGTCAAGGGCAAATACGAATCCTAAGTGTCTTCTCCACAAATACCAGTAGAAGAAGTTTTAGTCATCTGAGCAGATAAACTTAATTTATTCCAAATGTTCTTTTATAACTAATGAATTTTACATTATTGTGCCTGTTTTATGGCTAAAATTTTTAAATGAAACTGCAACATCTCTGTTTGTGTCTGTATGTTTGTATGTGTCTACATATGTGTATAGATATGTGATATTTTTCTACTCCTGGATGGTATTGCCAAAATCAATTTGTAAAAGCTCTATTTAGTTGGTTTGAAGGCAAGTGCTTATAAAGATTGTGTGTTCTAAAACTCTCAGAAATACAAAAATTAATCCAAATGGTTTTTAATTTCACATGATCTAGGATTAATCTTTAGTAAATAAAAACTAGTTTAAGGCGTGCCTTTAGAGTTATCAGCATTAAATATAAAACTTTTATTCCACCTGGGTTTACTCATCAAATAAGTTCTTGTTACCTCTGTTGAAATTTGTTGGTCAAGGGGCGCCTGGGTGGCGCAGTCGGTTAAGCGTCCGACTTCAGCCAGGTCACGATCTCGCGGTCCGTGAGTTCGAGCCCCGCGTCAGGCTCTGGGCTGATGGCTCAGAGCCTGGAGCCTGTTTCCGATTCTGTGTCTCCCTCTCTCTTTGCCCCTCCCCCGTTCATGCTCTGTCTCTCTCTGTCCCAAAAATAAATAAACGTTGAAAAAAAAAAAAAAGAAATTTGTTGGTCAAAAGAATAACTCAGGATGACTTACTTTGTCTAATGTCTCAGAAAGTTTTTGTGGGTAATCTAAACATAATTGTTAAGAACGAGTAAATTAGAATACACGTAAGTAGGATAAAAAGTTTTTAGGTAAACTTTTCAAATAGTTTCCCCAAATCTTTGTAGTAATCTGAAACCTGAAAGTTTTGCTAAGTTCAATGATGAGGTAAGTTAAATTCATTAAATATCCAGATCATTTCCAAAGAAGATAAAACAGAAACATTAATTACTGAACATAGGTTTATCCTCTCTTGGTTTCCTTTTTTACAAAGGAACTGAAGATATTTGGATCTCTCAGTAAACATATTTTATGTCACATTGAAAAAACTGTACTCTTAGGAAGCATATGTCTCTAAGAATCATAAAATGTAAATTTGCCAATCTGAAGAATGTCAATGTAATAGTTCACAATTATGTGAGAAGTGAGATGACTCATTTTCAGAAATACCAAATAAAAGCTGTGCTGTCTAGTTAACAGGTTAACTAGATTAACAGTTTATACGTTTACAACCTATTGGAAATATTTATGAACAACAACCCCGCCCCCCCCAACAATGGAGTCCCAAACCCTTAGACACTTCACTTCCTGGTTCTTCCTCCCCTCTCCATTCCGGGAGCTTTGCAATGAGCATGCACCAAAGAACAGAAGTCTCTGTGACACCTCAAGAAATGCACTTTTTGCCTTACATGGGCATAGGCAACTTCCAGGTAAGGCCGGAACCTCTGCAGTACTCAGCCAATGAGGAATCAGGGTAGGGACTTGCATGCTAGGAGATAAATTGCCTGCTGAAACTGCCCGGTGTGTGCCTGTCCATCAGACACCCACTCTTGCAAGAATGTTGATTAAAGCCTTGCTTCACATGCTCCAAGTCTCTGCATCCCTCTTTTGATTGGGTTGGTGGGCTTATTTCTCACAATTGTTTACTTGGTTTTTACTAAAAATTAAAGTTATAAAAAGAATGAAAAATTCTAATATATAATTAAAACTACTAGAAATAATATGGGAAATATCCTGTATGCAAGTAAAGTAAGATGTGTAAAGTAAAAGGAGGTACAAAGAATGGAGATGGATTTTGTTGAGGAAAAAGGGGAATTTTATCCTAAAGAGAGGTAGAAAAGAGAAAAAAAATGGGAAAAATCTAAATCTAAAAAAGTTGTAGAAGAAGTACAAAGAAGGAAACTTGGGAAAATAATTTTATGCGTGATCAAGCTGGATAAAATTAAATAAAGTTATTGTAAGGTTTTTTTCAAATAAGCTTTGATATGATTAATGTACTTATCCTTAAGAAAAACTAGAACTGAATACTCTTTCATCTGCCAGAAGGACAAAGTTTTCTTGGCCTATTGGTCTGCCCTCATAAAAGATTGTGAAAGTCTTCCTCCTTTACCCTCTAAGTAATCTGCCTACAAAGCAAAGATTTGTGTTTTATCAAAATGATTTCCTGTGCTCTTTATCATCAAGTCTTTGATTATTTAGAAAAAAACCCAAAAAACTAACAGTTGTCCTTTAAAAATTACAGGGAATAGGATCTAGGCATACAAATGTGATTTAATATGAATGTGTTTTTATCTTCAGCTTCTACCTTTTGCCCTATTAGTATGTCTTCTGATGTGAATACAAACACAAGAGCAAATAATGACTGATCTTAATAAAACTTAACAAATATGAATGAGTTGGTCACAGAGCTAAGCACTAATCTCACCTACATAACTGTTTCAACTTTATATAGTAAAAATAAAGCATAAAAATAAATTATTTCATCAATCACATTTAAATAAATGCTTCCTGTGTTCTGCAATCCTAAAAGATTAAAGTTGACTGCTTTTTGGAAGCTGAATTGTTGTCTTCTGAATCATTGTTTACCATTTTATCTTAATCATTCTAAAACATTACCAGAAATTTATCTATCTAGTGGGTGACCATGTTATGAAAACAAAAGGAGCTAATACTTTGCAAGAGTATAAGAAAACTAACATAAATAGAATATTCCTAATGGGGTTATTAGAGGCCTTGAGAATTATCATGTCAATAAATATTCACAAATCTCCAGAACCTTTCCCCGTTTTTTATTTTTGTTTCTTTTCTGTGGTTCTGTCTTTAACCACAACCAGCCTTCTGTATACTCCTACAGTTGACTTTGTATCACCCACTTGGCAAGCATTCTGTATGCCTCAAAATGCCTCCCAAGATTTAACACTAGACGGGAAAGTTGCCTTCCCATTCTCTTCTTCCTCCGTAACAGAACCCCTGAATGTTAGTGCCATACAGAATAAAGACCAGATTTTTCAGCCTCCCTTGTAGGTTTGTGTGGCCACATGACTAAATTTGAATCAATGTGGGAAAAAATAGAAATGGTGTGTGCAACTTCTGTGAATTGTACTCATGGGGACCTGGTGTATAGGGACACGGTGTATCTCTCTCCTCCTTTATCTCCCTTCTGGCTGGCTAGATGCATATGATGTCACCAACAGGAGCTGCCATTTTAGACCGTGAGGTCAAAGCACATCTGGAGGAACAAAACAGAATGTGGTACTCTAATGATCATACCATACCAGCATTTGGCTATGCACATTTATGTGAAAAAATAAAAATAAACCCTCTTGCTTTAGACACTGTTGTTTCGGGTTTTCTATCACTTAGAGACAAACCTAATCCTAGCTTATGTACACTCAAATATTTGTTGGTACATATATCTTTCAGGTGTGATCCTTATCTTTAAGTCTTGGTCTCTGTCATCCATCTTGCCCTACTCAAAGCCATGTTAGGACATAATGAAAAGGAAGAGATACATTAAATAATACCTAAGAACAGTCAGTTTTGAAGAAGTTAAATTTAGGAGAAGAAAGGATTAACGAGGTTAAAAATCTTTTCTATTCCCAGAAGTTTTGGTTTATTAAGAGACATTCTAGGTAAAATTTCAAAGTTAACTCCCAAGATAATTAGACAAAAGCTAGGCCAGATGTCTAAGCTAAGTTTTGGTCTCAAAATAATTACCTTTGTTAATTACCAGTAATTAGTGTCAGCATCCAACACTTTCCTAAAAACCTTTGTGGGGAGGGGGGGTGGAGAGAGGTGGGGGGAGAGAGGGAGGCAGACCGGGAAAGAGACAGAGAGAGAGAGAGACAGAGAGAGATTGTGCATAAGAGAGAGTCAGAACAAAAGCATTTTCTAGAACAATTATATCTTGGGGTCATTAAAACCTGATTCAAATTTTATAATTTTGAACATTGATTGGGTTATGGAAAAATCAGATATTTTCTTCCAGTTAGTGCAAATACCTTTTTGCTTCTATCTAGACTTAATCTGAAGTTTATATCCTTTCTTATTTTATGCTTTTTTTCATTTCCAACATGATTATTTTTCTTCATCTTCAAAATTTTACCTTTAACTCTGCTTCCCCCACCCTCAAAAAATAATTTTTGCTAAAAATGGCCCTAAGTGGAAGATCTCAGGGTTCTTCTTGAGCCTTTCTTCAGAATCCTTTCCTCAGCCAGAAGCTCTGGTGTTTAGCTCAAAAGTACAGCATAGGACTCTCAGTGATTTGTGGATAACTTAATTTGGGGGCACTTTTTCCATAGTGCACAAGTTTACGTAATGCATTATTCTTCCTTTCTTTGTGTAGATGACCCTTTGTGAAGACAGAAATATTTACAGATGCATCTATTTTTACACTACCTCATCATTTCATATCTCTTTGGGCCTCCTTTTCTGTGCTTAAAGTTTCTTTTTAAATATTTAGGGGAACCATTGTCTGGTATTATCCATTAATAATTCATTGTAAATGTAGTCCTTTTAACCTGCAAATAACAGTGTAAATAATACTTGACTCTTTAAATCTCTATCACAAACATGTCATACTAACTTTTGCTCATGCCTCCTGTCTTATGGTAGATCCATTGCCCCTTTATCCTATCTCTTTTTAACTGGTTTACTGGTTTGTCTCCCTCACCAGATTGTTAGAGGGGAAAAAACATGTGCTAGCTCACTTTTTATATCTCCAGTGGCCACCAAGCACATATAGAATGCATTAACATTTTTTTTTTGTAATTAATGAAATATGCCAATATTGTCAGGCCAATAAGACTTTTAGTGACAAACTTTGGTCCTTTTATAGGTTCAGTGAGTCATAAGATGGAACAATTTTTCCCACCACCTATTTTGTGTTTTAGTGGTGACTCCCAATTTTATTTGAGTCCATGGGCTATTTCGTTATGCCATAAACAATACTGACCAATTTACCTGCTTGCAGAGAGAAAAATAATTATTTATAAAGCTCACTAGAAAGGGAAGGAAAGTGAAATTTGGTAATAAAGTAAAATGGTGCTATTTTATTTTTAATAGGTATCAGGCATAAATTATCAGCCCATGCTAAACAGTAAAGATGGTTACATTTAATCATGAAGACTACATATCAAAAGGGAAAATTCATAAAGTCATTAACTGCCTATTTCTAGAGAGAAAATCTATATTCTACCCACCACCACTGTATTAAAACTTTATGGCTTTTATAGGTATACTTCTAAATTACAAAACTCAACTGCATTTTTTCTGCATTCACTGCAGGGTTTGTTAACAGAGAAAAATCATGAGGTTTGCTTTTGGGGTGCTTTCTATATGTCAAGTGCACACAGGCATATAATTTGCAGGCATATCTTATTTGCTTTATGTAAACTTGGAATCATATAATCCTGATATCATTCAATATTTTCACTCCATGATCACTGTTCATTACAGTGTTCATTACAGTGATCAGAGCTGCTCAATTTAATCACACTTTCCATTTCACAACTTCCTGTAATCAATCTATATATTCTTTAATCCCATACCTCCAATGCTGTTCTGAACTGTCCTGCTGCCACGGCGTATTTCTTTTGTCTGTAGCAAGAGCTGGCATCCTTTAAGGCTAACTGAAGCCATTTGTCAATCTGAGGCAGAAAGCTGAAATTAGGTACATGCAGAGGGTCTACAATTTCAGCAGCTTGGCATGATGGTCGAATCCCAGTAGACACGAAGGACTCTACAAACTCATAGCTCACATCCTCTTCATCGATGTAGACCAACTTTGCCTCCACATCCATGATATTTTTTAAGGGGATGTGAGGCAGAGGCATGGTGATCAATGTGCTGTCAAGTTCTGTTATCTTTGCCTCTTTCTTTCCAGCTGGCTTTTCTTCATTTTCTGCCTTTCTTTTAAAAGCCACTTTCTCTAAATCATTGCTATGTTTTTCTTTGATGCTCTTTGTCATTTTTATTCTTTCGACTGTGATTTCTACCTGTTTATCTCCACAACTTTTCTTAACTTCTTGTGATGTTTCCAGGATGCGTGGCTGGCTTGCTAAGGTAGACATTTTCTTGTTTGTGTTTATCTTTGGGACAAGCTGGTCAGGACAGTCCCTATTCACTGTATTCTCCAAATTCCTACTGCTTCCTGAATCCACTGATTCCCCTCTGCAACTCCTGGAAGGGTGAGAAGAAGGAAAATAATTAAAACAATGTTTTGAAGTTCCAATGGTTTAAAACTATAGTCAAATTCATTTGAAATACTTTTTTATTCATTATGGGTATTTACTACCTTAAAGTAAAACTGTATGTACATTATCTGCTGAGAGTTTTACTAGAGAAGAATATGTTTCAATCTCAAAACTCACCAAGAACTTGTTGAAAACACATTTAGACAATGTCTTTAAAAATAATCATCTATAGCTGAACAACACTGAATGAACATTTTTATGGGGTGCCTAAACTCACTGAATAGGAAAACCTTATACATAGGCACTGAGGACAAAAAAAAGACTAAAAAAATCCATCTCAATATTAATTTCCTCAGAAAGGCAGGTGGTCTAGAATTCATTATAAAATATACTGCTAACCTGCATAATAGACTTGGAAGTCTAAAGAAACCACAGCTGCTTCCTCTGAAAAGCTTCAGAAAATGTTGTAAGCACAATGTTTCCTCAATTTATTTCTTCTATTAGTAATGAAAATATCAGGTTTAAACAGCTTTAAAGATAACTATTATTCAGAACTGATTTGATAGCAGAACATGACCTTCAACCTCACATTAATGTGGAGCCATATATTCATCTTGAGTCTACTGTTTTAATACTTTTGTAGCAATATTATCAATGCTGTACTTCTAAGATGAGACGTTTTCCTAAATCATTAATGTTCAAAAAATATAATAACTAATGGTCTTTAGATTCAAAGGCATACTATCTCTGATGCTAGATTAGTTTAAAAACATAAAATGTCCTCAGACTTAATTATGTAGTATAATTGGATCCTATTTCTTGAGACTCTTTTACCTATCAGCTTCTGTCCTAGAAACAACTCTGTAGGGTATATAGAAATAAGAACCAACATTTTCCAAAGAAACTAAAGGATAGAGAGGTTACGCTGCTTATCCATGTCATGCTGTTGATCATTAGTGTTTTTTTAAATGTTTATTTATTTTGAGAGAAAGAGCACGAGTGGGGGAGGTACGGGGGGCGGGGGGGGTGGACAGAGGATCTGAGGTGGGCTCTGTGCTGACAGCAAAGAACCCAATGTGGAGCTGGAACTCACGGACCATGAGATCATCACCTGATCCAAAGTTGGATACTTGAACAACTGAGCCACCCAGGTGCCCTGGTCATTGGTTTTTTTAATCTTGGTATAGTACAACCAGGATTGCTGTTTCCTCCCTAAGACTTCCACTCACTACTCTTAACCTTCTTCACTCTCTTCCTCTCTTAGCATACTGTTCTTGAGGATAGCTAATGGCAGACTTCCATCAGAACACAAAGAGAAGAGAAAAACACAAGAAAGAAGGGCTGAGGATGACAATAAGATAGCAATGACATAAAAGCTAACATTCTTGCTTCTTCTCATCTACCACAAGGACAGTACCTGGCTGAAGATAAAGTCTTGAGTTGCTTCTCAAAACTTAATAATTTTATTACAGTTGTTGATTATTTTCTTTTGTTTGAAAGACAGCAGTTTACCTATAGAAAACTTTTAAAACACCCTGAAATTTGACCTGGCAATTCTTTTTTTAAATGATTTTATTGAGACAGAGAGTGCCAGTAGGGGAGGGGCAGAGAGAGTGAGAGAGACAGAGAATCCGAAGAGGCTCAGAGCTGTCAGCGCAGAGCCTGATGCAGGGCTAGAACACACAAATCATGAGATCATAACCTGAGTCTGACCTGAGCCAAAGTCAGATGTGCTTAACCAACTGAGCCACCCAGGTGCCCCTGATCCAGTAAATCTTAAGGAAAGTAAAGGACAAAGCAAAACAGTATATATAGCTGTTAACCTTTCTCCCCCTACCATTATACATTTATGTCATCAGAAAGGGCTTACATGAAACATGGACATATCAAAAACCCTACTGTAATGGCCCAGACTATCTCAAAGGATAGATCAAGTTCCAATAATTCTAGTAATAGCAATCTTGGATGTCGATTTGTAAAAGTTTAATATTAGAATACTTCCCCAAAGATTTATACTGACATATTAGAGTTGTGTGTCTATGGGGAAAAACACCTAAAAAATAAAATAAAATTTTGCCAGTCTGTATTATGCTCAATATTTAAGAAGATCCCCATGACTGGGAATCACAGGCCCCATTAACACAGCATTACTTTGTGCAATGCTGTGTTTTCTTTTCTTCTCTTAGAATCATGGATGGCATCCAATACATTTTTTGGACCACTGATGTGGCTAGTCAGAGTGGTGAGGGGAAAACTGTGTTGGCCATCACTCTATCTTATGTTTGCTCTTGTGCCACGTATGATTTGGGTTGAGCAAAAGTTAGCTTCAGTCCTTGAATTAGGATCTTTGTGAGATGAACACTAGAAATATACATCTATGCTAAAAAGTTTCATTCAGTAGCAAGGTGCAGCAGAAATGGAAGTAGCACAATTCCAACACCCCCCCCCCATATACATTATATAGTTTGCTTGCTTGTTTGTTTATTCATTTTTGAGAGACAAAGAAACAGAGTGTGAGTGGGGGAGGGTCAGAGGGAGAGGGAGACACAGTTCTGAAGCAGGCTCCAGGCTCTGAGCTGTCAGCACAGCTGACATGTCTCACAAACTGCGAGATCATGACCTGAGCTGAAGTTGGTGTTTAACCGACTGAGCCAGGCAGGTGCCCCGCATTATATAGTTTTTTAAATGTTGTATGAAATTTTGAGTAAAATTTATAAACTACAATGTGGCTAAGTTCTGAACACAGATGGATTCTTATGAATACTATAGAAATTATACTTATGTTCCCTTCTTGGTCTAATGCTATTTGTGAAGCAAAAGAGATGTAGCTGTTGAAACTTGTTTAAAGCTCAAAATATTGAATTTTAAGAATTTATATTCATTCTTACAATAGACTGCAAAATATACCCAGGAATTGCTGGTAGGTGACCTACTCCAAAATTTTCATGGTATCTTTCAGGTATCTTTTCTAAGCTCTCTATTTTCAAGAACCAATGATTAAAATGTATCATAATATCTATATTTGGTTGTAGTTAGTAACATTTTTAGCATCTACAGCAGCATTACCTATCTCTTCTGCATTTATTGCACATTTCTTGACACCCGTATACGTTACACCCGTATAACCTTATCTTTATGACCATTTCTTCTAGAAGGTAATTGTTCTCCCTCTCTCTCCCCCACCTTCCTCCCTCCCTCCCTTCCTCTATTTTTCCTTCAGATTGCCCACTCCAATATTCCCTCCCAAGCCCTTTTTCATTGCAAGATGGAAGGTTTGATTGCTCTTAAGAAACAGGCATCTGAGTATTTCTGCATCAGTCCTTAAACTACTTATAGAAATCATAATTTTTGTCTTCAGTGCAGTTTTGTACAAGAAACAATAATAAAGGAAGAAAAAGTGTACATGATCCACAGAACACTCAGAAGGAATAAATATGAGGGCAGATGTTTTGTTTTTAAACATCTGGAAGGTCAACTATTATAAATTTGTACAAGAAACAATAATCCAGGCCCCCTCAAAACCCCAGAATAAATACGTGAATGTCTGAAAATGGCCTAAATGTGCAGGCTAGGCTGAAAAAGTATGGCCAAGCCCAATCAATACTTTTCAATGTCGGTTACAAATCAGGTGACTTCAGCTTCAGATTTAGAGCCTGTTCTTTACAAAAATTATTGCATGTCTCCAGAAGGGTTATGCAACTGCTCACTTATAGCTTTTTAAAAATATTATAAAACTCCATTTAAGTAATCTGGAATTCAAGGCCTTTCACCACCTAGCCCAATGTGTGTTTCCAGACTTATTTAGCACTCCTTCTATAAACTGCTCTCAAGTCAAGCTGAACTTGTTACTTCCAAAAGATACCCATTTTTAGTCTGTCTGCTAAGAATTCTCCATCTTCCTGTTCCCACCTCATTCTACCTGCCCAAACCTAGCTAGAACTTATCCATCTCTCCCTCCTCAGAATACCTACAACATTTATACCACTTATTTCCTACATTGCAGTTATGCATGAATGACTTATTTCTTCCAATGAGCTCCCTAAAAGCAGATATATGCTTTATTTATCTTCACATTAGTTCAGCACTTTGCATAGAGTAGGCATTCAATAGATGTTGATCAATATGGATGCTGTGAATCAAGGGCTAATTTACACATTTTAAGAGAAACAAAATTGGATTTTTAGAAGGATATGGCCTGTAACTCTGCAAAAGTTGTTTCTGAGATGTTTTGCTAGATTTTTAAATTTTTTTTATTTTAAATTCAGTCCTGGATAAAGTACATTTTCTTCTTTGATAGTTCAAGTGAATCATGTACCAACTAGATTTAAACTATCAACCTCTTCATTTTTTTTTTAGTAGTCAAGTTGATTAACATGACATTAGTCAGTGTTCCTGAGGCACTGAGTTACACTTTAATCATTACTTCAATAAAAATACTTTTAGAGAAAACTATTAGACAATCATTATGTATGTCAAAGAAGTCTTCACTGATAACATTCTGTAAAAATGCCCATTCTTTAATTTAGAAGACAGCACTGTAAAATCGATTTTCTCATAGAGACATACCTTAAAAAAAGATCTCCAGCAATACTTACATGAAACATTAGAACAACTCCAAGGTTTTATAACAAATATAGGTACAAGAAACAAAGAGAGGTTAATGTTCAACCATTTCAATAATATATCCAGTGGATTTTCAACACGTTTATTTTTTTCTTCAAGCATTTTATCAAGCATTCTTTTCTATGTGGGAGTTTCCACTGCTTCATCAATACCATCAGTGGTTTATATGGCTATTAGTACCACAAATTATTTATTAGAATTTTGATTGAAATAGGCAGCTTGAACAGAGGCAATTCAGAAAAAGAAAACCCTTAAAAATGTGCACTCTGAAACATTCAACATCACAGTTGCTATGGTTTTCTTTCTTAAAAAAAAGAAAAGGATCTAATTTTAACTTGCAGTTAAATGTAACCAGAGAAACATTATGAGAAAAAACATCTTGCTTGTTAGTCCACTAGTACACCTTGATATTTTTAAAAACACACTAAAAATATTTCTTCAGTAATTATGCATTGAACACCTACTAAGAGCAACAAATTGTAATCAGTAAAATAAAGGAAGCTAAAGATGACCCAGACAGGGTCTCAGCATTCTGAAGCTCATAGCTGGAGGTAGAGGTGGAACATGGGGAGGAGGGATGTATAGATAAACAACTTTACACAGAGGAGACACTATCTTATTACACTGTGAACTACTGGAGAAGTGGAAATGTGTCACAATCCTTTTACTATCCTGATGTCTAGTTCCTTCAGAGCCTGAAATATAATAGGCCCTCAATGCACATTTGTTATTCAAATGGGTGCGTGGCTGAGGTGAGTACTATGGTAGCAATAATGGACGCGCTTCTGTGGGAAAATGTGACTGATGCAGTTTCAAGAGATTTGCTTTTTAGAATAGGCAGAATGAGAGGTGTCCCTATGCAGGCAATTTTCTTTTCTTTTATCCAAGTACTCATAAGGATAGTCATCATTATCAGAAGGGAGAATGAATTTGGCTCACAATGCTTGTTAAGAAATATAAGAGAAAGCACACCATGTAGTATCATATAAATAATAATAGCAACCAACAAGTACTCCCAGTTTATAAAGTTATCTCACTGGAGGGGCGCCTGGGTGGCTCATTTGGTTAAGCATCCGACTTCAGCTCAGGTCATGATCTCATGGGTCCTGGGTTTGGGCCCCACTTCGGGCTCTGTGCTGACAGCTTGGAGCCTGGAAGCTGCTTCAGATTCTATGTCTCCCTCTCTCCCTGCCCCTCCCACACTCCTGCTCTATGTGTCTCAAAATAAATTTAAAAAACACATTAAAATTTATCTCATTGGATTATCCTATTTGTTTTTCATAACTCTTTTGCCTAAGTATTACTACCTTCATTTTACTAATGAGGAAACAAAAAGATCAACTTGAAAGAGATCATCAAGAGAGTTTACTATATCTAAGATTCGAACCCAGGACATCTGCTGTCAAATTCCATACCTTTTGGATGATAGGATAATCAATTCCTGTGCACTGCACCACAATTTGATTGGGATTTATACTTTGCCTACCTTAACTTTTTTTTTTAACTTAATAATCAGATACTAACTTTAATGCTTTTTTATTGCATAGAACTCCATTTAAAATGGTAAGAAAATGAACTGGCAATTTCTGGTTAGCAAGTATATGAACCAAATTTGTTGAGAAAGACATTAGATTTTAGATCTACTTCATTAACTAGTTAGTTGCAAGTGTAAGTGTGGCCTGTTATTTTCCAGCAGTCATTCAATTCAGAAAACAATGATGTGCACATTAAACTGCCACATGAGTGGATTCCAGGAACTTCAAACTTGAAATGACCAAACATTTGCTGATCACTAAGTCACCAAATGGGAATAATGGCATCAAAGCAACTGTACTTCCTGTATCTGGTACATTGTGAACATTTGTCATGTCGCTTCGGAGAGAGCTCTAGAAAGGTGGCTTCATCAAGGTATTCTGTAGTGGAGAGAGAATTCAGGTTGGAGTTGCAAGATAGGTTTGAATTCTGGATTTATTATTTATTAACTGAACATTCTGGGAGAAATTATCCAACTTCTCTAAGCATTATTTTCCTCCTCTGGAAATGGGAATGATTGGATACATGAGAATTATGTGAGAATCAAATGAAATAATTTATGTAATGGCACATAAATTAAGAGAAGAGGTGAGGTCATTACACAAGCAGCCTCCTGGAGCATCCCTTGGCTTTTTCAAAGGCTAAACCCTTTTGTCTGGATCCCATGTCTCTATATTATCAATGACTGTACTCTTACAATGTAACCAGAGAAACATGGTTTCTCTGTATCAATGACTGTACCCTTTCCATATCATTTCTTCCTCTCTTGCTTAATCCTGTTGATGTGCACACTAATTTAGCAATATCTTTTTTAAATTTTATTTTATATATAGAGAGAGTGTGTGTGTGAGTGGGGAAGAGGGAAGGAGAGAGAATCTTAAGCAGGCTCCATACCCAACACGGAGCCTAATGTGGGGTTTGATCCCACGACCCTGGATCATGATCTGAGCGGAAATCAAGAGCTGGCCGCTAAACCAAGTGAGCCACCCAGGCGCCCCACAGCAACACTTTGAAGAAAAACAAGCGTGCAAACTCCCCTGCCTCCACATCTTCCTGCTGCTATCCCCTGTTGCTGCTTCCATCCACTGCAAAATGGCTGAAGATAATTTTTTATATTCTCTGCATCTGTTTTTTCATCACATATTCTCTTCCCAAGCCACTCTCTTCAGACATCAGTCCCTACCATTCCATTAAGACTGCTCTTGTACAAAGAAATAACAGGGAATGTGGTCAGCAATATTATAACAGCCTCATATGGTGACAGATGGTAGCTATTATGTGGTGAGCATAATATATAGAGAAGTTGAATCACTATGTTATACACCTGAAACTAATGTAACATTGCATGTCAACTATTTTCAAATAAAAAAAATTAAAAGAAAAGAGAATTTTAAGAAAGGGTCCTCAAGATTTTTCTGTTTCTGGTCCTAGGCTCTCGTCTGCCATAGCACAAAGCCACACTCTTCACAAGTGACATTCTTTAGCAGCATACTTTTTGAAAAACTTTTTTTTACTGTTTATTTATTTTTGTGAGAGAGAGACAAAGAGATAGAGATAGAGAGAGAGAGAGAGAGAGAGAGAGAGCACAAGTGGCAGGGAGGGCAGAGAGAAAGAGGGACAGAGGATCCAAAGCGGGCTTGGTGCTGACAACAGAAAGGCCTATACAGGGTTCAAACTCATGAACCATGAGATCAAGACTTGAGCAGAAGTCGGACACGTAACTGATTGAGCCACCCAGGTGTCCCAGAACACTTCTTCTCATCTTTTATGACACCATGCTCTTCCTTTTTTCTTGTTAGTTCACTGGCTGCATATTCTCAGGCTTCTGGGTTGGCTCTTCCTCTTATGTTCCATTTGAGAGGTGGAGCCATTTGTTTTCTCCAACCACATTTTCTCCTAAGGTGACTGGTCTAGTCCTATAGCTTCAAATTTCATCAAATGCTCTTAACTCCTAGTGTTACAACTCTAGCCCTTGTATACTCTCAGAATTTCAAAATTGTATACCCTACTGTCTATGTGACATCTCTGCTTGAATTGTCTAATATGAATCTTAAAATTAAGCCCAAAACAAATCTCTTAATTTCCATTCCCTCAAACTGCCCCTCTTCCAGTCCTCCCCATTCCAGTGTATGCTCCCCATATCTATCCAGTTGACCAGGACAGAACTTTACAAGTTATCTTTGATTCCATTCCTTTTTTTCACTTACCCACCATCCTCCAACCCATCAGCAGGTCCTATGCATGGACTCTTTCTTTCAAAGTTTCACCTCTTTGCATATCCATAACAATGCTTTCCTCTAGGCCCCAAGATCTCCTGCCTAGATTATGACAATTGCTTCCTCACACACAGCAATACAAATCATCCTTTTAAATGAAAATCGGATCCCACCACTTTCCTGCTTAAAACATTTCAAGGGCTGCCCATAACCCCTGGAATAGAATACAAATCCCTATGCCTCTTCTCCCTCTGAAAGTTTATCACATCTTTCCTCCCTTTTCTATTATGTTCCAGTCATTTAGCTTTCATTCTATTCTAATTTAACAAGTACATTCTTATCTTGGAACCTTTGTACTAGTTGGGCTGAAGTGTTTTCTTTACTGTGTTTCATGTTATTTAGATCATAGCTTAAATGTTCCCAAAGAAACCTTCTCTGATGAATTAAATCTCTCCATATCACATATTACAGTGATGTTTACTTATATTTCATTAGTATCTATCTTCCTCCACCAGAATATAAGCTCTGTGAGAGAATGCATCATGAACGCCCAGTTCACTGCTATATTTTCAGAATGTGCTTGACATAGAGTAGGTACACAATAAATATTTGTTGATTGGACAAATGGAAGATTGTATCTTACTGCACATTTAACAAAGAATTCAAAATTATCTTTGTCCCCCCTTGTTGCACCACATTACAAAGGCTTTGACAGTTTAGTTGAAAGTCACCTAAATAGAAGCCAGCTGGCTTCACCACTGAAAGCTTTTCCAGGCACTGTGGCATCCTGTTTCTTTTCTTCTCTTCCTTCCTCCTTTCCCTCCCTTCCCTTCCCTTTCCTTTCTTTCCCTTCCCTTCCTCCTTCCTTTTTCCTTCCTTCCTCCTTTCCTTCCTTCCTTCCTTCCTTCCTTCCTTCCTTCCTTCCTTCCTTCTTCTTTCTTTTCTTTTCTTTTTCTTTCCTTCCTTCCTTCCTTCCTTCCTTCCTTCCTTCCCGTTTTCTTTCTCTATTTTTACTGTTTGCTACCCTAAGTCAACAATATTTATGACACACCTACCATGGCCTCTTCTACTTTAATCATTATTAGGGAACAAATAATTTGTTTCCCCAATTTTTTGTTTCATAAAGTATGGCTCATATAGAACCAAAAGCACTAGAAAATTAAGACCTTTTTGGGAAAGTGATAATGGCACAACTTACTATCTTTACAAGTGTAGTCCACAGGGGCATGACTGTACTTCTCTAAGGTTTTTAATCTAATTTGATGGTAAAAAACAATAATTCATTTGCTGTTGGAGGTAGGGGAAGTAATGTTTCAGTGTACCTCACAGATATTTGGCTACATTTTTTTCAAGTTTACTTATTTTTTAGTAATCTCTACCCCTAATGTGGGACTCAAAAACTCACAACCCCAGATCAAGAGTCATATGCTCTTTAGACTGAGCCTGCCAGGCACCCCTGGCTACATTTCTCTTTGAAACCTAAATATAATCAGCCTGTCAAATTCATGGATATCCTTAGAGAAAGTTCAAATTTTGTTTTGTTTCTTGGCAAACATTGCTCTGTTCTTTTATTGAAGTGCTCCAAGTTTCCATTTATTTAAGAGATCAAGACTGTACAGATGTATAAAGAAATTTTCTCCCTTTAACTTTGGTCACCTCTTTAATTCTGTTGATACAGTTCTTAATTCTTAGATTTTCACATTTTGTTTCTTAAACTATAACTCAGAATTATAGGAGGAGAGACTTTCAACATACTCATATCTAATCTTATTTTGTTGATGCAGAAATGGATTCTTGGGCAGGTGAAATGACCTGCTCATGATCATACAGCAAATTAGTACTTATAAACCACATCTTGCTGTTCTCACAGTACTTTCTACCTCACTCCACTGCCTCCCACCATAATACACAAAGTGAATTGTTATCACAATTGCCATTTACAAATGAAAAAAAACATATATTGGATAGCTCAGTGTTTGTTTGTAGAGTCACAAAATTAATGAACAGTAACCATGAAGATTTCATATTTTTTAATGTTTATTTATTTATTTTGAGAGAGAGAGAAAGTGAGTAAGCAGGGGAGGTGCAGAGAGAGGGAGAGAGAGAGAATTCCAAGCAGGCTGTACGCTGTCAGCACAGAGCCAGACGCAGGACTTAAGCCCACGAACCATGATATCATAACCTGAGCTAAAACCAAGAGTCGGACGTTCAACTGACCGAGCCAGCCAGGCACCCCTATTATTTTTTGATCTATCCTTTTTTAATTTCTTAATTGTTCTCAAATATATTTTAAAGTTAAATCTGTCCAGAAGTGGGAACTGTATATTAAAAAAGAAAAATAATAATAAAAAAACCAACTTTCTGTTGGCAATAATTTAAATTTATGGAAAAGTTATAAGAATAATATCAAGAAGAAGAGAATATATCAAGAATTATAAGAATAATATCAGACACACAGACATATACATTTATTAGTTATTCTTCTGGAATCATTTGTAAGTTGTATACATCATGCCTCATTAGCCCTTATTAATTCAGTGCACATTTCTTAAAATCAGTAATTATCTTATGTAACACAATATATTTATCAAATGTATTGACTTTAACACTGATACAATACTATTGTGTAAACTATAGTCCTGATTCCAATTTTGTCAGTTGTCTTGATAATGTCCTTTTAGTGTTTTTCCCCCAGTATAAGATTCAGCCTAAGATAATGTATTGCATGTAGCTGTCATGTCTCTTCAGTTTCTTTTGCTCTGGAACACTTTCTCAGCCTTTCTTTGTCTTCTATGGCATTGGCATTTTTGAAGAATCTGAGTCAGCTATTTTAGAATCTACCTCAATTTGGGTTTGTCTGATATTTCTACATGATTAGATTTAGGTTAGGCATACCCAGTCAGAATGCTATATAATGATATTGTGTCTTTTTCTAGGTATCACTTTGGAGGCACCGAATGTCCACTTGTGTTTCTTTGGTAATGTCAATTTTAATCACTTGGTCAAGATGTTAGATTTCTGGAACAGTTGCAACTTAAAAGAGGTCTCTGGGGAGATACTTTGAGACCATGCAATTATTCTGCTCCTCATCAAACTTCGCTCTCTGTTTAGCATCCACTGATGATTCTTGCCTGACCAGTCTTAACTATGATGATTGCAAAATGGTGATTTTCTCTTCTCAATTTATAGTATTACTAGACTGCTTAGATGGAGGGTTGACCATCACTAAAGTATTTGATAAAAACATGCATTTTTGTGAAATACTCTATTGTTTCTTGACTTCATATATCTTCATTTTGTAATTTTTTTAAAAAAAGTAAAATCTGTGTTTTTGAGAAATACAGATTAAGTAAAAGTGTACAAAAACATTTAAGTAATAGGCACTACTTTATTTCAAGACATTTAAAAATAAGAAAACTAAATCTTTAGCAACAGAAGGGAATCATAGGGCATACCTACCCTAATTCCTTCATTTTGGAGATAAGGGCAGAGAGGGCACATCCCCACTTGGTGGTAACAGAGTCTGGTTCTAGGTTTCCATCACATCCACATTAAATGTAATCAAAACTTATTTGTTAAAAACATAGTATCTTCATTAGTTGGAAGCAAAAACTCATTGCATCAAGATAAGAGTAGATTGACACGGTGGTGATTTAAAAATATCCACCTGTTAAGAATTCATTAATTCATTCAATTATTCATTCATGATTGACTAAGCAAATACTCTCTATCATGATCTGTGTCAGCACCAGGATGCAATGTTGAACCAGAGATCACCTCTACTCTCAAAGAGTTTATGATTCAGTGGGAGATCCTATGTTAGTATGCATCAGAATCCCCTGAGGCCTCTTAGTTTCCAGGCCCCACAGATTTTGACTCACTAGGTCTGGGGTGATGTATAGGTATCTGCATATTTAATAAGCAGAGGAGGGCTATAGTAGAAATACAAGAGATCCAAAGCTTTAATATGGTTACTATATATGCACTATATTCTGAGTCTCCTACTCTACCCTCCTACCACTTGAAATTAAATATATTAGTAAAATAAATAAATAGAAAAATAGGTAAAAACCATGCCAAACCATAAAATAAAATTTTAAAGTGTTCAACAAGGTTCAGATATTATTATGATAACTACTTTTTTGCAGTGTTAAATGCTAGACCAAATTTTTCCAGAAAAGTATTTGTGGGTAATGCTATTTACAGGTGTCCTAAACATGTTCATGGTCAGCTTATTTCAGGGGATTCTGACACAGTGGTCTGGTGAGCATGTTGGCCCTGGGCCAGCGCATTCATATGTTTTATTTTGCTGAGGTACAATTGGTCCCTGAGTTGGCGCTGATGAAGCTGACTGCCAGGAAGACAGAGACTGCATTAGCTGTTGATGCTAAAGAAACATTTAAGGCCTTACCTTCCCCAAATGAAGTTTATAAGGATGGATTATTGGTATCATTCATCCATTTAGTAAACAGACACTTGTTGGATTCCTACTAAGTGAAAATACAGGGCTAATTCCTTGGGGATTACAAAGATGAACAATGGCTTGTGCTTCATAGAAGCTTGAAAGCCAGAGATAAGAGCTGCTATATGTCTTTCCTGGGAGGGTGTTCCAAGCTTAAGAATCAAAGTAGCATAGAGGACAGGTCACATTTTTTGAACGTAGAGAGATATGGGTTCAAATCCTAACTCTGTTTTCTTACTGAAGAAACTAACCCTTCAGAAAATGTTGGATAAGACTGTTCACGTGATTTGCCTGAGAATCAATGGCATAATGTTGTATCTCACTTACCATAGAACCTGATAGGGAAGAGAAAGAGGAAGAGGAAGAGAGAGATATCTATTTATCTACCTACCTATGCATGCCAAGACATTTCACATAAATGTTCCAGTCAAAAGTAGGGTTTATCTGATTTCTTTCAAGATTTTCAGTTTGATATTTTACTAAAGATGATGTAATTATGAGGTACTTTCAAATAGAAATCTTTGGATCTTGTATATATTTGTTTAAGTTATTGTTGCACAAATAACTTTTTTATATTTAATTTGACTTCCTTGCCTCCTTCTTGAAGGCAGCAGACCCAGTTTATAAGCCTGTGAACTACTGTTGGCTGCTGCCTTCCTTCCCAGTGAAAGATACAAGTTGTTAAGTACCACGCATCTTCCCTTCACCCTCTCCAATACCCCTCTGCCTCTGGCTCAGGTCGCTCAAAGCATAGATCCCCTCTCACCCATTCCCAGGTTTGAAACACATAGCCTCATTTTGAAGTATAGCCAGTTTCCCTCTAATTTCCTCTGGAATATAAAAAGGGGTTAAAGAGAGTGAAGAGGTCTCTCTGGGCCTCCTCTACCATACACACTACACTGTCCCTTAACCCTCTCATAAAAAATTATATATACGTATATATATATATATACACATATATATATACGTATATATATATACGTATATATATATACACATATATATACGTATATATATGTATATATATGTGTATATATATATACATATATATACATATATATGTGTGTGTGTAAAGAAAAATAATAATTTAATTTCTTCCTTCTATATTTTTTTAGTGTTATTATTTGAAGATTTCTTCTTAATCTTTTTCTAGTATAAGTGATGATACTTATTTTTGCAGAAATGCATTTGTCTGAGGGAGAAATTAATTTTAGAATTAAGACAGAGGAGATATCAAAATAGTTTATAAATGCATTTTTTTTACTTGTTCAATCAGGTTTCAATTACACTTAATGAAGATTTACAGGTTTATGGAATTGAGAAATATTTGAAAACTGATTGTATATTAATTATCCACTAGTATTTTCCTAATTAATCTTAGAAAAAGAGAACCATGAAGTCAAAGAACTGCTTAGAAAGAAGTTTTGATGTGTATCAAACTTAACACAAAGCCATACTTTATAAATTAGTAATTTTTTCAATCTGAATCTGCCAAAATATATCATTCAAACTATGTGGTTACATGTCAGCTGCTAGGGGTGAAGAAAAGTAGTTTGCAGCAGATCAGAACAGTTGTTGAGAAAAAACAGAAAAGCAGGATAAAATACCAAATCATCTGTTGAGTGTACTAGGGCGCTGGGGAGGCAATGAGAAATGGAGAGAGTATACAGCCATTTTCATCCTAGGGGCATTTGCTACTTGGGCATAGGGAGGGAACTAAGAATCTCAGCATCACAGCTGAGGAAGAAGCACCCTTGGGTGATAAAAAAAAAAACCACACAGAGTTGTTTACCACCTCAAAAAAAGCCATTTTCTAGGGCTTAATGAGGCAGAATGCTAAAGACCTACATGGAAAGACTGCAAGCCAATGCAAACTTTGGCAGTCTTGTGACAGGGACCTGCAGGAGGAAGGGACTTGAACCAGAGACAGAGGTAGACTCTTTCCAGGGTTGCAACCCGGCCTCAACCTGGAACTGTTTATGATTAAATTATGATGAAATTCCATGTTATCTGTCTAGTGAAGAGAGGGATGAGTTCATTACAGAGGAAGATACATCTGAATTCTCTATAATATTCTATACATAATATACAGTCTTTAATAAAAATTATTAAGTATGCTCTCCAGACTCCCCAAGATAACATAACCAAGAAGCCAAAAGTTGACAACAGAAATGCACCCATAGATAAACATGATATTGAGTCAGTTAAAGAATTTAAAATAACTCTAATTTTTTGAATATCAAAACAATAGGGGGTGAAAAATAAGGAATTTTATTAGAGTATTCAAATCTGTAAAAAATGATCAAATAAAAATTCTAGAACTGAGAAATACACTTTCTGAGATTAAGTCATTAGACAGATTACACAAACTGATTTTTAGATGCAGAAGAGAGGGGATTAGTAAATTCAGGGAACAGTAGAAAATATCTGAATTTAAGCAGAAAAGTGGAGTAATGAAAAATATAAAGGAACTTCAGAGAAATGTGGAATACAGTGAAAAAATCTAACAGAAGTGTAGTCGGAACCCCAGAAGGATCAGAGTGAGAATGAAGAGGAAGCAAGGAAGAATTGCAGTAAGGAATGAGGAATAACTGCAGAATTAAATATATGGCCATATACACATAAAAATGAATATTGATTGTCAACTGGCTGTATAAAACAATAACAGAAATGTTTCAACCAAGTTTAAAATATATGTAGAATTAAAAGAATGGCAATGATGATACAAAAGATGAGAAAAAATAAATGGAATTAAAGAATTCTAGTGTTCTAAAATTAGTAGGAATTTGGTAAAAAATCATTTCCATTAGATTATAATAAGTAAAGGGTTCATATTCTAATTTGGGGGGCCAATGTCGAAGAATAGTAAAAGAATGTATAACTAACAAATTAATTAAGAAAAAACTAAACATTTTTGATTCATCCAAAAATAAAGGCAAGAAATGAAAGAAAAAGGGTCAAATAAAAACCAGGTAACAATATGGTAGATAGAAACCAACATGTACCAGCAATTACTTCAGATTTAAAAATATTAAACATTCTAATTAAGAGTCTAAGGTTATCACACTGGAAAAAATATGAACCCCAGCTATATTCTGCTTATGATAGATATACCCTAAATACAAGAACATAGGAAGGTTAAGAATAGAACTATGCACAAGGACACAGCATGCAAATATCAACCAGGATAATGTGATGAGTCTAACTCTTATCAGACTAAGTAGACTTTATAGTAAGGAGCATTACTAGACATAAACAAGGTGTGGTAGTTATTTATTTACTGTCTTTCAACTCCAAAAGTATCCTTCACCCATTTTTACTAGAACTGAATTCTGCATACCACATTTCTCTTTTTCCAGCTGGCCACCAATAGAGGGTACTAGAGAAACACTGCAAAGTTGCAAGGAAAAGAAAGGACTTTTCCTTCTAGTGTTCTGTTTCAACCAGTAGCTTGTGGATCTAAGCCAGCATTTTGTAAGAGTCCAGGCAGCATTTATCTCTGCTGTTGTGGCCCTCACAAAAGGGGTCTTTTTTGGCAAGTTTCCTCATCACATCCTCACTTTTCTTCCAGTTGCCAGGTAAGGGAGTCTCATTTCAGTTACTATTTGTGGGCACTGAGTTCCAAGGGCAGGTACATCCTCTCTCAGAGGTTTGAATCTTAGCCTTGCAGAACCTCCTCTAAGATTCCACATTCCTTTTTTGTTTACTTTCAGCTCTAAGAGGAGTAGTCTGCTTGCTTCAGGCCCTAACTCTATAATCCTTGGAGTTCTCTTTCTGCTCTTTTTAGTAGCTAGTCACTTTTTAATTCAGTTAACAATTCTTTGTAGTAAATCTGTTTAATGTAGTTTCTGTTTTCTGACTGTAGCTTAACTGATATAGAAGGACATTTTAAACAATAATTATACTGGTATAATTAGTATAGTATAATAACTAGTATAGTATAATTCTAAATCTGTATTCAGTCAATAACATGGCTTTAAAATACATAAAGCAAAAAATTCACAGAAAATAAGAGGACAAATTAACACATCTCCAATCATAGTAAAAAATTTAACAGAACTTTCCCAATAGCTGATTGATTTTCAGAACCCCTCATCCTAAAAAAAAGAAAAAGAAAAAAGAAAAGGAAAGGAAAAAAAAAACTTTTAAGGACACAGAAGTTCTGAGTAACACAAGTAATGAACTGGACCTAATTGATACATGTAGAATCCTGCATCAAAGAACATCAGAATGTGCATTCTTTTACAAATGTACCTGAAACCTTTACCAAAATTGAACATAGCTTAATTGTAAGTCAAGCCACAACAAACTTCACATTTTATATGGAAATAAGAATAGCCAAGATAAACCTGAAAAACAAAGCTGTAGAATTTAAGCAAATAATTGAGAATTATTACAAAGCTACAATAATTAAAGCATGATGGTTTTGATGCAAACGTAAATAATTAGACCATTTGAAAAGAATAAAAAGCTCAGAAATAGACCCACACATAAATGACCAGTTAATTTATGAGGTGAGTGACCCTGCCATGAAAGGAGGAAAATTATGGTCTTTTAAATTAATGGTACTTGGCTAAGTCCAATGGAAAAAATAAATTTGACTCTTACATTACATAATACACAAAAATTAATTCCAAATACATTGAAAAACTAAACATAAAAGCCAAGTTCTTAGAAAAAAAACATAAAATATTTTCATGACTTTGGAGTAAGCAAAAATATCTTAGGCAGGACACAAAAATTAATGAATTTGAGTAGGTTATAAGTAATAACATTACTTATGAAATATAGCATGAAAAAGGCTGAAAATCCAGTAGAGAAATGGACCAAAAATTTTAGTAGATGTGTCACAAACAAGGATTTCCAAATGACTAATAAACTTATCAAAAAGTTGCCAACTTCATTAAATATCCAAGGAATGTAAATTGAAATCCCAGATTAGATGCAACCACAAATCAACCAGAATGATTAAAATAAAAAAGATAGACAATACCAAGTGTTGGAAATTATATTGTGTAACTGGAACTATTACATACAGTTTATATGAATGCAAATTTGTATAACCACTTTGGAAAACTGGCAGCACCGAGTTTCTCCTATACCCTATGTCTGGGTAAATTTTTTTTCTCCCATAAGCCTGGCACAAATGCATACTTATGATAAAAAATACACATGGACAAGAATGTTCTCAGTAGCACTATCCATAGCAATAAAACATTAAAAATATTCTAACGTCGATCAACACTAGAAAAGAGATATAAATCGTAGAATATTTATATAATGAAAAAATATTATATGGCACTAGAATAAATGAACTACAAATACAAGCAATCACATGAAAGAATCTCACAAGTAAAATGTTGAGGGATACAAAAGAATATACGCTGTATAATTTATTTTTAAAAGGGTCAAAATTAATTTGTGGTGTTAGAAGTCAGAAAAATGGTTACTATTGAGAGGGTGGGTAGTAAGTGAAATGGGCCAGGAGGGTGTTCCTGGGCTTACTGATATCACCATTTATTATCTATCTATCCATCCATTCATCAATCTATTGATCTATATCACACTGTACATTTACAATTTGTATACTTTACTAAATATGTTATACATCAATAAAAGGTTTGCATTAAGAAAATGACAGACCAGGACAGCTTGAAGTTTCACAAACTGCATGGGATATGCAGAAGTTGTTTGCTGTCATCATCATAATTTTTTAAAGTTTAGTTACGATGAAAGAAAAAAAAATCCCTCTGTGCTTCCTCACTTATGACCAATCTCCTTACAACTCTTTGATATATTAATTGGTAAGTATGATGACCTTACGGCCAGATCAATGACCTCAGGACCAACCTTACTTCAGTCAATACTCAATCCTAAGGAAAAGGTGTGAAGGATGTCTCAATACTGAGGACAGAAGGGAGATTTTTTCAAATTATAGCTCTCTCCTCCCCACCCCCAATTCTATCCCACTATTCCTGACAGCATATTATAGATAATAAAGATCTGAGAGAATAAAAAAAAATTGAGAATTAGGGAGATGGAAAAATGAGTGGAAAACGGAGGTAATCATCTGCCATTGGAAGATGAGAACAAAGACAGATGACCAGGTTAGCATGGGTAGTAGTTGAACAGATTCTGTAACAACAAAGTAACAAGGTCCATGGAAGATAGAATTTCTGGGAGAAAAGGGGGAAAATGGCAACTGCATGAAAAGATAAAGCTTCTATGAACTTCAGATTATCTCTACTTTTCTACATTTATGGAATTTGTCAATGAATGTATGGGCAACATCTGAAGGGATTCTGTATATAGGTTGAAATGTTTAATTTCATAAATAGTATCATTTTTAATGTATATAAAATCTTGTCCCTTAGGCTGGTAATGACCCTCATGTTTAACATAATGTTCCCTTCACTGTTAATTACATTAGTTAATATAAAATATGGGGACATTAACTGAGATCTGAACTTTTGAGAATCTTTAATTAAGCCTTGCCCCTAGTACCTAAGGAGATTTAGATGCTTTCTATGTGTTCCTTCCTCTAGCATTCTCCTTCTCTGAGCAGTATTCTGTGGACTCTCAAAACACACACACACACACACACACACACACACACACACACACACACCCTTACCTTCCAAGAGTAAAGTCTAGGTATGTTCAGCCTAGGAATATACTGAGAGCTGACTGTGGAGGCCATGGGCTATTGCAATCCCCCTTTTTTCCCCTACAATTAAAATTTAGGTTTCCAAATGTCTGCTCTACAGGGATGTGAAGTAGTTATTATGTCATGGTTTTTATTCCTTACACCTTCATGTTAGCAAAATTGAGCTGATTTTTAACAATTTAAATGCACTTTTTTTTGCAAGGGGGTGACAATACAATGTCTTCTCAAGCTATAACTTAGGTGATCTTTAAAGACATCATTGAATTCTTCTGCTTGAGTTATGCTGGCTAATAGGAATTTAAGTGCTAACTAGTGGGAAAGCATTGAAGCATTCATGCATGTGAAATCAGATGAACACCCACAATGTGGAATTTCCTAAGGAAAGTTATTCTAGCGAAGAAATACAGGCCCAGGTTGAGTGCCAGTAACTTTTCAACTAACATGTGGAGCTATCATCCTAATAAGTAACCACTAAAGGTGCCTAAAGTAAAGTAAGACCAGCATTTTCAAGTCCATATTTTCAAACACATTTAAAAAACACCAACTCAAACAGAGTTGGTACAATTCCCTTCCTCTGTTGAAGGGAATACAAGTCCCCTTCCTCTGTTGAAGAAATTTAATCTTAGTTTCTAAATTTTGGTTCCATATATCAATGTTTTCTTGAAAGGCACATGCACAACTTATTTAAGTAAATCTTAAATAAACAAATCTTATTTACCTTAATAAACAGCAATGTGTCAATGAGATTATTTAATAATCAATGTTTTATTATTTATTAAGATTTAACTTTTATTTAACTTAAGTAAATAGCCAGATAGAACAACTAATTCACCTGTGAAAAGAAATTGAAATCAAAAGCTCTGATTTCTATTAGTGATTTTTATTTCTGTTAGTAATTATATTAGTCTTCCTGAAACATTTTATTTAAAATGATCTACTTAAAAACTATTTAAAACTATTTACTTAGAACTATTCTATTTAAATCAATTTTCTACTTGTCATGCAATTCTAGGTTGCAATGTGATTTCAGCTTCTACTCATCAAGGTTAAAGGGACACATTCTAATACATATCCTGTGTCAAATCAGTTCAATTACCTTTCAAAATTGCCTAAAATTGTGAAATACTGGTGGTTCAAATACACGACTCTAAGATATTTCATACTAAGTGTATATCACATCATGCAGTGGTAAATAAATTTATGCCCAAGCCTTTCTAAAAAGTAGTAGAGGTAAAGCTGAATCTTTGCTATCATGTTTATTTTACAGCAGTTTTTCCCATCATATAATTTAGGATGATGTTGATAACAATCATGGCCATTGGGTCCTCAGTTTCCTCATTTACAAAATGGTGTTAATGATAATATCTGCCTCATGTGGTTGTTGAGAAGATTAATAGAAGAAGGTTACCTGATAATAGTAGGTGCTCAATAAATGTTAACTATTATAATATTGTTATTGCCATTTTTATTATTGCTGTTATTGTTCAGATATTTTAAAAAATTGGATAATTAGGAAAATGTTCTTTATATTGGACACCTGGATCATGCTCATTTATCATGTATATTTTTAAATTTAGCCAGAGCTGTGATAAGTTAGTCTCTCCTTCAGTGATCTTTAAGCTAGACTGCTGTAGTATTTTATTTTATTAACATCCCTGAAAAAATTCAAAAAGGCTCTTCATAGGTGCAAAATGTAATAACTTGAATGTTACTTTCCAGGAAGATGACTCAATATATTTTACCTGAGTAAAGAGACAATATTCTAGGCTCCCGGATATAAAAGGGTTTAAAAACCCTTGAGCATATGGTGTTTGTATGGCTTTTGTTACCATAGCCTACCTTTATTGGGGCACCTATTTATCTATTTTCAACTGATGTGTCACATAAAAGACAGAAATTGCAGTCAAATTCTAGAGAGAATGTTGTTTTAGTAGAGAGATGTGGTTTTAGTAGAGAGATGTGGTTTTAGTCATTGTGTCTTAATTTGAAAATATTCTCCTGCAGTAAGGAATAAACTGTGGGTTTATGACTAGAGATCAGTTGAAGGTTCTATATCTCCTGATTAGGATTCATGTTCATTTGTTGTTTTCTTTTAAGTTGTAATCAATGTCCAATGTGCTAGTTTCACTGTTCAGAAGATGAATAACTTTATGCATTTAGGGCAGTTTCTTTTACAAGCAGTTCATTCTGAACAGTGGCAAAAAAAAAAAAAAAAAAGGTGTTTTTCCTGAGTGTCTTTTAAAATTATTTCTCTTTGGAAATATCTTTAAAAATGACCAGACTGGAAGTTTTAGCCATTTGGTTATAATAACACTGATGAGTAACAGACTGAGCAGGGTTGAACAGGTACTTAAATGAAAAGTCCACTTTGGGAACAAAAAAAATCTGTTCTGTCTTGATTATGTACTTGTGTTGCACACCATGGCAACTCACCAACTTAGGTTGGTTCTATGCACTTGAAAAAGAGGTTTAAAACTCTTTTAAACTTCTGTGAAACACTACACAACATAATCTTGCCTTCAGCTGAGTCCCTTTATCCCCCATCAGAATCAATATTCCATTCTTTATTCAAATCAGGCCAATGAAGAAAACTACAGAATGTGTATAGAGTTAGGCAGTTTGAAGGATTCTGGCCCATTTCTTCCTTCCAGTACAATCTTTTTCTCTTCTCTCTTACCTTTCACTTTATAAAGATATTTGAGCTCTTGCCACACATGAAAAAACAAAAACAAAAACGAAAACATAACCCTGTAAAATATTATTATTGGGTCCTAATCAAATTAATTTTTCCATTTGGAGGAAAGCAGTACATCCAGCCTGCAATAATATTTAAAAGAGCACCTGAATGGCATCCAAGGTCTAACTGGTGAAATGTGAAAGATCCAAAGCCCTTTGGTGTGCATAATAACATTATTAGCACACTAAATTTAATCATAAAATGTTAAATTATCAATAGAAATAAATTTTCATGCATTTACTTCAAACTAGTGGCTTACTGAAAATGGCAAACACTTAGCTGGTGTTTTAAAAACAGAGATCCTTCCTGATACCTATAAATACTTCATAAACAAGGAATGTGAAATTTTACTTTATTTATTTTTTATTTTAGAGAGAGCACAGCAGGGGAGAAGGGGCAGAAGGAGAGAAAGAATCTCAAGTGGGCTCCACACCCAGGTCAGGGAGGGGAGGTGTGACGCCAGGCTCCGCATGGGGCTTGATCCCACTACCCTGGAATCATGACCCTGGCCAAAATCAAGATTCAGACGCTCAACCAACAAAGCCACCCAGGCACCCCAAGGAATGTGAAAGTTTAAGCAAGGTTGACAGCTATTTTTCATTGCTCATGCTGAACCACCTTTGCACGGTAGGCTCCTTGTGAAAGACGTTCATTCACAGATTCAATGATTCACTCACTCATACATGGAACAACACATTTTATGCCAGGCATGTTAGAATACATGGATGGAAGACAATGGTCTGTGTCTGAGAAAAAGAGCTCAGATTTCCTCCTAGCCTACTACTCAGTAGCATTCAATATCTTCAGTCCACGGTCACATCATGAGTTAAGGAGACAACAAACATCTCTTACCGCAAATGATTAAAAAACAAACAAACAAACAAACAAACAAACAAAAAAAAACCACTCTGTACTGTGAAATAGTCATCATCTTTCACGTGATTACAGGTAGATGTCCTCAAAATATACACTTCATTGAGAAATACAAGGTAGGATAAAACAAAACAACAAAAAAATCTATTACTCAGAAACCAAATATGATCCTAGCTTTCCCTTTCTCATCCAAGTGGGAATGAGATACGGCAGGTCAGTGAACTGGATAGGGAAACACTTTGGAACTTTCTACCTTTCTTTTTTTTTTTTTTAATTTTTTTTTAACGTTTATTTATTTTTGAGACAGAGAGAGACAGAGCATGAACGGGGGAGGGGCAGAGAGAGAGGGAGACACAGAATCAGAAGCAGGCTCCAGGCTCTGAGCCATCAGCCCAGAGCTCGACATGGGGCTCGAACTCACGGACGGCGAGATCGTGACCTGGCTGAAGTCGGACGCTTAACCGACTGAGCCACCCAGGCGCCCCTGGAACTCCCTACCTTTCAACTGCCTGCATAAAAATGATTCCTCGGCTATTTATTAGGGTTATCTACAAGCAACGTTCCTTGTTCTTCGGTGCGAAGGAAGACCAAAAGCCCTGGGTTTCCACAATTTACTTGTGCTTTCCCCTGAAGGTCACCACCCTTCCTTCCCACCCAGCCAGTAAAAGTGAAAAGTTTTAATTGAGCGCACTTGAACTTCTTCCTACCTATTGAGCTGTGGGTCAACACAGCGGGGGCGGGGCGAAGCTCTGGACTCCCAGCTGCTGCATCTGCACAGGCCCGAGTCCAAACGTCCCTATCTGAGACCACGCCGGTCTGTGCGCTCGCAGGGGGCGCGCAGGTTTGAAACGTCACGTTCCGCGCGACTCCGCCCCGCCCCTCCCCAAGGTGCTCCACCCGCGAGACCTGGCAGGCTTCTCCGTGACATTTCTGTACAAGGCGCGATTTTTTTTACCTTGAAAAAAAAAAAAAAGTTTGTATTTTTGCTTCTGGATACTTAAGAATAATTTGTAAAATCCCAAAATGTGTACATAATGTAAAAATTACCTGTATTCAAAAGAGAAACACTAAGAACACTTATTGTGTATCTTTGTGGTCTTTTTGCTAAGAATAGATAGAAATAAATAGATCGTGCCTCTTCTCGGCCTCTAACACATAAATATGCAGGTATCATATACATAAATAAACTTTATAAAGTTTTGTACATTAAAAATTTTTTTTAATGTTTATTTATATTTGAGAGAGAGAGGGGGGGGGGGGAGGGGCAGAGAGAGAGAGGGAAACACAATTTGAAGCAGGCTCCAGGCTCTGAGCTGTCAGCACAGAGCCCAGAGCGGGACTCAAACTCCTGAGCTGTGAGATTATGACCTGAGCCAAAGTTGGTTGCTTAACTGACAGCCACCCAGGTGGCCCAGACATCTTTTTTAGAGAACAGTATTTTTACTCTAAAATATACATATGTAGGAGTTCAAACCCTGATTGTATGTATTAAGGAGAACAGCCATGTATCTATCTTCTCTACATTTAGGAAGAATATTATTAACACATTTGAAAAAAACCTATGTACTTCTAAGGACTGCATCATTCTGCTAAAAACTGTTACTAATTGTATGACATCCCCTTGCTTTTCCTTATAGCTTAACAAATCATATAGGTATCACTTTTTATTGAAATATGGTACACGTACAGAAAAATGAATTAAACTGCAAGTATGTTCAATGAAATTGCCAATGACTATAGCTATCTTTTACAAAGTACACTCAATATAATGACTTTTAAATTGGAAGTCTACTTTGTCTTCCTCACATAACATTGGATAGCATTCATTTTACATGCCATTTAACATTCCACTAAAATATTATTTATTTTCTACATACTCTAGTGGGTGGATATACCATGATTTTATTTTATTGGGAGTATCAGTGTTTTTGTTATTGTTTTTGTTTTTTGCCAAATTTTCCCAAGCAAATACATATCCTCATGCACATCTTTTGGTGTGCTTTTTGGGGTTATTTCTTTAGGATTACTCTTATAAGTGGAATTTCTAAGTCAAAGAGCATTAACTTTTTAATAGCCCGGTGTCCTGCTGTGATGTTGATTTACTAAAAAATGATGCCAATTTATAATCCTGCTAGTAGTACTCTGTGATGGTGTCTCATTTCAACTTCCCCAACAGCAGTTTTTGTCATCTTTGTTAATTTGGTAGGTGAGGAATATTTCCCTTTGATTTTCATATTTGCATTGCCTGGTTACCAGTGAAGTTGATTATACATGTCTATTATGTATATATATTTCTCTTATTATGTCTTATTTATACGGTTTTTTTTCCCCCCAGTCTTTCCAAGTTTTGACATTGATTTCTCCATGAGTAGGCAGCTACTCTGCTTGAGTCCCTTAAGTCAATGATTGGGCTAAATCTCAAAGCTGTCATATGAATTCCTTCAAAGTTTTAAAATATCTGTTGAATCCCACACCCCTCCCATAGGTGGCAGGATAGCGCTGGTTGGTTTCAATTTCTTTACAGCACTGCAGTGACTGAGTGAGGTAAGTCAGGTCCTTCTACCCTCATATACAACTGAAGAAAATTACTTTTCCACAAATGACTTATGCAGTTTGCTGAATGGGAATTTGAACCTGTATCTTCCCATTTAGATCTCTACTTTTAATAATCTTGAGCTAAAAGTTTTCCCTCTGTCATCACAGGTCAAATAGTTCAGATTTTGTTAGGTATGGAAGCCTATGTATTTCAGACGTGGAAAGAGTTTGTAAAACCAGGCAAAAGAGTAAGTAATTGCTGCAGAATGCAAACTACATGAGACGGACTCTTATACTCCTTAAATAAGGAAAATAATCCCCCAAATGATGCCACCATGCATGGCCATGAAAGTTGTACATGGCACAACTCCAGAGAAGGCATCATCCACATCCATTATGAATAATATGAATGACGTCCTCTGGACTTGTGCAGTGCCACACCTACATAATCGTATACAGCACTTTCTCAATATTTATTTTTTATAATCACAAGTAATTTCCAAGCACAGGTCAGTGTAAACTAAAAATAGAATAAGTGATTTTGGATTAGAAACCTCTTCCTGAACTTGGCTTTTAGTTGTCAAAACAATTGATACAAAAATTTGATAAGCCAAGGATCGTTGTTCCAGAAAACATCAAATAATATTAAGGACAAAAAAATGTAAGGCAACAGTGTCCCCATAGAAATATGGTTAAAACACTTTCTGTTGGTGTGTATAAAGACCTTTCATGTGCCAAAAGAAAGTAGGACATTTTCTTACAAATACCAGGCAAATGCAATACAGATTCTCTAAGACCAGTTACCTGGTGAGCCAGTGAATAGGAAAGTACTCATAGGGATAAGAAAGAGACCATGCAGTTAGCAATGAACGTTTTATAGTAGAAGCCATTTTAGAGACCATCTTGTCTTGCAGTTACGAATTGTGGTTACTTGTTCAGTCACTCAGCATGAAGTTAGGAGGAATGATTACTAGAGATTGCAGATGGCCCTAAGTGAAACTATCACCTAAGGCTCTCTGAGTTGCTGAAGATAGAGGAGTCAGGATAACTTGGGCATTTTAGTGTTTTCTTTCAGTTAACCTGCTTCCCCTCACTCCACCTGAATATCACATACTTTAATATTTCGTACACCTCAGTCAATAAGTATTAGGTTATTTTTTTCAGTGAAGCATTGTATCATAGTCCTAGAAAGAATACTGATTCAGAACTAAAAGACAGGACTTAAGCTCTTCCATTAGCAAACTGGCTGCAGTTCCTTATCTGTAGCATTTAGGCTTTGAAGTAATTGATTACTAAGATTTTTTTCTCCTCTAAAACTCTGTGTGTGTGTGTGTATGTGTGTGTGTGTGTATGATTTAAGTATGTATTTTAGAAAGAGAACATCAAAAAAACTTTCACATGAGCTCAAAGTAGAAAAATCAACACACACAAAACTATAACACATATTTATTTCTTTTTTTTAAGTTTTTATTTAAATCCCAGTTAGTTAATAACATACAGTATAATACTAATTTCAGGTGTACAGTATAGTGATTTTATACATCACCCAGTGCTCATCACGACAAGTGCACTCCTTAATCCCCATCACCTATCTAACCTATTTCCCTACCCATCTCCTCTCTGGTAACCATCAGTTTGTTCTCTGTAGTTAAGAGTCTGTTTCTTGGTTTGCTTCTCTCTCTCTCTCTCTCTCTCTCTCTCTCTCTCTCTCTCTCTGTTTTCCCTTTGTTCATTTGTTTTATTTTTTAAATTCCACACATTAGTGAAATCACATGGTATTTGTCTTTCTTTGACTTATTTTGCTTAGCATAATACTCTCTAGCTCCATCCATGTCGTTGCAAATAGCAAAATTTCATTCATTTCTGTGGCTGAGTGTGTGTGGGTGTATATATATATATATACATATACACACACACACACACACACACATACATATATTGCACTGCTAGGTATTTATCCAAAGAATACAAAAATACTAATTCAAAAGGGTACATGCACTCCAATGTTTATAGCAGCATTATCTACAATAGCCAAATTATGGAAACAGCCCAAGTGTGTGATGATTGATGATTGTAGGGCAGTTCTCTTTTTAACTTTTTAAGGAAACTCCATTCTGTTTTTCAGAGTGGTTGCACCAGTTTGCATTCCCATCAACAGTTCAATAGTGTTCCCCTTTATCCACATCCTCACCAACACCTGTTGTTTCTTGTGTTGTTGATTTTAGCTATTCTGACAGATGTGAGGTATTATCTTATGGTAATTTTGATTTGCATTTCCATGATGGTAAGTGATGACGAGGACCCTTTCATGTGTCTGTTGGTCATTTGTATGTCATCTTTGGAAAAATGTCTGTTCATGTCTTCTGCCCATTTTCTTAAATTGGATTGTTTTTTGGGTGTTGAGTTTTATAAGTTCTTTATATATTTTGGATACTAACCCTTTATCAGATGTGTCTTCTCCCATTCAGTAGGTTGCCTTTTAGTTTTGTTGATTATTTCCTTCATGGTGCAGCTTTTCATCTTGATGTAGTAGCAATAATTTATCTTTCCTTTTGTTTCCTTTGCCTTAGGAGACGTTTCTAGAAAGAAGTTGCTATGGCTGATGTCAGAGAAGTTTATTGTTTTTAGTGCAATTATAAATGGGACTGGTTCCTTAATTTCTCTTTCCTCTTCTTCATTATTGGTATATAGAAATGCAACAGATATCTGTACATTGATTTTGTATCCTGCGACTCTTGAATTTGCTTTAAGATTTTCTATATATAGTATCATGTCATCTGAAAATAGTGAATATTTTACTTCTTCCTTGCTGATTTAGATGCCTTTTATTTTGTTGTTGTTGTCTGATTGCTAAGGCTAAGACTTCCAGTCCTATGTTAAATAACAGTGATGAGAGCGGACATCCCTGTCTTGTTCCTGACTGGAGATGAAAAGATATCAGTTTCCCTCATTGAGGATGATAATAGTTGTGCGTTTTTTATATATGGACTTTATCTTCCTTCTGAACATACTTAGTTGAGGGTTTTTATCATGAATGGATGTTATATATTTGTTTCTGATATTATCCCTGGTCATTCTTTTACATATCCTTTATAAAATACCTATTCTATTTGTAATAGTAAATATCATAATTTCTTACAAAAGCCAAAGAGATTAATGCTCTCTTTTGCATATAGTGTAATTTCATCATCTGAATTGTCTTCAAAATTCTTTATTATGATTGGCAAAAATTTTGGTGAGGAAAATACAAGAAATGTGTTTCCTGTTCTTTGGAATAGGCTTAGCAATTACCTTCTGCTAAAGTGCAAAAGCAATTATGTGCTTTCCCTTGCAAACACAGATTGTTTAAGTTTTGTCCTTGTCTTGAAGTTACGGGAAAAGCAAATTAATGAGCAGGCTTGATATTGTTGAGCAAATTCAGGGGCTACCCCTGAGGATGCATGCTGAAGTCTCATTATTACATTTGGGGACTTCACAGGGTGTGGGAGCCCCGTGGAACCTCTGGAGCCAATTTTGCAAATTCCAGGTATAGCCCTGCTTGGTCAAATAGCTATTAGTTTCTGTTTGGAAATGGGTGAAGTTTAACTTTACATCCTTCTTGCCTGTTTCGGCATCTCTTGCTCTCGGCGCCAGCTGCAGATACTTCATTTGGGGCTCTCAAGGCTAAAGTTTAGAAACAATAGTCCTTAGAATAGCAAACACAGGATTTGAATTTTTTAAAAGAAAAATCTGGAAGCAAACAAAAATAAAAATGTTCATGTTTACAGAGCATTGGTTTCTACATATTACTGAAAGTTCCCATGCTCTTTTCTCTGCCTCAACATAATTTGTGATAAACTTCTTAGATTTCTGTTCTGAATTAGATTTGGATAGGTAGAGCTTCTAGGTCTGGGGAAATTATGCCACACTCTTCTTTCCAATTCTACTTCTGGTTCTGCTCCCTCTGCCCTAGTGAATATAACCTCTGGCCCCAGGCCATCTTCTTTGAAGGCATCCCGAGCCTGTTGGTCTTATACCATCCCTCTCATGTTTCCTCTGCTGGGTTTTAGGTAGTGGGCAGTGCTGTGCTTATAAACCAGCTCTCAGGAAAACAAACACACACACACAAACACTGATTGGCAGTGTGCCAATTTCCATATATAAATATTCCTTACAGTGGCCTCTTTTAAACCACTACCACAAGGTCACTGCACATGGCACTGGGAAGAGAGGTGTACAATTGGCTCCCAGAAGCCAGTAAAGAGCTGGCTCCAGCACACCATGTCTGTTTTTCTTTACAGACACATTCTGAGTTTTGGTCCTAGATATCTCTAGGCTTTTTGCCCATGATCCATCTATCTTCTTTAATTTTTTATGAATTACACTTATTAGGAGACAAAATCCTTTTTTATTTTTATTTTTTTCCCTTGCTTGGCTAGTTAGTTCCAAGCCAGGTTTTCTGCATCGCCTATATTGTCACTGGGTCCCTCTAATATGCCCACTGCCTTTCTCTCATGCTATTCTACATCACATCACTCCAGCCACCAGCACAATGTACCTGTTATTCCTTCTTGTTCCAAAGCACATGGCTGCTTGCTAAATTCCCTCTTCCTGCTTAAGGAAAGCTTTCTATTATTTTTAGGTCTCTTTCAGGACAGACAGCAGACAGGTTCTGAGTTTCATACATGATGAAGCCTTTCTCTACTCAGAGTATTATTTCCATTGATTTCTTTGATGACTCTATCCTTCAGGAAGCTGGGGGCAAAGGAGTGTGATATTGAGAATCATATGCCTGAGATTTTGCAATATTAAAATTATATTGCACCTTAGGAAAACATAATAGATGTCATACAGAGGAAGTTATATCTGTGGGGGAGTACAGTGAGAGTTCATGGGAAGAGCAGACCCAGACTTGGACCCCCACAGAGGGAACTTACTTATGTCTTGGTGCATAAGTAAGTTGAATGTGTTCAGATGTACATGTATCATTTTATGTTGATCGTTTTCCAATGTACCTTTACATTGATAAGTATTAGCTGTGCCACATATAGCCCATCATGGGGATATAAAGGCTCCTATACAGTCCTGTGGAGAAACTCTCAGGGTGTCCAGGGACTTCTCTGCTTCCATGGACATGTAGACACCTCCAGTTTCTGCACCTCTGTCTTCTTGCCGTACCACCATACCCATATCCTTATTTCTGGCTTAGCCACTGTTTTGCTTAGCATTATATTGCATGCATTTTAGTTAAATGGATATTTATATGACTTTTAGACTTTCTGAAAGAGGATCAATAAGCATGTCCATTCCAACCAAGCTCAGCTGTATTTTATTAGTGGTATCCTGAAAATGCCTCTTTTCTTAAAAAACAAAAACAAAAACAAACACTGTCTAAGACCTTTAGAGTAGAAGGCTTGTAAACAACAACAACAACAACAACAACAACAACAACAACAAAACCAGAACTCCTTGCAACTCTACTATCGCGTTACTGTATGTCCTGAACTCTGAGCCTTTGTTTCCTCAATGGAAAATGAGGAGGTTGGGGCTTAAACTTGGACCTGGATTGCTAGGTCCTTTCCTGCTGCATCCCTGCGTTGCTAACTTTCACAGTAACAAAAAGATGAGGTGGGGTTGGAAGGTTGTGGGATGTGGCTAGTGAGGAAATAGGTGATTTTTTAGATGGCCTCTTTCTGACTGCAGCCCTCACAGCTAAGGTTACTAGATGTATCAAAATTAGAAGATGCTCAGTTACATTTGAATTTTAGATAATCAACGAATAATTTTTAGTACCCATCCATTACAAATAAGACATAGAACATGCTTACACTAAAATTATTTGTTGTTTATCTGAAATTCGAATTTAACCTGTTTTTCTGTATTTTGTCTGGCAACTCTATCTAATGGCAGATAACAGCATAATCTGCCTCGACAAGTTGGGCTGGACAAGTAGGGCATTTTAGCAAAGAACAGAACATCAGTTTGTAAAGACAGAGGTGGGTAATCACTTGGTACCTGTGCAGCATGGGGTGCAGAAGGTGTTGCTTTTTCTTTTTTTGCCCAGGTTGTAATACCACTTCTGTGATTTAAAAAAAAAAACAAAAAAAAAACAAAAAAAAAACCTGTGTGACATTTTAGTACTGACATAAGAAGTCACCAGGCTAATCCCCAAATAGACCTAAGAACTCTACATGGAGTTGTAGATAGGAAAGATCAGTTACCATAAGAAGGGAAAGATGAAAGAAAAACGATTAGACTTTTTACTTAAAGCAGAAAATATTAGCATTACGTCTGGTTCAGGAATGGAATTGAATGACTTTGTAGTTTGTATTTAAAACGGAGAAAGAAAACTAATAATAGAAGAGTGGAAAAGTTTTAGTAAGTGTTAAATAAGTGTAACATTTAATCAGGGTGCTGCACCAGTATTTTCTTAATCTTCAGCCGCTTGCAAAAAACGACGGTTATGCATTTGTGCAGAAGATTATTGCATCGCTCTCTTCCATTAGTCTAATGCATATTTAGTAGGTAGAGCTTATTAACTAGATAACGGGAGCCACAACAGTATTGTGACTGCTGACATTCTATTGTCTACCCACCAGTTGACAGGCCTTATTACTGATGGCAAGCAATAGATGCCCCAGCTCCTGACCTGCCTGAGCACAACAGTTTAACCACATCCAGGTTCCATATGTACTCTGCCTCTCATGCTGAGAGATTCTCACATGGTTTGATTTTCTGTTTTAAAGTGGATATACGTATTCATCTAAGGAGGACACAGATTTTTGCCTCCTCTTCCGTATTTCTTTGGAAATTAATCGTGTATAAGGTATAAACACTTGTACAACAAATGCCTTGCTGTGGGTGGACTTCATTTTTCATTCACTCAAAATTATTAACTTAGCACTTCCTCTGGCCTTGCCGTAATGCTTGCCAAAATAAGTGAACAGAGAATCATGATGCAGCATACATGCTAATAAAGGGCTAAAGCACGAGATACGGAGGCACCACTGTGGGCAAAAGTAACTTCTTGCAGAAAGCGCATCTGAAAGGTGTTCGGTGGGTGATAACCTCCAGATTAAGACTGAAGAAATAGGAGGAGGGATTATACAGAGGAGGAGGGCAGGCTGAGTAGGTAGATACAGGCACTCTAGACACAGGTATTGCATGTGCTAAGGTTCAAGAGGAAAGAGAGCATGACACTTTTGGAGCATTTCAAGGGATTCAGTTTGACTGGCAGAGTGAGTGAAGGAGCTTGCAGTGACAAGGGGTGAGATTCAGGGTTGAGCAGGGTCCAGACTGCAATTGTCTTGATGTCATGCTCAGCAGCTTAGAAATTCCTAGGGACTGTGGGTTGCGTTCAGAAGTATTTAAAAGGGAGATCTCTTTAATAAAATCACTGGCTACAGGGTGTAGTATGTTGGAAGGACCACACAGAAGGAAGAGAGATGAGCTAGAAGCTGTAACAGTAATCTAGAAGAGGGTTTCCTAGGTGCCCTCTCTCCCATTCTCAGATTGGCAATTTCAAACGTTCTCCCTCTCCTCACACCTCTGATCCCATCTCCTGATCTGTCACTCTCAACACAAGACCTCTCCTATTCAGAAAGAGAGAGACTCAAGAGTCTCCTTGGTGCTGAGCTCTCCCTCCACACATGCTGGCTGGTCTCCGCTGTGTTCTGGACCCCAGATGTCTGCCTTCCTCAGAGAACTTGCTCTCACACTCAGGCCCTCCCCACTTCAACACCCCCTTCTGCTTACAGCTTCTCTCTCACCAGCATTGACCCTGGCATGATGGTGGTGTGAATTAGGCAAGCAGCAGTGGACATGGAAAGAAACTGATAGATTCAGGTATATAGAGAAAGAAAAACTGTGTGGATTTTGTGTTTAATGTGAAATGACGTCAGAAAAAATTCTATATGTATCACTCTTAATTTGTACATATGTGCGTACATCTCTGGCTCAATAAAACAGAAAAGTTTGGGAAGCCATGTACTAAAGCCAGAGAAATTTCCAGAGTGCCAGGAGAGGATTTGCAACAGGCTACATGTGAGTACCTAATGAGTTATGCTCTGACCATGGGAGTTGTAGGACTCCACTGCATGTCCCAGTGGAAATACCTAATGAGCAGTTGTTTACATGGGTCTGAGTCTCAGCAGAGAAAACTGGGGTGTAATTCTGGAAGTTTTCAGCATATGGATGGTAAATGAATCCATGGCAGTAGATTAAATCACCCAGGGGTAATATTTTAACATAAGAAGAGAAGGAGGCTGAGGGTGGAACCTCAATACCCTCCTTAAAGGGATGAGCCCCCCAAAAGGGACTGGAGACTGACAAAGAGACTGAAGCCCCAAAAAAGAGACTGGGCAAGGAAAGTCAGGAGAGTGTAGTGTCATGGAAGATGCAAAAAAGGGAGAATTTGGGGGAAAAAAAGACCAATAAAACGTGTTACACGGAGCCAAAATATCAAGTAAGCGTAGGATTAGGAAGCATTTATTGGATCGGTAAAAAGAGATCATCAGCAAGGGAAGTTTTAATAGTTTGTGGGTGGGGTAAGATGCAGAAAATTGAGAAATGTGTGGGAGGAGAGTAAATGGAAGTAACTAGCATAGGAAAGGTCAGGAGAGTTTATTTTAAGGTGGGTGAGACTTGGGAGAGTGGTGCTTGGGGGAGGAAGGTGTTAGCAGAAGAAGGGTTTTGAAGATGTAGGAAGGGGAGGGCCTGAGTGTGAGAGCAAGTTCTCTGAGGAGGGCAGACATCTGGGGTCGAGGACACAGCAGAGGCCAGCCAGGCATGGGGGAAGGGAGAGCTCAGCACCAAGGAGGCTCCCAATGCTCTCTCTCTCTCTCTGAATAGGAGATTCATCGTGTTGAGAGTGACAGAGCAGGAGATGGAATCAGAGGTGTGAGGAGAGGGAGAACATTTGAAATTGCCAATCTGAGACTGGGAGAGAGGGTGCCTAGGGAAACCCAGAAGGTTTACCAGACAGGTGTGAGTACCCAGTGGATGTGGAAGCCATGAACAATATGGAGTCAATCTGAGCAGTTGTATGATTTCCTCCATTAGCGCTCAGAAGTGGTGATGTGAAGGCTAAGAAAGGAGGCAATGAAATTGATTTAAGGCTAGGAAGTTCCAGGCAGTGTGATGAATGGCAAAAGTCTCCTGACCAGAGAGGAAGAATTGAGGACCATGGAGATGAGGAAACTGACATCTGCAGAGGAAGAATTGATTATTGAAGGACATGGAGAATTGAAGGTTGAGGATGGAGAGACATGGAGAGCAAAATAACATCTTCAAATAAAACGCCCACATAAGAACTTTGGTTTGCAAAGATAGGTGCTTGCCAAGACTTTCTTAATGAAATTTGTAACATTAGAAATAAATTAATAAATTAACAGCTAGGGTGGAAATACAACATGACTATAGAAAAATTGTGGATTATTACATGAAAATGAAAATGAAAATTACCATAATGTCAGTGGGAATTTATAGTGCATAAATATATTTGAGGAGAATATAGATGTAGCACTTTCCCAAGGAAGGAGCATTTATTACAGACAATAGGAAATGGATTTTACAAGATAACTATTGAAAGCTAGAAAACAAATAATAATTGTTTACATGTAATTTGTAAAGTCCTTTATCATATATAAACTTCAATTATGAGCATAACTATTTACTAGGATGTATGGAGTTGGACAAATGTATGATTGCACATGGCACATAAAAATAAACACATTTATAATAATTAAAATATATAATATTAATAACAGTCCACTTCTGCAACAGTTTCACTAATATCAAGATTATGCATATTCCATATTAGAAGCAAGTGGTTTTGGAAATAATACATATCAAATAGGGAGAAATCACTGGATCCTCTAGAATCTATGTAACTACTACTATTACATTTTTTGGTATAAGAATAGTATGGAAATCTTAGTTGGAATGTGTAATTATTCTTACTAAAATGCATTCTATTTATTTATTTATTTATTAAATGTTTATTCATTTTTGAGAGATGGAGCATGAATGCGGGACGAGCAGAGAGAGAAGGGGACAGAGGATCCAAAGGCGGGCTCCATGCTGACAACAGTGAGCCTGATATAGGGCTCAAACTCATAAAACTGTGAGATCACAACTTGAGCTGAAGTCAATGCTCGACCGACTGAGCCAACCAGGCTGCTCTAACATGCATTTTAAATGGCAATCAGAAAAACACTAGTGACTCTACAATTGCTTAAATCTCGTAGCATCAAGTCACACAGATTATAGTGGGCTACTTTTCAATGTTTCACTTAATTTTTTGCATATTGCAGAAAAAATTCTTTTTCATATATTTGGAATGTCTCCAGAACAATCAAAGGAAAACATACTTTGGCAATCATTCAACTTATGAATGTAAATCTGATTAAACTATATTTTAATTTCAAATTGTTATTTAGAGCCTCGGTGGCTTAGTTGGTTAAGTGACCGCCTCTTGATTTCAGCTCAGGTCATGATCTCATAGTTTGTGAGATTGAGTCCCGCTTGGGCTCTCCACTGACAGTGTGGAGCCTGCTTGAGATTCTCTCTCCTTTTCTCTCTGCCTCTCCTCTGCTTGTGCTCTCTGTCTCTCTCTTTCAAATGAATAAACATTAAAAAACATAAAAATAAAAATAATAAAAACCGAACTGTTATCCAACACTACTTGGAGCTCCATGTTTAAAAACAGATACCATTCATATTGGGCAACTTTGTTTTATAAATACCTACTGGTTCTAGTGTTGAACACTATTAAGGTCAATTATTTCCCTACAAATAAAGCCATGTACCCAGAAATTACCTTTAAGTGGTTTAGAAAAATGAAATAGAAAGTAGATGTAGGGCTTAGGCCAATGGTTGTTGTCTTATTTTGTGTGTAGTGCTGCACAAATATTTACTCGCCCCCCAAATTCCTATTCTACTGCAACGTCTTCTGTTCACATGGTCCACGATCTGCATCACAGTAGCAAATTTTCTGGGATATGGGAAGGAGACACTGTCTTTTGGTGTCTGATAAACTGCTAGCAGGTGGAGAAGCAGATCTTATTTTCTTCCTCCAAAAGCCCTCATCCTTACATGCCTATGCAAGGGTATGTGCATACAGATATGGATGGATAACTTTTTCTCAGCTTGGTGGATGTGGAAAAGAGAGAAGGTGATAGAAGGAGGGCATTTGTATTTCCACAGTAGCAGCAGACATGGGTAAGAAATAATGAAGAGGGTGAAACATGGAAAAGAGAAGAGTGGTGAAATATGATTTAGTCTGTTTTGCAGTTTTGCCTAGAGCTAGCTGCTATCCTTTCGTGCATTAGAGGAAAAAATGACAAAATCTTAGGGACCAAATGTGGCTTAATATTTATATAAGCTTTAGAGTTTACAAAGGATTCTTTCTACAAAATATCTCTTTTGGGTGGAATTGTAACCCAAATTACAGATAAAGACCTTGAGGCTTGGACTAAATGATTTACCCAGGTTTCATAGGGCAGAACAGGCATTGAACTCAGATTTTCTTTTCTTTTCTTTTTAATTTTTTTTTAATGTTTATTTATTTTTGAGAAAGTGAGAGACAGACTGTGAGTGGGGGAAGGGTAGAGAGGGAGGGAGATACAGAATCCGAAGAACATGTCAGGCTCTGAACTGTCAGCACAGAACCAGATGTAAGGCTCAAACTCACAAACTGTGAGATCATGACTTGAGCCGAAGTCAGGCACTTAACCAACTGAGCCACCCAGGTGCCCCTGAACTCAGATTTTCTGATCTTAGAATGCATGCTCTTTGCACTGTATGAGAATGTCCTCTAACGTAAATGCCTATTAGAGTAGTCCAGCTATTACAAAAAATATAAAAGTTAACTTCATTTAATTCTCCCTCCTCACTTTAATTTTCCCCTTTCAGCTCTCTGTATTTAAAGTTTCTATACCCTGAGATTAATGCCATCCTATTAGCACAATATTTTTGCAAGTGCTTACCTTAAATCTAAAGAGAAAGAGAGAGGCAGAGAAGAGGAACTTTTTGGTGAAACACTTAGAAATTTGTGAGAACATTTTTCAATTACACATAGGTTTTAAATTTTTATTTTAAATAAAAGTTTTCTAGGGTGTAAAACTCATGTTTTATTCTTAGCCTTGCCATGAGTCATTCTCTGCCCTTGGACACCTCACTTAACACGTTGTAACCTAGTAAAAATTTCCTTTTTTCAAAAGTAGCTTGTGTTTGGAATGAGAAAACTTTAGTTTCTTTCGTTGTGTTGTCGCTCTGTTTTCTTAAAGTACTTGAGATCCTGGGCGTCCTGCTGTGATTTGTTCAAGCGTAATTTGTAACAGAAATAAGATTGAAAGGTTTGTAGACTTCATGTGAGGATCTCTTCAAAAGGCATCTTTAACGTTGAAGTATGGCTAACCTATTATTTCTTTTCTATGGCCTTGCGTTGGGTCATCCTATAACAGGGCAGCCTGCAGAACCATCCACCGCGAACATCCCTGAGGCTATAACAACGGCTTGCTATGCACATTGGGAACTTGACTACCAACGTTTTAACCTGATTTTTGCTTCATGAGTGGGAATGGGATTAAATTTTGGTTTTCATTTTTAAGGGTTTTTAAAAAATAATTTAAGCTCTCTATGGCTATTTTCCTACTCATGTTCCATGTCCTTTATCACTGCCCCTAGCTTTTCCCCTCGTATCTTTAAGAATGTCTGCACTTGGATAATTAGGCACTCACGGTTGTGAAAACAAAGGTCACAAAGGTTGACCACTGAATTTGATTTTCCTAAAGGTTTTTTAAAATTCCATGTGAACTCTGAAACATCATCATCATTGATTTTTACTCATTATTGATTATAATTGGTGTTTTGGCTTTGACACACATTTTTCATACATTTGAGTATCCAATAAAAAATTTCATTTGTTGGAAGGCAAAAGAGTCATCAATATATACAGCATGTTGGATCTCAGATGGTTGTAGGTGAAAAGTAGATTTAAAGGTATAAGTTTTGGCTTATTTTTGCATAAGTCAATGTTTCACATGGTTTATTTTTTTATTTTATTTTATTTTATTTTATTTTATTTATTTTATTTTATTTTATTTTATTTTATTTTATTTTATTTTATTTTATTTTATTTTATTTTTAAGTTTAGTTATTTATTTTGAGAGAGAGAGTATGCAGGCGTGAGCAGGGAAGGGACAGAATGAGAGAGAGTATCCAAAGCAGATTCTGGCTCAGGGATTAATCCCAGAACCTGAGCCAAAACCAAGAGTTGGATGCTTAACCGACTGAGCCACCCAGGTGCCCCTCAGAGGGTTTTTTGGGTGACATCTATATGCTAGGCACATTTTGAATGATGTAAGTATCCTGGAAAATCAATTCCTGCTTTTGATGTACTAATAATCTAACTGAAGAAATATTACATTTACATTAAATATCAGTGGGAGTTGAAGATAATATTCACATAAGAGTTGTCACAAAATAGTATGTGATTAACTGTCAAATGAGTGATATAGGTAATAAAACATAACTCTATGAGCTGGGAGGCAGAAAATGCCTAGAAGGAAGAGATGAGACAAACTGGATTTTGAAAGATTATGAGAATATTTGTCAGGAAGCTGGATAAAGGGATAGCCATGAAGACACGCAAAATAACCTGAATAAATGCAGGGAAGTGGCAAGGAAAAGACCAGTTAAAGGAAAAAAAAACTACTTCTTAGGGAGAAGAAGAAGTAAGGTTGATTAGTAGTATGATAGATCAAAGAAGCAGAGGAGAGGTTGCAAATAAAGAGCCAAAGAAAGATTTATTGAAGAGGAATTACATGATGAAAATATTGTTTGTAGAGGAAAGATCATGTTAAAGGCATACAGAATAAAATAAAAGAGATTCATGGTGGGCAATTCAGTTGAGTAACATAGCAATAAGGACTCAAGGAAAGAGACACCTATAAGAATGACACGTGATTTATATAAATACCAAATTTACTCTCTTAAAATTTATGTATTTTTGTCATTGTGATAGACAGCTTATAAAATGGCCCCCAGTGACTTCTGCCTCTTAATCCTTGAGTACTTCCCTCCCCTTGAGTGTGAGCTAAACTTAATGATTCTTCTAATGAGTAGTCCAAAGTAACGGGATGCCACTTTCAAGATTAGGTTACAAAGAGATTGTGGCTTCATCTTGTCCTCACTTGATCTCTTTCTGTTTGTTCCCTCCAAACAAACCAGCTGTCACATTGCAGAAAAGTCCATGTGGCAAGGAGCTGATAACCCTGGCCAACAGCCAATGGAGACCTTAGCGAGTGAGTTTGGAAGCGTATCCTCCTTCAGTCCAGCCCTTTAAATGACTGAAGCTCCAACCAACACCTTGAGTGTAGCTTTGTGAGAGGCCTTGAGCCAGAGGAACCCAGCTAAGCCATGCTTAGAAACTATGCATGGCTTAGAAACTATGAGCTAATAAATGTTTGTTGTTTTAGGGCACTAGTAAATCTTATAGAATTTCATATTCTTCTAGATATTCCAGTACAGGTAAGTGAATAATATGAAGGACCCTCCCACTATAATACAACAACTCAAGCTAAAATACACTTTTTAATGTGTTACTTGAATCACTAGAATCACAGAAAATAAGAGATACTTCCAAGGATGAAATAAACTAAAACCTGAGAGTGGAAACCTTATCCTAGGATAAATATTGACTTATTTTTGGGAATAGGAGACTGAAATTGGGTTTCACTGCAAGATAGGAGATCAGAAAGGATCCTTCAGTGGGGCTAACATGGTTCCGGGTCAGTAGTGTCCTGGAGAAGTATACACTATTCAGGCCTTTAGGGTAATCTCCCCAAATTATATTAAAAATTAATCACAGTTAAAAGAAAACCAATAACAAACAAAAGGGAAACAAGCAAGGACAGATGGATTAATGTTGAGATACAGATTTCCAAGGACTTTAATGACTGGAATTATTGATAAAGTGTACAAGTAAAATGTTTACAGAATTTATAAAGAAATGAAAATGGAATGTAAATAAGCAAACAATTAGGGATCATTAAAAACAATCAGTTATTCCTAAAAGAGTGAAAAAAACTTTAAAATTATAATCATTGAAATTAAAAATTAAAAAATGTTTTCTCAAAACGACAGAAGTTGTATAATGAAAAGTAAATAGATTTTTCTGCCTTTCCTGCCCTAATTCCGAGAAAGAACAGCTTTATACTGTGTCTATGGATTCCCCACTATTAAAGAAGAAGAATTCGGTTCACTTGGTCTATACTTTCTCTTGTCCCTTTGTTCCATCCTTATATTTCTCCTAGTCATGCTTTTCCTTTTAAGTCTCTTGGTTTAATTTCAAGAGTCACTTAATATACTAATCCTTTATTATCTGTTAATGTTAGACAGCGTCGTTTGCATATTCACAAGGTAAACTGAGGAATTTTGTGCCCTTAAATATTCTTCCATCCTTTCTTAGCCCTTCCAATTCTTAATTACCTATTGCCACACCTTTATATCGTGGCCATCACTGTTTACCTTCTGTTCTGTTACTACATATCAGTCCTCCTTTTTATGCTTATAGGCAGCATATAAAAATAGAAACAATGGTCAACGTGTATAAATTCAGAACTATGTAAATGTTTACCACAAAAGTGAATTTGAATCTTTTAAAATAAAATGGTGTGCTCTTACTTCATAAGCCTGTGCTGCTCAGAAAGACACATAGCTAACAGGAATGAGTGGAGCTGAGGAGAAGGATGAGAGGGTACACTTACTACAATATAATTACTGTACTTTCTTTATTTGAAGATGAACTTTTTGCTCTTAACATCCGAACACCTCTAAGTTTGGGATGCATCTTATAGCTATTGCTGGCCAGGCAGTGGTGGTGCTCATGTGAAACCTTGACCACAACTACTTATAATATCATCATTTTAACTAAATGATTCACACTGTTGGTACTACATGCTTTGAATTTAATTGGTATTTAAAATATCATCAGGAAGAATACCCTATAATTCAGTAATAATACAAACAGTTAAATGAATAAAAATACAGGAAACAGAGCAGTGAATAATTGCTGAAATGTATATATAAATAAATCTAGAGGAGTTAGTGCAATGAGTATAAAGTAAAAATTCTAAATAATAAAAAGCACTGTGCTATGGTTCAATAAGAACTTTTCTTCTTAGGGGTTATGATAGTAGTGCACTAATAATTATTGAACTGATAGCTCTTTAAAGTCAAGGAAATATAATTTTAAAATGTGTGTATTATAATATGACTTTACTTCTCAGTAAAATCTTTTAGCCTCCTTATTTTAGAGTGAATCACATTCTTTTTTGTGCAAAACCTTCTAAAATCCTGATCGAATGTGCTTTGCAAGCCTCTATGACAGAAGCAACAGATGTTCCATTCCTTTGGTCCCTGGATATATTATCCCTTTCTAGAGTAACAGGAATTTGGGTTGGACACATTTTCCATTTCCCTTGAGCTCTGACAGTGTGACTATGTTCTGCTCGTGTGATGCAAACGGAAGTGATATATGCAATTTCTGTCTTGTGTATGTAGAATAAAAAGAACTTTTCCTCCACCTTTGTCCCCTTATCTTCTTTTGCTTTCCCTCTTTGCTGAGGTTGGAGGGTAAATATGGTGGAAGCCACCTTTGACGGTGAACCCAAGGACCAAAAACCAGGGATTGCTTGAGAAACGTTCTAACACCACTGATTCATCCTACTAGCATTGGATCATCTGTGCTTACTGATATATAAGAAAAATTAATTTTTGTTTTGTTGAAGTCAATGTATTTTAAGAGAAAATAGAACTGCTATGTTAGCATAAGATAGGGTCACAATAGTCTGAAGGATTAACCTTAAAAAACAGATGAAATATTCTAAACTCTAACTCCACCTTTTAAATGATTTCTCTTTGAGATAGTTATTGAGGATTAATTTAAAAATCTCATTACCTGGTAAATGTTACTGAACTCTAATTTTGGATATCAGGAAAAAAATCGTACAATAATAATTACCCCACATGCAAGTATAGAAACCCAAAATTATACAGTGTATACAAAGCAGGAAGGCACCTGCATTCATTAAGGTCAATGCTAGCTACTGTAATCGATAAACCCCGAAAGACCAGAAACTTAACAAATGCTTAATTTCTTGCTAATGTCAAAATAGACTGTGTGCTGGTGGGTAAGGACTCTTCCCTTGCAAGTCTTCGCAGCCCTTTCTATTCAGCAGGAGAAGAGGAAAAGGAGTGAGGATCCTATGGGAAGTTCTACTCGCAATGACATTCATCTCTTCAGCTCATATTACCTTGATCAGAACTCAGAAATAATTGTGTTATTAGTCAGAGTCCTACCAGATGGAAACTACTTTAAGGATCTGAATGAGGAATTGGTTTCAAGAAATTTAGTACAGGAAATTACACAACTAATAAAAGAGCTGAGAACTCTTTTAAATAAGGGACAATAGACACCCCAGGAGCAGGAAGCTGTTACTTTGTCTAGTCGGAGCAGGTCGGTTACCAGATTCTAGATCATGTTACATATTGGAAGCAAAAACCATGGTGGGGCTCTCTGGTGGGGCTGTCTACAGAGTCTAGAGCTCTGCAGGGGATGTAACCACTGGTATAAATGCCTTCCTGGTCTTTGCCTTCCTCCCACCCCCTAATATTCCTCCAGTATTTCTCACTTGTGAAATCCAGCTAGAAGCCACTCATGCAAGCCTGAGATAGAAAGGCTGGCTGCAAGGGTCAACACCCTGCAATGCAGAACTGATCAGGGAAGGGGAATTATCTCCGAGCAAACAGGTCACAAATGGACGCCTTGACACACCTAACTACAAGAAGGCTAGAGAATATAGACTGTGTGTCCAGTGGAGAATGTTGATGTTGATGAGTCAGGAATACCCAAATGAAAGGGAGAAGTTGAGGACTTCTACAGTCAGTTGGCAAATCCTTTCTAAAAGGGAACAAGTCCACCATTGATAGTTTCTAAATATATGATGTAGTCTGCCCAAATCCACCGAGTTTAATGTCTCTTGCATTTTAAATAAACTTGGCAGCTTTTTTGTATATTTTTAATAAGCTGAACAATTTTGCAGAAAATACTGGGCTATCAAAAATACAAAAGGTTTCCGTTTGAGTTGAATTGTGTTACGATTCGCTTTGTAGAGAGTGGGGCAAGAGAAGTCTAGAAATATTAATTTCTCTAATCTTAGTACATCTGCGTCTTAAATTTTAAATTCTATAGCTAAAATATCACTGCTTGTTTACTTTCAGCTAACAAAAGGGATTCTGTTAATATTTGTTAGAGAAGCTAAAGAAGGAAAATTCTCTCAGTCTCTTGCCTGGATGTCATTGCAACAATTTTTTAAAGTATAAAAATGGCAGATTATCCTCTTCCTTCCTCTGACTATTGCTTTCTCTATATCATTCGCATTTAGTTTTTCCACTTTACCCAGATTACCACTGTATTTTTATTTAACAATTATTGGCATCAGTAAACTGATCTGCAACAAGGAATTGTTTCTAGCTGAGAAGACTGAAAGGCTATTATAATCTAGTAAATTTGTCACCTTAGAGGTAATAGAATTAGAGATAATAGAATTTAAAATGGCAAGGAGGGGTGCCTGGGTGGCTCAGTCTGTTGAACTTCCTACTCTTGATTTTAGCTCAGTTCATGATCTCACAGTCATGGGATCAACCCTGTGTCAAGCTCTGAGAGTAAAGCCTGCTTGGGATTCTCTTCTCTCCCTCTGCCCCTCTCCCTTGCTCTCTTTCTCTCTCTCAATAAAATAAAATAAAATAAAATAAAATAAAATAAAATAAAATAAAAATAAAATATAAAGTAAAATGGCAAGTGATTAGACTAGAGATTAATCAGCCACACATATAACAAAAATTGTTCAAAAAGTTGAATTTTCTATATTAGCAGTACATATTCACATTGTAAATTTAGGGTGGACATAATTAAGGTCTATCTCCAAGGAAGAAATAGTGCTTAAGAAGTAGTTATTGAAAAATAGAATTCTTTGATATCATAAACAAGTAGATTTGTTTTAATTTGATTCCAGATATTTGAGAATCTCAGAATTATGTATCCTTTTAGAAAACTGGCATTTTTCCCCCGGTTTGCTAAAGGTGGACAAATAAATATGCTTTGAAAATAATAATGCATCACTGTTCATGTTCAGCCTATTTCACCAAATGCACTCAAAACGCCTAGCAAATAGTAAGTCATTTTAACTCACATGGTCTCTGTGTCATTTGAAGCTAGAAGAGGCTATGATGGTTTTAGTACAACACTCCTGACTCTTTGATTTAAATCATAAATATTATGCTCTTCAGTTTATAGCTATAGAATCCGGATCTAGCAAGGTCACACTGAATGGAGATTCAGAGTAAGGATGGCAAACAGTTTCATCTCACCATGATGGTAGTGACTGTTTCAGGTGCTGTGGTGAGAAAGATTCTAAAGCCATATCTGGATCAGCAGGATAGAATATGGTGATTAATATTGATCTCTTCCTTAAGCATAGGAAGGGAAGAGATTTGCAATTCCTGTTTTAATACTTGAGATATCTGAGTTTCTGTTCTACATGGAAAATAAGAGTAAGTTGGAGCAAATTTTCTATGGGTAATACTATATAGATAGTTTTCAAATTAGTCAAGAAGTACTTATTGAACGTGAAGACAACAGAGTTCTTTCTATTTTTCCAGCTGTGTATAATGGCTTTTCCTTCTTTTCTTACTGCTCCACAAATGACTCTTCTAAAGATTAACTATAGGTGAGAAAGGATAATTTTCCAGCTTCGAGGGAGTATTCTTCAATCACTACTGTGCAAGTGTCTGAATACCTGTTGATAAGGCCAATAAAAAACGTATTGGATTGCTATTTTGCGTGTTCTTTCATTTTGTTTCTTGAATTATGAGACAGAGAAATTAACAGAAACTGATACTCAAATAAGAATTTTGTTTGTATGTTTTGCAGAGTCATTAAAAATATACAATGAAAAAGGAAATGGACATAATGGGAAATATGGAAGTTAAAATTTATTGGTTGCAAAATATGGTTTTAGAACCTTCTGAGGGCTGGAATTATTTTTAACCCCAGGTGTTTTAGTGTAGGGCTTATCCTTTCTTATTTTAGTGTAAATGCCCTTAATAAGCTTTTATTGAATAAATAATATGTGTCAGCCACTAGGAATGATAGAACATTAAAAAATTTTTGCTGTCTGCTGAGCACATTTTAAATTTTACTGTAGTCCTGGAGATATGAATATGAAGGCAGTTGGGGATTAAGCAAATAGCAATAAAACACAATTTTAGACTATTCTAATTGAAAGCCTTTTATTCACTGGTCGAATTACTTTCTCTTTCTTCTGCAAGAATTCCAGTTTCCTACTGATTACAATAATGTTCCTGAAAAAATTTCTTTTCTTTATTTATCTTTTTTCTATTGTGGTATAATTATTATACAATCAAATGCACATGTCTTAATTGTTCAACTTAATTACTTTGACAGTTGGGTTCATCATTATAACCACCTTTTATTTTTTTTTTTAATTTGATTTGATTTGATTTGATTTTTTTTTATATTTTATTTATTTTTTTTATATATGAAATTTATTGTCAAATTGGTTTCCATACAACACCCAGTGCTCATCCCAAAAGGTGCCCTTCTCAATACCCATCACCCACCCTCTCCTCCCTCCCACCCCCCATCAACCCTCAGTTTGTTCTCAGTTTTTAACAGTCTCTTATGCTTTGGCTCTCTCCCACTCTAACCTCTTTTTTTTTTTTTTTCCTTCCCCTCCCCCATGGGTTCCTGTCAAGTTTCTCAGGATCCACATAAGAGTGAAACCATATGGTATCTGTCTTTCTCTGTATGGCTTATTTCACTTAGCATCACACTCTCCAGTTCCATCCACGTTGCTACAAAAGGCCATATTTCATTTTTTTCCCATTGCCACGTAGTACTCCATTGTGTATATAAACCACCATTTCTTTATCCATTCATCAGTTGATGGACATTTAGGCTCTTTCCATAATTTGGCTATTGTTGAGAGTGCTGCTATGAACATTGGGGTACAAGTGGCCCTATGCATCAGTACTCCTGTATCCCTTGGATAAATTCCTAGCAGTGCTATTGCTGGGTCATAGGGTAGGTCTATTTTTAATTTTCTGAGGAACCTCCACACTGCTTTCCAGAGCGGCTGCACCAATTTGCATTCCCACCAACAGTGCAAGAGGGTTCCCGTTTCTCCACATCCTCTCCAGCATCTATAGTCTCCTGATTTGTTCATTTTGGCCACTCTGACTGGCGTGAGGTGATACCTGAGTGTGGTTTTGATTTGTATTTCCCTGATAAGGAGCGACGCTGAACATCTTTTCATGTGCCTGTTGGCCATCCGGATGTCTTCTTTAGAGAAGTGTCTATTCATGTTTTCTGCCCATTTCTTCACTGGGTTATTTGTTTTTCGGGTGTGGAGTTTGGTGAGCTCTTTATAGATTTTGGATACTAGCCCTTTGTCCGATATGTCATTTGTGAATATCTTTTCCCCTTCCGTTGGTTGCCTTTTAGTTTTGTTGGTTGTTTCCTTTGCTGTGCAGAAGCTTTTTATCTTCATAAGGTCCCAGTAATTCACTTTTGCTTTTAATTCCCTTGCCTTTGGGGATGTGTCGAGTAAGAGATTGCTACGGCTGAGGTCAGAGAGGTCTTTTCCTGCTTTCTCCTCTAAGGTTTTGATGGTTTCCTGTCTCACATTCAGGTCCTTTATCCATTTTGAGTTTATTTTTGTGAATGGTGTGAGAAAGTGGTCTAGTTTCAACCTTCTGCATGTTGCTGTCCAGTTCTCCCAGCACCATTTGTTAAAGAGACTGTCTTTTTTCCATTGGATGTTCTTTCCTGCTTTGTCAAAGATGAGTTGGCCATACGTTTGTGGGTCTAGTTCTGGGGTTTCTATTCTATTCCATTGGTCTATGTGTCTGTTTTGGTGCCAATACCATGCTGTCTTGATGATGACAGCTTTGGAGTAGAGGCTAAAGTCTGGGATTGTGATGCCTCCTGCTTTGGTCTTCTTCTTCAAAATTCCTTTGGCTATTCGGGGCCTTTTGTGGTTCCATATGAATTTTAGGATTGCTTGTTCTAGTTTCGAGAAGAATGCTGGTGCAATTTTGATTGGGATTGCATTGAATGTGTAGATAGCTTTGGGTAGTATTGACATTTTGACAATATTTATTCTTCCAACCCATGAGCAGGGAATGTCTTTCCATTTCTTTAAATCTTCTTCAATTACCTTCATAAGCTTTCTATAGTTTTCAGCATACAGATCCTTTACATCTTTGGTTAGATTTATTCCTAGGTATTTTATGCTTCTTGGTGCAATTGTGAATGGGATCAGTTTCTTTATTTGTCTTTCTGTTGCTTCATTGTTAGTGTATAAGAATGCAACTGATTTCTGTACATTGATTTTGTATCCTGCAACTTTGCTGAATTCCTGTATCAGTTCTAGCAGACTTTTGGTGGAGTCTATCGGATTTTCCATGTATAATATCATGTCATCTGCAAAAAGCGAAAGCTTGATTTCATCTTTGCCAATTTTGATGCCTTTGATTTCCTTTTGTTGTCTGATTGCTGATGCTAGAACTTCCAGCACTATGTTAAACAACAGTGGTGAGAGTGGGCATCCCTGTCGTGTTCCTGATCTCAGGGAAAAAGCTCTCAGGTTTTCCCCGTTGAGGATGATGTTAGCTGTGGGCTTTTCATAAATGGCTTTTATGATCTTTAAGTATGTTCCTTCTACCCCGACTTTCTCAAGGGTTTTTATTAAGAAAGGGTGCTGGATTTTGTCAAAGGCCTTTTCTGCATCGATTGACAGGATCATATGGTTCTTCTCTCTTTTTTTGTTAATGTGATGTATCACGTTGATTGATTTGCGAATGTTGAACCAGCCCTGCATCCCAGGAATGAATCCCACTTGATCATGGTGAATAATTCTTTTTATATGCCGTTGAATTCGATTTGCTAGTATCTTATTGAGAATTTTTGCATCCATATTCATCAGGGATATTGGCCTGTAGTTCTCTTTTTTTACTGGGTCTCTGTCTGGTTTAGGAATCAAAGTAATGCTGGCTTCATAGAATGAGTCTGGAAGTTTTCCTTCCCTTTCTATTTCTTGGAATAGCTTGAGAAGGATAGGTATTATCTCTGCTTTAAACGTCTGGTAGAACTCCCCTGGGAAGCCATCTGGTCCTGGACTCTTATTTGTTGGGAGATTTTTGATAACCGATTCAATTTCTTCGCTGGTTATGGGTCTGTTCAAGCTTTCTATTTCCTCCTGATTGAGTTTTGGAAGAGTGTGGGTGTTCAGGAATTTGTCCATTTCTTCCAGGTTGTCCAATTTGTTGGCATATAATGTTTCATAGTATTCCCTGATAACTGTTTGTATCTCTGAGGGATTGGTTGTAATAATTCCATTTTCATTCATGATTTTATCTATTTGGGTCATCTCCCTTTTCTTTTTGAGAAGCCTGGCTAGAGGTTTGTCAATTTTGTTTATTTTTTCAAAAAACCAACTCTTGGTTTCGTTGATCTGCTCTACAGTTTTTTTAGATTCTATATTGTTTATTTCTGCTCTGATCTTTATTATTTCTCTTCTTCTGCTGGGTTTAGGCTGCCTTTGCTGTTCTGCTTCTATTTCCTTTAGGTGTGCTGTTAGATTTTGTATTTGCGATTTTTCTTGTTTCTTGAGATAGGCCTGGAATGCAATGTATTTTCCTCTCAGGACTGCCTTTGCTGCGTCCCAAAGCGTTTGGATTGTTGTACTTTCATTTTCGTTTGTTTCCATATATTTTTTAATTTCTTCTCTAATTGCCTGGTTGACCCACTCATTCGTTAATAGGGTGTTCTTTAACTTCCATGCTTTTGGAGGTTTTCCAGACTTTTTCCTGTGGTTGATTTCAAGCTTCATAGCATTGTGGTCTGAAAGTATGCATGGTATAATTTCAATTCTTGTAAACTTATGAAGGGCTGTTTTGTGACCCAGTATATGATCTATCTTGGAGAATGTTCCATGTGCACTCGAGAAGAAAGTATATTCTGTTGCTTTGGGATGCAGAGTTCTAAATATATCTGTCAAGTCCATCTGATCCAATGTCTCATTCAGGTCCCTTGTTTCTTTATTGACCGTGTGTCTAGATGATCTATCCATTTCTGTAAGTGGGGTGTTAAAGTCCCCTGCAATTACCACATTCTTCTCAATAAGGTTGCTTATGTTTATGAGTAATTGTTTTATATATTTGGGGGCTCCGGTATTCGGTGCATAGACTTTTATAATTGTTAGCTCTTCCTGATGGATAGACCCTGTAACTATTATATAATGTCCTTCTTCATCTCTTGTTACAGCCTTTAATTTAAAGTCTAGTTTGTCTGATATAAGTATGGCTACTCCAGCTTTCTTTTGGCTTCCAGTCGCATGATAAATAGTTCTCCATCCCCTCACTCTCAATCTAAAGGTGTCCTCAGGTCTAAAATGAGTCTCTTGTAGACAGCAAATAGATGGGTCTTGTTTTTTTATCCATTCTGATACCCTATGTCTTTTGGTTGGCGCATTTAATCCATTTACATTCAGTGTTATTATAGAAAGATACGGGTTTAGAGTCATTGTGATGTCTGTATGTTTTATGCTTATAGTGATGTCTCTGGGACTTTGTCTCACAGGGTCCCCCTTAGGATCTCTTGTAGGGCTGGTTTAGTGGTGACAAATTCCTTCAGTTTTTGTTTGTTTGGGAAGACCTTTATCTCTCCTTCTATTCTAAATGACAGACTTGCTGGATAGAGGATTCTCGGCTGCATATTTTTTCTGTCTAGCACCCTGAAAATCTCGTGCCAATTCTTTCTGGCCTGCCAAGTTTCAAAAGAGAGATCAGTCACGAGTCTTATAGGTCTCCCTTTATATGTGAGGGCACGTTTACCCCTCGCTGCTTTCAGAATTTTCTCTTTATCCTTGTATTTTGCCAGTTTCACTATGATATGTCGTGCAGAAGATCGATTCAAGTTACGTCTGAAGGGAGTTCTCTGTGCCTCTTGGATTTCAATGCCTTTTTCCTTCCCCAGTTCAGGGAAGTTCTCAGCTATAATTTCTTCAAGTACCCCTTCAGCACCTTTCCCTCTCTCTTCCTCCTCTGGAATACCAATTATGCGTATATTATTTCTTTTTAGTGTATCACTTAGTTCTCTAATTTTCCCCTCATACTCCTGGATTTTTTTTATCTCTCTTTTTCTCAGCTTCCTCTTTTTCCATTACTGTATCTTCTAGTTCACCTATTCTCTCTTCTGCCTCTTCATTCCGAGCCGTGGTGGTTTCCATTTTGTTATGCATTTCGTTTAAAGCGTTTTTCAGCTCCTCGTGACTGTTCCTTAGTCCCTTGATCTCTGTAGCAAGAGATTCTCTGCTGTCCTCTATACTGTTTTCAAGCCCAGCGATTAATTTTATGACTATTATTCTAAATTCACTTTCTGTTATATTATTTAAATCCTTTTTGATCAGCTCATTAGCTGTTGTTATTTCCTGGAGATTCTTCTGAGGGGAATTCTTCCGCTTGGTCATTTTGGATAGTCCCTGGTGTGGTGAGGACCTGCAGGGCACTTCCCCTGTGCTGTGGTGTATAACTGGAGTTGGTGGGCGGAGCCGCAGTCAGACCTGATGTCTGCCCCCAGCCCACCGCTGGGGCCACAGTCAGACTGGTGTGTGCCTTCTCTTCCCCTCTCCTAGGGGCGGGATTCACTGTGGGGTGGCGTGGCCTGTCTGGGCTACTTGCACACTGCCAGGCTTGTGATGCTGGGGATCTGGCGTATTAGCTGGGGTGGATAGGCAAGGTGCACCGGGGCAGGAGGGGCAGGCTTAGCTCGCTTCTCCTTAGGTGATCCACTTCAGGAGGGGCCCTGTGGCAGCGGGAGGGAGTCAGATCCGCTGTCGGAGGTTTGGCTCCGCAGAAGCGCAGAGTTGGGTGTTTGCGCAGAGCGAGCAAGTTCCCTGGCAGGAACTGGTTCTCTTTGGGATTTGGTTGGGGGATGGGTGGGGGAGATGGCGCTGGCGAGCGCCTTTGTTCCCCACCAATCTGAGCTCTGTCGTCCAGGGTCTCAGCAGCCCTCCCTCCCTTTGTCCTCCAGCCTTCCCGCTTTCGGAGCAGAGCTGTTAACTTATGACCTCCCAGACGCTAAGTCGTGCTTGCTGTCGGAACACAGTCCGTCAGGCCCCTCCGCTTTTGCAAGCCAGACTCGGGGGCTCTGCTTGGCCGGCGAGCCGCCCCTCCGCCCCGGCTCCCCCCCGCCAGTCCATGGAGCGCGCACCGCCTTGCCGCCCTTCCTACCCTCTTCTGTGGGCCTCTCGTCTGCGCTTGGCTCCGGCGACTCCATTCTGCTAATCCTCTGGCGTTTTTCTGGGTTATTTAGGCAGGTGTAGGTGGAATCTAAGTAATCAGCTGGATGCGCGGTGAGCCCAGCGTCCTCCTACGCCGCCATCTTCCCTCCAACCTCCTGTAACCACCTTTTAAAACAAGGTATGGAACATTTTCATCACTCATAGAAATTTTCCACATGTCTTTTCTCCATCAAGTCTATTTCCCATTCTCCTTTCTTTAACAAGTCACTTTCTGATCATTACCTGTGGTTAGTTTTGCCTTTGGCTTTCTCTATAAATGCAGATAGTCAATGGGTACTCTTTTGTGTCTGGATTCTTTTGCTCAATATAATGATTTTAAGTTTCATCCATCTTTTTACATGTATCAATATTTATTATTATTATAACTAAGTAGTATCCCATTCTATAAATATAACAGTATTTGTTTATTCTGTTGATTTGTTTCCAATTTTTGCTTATTGTAAGCAAAGTGGTTATAATAATTCTTAGAGAAACATTTTGGTGGTCAGATATTTTTATTTCTCCTAGCTAATATTTAGGAGTAAAATATCTGGATCATGGTGTATACAAATTATAATAAGTCCAAAAAAGTTCCCCATAGTAATGGTATCATTTTACATACTCATATTAACAACAGTCATTATCTCTTCTAGTAGTTTGTCTGTCTCTTCCTTTCATCTTTTTTTTGGGGAAGTCCAATTATATGTATGTTCTACTGTTTGATATTATTCCTCATATGTCAGATACTCTGTTCTTTTTAATTCCTATTTGTACTTTTTTTTCCCTCTTTGTGTCTGTTAAGAAACTTTTTTTTTTGATCTGCCTTTAGTTCACTGATACTGCTCTCTGCTTTGTCCACTCCTCTGTTAAATCCATCTTTTTTAAATTGACATAAAGTTGACACACAATGTTACATTAATTTCAAGTGTACAAAACAGTGATTCAACAACTCTACAGATTATGCTATGCTCACCACAAATGTAGCTACCATCAGTAACCATACAACACTACTGTAATACCATTGATTATATTTCCTATGTGCACACTTAATCCCTGTGACTTATTCATTACATAACTGGAAGCCTGTAAGTGTACCTCATATCAAACTTTTCACATGTAACATTTCTGTTTAGATCTTTTTTATAATTATAATTTTGTAATTCATATCTTTGCTCACACTTGCCAATTATTCATACCTGTTATCCACAATTTTTACTATATTCTTCAACTTTTTAAAAATCATGGTTATTTTAAATTCTGTTTAATAATTCCAATGTTTGAGCTATCTCTGATCTACTTCTATTGACTATTTCCTCTCTTATCCATTGTTCATATATTTTGCCTTTTGTTTGTCTTGTAATCTTTCATTGTGTGCCAGACATTTTGTATAAGGGTAGAAGAAACTGATGTAAGTTATATTTGTTTCTAGAAAAGGCACATTTTTTAATCAGGCTACCAGAGAAGGGACTGAGTCAATATGCTCTAGTTGACCTGGGTTGTTCTTTCTTTCAATGTTAGTTTTATTTTGTTTCTCATTGTCTTCAAAAGGTTTGAGGATTAAATCAGGGCTTTCCTTTCTGCTGAACTTGGGGCTAAAGTACTGCCAAGGCTCCAGAGATCTACCTATGCTTCAAAGTGGGAGCCACCAGCTTTTGAAACTATGGAATATCTTCGTAGTTTACAGCCTGGTTTCCAGGTTATTAGATGTCTGGAGATTTATCTTTTCCAGTCTTGCCCAATGGTTTCTGAATCTGTGGGTGATCTCTTTAGAGATCTTTTACCGCTGTTACCTCTCTCCTGGCCTTTGGAGCGCTGTGGCCCTATACTCCATGAAGATGTAGAATGCCTTAAAGAGATGTTTTTTCAGCTTTGGTAATTTAAAATTAAACTGTAATTGCATTGTGTGTGTGTGTGTGTGTGTGTGTGTGTGTGTTCCTCTCAGCTCTCTGATCTCTCCAACCTTTTTCAGATGATGAATTTGTCTCTGCTGTCATCCCTAGTTACCCTCCTCTGAGGGAAATGTGCACTTGAAAGAGGCCCTGAACAGCCCAATGGAGCAATCTCTTAGCTCTCATTCTTTGCCACCACTATCCCTTGCTTTTAGGGTATTACTCCTTACACTTGGTGAATATTTATGAGCAAGAATTGGTAGGTAGGTGCAGACTTGGCCTGTGGGTGGGGTTCCTCCAAATTCTAATCTGCCATGTCAGCCTACATGTTATTGCTAACAATTCTTTAAATCTGTATCCAATTTCAACTTATTCACCCCCACCTCCACTGTATCTCACTTTCATGGTGTATTTTCTTTCTCAGCAGCCATGGTCTCTTCTCTTCTATGCAGGACTCAACACTTTCTGTATATTAGTTTGTTTGAGTTTCAGTGTGTATCCAAGTCTTCAATGAGTTTTAAGAGCTATGATTTTTGTAGTTTATCTGGCTTTTGTTATTATTGATTGGGTGAGAGTAACAGTCTCATAGCTTTCTTATCTGATTGGAAAAGAAACTCCATTTATTATATAATTATTTTTAATTTGAAATGCCCTTGGTATGCATAGGAATCTCTGGTGTAGGTGAAAATGACACATAATACAGACAGTCAAACAATTACAAGTCTCTGTTCCTACTAAAAACATTGCTTATAGAAAATTAGATGTTTTTATTCTTTGAGTTTAGCAAACTGGATTTTGTAGTAGTTAAAACATGAGGAAATCCTGGATCAGGGCATCTCAATGACTCATACTTTCCTTCTGGTTTCTTGATATTCAAATTTGGAAACATTTAGCAGAAATATTTTGGTGCTCTGAACTGGTGATGGTGTATATAGGTCCTTAATTGTCACTGACTCATTTCACAAAAGATCTTCCCCTGCATTCTATTTCCTAGTTCTCAATCTTCCAAGAAATATTTTTTGATAATTAAGGAAGACCTGTAATTTCATATGCTGCTCTTATTTTACTTTCTAAATTAAGACATCTTTCATAGTCATGGCCACAATTTTTTTTCCAGATAGTGCATAATGTAATTATGCCAGTAATCTTTTTATTTCTGAACTTCATATATTTACTTATTTTAGTCTTTCCCTATAAATCAGTGTCCTTAACTGTTTAATGACTTCCACTGTTTATTTAATACAATTCATATTGTTTATATAAAAACTTCTGGTGGACCTATCTAAACATACCCAAATATATTTATGGTGTGTGTGTGTGTGTGTGTGTGTGTGTGTGTGTGTATAATGTGCATGTATTATATGTATCTACACATAATATATACATATATACTAATACACACATACACATTTTAACAGAATTTCTGTATCAACATAAAGTGTTTCATGTTATATTAATATCATCTAGATTCTGAAATTCTGCAACTTGTTTCTTCCATTCAATGTACATATATATTCTTATATATATTGATAGCCCATTTTTCTTTCTGTTGTGGGAATTGTCATATTTATAACTTCAATAGATCATCACAGTAATTTGATCAGGCACCTTGCCCTGATTGAATTCTGTCTGGACAAGGATTAAGTAGCAATTTGACACACATCTGTTTTCCTTTGGTGAACGTAAATCTTCCATTCTTGGAATGGAGAATGGGTGTCTTTTTAAATTCATTTTTCTAGCACTTGTTTGCAAAATCTTCAGAGCAATTCCTATTCCTAAAATCTCTTTTATTGGTTTTGTATTTTTAAGTTTTCTTGGTATAATGGAAAACAAAATTGCATAGAAACAGTGATGAACAGCTTTCTTTTCTCTTTTTTATACTTTAAGTGTATTTTTGTCTCATTGTGCAGTGTTAGATGGGACCCAATGGACACTCTACAGATCTGACTTATTCTTCTGGGTTAGCTAAGCACAGATGAGGTTTGAAATATTACATACCATTGCCAAATAAATTGGACAAAAATAAATCATATATAGAAGTCCTGATTTAATTAAGCTTGAGACAATATGGAGGCACTTTTTCAAGCTTTTGGAATTGGCTGCTTCTTCAACAGATGCTCCTCTGATGTTGAAAATGACCTATGACCCTTAAACAGTTGACCTGCCCAAAATGGTCCCCTTCCCTGGGCTGGTAAGTTTACATATTTCTGCATAGCACAAACATACATAAAAATACAAAACAGGACAGAAAAACAAACCAAAAACAACCTCTGTTACCTGAGATCTGGCACTCACCACTGTACAACATGGATTAAAGTTCTTGTGGCCAATTGTATTCAGGCTCCAGGGGAAAGCTTCTCCATGTCTTTAGCCTCATGTCCTAGATATCATAAGAGACAGCCTCCAAATGTGGTAAAGATTTAAGGATTACGCCTTTGAACATCAGAAAATGACACTGCTTAATAGTACAGGAAGGATTTGAGAGGCAGAAGTGCTTTATCGGCAGAAAAGACACATTAATTAACTTGTCAAATGTTTTCTTCTAGACAGCTTGACTGCAATAGATTTTGAAGTATAATGAAGTATTGTTTCTCAGTAGTGATGAGATTTCCTTATTTTACTTATTTTCCTATTTTAATTCATGGTTTTGGAAGTGCTAATGAAACAGTGTGAAATTTGTAACAGTTGCACATGACTGAGGAAATTTTACAATAAGAAATCATTGGTATTTACTCTGAAACTTTCATATACATAGATGTAGAAGTAATTGAGGTGAATCGTGACACCAGATTTTTACGTTGGCAAAAAGAAGACAGTGAATGCAAGGATTGAGAATAGTTGTGGTTTTATGAAAAAGTAATGACTTAATTAAATTTTCAAAAAATTAAACATCAGACTTAAGCAATGGATTTACATTTTAATATTCATTGTTTTTTAAATATTCATTAATTTTACTATATTTTTATAATTGTAATACTCAACAGATTATTTTATAAGAAAAACCTTTTTAGAAGACATGAAAATAATTTTGATTTAAAAATTTGACAGCATTTGATGAAGTATATATAAATTTTGTATACTTTTGAAAATAACATTACTTTTGTTTATTTAAATTATTCCCATCAGGAGAAAAAATTATGTTAAAAAATATGATCAGAATGATAAAAGCCAGTGTTTCTGCTAAAGTGAAATAGAGACAAATAAAATTTATGTAATAAATATCTTACTTATGGATTATGTATAACTGTTTTTTTTATTACATATCTAAACATTATTAGCTAACCAAGGAATGCCCAGGCATATGCAGCAATAATTAAATTTAGTCATCTTTTGATATTTTTTTAAAGTTTCATCCATATAAAAACTATAATTGTGCACATATTTTTCAGGTTTTGTTATTATATAAAGGTGTATTTGTCAGGGTAGAAGGGTAAATGTAATATATCTAGTAATTTATTAGTTTGATGTAAATCAAACAATCAGTGATTGGGGCATCTGGGTAGCTCAGTTAGTTAAAGGTCTGACTCTTGGTTTTGACTCACATCATGATCTTGCCTTTCATGGTCCGGCATCTGCCCTGATGGTGTGGAGCCTGCTACGGATTCTCTCTTTCTCCTTTTCTCTCTTCCCCTCCCCAACTTGTGCTGTCTCTCTCTCTCTCAAAAAAATATTAGTGGTTAAATATTTAGTATAAAATTTTAAATATTTAAATATGGCAAATGAGCCCATTTGTCCTCTGTTCCTGTTAGGACTAGAGGGAGGGGTAGAACTGCCCCTACTACCAAAAATAATAATAATAATAATAATAATAATAAGGCAATGGACCAACTATTCTATGTTGAAAGTTATTAATTTTCTTAGGTATGACAATAGCATGCAATTAAATGTCTATATTTTGCAGACACGCTTACAGATTTATTTAACAGTTGAAATGGTAAAATGTCAGAAGTTTCCTTTAAAATATGACCAAACAAATCATTATAATATTTCTTGTTTGAAATATTCCTTCTGTTTGAAAGGAAAGGAAGTAGGTATATGCTCCATTTGTAAATTAGAATTTGGCAAAAAAAATAGTTTATTCTTTTATTTGATCAAGAATTTTATTTTCATCTTTATCTCAGATATATTTTGGAGTCTTTAAAAAATCCTGTAAGCATTAGAATGCCAGGGTTAAAACCATGTGTTTTAAAATGAGTTTGACTTGGGTTTTAATCCTACATTTTTACTAGATTTTTGATTGCTGGTAAGTTGTTTATCCATCCTAAATCTCAATTTTCTCATTTTAGAAATGACAGTGCTACTGCTAACACTGATCTCATAGCATCAAACCGAGGATTAAACAAAATAATGTATTTTGCTTAACACAATGCTTGACACAGAACAAGCACCCAATAAGATGCTAACAACTTAATAGCATCAGCTGGCATCAGTTTTGGATTATAAGACTATTTAGATATGAAAATGGTTGTTCCTTTTAGTTTATGGAAATAGATTATTGGTAATGTTTATGAAGCATTTTCCCCCCTGGCACTCAGTTAATCGTAGCTTTAGTTAGAAGTGAATCTTTTCTTTCTTTCTAATGTAAGTTCCTGAAAGGAAAATGAGCGTCTCTGATTTGGAGATGGTGAAGCTCAGAAATGCTGCGATTCTCAAATTGGATGCCTGTGGCTGAGAAGACATCATTGTCTTGTTGAACTGGGGTTGTTGGTAGTAGGAGAAGAGGGGTGGTTTGGATGGGAAAAAGAAGAAAAGAGGAAGAAAAAAGAATAAAAGAAGGATCTAAAGAACTAAAGGAAGGAATGCTAATGCCTGTCACTTAAAAATGTCGGACTATAGGAGAAATGTTCAAGTTTTTAAAATAATTAAAGTCATCAAACATCGAACTACATAAATAATTTTTAGTATTAGAGATAGGAATATATATCCATCCAGGTACATACACACACACACACACACACATATATATATATACATGTATGTGTATATATATATATATATATATGTATACATACATACAGAGAGAGAGAGACAGAGAGATTGTAGAACCAGAACCAGAGATTGTAGATTATATAACACACACACATGCACACACACACAAATATATATATATATATATATATATATATATATATATATATTATATTCAATAAGCCAACATACTAATTGATAAGTCAGTTGTGGTTTTTCTGTAGTATGACATAATATTAGCTAAACAAAAAACAAAAAAAATGTTCCAAATCCTCAAAAACTACACTGGGTTAAACTGCTCATTTTTTATGTCCACTGAGTGAGACTCCTGGACTTCCTGCACAAAACACTATACCTCTCAGCTAGTATTAGGGGCTCCAGAGCTTTGAGATGACTAGAAAAATTCAGAATAGTCTAACATTTTAATATTATGTGGGCTATATCCTCTTGGTCTTTCTGAGTTAAAACCTTGGAGTTACTTTCAGTACCATTCTCTCAACCTCACATTCCAATACATAGAAGACACTTGATCATACTCATTTCTTCTTTGTAATTACTCAAGAAAACCATAACCTATTTGTCTCATGCTGACAGTCTTTTCCAGTCTCAAGTTCCATACATCACCGAAGAAGCAGAAAATGCTACCGAGGTAAGAAAGCAAGGAAGCATGCGTTACTATGCAGACCAAAAGCCTGTGAGAGAGAGTGAAATCTGTTGCAAGGTTCTGTTGGATATTCTCTGTGGGTGAGGGTACTAGAGACGGGGTTAAAATCTTGCTTACAGCTAATCTACAGCAGGTTTGCAAGTTACCAAGTAGGAGAGGATGAGTCTTAAGTAAGTAAGAAGTAGCTCTTCTCTCTGGGAACAGGCGCCTCAAAGAGGCAATTCACACACAATTTATAGGGAGAAATACATCAGGGGAGCTAAAGAATTACTCCTGAGACCCATTACATTTGAGCATGATGGCATCTGTTCCAGTGATCTATAGCTTCTGTGCGATGCATGTATTTTTGCTTTGGATGATTGTTGGCTCTGTGGGCTGCAAACGCAAGTTCATGTCCATGCTGGAGGAAAAGGTGAAAGGAAATCTCTGGCAAATGTTCTTTTATTAAGAGGGTGAATTGTTGCAGACAGGTTGCAAGAAGTAAGTCAGATGGGCATAGAACAGAGGAAATCAATGAAAAGTTTGTGAATGGAAGTTTGTAACTCAGAATAAAAAATGGAAAAGAAAACAGTAACAGCAATAAAATGCACAAACGGAAAATCTGGCCACCATGGGAATTTTATCCCAGTTAAGAGGATTTTCTTATGCAGTGTGTGGGGACTGCTTGAAGAAACCGTGTGCTGTTCTCACTGATACACAGGAGAATCATAGGCTCCACCAACCGGGAAGAATCTTGTTCATAACCCAGGAGGAAAAGACTTAACATGACCACCCTCCTGTGATGGGTTAAGGAGCTGTGGGTGGCCTTGACATGGCTGTGAAGGAGGATTTTCATTTCATGTCCAGCACTGGAAAAACCAGAATTAAGTGGGACAGAGATACTCCCTCTTTGCATCAGTTCTTGTAACTGCCCCCAGCAGGCACATAAAAAGTCTGATCAGAATCAGATACCACCTGAATTCTAGCTCAGAGAATTTCTCCAGTTTTACCCTCCTTTCATAAACTTTAAATTTTCTCATTCATCAGACTGTGTTGCGTCAATTCTTGATTCAGTTGTTCCTCACATACTCAGGCTAAAATCTTGATTTCCACCATTTGACTTTATTCTGTTTGGATTAGGTCACCCTGTTTTGGAATGTCGACTGTGTACCCACATAAAGTGTTGCTTCTAGTAACTGCTTCTTGGTTTTCTAGCTGCCAGCATGGGCACAAAGTCCTGAAATTCTGGGCAGAACCCTGTTCCCTGGGACACAGCTGGCTGGATCCATAGTTCCACTCAGCTTGTTGGCATCTGATTTCAAGGTGATAGAAGTAAAAACAGAAATTTATTGTAAAAAAGCAAGTGCTATTATGGAGGTACAAACTAGGTTCTGTGGGAACCCAGTGGATGGAGCAGACGACTAGGCTTATTTTTATTAAGGCCTCTGAAAAATATCCCACTACCTCCAGTGGGCAAGATGGGGGATAAAGGTAGGTGAATAAAAGTGAAATGCCCTTTTAACTAAAAACTATCCCAAAAGTAACTAATAATGTTGATCAATGGAGTGAATGATGGAGTGAAATCCTGAATCACAGCACTAATAACAAGCAGAGTGGAACAAACAAGGGGTGACATTGACAAGGACTAATACTTAGGAAAACAACAGCAGTGGCATCTACCACTCATCTGATAGTTGAGCTGTACTGGCACTTTGCATATATTATCTCAGTTAATTCTCTCAAGGATCTGTAAGCTAGGCTGTTATTTGCACTTTATAGATTCAGAAAGGCGAGGAAACTGGCCCAGCTTTGCACAGCTAGTACTGTGCTTTTAACCCTTGTTAGTCCATGTGGAGGTTGCTTAACCCCTTTCATTGTGTTAAGTCATGTCATTCTGCCAACACACAGTGAGTTAGAGTCTGTCACCATCTCCCTCTTACAAACAAGAAAATTGAGGCAAATCTGTCTCCCAAGTTTGGCTTACCATTAGAATATAGTGTGTTATAATAATAACAGATAAACATTTGCTCCAATCCAATAGTAAAAGCCTGGTTAGAAGAGAAATTAAGGCTTGAAAAAACACATGCGATTTATTATTTTGTGGGTCAGAAAAGAGAAGACCTGGGTGGTAGTTCTATTTTATCATTTATTAGCTATATGTCCTAGGGCAGGTGCATTAAACTCTCTGCACCTCAGTTTCATTATCTATAAAGTGTGGAAAATAATACCAGTCTCCATACCTCTTAAAGCTTTGGAAGAAAAAAATGAGACAAGGGATATGAAATTGATTTGAAACCATGAGTGTTATGCAGATCTACGTTTTTGTTTTTGTTACTATTTTGAAAAGACAACTGGTAAAAAAAATACTCAATAATCTGAAAATGGTGCAGTAAAAAAGGTTATTTTATGCTTATATGAATTAAAATAATGCAGACCATGATGTTAAAGATCCAAGGAGATAGAAGTTTGTCTTTGCAATGAAAATGAAAATTAAACACACTTAAAAGCCAAACCTAATAAGATAACATATGAGCCTGAAGTAGAGCTGTGCCCTTAAAATTCTTAAGGCTTTTTATTCCTTCAATTAAAGTCAAGAAAGAAAACGAAGCTTGTAAACAAGACTACCTGTGGGTAGCCAAAGCACAAAGGAATTCCACACTAGAAGAGTATACAGAGTACATTGGAATATATGCTCTGACTCTCTGAAGTGAATACAAATTTATTTGTTTATGGAATTCCAAACCCACTTACCAATGCCATTATCTAGGCACAGTATTCCTAAAAGAAATATAATTATTATCAGTGAAGTTTTGCCTTCCTCAGGATCAAGGAAAACACAATAAAAGAGAAATTAATTGAACACCAATTTTATAGATCTTAAAAATTTATAATTTGAAATAAAATTTTAATTTTAATTGTGTGGCTTTTCTTTAAAATATGAGGTCTTTCATTTATGTTTAATGATTACGTTCCCAACTTACTAGGAAGAAAAACATCAACTTTTCTTTTTGTTTACTTTAATCTTTATACCTACCACAGAGAATGAACATGGCTTAATTCTTTGAATTTGCTTGAGATAATCCTCTGGATGTTTTTGTCTTTAGAGCTTTTTAAAATTAGGCCCTTCGCTCTTATTGAGTAAAGGAATTTCCAAACTTGGATAACAAAGGGAAGGTCTGTTGTATCCATAGTTAATACCAAGGAATGAGAAATCGGTATAAATTGACTGCATGTGTCATCCTTTGAAGCTGTGACCTATATGAGTCAATCTAAGAGTAATCTCTCTTTTAGAGATGTATAGTCTAAACAAGAATTTCATTGCTTCTTCATTTCTCTAGGAGAATATAAAGAAGGAGTTGTGTTTCACAGAAAAGCTTATGAAAATTCCAGATTGTCTCCTATTCTCTAAAACCCTATACCTCTAAGTTACTTACCTCCTACTATTCCTATTAAGAGGAATAATGTGTGCTGAACTTGTTCATGGTAAGCACCCAATAAGCATTGGCAATTTTCAGTGTTAACTTAGAAGACTATTTTGTTCTTCATGCCTTTCTTATCCCTTCCATGTCTTTCCTTCTCTGCTCCTAAATACACACTTCCGCTCCCAACCTAATTCCTCTTGAGCCAGCTTGTCATCTTCTTCCTTCAGCATCACAGCCCGCTGCAGAGCATGGTTGCTCTTTTACTTTCACTTTATTTCTCTCTACAATCTACCAGCACAGTTGTAGCTTTTACACGTTTTGAACTTTTTTGCCAATTCTGCAATGCTGAAATAAAAAAAAAAAAAAAAACCTAACATGGCAACAAAAGAAACTTCCCTTAGATGGCTGGAGAAGATCCGGAACTGAGCAGGTGAAGCCAGGACCCTCCAGCAAACAGAGAGACAGAAGACTGAGAACACGCCCTCTTCAACATACACAGGAACAGGAAGTCGAAATGAAGTTTTTCCTAGCCAAGGGGGATAAGGCAGAATGCTGACATTTGAGAAATGCATTCTGAATAGCAGCTATTTAATCCTCCTACTGCAATATGAGGCCAGTATTATTGCCATCATCCTACGTTACAGATAAGAGATTCATATGGCCTTAAGTCATGAATCTGGGTTATAGCTAGAAACCTTGGTTTTAAAGACCCTACTATCACCCATTAAATGTGCTGGCTCCCTGAGCTAAGGATGAAGGTTACCTGCAAAGCATTGGTAAAGGAAGTTGAAGTTCAATTTGTGAGTTTTCTTTCTACTGACACGCATTCAAAATTTTTTATTGAGTGACAACTATGTATCAAATATTATTCTAGATACTGGAGTGCTTTATGAGACATTAGCAAATTTCTTTTAAATTTTTTTTTTTCAACGTTTATTTATTTTTTTTTGGGACAGAGAGAGACAGAGCATGAACGGGGGAGGGGCAGAGAGAGAGGGAGACACAGAATTGGAAACAGGCTCCAGGCTCTGAGCCGTCAGCCCAGAGCCTGACGCGGGGCTCGAACTCACAGACCGCGAGATCGTGACCTGGCTGAAGTCGGACGCTTAACCGACTGCGCCACCCAGGCGCCCCCAGACATTAGCAAATTTCTATCCTAATAGTAAAGGAGAGAAGGAAGAAAGGAAAGCAGGAAGGGAGGAAGGGGTTAGCTCTATGATAGATTCAGTTGGACTACTATAGGTTGGGTGGTTAGAAAACCACCTCGATAAGGAGACATTTAGATTTCATTCCAAATGTGATGGAACTTTCTTCCTTTCCCAAAGACACTTAGCTTCTCAACATAACTAGGTGACCATACTTCTTTCAACATTGGCAGTACACTAGAGATTTATGTTCCAGATGGGTTGGAAGAGAGAGAGTCTGGGATTTTTGACATTAGGCCAGATGAGTATTTTGGTACTGTACTGAAAATGAAAGAATTCAATAAAATTCTATTTAGTAAAAGAAAATGCAACTTTCCAACTGCCATCCCCCCAGTGGCCATTCATGTGTATATGCTCATTCTATTTCCTAGTTTGTCCACCCATAAGAGATTGGGAGATTTTCCTTGGATAAAAAAAAAAAAATAGAAAAGTGATAATACTATAGATGCTAATTATAGTGATAACCCCATTAGATGTCTGAGTTTACGCCATTACCTTAGAGTGAAGCATGCCATTCCCCAAACCTGCACCACAGAGAGTTCTCATCTATCACAGTAGTCAGTAGATAGTACCTAAAACAAATGAGCAAAAAGAAATTACAGTTTAATCAGGTTTCTTAAAAATGAGGTAAACACCTGAAGAAATAGTTAAAATGAATTGAAAATAGTTGCTTCTGGGAGATGGAAGTAAAGAATGAAAAGGGTTGGGGTAGAAGGGCTTTAAAATGTTATAGAAATATTTGACTTTTATAATTATGCATGTATATCACCTTAATACACATAAAAGTTAAATTTAAAGAATGAACCATTATTAAAACATGCCCAGGGGTTCCTGGGTGGCTCAGTATGTTAAGCATCTGACGTAGGCCCAGGTCATGATCTCATGGTCCCTGAGTTTGAGTCCCATGTTGGACTCTCTGCTGACAGTTCAGAGCCTGGAGCCTGCTTTGGATTCTGGGTCTCTCTGCCCCTCCCCCACTTGTGCTCTCTCTCTCTCTCTCTCTCTCTCTCTCTCTCTCAAAAAAAATAAGTAAACATTAAAAAAATTAAAACATGCCCAGATTCACACAGGAGTAGACACTACTGATAAAACAACTTTTAAAATCTAAACAAAAGTTCCTTGAAAGGAATGATGAGAATTGTAACAGGAGAAACATGATTCACTAGGTTGATGAAGGCAAGTTTATGTGGCTCTAAAGAGTGTCAAGTTTACATAGTCTAATAGATCTTTCTCTGTATTTGGAAAAATAGCTTTGGATATAGACATAGGAACATTTCAAACTTATATGCGCACACAAAATATACCATAACATTACTTTGTTTTTTCACAAGAGAAGCAGCAGTGCATAATGGTTAAGAGCCCAGAGGAGCCAAAATCCTGGGTGTGAATACTTTCTTTGCCACAAACTAGCTATGCCTGATTTCCCATCTGTAAAGTGGATATGACAGTAATACCTCGTTCATGGCATTGTAATAAGGATTACATGAATTAATACCTGTACAGTTAGAATAGTGTCTGCCCCATAATAAGCACTACATAAGATTTTCCTAATTAAATTAAAAAAATCATATTTTGTTTGCTACAAACTTTATCAATGTTATAGGCCCATTACAAGTTTAAGTTTAAAGCTAAATATTCCAAATATTAGAAACTCTTTTAAAATAGTTCTTATATTAAAATTTACTGTGACTTACGAAAAGTACCTAGTTATCTATTTTACCCAACCATATAAAATTAAATACACATGTATGTAAATCACACATATATCTGCATGTACATTTAAATGATAGCTTCAGGGGCGCCTGGGTGGCTCAGTCGGTTAAGCGGCCGACTTCGGCTCAGGTCATGATCTCGCGGTCTGTGAGTTCGAGCCCCACGTCGGGCTCTGTGCTGATGGCTCAGAGCCTGGAGCCTGTTTTGGATTCTGTGTCTCTCTCTCTCTGACCCTCCCCCGTTCATGCTCTGTCTCTCTCTGTCTCAAAAATAAATAAACGTTAAAAAAAAATAAAAAAAATACATACAGCTTCAGTGGAATAAAGTTATGAACAACTAGGTAAAGCAGATAAGCAGTAGACACATGGAATATATTTAAGATAGAAAGCTTTGCACTGAAAAGCAGCATTGATAACTTTGCCGTGTCAATTTATGGGTTTGTTTTACCCTGTTTCCTAATGGTTAAAGTTAAATAGCATTATGGAGACAATGTAACTGAGAATGGACACCGGAAGAGGAAATTGCTATGGGATTAAAATTTAATGAAAGGTAGATTTAAATTGGATCTTTAATGCAACTTTTAAAAGCATTGTTAATCTGTCAGCATGTGGGTTGTATCTCTAGTATTTGAATGCACCTTCACAGTGTCCCAGCTCCATCTTTTCCATTAAGTAAAAAAAAAAAAAAACAAAAAAAGAACCCCAAAAACCCTCTTCTTCCATTAAACAAACAAGAGAAAATTCTATGGCTTCAATCAACAAATATAAGTGAACACAAGCAAAAGGTGTAAGGCATAAAAAGAAAATTATGCTTTGTCCCTGTCCTTCTTAGGGAGGTAAGGCATAAACAGAAGTTAAGCAATTCAGGAAAATTTCACCCAATGTCATAAAACCATAGGAGTCCTAACTGAAAATAAAGACTGATATAAAAAATAAAAAAGTACCTGAAAGTAAAGGAAGAAGGGATAACTGGTGCAGCTGAAGGGATGTGGAATTCAGTCCCTGATGGAGAAAGTGGAATTCAGCAGGTTCTTGGAACGTGGATATAATGTGTGGATTCACAGAAGAAAGGAGAGTGTGTGCCATTCATGGAGGGTAAAATGGGGCAAGATCTGTTCAAGAAACTAATTTGGTAGAGGAATAGAGAAGTAGAAAGGACTAGAAATAGGGCTTCTCGATCTCTTTTTCTCAGCCAAAAAAAAAAAAAAAGTGTCCAGGTACACTGACTTGAACTAGGGTTTCTCAGGGTTGAGATCTGAAGGAGGTGCAGGTATGATCTATGACTTTGAAGCCTAGAATCAATAGGTTCCTGAAAAAATAACACCAAGGATAAAAACAAATGAAAATCAAGGTGGTCAGTTCAGAAAACCATGAATTATAGTGAATGCCTTATGGAAAGGAGGGTGAAAGGAACAAGTTTCAATGGGCACACAATAGACCAATGTTGAGGAGCTCTCCAAAATGCTCTGACATGGAGGGATGCACTCACAGAGACTTGTGGTCTCACCTATGTTTGGTGATGGAGATGTGAAGAACACCATGCAGGTTCCAGCACAAAGTTGGAATGCTAGGTTGAGACTAAATTATCAGAAATTATAAATTTTAGGGCAGGCATGAATTTTATCCTGGAAGCAATGATGATCTGGAGATTTGCATAGAACTAACTACTGTAAGAAAATAATAAATTTAGGAAGACCACTGAAGTCATTCATGTGTTCCAAAGTAAATGGTGATAGGATGTAAACCAGAAAATTAGAAACAGAAATGACAAGGATGATAAATATATAAGAGGTACTGAGAAACAAGCAGTATTAAGTTTCAGGGATTATTTGGCTTCCAAGAGTAAGATCAAGAAAAAGAAATAAATCAAACTTAATTCTAAGCACTTGAGGGTAGGTGACCAGGAGAAACTTCTGGAGGAACTGACAGAGGAGAGGGAAGGTGAAGATTACATTGCTTTCAGTTGGCAGGTGTTGAAAATAAAGTGTAAAGATAAAGTTATTTACTGAATTTAATCAATGAAGCATTCGTAGCCAACTAAATTTCTTAGGCTTTGCTATTTTAAATCGTTTTAAAAATCCATATCTATTAGCAACTGTAGATTCATAATTTTGATCAGCCTAGGGGTGTCATGTTATTTTTCTTGCAAGCTGATAGATAATATCTGGTATTTTCGAGTCAGCATGAATTAGTTAAGCTGGACTGTAGTGATCTTGATCTGTTTTTTTGGGGGGAGGGGTGGGGAACAGGTGTTATTTCACTTTCTCCAGTATTCTTGGAGCTAGCTATAAAGATGGAAATACTCTCATTGAAGCTCAAGTTCGGTCCACCACTGAAATTTCTTCAGGTTATGGGCCAGCTGTGGTTCATTACAGCCTTGAAAGTGGCAGTGGCCAATAAGGTATGTGATAGAAGAGCCAATATAATATTTGAGAACCATGTTTCTGAAGCTTTAATGTACATACAAATCACCTGAGGGATTTTGTTAAAATGCAGACTTTGATTCAGTAGGTCTGTGGAGAAGCTCGATACTCTGCATTTCTAACACGCCCCAGAAGATGCTGAAGTCACTGACCCCTGGACCACCTTTTGAGCAGCAAGGCACTAGAAATCAAAAGAGAGGATTTTAAAACTAAAGAAGGTCTCTGTGCTCCACACTTACAGTTTGCCTTTTCAGATCCATCTTCCACCCTTCTTCACCTGGAGCTGTGCCTGAAGAGGCTGACCTTTATGGAGCACATCAGTGAGGTTTCTTTTTGCTGGGGTTTCCTGTTGGTTTTGGACAGTAAGAGAAATTGACTGAAACTGGAAAGAGAGAAGTGAGTGAAATCTGGGTATTTACAGTTATTTTGCTAAAACAGAACATTTGATGTCTTAAAAAAAATCATCACAATGTACAAAATCATGTGATTAAAACCACAAGGCTTTGGGGTAAATGGGATCAGGGACAGGACATTCAAAATCTCGGTCAGTCACACACACACATACACACACACACACACACACACACAGAGAGAGAGAGAGAGAGAGAGAGAGAGAGAGAAAGATTGAGAGAGAGAGAGATAGGAACCTAATAAAAAACTATAGTACAATTTTGCACATAAATGGCTAAAAAAATACACATCTTCCAATAAATATGGCATTTTACCTTGAAAAAGCCCTGACGTTTGCTTGCAGAATGGGGCATTAGAAAAGTTGCAGAACGTGAGTTATCATCAAGTGGTGGAAGGAGGATTATCTGAAATTGGAAGGAAAGCTGTACTACCAGATGTGGATGGACGAGGCTCATAACACACAGCGAACTGAAGTAGCTGGTAGATATTTGAGGTGTGTGCATGTGTACGTTTTGGGTTTTCCTACTCAGCACAGTTCAGCTATGCGGTCTTCTGTGTTTACCTGGTATTTCTCATGGATGAAATTGTGCATAAGCAAACATCAAATTCAGTTATGCTCAAATTGTTCCCTAATATATTAATCGCATTGGAACAGACACGTGTTCTCAAAACAAGAGTTTTGCTGCAGTTTGCTGCAGATTGTCTGCATTTCTGCTTAGAGATGTGGCTTTTGTAGGTATCCTCTCATACAGCTACAGAAATCACTTCTGGGTTCAGGTAACCGCCATTCACCTTTCCCCTTCTGAGCTAAAGGTGGTAACAATTCCCTGCTATTTCTAACTCTGGGTGATTTCACCACCAACTGTTCGTTTCACTTACTCTTGCCCACAACTCTGTGAATAGTCCCTTTAATGCATGGCCATCAATTACCTATGCTGGTTGAGTTTGTTATATGTGTCCTTCCAGTCCTGGACAATATTCAAATGTGATGAGTGATGTGAAGAGATAAAGGAGAATGACAGCGTGGTGGAGAACTTTGGATTTAATTTGTACTGATGTCCATTAACAGATATTTTAATGAGCTGCTTCTGCGTGCAACACCTGGAGAGACCCTTTAAAAAGTCATAGCAAGTCATTCCTTTTCTCAAAACCTTACACTGGCTTTACTGTACTCTGAGAATAAAAACAATGGTCCTTTCAATAGCTCACAAGCCTGGTTTCCTGTTGCATCTCTGAATTGGTTACTCTCCAGTATCAACTCACCATTTTGATCCCTTTGTTCCAGAGACATTGGTCCACTTGTGGTCCTGGGACACAGTAGGTGGGCTTTTCAATAATGCAGACAGATGTTTGTGGAGGCATCTTAGCTGAAGACATTCGAAGGACATTTTCCGAATTTGGAGTACAATTTGTAACAGGGAACACAATTTCTAAGTATGAAAGCTCCTCAGACCATTCATCTGAAAAACTAAGTGATATTGTTCAAATTCACATGCTTTCAAACTATGCAAATACATGTCTAATGAAAGGGAGAGCAACCAAAGTACCACAGGCTCTGGGAAATCATCCAAGAAGTCCATTGCTTGACCAGGTAGGGGTCATCATCCCTGCAGGTGGCCATCCAGTCATGGCCTGGAAATATGTCAGGTTTTGTTTTACATTTTATTAGGATTCAATTATAAATCATTTTTTTGAGTGACAAATACATGTGAGTCTTCCTGCCCAGTAGTTCCAACCAGCCACTATGATGATAAGATACTATAATTTGTTTCATTAGAATCAAGACTTCCTTGTGTGTTTAAGGTTCATTTCTAAAAGTTGTTTCTAAAAAGTTCTAAAACTCCTCACAAAGCCTCTTCCAGCTTTGCCTGTAGCCAGAGCACACCCAGAATCCTGTCCCATATTCAAGGTTTGTTTATATTTTGCTGGAAAGTGCTCTGTTTTACATTCTTGTAGCCATCACCAGCATCATAAGCTCTTAAATGATTCAAGGCAGACAAATGAGGGGACCTCTATCAATGACACAAACAAATTATATTTAATGGTTGGAAAGTTTAAAGAATGTGGTTTCTTTTTCCTTCCAACATTCTTAGCTTTGGTCAGGATAGACGAATTCTCCTGGGTTGTAGTTTCCATGTTTACACATAAGAAAATCAAGGCATCTATTTCCTTACATTTTTATCTGGGAATAATTGTTGAACTTTCAGGACTAGTGTAAGACTAGTTTTATTAAATTGAAGTCACTGAATTGGCTAGAAGAGAAGGCTACCTTTTGATTATGATGCATCTGATTATATGAAATATTTAAATTAGGGAGCTATTTTGCTGTTCTTAATTGAATAGCTCAAAAGAAAAATGAAAGTAAAACTAGTATATTTAAAGCAGTTTTTGTAAGTAGCAGTTGTATACATTCTTATGGAGGATTAGTAGAATAATGATATCTAAATCATAACAATATTCATTCAACCAGTTTTCATTCAATTTTTATAGAGCATTGATTATGTGGAAATATTGTACTAAAGTAGCAAAAGAATGGCATTTACACTACATTTCACTTTTTTTTTCTTTTTAAAATTTATCTATTTTGAGAGAGAGAGAGAGAGAGAGAGAGAGAGAGAGAGAGAGAGACTAAGCACAAGCAGGGCAGAGAAAGAGGGAGAGAAATAATCCCAAGCAGGCTCTACCTTTTCAGCACTGGGCTCAAACCCACGAACAGTGCGATCATGACCAGAACCAAAATCAAGAGTCGGACGCTTACCTGACAGAGCCACCCAGGTGTCCCACGTTTCACATTTTTATATTGAAGGACACATCAGCCTTGAAACTGGTAGATGATAGACCCTTTGGGCAACTAAATTACAGTGTTTGCTTCTTTATAATAAAAATATTTCGTATTTAGAGTATGTTCAAAGATAAAGGCTATTCTCCAGTTGTTTACAGTATATTCATTTACATCTCACTGACTAGAAGCCAGATACTTGAAGAACAGGAATCTTGAAGTTCTGTGTTCCTCAACTGCCTAATAGAAATGTAAGGCAAGGAGTGGAAAATGAATAATTATGTGTTGAGTGATGTAAAATAATTCATGTAATCATGTGGATGTTTAGTGACTTGAACTGATGAAACATCTGCAAAGTTGAATTTATGTTTATGGAGATGTTTAGTTACTCTTTGTTACTGACTCTTAAAGTGAAACAAGCTTTTATTATAATCATATAAATTCTAAGCATAGCAACTTGAAATTTTTTTTACATTTATTTATTTATTTATTTACTTATTTTGAGAGACATAGAGAGAGCACAAGTTGGGGAGGAGCAGAGAGAGAAGGAGACACAGAATCTGAAGCAGGCTCTCAGGCTCCGAGCTGTCAGCACAGAACCTGACGCAGGGCTCAAACTCACAAACCGCAAGATCATGACCTGAGCTGAAGTCGGATGCTTAACCGACTGAGCTACCCAGGTGCCCCTAAGCATAGTGACTTATAAAGACTATTATCAAATTTTTGCAAAAGTTTGGTGTAGGGAAATCTTAATCAGAAATTATTTCTCTTGAGATACTGTGTTTTCTCTTTCAGAAAAGTCAGATGCCCAGGAAAGATACTAGAGGAAAATACTACAAAATACAGAATACAAAAAAATGTTTAAAAAAAGCCAGTGACAATATTTGTAGACAGCCACACTGAAAAAAAAAAACAGAACAGCCATTGTACTGTTTGACCAGATAGGAGATGGGTCTGAAAGTGACATGGAATGAAGTAATTTATATCTTCACGACAGGTGGCTTACAGTGAGGTTGATAGGAGGGAAGGTGCACTCTGAGCGAGGCATTGATAGTACTGGGAGCAAGTAAAGATCAACAGAGACTCACTTTCTCAGCCAACTTTCTATTCTTGTGTAGAAACAGAAAACACACAGTGATGGGTGCAACATCTGTTGAATTGTTTTTAATGTGCCAAGCTAGAACGGGCTTTTCAGTTTGAGAAACAGCATTTAAAAAAAGAAATAAGGAGAAAAATACGGCACAAAATTAGAAAATATTTATGTAAAGAAATCTTCACAAGATACACTGTAAGTTCCTGACTGAAAATAGGTTGACAGGCAGCTCGATGGCATAGCTGAGGGAGACAGACAAGAGATTCTGGGTTTCAGTTTTTTCATACAGTGACAATTAAATGCAACAGCAGTTTGGTACAGTTGGGCTTTAGGGAAGACGTAATTTTTGTCACATATGTTCCTTCTGCTTGCTGATTTATGGGAAGACAATGGCATTGAAGAAAAGAAGGGTAACTGCTATCTGTCTAGGATGAGGATGTCCCTTATAACATGGCAATTGTAGGAGGCAGCAGGGAGCTGACAAAAGGTGGTTACTTCTCATTCTCAAAAGTCAGGTAGGATTTAACATCAAACATAAGCCTCACTGTAAAGAAATAAGAACACAGAACATGAATGATGTGATTATAAGAAGCCTAGTGATGATGCCAACTGACATAATTTCTGGGCCAAGCTATTTGTGTGTGTGTGTGTGTGTGTGTGTGTGTGTGTGTGTGTGTGTGTGTATTCATCTAGGAAATTAGATTTATTGAATACAGATTATTACCAAATATTATTACCAAATATTTCTTTGCCTTCCCGTCTAATTCTATTGGTTCAGATTGACACATAATTATTTGGCCATATATTCTAGTTAAGTGCTAATCAACTAAGGTCCTTTTACACAGTCAAACACTATTGTTGACTAAATCTAATCCTGTTTCAGGAATGGTCACTGAAGAGAACTAGGGTGCATATGAAGAATAAACAACTTATTAAAAGAATTATCTATATTTCTAAGATGTATGGGTAGGAAAATAATAACTTCTTTAGTTCTTGGACTTTAGAATTATTCTTTCCTTTTGGAATCCAAGACATTAGTTATAGGCCCTTTAAAAAATCAATTATTGGACAATTGTAAAATAATGATTTCTCTATAATCTGCATCTTGATTTTGCATTTGTCAAGAATTCAGAAGTTTTGAAAGGAAATTTGTCTTGTTTCCATGAATACTACAGTTGCAGTAGTCACATTAATTCCATGTTATGAATGAAATCGTCTCTGGGAAAATAATTTCAAAAAACATTTTAGGAAGGAAAATACAACAGTTAAAAAACCTGCTAGAAATACACAGTGAAATAGAAACTCAGTAGTAATGAGACACTTTATTTAACATGTTACTGTCCACATACAAGCTAAAAAACATAATGATAAGGTGTATGTAAAAATCTGTACCTTGAAAACACTACTTTTTCACATGCATATGGATTATTTATAAAAATTACAAAACTAATCCAAGTAAAGTTCTGTAACCCAAGCAGACTAGTTGCTATGGTAAAAACAAGGAACTTTTAGAAAGCAAATAATGCACATCTACCCACCCCTTAGAGCCCCAGTTCTTAAGACTATGTAGTGTTAAAATGATATTCTAATAATCTTTAAAATTAATATATCCAAAGAGAAAAGTAATGTGATTATCTCCATAAAGTCTGAAAAATATTAGGTAACATTTAGTATCTAAAATAAGAATCAATGCATACTTGTACGATGTAATAATATGTGAATAAACATCTTCACACTATGATAAACCAGTGACACACATTTCCATAATATTTTAAAATTGGAATAGATGACACTTTCATACTTGTGATGTAATGTGTTAGCCAAAAGCTGGCACCATGCTTTAGCACTAGCAGCAGGAACAAGATAAGGATATCTGCAGTCATCTTTGTTATGTAACATTGTTATAGAGCTATTACCCAATGCAATTAGACAAGAGAACAAAAGCAAAAGGTACAAAAGTAGAATGTAGAAAGGATCGTTGCTATCACAGAAAAGTGACTGTTTACTTAGAAAACCTAAAAGAATCACTTGGAAAACTATGACAAGTAAAAATTTAGTAGATTGCTAAGTACAAATTTAATATATATACAGAAATCAATAAAGTTTAATTATAGAACTAAAATTATAGAACTAACTAAATTAGAAAATCTAATAAAATAAATATTCCTTTTACAAAAGAAGCACAATGATTATAAACATAGAATTACATTAATTGAAAAAAAAATATTTAATGGACAGAAGTAGGAACATAAATGGATAGATTCCTAATCTTAATGGTGGATTTTGACACATTTCTTTCTGACGATGAATGATCAAGCAGACAAAGCAATTATTGGGAACATTAGAAATTGAACAGCATAATCAATAAGCTAATATGATGAATATATAACGAACTTGCATCCATAGAAAATACTCACTTCCAGCATACATAGAACATTTACCAAAACTGGGCAAACTCACAGTAGAACCCAAAATAAGTATCTGCAAAATCATAATCATGCATTCCTTATTTTATAATCTCAAAGAAATGAATATAGAAATTGGAAGAAAAAATCTGCAATTTCTATATTATTAGAATCTAAATCAAGCAAAAAAACACCTTTTCTAAGAAATTCATCGTCCAAAAAAAGAAATTACAATGTGAATTATGAAATAATTACAATTAAATGACAAGGAAAGTAAAAACTTGTAAAATAAAGAACAAACATTTTTACACTTAAAATCATATGTTAAGGAAGAGAAGAGGCTCCAGGGTGGCTCAGTCGGTTGAGCGTCTGACTTCAGTTCAGGTCATGATCTTGCTGTTTGTTAGTTTGAGCCGTCCATCCGGCTCTCTGCTAATAGCTCAGAGCCTGGAGCCTGCTTCTGATTCTGTCTCCCTCTCTCTCTCTCTGCCCCTCCCCCGCTCATGCTCTGTCTCTGTCTCTCTCTCAAAAAATAAATAAACATTTTAAAAAGACAAATAAGAATAATACTCAACTCACAAACTTAGAAAATGAAAACTCATGAGGATCAAAATAGGTAGAGGAAAAAGAAAATAGTTAATAAAGTAGACAAAGGAAAATAGAGGTTTTATAAAACCGAACAAAAACGTTTAAAATAGGCAAAGAGGGGCGCCTGGGTGGCGCAGTCGGTTAAGCGTCCGACTTCAGCCAGGTCACGATCTCACGGTCCGTGAGTTCGAGCCCCGCGTCAGGCTCTGGGCTGATGGCTCGGAGCCTGGAGCCTGTTTCCGAGTCTGTGTCTCCCTCTCTCTCTGCCCCTCCCCCGTTCATGCTCTGTCTCTCTCTGTCCCAAAAAAAAAAAAAAAAAAAAAAAAAAAAAAACAAAAAAAACGTTGAAAAATAAAATAGGCAAAGAATCTGATAAAATTGATCAAGAAAAAAAAAGGGCAAAATTGAACAAAATTAGGAAAAAAGACATAACCACAGATTAAAAAAAATCTTTACAGTGGCAAAACAAATTTATGAAATGAATAATTTTCAAGATAAATTTAAATTAGCAAAATAGACTCAAAAAAGAAAGAGAAAACCTACTAAATGTGTATCCATTAAAGAAACCAAATTAGTAGTTTAACATGGTCACTTCTCATTCTCACAATAGATATGTCTGTTCTATAAGTGACTGTGAACACTGAGGAAATATGAACCATTACTCCTAGAGGAAAATACAAGGTTAGATTCCTGCCAGCCTCTGGCCACAGCATTTTCACCAACCAATGAATACATAGTCTTGTTTTATGTGTGTTTTCTTAAAGATGCCATTTGTAATATAATGTATAATGTCTATTAATTAGCATTGAACTCACAGCCCACGATATTATAACTGCCTGAACAAAGTTTATCTAACCCAGACATTTTCTTTCTCAGCCACATCACAGCCTTCTGTTACTTGGGAACATTAAAACAGCACTTCAGCACTACATCTGGGGGTCATTTTAAACAGTACAATCATCAACTAAAAGTACAAAAATGTGAAAAACATGGCACCGAACAGACCACAAAAAAGACGCCATGTTCAATGTGGTATCTGAAACAAGAAGGCAGAATGTCACCTTGTTTGACTTTAGGTAGGAAGATTCCCTTTGGGCGACCAAGATTTTTTAAAGTTCCATGCAAATCTGTGATGACTACAAAAACACTGTGAATACTCATTTGGGGGTTACAAGTAAATTTTAGCGATTAGGCGGTTTCAAAAATACAGCATTCTCTCACACTAGAGATTAACTGTATATCCAAAAAATTACAAAATCCCATTTTTCTTCAGAGGAAGGTTATCCCAAAATTCCAACAAATGGATAATCTTTGTCTTATACAAGCTATTCTAGGGAAAGGAAAAAATGAAATCTTCTTACCTTATTTCTAGGCGTGATAACAAAACTAGATAAGGAAGAAAGATTATCAGATGATTCACTTAATGACATAGAGGAAATATTCAAATAAAATATTATTGGCAAACCAAATTGGAAAACTATTCGAATAACCAAGTAGATATGAAAGGATAGTTTAATAGTAGTAAACAATAAAATAGTTCAGATTGTTAACAGATTAAAGGAGATCAACCTTATGATCATCTCAATAAATGCAGAAATAAACAAAAGGATTGCACAAAATAACACTTTTTTGTCATTACAAAGCAACAGAAATAAACAAAAGGATTGCACAAAATAACACTTTTTTTGTCATTACAAAGCAACACATAACAAAGCAAAACTCTACCTTTTATTGACATAGATTAGTGGCTGTCAAACTGCAGAATAAGATTCAAATTACCTAGAGGACTTGTTAAAATACTGATTTCTCGGCCGCATCCCTAGCATTTCTGATTTAGTAGATCTAGTGTGGGGTCAGAATCTTCATTTCTAACAAGTTCACAGGTGATGCTGATACTGCTGGTCCAGACAACACTTTGAAAACCACTGCCATCCGGGACTTAGGCCCAGTATAATCACTATTCTGATTTTTCAAGAACAATCAGAATTATGAACTATTATACAAAAAACCAATTTTGTAAAATGCTGGGCAGTCCAAATCAATTATGTTTTAGAGCAATATGTAATGTGTGTATATTCCTTGCAGATTTAGAGATGGATGTTCTGTGGTTTAGAATTTTCCTGCCACTTATGTCTGCCTCAGTTTATATTACTATTGGAGTCCTCCAGAAGTATTCCACCCTTCATACTTAATCATCAGGTGCTTTACGATTATAAATTTGCTATATGTGTAATTGGTCCTGTGTCAATGATTCAGTAGGTTTACAACACATCAGTTGGACCATACAGTTTTCACATAGTTTGCCTCTCCTTCCTTTAAAACAGAACAATGGTGGTGAACAGAAAAAAGAAAGATTCGTGTGATACAGATTTTTGCTCAGTGGAATTAATGCTTCATTTTTATTTGGAGAAGAAAATAGTACACGTCAGAAGTGGAATATAATTCCTAACTAGTATTTTCAGTAATTTATGTAGAAAATCATGAGCAAGAATAGAAACATGTTGAAATGAGGAAGCTTGGTCAGGGCATTAATAATCTTTTTTTTTTAAGTCCAATATACATAGATTTTATTGTATGTTTGTTATTTACCTACGTCCTTTCTATTTTATATTGGTTATTCCTGGTATTCAAAAGTAGCATTTAGCATATATTTAAATAGGATAACCAGAGAGAATACATAAAAGCTTTTTGTTCTTTGGCAACATGCTGGTTGATTTTTATATAATTACTTTGTCCTGAAGATATTCATCATTAATGTTACATTTGAAAACTTATTTTATAAAGCTGGAATTAATATTTAAAAGGAAACAGTGGTATTTATAAATTTACATCATCAAAAATTTTCACAAGTGAAAAATAAGTATTTTCCTTTCAGTTTAGTATTTCATTCTCTTTTAAAAGGAGTGGGTACATTTTACTGTACTAGTAAGTGGTCTGTGAAGGGCAGAGAGTATCCTAGTCTTAATTCAGCATGGGAATGCAGTCCATTGTGCAGCTGCACAGAGGGCCAGGGAAACACCAGACTGGCTCCGAAACAAGCCCTATGTTGATGAAAACTATTCCTAAAATGCAGAAATCTTAAGGAATATGATAAAATATATACTTTCATCATGTATTTTTGTTTCCTGTCTACATGAATAAATCATGAATTCTCAAATAAAATTTTGGTGGGCTCAAGAAAAAAGATGGTCTTTGGTCTAAGTTGGGGATAATCCTTTTCACGGCTAGGTGCTGGAAAACCAGTATTTTGAAGAAAATTGAAAGCACCGAAGGGAAAAAATTGAGTGACACAGGGTATAATGAAAAAATTTCATTCACTTCCCTTAGCTTTTTTTAAAAGTTTATTTATTTATTTTGAGAGAGATACAGAGCATGTGTGGACAAGTGGGGAGGGGCAGAGAGAGAGAGACACACACACATGGAGAGAGAGAATCCCAAGCAGGCTACCCACTGTCAGCACAGAGCCCTACACAGGGCTCTATCTCAGGAACTGTGAGATCATGACCTGAGCCGAAATCAAGAGTTGGATACTAGACTAACTGAGCCACCCAGGTACCCCTCTTCAGCTTTTTTAAAGGATGAATTTTCAAAATGCAAAGCAAAAGGTGATTTTGCATTTGCATCCTCAGGAGATTTATTTTCCTGTAAATTGCATTGATTCCATGGATTACTGTAAATTCTCAACTGTCATTTAGATATCTTATACTAGGGTAGAGTTCTTTATTCATGGAATGCTGTTTAAGTAACTTATATCCCTGAATTTAAATCTTTTTTCCTCAGTTCTCTTTTAAGTTCAATATTTTATTTTATTCTTCTTTCACCACTACAGAAATCTACGCTTTAGTTTTATGATCTTTTCGTATTCCCACATTTCTAGCTTTACTTGGAGTACTTTCTGGTTTCTTTTGAATTTCTGCATCACATCAGTTTCCTTCTGACAGATGCAGCCTCTAAAATAAGCTGTGTGATGCACTCAAACCTAAAATAAATCATTATTTGAGTGTTAGGTGCGTCATACCTGCAAATAACCTCATTTATCTAGAGAAATGTATTTAATGCTTATTGTATAAATACCAGTGTTTCAGTGTGCTTTATAATACCATCTGTCACTTCTTTTCATACAATACATAATTCAATGTATCCCTTATTACATTTTTTGAGATGTGGAGTTCTTGCATGTATCTGTACATACTGTGACAAGAATCCAGGTGTATTATAAAAAGTTATATCAAATATTATCCAGTATAAATTTTAATGCATGTTGAATCAAATACTTTCTCTGTGGCTAAGATATGCATCAAGGTAAGCTTATATCATTGGCATCTTTCACCAACTTCATTTACAGTAGATTTTAAATACAATGTTCTGGAAAGTAGAAAAGTAACTACTGTTTCTATTAAGGAATGTCAGTTTGTGTCTGGTTATGCCATAGGGGTTCCTCTGCTAGAGAAGCAGAAGAAAAGAAAATGGTAACATAAAATGGTAACATGTTGCCAGGAAATGATCACATTTTTTAGTTGAAACATTTTCTTTTTCCAGGTAAAATAAGATATTAATTAGATTTATATTCATGGGCATTTAGATCCACAGTAGATATCATTAAAAGGTTAGATTTGTTAGATTAACAAACATTTGTTGGGTAAATCCTAAGTGCCAGACATGAGGCTAAGTTGAGGTGCCTGAATTAATCAGATCCCAGGTGCTCATGCTCTACACTCTACGCTCTATGAGGGAGATGGACACACGTGGATTGTTAGGAATACTGATGTTACTGGCGCAATAGAGGAGGCCCGGGGACAATGGAGCTGCTGAAAGGGGTGCCTAATTCAGCCTCTGGAAAGAATGAGGTGCCAGGAAGAGCTTTCCCAGGGAGGTTCTACCTAAGCTTCATTTTGAAGAATGAGTAGGAGTTAATTGTTTAGGTTGTTTTTAGATCATGTATCATCTAAGCAGTTTTAGGAAGTAGAAATTCTGAAATTATCTTGTCATGCACAGTTCTGCAGGTTGGATCAAGGTAGACAGTTCATATATCTTTTATTTTCCGCCTTCTTATACACACACACACAGATTTTTTTACGTGTGGCTTCACTATCAGATATACTGCTTTATAATTAGAACTATATGATATATATTTATGTGTGAGAATAGGTGAAAAGGATCATATATTAGATCATCACTTTAATGTAGTTAAAATTTATCTTCTGAAGCATAATTGCATATTTCTTATCAAAATAACTTTCTCTCTAAACACAAAGAAGACATATTCTTAAAACATGACAAAGTCTCTTCAACAAACTGTGTTGGAAAAACCGGACAGCTACATGTAAAAGAATGAAACGGACCATTTTCTTATACCATACACAAAAATAAACCCAAAATGGATCAAAGACCTAAATGTGAGACCTGAAAACATAAAAATCCTCTAAGAGAGCACAGGCAGTAATCTCTCTGACATCGGCCAGATATGTCTCCTGAGGCAAGGGAAATAAAAGCAAAAGTAAACTATTGGGACTATCTCAAAATAAAATTTTCTGCACATCAAAGGAAACAATCAACAAAGCTAAAAGGCAACTGATGGAGTGGGAGAAGATATTTGCAAAAAACCTCTCCAATAAAGGGTTATTATCAAAAATTATATATAAAGAATTGAAACAACTCAATGCCCCCAAAACAAGTAATCCAATTAAAAATGGGCAGAAGACATGAACAGACATTTCTCCAAAGAAATCTAGATGGCTAACAAACACATGAAAATATGCTGAACATCACTGATCATTAGGGAAATGCAAATCAAAACCACAATGAGATATTACCTCACACCTGTCAGAATGGCTAAAATCGAAAACGTAAGAAAGAACAGATGTAGGCGAGGATGAGGAGAAAGGGGAAGCCTCTTGTACTATTGGTGAGAATGCAAACTGGTGCAGCCACTGTAGAAAACAGTATGGAGCTTACTCAAAAAATAAAAAATAGAACCACCCTACAATCCAGGATTCACACTATTGGGTGTAGTGCCAAATACAAAACACTAATTCATAGAGATATACGCACCTCTATGTTTATTGCAGCATTATTTACAATAGTCAATTTATGAAAACAGCCCAAGTGTCTATCAATAGATGAATGGATTAAGAAGAGGTGGTTTACAAATACAATGGAATATTAGCCACAAAAAAGAATGAAATCTTGCCATTTGCAACATGGATAGAGCTAGAGACGTAATGCTAAGTGAAATAAGTCAGTCAGAGAAAGACAAATACCATATGATTTCATTTATATGTGGAACTTAAGAAATAAAACAAATGAGCAAAGGAAAAAGAGAGAGAGAGAGGGAGAGAGAGAGAGGGAAACCAAGAAACAGACTCTCAACCATAGAGAACCATAGAGAACAAACTGATGGTTATCAAAGGCGAGGTAGGTGGGGGGATGGGTAAAGAAGGTGAGGCATTAAAGAGTCCACATGTCATGATAAAACTAATAATAATAATAAATAATAATAATAGAAGAATCAGAGTGAAATATATATATTGAAAAACAACAAAATCATGACACAGAAATAGGCAATTCTATTGGCTATGCTCTGCATTTCTTTTGCACACATTACCTTATTACTGTAGCAGATTCTTCTTTATTGCAAAAGTCCCAAAAGTGGAATTAAGAGAGTGAATACATGCTTGCTCCACGGGGTACCTTCCAGAGGAGGAATAACCTAATATTCGAGTTTCAACACTTTCCTTTATTAAAAATTGGTTTTAAATGTTTATTTATTTTTGAGAGACAGAGAGAGTGTGAGTGGAAGAGAGGGGCAAAGAGAGAGGGGACCCAGAATCTAAGGCAGGCTCCAGGCTCTGAGCTGTTAGCACAGAGCCCAACGCAGGGCTCGAACTCACCAACCGCGAGACCATGATCTGAGTCCAAGTCACTTAATCGACTTGAGCCGCCCAGCTGCCTCTCGACGCTTTTCTATTTTACAACTTTGGAGAGAGGATAGTCAATATCTTAACACGCATATCTTTTTTGTCTGATAATGAGATACACATTTTTTAAATATGCATGTTGCTATAAACCAGGCTGGTCTTACATATGGGACAGGTGTTGCTTTAGCTATAAATTTAGTTTTATCACGGATGAAAAAAAAATATTTTAAGAGATGATTTTAATCAATATGGTATAGAAACCTAGAGAAAAATACTCCTTTGATAAGCTGTTTGGCTATCTTCTTCAGAGAGAGCCTCTGGCAGGTTAATAAGAACAGCTGAAGATTCATGAATAGTGAATAACATTTTCCCCTATTTATTCTTGAAAGACTGTTTATTGATTCTTCTAAGATCTATCATTCTAAGTTCTAACTAAGCCAGCATAATCACTTTAGGCCATAATGTTCAATACATTTTTTCCTTACCTAACTGGATAGTTTCATGGTGTTTTATTTATTTTGCTTACTCATCTATATTATCATATACTTTGACCTCAAAAATATATATATATAAATAACACACTATACTCCCTTGTATCTACTATGCAACCTAACAAAGAAAGCATTAAAAGATAGATGAAGCTCTTTTTTGTGGCCCCATGATTTCATTGCATAAGATCAAGCCTACAAGTAATTACTATCCTAAAGTGTCATTTGTTCTTCTATACGGTTTCATATTTTTACCAATTAAGAGTGTGTTGTTTAATATATAACATCATTTTGCATATTTTGACATTATATTCTCTCTATATATTCTGGCAATTTACTTTTTTTTACACAACATTATGTTTTTGAGGATTTTTCCCATATGTGACTCGTGTTCATTCATTTTCACTGCTCTGTAATATAGCATTATGTGACTTCACCACAATTATTTTTCCATTCTCATGTTGATGATTGTTTTCAAGTGTTTGCTCTTGCAAACAAAGCTACTATGAATATTTTTGTATTTATCTCCTTGGGCATGTGTGACCTTTTCTAGGTCATATTATATAGCAGCAAAATTGCTAGTTTAGAAACTATATGGCTTTAAAAGTATAAAATATTGGCAAATTGACCTCCAAACTCTCTTGAACCAATTTGTTCTTCCACCAACAGTTGGCAAAAATTCTGGAAATGAAGACAAACTTATCTCTTTCCTTCCATGATTCATGCCTTTTTATTCACTGTTGAATAAAGTGGTGAAAGCTGATACCCTTTTCTTGTTTCTGAGTTTGAGGGAAGCACTGGTTTTCAATCTGAAGTAGATGCTTGTTGAGGAATTTTGTGATGCCTGTTATCAAGTTGGTGAAATTACTTTCTAATTTTAGTTTCTGAGAATTCATGCACCTGATTGTTTTGCTCATGGGTCACGACTTCCTGCTTCATGACTTTTCTAGTTTTCTTTTGTTTGGGTTGGTTGCTGGGCATTATGATTTTATATTATTGAGGGTTTAGATTTTATAATCCTCCTTTAAAGATTGTTGTGCTTTTTCTGGAAGACAGTTTAATTATTATGGATCAATTTGACCCTTTTTAGACTTGTTTTTAAAGTTTGATAGAGTAGATATTGACTGATATTTACTCTAGGGATAGATTAGTCTACACTGACTGTCCTGGTGATCATCAGGGAATGACTTTCTTTCCTGTGTGAGCTCTGATAATTCTGCAACTTATAGCACCCTGGCCATTATTATCTGACCTCATGGAGTTTTATAGTATGCATGCACAATTTGATATTTAGCAATAGACTCAAAGGGATTTTTCTACTGATTCCTGGAGTTGTTGTAGTTGTTGTTGTTGTTGTGACTAGTTTCCCTCTGGAATTCTGCCTTTCAACTTCTAGATGCCTAAACCCACCAAACTGAAATATTTTGCTCTTCAATAAGTGAGACCTGCCATGACTGTGATTTTCTTCATTCTACTATATATAGTCCAGATGGTTTCTCCAGGAGAAGAGACATGGTGCTTGTGAGGTTCCTTTCATTTCCCTTTTTTTCAGAGATAACAGTTTTACCCTGTGTATTTTCCAGAACTGAACATGGGTTTTTGCTGTATTTTGTCCAGTTTGTTAAGTGCAGATTAAGTCCTGTTACTCCATCATGGCTGGACGCACCACGCTAATTGCTGTATTTTTAAAAATGGACTCTTTTTTGAACAGTTTTAGGTTCAAATTTAGTAGAAGGCACTGGGATTCCCCATCTACCTCCTGGTCCCACACACGCTTAACCTCCCTCATCATCAATATTCCCCACCAGCGTGACACATTAGCTACAACTGATGAACCTACATTGACATATCCTTATCACTCAAAGTTCATAATTTACATTAGGATTCACTCTTGATGTTGAACAGACTGTGAGTATCATGACATGTATCCACCATGATAGTATCAGACAGGGTAGTTTCACTGCCCTAAAAATCCTTTATGTTCCACTTACTTATCCCTCCCTCCCCCAGAAACCTCTGGCAACAACTGATCCTTTTACTGTCTTCATAGTTTTGCCTTTTCCAGAATGTCAAATATTTGGAATAATACAGTATGTAGCCTTTTTAGGCTGGCCTCTTTCACTTAGTAATATGCATTTATTTTATGCATGTCTTTTCATGGCTTGATAGCTCATTTCCTTGTAGGGCTAAATAAGACTACATTGTCTAGATGCATCACAATTTATTTGTCAATTCATCATTCAGATCTACTGAATGAAGGGCACTTTGTTTGCTTCCAAGTTTTGGCAATTGTAGATAAAGTTGCTAGCAACATCCATGTGCAGACTTTTATGTGGACATACATTTTTAGCTCCTTTTGATAAATACTAAGGAATATGATCATTGGAAATATGGTATGAGCATGTTTAGTTTTGTAAGAAATTATCAAATTGTCTCCCAAAGTGACTATACCATTTTTGCATTTCTACCAGCAAACAGCAATGAATGTGAGTTCTTCTTTTTAATTTTTTTAATGTTTTTATTTATTCTTTAGAGCGCGTGTGCGCACGAGAGAGAGAGAGAGAGAGAGAGAGAGAGAGCGCAAGCAGGGGAGGGGTAGAGAGAGAGGGAGATACAGAATCCTAAGCAGGCTCCAGGCTCTGAGCTATCAGCACAGAACCTGATGCAGAGCTCAAACCCACGAACCGTGAGATTATGACCTGAGCCGAAGTCGAAAGCTTAACTGACTGAGCCACCCAGGCACCCCTGAATGTGAGTTCTTGTTGCTTCACAAATTCATGAGGATTTGGTGTCACTGTTTTGCTTGTTGGCCATTCTGTAAGATGTATAGTGGTATCTCATTGTTTTCATTTGTATTTCCCTGATGACATAGGAGCTGAAGGACTTTTTTCCCCCCGTGTTTATTTTGAATGTGTATATAGTATTTGGTGAGATGTCTTTTCAGATCTTTGGCCCATTTTTAAATAAGGTTGTTTGTTTTCGTATTGTCAAATTTTAAGCATTCTTTGTATGTTCTGGATAACAGACCTTTAGAAGATGTCTTTTGCAAATATTTTTTTTCCCAGTCTATGGCTTGTCTTCTCATTCTCTTGACATTGTCTTTAGCACAGGAGAAATTTGTTATTTTAATAAAGTCCAGCTTATCAATTATTTCCCTCATGGATCATGACTTTGGTGTTGTATGTCCTCGCCATGCCCAATGTCCCTTAGTTTTTCTCTTTTACCTTATCTTCTAGGAGTTTTATAGTTTTTTTTGTTTTACATTTAGGTCTGATCCATGTTGAGTTGATTTTTATGAAGGATGTAAGGTCTGTGTCTAGATTATTTTTGGTTTTGTTTTTGTTTTCCATATAGATGTCCAATTGCTCCAGTAACATTTATTGAAAATACTTTTTACCTTTTTTCCTTTGTCAAAGACCAGCTGACTATATGGATCTTTTTCTTGGCTCTCTATTCTGTTTCACTAATTTATTTGTCTTTTTTTTTTTTTTTATCAATACCACACTGTTCTGGTTACAATGGTTTTGTAGTAAGTTTTGAAGTCAGGTAATGTCAGGTCTCCAACATCATTCTTCTTCAATGTTGTGTTGGGTCTTATGGGTCTTTGCCTTTCCACATAAGCTTCAAAATCAGTTTGTCAATATCCACAAAATAACCAATGGGATTTGGTTGGGATTGCATTGACTCTGTAGATCAAGTTCAGAAGAACTGACATCTTTACAATATTGAGTCTTCCTATCCATGAACATGCAATATCTCTCCACCTATTTAGTTCTTTGATATCTTTTTTACACAGCCTTGTAGTTTTCCTCATATATGTAAATTTTGTTAGATTTATACCTAAGTATTTCAGTTTGGGGGTGATAATGTACATGGTATCTTGTTCTAAATTTCAAGTTGACTTGTTTATTGCTGGTATGTCGGCAAGTGATTGACTTTTATAAATTCACCTCGTGTCCTACAGCTTTGCTATAATCACTCATTAATTCCCGGAGTTTGTTGATTCTTTTGAGTTTTCTACATAATCATGTCATCTACCAAGACAGGTTTATTTCTCTCTTTTCAATCTGTACCTTTTGTTTCTCTTATTGCATTAGCTAGGTCTTTCATTATAATTTCAAATGTGTTGTGAGAGGAGACATACTTGCTTTATTCCTGATCTTAATGGGAGAGTTTCAAATTCCTCACCATTTAGTATGATGTTAGCCATATGGTTTTTTTTTGCAGGTATACTTTATCAAGTTTAGGAAGTTTCCCTCTATTCCTAGGTTACTGTTACTTTGAAAGTTACTGTTACTTTGAAAAACCACATTTTACTGTTGCTGAATTACAGAATTCAATTGAGTTTTGTGTATTAATCTTCTATCCAGTATTCTTGCTTAACTCTTCCAATTAATTGTCATAATTTGCCTGTATATCCCATCAGTGTTTTTCTGTGATAATTACAGTTTTAATTTTTTTTCCTCCCAAATCACATAGATTTTAGCTCTTGTTCTTATCATCCCGGACTGACAAGAACAGTCAGTATGCTGCTAATAGAAGCAGTAATGGCAGGCATCTTTGTCTTAATTTTAATTTTTAAAGGCAATGTTTCTAGAATTTCAACATTAATTATGGAAATCTCTGTAGGTTTTTGTCAGATAATCTGGATCTCTCATGAATGTGTTCATTTGTAAGGTGACAGAAAATGTGACAAGAATCTAGTATCTCAAACACATAGAAGTTATCTTTTCTCATGTAAAAATAGGCCTAGATGTGGACCTTTTCCTCATGCTCTCAAAATGCATGCTGCAAGTTCATCCACCTAGGCCAAAACTCTTGCAAGGCAGATTCACTCTCTGGGAAAGCGAGTGTTAAGCTTTCCAGTTTGTATCATGAAAGGCAGCATTGGACAAGGAATTGAAATTGTGTATTAGAAGAACTAAACCATAGTGTTTGCACAGTTCATTTTGTTTGACTTAAGGAAGTTCTCCTCTGTTTCTGGTTTGATAAGGTTTTTTTTTTGTTTTTTTGAACGTTTATTTATTTTTGGGACAGAGAGAGACAGAGCATGAACGGGGGAGGGGCAGAGAGAGAGGGAGACACAGAATCGGAAACAGGCTCCAGGCTCTGAGCCATCAGCCCAGAGCCCGACACGGGGCTCGAACTCACGGACCGCGAGATCGTGACCTGGCTGAAGTCGGACGCTTAACCGACTGCGCCACCCAGGCGCCCCCATGATTTATTTTTTTAAATACATTGCAGATGTCAAGGCGCAGATACATATTTTTTAGGAATTTTGTGCATGTTTTTAATAGGCTATGGTCGAGCCTCTTTTGGATCCAATAATTCAATAAAAATACAATGCACTGATGACACAAAATTGTATCACTGTCATGTAAAAAGAAATTGCTTTATAATATTGTAAGTAGATAGACTCGAATGATGATATGATCCTTCTCTTTTTTTTTTAATGCATAAATGGAAGGGAGCTAGTGACTTGAGCTTTTTTGATGTGGTGGGTTTCTTATCCTGCCCTTTCTTCATTGAAAACAAACTTTAGGAAGCACCTTGATAAGAAACCAGCCAAGAACTAGGAAACTGTATTCACTTTCTCACTTGTGTCTTTATCTCATATATTTGTGTTTCACTTGTTTACTGGTTCAACAGGAAACTGAAATGAAGGTCACAGTGTATTAGATTTCAGTCATCATTCTTTGCGGTCTTTAGGCTGAAATCAAACCTTTTTGTTCTAGCCTCACTCTATATCAAAAGTGAAATTGGCTTATAATTGTTTCTTATGCTGTCCTTTTCTTATTTTAGATCAAACTTACTTTATAAAATTACTTGAATGGTTTTCTCCTTTTCTCTTTCTTTCTTTCTTTCTTTCTTTCTTTCTTTCTTTCTTTCTTTCTTTCTTTCTTTCTTCTTTCATGAGTTTGGTATACACTGCCGATAGAATTACTTGTCTTTGCCCTTTTGATATTGTTTTTTTGGGTTTGTGTCGGTTGGAAGGTAGACTTGTATCTACTGATTCAATTTCTTTAATGATCATTGGTGTTTTTGGATTTTTTTCCTTTTTTCTTAAGTTAGTTTTGGCAAGTTATATCTTCCTAGGAGATAGGTTTTTTCCCTAAGTTTTCAAATTTATTGGCTTAAATTTAGTTATAGTGTTATTTTTGTATGCTTCTACTGTAATCCTATCTACATATTCGTTATTAATCCTAACTTTTTATGAGCCTTCACAATTTTTTCCTTGATAAATCCTGAGTTTTGCCTCTTTTATTTGTCATTTCAAGAGTCTGTTCTTTTGGTTTATTGATTCTTTCATTGAATTCTTTATTTCTTTAAATATCTTTTTTTAGATTCACAAGATGAATGATATGGTGGTCATTCATTTATTGCCTTTCAGTTCTAAATTCATGCTTTTTTGAAAAGGAGCTTGGCCTTATAAATATTTCTCCTTTGCCTACCAGAAAAATCATAAGGGGCATTCCTGCTTCCAAAGGGGCTTGCTCACCAGAATCCTGGAGGATGTACTTCCCACCCCCCCCCCCCCAACCAGGTTCTTGGTTTGCACAGAAACCCTAGTGCTAGATACTTAGAGGAATCAGCTTCCTTCAGCATTTGGCTGCTGTGTGCTTTCTGTAACTTTTAATTTGGGCAGCAAAAACGTAACTAGCACCCCTGACAGCATGGACTAGGATGCCCTGACAGTATGGTGCCTCAGCCACCATCCTGGCTCCCTGTACCCTCCCCTCAGTCCTACTGGTACTGTGCTGGGGGACTCAATGGGCTTGCCATTTAGTGGAACTACTGCCCAACCTTCATCCCTAGCAGCTGGCCCAGAATCACTCAGGTCAAGCTGCATGCAAGAGGAGCACGAAATTCCCACAGAAGGAGGCTTACCCAGCTCCTGGTTCCGGTAGCATAAGCAGTCCTCACTTCCCACCTGTACCCTTCCCACTCTCTACCAATCTCCAACTGCCTACCTGTCAGCCCAGCTTACATGTGTTTTTGAGGTTTATTTCCTGTACCTCTCCTGATGTGAGCACGGCACTCTATTTCTTAAATCCACAGTGATATCCCAAAGCCACCTGTCACCTGCTCATCCTCAGCCTCAATTTGTCTGTGCTCCAAAGGGGTGCTCTTGCTTTTCTGGTGTGTGTGGACCAGCTTTGGCTCGGCAATCTGCCAAACTTCTTTGTTATCTAATTGGCTACAACCACACCTCCTTTAACAAGGTTTGAACCACCCTTTCAGATGTGTCCTTCCTTGGACACTTTCCCTCAGGAATGGGATTGATCCTCTTTAGGATTCTCTATCTTTACAGTAACTCTCCTATCATAATTAATAATTCTTTAAATCAAAATAATACAAAATTTTCTCTAATTTCTTTGTCCTGATTGGACCTAGCTTATATAGATACTAACTTAATATCAGTATGTTTTGTAATAAGAAGAGCTAAGGCTATTAATTCCCCTCTAATAATGAAGTTTTATATATGGTAAGACTCTTCTGCTACAACAAGGGTTTATTTTCTTTTTTTAATTACTTTTTTAATGTTTATTTTTGAAAGACAGAGCACAAGTGGGGGAAGGGCAGAGAGAGGGAGACACAGACTCCAAAGCAGCCTCCAGCCCTGCTTAACTGACGGAGCAATCCAGGTGCCCCAGTAACAAGGGTTTCTGTAAGAAGAATCAGTTCATGTGTGATTTGTAAATAAGAGAATGATGACAGCAGAAAGCATACATTCCTTTGATTCCTGCATTTTTAAAATGTCAACATGTTAATATTTTATGTTACAAAAAGTAATAGCAGTAAAACAGAAAGTACACTAAAATAGAAAGTGCACAAATGCTGCTGAAATGCTGCCAGCTGTGAGTGAGCATGGTACTGTACATGCTACCTGTTCCCTTCATGTTCCTCCCCTTGGCTTACTTCAGTCACATGCTTCCTCTTAGAATGACTTACTGTGTGATTTTTTTCTCGTTTTTGTACATTTCTCCTTTGCTTTAATTTAGCTCAATGCTTCCTTATATCTTATGTTTGCCTATTTAAAAAAAATAATAAGGTGGGGTACCTGGGTGGCTCAGTCAGTTAAGCGTCTGACTCTTGATTTCCACTCAGGTCATGATCTCAGCGTCTCGACATCAAGCCCCGTTCTCTCCCTCTCAAAAAAAAAAAAGGGCGGGGGAGTTCATATTTGCTATAATATTTAAAAATAAACATATCTTTTTAACTATGTAAATTATTATTTCATTAGGATTATTATTTTACAAAATACATAAATTTTAGGTGTTTTATTACTGGATCTATCTTTCCTCTGATACACTGTTAATTTTAGAGGGTGATTTTGCAGAAATCAAAGTTTCAGAGGCATTATCTATATCATATTGCACACAAAAAACCTGTTTTAATTCTCTTTCAAGTTCAAAGTTTTCCTAATTTCCTTTGTAATTAATATTTTGACCCATGAGTAATTTTTTAATTTTTTTTTTTTTTTTTTTGAGAGAGAGAGAGACAGTGCAAGCAGGGAAGGGGCAGAAAGAAAGGGAGACACAAAATCTGAAGCAGGCTCCAGGCTCTGAATTGTCAGCACAGAACACAAAGCGGGGCTCAAACTCATCGACCGCGATATCATGACCTAAGCTGAAGTTGGACGCTTAACCAACTGAGCCACCCAGGTGCCCTATGACCCATGAGTAATTTAAAAATTTAAAAATTTAAAAATTATTTATTTGAAAAAGTATAGAAATTTTTATTTTAGTTTTCTTTTTATTATTTCTAACTTAATTATACCTTGGTTAGAGAATGTGGTATGAATAATATAGATTTGTTAAATTTATTGAGCATTGTTTAATGGCCTAATGTATTGGACATTTTTTATAACTGTTTTCTGTGTTCTTGTGCATTTTTTAATTGCTAGAATCAAGGTTCTACATATCAAGTGCTGTAGGCTGACTTTTGTCCTTCCCAAATTCCTATGTTGAAGCCTTAACTGCCTAATGTTACTATATTTGGAGATAGGGGTCTTAGGTAATTAAAGTTATATGAAATTATAAGGGTGGAGCCTAATCCCAGAGAACTACTGGCCTTATAAGAGACACTTCTCTCCCTTACTCTCTCTCTCTCTCTCTCTCTCTCTCCACCTGTGCACAAAGAAGAGGTCATGTGAGCACATAGTGAGATGGTGGCCAACTACAAGACATGAGAAAAGGTCTCAGAATGAAGCATATCACGGGCCACTTTGGTCTTGGACTTGCCAGTCTCTGGAACTGGGAGAAATAAATTTCTGTTGTTTAAACCACTCAGACTATGATATTTTGTTATGGTAACCTGAGCAGACTAATGAGTCAAGCTTTGTAATTGTTCAAATCTCTCTCTCTCTCTTTTTTTTTGCTTGAGTTCTTAATTACCAAAAGAGGTGTATCAAAACTTCACACATGATTGTTGATTTGTTTTCTGTAAAATTCTGTCATTTTGTTTTAATAGCTTTGAGAATTACTATTAATTGCATACATATTTAGAATTCTAAAAGATTCCTGACAAGATTCATTTTTAAAATTATGAAGTAAATCTCTGTATTCATTGAAATTCTTTTGATCTCAGAATCTGTTTAGCATCTATAAAGCCATACTAGCTTAAACAAAAGTGGTTTTTTTTTCACGAAAACTTACTTTTGACTAGGCATTTTCTTATATACTTTTATATATTTTCAACATTTTAATTGCAGCCTATTTGCCATTTTTACATGTACATTTTGTAGGCAACTTCAAAAAAAAATATGTTCTTGCAGTTTCTGCCATTTACTGTCAATCCTGATATTGTGGGTTTTCCATTTATCCTTCTTTTTCTGTGAGTTGTTTTTCTTTCTTGTCTATATTTTGATATATCAGTTTGTTTTGTTTTTGTTCCATTTCCTTCCCTGGAGAGGATTTAAAATTTATATACTCTCTTTACAGTCCTTTAGTTACTACCCTTGAAATTTTAAATGATGTTTAACAAACTCAGAGTCAGTTAACCAGTTAATCTCTGCTTCTAAAACCATGTGGAGATCTTACAACTAACTACTCTTTTGTAATTTCAGCCCTTGATTCAGTTTCTTTCTTTCTTAAGTATGTTGTTTAGATATTAAATTATTAAGGGTCTATTGTGGCTAAAGTTTTCCAACATTTTTATCTACTTGGAAATGTCTTTATTTTACAACTGTTTGCAAAGACAATTTCATCAGATACAAAATTCTAGGTTGATAATTATTTTCACTCAATACTTTCAAGATACCATTCAGCTGTCTTCTATTGTTTTGTTTTGTTTTGTTTTGGCTTTCAATCTACCTGTCATTCCTTTATATGTTATCTGTTTTTTAACTACAGCTACTAGGATCTTCTCTTTCTCTTTGGTAACCTGAAGTTTGTCATTATATGTCTAGGTTTGTATTTATTTTTATCTACACCAGTAATGTATTTTATGAATAGATCATTCATAACTATTGTTCTGACAAATTCTAACTCATTATTTCTTCTAATTTTGCCTATTACCTATTCTATTCTTTTTCTAATATCATTTAGATGAATGTTGAGCCTTGTTATTTTATTTTCCAGATCTCTTACTTTGTTCATCTTTTCTATCTCTTTATTTTTTCTATTACTTTCTGGTTAGCCTCTTTAGAGCTATCTGCTGACTTAATATATCTCTATTTACCTATGTCTGTTCTTCTGTTTAACCTGCTCACTGAGTTTTTATGTTCAATGTAATATTTTTCATTTCTGAAATTTCTATTTTGTTTTCTTCAAATTTGCTGCATATTATTTTTAAGGGTATCATGCTCTTTTGTAATCTTTTCATAACATTTTAAACACTTTGTATATATATTTTTAAATTTATTGATTTATTTTGAAAGAGAGGGAAGGGGGATGAGGAGAGAGAGAGGGAGAGAGAGAATCTGAGGCAGGCTTTGCACTGTCAGCACAGAGCCCAATGTGGGGCTTGAACTCATGTACTGTGAGATCACGAGCTGAGCCAAAACCAAGAGTTGGATGCTTAACCAACTGAGCCACCCTGGTGCCCCCAAATATTTTATGCATTTTAAACAAACCTACCGTATATTTTAAATCTGAAAATTCTATGATTTAATATTCTTAGAGGCTTGTTTTAGCTGTTTTTTCAGTTCTATGGATTCTCATTAAGAATGATTTGTTTCCTCATAAGTTATGCAATTTTGAAGGCAAGTTCACATTTAGTGAGACATTATCCATGACAATCCTCTAGGCTTGTTCTAAGTGTCTTAAAAAGAAAACATGTATTGTTGTTGCGTTTCAGGTGTAATTGATTTCTACCAACATGGAACTTTTCTGTACTATGAAGTTACCTGGATCTCATAAGTAGTTAAATTCAGACCTATGTAAGAGGAAACAATATTTTTCACCTTATGCATATCTTAGGTAAAGATAGAGAAGTTTTGTTTTGTTTTTGTTTTTTTCCTTTCTTTTTTCTTCTTTTCTGTTCTGTTTTTCTGTCTTTGTGTGTGTGTGTGTGTGTGTGTATACCTTTTTTGACAGGTGGATTTTTTTTTTTACTCACTTTTTATGAGGATATGGCCTTTGAGGATTAACTTATTTTTTTTTAATTTTTTTTAATGTTTATTTATTTTTGAGACAGAGAGACAGAGCATGAACAGGGGAGGGGCAGAGAGAGAGGGAGACACAGAATCTGAAATGGGCTCCAGGCTCTGAGCTGTCAGCACAGAGCCCGACACGGGGCTCGAACTCACAGACCGTGAGATCATGACCTGAGCTGAAGTCGGACACTTAACCGACTGAGCCACCCAGGCGCCCCGAGGATTAACTTATACATGAGGGCTTTAGTTCCAATCACCCAAATTGTGTGGACCCTCTGTCATATTTCCTGTCTCTATGAGGTCTCTCAGTTATTGAAATCAACTAATGTAGTTTATCATTCTGGTTTTCCATCCCATAACCTCCCCAAACTCCAGTTTTTTGGCTCTGTGAACTCCATTGCTTTCTTGTTTGCTCAGTTATGAATTTATGTTTGTTACATTAAATCCAACATTTCTAGACATTTTGTATTAGAAGTTCTTTCAGTTTATTTACTCCACTACATTGTTTAAGTCAAAGTCCACCAGTACTTTTTAAAGGCTTCTGTAAGAAATTTTTAGAAATATAAATTATTTTATCACACCTGGTTGGAAAGATAGAGAAAGAACTATATTTGTAGGATGGCTAAATGTGACAGAGAAGTGGATGTTTCAAATGATATTTTTCTAAGTTTCAGTAATTGACATATATCTTTAGGAACTAACTACAGCCAGTAAATAAACACGCACACATGAGCACACACACACACACACACACACACACACACACACACCACACACACGAGGAACTATAAATCAGGGGGAATTTCTAGATTGTTCTAGAGACCTGTAAAATAAGTAGTGAGAGGAAACAATACTAAAGACGGTATTAATTTAGTGCCCAACTGATTTTAAGATAACTTTATTTTTCACTAGGACTCAGTTCTTTCCATTTCTTCATAGAGCTTAGCTCTGTTTTTGTACTTTTTATTGATTTAATTCTCTGCCATGATCTTTCCTCATTGCCACAAAATGGCTGCTATACTGCCATTTGTTATATTTATTCATAATTTCAGGCCCAGTGGAAAAGAATGCAAGTCTCTTTCAATAGCTTTTATTCTGAGATTCATTCTGGTAGGCCTCACTTAGGTCACATTCTCACCAAATCATAAGGATTAAGCAGATGTGATCCCCTGATTAAATTAGGACTGATCTATGTGTTCCAATCAGTGGATGGGGGCAGACTTATCTCCAGCAGGAGAACATGGGCTGATAGTGACAGAGATTAAAATATAGAAAGGTTTTTGGTATCTAAAAATGACATATTTCCACTACTATCTGACTAATTGACTATTCCATGTTTACTATACATATCCATCTGTCTTAATCTATGTGCTCAAAATGTTCATATCTATACTGAATGTTCTCATCCGGTCCAAAAAAGCAGACAACTGAAATCTTATCTAAGCTAAATTAAAAATACCTGAATAATATGTTAGTCTTCCAAGTTAATTCTAATTTTGGATCCTTATGGTTTCCTACATGTAGATAACTGGTAAATGTATTTATTCTCCAATATTCAATATAAAATGATGGAAAATTAGTGTGATTACTACAATAAAAGTGTGAATGGGAAACAAAACACAAGGGTCATCTTAGATTTATGTAATAGATAATATCTTTCTAGAAAGGCGTAACAAAGAACCACTGCCCTGGAAAAGGATTAGGTCAATTAGTTTGATCTATTCTTTTTTTCTTTAAGATTTTATTTTTAAGTGATCTGTATATCCAGTGTGAGGCTCTAACTTATAACCCCAACATCAAGAGTAGCACATTCTGCTGACTGAGCCAGCCAGGTGTCCCTGGTCTATTCTTGAAAGGACCTTTCCCATCGATGGTCTTCTATGGCTACATTTGGAGCAATCATTGGAGAGCATGCTCCAAGTGGAGAGAAAGCATAAAACAGAACTTTAAGAACCATCTTATATAGTTACTGATTCTTCATAGCAGTTTACATGGTCCTTTCCCTCTATTAGACTCTAAATTCTTTGAGGGCAAAGACATGTTTTATTTGCCTCTTTATTGCAACATGAAGCACTGTGATGGGTATAAAATAAGCGCTTAATAAATGTTTGCTGAAAAATGAATGACTGAATGGACTAGTAAAATGATTAAATAACAGAGCTAGATGGGCTTCTAGGAGATGATCCGATACTTCTGTATTTTAAGGAAAATAAATATCTTAATAAGGATAATAGAGGGAAAATTTAATATTTATTTTATGCAATACAAAGTTTGACATGTTTTGTTTCACATAAAATTACATTTTCTTCTGGGATAACTGTGTTTAATAAACAGTAAGATATTGCAGAAGAATCCAAAATCGGATTTCTCATGTCATAATCTTGAGATTTTCAAGTACTTTGAGGAAATGCATTTACTTTTTACTTCCAAGTCAATCAAATATCTAATATCAAAAAAGATTTAATCATCCATACCTTCATAAGTCTATTATATTTAGTTGGTGTTTTTGAATTTTTTTTCCTTGATTGTAAAGAAAGATCGGCAAAGCAATTGCCCATTTATAAATCGTATATATTGTGTTGCTTATTTATACCTTATTCTTTTCACAAAAATAATAGAAAATTGAATAAGATTGTCATCTTCTTCATCATTTTAATAACTCTTACATGAGAGAGAAGGCTAGATATTGACTTGAATGGCTTTGGACAATTGCCACTTTAATTTGATCCTCACTGGGCTTGTTAACAATTATAAGACCTGCTGTCAGCAATGCTCTGAAAACTTTCTAGTCTTTTTGTAGATAATTTCATAACTTTTTATTACTTTTGGAGTCATTCCTCATCTTTGAAACAAACTTTATTCTAAAGCAGTGTTTTCCCAACTTCAGTAATTTATGAACTACCTTTACAATTTTTGCACAATTTTGGAAACCACTATATCTTTACTATTTCTTTTCTTAAAATTAATTCACATTTTAATTTCAATACTGGATTTAAGGAGTCTTTATCCTCTTACTAATATGAAAAAGCAATATTTCTTTTCATACATAGCTTATGGTAACAGAAGCAAGCAAAAATCATTAAATTCCGGCTAGGTATCACTGTCTGCTAAAGTATGGGAGCTTGAGATCTGAGTTTTTAAATGGAAAGTAAAGGTTAATTCATGTCAGAGAGATGTTAAGTAATTTTAACCTTAAATTGAGTTTTCCTCTTTTACATTGTTATATTGAAAGGAAAGGAAATGATGTTCTTGCCATTTGAATGAATATTATTTTTTACTATGTTCTATCATCAAATGCCACCTCCAATGTTACCTAAAGCCATGTCTCTACCGCCAATATAGTTCTTGTTCACCAACTTTGGTAAAACGATTCTAAAGAAATATCTTCAGATATGTGGTATACTGTTTTAAATTGTACATGCACATACACATGCATATATGTGAAATGTGTGTGTACATAGCGATGTAAGATATTAAAAGCTTATAACATGTGTGTGTGTGTGTGTAAAAATACCCTTGAGAGCTAGAGCAACACTCCCAAATAAAGTTTTATGTATACTATATTTTGTTTAGAACTTTTCTTCAACTTTCAGCCCTGATTGGTTTTCATTTAAATAGCTATTTAGTCCCATAGCAGGAGAAATGAAGATTTGCCCATTTTAAATACAGAAAACAAAATTAAAGTTCATTTTGATTTTTATTTAATTAATTTCTGTTCTTGGGCCTCTATTTTTGCCTCCTCCTCTCCTGCCCAGACCCTAATATATTCTCTCCTTAACAGCCACAGTGCTCTCTTATAAAATCAGATGAAGATCTTGTCTCTGTTTTAAAACCATCTGTGGTCTCCCTCATGCAGTTTAAAATAAATTTCAAGCGCATGCCTCAACCTGAAAACCTTCCATGATTCGGCCCATGCTCATCTCCTGCGGCAACTCTCTCCTTTAGTTCACCAAGTGGAGTTCACTCTGGCTTCATTCTGTTTTTATATAAGCCAGGTTTTCCTGCCTTAGATCTTTTTCACTTGCTTTTGTGTGTGTGTGTGTGTGAAGTGTTTTGTTGTTGTTGTTTTTCTTCCCTGGATTCTCTTCCCCTGGGGCTTTCTTTTACTGAAGTCTTAAGTTAAATGCCTTAAGTTCCCTGGCTGGTACTTTCTTTTCCTTAAATCTCAAGATAAATGTCTTTCAAACTGTCCCTGTATACCCTTTATAAGTGGATATTCCCTACATGTAGTATTCTCTGCCTGTTTCCTTCTCATGCTTACTCTTTTGGATTATACATTTATCTCTTTCCTTGTTCAATGTCTACTTCCTTACTAGACTCTATGCTCTGTGAGGGCAGGGCTTATGACTATTGGTTTCAGGTGCCATGGCATATGCTGTGCCAACAGCATTTTTAAATTTTATTTATTTATTTATTTTATTTATTTATTTTTTTTCCAACACCATTTTTGGCACATGGAAACATTACATACATATTGAGTAAAATAATGCTCTTCAAAGAGTTGTTTTATTTGTTTGGTAGGCTTCCTGGATGATACCCTCACTTCTAAATAATTAGTTTATTGAGAAAGGAATGTGTGCTGTGTTCAGTATTCAGAAAGAGTAAACAAATGAATGAACAGCTTCCCTTAGTTTGTAATAGTGCTTAAAACTAATTGTAGTGACTGAGCATAAGGGGCAGCATAAGCATCAAAGATGTATGGTTTTGCAGCATCAAAGGCAAGGCAGCAATATGTTTTAAATCTTCTTCTAATGATCTCCTTATAATTATGAATCCCTAAGAAGAAATTCAACTGCTTCTGTGTTTGAAAATCTGCTTAACTATGCTTAATTCTTTTGCTTTGGCTCATCTCCAGACTCTGAAACTTTCTTTGCCTAGCTAGAATTGCATTTGGACTTTGGGAGGAAACCATTATTGTTCTACGTTTGTAGGTGTGAACACCAGCTGCTTGTGGAAATTTGAATTCATTATACATGTGAGTTCATAAAAAAACAAAACAAAAAAAAACCCAAGGAAAACTGAATCAGTGGCTTTAACCCAAAGCCCTGAACCTGAATTTTACTACTGATTTACTGTAGAAAATTTAAGCAATTGCTCAAATTTTTGATGTCTGTTACTTCATTAATACAATAAATATATTTATTCATTCTAATCCAATTTACACAGGGGTCTTACTTAATATTTCCGGAAAATATCTGCAAATACCCATAATGAAAATTTTGGTAGGATACCCCCACAGATGCATACATTTTTTTTTTCATATTTTGTGTTTGGCTGTAAAATATTGCTAGCTGACTACTGTAGATTTGTTCATCCCTGCCGTAGAGTGCATTTGTAGCTGCCCCTTAGGGGTCTCCATGCCACAGGCACTTTCCCTTGTATCCCTGTGACCAATGGAATGTGTGTACCTCCAGGCTGAGGTAGGTAAGTGTGGGACATGTGATTCCCAGTGTACTCTTCCCTTAGAACTACTGGCTGGATGACACTGAGGTGTCTTTGAATGGCGGTCCCAGACAATGCAAACTGGGGTTTGTGAATCACAGCTTGCAGGTGGGCTGCCCCAGTGAACCACCCACAAGGAGTATCAGCTTTGGGCTTTATGGGAGTGAGAAATAAATTTTCAGTGTGCTATGCCACTGAGACTCAAGGTTTGTCTATTACAATATTTACCCTGATAAATACAATATAAATTTATCCTATATATTCTATAAATGCATACATGTATATCATGTATACATACACTATTACGGAATTAGCTTAATGCCCATTTTACATATGAGGAAGCTGAGGAAAAGACCTTGACAGGGATTAAGTAAACATATTCAGGTTATTGACTACATTAGTTAACAGCTGAACTAAACCCAGTGTTTTATTCATTGTAGCAAGAGTCAACAAACTATGGCCCTCAAGTCAAATCAGGCCTACAGCCTGTTTTTGTAAATAAAGTTTTATTAGAACACAGTCACACCCATTCATTTTCATAACGTCTAAGGCTTCTTTCTTGCTACAATAGCAGAGTTGAGTAGTTGTGACAGAGACCATATGACCTGTAAACCTTAAAATACTTAGTATGTGACTCTAGAAAAAGCTGGCTGATCTGTGCATTGTACTATGCTTCCACTGACTCCTCAAGGTAACTCTGAATATGGGACATGATAAAAAGGTAGGCTTAAAATTTTACATCCTTCCCATATTTATGGGAACATAATAAATCTTTTAATTTACTTCGTATTTCTGCTCTTTGTGTTCTTTCTCCTTTTCTGTATTTACCTGAACCAACTTCACTCTTAACTTCACTCTTAACACTCTTAACTCTCACGGGAAAGGGATGCATCCAACTTCTCCTCTTGCTTCTGATATGATTGAAGATAAATTTTAAGGAGGCAGGATTTCAGAGTGAAGTGGTGAAAGAGTAAAACATGCTTTGCCATTTCTCCTCTATCCCTACTGCAACGCTGAGCCTGGGCACATGCCACTTAATGTATTACCTCAGACTTTACCTTAAGATACTTTGTCAAATGCCCGAGAAAGCATGAGTATTTATATTAAACTCAGAATATGTTTTTCTTAGTTCTTTCTGTCCACAAAGATTCCATATTTTTGACAGAGATGTTTCTTAACATTCTTTGCCCGTTGTCACTCAGGTCATATGACTCATGTTTGCACTGATAAGTAGAATATAGATACTGTTCAGTTCCCAATTTATATATACGCAATCCTGTCATGTTCTTTTCCACTTTACAAAAACACACCAGAATGTAAGGAAAAGACATTTATTAGAAAGCTAACCTTAAATTTATTATAATTTATTTTAAAGTTATATAAAAACATTGGTAATTAAATTGTCATTAATCAGAAATATTTGCCCCCCATCACTCAGATTTTGATAAACAAGCTTGCTGTAACACTGTGTGTAAAGACAACTGAGTCTACATGAAAAAGAAAAATCCAAGAGGCTCATAATAGGAAATTCTGTTTGTTTCTGCATTGTAAGTTGCAGTAAGAATTGATTTAAGTAGACAAAACTCAAAAGAAACAAAACACCTGGGAAATCCTTTTTTTATTTTTTACTTTTAGAGGGAGAGAGAGTGTGCATGAGCAGGGAGGGGCAGAGGGGGAGAGAGACTCTCAAGGAGGTTCCACACTCAGTGCCGAGCCTGACAAAGGGCTCAATCCCAGAACACTAGAGTCATAACCTAAGCCAAAATAAAGAGTCAGACGTTAAACTGACTGAGCCACCCAGGCACCTCCAAAAAGTCCTTTTGAGTCTATCTTAGGAAAAGTCAAATAGGAGGAAAGATGCAAAACCGTGTTGCTCTAAGCTGACTTGAAAGAAGACAAATTCCAGTGAGAATCCAAAGGTAATGTTATCATAAGTCTTACAACCTGACCCATCTTTATGGCTGACCAGAAAAAACAAAGAAGATGTGTGCCAAATGGCAATAGAAGTGTTTCCAAGACATGGTAACATCAACGGGCTTCAGTTCCAACTTTTCCTCAACTCTGGCTGCCAAAATTCCTGCACTAGCTTGAAGTTGATATAGTGTTCATTCTAACTGCCATGTAAGTCAGGGTGGAGCTGGAAGGAAAGCTTCCTATCCCACTAGAGCAAACATGGGGTGTGTTCCAGGCATTTCCTGAAAAATCAGTAACTGTAGTTTCTACAGAATTCTTGTTATATATACGTCCTATAATTTGTTCTATATTCTTGTATATAGTCTGAGTTAAATTTATTTCTCTAGTTAACCTGAGAATATATCACCATGGAAATTACTGTGAATCTGACAAGAGGCATTCAAATAGTCATCTAAAAATGTGTTTTAAAATACAACTGAATGGCAAGTTAGAGATAGTCCGTACATTTTGCTCTCATAATGAAAATGTTTGGTTTACAGAGTGGTAAAGATTTAATTATGATGTGTCTTGCTATGATTTTCTTTGCATTTATCCTGCTTGTGCTCAGCTTGACTCTTAATTTGGCATTTTTCATCAAATCTCCTTTTATTCTGCTGATGGTATTTGACAAGAGTGAATCATAGCAATGGGAAGAATGGCTCATTCTTCCCAACTCAACATTAGAGAAGTGTCTTTCTTCCTCTTTCCCCAAGAAACTCTGCTTACAGAGAGGATAAGAAGGAAGAAGCTTTTTGTAAGGATATGGGTGACTTTGGTAACTTAATCTGACTCTAAGTGGGAAGAAGGGAGAACAGTAGAACAAACTTAAGTTTGAATCCAAGGAGACTCCATATTTTTCCTGATTCTTCATAGGTTTTTCTACAGAAGCTGTGCCCTCCATGGAGGAATTTCTTATCTAAATGGCCCAGAATCTCTGCTCTTGTGGCAGGGTTTTGTTGGAGAGAATCACTGTAGACTACATTTGCATCCCTCCAAAGAGGTTGCCCTCAGCACCCGCCCTATGGACAGCTTTGAATTCACCCACACTTTATAATAAATAGAACATTTGCCCACAGATTTCATTTTGCTCTAGTGTCTTAATGATCTTCCCCCGTGCCTCTGATAGACTTAAACATAATAGAAACCAATTTTGACTCTAATTCAATGTTCTCTGTAGGAGAGGATGACTGAAGTTTAATTACAATTCTTTTATACTAAATGTGTGTGCATTCTCTAGCATTTGATGTGATTCCTCAAAAATTTTCATCTCAAAATCAGCCCATCAGTAGAGTAGTCATATGCAGCCCAGTTAATTATAATGGAATGTGGTGGTTTGGGGCTGTATTCCAAACAAAACCATGACATCTACAAAAACAAGCTTCTAAAAAAACTAATAAACTGAGGGCCTTTGTGCTATTTCGAATGTTTTTTTATTTTGTTTTTGCCCCTTATCTAAATATATTGAAGAGGGACAGTCTTTTTTCATCTTTGCAGTCCATTTCATTGCCCCAAACTTCTGTTTTCTGTATATAGCTACAGATAAAACTTATGGTTCCTTTTGAGACCCAGAAATTCAAAAACATATTCTAGAACATGGTGGATTTAAAGCACATCCACTGTTACTTTTAAAGAATAAATTTCCCCAATATAATTTACCTTTGGAAGAATACATATGGTGGACTGTACATTGAAGGCAATAACCAGGTTTTATGTTTATTCTGTGTCTTCTAAATCACAGACCTGAATGAGAGATACTAAACGGTAAATTATATTTCATAGATTAAATTACTATTTACAATGTATGTTTCACATACATGTATGTGGAATGCAATGGTTTGGGGTTGTATTCTGCAAACAACACGACACAGAGAAGGCAGAGGAGGTACTGATATGATAGGAAAGGTAGGATAGAATAGGCCGAGAGGGAAAGGATAGGACCTGAGATCCCTGGCTGGGGAAAAAAAACACCTTTTTGGAACAATGCTGGGAGTGTCTGACAACAACAAATTCCCTCAAGTGTAAAGTTCCTCTTAAGAATGTAACAGAACTCAACTTCTTCCCCTCAGGTTTCCCTCAGGAATTTGACAGAAGACTACAGGCCATAGACAAAGCTTCATACAATGGAAATGAGCCAATCAGGAATGGACAACCCAGCACTTAGAGCTATCAAGCCAATAAGGGTAGAACCTGAGAAGGAACAAGGGGGAAAGGAAGGGTGAGGGCTGACAGGAATCTTATAAAGCAAGGACCCTTGGCTATTGTCCCAGGCATTCACTTTTGAATGTCCCCTCTCTATAAAGAGAGATTTCCTACCATTCTTCCTTTATAATCTTATATTCTAATAAGATTTAATCTTATAATCTAATAAGATTTCTAATAAGATTCTAATAAGATTCTAACTTTTGCCTATTGCTCATTTTGTGTTCACCTCTTCATTCCTTGAACTGGCAAGACAATGAATCCCGAGTATTGTGATAAAAAAAAATCCTGCAACACTGAAATGAATGGATACTATCAAATGCTCCTGAGAAACTTAAAGAAGTATTAGAAGTATGGAAACCACTCTTATGGAAATCTTATGAAATGGGCAAAATTCTATTTATTGGGACTGGTCTGGTACAGGGAGAATGCAAACATATGAAAATATTTTGATGAGCTAGTTGGCACTGAAGGTGAGAATAAAGCTCTGTGCTTGAGTTACAATAGATAATAAACTGCCTCTGGGGAAGATGAGTCCAGTTAACCAAAAAGGATTTAATTTGCTGAATGATGGTGTGAGAAATTTTCACCAAAGCTAAATTTTTCTGGTAAATAGAATTACTAAGCACTAGGAAGGTGCTCTTTCTTCTCCATCCTTTTCTCTGGTGATATTTTCTCTCTGAATAAATGTCAATGAATATTTAAAGCATCCCAGTTTGATAGAGTACCATAATATGCCCCTGCCTGAGAGGCTCACATGAGCCAGTATGCCTAACCCAGTGGACGAAACAGTTTAGCCTGATTAAGGACTGAGGTTCTAGTTGCTGAAGTGGATACAGAAGAAAATTATTTTTCCTTTAAATGAATGTGTTAATATAAAAAGATCCAGAATCATGGGTGATGATAAATTCCAAAAAAGTATTAATGCCTCTTCCTTCAACAGCATGATCAAAAAAGAAAGGACAAAGTCCCTAGGTTGAAAGTGTTACCAGTGGGAGAGTCTGTATTGTGTGAATGGAGGTCTCCATTCTTGGATTCCCCATGAAAAGATATACATGAGGATCCATGCTCCAATAAAGACAGCCAGAAGGAAAGTAGCAAGCACAAAGCAGTTTATTAAAGCAAAAAGTACACTCAAGGTGGGAGAGTGGGCAGGTTCTGCAAGGTGGAAATGGCCCCTTGGTTGTCTTGGAACTGGATATTATTGGGTCTCTTTGGGCTGGGAGGAGCTGCGAGCCACAGTGGGGTGGTCTCTAATGGAAACTGCTTCCAAGCATTTGGGAAACTCCCCCCACAAGTTGGAAGGGGTAATTTTTGCCTCTACAAGGTTTGTACCCAACAGTCATGGAGGGGGGATGGCTGTAACTGCAATTCAATGCATAATAATGAATCTAGGGGTTACCCTGGGGCAGAGGTGCAGAGATGGAAGAGGAAATAGCATGCTCCACCTCTGTGGCTCTTAATCTGTCAGTCCCAAGGTCTTGGAAGCCACAAGGTCAGGATGTTGTGCCCTGGGGCTTTTAATGTGTAGCTTGTTTATTATTGTTCTTACCTCCAGCTCCCATCTCAATCATTCCCCTTCAAGGAATCAGGACTCTGCCTCAGGGTGTTCCTTTCACTGCTCCTGTCTAGCTTCTACCTAACAAAAGTATCAGCTAAAGATACCACTCCAAGTGTAATTCAGTGAAAAGAAGTGTATATTATATATATATATATATGTATATATATATATAATAGATATAGACTCATTTATTACATAGAATTTAAAATTATATGAACATGTGATTTTTAAAAATGCAATACACTCTTATATTCATATATAAATACACACACACACACATATATATATATATGTGTGTGTATATAGATGTGTATATATATAATTTGGTTCTGTTTTACAAGGTACTATAATTTTTTTTAGTAAAAACACCATAATTGAATTTAATCATCAAATCACTGTATAGGAAAATTATATAATTTATTTACATTAAACAGAATTTGTTGATTATATGAATGTTATTATGATAAATGTAGATAGAAACATGTAGATAACTCTTTTATACTTTACTCGTTCAAAATGTTCACACTTAGTTTACAATTCAAACCATTGCAGTTATAGTTAATGAAGTAATAAAAATTATATGCAAATTGTTTCACCTTTTCCCCTACTTATAGGAAAGTAAAATTGCTTGAGTAATAACTTTTAGAAAGAATATCAAGAAACAGCTTATGTAACTAGTATCAGCTTTGGGTATTTCCTTATTTGTCTCCTTTACTTCATTCCCATGTGAGCCAAATGAAAGGATTTCCCTGAAAAAGCATGTAGACAAGAGAGCATGGAGGGCTTATAAGGCTAAATCAGGTCCTCAAATGCTTTACCCCTTGACCTGTCATTTCCATCATTAGAGATTTATTCCTTTGGGTCTTGAGGATTTAACCTACAAGAGAACTTACTGAAATGCAAATATTCCTAGGAGAAATAACATGTTAAAATGTAGTCTGCTGATGTTTGTTTAGCAATTAGTTGACTATAAGGTGAGAGAAGTGAGACACAGGATAGACTTTAGAGGTGGAAGGGGAGAACAAAAGTTTGGAAAAAGGAGGTTGGAGGTATCAAAGATAAAATATTATATCCAGATTTTATTTAAGGCTAACCATCTTGTTTTAAAACTTTCCTAAATATATGGAAATTACAAATTATAGAAGCTAATAAATAATTGTGTATAAGTCCACAACTTGGGGTTCTGATTACGGCCCTTTTGCTATGCAAGTGAATAGTAAAAAGTCAGTTTTAGAATCTATGAAGAGAGATTGATTATCTTATTCAGAAAATTTGTGTACACTAAAAACATATTAATTTCTCGGAAATTTATTTCTTTTGATAGCTCCAGTCTTTCATATGTTTGTATTCTGGCTCAGTACCTCCCCAGCCTGAAATACCCTTTTCCATTTCTCTACCTCTTCACCCATAGCCCAAACTGACCCTTTACTATAAATCTTTTGTCTCCAAATATTGCCCAGCAGGAAGTGATCATACATTCCAAAATTTTAGGGATTCACAGAACAACAAAAAAGAGAGAATCTGGACCCTGGATGACATGGAGACAAGATGCTTACATGCCCTGTAGAGAAATTAGAGAAATAAATGTCTAACTTGTATGTGAGCCACTGTATTCATTTCTATGAATTTTAATACGTCTATAGCTTTGTGAATTTTAACATATATATAGATTTGTGATAATCGGAACACAAACAGATTCACCAGTGAAACTGGCTGGGCATGGAGATTTCTTTTTTGGAAGACATTTAACTGTTAATCTAATTGTTTTAACAGGTATAGGATATTTTGTGTTATTAATTTCATCTTAGGTGACTTTAGAGTTTTGGGTTTTCAAGAAATTGATCCACTTTATCTAAGTGTTTAAATTTACATGCATGAAATTATTTGTTAAGTCCCTTTAATGTGCTGGGAGTAACTAGTGATTTCCCTTTTCATTCATGATATTGGTAATTTATGTTTTTTCTTTTTTTTTAATCCTTTGAGAGTCTTGATCAACTTTTACTAGTTTTATTGACTTTTTCAAAAGTCTACCTTTTAATTGATCTTGTATATTTTTTTCTGATTTAAATGTCATTGGTTTATAGTCTATTTTTTGTTACCTTTCAGTTTGTTTTGTTCTTCATCTTTTTTAAAATTTTTGGTTTTACAGTGTGGAATTCTGTCTACATTATTGATTTGAGATCATTTTAATTTTTTAATATAAATATTTAATCCTATAAATTTCCCTCTAAACACTGATTTAGCTGCATCCAACAAATTTTTATATGTAGTTTTTTCATTTCCACTTACTTCAGAATTTATTATTGCAGCTTTTAGGTATTTTCATTACAGAAGAAGTTTCTTCCCCTCCACTCTTATTTTCCCTGTCTTGCAGTGAATGGGCATCATGGAGGTGATCCATTTTTAACAATGTATGTAGACAGAGATAACATACCATGGAATAGAGGAACAATCAGCAAGAAGAAACCTCAGTTCCTAGGTGATCTCATGAGCAGGTAGTTACTTTTTTTTTGGTTGTTTGCCATCCTCTGGACTTAAGGAATAACTTCTATTTCACCTCCCATTGGTCAAAATATAACACAGTCACACCTAACTCGGAAGAAGCTAGCACATGTATTCTCCAGTGCTAGCACTGGAAAATTCTAGCACTGAAAGGAAGAAAAACAGTATATATTAAGAGACAGAAGTCTCTGTCACAGTCATCTTCTGATACCTACGTTGTTCTCTACTTGATTAGAGTAGGAAAGGGAGTATAAAATTCAGAAAGAAATGAATACACCCATATAGACAGAATGCCAGGCCTGAGGGTTTTCAGGCAGAAGTTCCTGTACCCCAAGCAAGGAAACAGCAGACCCAGAGAACATCAATGAACTATATATATCCTGCCTTGGACCATGAGTAATTAATAGCAAATAGTGGAGTGGAGTGTGGAGGGCTTTGAGTATAAGACCCTGACACCCTGTCATGATCAAATTGGGGGTAAATGCCTCAGAGGGACTGATAATGAACCCCAGCTGGGGTGATATAATCAAGTTTAGGTTGATACAAAGAAAAAAAACAATTACAAGTTTTCCTTCAATTTCCAGACTTTTCCTTGCAACCCAGTTGCAAATAAATAGCTACTACAATGGTCCAGGTTTTCTCTGGGAGGCTAATATATGCCTGCATTTGAACATGATGTTCTTGTTGAACATGCTGTATCCTTTGCAGATGAATGTGGCTGAAGAGTTGACTTTCTGGCTAACTTTTCTTTGATGTCTAAAAGAAAAAAAAGTTATGTAAAAAGAAAAGAAATGTCCTTTTTTGACTGCTAAAATTTCTGCTCTCAGTTGTGAAAAGTTTGGCTAAAAGAAATTCATTTTGTAATAAATCATGCTGACATTTTACTGCCTAAAATATGTGGACCCTAATAAATGTTTGCTGACTACATAATGGTAACTACATCTGTATATATAAGGTTGATTGACAGTTATTTTATCTTCCTGACTTTAATGATAAGCGGCTAACTAAGGGCTTACTGGCACAAGGCCTCATTCCATCAGTAAGTATTTTACATGCTTTAACTTATTTAACACTCAAAACAATCAAATGAAATGGGTGTTACTATTTTTCCCATTGTCCTGATGAAACAGAAAGAGATTATGTAATTAACCTCAGGTCACAAGGAGCAGAGCTAGAATTCAAGCCAGTCTGGCTTCACAGCCCAGACATTTAACCATGACATGCACATAAGGAATTCTAGAAACAGAAAATCTATACTCTTTTAAGAAAGAAAGATGGGGCGCCTGGGTGGCGCAGTCGGTTAAGCGTCCGACTTCAGCCAGGTCACGATCTCGCGGTCCGTGAGTTCGGGACCCGCGTGGGGCTCTGGGCTGATGGCTCAGAGCCTGGAGCCTGTTTCCGATTCTGTGTCTCCCTCTCTCTCTGCCCCTCCCCCGTTCATGCTCTGTCTCTCTCTGTCCCAAAAATAAATAAAACGTTGAAAAAAATTTTAAAAAAAAAGAAAGAAAGAAAATTATATTATGATGTTGTCTAGAGCATTGTCCTATGTCAGTCAAATATTTTAAGATATATTCTATAGAATGGCATTAGTTAAATAACTAGTCTCACCATAGACTGTTAAATGTATACATTTCTACTGAGGGACATTTGAGAAACTGACCTCTGTAGAGAAACTTTAATCCTTTTGGAAAATCCTTTGTTAAGACATCTCTATTTAGTGATTGATTTTGTAATTTGCATAACACAGATTTGCAAAACAAATTGGTTTAATTTTCAGGTGTGAAAATGCTCTGGGAATTAGTGGCTTTTTTTTGATGTCACAGATATCTTGATCACAGAGACTAACATTTCAAATAACATCTCTGCTTTCACAATTAGGGAGCTTTATTTTATAAAGCCAGTAAGATGTAATTACATCAGAGGTGTTATTGAAAGAAAAAAACAACAACAAAATGAATTTATGTTCTAGAAGGCTATGGAGAATTTCACATTCGTATGTATCAACACACAGAACTTTAAACAGGAATATGAAACACTTCTAAAAGCTGGACACAACTGAAACCTGGCAGTATGATGATAAGCAATAGTTTCATCACATATTTTAAGAAAGCAACAAAGAAAACATTCTACTTTTGACTTGATTATACAACCCTTGAAGCTTATTTCCAGATATTTTATAGGCCCTTATGGAAGGCATTGAAAATCCTGCATGGGGACACCTGGGTGGTTCTGTCAGTTAAGCATCTGACTTCAGCTCAGGTTGTGATCTCACAGTTTGTGGATTTGAGCTTTGCATCAGGCTCTGAGCTGGCAGCTTAGAGCCTGAAGCCTGCTTTAATTCTGTGTCTCCATCTTTCTGCCCCTTCCCCACTCATGCTCTGTCTCAAAAATAAATAAACATTTAAAAAAATTAAAAAAAAAAAAAAAGAAAATCCTGCATTACCTTCCTACTGCTGCTGTAACAAATTGCCACAAACTTGGTGGCAACAACACAAATCTATTATCTTACAGTTCCACAGGTCAGAAGTCCAAAATCAGTCTCACTGGACTGAAGTCAAAGTATTGGCAGCACGGGTTCTACTGCAGTTTCTGGGAGGGAATCCACCCTTTGCTTCTTCTAGCTTCTAGAAACTACTAGCATTCTTTGACTCATAGCTGCTTCACTCCAACCTAGACCTTGATCTAGCTGTCTTCTTTTCACTTTGAGCCTCTTACCTACCTCTAAACGAATCTTGTGGTTACACTTGACACACCAGGATAATCCAGAATAATCTCATCTCAAACTCTTTAGCCTAATCACATCTGCATAATCTGCCATGTAAGGTAACATATTTACAGGTTCAGGCATTGGAATGTAGACATATTTGTCATGCCATTATTTAACCTTCCACAAATCCTAACCTATTCTTTGTATTTTATTCTACTCCATTCTAATTTTTCCCGTCCTTGATTTTCACCTATTGAATTGTGTTATTGTAACCAATATTTAAAAATTGTTTTTGGAAGTGTAAATTAATTAACCAGTTAAGTCAGTTCATCTACTTGTGTACGAATATTATGGCCCAATAGGTGTAACAGGCTTCTTCCCCTTACTATCTTGTCCTCCTTGTAACTATTTCCTTGTAACTTGCCCTCCTTGTTAAGTATCTTCTATTGGATGATATTCATCCAATTCTTTTAAAAATTTTAATAGTATAAATACTTGTGTAATTGTTTGACATCTATCTCTCTTTCTAAAGATCTCATGTTTATACATTTACTTAATTTTAACAAGCTTCCCTAGTTAAAAGATTTTGAATGTATATAAGAAAGTAGTATCTTTAAAAGATGCTCAAGAGAAAGTATAACAGAGTTTCAGGGCTGAATAAAAAGTAAATAAGAAAAAACAGTTCAATTCATATACAACTGAATGGTGGGAGATCATGGGATAATTGTGAGCTAGGAGAGCTTACCCAGAACACGAGACAGGGGTACGGTGAGTTACTTGTAGCATGAGTGAGTGTGGCTCTAAGCCCACATCATCTCCATGTCCATTCATAAAACCTAAAGACCACTTAAAAATTTTTTTTTCAATGTTTATTTATTTTAGAGACAGAGAGAGACAGAGGACAAGTGGAGGAGGTGCAGATAGAGGCAGAGACAGATTCCAAAACAGGCTGCAGGCTCTGAGCTGTCAGCACAGAGCCGGACTCAGGGCTCTAACCCACAGACCGTGAGATCATGACCTGAGCAGAGGTCAGTTGCTCAGCCAACTGAGCCACCCAGGTGCCCACCCCCCCCCCCCCCGCCTCTCTTTTTTTTTGCTGCAAAAATATATAGGAAAAGAACAAGTAGTTTTGTTTATTCATAGAGGAACATCCTGTGACAATGAGTAATGCTTTACAAAGGGACATGGGGTACAGAGGGAGAAGAATACCTGTTTTTTACATTGCCAGGAAAGAAATTATTACAAAAATAAAGGAGTTGGATGGTTTTACGTAATCTTTAGGGACTAAAGTTGTTTTGATTTGTTTTTGGAAGCAGTGACGGTATTGTGAATTCTAAGGGATCTTTCTGTGCCTATAATTACCAAAGAAATGGGAGAAAAAGGATGCTTGGTATATTAGTGAGTCTGTTGAATCCTACTTTATATCCATTGGTCTGAAAAATAAATACCTGGGAGAAAGGTTTGGAAAGGGTAAGATTTTAGTGATATTCAGCAGATGTTGAGATGAGGTCAGAAATCATTGGATAATGTATACAGTTATGATGTGTGTAATTGATGTACAAACACATAACAATAGACACTTTGAATGAAAAGTCTGGGTTTTGATTCAATGAATAACATTTTAGTGCCCTCTATTTGTTTTCTTCTTATATTTTTAAAAATTCACTCAAAACGCATTTATTGAATGCTTATCATGTGCCAGGAACTCTGCCATGGCTAAGTCATCTAAAAAAAAGACTTGCCTTTCTGGGGCTTATGGTCCACTAGAAAAGGACAGTCGTATAAATAAATGCTGCTCTGTGTTAAGATGATAGGTTGAAACTGTATCACAGAATCTCTCCCCTTCTCCAACACCTCACAATATGAGAAAATGAAAACTGCAACAACAAAATAATCAACAGTAACCAAATAAGGAAATGAGCATAGACTCATGCAATAAAATTGGCCCTCATGGAAAGAAATAAGATTCTGGAATGGAGCAGGGCATTAGTAAGGCCCTGAGCAATATAGGTAGACCAACAAAGTACTGAATTATGGATACCCCCAAAGTTGGGAGAAACAAATGTGTGTCCATATCTTTTGATTATTGTTACTGGGGGATAATTAAAACAGCATTTGGGAAAAAACAAGTAGAACTGAGACACTAGACTGGGGCTGGATGCTTCTGAAGAAGCAATAAATAAAGCAAAAAAATAAAGACTCCACAGCTATACATCCACTTGGAGGAATAATGCAAAGGACAGGGAACTCTCTGATGCTAGCAGACAGAGTGAACTGTGTGTAGTATATGTAACAAGACTCAGAGAACGTGAAGCCCAAGTAGTCCAACAAAGACTACACCTCCGCTGAACTCTATCCCCCACTCCTGTCAGTCTACAAAGATGAGAACTTCTCATCCCTGAAAGCTACCTAGGTGATACCAACATGCGGCCAGGTTTGAAAACCATCGGTCTGAAGGGAAGAAAATGTAACCCCCCAAGTCCCAAAGTAGTCAAGGTGTTATCTCACCGGTAAAGGAACTCAGGAAATCCAGCCATTCCTGAACAACAACAACAACAACAACAACAACAACAACAAAAATGAAGAAGCCAAGAAGGCAAAGCTTTGGAAAATCTTGTGTGTAGTCCATTAACATACAGAACCATTGTAGGACAGGCTGCAGAATAAATGGCCTGTAAGCTTCAAAAAGATTATGATTATGAAAGACAAAGACAGAGGGTCTGTTAAAGATTAAAGGAGAGTAAAATGACATAACAACTAAAGGCAATAAATGATCCTGGATTGATCCTAGATCAGTACAAGGACATTAGTGGAATAACTGGTAACATCTGAACCAAGCCTGGACTTAGATAATACTACTATAACTATGTTAATTTCTTGATTTTGATAATTGCACCACATTTATATAACAGAGTCTCCCTGCTGTTAGAAACTGCACATCAAAGAATTTAGAGGTAGAAAGAAATGATGTCTAACTTTCTCTCAAACATTTCATTAAAAACCCCTCTAGATATATACAATGATAAGGTAAGTGTGGTATAAAATGTAATGTTTGGGGAATCTAGGTAGAAGGTAAACAAGAATTCCTTGTACTGCTTTTGCTTCTTTTGTGTATGTCTGAAGTTACACCAGAATAAAAGATTTTTTTAAATATCATGTAAATATTAAAACCTGGACAATATGAAATTTTAATATAATTAATGAATAGGAAGGTAGGAGGAAAATATAGATAGAATTATAAAGGCATTAGAGTTTTCATGTTCCATAGCAGGAAGTTAATGAATACTGTCTGACACTTAATGTGTTTTGGGAAAGAAAATCACTCTGAGTCCAGAATTTTAATGCTTTTCATAAACTTTGCAAACTTAGAAGAGTCTTTTAAATATCTGTTACTGTGAAGACTGATTTTCTTGGTTAAATAGTTCCTTCAGATGTTCTTTAGTTTCTTTTTCTCTTGTTAAAATCACATAATTAATATCTACAGTATGGTTCCTTTTAATAAAGTCTCAGCCAAACTGGCTTCCTCATCGTATCTGTACATATGCTTTGTATGATGACTTGAATAATAATTATGAAGTTTATTTCTGGGTGATCAAATTCTGAGTTTTTTTAAACTTTCATCTTCCTGATTTTCAGCACTCTCTGAATTATTTACAATAAGCACAGTTCACTTTTAAGCAAAGGTGACTTTCTCTAAAAATACAAAAACCAAGAAGATTAAAATAAATAAATAACATTTTAAGTGTAAATTGTGGATGGAAGGAATGTAAATGCTTGTTATTCTCTTCTTTTTGCCTTTCTGTATTTTTAAAGTTCACCATATTTAAAAGACGCCAATTGATAATAAACGTAATATAACTTTATAGACACTGCCTCAGAAGTGTATATAGTGTGCACTGGGATAAGATACTAGGAAGTGGTCAGTTCTGAGGGGTCTGCAAATGTTTCCAATGGATGGTGATCCCTAAGCTGTCCTTAAAAGATGAGATGCTATGGGTGGGTGGAAACAGGAAGGGGTAACAAGACTCTTGTTACGAATGTTGAAGGAATAATGTGAGTAACAATCATTTTCTTAAAGTAACCTTGTACAAAACCAGTAGGCAGGTTCAGAGAGTGCATAGAGCAGGGGATTTAGGGAAGGGAGTGGAGGAAGGGGCAATTTGGTGGCTGGGAGGGTGTTGCAAAGTAAGAGATCAGAATGAAAATATTAGGAACAGGACTCTGGAATGCTTTAGCATGATGTATTAAAGGGCACAGACTTTATTTTATAGGCTAGTGGATTTAAAATCAGGCTCTTTAACATAAAGCAGGAGCTGGAGAGGCTTTCAGTAGGGGGAGGGCAAAGGATGTTGCGTTGGGGTCAGGGACAGGTAGAGGAGAAAGCAGAGTTCCAATGATCAAACTAGCCTCAACAGGAGCGACTCCAAATTTATCTGCTTGGCATATTGAACTTTTATTTTAAGAAAGATTTTATGTTAACATACTCCAGAATCCATACTTCCATGGCCTCTAGTCTCTTGGGGCAATTAAGACAGATAGATTTGGCTTGAATGCATTATTGGACAGATTATATTCCTTATGCCATGTTGTCATGGGGCTAAGTCTGACAGAGAGAGAGGTTTTCACAAACACATTGGAAAGGATACCATTACCATATTACAGTATTCCATGGTAATTCCATTTCTCTCTTTTCATATCATTTCAACCACTCATATCAACAAGAAGGGAAGGGATGCCAACTGGGTAATAGAGAGAATCTCACAAGGGTAGGATGGTGGGGATATTCTGCCGAAAGGTTTGGTATCTAACATATACTCCCAACAGATTCCTCATTTTCCCCTGGTAAACATTTAGAAAACCCCTATATACATATACCAGATAGTAGAAAACATACTTATTATCTTTTCTAAGTTAGTTGGGAGGAAAGGAAAAAAGAAGGCATCAATTATTAGTGTTATCTGGCCATTCAAAGCTATTCTGAAATGGGGCTCTGATACAGTGTGGAAGAAAGGGGAGCGGATTTGACATGTTCTGTCTGCTTTATATCAATTCTACTTTAGGATTAGATGCTTAAAAGATTATTATTACTTTATTCAGCTCCTAACACCTCCTTCTCTCATCCCCAGTATGTGAACACCATGTCTCAGGGCCATGAAAAGTCAAGGGAGATATTTCGTGGAGAAGTTATAGGACCAGATTTACATCTTAGAATCATTGCTCTTGGCAAAATTATAAAACTTCTATGTTTTAGCAAGATGATATTAGGGGCACAAAACAGGAGATTCATCAAGAAGATGAAGGCCTGAAATGGAGATGCTGCTTCGGAAATATTTGCTAAATTAATGTATGAGTATGTGGATGAATAGAAGCCTGAACTGAGGCAAAGGGAAAGGAGCATGCTGAGATGCAAGGCTGCGAGCTGTATCATGGGGCATGCAACAGGGGCACACACACTAGATAGTGAGAAACAGACAAAGAAGAGAATCTGAGTAATGCCTAGGTTTCTGGCCCAGCCACAGAGCATCATGATGATATCTTTTCCCTTTTCTTTTTTTTTTTTTCTTTTCCTTCCCTTCTTTCTTTCCCTTCCCCTCCCCTCCCCTTCCCTCCCCTCCTCTTCCTTTCCCTTCCCTTCTCTTCCCTCTCTTGCCTTCCCTTCCCTTTCTTCCCTTCCCTTCCTTCTTTTCCCTTTTCTTTTTTTTTTTTTTGCTTTTCTTTTCTTTGCTTTTCTTTTCCTTTTCCCTCCCCTCTCCTCCCCTCCCCTCCCCTTCCCTTCCCTTCTCTTTCCATTTGCTTTTCTTTTTTGATGGATACATAGAGAAGGAAGAGAAGGAAAACTGATGCATTTGGTTCCAGATAGGTTGCTTTTGAGACAAGCCTGGGATATCTGAGTAGAGATGTTCAGTAGGCTCTGTGAGGAGAATTGAAGGAGCTATCTAGAGTGAAAAGAAATATCTGGGACTCACTGGCATGGGGGCTAATTGAAGCCAATTATAGGGCAGAATTTGCTCAGTGATAATGCATAACGAGATGAGGAGGAAAGAACACCAAGGAACACCCATTTTAAGAAAACATGAGAAGATGATGGAGGAGCCAAGAACAGAGACTGAGAAATAATGATCCAGTAGGCAGTATATTCTACTCCAGCTTCACACAGTGTTTATTTGTCACATATGTCACATATGTCTGTCACGTTTGGGGACTAAGTCCTTTAAGGGGGGGAACCATTTCATATCTTACCAAAAACCTAAAATAAGACAAATAATAGATGATAAATAAATATTGCCTAAGTCAATACATCTCTTTATTATAATATATATTTTTGAAAACTTTATACAAGTTATTTCTGCATGTATTTGGTAGATGTTCATAACTTAGTAAAGTTACCCATTCTTGTGTGGCACTTCATTAATTGTAATTATTACCCTTACATAATTGTGGCTAGAGAAACATTAGCCTACCATGGCTGAATTTTGGGAACATTGGAGCGAACAGTAGGGGCACATAACTAGAGACAGCATGCACACGATACCAATAACGCTCACAGATTTTTCCTGCTTTTATAAATCACCAGGAAGCCAAGGTATCTCAGCAACAACAACTTGACTACAGATATAAAATATTCCCGCAGACAGTAGGAAAAAATAACTTTTATTCCGTAAAGTTATTTAACATTCTGCACCACTCTTCCAAATTAATTTGCAGTTGAAATAATAGCATTTCTACATATTTTGCATTAATGCGAATCTAGATCTAATATTCAGGAATATCATTTTACATTGTTAATATTATTTCTAGCTATAGACTGTCTGGCTGACATGAGGTGCCTACAGGGGTGATTTCAGAAGCGCTTGAAGAGCCCTCTGCCCCTTCAAATATAGTCCTCATCTGCTCTCTGACTCTTCTGATTTCTTTATCTTGTGAGATGGCTATTAGATTGAAAGACTACAATCCAACACCCATTAAAGAGAGGCCATAGAGACTTCATTCTTCAATAATGAGTTATGAGCAAATGTGAAATTTGGAGAATAGAACAACCATACATTTGAGCATTGTTTTTGGAGGAAATTGTCAGGTCTCACAGTGAAATTAACTCTTGTCAATTATAGGAAAATATATTCATTTGATCAGTTTTTAGTAGCCTTTTGCTACTGATTCTCTTAATCTCAAAAAAGGCAGTCCTGGCCATTAAATTGTAAGCTTTTTGAGGGTAGAGGCTGCCTCTTAATCACCTTTATACCCTTCCCTTGTCCCTAGCAGCTAACAGGGCCATGCGTAGAGAGGAGAGAGAGGGAGAGGAATAAATATATCACTACCGTGAAGGGTATATTCTAAAGTAGGAAATGGGTAAAGACAAGGCAGTGGGGGGAAACCAAAAATCAATGACCCACAAAAATATATGATACCATGAAATAATATGGAGAAGGAAAAAAAAAAAGGAAGTTTCCTTCCTTTGAGAGACTGTCCAGGATTCTTCTTTGGATGGAGGCTTTTTCAGAGCAAGAATGTTTTCTCCATAAGACACAGGAAAGTCAAAGACAATGGAGGAGAAGCCTCCAGGAACTCTAAACCTGATGCTAAATTTATGCATGCTGTTTTCAGGCCAAACTAACATCTCTTTAGAGTCCCAGCTTTAGAGGAAATTCACAGACCTAAAAGTACATGTGACATGTTCATTACTCAAGCAAATTAATCCATTATGGAAATCAGTGTATTCTTTTGTAAACTAAAGTCTAAATACCAACTGAAGGAAGTTATAAAAACAAGTGGTTTGGGGAAGCATTGTGAGGTTGCCTTTCACAAAGAAAACAGTACATTTGATTTAATAGGAATAAATATTTTAGCTTTAATTTTATTTTATTATAAATAAAAATAAATACTTTCCAAAAAGTAGAAAGAAAATGTTTGAACAAGGCCAGGGGTTTATCTCATCAACAAATGACTGCATACACTCAAGTTCTGCTAAAACTTTCAGAACCAATGTCATTTTTATCTCAGCAGGAATGGATAACAGAAGAGTGTACTTTCCAAAAGAAACTAAGTCATTTCAATAAATATATGCCATTTATGTAGAGTAATATTTCAAATACATAAAGTAGAATTAAATATGCAAAGCAGCATTTCATTTAAAGAAAAACTTCACAGGACTAACATTAAAATGTGAATGTGATTTTATATGTCAACATATATGAGTTATAAAGTAATACTTGTTTACAATATTTATCTTTTTGATGATTCACATGTCATTTGCACCTACAGGTGGAGTTATCAGTAGGTGGCAATATATTTATTATGTCCAGAAATGAGTTGAAGGGGCAGATGGTAATATTGAATACAAATATGCAGTAGACATATAAAAGAGTTTTCTTATACTAATTCAACTTTTTATAAGCAAAATATTAGGATACAGCTATGTAAATTTTAAATTTGCATATTGGAAACAAATAGCAAATAGAGCATTTTTCCACTAGCAGAAGGTTATGCTTAAAACATTAACATTTAAATTGCATGAATTTTAATAATGTCTCTAAACAATGTGCTTTCTGGCATTTATTCAAGAACTGAGTAACACACTAAACTTGTTCTGGTCAAAAGTTTTCTGGGAACTCTCTCTTGCTGACATACTGATGTCTTCTGAAAACCATGGAATAAAGGATCAAAGAATATGCTAAAATCAAGCACTGATGATTAGCCCTCCTTAATTTCTCTTCTTTTTTTAATGTTTATTTATTTTGAGGGAGAGAGAGCACGCGTGCAAGCAGGAGAGGGGCAGAGAGAGAGGTGGAGAGAGAGAGAATCCCAAGCAGGCTCTATGCTCAGTGCAGAGTCAACATGGAGCTCAATCCCATGACCAGGAGATCATGACCTAAGCCAAAATCAAGAGTTGCACACTTAGCCAACTGAGCCAGCCAGGTGCCCCAGCTCACCTTAAGTTTTTAATGTTTATTAAATGTAATACACATACAGAATTGTACATATATAAGTATAGAGCTAATCAATTTTCTCAAACCAGAAATCTATGCAACTGTACACAGATCAAACAATAAGAAATTACCAGCCCCATAAAAACCTCTCCTTACTTCCATCTAGTCACAAGGCACCCCCTTCCTACTACTACATCCCAAGAATAACCACTATCCTGATATCTAACAGCATAGTTTAGTTTCTTTTGTTTTTATACTTTATACAGAGTCACATAGTGTGTATTCTTTTGTGTTCATCTTATTTTGCTTAACACTGTTTGTGAGTCATCCATATTATTACTTCTAATCATATGCCATTCATTCTTATTGTTAAATAATATTCCTTTGTGCAAATATAGCACAATTTAACTATTCAACTGTTGATGATCTTTTGTGTAGTTTCCAGTGTGCAGCTGTTATGAATAGTGCTGCTATGAGTATTCTAGTACACATCTTTTGTTGAACAGGTATATGTATTTGTTCAGTATAGACCTAGGAGTGAAATTGCTGGGTCATAGATTATGTCTTTAGCTTTAGCATAATGGAGACTGCTAAAACACTTTCCAGAGTTCTTATACCTTGATTTTTTTTAAATATTTATTTTTGAGAGAGAGAGTGTGAGCAGGGGAGGGGCAGAGAAAGAGGGAGACAGAGGATCTGAAGCAGTCTCTCTGCTGAGAGCAGAGAGCCCAATGTAGGGATTGAACTCACAAACCATGAGATCATGACCTCAGCCAAGGTCAGATGTGTAACTAACTGAGCCATCCAGGAACCCCAACTTGGACCTTGATTTTTAAACCACTAAGGTATGTTATCTGCCTGGTATACTACATTTGTGATTTAGTCTGAAATTATAGACAAATTCCCAGTTATTTTAGATGAAATTCTTTGAGGTCAATTATTTTAGGCTAAAATAAAGTCTTACAGAATAAAGAATTTATCTAATCTACTTCTTGTATAGCCAAATAAATGATTCTTGTATCTTTATTTTTGTGATGTTTCTTGTCCAAACAAATGGAATGGGTATAATATGTCTAGAGAAATGGCAATTGTGGCTACCACTACTCTAGTGTATGTTATATTTTCTCAATACTTTTCACAGGGATCTCAGGTGTTATTATCCTCATTGTGTATGTAGGAAAACTGACTCTCAGAGAGGTTAAGTGACTGTGCAAAGTGAGAGGCAACACAGGGATCCAGCTTAAATCTTTCCTGATTCTAAACCTCAGACCTTCCACTCTGCCAAGTGCCTCTCACAGCATTGTGCCACTTGGTGACTCCTTTTCATGCTGCCTGACTTAATACTAGCCCTTCCTGCATAAAGAGGGAGTTAAATGTGAACCTCATTGTGGGTTGATTCTGGTATGTTAATTAAGACTGGCTGCTTTCCGATAGTTTTCCACTACCTTTCATAATGAAAACATATGCAACATGAAAAATAATTTGAAATGTTACACAATCTGCTCCACATTATTAATATATAAGGATGTAGTATTCTAGACACAGCCAGACATAGACACAGAAAAATTCTGTTTTGTTTTGTTCTTTGTGTTTTAGTAATGGTCATAATTACATATTTCAAATATAAGTACAAATGTTAATCATGTGTCTTCAAGATCTCCTCCTGTTCTGTGAAGATATAAGCAAAGACAGTGGTGTCTGTGACCATGACTCAAAAGGCTGAGGCTGCATATTGGTTTACAACTAGAGTCACTAGTTACAGACATCTTTGCAGATTGACATTCTTTCTCTCCCCTTATGGTTTCATCATTTTGCTCAACATGTACCATTTCACTTGTACTTGCCATATTCCAAGTTGCCTGTGTGTTTTAAATGTTTCTACTGCACATTGACCCCACTTCATTTCATCACACAGCTACTGACTGAATGTCCATATTTTGTACCCATCAAACTTGTGGAGTTTGATGAAGCAAATAATGTTAGTAGACTCCAATGTCAATACTCTGGCTTTATTCCATGACCTCCAACTTGGTGATCCTCTCTTGCTATTTAGTGCTAATTATGACTTTAAATGATGTAGGTGAGATGTTCAAAGAATTAAATGTGATTAATATAAAAGATCCAAATCTCTCATGGACATAAAGTAGATTACACAGTATCTTCATTCTATGTGCCTTTACTTTGGTCTGAAATAATTTCCTTTACATTTTCATTTTTATCATAATTAAGATATGCTGAATGGCCACATTTGCTCTAAGCATGAATAGAATTAAATCACTGTACTGTCATTCTCCCTAAAGAACAAATCTTTGCCCTTGAAAAGGTATCCATTGAGTATCATATCGTTTTGTCCTTGGCCCTGTACAATTCACTATTGTCAGCAATGTTTGAATGAAAGGAGAGGGAACTTCCTATAAACGAGAAAGGATGGTAAATTCAGTAATTCAGGACTATGATATAAAATTATCCCAGGAGGCTGGAATACTTTACCAAAACAAATGGAATATAATTAAAAATAGAAACAGAGAGTGCTATGAATTTAAATACAAAAGATTAATTACATATGTAGAAGATGTGAATGCCTAACTGAAAGAAATTCCTATAAAGATTTGGTGGATTTAGTTCACCTGGAATGAAATATTAGCCAATACTATGATGCCAGTACAATCCTTCCCCATTTTGTTTACTGTTATCAAGCATTACTATGTATCTGGTATTTTACTAGGCAATTTTACATGTTACCTGCAGAAGATAAATAAAAACACCTCAAGTGTTAAATCTTTACATCTAGCTTAAAATGAAAAGCATATCACATAGAAGCAATTAACTGAAGGTATTTCTTTAGGGAGTTAAACTAATGCATTCCAAGGACATTCCTTTCTGGGCATCTAATGAATTTAAAAATATAATAAAGAACTATGTGTTCACTAATTCTTTCTATGACTATACCCTCTTAACTTCCATTTGTTCCAGCCATAGTTTTTGCAGTCTTTGCTATTTTATGTAAGCATTTTCTGACATATCTGATCTGCCAATGGTTTATATTGTTGAAGAAACATTTCTAATTCCAACTATACTGTTGAAGAAATATTCCTAACAATCTATATTCGTAAGTTGCTCCAGATATAATCATGGAAAATTTTCCCTCAGAAAAAGTTTTCTTTTTAAATACACAAGTTCCTTGTCAAGTGTTTGATGGAAATTGTGGGGCTATGCATCAAAAAGAATAAAAGAGATGATTTCAACCTGGAAATGCTGATAGCTATTAGTCCCAGGCTCCCTCATCTACAAATGAAGCTTATTGTTATCTTTGTCAAACTTTACAGTTGTGAGTAGAGTTGCACCATATGAGTATGTCAGCATAGTTTGCTTCAGAATATACCTCCTAAGGTAGGTAAATACATGTATCTATGGCACATTGGACAAACTCATTCAACCTTAGCTGGGACCACCCTTGGTCTGGAATGCTGTAGAAGTGACTCTTATCTTGGATCTCAGATTATACATGGTGAAACTCTTCAGTCTCAGAAAGGACAAGATTAAATGATCCCATGTTTCTGGGCCATTTCTTGATATGATTAAACGTTAATTACTTAAGTTCCATATATCAATATTAATAATGTTCTGGTTTCCATTCTCATGCATTGATCCAACAAAACATAAATTGAGTCCATTTATAGATCCAGTGGCATATTTGAGCACTTGAGTGAAATGGTGTTTGATGATTATTACATGTGGAAAAAAAAAGAATTCTAAGCATAAAAAACTTAATATTCAATAAATCTTCTAAGGCATGTCTTGTACTCTTATTTAAAAGAGTGGGATTTTTGTATGCATCTTATGAACAGTATGAGGATGGCCCTTAGGGTCCAGTGAATTTGAACCATTTTTGGATAATTTCTAAGAAGGTTTCACAAAGCTCCAAAATTATTCAAAATTGATTTTCTTCAGTGTAACATGGATATCTATGAGAAGTAAGACTGGAAATAAATTTTCATTGAGTTATATCCCTTTGGAATATTTTAAAGTTGCATGCAGCAATTGTATTCTTCTTCTGGAATATATAGATAAGAAAGATTGCAATTCCCATTTCTTTGGAATCTAAAATGGGTTGCGATAAAGGAATAGTGAGTGAAAGTTCGAGACCATGTAGTCTGAGAGCCTGCAAGTCAAAAATTAAATCCATCCTGGTTCAGGAGACCAGGGCAAACAATAGCTAGATACTGAAGGAGGTGTGTTTGAAAATATACTGAGGCAGTTTGAGTAGGGAAACCATGAGAACAGAAACAGTTTATGAACTCCTAGGAACACATAGATGTAGGACATTTTAAAAGACTCAGAGAATAGCATTTTTCTGTGAACATTCTGCTTTCCCTTAAAAAAAAAAAAGCTGTACATTTCTTTTTCTCTTTGTACAAACCTGCACATTGAAAACAAAAATCTTTATATTTCTTGGAAATACTACATTGTGCCCACTTAAAATTTTGTTCATTTTGCTGGTTTTTTTTTCTTATTTCAATTTCAAATTTTTGAATCCCTTTGTAAATAAATCTCAGGTAGGAAAACAAGGACATGTTTACTTAGGCAAGTTTATACCTATCTTTTAGACCTCTTTCACTCTGGAAAAAAATTGCCTACAAAATTTATGGAGTTATGTGTTGGATGGATTCTTTTTCACGGGTACTCACGTATACTCTTCATTATAAAGACAAATAGTTTTTAGTTTCTCTTAGCTAATTGTACATTTGAACTTCTTGGAATCAGGTCGTCTTAGGCTTGGAAAGAACATTAAACATTATATAACTCATTTACTCTTATATCAGTGAGTCTACAGCTTTTCTGCTAAATATCTGTGTGACCTGAATCAATACTTCAGTGAATGGGAACATATTACCTTTGGAGGTGATTTATTCTTTCTTTGAAGAGTCTGATCTATTAAAAAGTTCTTATTATTAAACAAAATCTCTCTCTGAAAAAATTGGGGGTCGACTTCTCTTCAAGTGTTTGCATGTTGCCATCGACCCCTATCCTTCCTCTGTTGAGTCTTCTCATGTCTTTCTTGAACCTACAGGTCTATCAACTGCATATTGTTTTGAACTTTTTCACCACCCTTTTCTCTCTTCTTTGGTCACTGCTATTGATGTACATTACGTTAAGTGTGACATCTATACCTGATCACAATTGTCCAGAACAAAGTAGAAAGAATTTCCATTTTGCTGGGTTTCTTAGAATAGCCTAAAATACTATGAGACTTTAGTGACCATATTTATTGCTTCCATGCATGGTGCTTACTGCTTACTAAAACCTTGCACCTTCATATTACCTGTTATTCTTAAGGTACACAGCTCTTATCCTCTACATGTTAGGTGCTCAAGCGAAAATCTGCCAGAAATTGCTATTCAACAGGCAATTTGTGTCTATCAAGTAATCTTTCCTACTTTCATATATTCACTTTTACCAGCTATTGTGCCCAAATTTAAGGTTGGAGTCACAGAAAAAAAAAATTCACTTTGCATTTGTAGTTTTTTCAATTTTTCTCCTCTGTGGTGGGTTAGAACATTTTAAAGAAAAGCGAAAATAAGGTCACTGCAATACAAATAAAAAGTGCTACACATTTGAAAGAGTACCTGTAGCTAAGTATATATGCCTAGTTTGGACTAAAATTATAGCTTCTTTGACATTTTTATCAGGTGAAAATTTTGAGGAAACTTCATTTCGTTTACTTTCTGTGCTTTCCTTTAAGACTCATATAAAGCCAGCCATGAAAATAGTATTAGGAAGGGAAATACAACTTTTAAAGTTTTAGTGCTAGCTCTTTCTCATTCTGAATTCTACTTGGATCAAAGTATGTGATTTTTTTGTTGTTTGTTTGTTTTTGCTCTTTTTTTTTTAATGAAGAGCTCTTATTCAAATCGTATATACTTTCTCTTTTGTTTGTGCTGTTAATTTTGTAAATCCCAACTAAGAATAGTTATATCAATGTTTGTGTATGCCAATTCGGTCTTTATATGTAAAACAAAAGTGAAATAAATACTGTTTTTTAAGTTTTATTTATTTTGAGAGAGACAGAGACAGCGTGAGTGGGGGAGGGGTAGAGAGAGGGAGAGAGAGAATACCAAGCAGGCACCGCATTGTCAGTGGAGAGCCTAATGCGGGGCTCAAACCCATGAAACTATGAAGCCATGACCTGAGCCGAAACTGAGAGTCAGACACTTAACCGACTGAACAACCCAGGCACCCCAAAAATGAATATTTTGAAAGTCAGTGGAATAATCAAGTGAAAGGAATCACTTTTGGTAATGGTGGTCCTTCCAGGATTTGTCAGTTAATTTTAGCAATGAAAGTCATCTGAAACAATGTCTACATTGACTCACAAATACAAGAGCCATCAAACATAAAGGACAATTCAAATTATGTATTTTGCTCTGACCCACTGGAATCAATAACAGCTGGCAAAAGAAAAGGACATACTAGTCATTAGTATGAAGGCCAGATCTGAGAAAAGAGTTGGTAAAGATGTATTTACAGAGACAAGGTTGAAAATTAGAAATAATAGCTAAACGCAAGAGGAGTTTTCTATAACATGTATTAAACATGTAATATCACTCCTTAAAGTCACATATAAGTAATGAAGAGCACCATTAACAATTTTAAAGTACTTATCTATATCCCTGTGTATAATACACCTAGAAGCCACCTCTGAGATATTCAATTATGTGCTATACTGATGCAGTTTCTCTTAAACCAGGGATTTACTCATTTAACCAATGAGAATTGTTCCAGTCCTAAATAAGTACTTTTGGCAACTCAAAGCACATTTAAATTAGTCTGGAAAACAAAAGACTAAATATAATCATAACATTATCAGCATTCTAACCCTAGTGTATATTACTCTAATCACTTAATAACAACTAATGGCAGCACCTATCATTTGAATAAACAAAATATTGCTTTCTTTTGACAACAGAGGTACAAATATATCATAGTTGCATTAAATTTAATCAAAATCAACTATACTGACTCAGAAAAGAAGAGTGAGAGATTTATTTAGTGGGAGATGCAGAGAGAGAATGAATCCTAAGCAGGCTCCATGCCTGACAACACTGAGATCATGACCTGAGACGAAATCAAGAGTCAGATGTTTAACTGACTGAATCACTGCTCTGAGTGAGAGATTTTTAAACAGTGTCAGGACCTGATATTTCACTTAATAAGTATAAGTTCCAAGATTTGACTCCATTGTAGTTCAAAGGTAGTTCATATTTTAAGTAATACGGCATATAAATATATAATTCTCAAGATTCTATTAATGCATTTTATTGTTGTTATAGGAAAAACTAAGGCACTTTTATTATTTTATCTGTAATAATATCTCATGCTAACAAAGCACTAATTGCTAAATAGTATATATATATATATATATATATATATATATGATAGTATACACAAAATTAGTTATCCGAAAATATGGTGAATTTTCAAGATGAAAAACCTGAGGTACAGAGGGCTAAGTATTTTACTGAAAGTCACAATGTTCATGTAAAAGTTGACCACAAGCAACCTGGCTTCAAAATCATCCTCTCAACTACTATATTTACATAGTACATAAATAAGTTTTCATGTACAGATTCACTATACAAGCTATTTCATGCCTACTGGTTGTTTGACTTTCTGAAATTTATGTACTCTAGAGGAATTATATGGTCATCATAGCCTAGGCTGCCATAACAAAATACCATAGACTGGTTGTCTTCAACAACAGAAATTTATCTTCTCATAGTTCTGGAAGCTGTGAATCAAGATGAAGGCATGAGCATGATTGGTTTCCGGTAAGAGCCTTCTTCCTGGCTGGTAAATGACCAGTTTCTCCATGTTTTCAGATGGCAGGGAGAGAGAAAGCAAGCTGTTGGGTATCTCTTCTTATAAAAATACTAATCCTGGAGTGCCTGGGTGGCTCAGTGGGTTAAGTGTCTGTCTCTTGGTTTCAGCTCAGGTCAAGATTTCCTGGTTCCTGGGACTGAGCCCTGCCTCAGCCTGGCACTGACAGTGTAGAGCCTGGCTGAGATTCTCTTCTCTCTGCCTGGCCCCCCTCCCTACCCTGCTCACAATCACAAATTCTCTCTCTCTCTCAATAAAATAAACTTTAAAAAATAAAAAAATAAAAATACTAATCTCATCATTAGGGGTTCACTTCATGAAAGTGTCTAAACCTAATTATTTCCCAAAGATCCCCTCTCTAAACACTGTTTCATTGACTTCAACATATCAATTTTGTGGTACACAATTCCATCCAAAACACTAGTAGGTTGTAAATGTCTGAAGCCATGGACCATGTTTTTTAATCTTTATATCTTCATAACTCCTGCAATAGAGCTTTGCATATTGGTCCCAATAAGGTTATGAATTGCTTATTAAAAACTGATGATAATAATCACCATTATTTTTAATCTCATTTTTCCTGACTCCAAACCTAGGAAATATATCTTAAGATTACCATGTAGTTTATTGACTTAACTGAAATATTTAAAAAAAAATTTTTTTTAACGTTTATTTTTGAGACAGAGAGACACAGAGTGCAAGCAGGGGAGGGGCAGAGAGAGAGGGAGACACAGAATTTGAAGCAGGCTCCAGGCTCTGAGCTGTCAGCACAGAGCCCATCATGAGGCTCAAATCCATGAACAGTAAGATCATGACCTGAGCCAAAGTCAGATGTTTAACCGACTGAGCCACCCAGGCGCCCCTTAACTGAAATATTTTTGAGACCACACACGCTATTAACAATTACATTAAGACAACGAGGGGAAACTAAGACTGTTCCTGGCCAACCAGGTCGAAGGCCTGCCTATGTATATGTGAGTAGAAAACTGAGGCTCAGAGTTTTGTTCAAATAAAAACATTTGGACAGGTTCTCTATCTTCAAAGAATGCTTTTGTTGCGATTTTATAACATGAAATGTAAGAATCATAGCATTCAGCGCTAAAGAAGACTTTAGAAAACCGTATCATTCCCTATCAGTGTAATAAACTACTCAAAACTTAATGGTTTCACAACATTCATTTATTTAACTCAGAATTCTGTTGGACTCATTTGGGCTCACCCTTGTGCTTGCAGTTAGCAAGTTAGTCTGAGACCATGTGGATGGTTGCTGACATGTCTCTTGAACAAGCTGGGCTTGTTCACAATTTCACATGTTCAGGCCCAGTAAGTACTAAGCCCAGAAAGAGGGGACAAGTCCAAATGGGCAAGCGCTGTTCAAATCTACTTGTATCACAATTGCTATTGTCCCACCGGCCAAAGCAAAGTACATGGTTATACTCAGAGTCAATGTGGGAAAAGCTACCCAAGGACATGGATACTGGGGGCTGAAACAAATTGGCGGCTATTTCTGCACTGATTCTCCACAGTAACCCTTTGGTAGTACCTCACTGTTTTCACATTTGAGGAAATTAAGATTGTGGGTGGTCAAGTGATTTCAGCAAGGACACAAACTAATTGGTTTGTTGTCCTGATCCAAAAATAATATGATATTTTAGGTCCATTTATGTAATAAGTCAATTTGAACACTGTTCCCTTTATGTATTAAAATTTATTTTGGATAATTTTTATTCTCTTCTGCTGGTTGAAATTGAATATAATTAAACTGATCATCTAAACCCATAAAATCATTACAAATCAAGGTTGTTATCTTTGTCCAACATGGTTCTGTGAATATACAAAATTTTTAAATGATAAAAAAGGATAAGTTTCATACTTAAAGTATTGAACCTCATGTCTCTCTTGTGATATTTTGTTACCTTAAATGATTCTAAATAATTTTTTCTTTAAATACCCTGAGCTATGAAAACACTCAAGACAAATGTAAACAGATTAGAAAATACAACTACAAAACAATATCTTAATGTTAGCTGTACTTTTAGTATATTAGTTAATGAGTTTGCCATCCTTGTTGACAGTAAAGTTTTCTCTGAATGTATGGTTTGTGCTAACATTTGTGGTATTAATGTGAATGCTTATACTTTTTCTGGATATTCATGATAATTGCTAATAAACTTGTTGATTGTAGTCAAGGGCTTGGAATCTGTCACAAAAAATACAAAAACTACACAGTTTTTGATTATTACTAATATAATGGAAGATTTGGGGAAAGTCAAAGAGACATCAGACATAGACAAAAGGAGTTCAACTATTTTGAGGACCATCTACAGGCAGGAGTTAGCTTAAATAAACCTAGAATTAGGGCCAATGCACATAGTGGGTGCTCATTAATAACATTCATTTTATCGCTTTCTTGACCATATTGTAAGATTGCATTAGTCACCTAGGGCCGCCATGACAAATATCACAAACTGAGTGACTTATAAGAGAAATTTATTTTCTCACAATACAAGAAGGCTCAGATCAAGGTGTTGGCAGTTTTGGAGTCTCAGAAGGTCTGTCTCCTTGGATTTCTCCTCTCTCTGCCTTCCCACTGTATCCTCACATAGCCTTTTCTCTCTGCAATCATTTCTCTCTTTTTTATCTACATATATTTAATTAGGAAGCATTAGACACATTTTTGTTATGGCTGTTTATGTGTTTGTATTATTTTGAGATGGCAATATTCTCATGCTTACTCACTCTGTGGGTTCTTGAAGTATGTGTGGTCTTCTCCAAAACCATGCTCCTATAGCAGCACTCTGAGCTTTTTTGTGGGCTAGCGCCTGCCGTGCACAATGGCCAGAAGCACCCAGCCGCCAGCTGTTTCCTGAGGTACAGCACACTCACAGGTGGTTTTGCAGCAGATTACCTTCAATTCCTGGGTATTTAGGGGGGCAAGTAAGAGAATGCCGCAGATGGCTCCTAGGATTCATGCATATAGACCAATACGAGGAAATTTCATGTTTATAGACACATTGTAAATTATAAAATAGCACAGTTTTTGTCCTTGAATATCACAAAACTTCTTACTTTCAAAATAAGAGGCTGATTAGAATTTACCAAGCACTTTAAAACAATACTTGAAGAAATAACAACCTTGTTTAGAAAGAAACTCTTCAATTTGTCTAATATCTTTTAATGTTTTATTTATTTTTGAGAGAGAGAGAGTGCAAGCGGGCCACAGACAGAGAGAGAGGGGTACAGAAGATCCGAAGCAGGCTATACACTGAGAGTAGCAAGCCTGATGCAGGGCTCGAATTCATGAACTGCAAGAAAATGACCTGAGCTGAAGTTGGACGCTCAAATGACAGAGCCACCCAGGTGCCCTGTCATTTGTTTAATTTCAGAAATGAACTTCCAATTCTTGTTTTATATTTCCAGAATTCTAGGTAGGATCTATGTGAGAGTGGTTGAGACCTTTTCTTTCTTTCTTTCTTTCTTTCTTTCTTTCTTTCTTTCTTTCTTTGAGATTTTAACATCACTTAGTCCCCCAGAGACCATGCAAGTTGAAAATGGAGAGAGAGAAAAATGTTCTTTAAATTAGGAATAAATAAAAAAAAAACAAAACAGAATTTAGTTCACGTATTCATCCAAGGTCATCTTACTAAAAGTACTGACAATCTCTTCTTCTCTAAAACCATTTGACTCTGGGTAGGTCATACAAGCAACATAGGGAATCTAAGATGAGTCACTCAACATTTTAATATGTACACTGTCTGATGTAACTGAGTTTTATAGAAACTAGTAACACTTTGACAGCATGTATTTTTAAAAACATCTTTTTACAAAAGTCTTAAAGCATTTGAAACATTGAAAGCTCAAAAGAAAAAGTTAGAAATCTCAAGCAGTGGGAAGCATAGATCAATTTGGGAATAATTACTTCAATTATTTCTAATAAAATCATTTTGTATTAAGTGAAAATAGTCTTAAGTTTTAAACATTCATTGAGGATTAAGAGTGGCAGGCTCAAGCCTTTATATTTCCATAAAAAAACGAGCCCTATTATGCATAGTGAGTTAATAGACTTTTGTAGGTTTTTTTTTTTCCTTTTAGATAAAGGAAAGTATATAATTGCTTAGACTAATCAAGAAGGACAGCGAAATTCATTTTTCTTAAATCCACTCACATTGCAATAATAAAAAAAACTAAAAATATAGGTAACAAATTCTTTCCATTGGTCATAAATTTTGTAATGTATTCCAACCCAACATTTTTACCCCCATTGTAATACTGTCTACTTTCATTTACTTGGAAATGATCTTTAGAATTATAATGGCCATGAACACAGATTATGGAGCCAGTTTCAAATCTCAACTCATAAACTGTTAAGCTATGTGACCTTGGGTAATTCACTTAAACTTTCTGTTTCAGTTTGCATCCCTACTTAACAGGAATAATAATAGTACCCATCTTATAGTGTTCTTATCAGGATCAAATAAATCAATATATTTGAAGTATATAGAACAGTGTCTGTCACATAATTAGTGTTATTTAAATTTAGCTGTTGTTGTTAGGTTCCTTGCAGCTCTAAGGTTTTATGATTCTACGATCTTCTCTATTGCCCTCTTTATATGGAAATGTAAGCTATTGATGGATGGCTTTGTGTTTTACCGCATTTTATAAGCATTGACATCATGGTGCAAATAATGTAACAGCTTATGATTTATAAAATGTGTCTTAATAGAGCACCTTCTGGAAAGGGTGCTGTTTATATACACACACACACACACACATACATATATATACACACATAGATATATATTTATATGTACATAAACATACATATATAATAAACGCGTATATATACGTTATATATAATAAACATATACCTCTGTAATGTGTAATTGGTAATAAATATGTGTAATATGTAATAAACGTGTAATAAACATGTAATAAAAAATGTGTAATATATAATAAACGTATACCTCTCTAATGTGTAATTGGTGAAAATCTTTAGCCAAAGGAGGAAAACTCTCTCTTCTGGAACAGCCCAAGTGTATCTATCTGTTAGAGATCTCTTTTCTTTGTGAGCAGTTTAGGTCTTAGCAATAATTTTTAATTTTTTCCTAAGGCATTCTTATACAGGTATCAGCTGGATATCTGTGTATTTGTGCACAAAAAATTTTAGTCACTCAGTCTGACATTGTTCAAAGTTCAAAATTTAAGGCAGAGATTTTATTAATTTTGTTTTTGTCTTTCTGGATACTTCTATATGTAAGACGTTTCAATTTTTCCTAATATGACTTCTAAATTATTGGGTAAAAGCTATTTTTCCTTGGTTAGAATATCTAATTACAAAATATAGTAGTAATTCTCATTTTTGATTTTGAACCATGTAAATGTGTCACTTATTCAAATATTTTAATCAATAATTTAAAAATGCAAAAGAAACAAAAAGATACTTCCTAAATTAAAATTAAAGAATTTGTCTTAATGTGTAAGGCAGTTTTAATAAAATATAAATATTAAATGAAGTTTTAATAAAAGTCTCTCCAGTCGAGTTTTAACTATTTTGTTTTCACATTCTTGTAGTCCACATGACACAAATTAAAAAATTTTAAATTACATTGTGTATCATAAATTTTTCCTCACTTTCATAAAAATGTTATAAATCAACTGGATGCTTAGGCTACAGAGTAGAAGCATAACTCGATCTTCCATTCAGTGATAGTAAAACCTGAAGGATGCCAAATTCCCTCACAATCAAAAAAGGACTCCCAAGAAGCTGACACAATGTCTGAAAATCTTACAATTAGCATTGTCCCTTGAGGGCTTTGTGGAGACAACCATTTCAATTAGGTTAAGGCATTATATTTCCTGGGTAAATCATTTGCTACCCAAACACAATAGCATGAATTTTTCCGTCTTATTAAAACTCATTAACACACAGCAGAACCCTGAGGAAATGACGTGAGATAGAAAACAAGCATACGTCTCAGAGAAATGAAGAGGTACAGAAAGGTCAGATTCATAAGAATTGCCAGGTCCCGATGGGCATTTCTAAACCAAAAGGGAGCATCATGAGGTTTCAGGAATCTCTTGTGGTTTCTCCTAAATTCTTCATTGTATTAATAGTCTTTGGTTAAGACTTTTTTTTGTTGTTATTTTCCATTTTTGTTTTTATTTTTTTGGTTTTAATAACTGGTTCTTTAAAACAAGAACCACCCTTGGGGCACCTGGGTGGCTCAGTCAGTTAGTGTCCAACTTCGCCTCAGGTCATGATCTCACAATTCCTGAAGGCTGAGTGGGGGAGCTATTTCTGGCCACCTCAGAGCCGGGATCCTGCTTCAGATTTCTGTCTCTGCCCTTCCCCACTTGCGCTCTGTCTCTCTCAAAAGTAAACACTGAAAAACATTTAAAAAAAAAATAATGAAACAAGACCCACCCACATTTGATTTGACCTTGTATTATCTCTGTGCTGATTAGCCATGATCATGCATTGTTGTTCTATCTTTGCATTGCTATAAGAATTTACTTTGGCCATACATATCTGCAAGTTTCCATTGACTATTTATTTTAAAAAATAGTAAACAAAAACAACAAAAAAAAGAAAATAGTAGGCAAGACAGTAATGACACACCAGTGCATGGAACCCCGAACATGAATAATAAATAAATCAGGTTTATTGTTTTTTTAATGAAAATGAAAGTGATATAGACTCTTATTTTTGGTTCTGTATAGCTATTAAATATCCTGAAAGTTTCCCAGTTAAAAACAAATAACATAAAATAAAACCAAATAAAATAAAACCATCAACAATCTAAGAATTCAAGAAATTAAAGAATGAACAGAAGATTTTTAAAAACCCAAAATAGCTGAAATCCAGAGGAATAAATCGATCTTAAAGCTGCAAAACTCCTGGGGCAATTTTGTAGCTTCTAAAATAAGAGATCTGCATTTTGTTAACCATGCACAAACAGGAGACAAGTCCCTTATCCGTATAATGTGAGAATTGGAACTGAATCTTTAATTTAAAGTGAAATTTTCAGGGGCGCCTGGGTGGCTCAGTTGGTTAAGCATCCGACTTCGGCTCAGGTCAAGATGTCGTGGTCCGTGAGTTCGAGCCCTGTGTCGGGCTCTGTGCTGACAGCTCATAGCCTGGAGCCTGCTTTGGATTCTGTCTCCCCCTTCCCCTCGGTCCCTCCCCCACTAATTCTCTGTCTGTTCTGTCTCTCAAAAAGATAAATGTTAAAAAAAATAAAAGAAAAATAAAGTGAAATTTTCAATAAGTTTTGTCCTTAGTAAAAGAATAGACTAACGAAATCTAACTCACCAACAAAGTAAGAAGACAGGTGAATTCTCTATCTTGGCTTAGGTTCTAAGCGAAAACAAAATCAAAACCAAAAACATTTATTTTAAAAAATGGTAACTGAAGGCCAAGTTGTATGCAGGTTTGTTGTTCAACATTATACTCTTTACCTCATATTTGTACATATTCTGGCACAGGCAATGCTATCCTGCAAAATTAACATTAAAAGATGCCATACTATGGCATTCTGGGTCACTGGTTAAAATAAAGCACAAATTCTCTCTCAAAGAATCACATCAGGTAAAAAACAAAACGAAACAAAAAACAGAATCACACCAAGCTGAATGGTTTCTTACCTTGTGAATGTAAGGATGGCTTTCAATGGAAAATCAATCAAGATAATGTACTATATTGAGAAATTACATGATCATATCAATTGATGGAGAAAAATTATTTAACAAAATCAACTCTTTATGACTGACACTTTTAGAAAACTAGGAATGGAAATACACTTGAGAAATTTCATAAAAGCCATGTCCAAAAAAGCTAAAGCTAACAAAATACTTAATGGTGAAACACTGAATGCTCTTCTTTTACGATCTCTTAATGCTTCTTCCCTTAAAGAATAAGTTGAGGATATCCACTCTTAGCACTTTTGCTTAGCATTATAGAAGAAGTCTCAGCCAGTGCAACAAGGAAAGAAAAACAAATAAATAGTATATGGATTGGAAAAGAAGAAATAAAGTCTCCCTATTCACAAATAACATGCTTGTCTGTCTATAGAATCCCAAGGGTGGGGAAATGAAACAAAACACAATTCTTAGAAGTAATAAATGAGTTTCTAATGACACAAATACAAAGTCAACATGAAAAAATCAATAATACTATTTCCTAGCAATGAACAAAAGGAAACCAATCTTAAAAACACTCTTTACACTATTCCCCCAAAATGATATACTTAGGTATATATGTAACAAAATATCTAGAAAGACCTGTATGCTGAAAATTACAAAATTTTGATTAAAGTAATCAAAAACCTAGGTAGAAAAATATATAGTATTCATAAATTAGAAGGTTCAGCATAGTAAAGATGGCAATTTTATTAGAAGTGATTAGAAGCAAATTAGATGTTGCAGAAGATATCAGTGAACTTGAAGATACAATAATAGGATCAATCCAAAATGAAGCAGAAGAAAATAAGGACTGCAAAAGAAGTGATCAGAACCTCAGTGACTCGTGGGGGAAACATCAAGTGATATAACACATATTTAATTAAAATCCCAGAAGAAAGAGAGGTGTGATGAAGGAAAAAATATTTGAGGAAATTATATCTGAAAGAAGGTGAAAAAAAAAAAGGAAAGTGAAAACTATAAACTGAGTTTCCAAGATATTCTTTGAACACACACACAAATTTCATGCCAGAACAGATAACCAAACTGATAACCACTAACAGTAAAGAAAATAACACAACACCCAGGTAAACAAAAGGTATATCAAATGTATAAGACCAAAGATGAGAATTACTGCACTTTTCTTCAGAAACTGCGCAAAGCAGAAAACAAAGAACTAACATTGTTAAAGTGCTGAAGCAGTGTGTGTTTGTGGGTGGGTGGGGGGGCACCTAGAATTTTATATCCAGAGAAAACATATTTCAAAACCAAAGTTAAGAAATTTTTTCAGGAAAACACAGTATCAGGAGAATTATTGCCAACATACTTACACTACGAGAAATGTCAAAGGAAAGTCTTTGTAATACAAGAAGAAAACTGGGATGTACACAGGGAATAAAAAATATTTTATTTTCTGTTTTTAATATTGGTATTGACTATTTAAAGCAAAAGTACAAGTAATTTATCTTCATCTTCAAAATATAGATGAAGCTAAAATGTATGAAAACAACAGCACAAAGGGCAGGAGAGGGAAATGGTAATATATTGTTGTAAGCCTCTTATATGTGAAATATTATATTACTTGAAGGTAAATTGTGCTAAGCCTATAAATCTTCAAGAAAACCCTCAGAAAAATAATAAAAAGGAGTCTTAGTCAAATAGCCATTATTAGAGATAAAATGAGATACTGAAAAAAAATACTCTGTTGACTGAAAGCCTTACCTATAACATACAATTGATTAACACATATTTTTCATGTTATATGTATTATATATTGTATTTTTAAAATAAAGTAAAGAAAAGAAAAGGCATTAAGAAGTCATAAGGAAGGGAAAATACATTTATAGTACTGTACTGTATTGATAAAAAAAATCCATGTGTAAGTGGACTCACATATTTCAAACCCATGTTGTTTCAGGGTCAACTATATTATCTCATTGGATTCCAAAAAAAAAAAAAGAAAGAAAAAAAAGAAAAAAAAGCCCAAACCCCAAAACCCAGGGTCCCTGTTTTACAAATGAGAAAACCAGGACTCTAAAAAGTTAGATAATGTCCCCTGTCAGAAAAGTTTATTTTAAAGAAATATCAGGCAAATGGCAGATGATAGTAGAGATGAAAAGAAGTCATGTAGAAAAGTCATTGTGAGTTAGCAGTTATCTGCCATCAAAATAACCAAAATAGTTCCCTAAAGGAAGGGCAGAGTTGAGAACTGAAGCTGGGTTGATTACCCATTCTCTGCATATGAAACTTTAAGAGTCATGTGGAGTTTAACTCAGTGTCAAATAAAAAAAGGCCAGATGTATTGAATGGCTTCAGAAGCCTGTTTTCACCACTGCATCCTGGCACTCAGGAAGTACATGTTAAATAAATATTTATATAATATGTAAATGGATAATAGCATGAAAAAATGAATGAATGATTTCCCAAGGATATTATATTTTTGAAGTCTTATTATATGCATCTTCCTGGTCACTTTTGAAATCACATTAAAAATTTTTGGCAATATATGAAGATTTGATTTTGGTTTAATTTTTGCTAATACCCTTCACTGATGAGTTTGTCCTTCAATTAATAATTATATACCAAAACTGTTCAAAACTGCTGTGTATCATTTTAATAAACCTTTATCAAAATCATTATAAGTTAGACATTATTTTTGCAGATGAGGAAAATAAAGGCTCAGAGAGATTAAGCATCTTGTCCAAGGTTGCACAGCTGTGAATATCTAGAATTTTGCCCTACTTTCCCAAGCCCATGACTTTTATAATTTTGTAAGCCAAGAGTGGAGCCATATTTACTCCTTTTTACCTGTTTGAGAAATGCTTACTACAAAAGCTTCAAATTATCCTGAAGTTTAAAGTAAAAATCCCTTTTGCTTAGGAGATATATGTATATATGGGTGAGAGAGAAAGACACACCAAGGCCAAGGAGAAGAGCAAGAGATTTCTTTTTGTCCTTTTTCCTCTTAAGTGGTAACCAACTAGCACAATTCAGAGACTTCATGAAGTGAGCCACCTATTTTGGTGGAGTGGGGGAAAGAGTAAATCACACAGCCCAACAAAAAGGTATTGCTGTGCATATTCATGTTCACCCAACCCTAATCAGATTCTATATTTCTCTATTCTGCTCACTACTGCATTCTCAGAAGTGTCTATCATATATTTTTTGGTTTTTAGTGTGTTTAATTTCTGCCTAGGTACCAACCATTACTGCTGCCAGATAAGCTCATATTCTATAGAGGATATAGAAGTGGTCAGATGGGTGATCTCTGCTATCCCCATCACTGAATCAGTCCACCAACCTGGATTTGCTTCCACACTAGTTTTATTGGGGTTCAATGGAGGAAGAGCAGAACATTATGGCTTTCTGACTTTAGAATTAAGGAAAACATTTTGGGGGGGCCCTAAAACCATTTATGAGCTCCTAAAACTGTTCCTAATGTACTAAGGAGTAAGTAGGTTCTCTGGAAGAGTCTTTCTCACCATCAACTACTAATCCTTCTGGGTGCACTGGATTGTATTTCCTCCCACCTGCTCAACGAATTTGGTTTTGGTTCCCTCTTCTCACTATATTAGCTACCTTTTTAATACTAGAATTTTACCAGTAGAATGAAAACAAGTTACCAGGTCTGTTAGTTTCAAAGCAAACAAACAAAAAGAACAAACCACAGAACTTTATTCGTTTTCTTCCACCTGTTGCTAGTCACTGTCTCTCCACTTCCATTCAGTGGTAAGCTTTCCTCGGTTCTGCCTTTTTTTGAGATTCATAAATATTTTTAATGATAATTATTTCCTCTATGTATAGTAATGCAGTATTCTTTTGACTGTTATCCAGAGGAATTTCACTGCCTGTGCCCTCTAGTATAAAGTTGAATACAAGTGGCGAGGGGAAAAATCCTTGCCTTTTTCAGAACCTTTAATTTCTCTCAGGAGTCTCTTGCATGTATCTTGTTAAATAGAGTCCTCAGTATTTCATAGGTTTGTATAATATTATGATATTAAAAATGACGGTCTTTAAATTTCAAGTTCCAGGGTGCTGCTTAAGACTTTCTCTTGGGGGAGGAGCCAAGATGGCAGAACAGCAGGGAAGTTTTTTGTGTGTCTCACACCCATGAAATACAGCCAGACCAACACTAAACCATCCTGCACACCTAGAAAAGTGATTGGAGGATTAACACAACAATCTGCACAACCTGAACCACAAAATTCAGCAGGTATGCGGCGCAGAGAGGTGAACTTGGGGAGCAAAAAGCCGCGGGAAGGGAGGTGTTTTGCAGGCAGAGAGAGGATGGAGACGGTGGGGGGCGGGGGGAGAATACAGGAAAAGCACCCCTCCCCAAAAGCAGCTGGAGAGAAAGTGGAAAATTGGAAACAGCCACAGGGACTAAAGTAAAAAGGGAGAAAGGAGAAAGGAGAAAGGAGAAGGTTTAAATTCCATTAAGACTGTAAACAAGGGGAACACAAAGTCTGCAACTCCGCAGCTCGATACCTGGCGGTGCTCTGGTGTGAAAGGTGAACACCAGGAGCAGAGTGGGGTCCGGGAGGTTCTCGGGCCACATGGGGAAAAGCGGTTCCACTGCTGGAAGGACATTTGGTAGAGACTGTTGAGGCCACCAGGTCCCAGCAGACCCCAGAGAACAGCCACATTTGCTGGTGCTGGAACAAGGTCCTTAAGGGTGAAGGCTGGTGCCAGATGTGTGTTGTGATTTTCCATTATCCCCAAAATGATGCTGCTACACTATCTTGCGAACTTTTTCTGGAGCGGGGTGGCACCTTGCCGCAGTCTCGGGGCACCCGCAGCAGCAGGGTCCAGCGAGGGTTCCTGGGTGCAGCCGACATTCAGCCATTGCTTGTTCGGCCATTTCTCAGTGAGACTCTCCCACAGAGGGGCGGAACGGGTCAAAGCCTCAGTCCTTCAGAAGTAAGGGGCCAGGGAAAACAGCCGCATCTGGACAAAACTCGGGAGAGAGGTACTGCTTGGGGCCTGGTCACGGACAGTGAAAAAGCCGGGAGTGGACAAGAGCTGAAGACAGAGGAAGGGTGCTCGATTGCTGATCTGGTAGAACAGATTGGGTAGCTGGGCGACGTCATTCTCACCACTCCCGCGCATGCGCATAGTAACCTATGACCGCCAAACACTCCATCCCAGTAGGCTAGCAGCGCCATCTAGTGGAGAGCAGAGCTGTTACATGGAGCCGCGCCCAACTGGGCCAACCTCGCTCTTCAAGAACACAAGTCTCACCCCCGGTTTAGTTTATGGTCTATAAAGCGCTTCATAGTCTGACTTCTATGCGAAAACGAAGTAATTCTAGTCCTATTTCAATCTGTTAGCAGGTCCATCTATTCAATTTTCATTTTTTTCTCTTTTTCACTTCTTTTCTTTTTCTTGAATACAGAAAGAGAAAAAATTCATATTTATTTTTAATTTTATTAAAAATATTTTCCTTTAACTTTTTTACTATATTTTTTACTTTTGTGTAAATTTTTTCAAATTCTATTTTACTTCCATCATTTTGTTTTAGTCTACTACAGTGTATTCACTTTTTCAAATTTTCAAACGATTTCTTTTTTTCTCTTTTTTATTTTTCATTTCTTTTTATTTTCTTGAATACAGAAAGAGAAAAAATTCATTTTTATTTTTAATTTTTATTAAAATATTTTTCTTTAATTGTTTTCTACTGTATTCTTTACTTTTGTGTAAATTTTTTCAAATTCTATTTTACTCCCATCATCTATTTTAGTCTACTCCAGTGTATTCATTTTTTCAAATTCTCAAATGATTTCCTTCTTTTTTCTCCCCCCCTTTTTTTTCTCTAATCTGTCAAACCACTTTTAACACCCAGACCAAAACACACCTAGGATCTAGCATCATTTATTCAATTTTTTTGTGTGTATATGATGTTAATTTTTTAATTTTAATATTTTTTAAATTTTAATTTTTTTACTTTTAATTTTATTACCTCATTCCTTTTCTCCCTTCAAAATGACAAAATGAAGGAATTCACCCCAAAAGAAAGAGCATGAAGAAACGACAGCCAGGTATTTAACCAACACAGATACAAGCAAGATGTCTGAACCAGAATTTAGAATCACGATAATAAGAATACTAGCTGGAGTCAAAAATAGATTAGAATCCCTTTCTTCAGAGATAAGACTAGTAAAAACTCGTCAGAATGAAATTAAAAATGCTATAACTGAACTGCAATCACAGATGGATGCCATGGCAGCAAGAATGGATGAGGCAGAACAGAGAATCAGTGATATAGAGGACAAAATTATAGAGAATAATGAAGCAGAAAAAAAGAGGGAAATGAAGGCAAAAGAGCATGATTTCAGAATTGGAGAAATCAGTGATTCATTAAAAAAGAACAACATCAAAATCATAGGGGTCCCAGAAGAGGAAGAGAGAGAAATAGGGGTAGAAGGTTATGTGAGCCAATCCTAGTGGAAAACTTTCCTAACCTGGGGAAAGACACAGACGTCAAAATCCAGGAAGCACAGATGACCCCTGTTAGATTCAACAAAAACCGACCATCAGCAAGGCATGTCATAGTCAAATTCACAAAATACTCAGGCAAGGAGAGAATCATGAAAGCAGCAAGGGAAAAATAGTTCCTAACCTACAAGGGAAGACAGATCAGGTTTACAGCAGACCTATCCACAGAAACTTGGCAGGCCAGAAAGGAGTGGCAGGATATATTCAATGTGCTGAATCAGAAAAATATGCAGCCAAGAATTCTTTATCCAGCAAAGCTGTCATTCAAAATAGGAGAGACAAAATTTTCCCAGACAAACAAAAATTAAAGGAGTTTGTGACCACGAAACCAGCCCTGCAAGAAATTTTAAGGGGGACTCTCTGAGGGAAGAAAAGATGAAAAAAAATACACACACACACACACACATATATATATATATATATATATGTACACCAAAAGCAACAAAGATTAGAAAGGACCAGAGAACACCACCAGAAACTCCAACTCTACAAGCATCATAATGGCAATAAATTCATATCTTTCAGTACTCAATCTAAACGTCAATGGACTCAATGCTCCAATCAAAAGACATAGGGTAATAGAATGGATAAGAAAACAAGATCCATCTATATGCTGTTTACAAGAGACCCACTTTAGACCTAAAGACACCTTCAGAGTGAAAGTAAGGGGATGGAGAACAATCCATCATACTAATGGTCAACAAAAGAAAGGCTGAGTAGCCATACTTATATCAGACAATCTAGACTTGAAAATAAAGACTCTATCAAGAGATGCAGAAGGGCATTATATTTTAATCAAGTTGTCTATCCACCAAGAAGACCTAACAATTGTAAATATTTATGCACCAAATGTGGCAGCACCCAAATATATAAATCAATTAATCACAAACTAAACTCATAGATAGTAATACCATAATAGTAAGAGACTTCAACACCCCACTCACAGCAATGGACAGATCATTTAATGAAAAAATCAACAAGGAAACAATGGTTTTGAATGACACACTGGACCAGATGGACTTAACAGATATATTCAGAACTTTTCATCCTAAAGCAGCAGAATATGCATTCTTCTCCAGCGCACATGGAACGTTCTCCAGAATAGACCATATGCTGGGACACAAATCAGCGCTAAGTAAGTACAAAAATATTGAGATTATACCGTGCATATTTTCAGACCACAACGCTATGAAACTCAAAATCAACCACAAGAAAAAATTTGGAAAGGTAACAAATACTTGGAGACTGAAGAACATCCTACTAAAGAATGAATGGGCTAACCAAGAAGTTAAAGAGGAAATTAAAAAGTATATGGAAGTCAATGAAAATGGTAACACCACAACCCAAAACCTCTGGGATGCAGCAAAGGCGGTCATAAGAGGTAAGTGTATAGCAATCCAGGCCTTCCTAAAGAAGGAACAAAGATGTCAGATAAACAACCTAATCTTATGCCTTAAGGAGCTGGAAAAAGAACAACAAATAAAACCCAAAACCAGAAGAAGAGAGGAAATAATAAAGATTAGAGCAGAAATTAATGCTATCGAGACCAAACAAACAGAACAGATCAATGAAACAGGAACGTGGTTCTTTGAAAGAATTAACAAGATTGATAAACCACTAGCCAGTTTGATCAAAAAGAAAAAGGAAAGGACCCAAATAATAAAATCAAGAATGAAAGAGGAGAGATCACAATGAACACAGCAGAAATAAAAACAATAGTAAGAGAATATTATGAGCAATTATATGTCAATAAAATGGGCAATCTGGAAGAAATGGACAAATTCCTAGAAACATATACACTACCAAAACTGAAACAGGAACAAATAGAAAATTTGAATGGACCCATAACCAGTAAGGAAATTGAATTAGTAATCAAAAATATGCCAAAAAACAAGAGTCCAGGGCCAGATGGCTTTCCAGGGGAATTCTACCAAACATTTAAGGAAGACTTAACACCTAATCTCTCTTTTTTTTAATGTTTTTATTTATTTTTGAAAGAGAGAGACAGAGCATGAGTCGGGGAGGAGCAGAGAGAGAGGGAGACACAGAATTCGAAGCAGGCTTCAGGCTCTGAGCTGTCAGCACAGAGCCCGATGCGGGGTTCGAACCCACAAACTGTGAGATCATGACCTGAGCTGAAGCCGGACACTCAACCGACTGAGCCACCCAGGGGCCCCTTAACACCTAATCTCTTGAAGCTCTTCCAAAAAATAGGAATGGAAGGAAAACTTTCATACTCTTTCTATGAAGCCAGCATTACCTTGATTCCAAAACCAGACAGAGACCCCACGAAGAAGGAGAACTATAGACCAGTTTCCCTGAAGAACATGGATGCAAAAATCCTCAACAAGGTATTACCCAACTGGATCCAACAATACATTAAAAAAATTATTCACCACAACCGAGTGGGATTTATACCTGGGATGCAGGGCTTGTTCAATGTCTGCAAAACAATCAGTGTGATTCATCACATCAATAAAAGAAAGGACAAGAACCATATAACCCTCTCAATAGATGCAGAGAAAGCATTTGACAAAATACAGCATCCTTTCTTGATAAAAACCCTCAAGAAACTAGGGATGGAAGGATCATACCTCGAGATCATAAAAGGCATATATGAACGACCCAATGCTAATATCATCCTCAATGGGGAAAAACTGAGAGCTTTCCCCCTAAGGTCAGGAACAAGACAGGGATGTCCACTCTTGCCACTGTTATTCTACATAGTATTGGGAGTCTTAGCCTCAGCAATCAGACAACACAAAGAAATAAAAGGCATCCAAATTGGCCAGAAGGAGGTCAAACTTTCACTCTTTGCAGATGACATGATAGTCTGTATGGAAAACACAAAAGATTCCACCCAAAACTGCTGGAATTGATTCATGAATTCAGCAAAATTGCAGGATATAAAATCAACACACAGAAATTGGTTGCATTCCTATACACCAACAATGAAGCAACAGAAAGATAAATCAAGGAATCAATCCCATTTACAATTGCACCAAAACCATAAAATACCTAGGAATAAACCTAACCAAAGAGGTGAAAAATCTATACACTGAAAACTATAGAAAGCTTATGAAACAAATTGAAGAAGACACAAAAAAAATGGAAAAAGATTCCATGCTCCTGGATAGGAAGAATGAATATTATTAAAATGTCGATACTACCCAAAGCAATCTACATATTCAATGCAATCCCTATCAAAATAACACTGGCATTCTTCACAGAACTAGAACAAATAATCCTAATATTTGTATGGAACCAGAAAAGATCCTGAATAGCTAAAGCAATCTTGAAAAAGAAAACCAAAGCAGGAGGCATTGCAATCCTGGACATCAAGCTATACTACAAACTGTAATCATCAAGACAGTATGGTACTGGCACAAGAACAGACATTCAGATCAATGGAACAGAATAGACAACCCAGAAATGGACCCACAAATGTATGGGCCAACTAATCTTTGACAAAGCAGGAAAGAATACCCAATGGAATAAAGACAGTCTCTTCAGCAAGTGGTGCTGGGAAAACTGGACAGCGACATGCAGAAGAATGAACCTGGACCACTTTCTTACACCATACACAAAAATAAACTCAAAATGGATGAAAGACCTCAATGTAAGACAGGAAGCCATCAAAATCTTCGAGGTGAAAGCAGGCAAAAGCATGTTTGATCTTGGCCACAGCAACTTCTTACTCAACACGTCTCCAGAGGCAAGGGAAACAAAAGCAAAATGAACTACTGGGACCTCATCAAAATAAAAAGCTTCTGCACAGCAAAGGAAACAATCAGCAAAACTAAGAGGCAATGGACAGAATGGGATAAGATATTTGCAAATGACATATCAGATAAAGGCTTAGTATCCAAAATGTATAAAGAACTTACCAAACTCAACACCCAAAAAACAGATAATCCAGTGAAGAAATGGGCAAAAGACATGAATAGACACTTCTCCAAAGAAGACATCCAGATGGCCCACTGACACATGAAAAAATACTCAACATCACTCATCATCAGGAAAATACAAATCAAAACCACAATGAGATACCACCTTACACCTGTCAGAATAGCTCACATTAACAACTCAGGCAACAACAGATGTTGGAGAGGATGTGGATAAAGAGGATCTCTTTTGCATTGTTGGTGGGAATGCAAGCTGGTGCATCCACTTTGGAAAACAGTATGGAGGTCTCTGAAAAAACTAAAAATAGAACTACCCTATGACCCAGCAATTACACTACTAGGTGTTTATCCAAGGGATACAGGTGTGCTGTTTTGAAGGGACACATGTTTATAGCAGCACTATCAACAATAGCCAAAGTATGGAAAGAGCCCAAACGTCCATCGATGGATGAATGGATAAAGAAAATGTGGTATATATATACAACGGAGTATTACTCGACAATCATAAAAAAATGAAATCTTGCCATTTGCAACTGGGTCGATGGAACTAGAGGGTGGGTATTATGCTAAGTGAAGTTAGTCAGAGAAAGACAAAACATATGACTTCACTCATATGAATGATAAGATACAAAAAAGATGTATATAAGGGAAGGGAAACAAAAATAATATAAAAACAGGGAGGAGGACAAAACAGAAGAGACTCATAAATATGGAGAACAAACTGAGGGTTACTGAAGGGGTTGTGGGAGGGGGGATGGGCTAAATGGGTAAGGTGCACTAAGGAATACACTCCTGAAATCATTTTTGCACTATATGCTAACTAATTTGGATGTAAATTTTAAAAAATTAAAATTAAAATTAAAAAAATAAAAAGATTGAAGTTAAAAAAAGACTCTCTTTCTCTTCTTCCACCTCTCTTCCCTACTCATGTATGCTCGTTGTCTCTAAAATAATAAATAAATAAACAAACAAACAAACAAATAAATAAATAAATAAATACATTTCAAGTTCCAATTCTTTGCCATAGAAGATAAGAAAATTGGTATTTGTATATCAACTTTTTATCTTGTAACTTTGTTAAAATCACTTATAATTTTGAGTTGTTTTCAAAAAAGATTCCTTAGGATTTGCTACATACACCATCCTGTCATCTAGAAATAAAGATGAATTAATCTCTTCCTATCCAAAATGAAAGTCTTTTCATTCTTTGTTAAATAAAGTGGTGAGAATCTGTCTCCTTTTCTTATTCCCGAGCTTGAGGGATGTATTCAGTTTTTCAACCTGAAGTAGATATTAGTTGTAGAATATGATAGATGTCCACTACCAGGTTGATGAAATTATTTTGTAATCTTAGTTGCTGAGAATTTATGGGACTGACTGTTTTGTTATTTGTCACAGTTTACTTCTTGGCCTTTCTAGTTATTTTTGATTAGCTGCTGGGTATTCTGTTTTATGTTGTTGAGTGCTTAGATTTTGTGATCTTTCCTTAAAGATTGTTTTACTTTTTCTGGAAGATAGTTTAATTATTATGGATCAGTTCAATCTTTTTGAGGCTTATTTTAAGATTTGACTAGTCTTTAGGAATAAGTTAGTTCTCCTACTCAGGTATGGCTCTCTGGGATCTCTACTGACTGCCCTAGGGATTATCAAGGACAGTCCACTTTAGTTGGTTAATCTGAATGTTTCCCTTCCCTATATGAGCTCTTGGAATAGTTTACAGCACATTGGTCATTTTTTTTCGCCTGGTGTCATGGAGTTTTGCTATATGCATGTACAGTTTAGTTTTAGCAATAGACTCAAAGGGATTACTATGAAGATTCCTGAAGTTCTCTTTTTGAAAAAATTTTTTTTTCATCTAGACTTTTGCCGTTCAACTTCTGGTCAACTTATACTCTCTGAACTGCTATTTTTTTTTCTTTTTTCAGTGAGATCATCATGCCTTGCTTGTGATTGTCCTCATTCTAGTAGAGTCCTGATTGTGCCTCCAGAAGGAGAACCACATGCTTATAGGGCTCATTTCTATCATTTTCCTTTTTTTTTTTCAGGGATCACAGTTTTACACTGTGTATTTTCCAGTATCTGAAAACAGGTGTTTGATGTATTTTGTCCAGTTTTCTAGTTGTTTCCAGTAGGAAGTTCAGTACAGACCCTCCTACTTCACTATGGTTGGAAGCAGAAATATTGTTACATTTTTAAAAATAGATTTTATTTTTTAAGAGCCATTTTAGGTTCACAGCAAAATTGAGTGAAACTGGGAGATGTCTCATATACTCCTTGCTTCTGCACATGCATAATCTCCTCCATTATCAACATCCCCCACCTGAATGGTGTATTTATTATAATTGATGAACCTACATTAACAAATCATTATCACCCAGGTCAATGGTTTATATTAGGATTCACATTTCATGTTGTACATTTTCTGACTTTAGAAAAATATATAATGACATGTTTGGTGTTAGTGATCCAGATTTAGGTCATTTTAATAGGTGTGTAGTATTATATAGCTGTTATTTTAATTTGTATTTCCCTGATTGCATACGGTATAGGCCATCTTTTCAGAGGCTTATTTGTCATCTTTATATCTTCTTGGTGAGGTGTCTGTTAAACTCTTTAGTCCATTTTTTTAAAATTTATTTATTTATTTTGAAAGGGAGAAAGCATGAGCATGTGAGTGGGTGAGGGGCAAAGAGAGAGGGAGAGAGAAAGAATCCTAAGCAGACTCCCTGCTCTGAATGCAGAGCCTGACATGGGGCTCAATCTCATGAACTCAACCATGAGGTTATGACCCGAGCTGAAACCAAGAGTTTGACAGTTAACTGACTGAGCCACCCAGGCGACCCCCCTCCTTTTTTAAGTGCTCTTTAACCCATTTTTTAAATTGAATTATTTTCTTATTTTTGAGTTTTAAGAATTCTTCATATATTTCAGATAATAGTCCTTTATCAGATATACCTTTTGCATGTATTTTCTCCCTGTGAATTGTCTGTGAATTGTCTTCTTATTCTCATGGAATTGTCTGGAGCAAAGTGAAAGTTTTTGAGTTCAATGAAGTCCAGCTTATCAAGTCTATGGAAAGAGAGATTGAGAGAGAGAGAGAGAGAGAGAGAGAATGAATATGTGTGTTGATTCCTCTTCAAGTGACTTTAACATATAGGGCTTGTATGAATGTTGTGGAATCACCATTAAGCAGCATATTTATTAACATGGACATATGTTTTCAAGTGAAAAGAATAATAGGGTATGAGGCTATCTATGTACACAAAAAGTCACATGCCAGTCTTTCTTTTAGTTCTGTAGCACGGAGCAAGTTTTTCACCCTCTCTCTTCTTTGGTTCCCATATCTATAAATTAGGAATAATAATAACAACATCTTAGAATTGTTGAGAGATTGAAATGAATTGTTATGTGTAAAAACATTTAAAATAGAGCTAGGCAGGTCTGCAAATGGTTGTATAAATATTAGTTACTATTTTCCTCTCTGTCTTAGCTGTACTCTGATTTCTGATCCTTCTACAATATGTACAACTTTGTTGTAATATGCACAACTTGTGTGATACAAAAATTATAAAAAATTGAATGTGAAAATACATATGAATATATGTACAACAGGTACAAATACTTCCTAAAAATGTAAAAGTTCCTGCATTTTTACTAAACTTTAAATATTAAGTTTATAAAATGTTGCAGCTAACATGACATTTTTACAAGAGGCTGAAAATTGGGGTTGTGTGCAGGACTTTGCTAAGAGATTGATTGCTTTGGATTAGCAATCTAATTTTCTGTCTGAGCTTTGCATGGTTTTAGGGGTTCTGCTGAAGTGCCTTGGGGGTTAGGCAGGAAATGAAGGGAGAATGAATATGAGTAGGGTACAAGACTCTCCTCCTTTTTTTTTCTTTTGACTTGGGCAACTTCATTTTTATCAGTTTTATATAGTACACTTCTGAAAAAAAACTGGAAAACAACTGTAATGGATCAAACAGAACATATCCTACAAATATTTGAAGCACATCAAGCCTATGATGACTCATTTGAACAATGAGAAAGATATGTGCAATGAGCAGAAGAGACTTTTCATGGAATAAACACTACTTGTCAATTTCATGAGCATGACTAATGAGAACATTTTTTAATAAGACTGAATACCATGATGACCCAAGATCTATTAATTATTGTAGAAAACTTCTGAATTTTACAGTGACTATTATCAATTTTCTTAGTCTATAGACAAAAATTATTATCAGATTGGCTCTTATGTTCTTAGAATTTTGAAATTTAAGGAACCCTGAAGCATGTCAGTGCCAGTTTTCACAAAGCATCTCAATTTTAAAAGAACCTGTGGAAGTCGTTGTCCCAAAAGGAGAGACTTTTCCAGACACGACTCACTGGAACTCATTTGCCAGCTCAAGTTGGAGTCTCAGAGCCTCTTTGTAATGCTAAGATTATAAACCAGATGCCTCCAATCAAGATCAATTCCAGGAAATGCTGGCCCAGCTTATACTCAAAAAAAATGCTCAGAACTTTTTGGACTACACTCATCTATTCATGATGAGTTAGAATTAGAAGGAAAAGGATCTTTCTTTAGAAATCTTTCAGTGTTTCTCAAAAATCTTTTGACATCATATGTTTATTTACCCAGGAAGTATGAATTAAAAGTGGATTTATAGAGGTGGTGATTTTGCAGGGTCTTTGATTCAGCTGGAATCCTTGATAAGTGGCAGGTGCTTTATCATGAAGGCTAATGGGCATGTTGCAGAAAGAGTGTGTTTTCTCCCTTGTACCAAGTAAGTACCTCTCTGAAGATACAGCCTGGAAGCTTCTCTCTTCAAACCAGAATGATGGGATTTTCTACGTGGAAGATAAATAGCTCTTTCTATCTTTCAAATAATCAAAGCAAAAGCAACCATAGAGAGAAAAGGTCAGATGGCAGTTTTAGGGCCTATGCACAGAAACACACCAAGAACAATATGGGTAAGCAGTAAAGCAACAGTAGTATGAACAGAAGGTTCAGAGGAATTAGAAAAGAGCAGAACAGTCTAATAGCACATAAAGCAAAAAGGAAGAAAAATGGAAAAAGAAAGAAATCTAATAAGAAGCAATATACACGAGAAATTTTTGTCTATCTAAAGATTAAGTTACTTGCAGAGGGATAGCACAGTTTGTTGCAAAATAAATAAATAAATAAAAAGCTATAAGAAGAGAAGTGCAATTTAGTTAGCAAGACCAGGGACTAAGAAGTGAAGGGATGGACTGAGACTAAGAGCTAGTCTCCATACTAGAAAACTGTTTCCATTTCTCTAGGGTAGAAGGAATGATGGTTAAAATGGAGTTTAAATTGTACACTGTCTTATCTATACTTGTAATGAAATTGAGTACATTTGATTTAACTGCTTTTTTTGATAATAATTTATCCATACTTCAGTGACTGAGAAATTCTGAAATCATTCATTTTTATCTAAGTCCTTATTTAAAAGAACTAAAATAGCTATTTGTTGTTAAGGATGCTGTCATGTTGCTGCTAATAACATTTCTCTTTGTAATAGAAACAAATGAATACAGTTAGGCCCACAGTTTTCCTGTGGTCTAGAATATTGACCATTTACTTTTTCTAGAAGTAACTTCTGCCACATTCTATTGAAGTAACTAGGATATTTTCTGTAGCGACTTTTTAATTGGTGCCTACTAGACAATAAATGTTTGTTGAATAGAAAGATTGGTTCATTTCCCACCCACCTGCAATATTTCTATACTACATATTAAACACTGGTACATAAGAGATCTCCAAAAGATTACTAAATTTAAATTAAAATAGTCCTTGTGTTTTCCTTCCTGATTGGGTTTTCTAGTCCAGAAATTTAAGCTGGTTTACTTGTATATGAATTTAATAAACTAAAAAAGGAAGTTCTTCTTACATTTTCATAATTTCAACCAATTTCCAAAATTCACTTTGTTTGGATTGCCTAGCCAAAAGCAAATCAATGCCTGGTCCAAGTTAACATGCTATGCTTGATTAAAAAAAAAGGAGTCAAAATAGCACAACTGATTGTAACTGTAGGCATGGTTGATAGCTGTGGTGTTTAAAGTCTAATCTTAAATTTGTAAATGGCTCAAAAACAAAAGTGGAAAATCCATTAGTTATTAAAAAGTAGTATAATTCAAGGTTTGTTGTTTCACCTATCAGTTCAGACAACTAAGGAATGGTTATCCCCTCATTGTGTTACCTGTCCGGATAACTTCTCCTGGTAAATATAACTTTCTGTGGTCTGCAAGCAGTATAACAATGTGATGTAATCATATCAAAATGTCAATAATATGATATTCCTTAAAGGTAAAGCTAATGAGGGAATCATGCATGTCATTCAGCTACCCCCACAGAAGATCATTTGCCATCAAGATCCTATTGCTTCTTCATTACCAGCACAGTGCTCTTACCTTTGTCCTCCCATATTATTCCATTCTGAAATAACCTGCATTTGTTGGCTTCTCTACTCCTGGGCAAAGAAGTTCCACTAGAGCGTGCATTATCTCCTAAGAACAGATGTCAGTCAGCAGCCATATTGTCAAACTGCCCCCCCCCCCCATTCCAGTTCTCAGTCATGACAGTATGACTCACCCTCCTGAAATATCATTATCATATGGTTTGAAATGTCTCTACTTTGAGTGAAGTCTGGGCCTGGCACTGGTGCCTTTTTTAATGAATTTCCCAGCTTTCATCACTCATAGCTATTTTAATTAGGGGCACAAATTTAGGTGCAAAAAGCTAAATGCAGAATCTACACTATTTGCCAATATTGCATTTCCTTCCACCTAGTGCATCCTCTGCCTGTCTCTAAACTGATCTTGAGGTCTTTCATATACTAACGTATTGGTATTTTATCACTACCTAACATATTGGTATTTTATAATGGTGCTAATTCAAAGATAATTAAAATCACATTGTTGCATTTAACTATGTCCAGAGGCTCATGAACAGACTCATAATTTTGTTTTAAATAATGAATTAATTCCAGCAAATACTGTAAATGTTCTAGGTTATGCAAGTGACATTGTGTTCACAATATTCAGTAAATTGTCAGTACCAATTTGCTGTCATTTTAATCAAACAGTTATGAATCATTCCACTGATAGATTTTGGTGTTCAGTATGCGATCAGTATTATGGAAAATAAAAAAGATGATCAACATATGGACTCTATCTTCAAAGAACATAGAATCTAGTAAGTAGATGCATCAAGTAAACTGACAAAATGCAAACACCAAACAATGAGACCAAAAGATAGGCATAAAAAGAAAAATTGTATCTGGTTCAGGTGACTCAGAGAATTGAGTGTTAACAAAACACATGACAAAAGAATGAACTGATTTGATGGGAGGAGCGAGGATGAGATGAGTTTGGCATCCAACATGTTTGCATTGTGTTTTGATATAATGGTTATCAAAGATTTTGGTCTTGGAACTCCTTTGCTCTCTTAAAAATTATTGAAATCTCCAAAGAGGACCTTTCTTTATAGGAGTTTTATCTATGGACATTTACAAGGTTAGAAACTGAGAAATTTTAGAAATTAGTATTTAATAATTTAAAACAACAATCAAGTCTTGTGTATCAACATAATTAATATATTTTATAAAAAAACATTTCTGAAAAATATTATCAAGTAGAGTGGTATATATTATTTTAAATTTTTGAAAATATCTTTAATCTATGGCTTAATAATAGTTGGATTCTCATATCTGTTTCTGCAATGTCATTTATAATACAGTTTCTGGAAAACTCCACCGTAAACTCATGAGAAAATAAGAGTGAAAAAAAAGGACAAACAGTGCCTAAGTTTTATTATGAAAATAGTTTGATTTTGGTCAGAGAACACGCTTTATATGACTCAAGTTCTTCATATGTGTTGATACCTGTTTTATTGCTCAGAATGATATATTTTTGTAAAATTTCCATTTGAAAAGAATGCGTATTCTTTTGTATTTATGTGGTACTTTCTATAAATGTCAATAGGTCAAGATGTACTAGTATTGTTCAAATCTATATTCTTACTGATTTTCTGTATAATCATTTTATTATTAATTGTATTAATTATTGTAAAAGGGTTTCTGTATAATTATTTGTTAATTCTATTAATTATGGTGAGAGGTTAATTGAAGTGTCTGATTATAATTGTGGATATGTCTATTTTTTCTTGCAGTTCTATCAGTTCTTGCCTTATGTGTTTGGAAGCTCTGTTATTATATGTTTAAGTATTCAGGATTGTTAAATCCTCTTAAAGAATGTAATCTTTTTTCATTATGAAATGACCTTATTTATCCTTGCTATTTCTTGCTTTGAAATATAATTTGGTATTAATGTAACCACTTTAGGATTTTTTTTAAATTAGTATTAGCATGGAATATGTCTTTTCCATCTTTTAAATTGTCACCTAATTTTATTATATTTAAAGAGTGTTTCTTGTTAGCAACATTTAGTGGTGAGTTGTTTTCTATTCAGTATAATAATCTCTCTTTTTTATTTGGAATATTTAGACCACTTGCTTTAAATGCTTTTTGGTTGATGCTGTTAGGTTTAAATCTATCATTTGCTATTTGTTTTCTATTTGTGTCATGTGCCCTTTGTTCCCTTCATTTTCATTTTCTGTCCTATTGTAGATTAATTTCCTGCTCTTATGATTCTATCTCCTTTATTGAAATACTAACTATAATTCTTTGTTTTTTTTATGTTAGTTGTTGTTTTAAGATTTATAATATACAGATTTAACCTATCACAGTGTATCCTTGAATGATATTATACCAATACATAGTGTTATGTTATATACTAATACATAGTGTTAACACCTTACAATACTATATCCATTCTTTCATCTTGAACTTTATTGTGTTATCATGTAATTTAGTTTCACATATGTTGTAAACCACTCACTGTAATATTTGTGTTTAAATAATTTTATTTTAAAGAGATTTGCACAGAATTAAAAGGTATTTATAAATGTATCCATGTAGCTATCACTTTCAGTGATTCTCATTTATTTGTGTAGGTTCAGATTTCCATCTAGTATCATTTTCCTTTTATCTGAAGACTGTCACTAATACCTGTAGAATAAGTCACTGGTGATGGAAACCTTCAGTTTTTGTACATCTGAAAAAGTTTTATTGTTCCTTCATTTTTGAAAGGTATTTTCATTGGTTATTGAATTCTAGATTAAAAGATTAGTATCTAGATTATTTGTTTTAGTAATTTAAAATTATTTCTCTCTTGTTTTCTAGTTTATGTTATTTCCAACAAGAAGTCTGCCTCCTTACTTATCTTTTTTCCTCCACACACAATGTGTTATCTTTTCTGTGACAACTTAGAAAAAATTCTTTTTTATCACTGGTTATGATTTTTATATACTTTGGTATATAGAAGTATATAGCGTATTGCTTCTGTTATCATTTATTGAGATTCCTGTATATGTAAGTTTTTAATTTTTATTTAAACTTGGAAAATATTTGGTCATTATTTCTTCAAATATTTATTTTGTACCTCTCCCCCTACCTTCCTCAGGGACTGTAATTACACATTTAATAGGTGGTTTGGAGTTGTTCTGCAATTCACTAATTCTTCATTAATTTCATTAATGCACTTTTTTTGTTTTGTTTGCAATAATTTTAATTACTTTGTCTTCAAGTTCACTTAGTTTTTCTTCTGCGATGTCTAATCTGCAATTAATCCTATACTGTGTATGTTTAACTTTAGCCATTGTAGTTTTCATTTTTAGAAGTTCAATTTAAATCCCTTTTATTTCTTCCATGTCTCTGCTTAACATGTTCAATCCTTCTTTTTTTCCTCTCATGTCCAGTTTTTCCGATAGGTTTTTGAACATAGGGAATAAAGCTGTAACAACTGTTTAAATATCAATATATTTAATTGTTATAACTCTGCCAGATGTAATTTGGTGTTGATCAATTCTTTTTCTTACTATAGGTTATATTTTTTCTGCTATTTTTCCTGGCTGATAATTTTTTATTGGAAATTGGACACAATTAATTTTTTAATAGGATGTCAGACACAGTGTAGTTTACCATATTGGTTCCTGGATATTTTTGTATTACTCTGAATAGTCTTTTTTTCCCATTTACTGAGATCTAATTGACATATAACACTGTATAAATTCAAGGTATACAATGTGATTATTTCATACATGTATATATTGTGAAATACATAATTATCACACTGCAATTAGTCAACACATCCTTCACCTCATGTAATTACCATTTTGTTGTTGGAACGGTAAGAATATGAAAGCTTTACTCTCATAGCCACTTTCAAATATACAATAGAGTACTGTTAACTGTAGTCAACAGGCTGTACATTAGATTCTCAGAATTTATTCATCTTATAACTGAAAGTCTGTACTCTTTTACCAATATCTTCCCATTTATCCACCCCATCCCCTGGCAACCACCATTCTACCCTGTTTCTAATTTAATCAACTTTTTTTTCTTTAGATTCCATGTATAAGTGATACTATGAAGGATTTTTCTTTCTCTGCGTGACTTTTTTCACTTAGCATTATGCCCTCCAAGTCTATTCATGTAATATATCTGTCACATTTTCTCTAACAATCCATTGGTGGGCACTTAGGTAGTTTTCATGTCTTGGCTATGGTAAATAATGCTGCTATGAATGAGGGAGTATAGATATCACTCCAAGATAGTGATTTTATTTCCTTTAGGTATACACCCAGAAGTGAGATTGATGAATCATATGGTAGTTCTATTTTTACTTTTTTGAGGAACTTCCATACTGTTTTCCAGAGTGGCTGTACCAACTTACATTCCCATCAACAGTGCACCAGGGTTTCTTTTTTTCCACATCCTTGCCAGTATTTGTGATCTCTTGTCTTTTTGATAATATCCATTCTAACAGGTGTAAAGTGATATTTTGTTGTAATGATTAAGGATGGCAAGGGATACAGAGCTGATGAATTAGGGATGTTGAGCATCTTTTGATGTACTTGTTGACCATTGGTATGTCGTCTTTGAAAAAAATGTGTATTCAAGTCTTCTGCCCACTTTTAAATTGGATTGTGTATTTTGTTTTTGTTTTGTTTTGTTTTGCTATTGAGTTGTATGAGGTCCTTAATATATTTTAGATATTAACTCCTTATCAGATATATGACTTGCAAATATTTTCTTCCATTTCATAAATTGCCTTTGATTTTGTTGATGGTTTCTTTTGCTGTGCAGAAGCTTTTCAGTTTGATGTGGTTCCACTTGTTGACTTTTGCTTTTGTTGCTTGTGCTTTTGATGTCATGTCCAAAAAGTGATTGCCAAGACCAAGGTCAAGAAGGTTTTCTTTATGCTGTCTTCTAGGAATTTTAGAGTTTCAAGTCTTACATTTAAGTCCTTACTCTATTTAAGTTCTTTTTTGCATATGGTATATGATATGTGTTCAATTTAATTCAATATCCAGTTTTCCCAAAACAATTTATTGAATAGATTATCTTTCACTATTGAAAATTCTTGGCTTTCTGGTCAAAAATAATTGACTATGTATGTGGGGTGTTATTTCTGGGCTTTTGGTTCCATTCCATTGGTTTATATATCTGCTTTTATACTACTACCACGCTGTTTTGATTAAAATAGCTTTTAATAGAATTTGAAATCAGGAAGTGTGATGTTTATGGTTTTGTTCTTTTTCAAGATTGCTTTGGCTATTTGGGGTATTTTGTAGTTCCATACACATTTTAGGATTGTTTTTTCTATTTCTGTGAAAAATGCCATTGGATTTTTTTTTATGGGAATTAAATTGAATCTCTATATGGCTTTGGGTGGTATAGATATTTTAACAATATTAATTCTTCTGATCATGAGTATGCAATATCTTTCCATTCATTTGTGTCTCCTTCAATTTATAAATATGTTGATTTTTGGGGGGTACAAAATTAGGTTATTTGGAAAGAGTTTGATCTCTTTGGGTCTTGCTTTTGAGGTTTGTTAGACAGGGCTCTGATTGTTCTCAGTCTAGAGATAACTATTTTCTATTATTAAGGCAAGGGTGTTCTGAATACTCCATGCAATATCCTGTGAATGATGAGGTTTTCCAATCTGGCTGTTAGAACAAGCACTATTTCCAGCCCCATATGACTGTTGGGCGCTATTAATTTTTAATCTTTTGGTTGTACCTTCCTCAGTCACTGATAGTTTCCTCATTCATGTTCTGATTAGCACTCAGCAGAATACTTGATGGGGATTCTCTGAAGATCTCTGGAATTCTCTATTTGTGTTGCTCTATTCTCTCTGGTAGTCTTCCCTGGTAACACAAGCTCTCCCTAGGCTCTCATCTTTATCTCCTCAATTCAGGGAGTTCAACAGGCATTGACTCAGTTCTTTTTTCCAAGGAAATAGCCTGGAAATGTCTTCATAACAGTAAGGTGGAGCAATTGTAGAGCACACCTCATTTTTTCCTACTTTGTCAGGGATTGTCCTTCATTGCCTGATAGCCAGTAGTTTTCAGCATTATTGTTTCATCTAATGTTTCCATTTTTGTGGTCCTCCATTCCCCTTTTTAACTGAAGGTGGCCACTTTGACATAGGAACAATTTTGGTAGGAAAGCAGTACCCTTAATCTCATTTTTGCTAAGCAATACTGCAAAATTTCTGTGGCGAGACACCCATCTTGTCTCTTGTTATTGTGCCTCCTTTCAATTGCTGTTGCTGCTTCTGGAACAAATTATCATATTGGTTAAAAATCATGAGCTGCAATGGACACTATTCTTGTTTATTTATGGGAAAAAATGATTTATCACCAGGTGGTTATCAATATAATTGAGAGTGCTAGAGAAACAGACTCCAGTGAACTTCTAGCAGCAATTCTTAGGCCATAGTATAACATCATTTTTTATTTGAATAGGAAAGCAACTGCTACTACTGCAGAGAAATATCAAATCTGGAAGTGCTAACTACAGAACCAAACTGTCTTCACCATAATCTACAGCAGGAAAATGGGTTCCTCATATTTTGTGTCTCCTTTCCTTATTTTGAATCCAATTGATGAGGTAGCATATTTAATTGAAACATGTTTTGACATAGTGATTAAGAACGTCGAACTTAAAGTCAAACTTTCTGGGTTTAAATTCCAGTTCACTACAATGCACCTCTCTGTGCTTCAGTTCCATTGTCTACAAAATAGAGAAAATATTATGACTATCACATCAAATGTTTGTGAGGATTAAATGTTAAATGCTTAGAACAGTTTCCAGCACGCACAAAAATGTTAAATAAGGATTAGGGATTGTTTTATTATTGTTGGTAGCAGCAGCATCAAGGATGTCCAGCTTTACAGTGTTTTCACCATAAAAAGACCCACCAATAGGACGTCAGAATATCTATGTCAGCCATAGTATTGGGCCCATTGTTCTATATACAAGAATAGTTGCAGTTATGTATGTAAATGTAGATTTCACATAGATATAGATATCAGTTTGGGTGCATTTAATTTATAAAACCCAATAAATGTTAGCTAGTAGTAATAAAATGGAGTATGGCTGAGAAGAATAGGGAGATGAAAAGAACTATAACCCTGAGTACAAAAAACAAATTTAGAATGAATGGGAAAATGGGAAAAAAGGAAAAAAGTCTAAATGGTTTTTAGAAAATGCATTTTTGTACATTAAATAGTTCTAGTTGTTGAGAATTTAGCAGTGGAAACTAATACATAATTAATTATAACAGTGTGATGATTACCATTGTATTATACAAGATGCAATGGAAACAGAGAGGAAATGTATTTCATCTTCCCGAGAACATCAGCACCAAATCTACACAAAAGCAACTCTTAGGAAAGATAGTCATTGGTTTTGAAGAGATTAAGGATCTGCAGGGTTACGGTATTAGAAAATATACCATTATTAATACTGAATTTGTTGAAGAGACTATCAGTTAAAAGAAAATAATATTTTAAGCAGGAAAAATAAATACAGGGATCAAAGAATTTAATTTTAAGGGGGTAATGCAAGAAATGTCACAGGCAGTACAAAAATAAATGCTAACGCATATAGTTATGTAGTTCAAAGAGTACATTTGTGTAAATGTTATAAATGTTTTTGACTTATGTTGAGTCATCATAGTAATACAGTGACAGGCAAGGTGGAATCTAAATAATTAAAAGAAAAGCCAAACCAAAACAATGAATACTGTTTCAGTGTGGAAAAATCTTTTACTTAAAATACTTTTTTTTATATACCTGGCAATTGACCCATGCACACATTATGACAATAACATAAAGCTGTCCTCCTTACTTGCTGTGGAAGATCTTTTTTTGCTCTTTTTTTACATACAAGAGGTCAGGGCAGCAGAACTGCTAGAAAATAATACCAAGATGAAAAATAAGTTTAAAGATTGCTATTAAATCAGACAAGGTGTGTTTAATCAAATGTAAAAATGTTTTCCACTTTCTGGGAAGAGTATCATAAATGATGCAAATGAGTAAATTAACATATCCATTCTAGCATAAACAACCATATAGTGACTTTATTGTGTTGAGGGATTGGCAGGAAAAAGGCAAAATATTTTTTCTTAAAATAATTAGAAGTACTAAAAAATGTATTTGAGTATTCACAACATGAAAAATGTAAAATTAAGGAAAATTATTCCCTCTCTCTTTCTCTATGTCAGAATTGAAAGATTCTTCTCTCAGCACAGATTTCAAAGCTAGAGTAGTGTTAACTTTGGAGCTAGAATGGGTCAGAAAAGTGGCTACTGGGAACTTCATTATGCCTGTATAGACATTATGCCTCTGTATATGAACTTTCTCATAATGCCCCTGTTTCAGATTTCGAAATCTCCAAGTAATAGCCTATTCATTACTTGCCATTTACTTTATTTTGCTAATTCTAATTTTTTTGTACCTAATGACAATATTTCATCATCTTTCCAGTTTTTCTTTTTAATCTGGTGGGTACTTTTAATCATACTGATGGTTTATCTTATGTTCTCAGTTCTTCCTTTCTCCATGCATCTTCCTTCCCTTAACACAGATGTGAGACTGTCTATCATTTCCTTCTTTCAAGTCTCTTCTATCTCCTTTATTTCCAGCACTATGTTGCTTTTTTCAAGTTAACCCAAGTCTTCAACAAGTTGTCACTTTTGAGGCATGATGTGTGTATAATATTGTGTCCAGATTAATGAGTTTTAATAATTGTATAAACCTGTGTGGCTACAACTCCAGGAAAGACAGAGATAATTTCACCCCAGAAACCTCAGGCCAGTTTAATACGTTTGAGAGGTAATCAAGAAGTTTTCTAAAACTATACATTAGTGTGCTTGTTCTTAGCTTTCATAAAAATGAAATTGAATAGTATCCACTTTTTTGTGTCTGGATGCTTTCACTAAGTACGTTTTTGAGATTTATTCCTGTTGTTGAAATTATCAGTACTCTGTTCATATTTATTCCTGAGGAATATGCTGTATTGTGAATATATCATAATTTGTTATCTTTTTCCCTCTTGATGGATATTTGAGTTTTTGTAGTTTTAGCTATTATAACTAAAGCTGCTATCAATATTCTTATGTAAGTCTTTGTATAACACATGTGTTCATTTATCTTAGGTAAATATTTAGTAGTAGAATTGCTGGATCATAGGGTAGACTTATGTTCAACTTCATGAGAAAATTCCAAACAGTTCTCAAAAGCAGTTGTGTCGTTTTATACCCACACCATTGAAGAATGAAAGATCTAATTGCTCCACAAATTTGCCAACGTTTATATTAAAAATTTTTAAATCTTAGTTACACTACAAAGCATAAAATGATGTTTTATTGTGATTTTAATTTGTGTTTTCCTGAAGATTAATGGTGTAAACACCTTTTCTGTGTGTTTATTGACCATTTTGTATCTTCTTTTGTAAAATAAAAATTAAAATCCTTTGTTTTTTTTTAACTCCAGTTAACTAACATATAGTGTTATATTAGTTTCAGGTATACAGTATAGTAATTTAAAACTTCCATGGGGCGCCTGGGTGGCTCAGTCAAACCGACTTTGGCTCAGGTCATGATCTCACGGTTTGTGAGTTCCAGCTCCGCCTCGGTCTCTGTGCTGACAGCTCGGAGCTTGGAGCCTGCTTCAGATTCTGTGTCTCCCTCTCTCTCTGCCCCTCCCCCACTCATGCTTTTTCTCTCTGTGTCTCAGAAATAAATAAACGTTAAAAAAAAAAAAAACTTCCATAGTCACCCTGTGCTCATTACAAGTTCACTCCTTAATCCCCATCACCTGTTATTTAACCCATCTTTCCACCCCGCTCCCCTCTGGTAACTACCAGTTTGTTCTATTAAGAATCTCTTTCTTGGTTTGCCTCTCTCTCTCTCTCTCTCTTTCCCTTTGCTGGCTTGTTTTGTTTCTTAAATTCCACATATGAGTGAAATCATATGGTATTTGTCTTTCTGTGACTGATTTATTTTGCTTAGCATAATACTCTCTAGTTCCATCTATGTGGTCACAAATGGCAAGATTTCATTGTTTTTTATGGCTAATATTCCATTGTGTGTGTATCTATCTATCTATCTATCTATCATCTATATATATATCTATATATCTATCTCTCTATATATATATATAACCTTTTCTTTACCCATTCATCAGTTAATGGACACTTGAGATGTTTCCATTAAGCTGGCTATTGTAGATAATGCTCCTATAAACATTGGGGTGCATGTATCCCTTTGAATCAGTGTTTTTGTATTCTTTGGGTAAATACCTAGTAGTGAAATTGCTGGATCATAGGATGATTTTATTTTTAACATTTTGAGAAACCACCAAACTATTTTCTAGAGTGGCTGTACTAGTTCGCATTCCCTTTGACTATTTTTAGTAAATTATATTTTTATTATATTGACATAATTTTCTATATTTTTGGATATGAGTTATTTTTATGACATGTGTTTTGTAAATATATTTTCCTCATCTGTAGATTGACTTTTGAAAAAAATTTTTTGATGTTTATTGATTTTTGAAAGAAACAGAGCATGAGCTCCTCTAACTCAGTAGCAAAAAAAAAAAAAGATTTAAAAGTGGGCAAATGATTTGAATAGACATTTTCCCAAAGATATAAATGGCCAATAGGTATATAAAAAAGTGTTCAACATCCCTAATCATCAAGGATATGAAAATCAAATCACAATATAACATCACCTCACACCTGTTAGGATGTCTATTAGCAAAGATGATAGATGATGAATGTTTGTGAGGACCCTTGTACATCGTGGGTGGGAATGTAAATTGAAAGCTGTAATAAACAGTGTTATGGCAAATATAACATATGGAAAACAGTATAGAAGTCCTTCAAAAAAATGGAACTACCATATGATCCAGCAGTGCTCGCTTCATCAATATGTATACTAAAATGATCCAGCAATCCCACATCTGGGTTTGTATCTGAAGGATATAAAATTACTATTTCAAATAGATATCTTACTCTTATGTTAATTGCAGCATTATTTACGATAGCCAAGATATTGAAAATACCTAAGTGTCCACTGATGGGTGAATGGTTAAAGAAAATGTGGTGCCTGCACACACACACACACACACACACACACACATACACACACACACACACGAATAGTTTTCAGCCATACAAAAGAAAGAACCCCTGCCATTTGTAATCACATGGATTGAACTTGGAGGATAATATGTTAAGTAAAATAAATTAGAACAGAAAGACAAGTACCATATGATCTTACTTATATATGGAATTGAGAAAACTCAAATTCATAGAGAGAGTAGAATGGTAGTTGCCAATGGTTGGGGTGTGGTATGGCAGAATTGGAAACTGGTCAAAGAACTTTCAGTTATGAGATGCATAAGTTCTGGGGATCTAATGTACAGTCTGATGACTATAGTTAGTAATACTATATTACATACATGAAATATGCTAGAAGGTAGATCTTAAGTGTTCTCCCCCCTCCCAAAAAGAAGGTAACTATGTGAGGTGATGGTTGTCTCAGTTAACTCAACTATGGTAGTTATTTCACAACGTGTACGTATATCGAATCATTGTACATCTTAAACATATATAGTTTTTATCAATTATACCTCAATAAAGCTGGAGAACAAAGAATATATAAGAATTCTTGTATTTATGAGCCCAAACCTTCAGCAGTACTATAAACAGCTGGTACCTCTATGAAACAAGTTATGTGTTTTATGCATGTCCACCAAAATATTAAATCAAAGTATATATTTTATGCATTTCTATAAAATATGATGAGTGAAGATAACAAAATTGTCATATTATGTGCATATAATGAGAATTTTAACAACAAAACAGTTAATGAATGCTAACATTTTAAAGAATATTTAAGATTAGTTGTTGAACAAGAAAATTTGAAATGTTCTGAAGTCTTACAGGTCTTAAATAAAGCTGAGTGAGATTTTTTTCCCCCAACTTAAAAGGAATCCTATAAATTTATGGGATATTACAAATAACAATTTGTGAAGCTGAAAGAAATTTTCGGAAAAGTCAAAAAGTGAAATGTTTTTCATCAACCATAAGAGAGGAAAGTCTAAATGGTCTTTGAGTTTTCTTTATAGAAAATATTGCAAAACTGTCTTTTAAGAAGGCAATCACACTGTTTGCAACTAGAAAATAGTTAGGAAAAAGTGTTGTATAAATATGCCAAGAAGACAATTAATGATGGGTCTATACAATGTTAGTTTCCTGAAATTTTTGATGCTTACTAGTAGTCTTTGTTGGCATTTTAAAATTTATTATCTATTTTTATTTCTATTTTCATTCTGAATACATATATCCATTCACACTTAAAAAAGGAAATTTTTGCCTACCACAAGTTCATAAGGCTATTACCCTATAATCTCTAGTAGAAATTTTATGATTATAGCTTTTACAGGAGGTGTATGATTCATCTAAAATAATTTTTGTAGAGTGAAATAAGGTCCATTTGTTTTTCATAGAAATCTCCAACTGTTCAAGCACCATTAGTTAAAACAAACAAACAAACAAACAAACAAATAACAAAAAAAACCCAAAAAACTCTTCTTTTCTAATTGAAGTAATTTCATACATTGGCAAAATTCATATATGTCTGTAGATTTTACACATATTTTCTGGACTCTCTAACCTATTAAGTTGATCTTGAGTCTGTCTCTATACCAATTCTACACTGTCATGATTATGGTAGCTTTATAAAATGTTTTGATATCAAGATTTGTAAATCTTCCAAATTTTAAATTATTTACATGATCATTTTTTCCTGCTTCTTTTTGATCTCCTGCTGGTGCTTCCCATTTGCTGAACTGTAGCCAAAGTCAGTGAACAAGAGAAACAGTTAATACTGACAATCAATATTATCTCATGGGTTATAGATCAGGGTGGGGAATGTCAAAACGAAGATGTGATGGGGCAAATAGAGGATGTCCAGCATAAATTACCCATGTGATTTTTGTCTTAGTCACTTAAAAAAAGTTATGCTCATAAATAAGTTGTATTGTTCTTTGGCCTCATCCTCTGCTCTAAGCATCCAAAGACTGCAACATGTAGTAAACTCAACCATCCTACAACTTCTTAGTTCCAAAAATACACAAGTGTCTGCATTTACACATGTTTTTATTCCCATACATAATTTTGAATATATAGTCATTTTGGCTATTTATTCATTCATATTATTTAAAATAGAGGGGAAGCTTTATAAAGTCAAACAATAAGAGTTCAATCTCTCAATTTTATTTAGTGGTTCCTCAATATATACACTCAAATTCAATATATGTGTTCAATATATTCAAATAACAATAATAGATACATTTTATTAAGAAACGCCTTTGCACAAGGTACATTGTAAAGCATTTATAAGTAATTTCTTTGTACAATCCTCATAATACCATTATAAAATAATTATTTTCATAACTAATTTCTTGATGAGAAAACTGAAATTAAACTGATTAAGTATATTCACAAGGATCATATAACAAATAGTGGTCCTTGGATTCAAGTGCTGGGTTTTCTGACTCGAAAGTCTGCTCTCTTGTTGCCTTTTTCTGCCTTGATAAAAGAACAAGAAACAACACAAGTTTAAAGACTGTCTTCATTGTTAGAATCCAGGAAAAAAAATGAAGAGAAAATGATTCACATTTTCAATTCCTATATGAAGGTCAACTTAAGTGTCCCTTTAGGCAAGTTGCCCAGACTCTACTGTTTTTCTTCTGTAACCAGTTCTTGCACTCATTTGGCACCTCTCTCATATTGAACGATGAGTCCACTTCTAACATTTTTCTGTTAGTGAAAGAGAGAGTGAAAGAGAGAGTACTGAGCTTCAAGCCTTTTATTTAGTTATAGTTATTGAAATATTTTCAGGAATAAAGGCTCCAAATCTGTACTCAAAAATGGGTTGCTTGGCATTTCAAAATGGTACCATCTATGTAAAGATTAGAGGATGCTATTTACAAACCTTTCTTAAGACAAATGCATATGCTGTTTCAAGGATTTTTGTCATCTTAAGACCAAAATGCCTATACCTGTTTTCTATCTACTACTGCATTAGAAGTGAAAAAAAATTAAAGATCATGAATTTAGCTCTGACTGCCTATGCATTGTTATGTACAGATGAAGCTAGCTCCTTCCATATTAGCTTTATATGACCTTAATGATCTATTTACTGGTGCACAATATTTTCTATTTGTTGGGAAGAATGTGTGTGTGTGTGTGTGTGTGTGTGTGTGAGAGAGAGAGAGAGAGAGAGAGAGAGGGAGAGAAAATCAGAAATAAAAGGATAATAATAGGGTAGATAATGAATTGGAGAAAAAAGAGAAAATAACCCCCTTTTTCTGGATCTGTAATCACAGAGCAAGGAGAAGGCCTTTCATTATCTTTAAAGTAAAATCTCTAACAGTTATCATCATCTTTAAACTGACATCAAAATAAATGTCTCAGACAACTCATAGGATTTGATGCCAGCAAATAGGTACGTAGATGTCATATATTAGTGAATTCTCTATCATGGGAAATGTTCTAAAATTAAGACCACTTTGAAATATATTTATCAGATTGTGCCAAAGTAGAGTTTTAATGGAATGTAGTCAGCGATCCCTTACAACTATTATTTTATGATCTTACAACTGTAAGGGTTAAAAGTAATTCCATCTATATAACTATGAATTTATGATGTTGAGAGAAATTTCTGATTGTCACTAAGACAACAGTGTAAACACATTGCTTATTTCTGGTCTTTCATTGCAATCATAAAATAAACAAAAAAATGAGAATTGTGATATTTAAAAATCATTATATTCAACAATCCATCTTACAGATGAGAAAACAGAGACTCAGAGAAGTGAAATGACTTATTAAAGGGCCCATAGCTTCCCAGTCATAGACGTGGTAATTACACTATGGGGATTTAAGCCAGTGATCTATCTTCTACATGCTAAAAGTTATAGCATGTAGTTGTAGTCATAATGTGCAAGAAAGGCCTATGAAGTTTACTACTTCTTAGAATATCATAGGGTTACATTTGCTATTAATATTTTATTCATTTCATTGCTCCAGCAGTATAGTGAATAAACTAATATCTTCTTCCCAGAAGTCATATAAATGTTGCTTCCTATTTGTAATTTTCAAACGATCATATGGAAAGAAATCCGTATATTTCTAATATTTTACACTTTTAGGTATCAAGAAAGAGATAAAATAGATAATTTTCAAAAACAAAACAGAGGCTCACAGGAAACTTGAAGTTTATCTGGATATTTAATAGGTTGTGCTACTACCAGTAAATCATGAAGAATATACATTCTCATAATTCAGTTGCATTAATAGCTGGTTGTCTCTAAACACTCCACATCAGTAGGTGGTTTCAAACATTCTTAACCATACACTTGGTTACCTGAAACAAGACTTCCTGATAATTCATGATAATCCTGCAACCAACAGTACCAGCTGAGAAGCACACTCCTCCTTGGAGTTCTATATACTGTCTACAAGACCTCAACTCGACTCCATGACTTATGCAAATCCAAAACTCTCCCAAGATTTCTTCAGACTTGCAAGGAATTTGCATTTTCATGATCTCTTCTATCACCTGACCCCCTATTTCCACCTGCCACTGTCTTACAAAATGCAACTCCCCTTGCCAATTTCCACCTGCAACTACAACAACTATCTACAACATCCACACCTCACAAAATATCCACAAATATGGCACAACTAAGTTATTTCCTGACGTGTTACAGAACCTGAGTCATGTGAAAGGGTGGAGTGGTCTCTGCTTTTCATGCAGTCAACACTATAAGACTGAAATCTCTTTTCCATAGGTCTGTGGGTATCTCTCCTGGCTACCTCCCCATGCAGCAGTTAGTTACTTCTTCCTCTCTGCACTGTCCCCTATTTCCCTCTCATACTCCTTTTCCCTTACTTCTCTGGAAGAAAAAAATAATAGTCTTTGCCTGTCCCAAACAGAGAAGTTCCATCCTGTGCTGTGAGATCTTTGAATACCTTCAAGATTTATACCAAACAGTTACAGTATTTCTTTCTAATCTAAACAAAGGCAGTACTCCCTAGCAATTCTGGAACATATTTTTAAATAATCATATATTTTCCAGTTTTCCAGTTCTAAAGTAAACTTAAGGAGGCTACAAGGGGATGAGATATCTAGAATCAGCTTATGATAGACGAGAAACAACTGGGAGGCTTTGCTGGAGCAAAATACAAGCCTTTAGATCTAGGTGAGAAGAGATAAAGTAGGGTTTGCAAATTTCCATTACCTCCTTGCATCTTATTCAAGCTATAATTTTATCAAGGTTATTGTGTTAAAAAATTTTTAACTTAACCATAATAATGAAAACTTTTACCCTTGTAAGAAGCTACAGCACTTCAGAATTGCTTAGTCATTTTATAAACATCATTTCAGTTGAGTTCCATGGAAACCTTGACAAATAGGCTAGGAAATATCATTAGTTCGGTTTTGTGCATGCCAAGAGAATGAATGATTTTAAAAATGGGATTTCAACTCGAGTCCCAAGTTGCTTACTCAACTTTACCTACTTTTCTGTTTCCTAAGTGGTGATCTCCGTCTTGTTTTGAATTTCTCCAGTTGAATCCTACTTTTGCAACCAAACGGGTATTTCTAAAGTCCAAATCTCCTTACTTTGTATCCTTTATTAAATTGCTTATTCAATTAATGCGTTCCCATTTCCTGCAAGATTAAACCCAACATGGCTTCCAAGGTCTTTCTCTAAGTCTGTCCCATTCTCCTCCCCAGTGTTCTCAGCCTTCTAAGGCATGCACAGTCATGTGATTCTTCAATTTTATCAATTCTCTCTCTTTTTGGAACTTTGTACACATTGTTCTCTCTCCTCAGAAGTTGTTCACTTTTAATCTCCTACTTCCTCTGCTAATCATTTTATCACAAATTACCTCACTTTGACGTTTAGAATGGGTATGACAGACCATACGACATCATGGCACCAGACACACTGTGGTACAATTCTTTCTTATTCATCTGTTTCAACTAGTTTCATGAGGGTGGTGACCTCATCACTTAAGAACAGTTGCTCAATGAATTAATTCAGGTGTCAGCAAATGACACCTGTGGGCCAGATCTAGCTCACAAGCTAAGAAGTTTTTAAAGTTTAAAGCATTTTAGCAAGAGAGAAAGAAGAGAAAAGGAAAAGGGGGAATAACAAGGGGAAGAGGATGTAAATGGAACTCAAAGCTAAAAAAATAATTTATTATCTGTCCCTTTACAGAAAATACTTCTGAAATATAAATAAAATAATTAATATATACATATATTAAAGATATATATATATAAAGATATATAAAGATATAAATATATATATTAAAGTATTTATTTTAAGGGAGAGAGAGAGAGAAAGAGAGAGAGAAAGCAGGGGAGGGGCAGAGAGAGAGGGGGGGAGAGAGAGAATCTCAAGCAGGCTCCTTGCTGACAGCATGACATAGGGCTTGAACCCATGAATCATAAGACCATGACCAGAGCTGAAATCAAGAGTCAGATGAGCCACCTAGGTGCCCCAAATGCATCATGTTTTTGTTTGTTTAGTGAAAGGTGGGGGAGGGGAGGAAGGAGAGAGTCCACAAGCGAGGGGAGGAAGGAGAGAGTCCACAAGCAAGGGGAGAGGCAGAGGGTGAGAGAGAGAATCTTAAGCAGGCTTCATGCTCAGTGCAGAGCCCCACTGGGGCTCCATCTCACAACAACTATGAGATCATAACCTGAGCTGAAATCAAAAGTCCAACGCTTAACTGACTGAGCCACCCAGGCACTTCTAAGATATTTTGATTCCAAGTCTTTGGCTGTTTTAATAAATCATCTTCCAAATGCCTTTAAAATCTATTGATTACAGGGAGAAAGTCACCAGGCCTGTTATATGTACATTCTAAATGTCAGTTCACCTCATTGATTAATAGCAATAATAAAAACGTCTGATGTGTATTGCCAGGTAACAGCGGCTGCTGGTAGCATTAACCAGCTTCATGAAACTGATTCAAAAGAGGTGCCTTACATCTGCCAAAAGTATGATGAGCTTGGCAGACTACACAAAAAGTGAAAGGAAACTGTTTTCGAGAGCAAAATCAACCTGGTAATTTTGACTCTCTTCTGCTTTGTTTCCCAAAATATTTTATACATCAATTGAGAGCCCATATGCAAAAGAGAAGAAACAAAGCTTTCATTTCAGTTGGTGGCATATCCTCTACTGTTTTTACAAGAAAAGTGTGGTCTAGGTAGCTGTCAAAGGAGGAAACAGTTTTTTATTTCTGCTACCTTTTAATATGTTTTCAAAGTTGTTATTTAAATAGCTGGCATTGTTAAGGTCTATTAGGCATTCAACCATGTGCAGTTTTATGTATTTTGCCTGTAGCAATCACGGTTTTCTTTCTTGTCTGTATCAGAATGAAGGTACTTACGCAAAGGTTTTCACTTTCCAATCTCTCTCCCTACTTAGCAAGTTTGCTGCATGCTTGCTGATTCTCGAAAGCATCAATTTACAGATAGGTGATTAAATAAAATAGACTCGAATCGGTAACTTATAATTCTGTTTTGAAAACTTCTGGCTCCAGGGCTTTTTGCAAAATCATGTAAAGATAAATTAATGTACATAGCCCTTTCGTGATGAAGTGTTTTAATAGGCATTGGACAATAAATTATGACAGATTTTTTGTTAATTTTCTTTGTAATATGTATAAATTTGCTTACATGAGTAATGTCATTGGAAACAATAGCCCAATAATTTTACAGAGCAATTTCTGAAAATGTATTCTTTGTTCACTGGGTTGCCTGCCTATTGAAAGTCTATAAGCTTTAGGGTATGATTTATTATCCACTAAGCAACAGTATGGCCATTCAAAATGATGGACAGCAATACAATCAAATCTGGTCTGTTAGAATTGGTGGGGAGTTAGGGGCGCCTGGGTGGCTCAGTCGGTTAAGTGCCCGACTTCGGCTCAGGTCATGATCTCACGGTCCGTGAGTTTGAGCCCCGCGTCCGGGCTGTGCTGACAGCTCAGAGCCTGGAGCCCATTTCAGATTCTGTGTCTCCCTCTCTCTGCCCCTCCCCTGTTCATACTCTGTCTCTCTCTGTCTCAAAAATAAATAAACGTTAAAAAAAATTTAGAATTGGTGGGGAGTGAAGGGGGAAGTTATTTGAGAAGAGGGATGAGATAGACTTCCAAAAATCCTATTAATTTGCTTTTTATAGGGGTGATGATTAAAATATCGATCGCCTGTAGTCTTATCATATAGTCAGCTAATCAGATAAATAAAATCAGAATTCCTGATTCTCAGTTAATTTCTAGATACTACTTGCAGTAAGTGGTATGTTAGTTTAGCTCTGGGCCATTGGTCGGTTGCCCTGATATACCTTTTATTGGAAAAGTATTAGAAAATGCAAAATCTATTACTGGTTAGTTTAGAGAACTTAAATCATAGATTCACCATTGGAAAATTGGGTGCGGATACGACTCCAAATACAGTAACTGACTTTTTTCTAATTCTCATTCATTCACTCAATCACATAACATTTTGGAGCACTAAATACATACAAGATATTTCAAGATAAATAAGACAGCGTCTTCTATCAAGGAACAGTTTAATTGGGGAGAGTAACCTATAAATACTATCATTACAAACAGTATTAGAATAAATTATGAAAAATGGGCCATAAAAATGCAGACTGGGAAGAAATAAGTCTATCTAGTGGATTCCCTATGAGGTTCATATTGGCAAATCACCAAATAACTGATGAAAGAATAGAAAGAAAACATGTTTGAACTTTGAAAAAAAACACCTCCTGATTTTCCAAAGATAAGAGCATTCAGACACTCTAAATATTCTTTTTTGTTGTTGTTGTTTTGCACCTGGACAGGTAATTAGTTTAAAGGCAAGAAAGATCTGGCAGAGCTTAGTATAAAATTTAGTTTATAACTTAAGTTCCTAAGATAAAATGTACTGTAGACATGTTCGTTTAGCAAACTTATTATTGGAATATAGTAAATAGTTGTTAGTGATGTAGCCCTCTTCATGAAATAGTTAATAAAAATAATAATATTATCTACTTTTAATGGAGCTTTATTTAAACTCCCTGCTGAGTTTTTAAATCTATGTTTTCCATTAAATTCTTCAACAACATGTTAACCTGGATACTATTATTATCACTATAGCCATGAAACTAAAACACAGAGATGTTAAGTAATTTCAAGGGCAGATGAGCAAGGTATTGGTCAAAGTTGATTGACTCAGGATAACTTTTAATCACTGTATTAAAGCAAAATAAAGCTCAACATGCTTATATCTGAAAATCCTATAACAAAAGACATAGACCCAGGTTAATATACTATAATGTGGGCATACTCACTCATACATGTTTCTTTGAAAATAAAATTCAAGATATTTTGTCTTGTTTTCCCTGAGATATTTGACCTGCTGGATCCCAACTCTACAATTTTGCTCTATTTGTGTGCTTATTTAAACTTGTGTAAAATCAGGAAGGGATAACTTTAGGATGAAGTGGGAATTCATCGTTTGAGACAAACCAAGATGGAGATTGATGAGCAATAATCAAATTGTAGATACAAAATGTTTATGGGTTAGACTATATGATATAAGGCAAAGAATACTAGCTGATAGTCATTTTTTCCCTTGTTTCTCAGAAAAATTTATATATTACTGTTGCCAAGAGTCAGAAACCTGGGTGAATTTTTTAAAATTATTTTTTAATGTTTATTTATTTTTGAGAGAGAGAGAGAGACAGAGAGTGTGAGAGGGGAGGGGCAGAGAGAGGGGGAGACACAGAATCTGAAGCAAGAAGCAGGATCTAGACTCCAAGCTGTCAGCACAGAGCCCTACAATGTGTGTGTGGGGGGGTTCAAACTCACGGACCAGGAGATCACGACTGGAGCTGAAGTCAGACATACTTAACCGACTGACCCACCCAGGCACCCCAGAAACCTGGATGAATTTTGAAGTTAAGCATTCCCTTGTCTTTCCTCACACATGCCTCTTGAACTACTTTTAGGGCAATGTGTCCTTAGCACCTTCCTTAGTCCCTTGTGAACTTTTATTTTAGTGTTGCCTTGTGTGGTACATCATACCAGTGTGATCATTTCAGTATTCCTATTTTGCCTGGACTGCCTGGGCCTCTCAGGACCCAGAAACCTAGTTTTACATTTTCACCAAAAACTAAATTTTAATTTTAGTATCTGTGTTAATTTCCTATTGCTGCTATAACAAAGTACCACAAATTTCGTGGCTTAAAGTAAGACAAATTTATTGTCTTAAACTTCTGGAGGTCAGAAATCTGAAATGGGTCTTTTGTGGCTAATATCAAGGTGTCAGAAAAGCTGTTGTTGTTGTTGTTGTTGTTGTTGAGGCTCGAGGGGAGAATCTGTTATTGCTTTTTCTAGCTTCTTACAGGCTGCCTGCATTCCTTGGGTCATGGCTGCATCACTTTGACCTCAGCTTCTCTGACTCTGACTCTTCTCTCTCTAGGACCTAGTAATTACACTGGGTCCATCTGGATAATCCAGGATAATCTTTCCATTTTAAGATCCTTGACTTAATCATATCTGTGTTGCCTCTTTTTCCATGTACAGTAACAGGTTCTGGGATGAGGATGTGGATATCTTTGGAGGAATCATTATTCTGTCTCTCACAGTATCCCTTATTTGGGGCAATGTGTCCCCAAAAAGTATGCAGCCAAGTTTGCAAGAAAAGCCATGCTTGCAATTTGCAAAACATGAACAACATTCTTTCCAGTTATAATAGGCCCCAAATAATCATGTTAATTCTGTCTGATTCTTTCTCTTCTTTCTTTGTTTCAAATGTTAGGAAGAAAGTTATTGAATATGAGAATACAAGTCAAGCAATTTTACATAGCAAATTATTTTAATCTTTCTTTTCTTCAGTGCTTTTTCATTCACCAATGAAAACTGCTTCAGCACTATTATAGACTGAAGGAGGATGAACCGTAGCATGGGTCCCAATTGTATGTCTGTAGTACATGCGTTTTAGGAATTGCTTGAACATCACAGTCCTGTGAAGGGCATGCAGGAAGTGAAGATTGAAGTGTGGTCTTGTTTTCTTCATACCTTTCAAAACCTACTCAAGGTTTGAGGAAGGAGTCCATCTGTTCTTAAGCATGACTCTTGAATGGTCATTTTGGTTCTTCCAAATGTCCATCCCAGAAATTTGTATTGAAGCTGGTGTTCACTGAGATTCTTGGATCTGCTCAGTTCTTGACCTGAGGTGACTTTAGTCCTTCACCAGATGGTATATAAAAAATAGATTAGTAAGTTTCATACCCTTGATGACATTACTAAATTTTGCATCATAAAATGGAGCTTGAGCTGGAAGATTTTGAGGGTGGGAGTAATCAGAGTAATAAAATCTATGGTGTGGAACAGCGTTCAATTTAAGAAATGAATTGTCCTTTCTCCCTATGCTTCCGGCCTATACAAAAATACATTTCTTCATAGAAAACATGAAACAAGGAAAGCTTGCTTTGGGTTGGTTGGTGCTCCAACATTTGCTTCACTTAAAGTTTGTAAAATATCACTTCATTAGTCCTTATTTTCATTTTCTTAGGCAACCACTGACTTGTAAAGGCCATTTTATTATTATAGAAACAAGTGAGAAACTTTGTTCGTAAAAAAGATTACAAGGGGGTGCCTGGATGGCTCAGTCAGTTAAGCATCTGATTTCAGCTTAGGTCATGATCTAATGATTCTTGGGTTTGAGCCCCGTGTTGGGCTCTGTGCTGAAAGCTCAGGGCCTGGAACCTGCTTCGGATTCTGTCTCCGTCTCTCTCTGTCCCTCCCCCACCTCGTGCTCCGTGTGTCTTTCAAAAATAAACATTAAAAAAATTTTTTTAAAGGTTAAAAAAGAATATTTTATTTCTATCTTTTTAATTTTTTAAATAAGATAATGGACATCTGTGAATAATGGCTTTCATTTTTATTTAAAAAGAAAAAGATTAATTTAATTTCTTTCTGTGAGCGATTGTGCCAATGAGCCCTTATTAAATGAACAGTATGAGACCCTGATACACCTTGGAATGTATCTAGATTTCATAAAAGAACATCAACATTTATTTAGTTAGGTTCAGCCAACATCCATTTACTGCCTGCTGTGAACTAGGCATTACACCACAAACAAGCACTGCAAATATAAATAATAAACCCTACCGGCAAGATGTTTATATTTGAGAACAACATTCAAATTCTACTGAAATACAAGAAGAGTACTCCTGCCCAAAGGTGACACCAACATAAGTAAGTTTGGTTCTTGTCCTGGGGAACTCAGAATCTAATGTGGAAGGCAGACAAGTGAATAAAAATGTGTATTAAATGGAAGAGCTCTATCCTGAATGTAATCAGTAGGCAAGTGACCTTACAGGATTGGATGGTATGGGCCAACTTACTATAATTCAAAGTATATTTGTCACCCTTTTAGGTCAAGAAACTTGACATTATTAATGTAATAAGGAGAGATAATCAACCTCTCAAACAAGGAAATAATGGTTAAATTCTGGACACTAATCGATACATCACTAAAGATATTCTTTTGCCATGGTCAGAATGCTCATATTCCCTTTCTAAGACACTCTTCTTTCTAATTATCAGGAATGATATCAAAGACATATAGAGCTTACTCTGGGGTACATATTTACTTCTTTAATCCTCAGCACAACCTTATAAAGCAGGAAATAATATCTTCATTTTACAGCTAGGGATAATGAGACATAGAGAGGTTAAGTAATTTGCTTAATTTATGGCCAGGAATTGAAAGAACCAGGATTTGAAACCCATTTTTTTTCTAAAATTGACACTTGTAACTTCTATATTGCTTAGAGAGTCTTTGGAAGAAATTGATTTTAAAAAAATTCTTTCTTTATATGGGTTACTATTACTGATTAAACTATAACTAGCTATTTCAAAGAGACATGTCTCCCCAATTATATGTTATTTAAGTAGTCTCAGCTTACACAGGGAAATCTTATTTCCCTGGGTCTTATTTCTTCTACAACCAGGTATGCCTCGAATAGTAAAGATGTGAACCAAGCATTCTAGAAACAAAATAGAGGGATGTAAATGTTTTAAAGTCATATCAATGGACACATGTGAATTAATGAATATCTCATCTCTATCATTCCAATATGGCTTATAGTAAAATTCCTCCAAGTGATGGAGGTGATAACATACATCAATAAGAACATATTTCATTTTTCTCATCTCAGGATTTATCTGAAAGATCTCAGTGTCATCCAGCTCTAGAAATGGTTATGATTCCATAAAGAACCCTTCCATTTCCTTGTGTATATAAAGTTTTTGTCCTAATTGCAGAGTTAATGTTATTTCCCGTTGTAGCTATTAGCGTTAATCTCTATGTACAATTTGCTTATTACAGTAAAGCTTGGCTATCTGGAGACCAGGCATCCTAAAACCTCAGGCTTTGGTCCAAATCTCAAGACAACTGGAGAAAACATGCACACACAGCATCACCTCTGCCCATTTCCTTTTTATCATGGAGACTTGTTTCCTGTAGACACTACTGAAATAAACAAATGAACAAGCCTTGATAAAATGAAGACTCAAAGATTACAGTCCCATATTGTAATTGATTAGTTCTTCAACAGGAAAAGAGGAAGATTAAAGTCTAGATAAAATGAGACTTTTGTGTGTGTGAGAAAGGGTAGCATATATTCTGTAAAAGGAAATAATGAGATAAAAAAGGAGAAAAGAAGAAAGAAGGAAGAGAGCAATGGAAATTAACAGCATCTTTTCTCTTACTGATGTTGGGGAAAATAAGGATGAGGAGAGGAGGGGTCTGTAATTGATTTAGGGAATCCTAATTAGAAATAATGTAGGAAGGCCAGAGGGGCAAACTAACCCAGAAGATGTTCAGTAGAAAAGGTTAGATGCTGAAGATGAGTGGAGGATTAGGAAAAATGCTCAATCTCTAAGTATTAGAGGCCAAGATCAAAACCAGTATGGACACCAGGATTGAAACCAGCCAGCAAGGTTAAATGCAAGTAAACTGAGATCTCACATAAAGGAGAGAAGAGTTCTGTGTGATAGTTTATAACTCAGCAGCATTTGGGATTTCCTTTGGGGTCATCAGGAAGTTTTTGCAATGATGGGTAAATAACCTGCAGTCATGATTATGTATAAATAAAATAATTGAAGGCTATGGACAGCAGATACTCAGTGCTGAGCAGAGGTAAAATAAAAAGGCAATATGATGAGATCATTCCTAAATCTCAAATTTCCATTTTCTAACAGTGTATAGTATATTACTGTGTGTGCGTGTGTGTGTGCATTAATAGCATCTGCACATCAACACTACAGACTTCCTGACACCACTGACACTTCAATGCAAGTTGCTTTGAGAATGCTATGTTTCCATTAAACTGCTGAAACCACCTACCACATGAACCATGGATGCAATGAAGGGTGAGATCACATGTTCAGTAACTATGGCTTAAAACCATTGCCGTATTAACTGTGAGGTGCCACAAGGTCTGTCCGACTTCCCACCAGCTGTGTCATTACCCATATTAAATCCTGTGGTCAGTCATCATACTACTTCCTTGTATACATGCTTGATTCCATTGGGTTCTCTCCCTTCATCATGGCAAAACTACAATCCTAGTTAAAACTCTTTGCCAGCCTCATGCCTGTCTCTGTCTCTGTATCAGTGAATGTGATTGAAGAAAACACGTAATCACACTGTGTTAAATTCATGACTACAACCTCAACTGAGCCCTTAATACCATGTCACAATAATATTATACTTCTGTAATATAATTACCTTCTTACTCTTCAAAATGGGAGTCATCTAAATCCTTGATACTCAGAGCACGAGCCGTATGGGCCTATAGAATCTTCATTACCTGGGGGCATATTAGAAATGCAGAATCTCATTCCTCATGCCAGACATTTCTTACGCACATTGAAGTTTGAGAAGCACCGATCTTCTGACATCTCTCTTACTCACTCTGCTGTAACCACACTGGCCTCCAGCTATTCCTAAAACATAACCAGGCACACTTCTGCTTTAGTGTCTTTGCACTGACTGTTCTCTCTGCTTAGAATACTCCTCTCTCAGGTATCTATGTGCTAATACCATCATCTCCTTAAGCTTTCTTCAAATATTACTATCTTAGTGAGTCCTAACCTGATTATCCTATGTTATTCTAACTTACTCTTTTTATCACACTAACCAGCCCTTATATGCCTTACATTTTTCATTCCCATTGCACTCATTACTTTCTAACATGCTATGCTATGTTATTTGTTATGTATAGCTACTTATCATTTGTTTATTTTCTGCCTTACCTCTCTTGAGCAAGCCTAACAAATAGACATTATTATTCCTGTGTTACAAACAAAGGAGTCAGGGCTCTGCAAAATTAAGTCACGTGTGCACATACACATGGTGAAAGTATGGTGGTATAGGTGGTACACAGAAACATTTGCTTCTTAATACTTTATTCTGAAGGCCCTCAGTCTATCATCCATGGTTGTGCGGAAATAAGAGACATACCTCCTTCCTTGAGAAGCTGATTGTCTGGTAGAACAGTCTAACTATACCATTATAATAATATAACAGGTAAGACGCAGTTAAAGAAATTTGTTAGATGCACACATATTTGGAGCATCTTGCCTGATGTACTGGACTAAAAGTAATAGTCAAAAGGATTCTGTTGCAGGTGAAGACTACTTCTCCGGTGACCAGCTTAGCCATTAACTTTATTTATTTATTAAAATGTTTTTAATATTTTATTTATTTTTGACAGAGAGAGAGGCAGTGTGAGTGGGGGAGGAACACAGAGAGAGGGAGACACAGAATCTGAAGCAGGCCCCAGGCTCCGCACCAGGGTCGAACCCAAGAACCATGAGATCATGACCTGAGCTGAAGTCGGACGCTTAACTAACTGAGCTACACAGGCACCCCAAGCTTTAGCCCTGAAATTTTATAGTAAGACTCCCTCTCTCATAAAATGTTCTGTGCACAAGCAGCATACAAGTTAGGTGTCTCAGAGAATTAATTCTACATCAACAATTACAAAGAAAAAATAAGGAGCCACAACATAAAAAGATTATGCTAATTTTGAAACCAAAAAGAAGAAAAGCAAACCAAGGAAAGAAAATCTGTACTAACATTTAAAATGGTAGCTGTAAAAAACCTAATAGCAAGAGGCCCTGTGTGATAGTGAAGAGCCTCCAGCTCTTACTGTCAGGCAGAACTGGTTCCAATCCCCTTCCTACAATGTTGTGTGAATTCTTTAGCATCTCTCAGTTGTATGTTGAAAAACAACAACGATGACAACTGCTTAATCGCAATACCAAACTCAGAGGGTCATCGTGAGGATTAAATGATTTGTTAACGTGTACTTTGCTTAGCAAGTATTTAATAAATGACAGCGGTTATTCTTAACCAATAAAATGTGTATTTGCCTAATGCAGATGCTCTTTAGCTCTCTGTCAGAAGCTTTTGGAAGCTTTAGCTGTGAAGGTCCTGAGTCAATGCAGGTCTAGGGTAAGGGACAGGCATTTGTATTTTTAAAAAGCTCTGCAGATGAAGCTGATGCATCACCAACGTAGAGCTACTAATGCAGCCTCCATGTGCACACTGATTTTCAACTTTATGCCTAAGGACCACTAATTAGCACCTTGGGAATGCAGATACCCAGGCCCCACTCCACAGCAGGTGTGCTCAGTGGATCTGGACTGGGGCCCAGGAATGATATATGGAAGCAGGACCCAGACCGTACTTTGAAATGCACTGGTCCCAGCCATACTTTTTATTGATGGTTCTCTGTGAACAAATTTGAAGATCTGGCTTAAATTCACTAGAAGGGCAAAATATTTTTAAGAACACATGTTAACTAAACCATGTGACTTTTGAAAGGATATTTTAGTGATTCAAACAGATACATAACTCAGAAAGTCAGATTTTGCTCTTCTAAATCATCTGGAAAAGCACGACGCTAAGATTTTGTGGTATTTTTTCCCCCCACGAAGTCATTTCTGCCTGCAGTCTACAGAAAGCACAAACAGCTAAACAGTACAACCTGGGTATCTGAGGCTGGAAGCAATATCAGGTGTTGCAATCAAGTAATCAGGACTCCATGTTTTCTATGCAGAGAAGGAACCTTTGTGAGGCAGGACTCAAATGGGGAGCCCCAGTAACATTTTGTTGAAAAGAAATGGACCAAACATCCCTCTTCCTGCCAGAAAGCTTAATAACCTAGCCTCTTACTTCCATAGCACAGTTCAGAGGGGCCCAGAGAGAGTCAAAAGGCACAGAGAAGAGAGCACGCAGAGCAGAAAGGCCATTCCCAGGCAATAAGTGGCTGTGGCTGGCATTTTTCAGAGCTTTTGGAAGAAGAGCAAATCTTCTTAAATCCAAGAATTGTGCAGACAATGGAGTAGCTACAGGTTATAGGAATACCACTGATAAAGCCTCCAAAGAGTGAATGTAAGGCAGCTCTCTCCAGGGAGTTTGAGAATTTTCTGCTATTAAAATTAATAACCTTGGTTCTGATCTAATATGGGACATAAAAAGTGTGACATGCCGAAGAGATCAGCAGATGGCAGCACTAGATGATGAGAAAGAGAATCCAAATTGCTTGAGACAGAACTATTTCCCTTACCCTCCTTGGCAAAAGGGGAGCACACATGCACAAGGTGGTCATTTATAGTTTTTGGTATACAACCCTACGTTGGTAGTTTTTTGAACACTGTTTATGGATCTTCCTAAAATCTACATGTTCTGTTAGCTTATACTAACCCTTTTGTTTCTTCACATATTTCCATATAGATGGTTACCTTAAAAAAGTTCATTCCTGGGTAAGTGTGCTGCACTTAGCAGAAGCACAGTCCAAATGCGGAGAGTTTTAGGAAGCTGACTAAAGTAGTCTGTCTGGATATAGTTAAAGAGAAAAAGTAATCGCCTCTCTTTGTATGTAATTTTTGCTTCCAAGTGCCATACTCTATGGTAATTGTGAGCAAATATCATTCATTATTCTAGAACTTTCTATTATGGTAAGTAATTTTAAGAATCTTGGAGGTTGTTCATGCAAAAATTGAAGTTTTCTATGATGATGGCCAGGGTTGGAACGGTAAGGAAAATCACGAGTCATTTCATGAAATGTTCAACAAACGGAAATAACCAGAAGGTCAATGGGTGACAGACAGTAGCAAAAAAGAGTAGTTCCAAATATTACACATTAAATGAAGACATATTTTGCACTCAAGAGAAAAAGTAAGATATCTAGAGGCAGCAATGGTGAGTTAAGAGATTGCCAAAGTGTCTTTTGCTCTTAGAAGTAACATAGAACCAAGGCGTATGACTATGACTAGGCAGTACTTGACAGGTCTTCAGGGGAAGCTATAGGGGAAGCTATGCCCTGACTTGGTTTTGGTTAGTGTAGAAAGTTTAAGGAAGCACTGAGCGAAAAAGATGTAAATAAATAGGATTACCACAGAACTAGAATTCTAAAGAGTACCAGGATGGATTGAAAAGAAAATCAACTATAATCAAAAGAGAATAAAGCACTGAGTTGTATGTGGACAACGGGACTGACAGTTTCCTATGGTGTCTTGGTGTTTGTCCAGTGGCCAAAGATAAAAGTGAGAAGGGACATACTTATAATGATAGTTTTTGAGGCTGCCATTTTAGAAAGGTGTGGCTAGTAGATTCATGCAGATAGCATATTCTTGAATTCTTCTGCAGTTTTGGTTAGGCATGGTTTGGTTTAGGGTTTTGGATTTGTTTTGTTTTGTTTTGTTTTGTGGTGAATTCTCCCTATAGTCCATAGCAGGAAAATATTTGGCTCCTGAGATTCTTAAGTTTCAAGTGTAATCCCAGTTGCTCAATACTTTGAAGAAACTATTGAAGGCATTGAACTTGGATAAAAATGGTCTTTAAATACAATTTTTTGTGGGTGGTTTAGGGTATTAGTTCAATCCTTGAATTCTTACCTCATTTCATTTAACCCCTAAACAATCCAGCAATTTATATATCATGACCCATTTGAATGATAAGGCTAAAAGAACAGTGTAAGCAGGAGACAAGTACAGGCACTCCGAACCTCTTCTCAGCAGGAGTAGGGCATGGGGACGTACTCACCAATGCCTGGGGTTCTCCTCAAAGTTGGATTTAGGGAGAGTCTGAAGAAAAGTGTGGCCTGCTGTCATGTCAGCAGTAGTACAACATCTTCACAGAGTGACAAAGGCTTTATGTTTCAAGAATATACTTTGCTGAAAACATTCTAGCAAATTTTTGAAACAATAAGGAAAATTTTATTGTCATACCCATCATAGAACACATAAATTTGGATAAGTATGCAGGCTGATAATGAGGTGTATGGTCATTGTGTCATTGACATTAAAATTACTGATAATTTTTTAAAATAGTGGCGGTAAAAGCCCAAGGGGTTATACAGCAACTGCAAAGAAGGTGATTGTCTAAAGAGTAAGAACAACATCACTTGGCAAGATATGGCCCTTTATTTGATAGCTAAACTTAAATTACATTGCCCAGGAAGTCATTCAGCTTTATGCATTATTAAATCTTTACTTTAAAAAAGAGCAAAAGACCTACAATATGACATTAGAGGGGGAGAAATGCCAGTATGCTGTCAGACTTATATCTGGCATCATCTGCAATGTAGAGGTTTTTGTTGTTTTTTGGTTTTAGTTTTGCTATTCATCTCCAGCTGCGATGGGTCTCCTTCAGCAGTACTCTGGGGGTGATAGTTTGCTGCCTTTCCTTAAGTGACTGATGGTTTTTGTTCCATAGAATCTAGAGTCTAGGTGGGGCCTCTAGCTTTTCATGCAAGAAAGACCTCTTCCCTCCTCTAGGCCTGCACCACTAAGTGAAGCTTTCTCCAGTCACCAACCCTGCCAGCAATCTTTCTCACTGGCATTTGTTGGAAACCGTGGAGAAGATACATGTAAGTGGGTGCAAATTCCCCCTGTGTCTATGACTCCCAGAGAGTCTATTCTCTTACAAACTGCCTTTAGCAATTTGTGAACATGATAACTGAATTCTTCTCACCCACTGTGTGCACCTGGTATCCATTTCTTTCTCTCCTCCTCATACTTTCTATCACAGGTAAAGCATGTTCATGTCCTGTCTCTACTTGGAGATACCTGGCTTTCCTTTGAGTTCATGCTACTTTGTGCCCTGAGAGCTTACCTGCCTGTTGGTTCAACAGAAGTTATGATTTTGCAATTTATTAGGCTTTTTCTTGTTTTCGGGGTAGGAACAACACTCTCCATATTTCTATGTTCTAGGCAGAAGCATCAGGCTCTAATTTTTCTCAGTACTTAATATTTGCTTACTTGCTCTTTCCCTTCTATGTTTTGGGTGAGGTCTTCAATACTATTTCTGAATTTATCCAGTCTGGAGGGGCTTTTTTTAAAGTTTTTACTTATTTTGGGGCGCCTGGGTGGCGTCCGACTTCAGCCAGGTCACGATCTCGCGGTCCGTGAGTTCGAGCCCCGCGTCGGGCTCTGGGCTGATGGCTCAGAGCCTGAAGCCTGTTTCCGATTCTGTGTCTCCCTCTCTCTCTGTCCCTCCCCCGTTCATGCTCTGTCTCTCTCTGTCCCCAAAATAAATAAACGTTGAAAAAAAAATTTAAAGTTTTTACTTATTTATAGTAATTATAATTTTCTTCCAGACTACTTATTTTCCATATTTTTCTGTTCTTCATTCATCTGATTGTTTTTGATTCCTAGTCTTTATTATGTATGAATGGCATTTCTTCCTTTATCTTATTGACAATGTTAAATATACTTAGATTAAAGTGATTTTTAGATTGCTGGTATTTTTAATTTACTCTTAGTCAATTTATTTCTTGGATTATAGTTTTTATTTGAGTATCTCAACAATAGTTCAATTGTTTTTTTTGGAATACTAATTTACAGCCTTTTTTGAGTAGTTGATTTTTCTGTATGTGTGTGTGCATGTGCCCATTGCCTCTCTCAAGTGATTTTATTGGTCTCTCTATCCCTGGGTCCTAAGTCCAGTTCTAATTCCTAATTCCTAATGTCACAACACAACCTGGCTCTGGCCCTTGATTGTATGTGGAATGCTTTTAGTCCCTTTTGTTTGTAGGAATTGACTTCCTCATGGCTTCCTAAGTTTTTCCAGACCTAGAAGCCAGCAGCCTGTGGTCTTAACCCTTCCTACCACAGTGTTTCTCTTCTATTTTGAGCTAGTGGAGATATTTACCATGTCATTGAGTATTACTACTGTATTAGTGTTCTCCAGAGAAACAGAACCAATAGAACAGAAACATTCTATTGGTTCTGTTTCTCTATATATGTTTGTATATAGACATATTATAAGGAGTCAACTCACATGATTTTGAGGGCCGAGGATTCCCAAGATTTGCTGGAGACCCCAGAGATCCAATGGTATGGTTTCAGTCTGAGATTGAAGGCCTAAGAAGTAAGAAGGTTAATATACACATTCCACTCCAAGTGAGAATCTGAAGAAAGGAGAAGGTTGATGTACCAGCTCAAAGACAGCCAGGTAAAGAAAGAATTCTCTGTTACTCTGCCCTTTTGTTCTATTCAGGCCTTCAGTGGATTTGATGAGGCCCACTTACATTGGGGAGGGCAATCTGTTTTATGATTCAAATGCTAATTTCTTACAGAAACATTCTCATAGATACACCTAGAAATACGTTTAACCAAATATCTGGACATCCCATGGCACAGTCAAGCTAACACATAAAATTAATTTCTCTGCTTCATTTCATTTAAAAAATGTATTTTACTTGTTACTGGCATAAATATGATGTAGGGAGAAGCACTTAAAAATTGAACCCATGGTGCCATTTAAAAAAAATTATTTTCATTAATTTTAATGTTTATTTATTTATTTATTTATTTAGAAAGAGAGCTGGAGAGAGACTGTAAACAGGGGAGGGGCAGAGAGAGGGAGAGAATCCCAAGCAGGCTTTGTGCTGTTGGCACAGGGCCCAGTGCAGGGCTCCATATCAGTCTCATGAAATTTGAGATCATGAGCTGAGCTGTTATCAAGAGTCAGATGCTTACCTGACTGAGCCACTAGGCACCCCACCACAGTGCCATTTTGACCAGAAATCTAGATGAGATCAATTTTACTTCCATTTAATGTATGGTTACCAACATAAATAAATATTTGGGCCAGTAATACAACTTGGATAATTGTGTATAGGAAATAATTCAGGGGATTTTACCACAAAGATATTGAGCATATATTCACAAATAGAGACAGATACAGATCCCAATCCCAGCAGTTACTAAGTCTATGGGAGTTCATGACTTCTGAAATTTTTTCAGGTTCTTTAAACTCAGTGCCTCACTCTCCTCAGATATAGCGGAGATAGTAAATAGTACCTATTTCATAGGATTATTGTGAAGATCATACAAAAAGCCTTGGACTTTTTGCCCTGTATTTTAATTTCTTTATCCCAGCTGTCTTGATTGCAAACACTGTGCGTTAGGTTTTTTACCTGCTAGCCTTACAAACCTAGATCCATAAAATGGACAAGTCCATTCACACACACACACACACACACACACACACACACACAGAGGGAATTTTAAATACACCTGTTAATGACATATTGTTAAATTTTTAGTTTTAATGACCATTAAATATATTTATGCTATTTAAAATATTGATTGTTTGGTCCTTTCAAACCTTCAATACCACTCTACAATACACATTTACACACACCGTTTATACATGTCATTGAATCTTAAGTCACTGAACAAATAAAACCATCAGGCAGAAGCTTCTCGACTTCCCAGGAAATCTGTAGTTTACCTGTATCTGCACTTATCTCCCTGTTAGAAGGGTGGTATCTTTCCTCTTAGCTTTATTTTCCAGGCCCTTCTGCCTTCTTAGGAACCTTATCAATCTTCCTCTTCTCTGTTATGAACCTGACCTTCTATACTAGCTTCTTTCCATCAACATTTCAAAATAATCTCTCCAATAATAAAAACTAAAAGCAAAAAACAAAAGCCCCTCCTTTGACCAAATTTCCCTCTTCTGCTGGGAATCTATCTTTATCCTCCTTTTTACAGTCAAACTTCTTGAATGAATTTTCCATAATTGCTGTTTTCATTTTCTCTCCTCTATTAAACACACTTCAGTCTGGTTTCTGCTCTGAATATTCCACAATAAATGTTTCCACTGAAGATACCATGGTCTAAGTTGGACCGTGTCTTGTTTTCATTCTGATCTCTCTCATCAGGATCCGATGCTTGTCACCTCTCTGTCCCTTAGACACTCACTACTAGGTCTCCAGAATCCTTTTTCACCTGAATTTAAAATGCTGTTGTTCTCTGATTCTAGCCCCTTCTCTTTCCTGTTTACAAAGTCTCCTTAGTGATCTCTCCCAGTCACTGATACAGCTTCAATGACCATGCATGTGTGCAGGCTATTCCAAAATACATATCCACACTCCTCTCCTGATTTCAGATCCATCATCAATCCCTAGTTGTTGTTGTTGTTTTCCACTCGGATTTCACATGCACTTAAAACTTGAGATATCCAAATAAAAGGAATTATTTTTCTCCCCCTGATACTGCTATTTCTTCAGAATTCTCTATCTTGGTAAATGGTACAATCAGCTGCTCATTGCTTCAAGCAGGATATCAGAAAATAATATCGAATTCTCCTTCTCCCTCACTTTCCTCTCCATGCCCTATTTCCCGAATGCCTTTCACAATTTTCCACTTATATCCATTTCTACTTGCCACCACCCTAGTGTATATACTCTCATCATTCTGCTTTGAAAGGTGTGACCACTGAATGACCACAATAACTTTTTAACTGCTCTTATTTCTACCACATTTATTTTCCACTTATTTATTAATTATATTATTTGTTATTCATTTTCACATATTTATGTATCCAAAAATGCTCATGAAGCATTTATTTGTGCAAGATAACCTATGTGCCAGGCACTCTAACAAATTTTCTAAAAAGAAAAAAAAATCTGCAAAGCACTTTTCCAATAGGGTAGATGAGAAATGCATAAAAATCACAATGAATCAATTAGTAATGTCTGCAAGGAGGGCATTATATCATGAGGCGGGAAGGGAGGAGGTTTCATGGAAGAGGGGATATTTGAGCTGTACTTCACATTTTTTATATTGAGAGTTTTGAGTTGCAAATGATAAAGGGAAGGAAGTGCATGGAAGGGGAACGCTCCAGGAGGAGAAAAGAGAATGAAGTTAATCCTGTGGGGGGCAAGTATGCAAATCACTGAATCTAGCTGGCTACTAGGCAGGGTGTTTGAAGATGTTTAGAAGAGCTCAGAAATAAATGCTTAACATGATTCATGGGAGTGCATTGTTTCCACATTCCCTCCTCTGTACACTCTATTTTATTAGGAACATACAGAGATAGAGAGGGCCACATTTGAAATTGTTAGCAAATTGAAGGAGGGAAGAGATCCCTCTGGCCTCTGCAAAAATGAGGTGTGACCCAGAATAAGGAAATGACCCTTCAGTGCATGTTACTCATCAAGTCTAACAACTTCAGAATTACATTTTACCTGGTTCTTCCCCATACATACAATCTTTACAAGGGAAAATTTCTACTAGGGAATTCTTGTAGGCTTTACATTACCTCCCTGTACTTGTAGGAGCAAATATCTAGCACCTTCTAGTGATCAAAATGTTTTAGTTAGCTCTAAGTGGCTGTTACATAAATAAACAGAAATCTTGGCATATACGAATATGGTAAGGTAAAACCTAAAAGATTTCTTTTCATAATTACATCACAGATACCGAGTTTTGCTGTATTTTCCATTGTGAGAGCACTAGAATAAATGAGAACTTGCTACTTCAGGCTTGCAATCTGTTTCATGAATTTAAAAATTGTAATTATTATTTTAGGTTTCAAATATAGCACTTTTATTTCTCTGAAACAGAGAAAACGAGAAAGAAATGTGAGAGGGCAATTATCTCCAACTTGAATCCCAAGATGCTTAAATCATCTCTTCTTTCCTTTACATTAAATATTTATATTGATTTCCTAATACTGTAAGGGACACTTAACACCTCTATTTATATATAAATGACTGGAAGAACACTTTTAAACTATCGGCTGAGGTAGATTATTAAGAAATAAGCACTAGATATTGTATGAGGAAGTATTTTCTTGCTTTAATGTAGTCCATAAGTTACAATTGAACAGATTTAAAACAAAACACAGTAATCCATTATAAACAGGAAAATCCACTGTGAACTAATTTTTGCTATTTTAAAGTTAAGCCTATCATTTTAAAGAAAGGTATTTTCCTATAACTTCTCTTGTTTGGTTTTGGTTTCCTAAATCTATTTAAGATTATTTTTTTCTTAAAAGATTTGGCTTTAAAACTCCATTTATTTTCTGTATCTCATTCGCAACTTTCCTAGGCCAAAATCTTACACCTAACCAACTTTTTTCTTAATGAATTTAAAATATCCCACTTCATATTTTTCTGCTTGAAACATGTTTAATTCCCTACTAAATTAGGAAAAGAAAGAAAGAAAGAAAGAAAGAAAGAAAAAGACACTTATCTTTTCTTGACTCTACTATGTTTTAGAATTAAAAGCCTAATATTTCTTTATAGATGATCGAAAATTTAAATGCATTATCTGTTTGTTCATTTACATCAGCTCATTCATTTGTTCATCTATTCAATTCAAAACAAATATGCACTGAATTTCAATCACTTTTAAGAGCTAAATCAAATACTTTCATTTAAGCAAAGCTTATTCTGGAATCCATATCCCCCTCCTCTCAGATGTGCTTCATCCTTTTCTTTGAATTTCCTTTACTCTTTGTATTCAGTGCATTATTTTGTTTCATACTTTGGATATTTGTGTATGTGTTTTCTATAACCTTCTAATCAAAAGCTCTTTGAGGTTAGTGACTCTACCCTGTGTGTCTTCTTGTCTCCTGAATGTCTAATGAATTGCTTAGACAATTCCCCACAATGAACATTCATTAAGCACCTAATATATGCAATGCATTAGTTTCTAGAATTTATATTTAATCAGGCAGATTTAGGGGAGGAACTCAAAGTAGCATAAATAAACTGAACAAAGACTCAGCGATGGGGAAGCATGAGATGTGGTTTTGCAACACCTAATAATTCATTTTTGCTAGATAAAAGAACTGAAAAGGAGCTCACAGGAGAAAAACTAAGAGCAGTATGTAGTGTACGACCATTATGACCTTAGTGCAGGTTTGCCCAGAAAAGTTTTTCACTTTTCTTCTTTTGGTAACCATCCTAGGGCTTTTCTTACATCAGCCTCCACTGTCTGTGTAAATCTTGGTGGCTTCTCTTACCTGGTGTAGAGGTAAATCATGTGTCCTGGGCTTGATAAAGCAAATTAACTCCATTGCCAGTCACAGGAAGGAACATGTCATCCAAGCAAAACCACTTGGAGTCTTCATAAGATTTCTTACTGGAGTTAACAAAGTAATTTTCCCTGAGGACACCAGGTTGAAAGGGCAATCTGGAGTTGCACCTTGCCCCAGGGGTGAAGAGAAGCTGCCAGAAAGTAATGCTGAGTCAAACTGAAGAATGACAAAACAAAAGAGAAAAATTTAAGGACCACAGTTAAGCTTCTAAATAGTCATGGTGAGAACTCTGTAAAGTCTAAAGTTCTCAGTTACAACAATAAACTGTGTTTTTGCTTTTCGGAATTTGTTTGTTTTACTTATTGGGCTTGAGTTGAGTTTCTGTCAGTTGCCTTAAAAAGAGAGTGGATTATATTGGAAGGTAGTCAGTGTTTTTACTATAAAGATGGAAGAACACTGAAGGTCTGATAAAAGTATTAGATAATTACAGTTATATCAGCTTTCTACTTATGTGTTCTCTGATTGGTTTTCTTAACTCCAGAGGTCTTCCCCTTTTTTCTACTCAAACTGATTCCTGAAAAATTGTTGCTAGATTCAAAAGTCCTTTCTCAGTTTGCTTTTTTCTTGACTTCATTACATTGTGTGATGACAGTGATAATTTATTCTCTCAGTAGAGTGTAAGGCTGAAAAAGATAGGCTTTGTGCCAGACTTTCATTTGAATCTGGCTTCACTGAACAATTCACTTAAACATGGGCTTCAGTTTCCTCATCTATAAAATGGGGTTGGTAAACCTACCTCATAATTTAGTTGTGAGGATTAAGAAAGATAATAAATGGAGAGTGACCGAAAAATGTTTAATGTGGGGTAGCTGTATAGTATGGAAAATAAAACATGTAATTTCTCACTCTGTCCCAACAGGTAAATGCTGATAATGTATTTTAGGTAAATGCTTTCATATCTTATTTTTACATTCATGTACAGCACTTTTAATTTTTTCTTTTATTTAGGGAATAGTATCCCAAAAATCAGTATATTCCTTTGAAATATTTCAGATACATCCTTGATTTTCATTCCAATTGCTACCATATAAGGTTTGACCTGATGACCCAGACAGATTTCTTAGCCCATATCGTTTCCTCTTCTAGTCTACCATGTATTCTGCTATTAGATTAATATTTCTAAAGCATGATAATGCTTTAAGATTCGTATTTTAAGATAAATACGAAGATTACATTTTTTAAAAAATTTTGTTGGTTTATCTATTTATTTTGAGAGAGAGTGAGCATGCGCAGGTGCAAGCACAATTAGAGGAGGGGCAGACAGAGAAAGGGGGAGAGAGAGAGAGAGAGAGAGAGAGAAAGAGAGAAACCCAAAACCCAAGCAGGCTCCACACAGAGCCTGACTCTGGGGCTCAGTCTCTGGAACCATGAGATGGTGACCTGAGCCAAAATCAAGAGTCTGAAGCTTAACTGACTGGGTGTCCCAGGTGCCCCTCAACCAATGAATTTTTTATGTCATACATAGTACTTTTCAGTTCTCGATTGTCCTTTTATTTCTTTTTATCATGTATATTTCTCTGTTTAAATTTCCTATTTTTTTAATTTACTGCAAGTATATATGCTTTTGCTTCATAAAGGGTAGTTACAATGGCTGTTATAAAATCCTGATTGGCTCATTCTAACATTTATATAACCTAGTGTTTAGTCTCAGCTGATTTTCTTTTTTCTTGAGAACACATTCTATTTTCCTGAATTTTTGTCTGTCAGATAATTTTGGATTACATTTTGAATGTTGTGAATATTAAGTTATGGGAACTCTGAGTTCTACTGTTTTTCCTCCAAAGAGTATTATTTCTTTTACTTTAGTGGGAAACCCAGCTACAAACTGGGCAATGATTCCAATACTTACTTAAATTTTCTTTAACTGAGCTACTATGATGTTGTGCTCATGGATGTGGTTCAGGGGTCAACCAAAGATGTAAGCAGACAGAATCTGAGCATCTCCTGTACATCTATTTTATCTTCCCCAAGATTTTCACTATTTTTCATTTTCCCCTGGCTTCAGACTTCTGATTCCCCCAAAGCAAGGTATCATTGGTTTTCCTACCACGCTGACTCATGGCCACGGGCTAACATCTGAAAAATGAGAACTCACTTTGCACAATTCCTTCTCTGTGTGTTGATTCACTAAAAGAATCTGCATGCTTCTGTTTGCTATAAAGTGCTTTTCTGTAGCTCTTTTTTTGTGTTATGCCCAAAGTTTATGGAAATTTTTGACTTCAGGAAGGCTAGTCTAAGATGTTATTCAGCCATTACCAGAAACAAGTCCTTCATATTAAAAAAAAATACTACTGTTTATCTAGAAGGTGAATTTATTCAGGCTGTTAGCTCTGTATGCTTCTTCCACGTAATTAAGTCAGATTGATCCTATAAGACTAACTAGAAATTCGGTCCTCAATTGAGCTTTTCCACCCCTCCCCTTCTTCTCTCTTCCCTCTCTCCTGTATGCTTACTGAAGTTTTACACAGTTCTTGGCATCAAACATATTAACTTCTTTTTAATTAACAATACAGAATACCTAAATTTCAGACATTTACCAGGAATCTCTAGCTTCAACAGTTTCTTCCTGAACTCATATTAAATACAAACTTGAATATTTGAAAGCCATATTCTCATACCTGTTCATTCCTATTAAGTTCAGGAGGATAGTGTGACATAGTAGTAAGTTAATTGGTTTTGGAGTCAGAAGACACAGTTTCAAGTTTAAAGTGTTTTGACTTGGATCTAGTAATTTTACCACTGAGGTTGAGGTTTTCCATCTTGAAATAAGTGTACTAAAAATCACTATTTCATCAAGCTGATGTAATTGACATTACCATTTACTTTGTTACTCCAGCTCAAAAATAAAAAATCATTTTACACTTTCTCTCACGTTCCACAGACAATCAGTTTCTAAGCTTTTTAATGCACTACTTTTAATTTCTTGTTGTAGTTTTTGCTATGTAGTTCAGACACCTGCATCTCTCCTGGGTACTATTGCAATAATTTTATAACTGGCTTCCCTGACTCTGGTTTTACCTCTGCTTCCCAACCCACTACCCATCCTACTTTGGACAGACTTCTCTAAAAGGCAAATGTGATCACCCTGCCACCACTGGCCCTGCCTGAGGGTCAGATCCAAACTTCATTGTCTAAAATGCAAGTCCCCTCATTATCTGACCCTACTTACACACAAGCTCATTTTTGCTATTCCCTTATATATCTCCTATGCTCCAGCTAACCTGAGCTGCTTGCCTTTAATAATATATTTTGCACTTAAGTGAGCTCATGCCTTTGCATATGTTGTTTCACTGCTTGGAATGTCCTTCTCTGGAAACTCTTTTTGTATAGTGCACAAAGTCATCATATTGTTTAGATATGATCTTACCTCAGAGATACTGTATAGGTAGAGAGGGACCATGTCTTTTGTTCTTTTGATCCTTCAGTGATGAGGTAATGGGTACAGGTAGGCACTCAAAGGATGGGTGAGTGAGAATTCATTTACTTAATAACAAAGCAATCTTGACCTATTTAAGAACTAAATTCATAGTATACTATAAATGTCATTTTGGGTTTATATAACTGCATAATTACAAAAAAGAATTTTAGAAACTTTGATAAAGAACATTACCTGGATACACAGTTTAAAGTCATTAAAATCTGGGAAATGAGCAAATGCAGAATCTAAGTAATACATAATAAAGTAGCATTGGCTCTCAAAAGAATAGCATATTTTTGGTAGTACAGTATAGTATCATTGCTTTATGAACACATTTGGGGCTAATATATACCCATTCTAAACATTATTTTTAAGAAGTGGGCTTATGTTCTGTAATTATGGCTTTAATGTATTTTAAGTAAGACATATATTTTTAAGAAATGTCTTTCAAGAACATCTGAGCAAATTCTTATGCCTTTATGTTCAATTATTGGCTGAAGTTAGAGATAGTCAGTAATCATGCCTCCAAAATTGCTATTAGTGAATCAAATTGACCACATTCATTCATTCGTTCATTTGTTTCACTATGTATAGAGCACTATAATGCAGCAGGCATACTTCTAGGTGTTTGGTACAGAACAGTGAACAAAACAGACTAAGTATCTGATTTCATGGAATTTACCTTCTGGTGAGGAGAAGCAAACAACAGACACTAAATATAATCAGGTTATAATAAGAACACTGAAGCAAATATAAGTTAAGGAGACAGGGTGAATGAGGAGGAGAATGCTGTTTTAGATATTCCGTGAAGACATCTTTTGAAAGTGACATCTGAGAAGAGTTCTATATGAAAGAGTGAGTCATATAGCCATCAGAAAGAGAGAGTACAGGGAAGAAGGATTGGAAAGTGCAAAGTTCCTGAAGTGAGAAATTGTTTAGTATTCTGTAAATAAGTTAGGAGACACAAAAGATCTAGAAATAATGGTAACACAAGATAGGATAAACTGCACAATTGCATTATGGGAAGTACACATCAGTTGCATTTAGAGCTAGAGAAAATAATTTCTGGCTGAGGGAATCTTTGAGGTAGTATTTTTGAGTTTTCAGTAGGTAGGGATGGTGATTTGGTAGCCCAAGAGAAGAAATTTTGAGAATTGTCCTTGGAGACCAATGAGTTATATCTTTTAGGGAAAAAACAGAGATGCGGTAGAAAAGTAATGGGAGAGAAAGCCGACTAAAGATGTATGGAACTGAGAGTATGTTGGCTTTGGATCCTGGGATAAGAAGTGTGCATTTCACGTGATGGGAATTACAGATTCATTAAGGATTTTCAAAAATGGTTTGACTCAGGGGGCATCTGGGTGGCTCAATCTGTTAAGCATCCTGACTCCTGATTTGGGCTCAGATCATGATCCCACAGTTGGTGAGGTCCAGGGGCTCTGTGCTGAGAGCACATACCCTGCTGGGCATCCTCTCTCTCTCCTACTCTCCCTCTCTCCCTGCCCATTCCCTACTTGCATGCTCTCTCTCAAAATAAATAAATGGTTTGACTTGGTAAAGGTTAGATTAAAAACAGATCAATTGGCCATGCTGTACAAAGTGCATGGGATGGAGAGGAGGTTTGTGGACAGACTGGAGTTGAAGACCAGGTGGATTGTGGCTAAAGAGATACTATATACAACTAGACTATGCTGGTACTCCGAGAAGTTAGGTCTGTCTTTTCTGTATGAATAACATGTATGTCTTTTGTCTAGGTTATAACAAAATACTGCCAGGAAGCTATGCAGGTGGTACACTTGGCAAATGCCATAACTTGACAGATTATTCAGCTCTGTTTTTTCTTTCTTTAAGAGCTGAAATATGAACTTTTCACTGCCCCTATGAAATTGTTCTCAGTATATTATTTATATTTAACCCATTTTAAGTAATATACATATGATTTATGAGGAATGTTGCAGTAAAATTTCATCTAAGCATGATATGATGTTAATACTTTTCCTTCTGAAGCCCCTTGGAAAAGAAAAAAAAGCAGGGGGGGGGGTATTAATCTCCTTCTGTGAGTCTTTGGGATTTTCCAAAGAATGAGTGGTACTCGTGCTTTCTTTTTTTACATGCCATTTAATTATATATATGTAATTACCGAGGGGAAAAGATCTTCCCACTTAATAACTTTCTGGACTGAAAGCAAACTGAGTCTATATACCACTGTACTGAGTATTTGAAAATACACTATAATATTTACCTTCAAGCCTAATTTCCTTTGCCAATATTTTCTTTTTTATTTCTGGGAAAGGAAATTTTACCATCACAACAATTAGGGAATAAACGTATACTTACAAAGTTGATTTCACTATTCCTTTAGTGATATTTTCTGCCATTCTCACTCAAGAGAGATTGGCTCTTCTGAGCCAATATTTTCAGAAAATGCTAATACTTTACATATGTGTCATATTAAGATCTCCTTCCCAATCTACAGATGAGCAGATGCATTTGGGCAAATTTCACAAGGTTTTTATTTGCATTTGACCTTACAGAGAGTTCCAGAATTCATTCCAAACAGTGTCTGACCTGGTTTAAGGCAGCAAACTTGACCACAGTTAATGTCACAATCTAGAAGATCACATGATTGGCAATGTGAATTGAATTCAACTTCCTACGTCTTATTGATGCCTTCATCACCTATTCATGTGTTTAATGTTTTCTTTTCTATCTCATTTAACACATTTAGTATGATCCCTTACACTGAAATTAGTTAATAGAAGACAGATATTGTACCATAAGAAAAAGAGAAGGCAGGAAGGGTCTAGCAATTACTCTCTAATCACTAATGGCTTCCATGCAACCAAGTGTCATGATCAGTTTTTAACCCTAACCCCAAATGTCACTACATATACTGGTGTTTGAACCCGAAGAGGAAAGATATAGCATAGATACCAAAAATAAAGTGAACGCTGAAAAATTACTTACTCATGTGCCAAGCGCTTTACATGCATTATTTTGGATAATCCTCACAACATTCCTACAAAGTAGGTACTGTTGTTATCTCCATTTTGCAGAGGTGGAATTTGAGGTTTAGGGAGATTAAGTAACATGAACCAGGCAATAACAAATTAAGTGCAGATCCAGGATTCAAACTCAGGCAATTTGTTACCAGAGTCCCAACTCTTAACTACATACCAACAAAAGAAGAAAAACATAAGAGAAACAAAACTTCTTGCTTTCATTCTTTTTTTTTTTTTTTCTTTCTCTTTCATCAAATGGTATAGGATAGGTTTATTTTCCTCGGGGGTTTGATGGGGAAAGTGGGAAAAATGGGCAAGAAGAGTGTGGCTCATTTGCCTGTATTTACAGATTGTGATAAATGCTGTTTGTAAGGTAATTCTATTTTGTTAAAATTCTTGGGCTTTTTGTAAGACTAACTAATAAAAATGAGATAGTAATGCCCAGTTGATAAAGTACAGCTGTGAAAAGAATAATGAAAAAACACAATAGAACCTATTTAAAATTAATCTCATACTATAAATACCAAATATTAGAAATAAAAAAAACAGTCAGTCATTATTATCATTAGGGTTCTAATATTAACATCATCTGATGCATTTAGGAAGTGGTCCCAGAGCCTTGAGTTATAAGAAAGTATACAAAACTTCATCTCTGTAAAGTACAATAGATAGCTTTATCACATTATCCTTATTTCTCTTTTAAAAGTTTGATTTTGCAGTTTTGATAACGATGTCCTCTATCAGCCTACCTCAATTGTGTAGTCTCGTGAAAGCTGAAAGGATTCACTTATGTACTTTTACTGGTATTGGAATAGATCGTTATTTCTAATTTTTCCTAGAAAATTCCAGTGAATTTTAGAAATTTCAGAGAATTTTCACAGGATTTAGAATTTAGACAAACTTGGGCAAGGCAGATCTTTCACCAAGAAAATCACATGCATGTTTTAGTTGAATGAAATTTCACTTTCATGGGAGCAATACCGAGATCTACTATTTGTCAACACATCACCTAAAAGTTACTTTAAAAGAAAAAAAGAAAAAAATGACAAGATAGACTAAATTCTAAAACTGTCAGAAAAATGTGAAACCAAATTCCTTCTAAGAAGAAGGAAGGATATATTTAAGATGATTTTTTAAAAGATCACATATTCTAGAAACTTAGGTTTCTTATTTAGTGTTATTAATTAATTAATGAGTAATATTTCTGGACAACTGCAATCTAAATGTTGGTTATTTTAAAGTTCCTTTCTTTACTTGGCAGCCAGAAAGAATGAAATCATGCCATTTGCAGTGGATGGAACTAGAAGGTATTATGCTGAGTGAAATAAATCAGTCAGAGAAAGACAGATACTGTATGTTTTCACTCATACGTGGATCTTGAGAAACTTAACAGAAGACCATGGGGGAAGGGAAGGGGAAACAATAGTTACAGAGAGGAGAGGGGCAAACCATAAGAGACTCTTAAACACAGAGAACAAACTGAGGGCGAATGAGGGGTGGGGGAGAGGGGAAAGTGGGTGATGGGAATTGAGGAGGGCACCTGTTGGGAGGAGCACTGGGTGTTGTATGTAGGCGATGAACCACCGGAACCTACCCCCAAACCAAGAGCACACTTTACACACTGTATGTTAGTCAATTTGACAATAAATTATATTTACAAACTAAAAAAAGTTCCTTTCTTTTATCTAAATTTTACAGATGAAAACAAACTCATTAAATCTCATTAAAACACGAGTTTGAGAAATTTGAGGCAAGCACTTAGTAAGACAAAAACACCACTTTTCTACACTAAGTGTCACAATTTCTTCTAGCGATTTCCCACTGGTGGATTTATTTGTTTGAATTATGACACATTGCAATTGATTAATTTAATGCTTCTGTTGTCAGGGCCCTGTCCCACAATTCACTTTCATTCAAAAATTCACACAGAGAAGCTGATCAGAGGTGGGTAAACGATGTGGTATAGTGAGTCAATCCCGTCATAAAAGCCAACACGGGTTAGCTATGATGAATTTTTAAATATCACCTATTTAAGTGGCAGAAGATGTGGGAGCAGCCGGGGCGGGGGGGGGGGGGGGGAGAGGCCCAAGGCAGTGGCATTTATCTACACTATTCCCACAAATGGGGCTACAACAGACGCTACAATTCGGAGCTTACTCTGCCTCTGGCTGGTGGAAACAAAATGAGGGGGAATTTGGTAACAAGAGCTCTACCACAGGGACGAAAACTGAAGAGGCACGCTAGGAGGCTCTTGCCTCTAACTCTGCGCGTTCAGTTACCAAGACGAAAACGCCTGGAAGGGAGCACAATGACGCCGAGAACACAGAAACTCCTCGAGTCCGAGGCCTCGCGGCTCGGCGGCCGGGCCCGTTCACTCACACGCTCCTCCGCGTGGTTCGGTGAACGTCACACGTGACGCCCGGAGTCCTTAACCCCTCCTGCCGCCTTCCGCGCTGCGGGCGGAGGAGGCTCGGTCTCTGCGGGAGGAGGAAGGGGGGAGGGCGGAACTTGTAAAGGGAGGGACCACCACTAGCATAACGTTAGCTACCGCCGGACCCGCACCCCCGAAAGCCCACCCCACTGCGATCGCTGCTCGGGCCCGGGGGGAGGGAGGGGACGCGTAGGGGAGGGGATGCTGAGCAATAAACCGGGAGAAGAAGGGGTGGCGGAGGGGGTGGGAGAGTCCTGGTTCTGAGGGGGCAGGACGGGGTCTGAAAGATGGGTCTAGCTTAATTCAAGACTCCTGCACCCGGCAACGCCACGGGGGGGGGGGTGGGAGAAGAAGCGGGGGGGGGGGAGGGTTGTGCTGTGTGTGTGTGTGCGCGCGTGTGTGTGCGCGTGTCTACAGGTAGCAGCGGCGGCGGCGGCGGCGGCGGGGACCGGAGCAGGGGACGATCTGCAGCCACCTCCCCGCCTGTGATTTTCGGAGGCGATTGCTCACTTAGCTGGCGGATCTTTACCCTCAGGAGATCTTCTCATCCTCTCCATTTCCACGCGTCTTAGGCGTCTTCCAGTTGCAAGTGTGTGTTTTGGGTATTTTATTAAATTTTTTTCTTCTCCCTCTAAATCTTCTCGGGAATTCTGCATATTGAAGCAGGTGGCTCCTGATAAATCTTTGGATATATTTGGCTTGCCAAGTTTTTCTCTTCCCGGTCCCCTCCCTCTCCAGAGGCATCTGTGGTGCTTTTCTTTTTGGATTTATATGCAGAAAACGTATATATGTTTATATACCGACCGCATAATATGTAAATACATATATGCGTGCCCAAGCGCTTGGTTTTCGTCTCTCTTCCTGACAAAGCGGAATGTTTCGGAGCCGATGGATAACGAGAACAGTATTAACATTCTTTTGAGCCTGTTTTTAAAAAAGGGGAGGGAGCGTGAAGAATTGTTTAACATTCGGCCATCGTTTGGCTGCACACTAAGCATCACGAAGTATTTATGGTTGCAGATCAGGTGCAAACGGGGCTTAGAGAGAAAGGTAAGGGAGCTTCCTGCGTCCGCCGACCTCAGGCGTTTATCTTAATCCCGGGGATTGCCGAGAACTTCCTACTTCCCTGCCTCTTTCTCCTCTTCCCCACCTTCCACCAACCCTGCCCTGCTCACTCTCTTAGGTACGCTTAACCCTTTTTCAGTTCCGATGGATTGGGGAGAGGGGGTGCTGAAGGTTTAATCGTCTGTTAGAGTTTAAATGCTTCTCTCTCTTCCCAGCCGAGTAACCGAGTTTCCCAATCCCCCTTCAGCTGTTTTAGGAAACCCATTTTGTCTTTTTGAAAAAGAACGCTACCTAGATAGCTGTTTTAAGCATCTCATGGTGCCAACCCCTCACCTCTTTCCTCTGACGAAAATAAAAGCAATAAAAAAAATAATGAACTTTAATGAACTGGGTGGTTTCTTTAGCACTGGGGTTCATGGAACCTCCCAAACGCTTATTTTCATTTAAAAACAAACCCATACCTCAGGGGGAGTCCACAGTGGAGGAAATTCAGCTTCCGTTTTTACATTAAGCCAATTCATTTTACTTGGAGGGTCATTTACCAGAGTTGAGCGAGATGGAGCGGAGTCTAGTGTAGGAAAAACTACACGATACTAAATTCCTTTTTCAGATCCACCCTTGACACCATGACCAGTCCCTGTTTAACTCCCTGCCCAGGGGACGCATTTTCAGACTCGACCTCTGGGGAGAGGTGGAAACTTGCCCTTATGTGTTTCTTCTCTCCCTTCAGCCTCCTTCCCCCTCCGCTCACCCTCGCTCGCCCCGGCAGTTTGCAAATTGCCCGTTTTGCCCACCCCAGTCAGTGGGTGTTTTCTGCTCTTCTCCTCTCCTGCCCCCCTCTGTCCTCTCTTCATTGGCGCTTTCGGAGCAGATGCATCTTGGCTCTTCTTGGGCTCACTCTCCCGCCTCTGCCCGCCCCGCCACCCCCAGCCCCCGCCCCGGCCCCCGCGCTCCCCACCTGCCCCAGCTCTCCTCGCTCCTCCTCCCCGCCTCCCCGCGGCGCCTTGACCCTTCAATCCCGAGTCCCGGCCGGCGGGTGGGGGGCGTCGTGTCGTGCGCCGACGACCCGGCGGCCGACGCCGCGCGGAGCTGGTGTGAGGAGACACCGCAGGAAAGGCGAGCGGTAGTCGGCGGACGCGAGGCCGGGAGAGCCCGTCCGAGCCGGAGGGAGCCGAGAAAAGGGAGAGGGCGAGTGTGAGGCGCGCACGCTTCCCGAGCTCGTGCGGACGAGTGCAGTCGCCTCCAACGCCTTAGAGCGGCGCCCCAGTCACTGCAGCTTTTCAGCCTAGAGCTGTGCCCAGGGACCACAGAGACCAAGAGCCAGGAAATCGGCCGAGAGGTACTAAAGAAATAAGGAAAAAAATACGAAAGAGCGGGGAGGGTTTGCTGGCGAGATACGGAGGCTGAACAGATGGAGGAACAATGCCGCCTCCAAAAGAAATCCCTCGCCCAGAAGCCCTGGCGGAGGGCGGCGGAGCTGCCTTCAGCCCCCTGCTCTCCCCAGGCCTCGGGCTAGTTCAGGGGGTGGTTCCGCCTCTTAGTTTGACAGGGATAAGAAAGTTGCTCTTCCCCGCATTTCCTGAGAAGAGCTTTTCGGATCTGCGTGGTGCAAGTCAAGATGTCACTCCCTAGATCCCCCCGCGACGAGCAGCTAATAGATTATGCATATTGGGCAATAAAGTCCCCCAGGAAGACAAGGTAGTCCAAACATTTCAAACGTTCTCCCCTGGCTCCTGACCGTCCAGCACAGTGCTTTGTGAGTAGAAATGAAAAACCACCTGCAGTGAATTTAAAATTATTTTAGGTTGAGATTTTGAGTTGGGAATAATTTATTCCAGAGGAGGTTGTTAGCGTGTTATAGAGATGAGGGAAATCATGTGTCTAACATTCGATTCATTTGTGATTATTCTAAATTGTGGGCAGTCGGCCTCCACAGAGGTATTATACTATTTCTTTTTCATTTCCAGGGCCATAGTGATACATGTAGGATTGAGGAAACATGAATTCAAATAGCAAACCCTGTATCTGTTACTCTGCATTTTATAGGTACTTAATATTCTCATTTTTCTTTTTCTTATAGTGAAAGTACAGTAGACTATTTTCGCTTAAATAAATTCTCATGCTGTGTATGAAAATTACAGGGTCCTAATGCATTTCTCCAAAATTAATTTTGCTTAATTACAAATAAGAACATAGATATAAAAATATCACTAAGGAAAGGTGTGGGTACGTGTGTTTGAGTGTAAAAGCTATAAAATGTCTCGGCATTTCAATCAGCCATTGCAACCTAGCAGAACACCAGCTTTTTAAATGAACTCAGAAGCAATGGCCATGCACACATTTAAGATATTGAATGTTAAGTACAAAAACATTAAGTTTACTGTGCCCTTGGCAGAGAATGAATTTAAGGCTACCTGCACTGCTGAGTGATTGAATGATTTACAGAGAAAGTGGAAGTTAATCATTACTCAGGCCTTCTGATTACATGGTTTGATTAAAATAAGTAACTGTTTTCTGTAAGCCTGCTATTCTACAGTTAGTCTTTCCAATCCTCTTAACATAAGCAGAAATTGAAGGAGTCAATCTTTTAGCAGACTATCCTAGAGTTCCTGCAGTGTGGGGGTAAAGAAAAGCCTTCTTCAGTTCCCCTTCTTTTCACAGTCTCCCTTCCTTCACCCCCAGAGTACTTTCTGTCAGTCTTATCTCTATTCCCATGGTGTCATTTCATTTGTGAAAGTTTTCTTATGTGTCTAGGTATAACATTTTCAAATAAAAATGTGTGACTTGTTTTGAAATTGACATTGGAATATACACTCATGGAAGGTAGGCAGAGAACTCCATTTGCTGCACATAGAGTGCATGAAGGCTTGGTGATTCTTTGCAGGGCTGAGTGAGTTCCCTGACTTCCTAAAGCCTCTTCCAACTCTGAACTTTTCATATTTTTTTCCACTTTTATTATTTTCACATGGCTATCCAGTGACAGGATCTACATCTTCCTTCAAATTTCCTTAAATTAGTTAGGATTTTTAAAAATAAGATAATTAAATAGCTGTAACTAGAGACTACAGATACAAATCTAAGCTCTCTGAGTTAAAAATTTTTTTTTGTTTCCATATAAGTTTTAATGTTATTGACAGCTTTGGGATAATATTAATGCAGATTTAGGTATGCTTGACAAATGCCTCTCTGGGTTGCCATGTGTTGAAACAAATAATTTTGAGTATTTTTAGCAAAGCATAGTAATCCTTTTTAAAAATTTTTATACAAAGGAATTACTTTATGAATTACCTAACATGCCAGTTTGTAGTTTTTGTAAGCAAAACACAATTGGAATTAACAGTAAGATTTGAAACCACAGCAGTTCAACAGTACACTTTTGCCACATTTTAAAGTATTTTGAAGTGAAGTTTGAAGCCAGAGTATAAGTAGGAAGATATGATTCCTCAGTTATATTTTAATTATTTGTAAATGGAATCACCCAAGTTCAGTTCATCAAACTTATTTTTTTTCCTAGAATGTAGGTCTGGTCTTGCAGATCTCTTGTTAACAATGGCCAATGTTCCTTATAGCATGGATGCTAATGTCCAGAATGCAGATGGCTTTTAATTCTTTGCACAATTTACTCCCCAACTTTACTTTTTAGGTTAAAATACCTTCCACCTAGAACTCCTCCCCACTTTCCTCTTTCCATTCACAAGACTGTAACTTGTTACATTCCCCAATACCACCCCATTTTATGCCTCTGTACCTGACTTATACTAATATTTCTCCATGGACTATTTTCCCACATCCCCTACCTGCCACACACACACACACGCACACCAAATGTAGGCTAGGAGAACATTTTGTTTCCTTAGAGTGGCCTTTCCTCCACTATCCTGCTTCATTTCTGTGGGAGCATGAGCTCCCACAACACGTTTTTTATACCAGGAGTAGTCTGCCTTTTACACTTCCTGATGTTTGGCTTCCTCAGTTGATAGCAAGTTCCCATAGGTGAAAAACCATACTTGATTTATCATTTTATTCAGAATGCTTAGACCCATGTATGAACATGAAATAAATAATTTGAAATTGATTGAAATTGTATTGATTGAATGATTGAAAAATGATTGAAATGATTGAAAACTGTATTCTTTAGAAATCCATTTGGCTATGAGGTAACAGAAAACTTGGCTAACAGCAAATAAGGGTTTCTTTATTTCATATAATAAAAACTCAAGAAGACAGTTGTTTAAACATTTGGTGAAAGAATTAGACTTCTTTTATAATCTTGGTATTTTTCTTCTCATGGTCATAAGATTGCTGCTGTGCTTCTGGCATCATGTCTGCTTTCTAGGCCCAAAGAAAGATAACGAGAATACTCTAGGATTTTTCAACTGGCACTATTGTCATTTTGGGCCAGATAAACCTTTGTCTTCATTGGGGGGAAATTAGGATGTTTAGCAGTGTCTCTGGCTTCTACTCACTAGATGCCAGTGGCACACCCTACCCATCCAGTTTTGACAACCAAGAGTTATTTCAGACATTGCCAAATGTCCTTAGAAGTAAAATTGTCCTGGATTGACAATGATTGCCCAAAGTCAGAGGAAGGTAATTCCTGGTTACTACTTCCTCTTTTTCTTTGCATTGTAGTTGTGGTGAGGATCTATTTGGTTTTTGCTTAATAAATGGTAGTGGACTCTTTATGTGATTGCTTAAGAAAGGAGGGAAGGAGGGACAAAGGGAGAGAGGGAGGAAGGAAGGAAGGAAAGAAAAAAAGAAAAGGAAATGAAAGGAAAGAAACGAAAAGAGGAAAAAGGGGGAGAGGAAAAGGCCAAATGAAACTTCTCCTTGGGCAGTTTGTCTCTTTTTTTGTGATGCGGACATTCTTCCTGTAGACTTCCATTCTCATATCACTGCCAGAACTGTGTCAAATGGCTACTTCTAGGTACATGAGAGGTCAGAAACAATATTTTTAGTGTGGCATACCAGTACCTCAGAGAAAATCAGAATCTGAAAAAAGAAAGGGAAATAGATTTGTAGTTGGAAACTAGAAGTGTTTACCACTATGACAGAATAAATGAATATGGAAAATTCATCTAAATATTTTAAAAGGAGAAAAAGTAAAAAAAAGGAAAGCAAACAATAATAAAGAGGATAGATAAAATTTTTCACATGCTAAATATTTAACAAAATGACTTGGATAATACTGTGTTTTCTCCCTCTAGATGCTAATTTAGTTGGAAAATAAGTGGGCAGAATGGAGGCATTTTGCTCTTCCTAACGTGTGTGTGTGTGTGTGTGTGTGTGTGTGTGTGAGTGACAGCACTCCATCCCCTTCAGTCTACTGAAGAAAGCAGTAACGTTTGTTATTCGTATTTATAAATTAGTGGTCAACAGTGAGAAATGTTGTCAGAGAAGATGAAAATGCAGATCTAGTGTTTTAATACAACTTTCTAATGCTTGTATTTGGAAAGCACATGCTAGTGATGGCATTAGATAAAATAATGGTTTCTTGTACAGCTATGTTAGCATGGGCTATAGTAGCTTTAAATTAGATTGCTCAGTTGTTTACCTCAGTGTGGTAAAGAAGGATATCATTGATATAATGGATATAAGGATATAATGGATATCATTATAGGGGAGAATTCTACCTTACAAAGATATATCAACATTGCTGTGATGGGCCAGTAATCTTGTCTGATTGATTACAATTTTTTTTTCTGCTTCTTACCCTTGTTGTTCATTCTTTATGAGTCTTTTGAATGCCAACTTTTGCTCAATTTTATGTAGAATATAGAAATATAAAATATGGTGTCTATTAAGAAACTTTTGCCTTCAAGTAACAGAATAAAGTAAGCCGATTAAAGGCTTTAACAGTGAAGACATCTCACAAAACAAAGATTCTGGAGGTATACTGGTCCAGCTAACTCAGAAGTTCAAGGATGTCAGGGCTCTAGGATAAACTTTGCTGTTATTCTCTTGGCTCTCCATCTTGGGAAGAAGAAAAACAATATGGCTGACTATCACAGAGCCAAACAGTCCTACTCAAAGCAAAGAGTTGCAGTCTTATGGAAATGAGAATATGCTTGATTGACTAAAACTATGACACATCCTACTCCTAAAATGATCACTGGCAAAGAGATAATGCATTGTGCATGATTGATTTTGGTTAATCATGGTCCTTCCCCTAGGGCTGAGGGGAGGTCTCCTTTCCCTGTGGACATGGCAAGGTCGTACTTAAAATCAGAGCTTTTGTTAACTGGGAGGAAGGAGGCAATAGCTGTAACCTTGGGTACCTAATAGGGTATTCCATAAACATCATGCTCTGTCTTCCTCAAACTTCTCATAATATGGAATGACTATATTGGAAAACACACACACGCATTAACCAGTCTTTGAACCCATGAACATAAACTGAATACATGTCAGGCTGCCTGCTTCTGATGTAGAATGATTCTTTCATGATGCTCCAGAGATTTAAAAAAATACTACCTGGAGAATCAGAAAATGTAGGAATAGGCCCTGGATAGAAGAATTACAAACACTAAATTATGCTACATTACATGCCTAAATACAAAACCCTATCTTTTCAACTTATGCCTTCATTATATAATATAGCTGTAGTTAAATCAAAGCATTTCCTCTTCTACTAAACAGATTATCTGTGTTTGTCACATGATCTTATAATCATAACTCAGGAATAATGAGAGAAATAACTGAATCCTTTGCCAATAATTCTCATGATGAAGGACTTGATATTAGTTATGCCCAAATTAAAACTACCCTGCTGCTTTTGATAACTGTTTACTTGGAGGGCCTAGGGGAGGGTTTTCAGTCTACATGCCAGGGAGTATCTCTCTCAATGAACATTATGAGTCTTTTTTTTTAAAACAAAGAAAGCTTTATTTTCATTCTTTTGTCTGACTTCATGGAAGGATAGACTCAATTTTGTGTTCAGTTGAAAAGGGGTTCTTAACCATCTCCTTCTACCCTGCTTTATTATTTGAATCTATTTTTTTAACTTAAACTTTGCTCTAAGATTTTATTGTATTTTGGCTTTTTATCATAAATAATTTGTGATTCAAATTTTTTCTGAAAGAGGAAGAATATATGTATATGTGCATGTACAAACAAGTGCTGTCATATATCACTCAGTAAGTGTCTTCTCCTGAATGAATACATGTTCAGAAATTAGACAATATTGTGTGCAATAAACTGCTGAATTATGCTTCCATTAGCATGTGCAATAGGATTTCAGGGAAAGGAGATGCAAGCAGTGCTTGAATCATTTTGATAAACATTGTAGTTTACAGCTTGATGGTAAACTAAGGCAGGGTAGGTGGAGAAAGTGTAAAAAAGTTGAACTCATCATACGTATTTTGCTCTGTGGTCATATAGAAATGGGTTTTCAACTTTTCTTTCCTCTGTAGCATAAGAATTTCTACGATCTCATTCCTGTCTAATAACTTTCTCCCTAATAAAAATGGTCAAATAAGCTTTAACACCAAAGCCACCATGTAAAAGAACCATGAGCAAGAAAAGAATGGATTTGATCTCTCTGTCTTTGTTTTAACACAAATGTTGTGATGGCCATTGGCTATCTATCTCCTGAGTTAACTATCAGCATTTTAGAATGAATGCATTTTCAGCATCTCATCTTTCCATTGCCAGTGCTCTATTTTTGGGCTCCATGCCTGAAGCCGTTTGTGCCACAGCAACCACCTCTGACCTGGGCTGCTCACCTCCAGGTGAACTATTATTTGAATCAAACTTAAAATCATAATTAGTAACTCCATCTGTGTTTACGGGCAGAAACAGATGCTTCTCCTTTTTGTTTTAATAGAAGGTATGTTTAAAAATGGAACCATAGTGAAATTTTGTTCTAAACAGATCCACGTTTTAGTGGGCACTCTTGTATCAAATGAAAACCACCAAGAGAACATGTTTTCTAAGCATCTGACATTCTCTTGTCTAGACCCAGGCAGTATCTCATACTTTGACAAATCCCCTGTGAAATAATTATGGTGCACAGAATTGACCTCAGATATTGCAAGTTCCTAAAGCTTCTCTCAGGGAATAAAATGGTTAATTATATAATGAATATACTATGTTTCATCAAAACTGAGGAACACCTGTTTACAGGACACATTCTTATTTTAAGTACACCTTTGAAAGAAGAAACATCTCAAATCATTATACAATTCTTTCCTACCACTTAGAATTTTTATTTTATACTTTTATAAGAGCAACCTAAATTAAACAGATGTATAGTTTTATACTATATCAGCCTTGTAAATATATAAGAAGCATAATATTAATAAATACATTGGTTTAAGAATTAAAGAAAATTTGTTCTGTTTAGATCCTCACTCTTCTGAATCTTTTTTTTTCTTTTGACTCAGAGGTATCCATATCCATGTTTTTTTCTGATGATAGTCTCTGTGTTTGGTGGTATGCTATTTCTGAAGAGTGCTCCATGATTATCTTCAACATTTCATTCCAAGCAGCTGATACCTTCTGAAAAGTTTGATGCTGGTGTTCTGTTGATCCTACTAGAAGGTGACAACTGAGAATTTTCAGATGACAACCAGATCTCATACTTATTTCTTAAATTGCCTTGAAATGTCAGAAGTCGTGGCTGTCTGTTTATGGCAAGAGGAACACAACCAATTTTTACACACAAAGCCAATGACACCTGTGCCTCCACTACTGCTTGGCTATAGGAATTCTAAAATGCATCCTGATTTCAAAGATGTTAAAGGTTACAAAAAATGTGTCAGAATCAATGAAATGTGGCAACTTTAATGCTACATCTGTCCTCATTTTTTAAGGGAGCTAATGCAGTAATGATTATTAATTAACCAACTAATTAATCTCTAAGCATTTGGATATGAGAGATTACTACATAATTCTTAGACAGAATGATTGAATCTAATTCTATCCCCTTTTATTCTCTACTTATCCTCCCAGCTTGTATTATATAAAACAGAGCTAGTCTTCCAAAGAGAGAATGGTAGGATGAAGAAAAGCACAGACTAGGAATCAAGAAACCTATGTTTGTAGAGTGGACTCTTACTAACTGTCACTGCCTATAATTCATGTAAGCTCTCTGGGCCTCAGTTTCCATGTTTAAAATGTACAGCTAGACTAATTGAAATTAATGTGTCTTTTGGCTCTCATAACTGTTTGGGGTAAAGACAATCAGTAATAAAGAATGTTTATAATAATAATATATGATTAAGCTGGTATTATATAAACATGTAATGGTAAGTGTTCCTTTAAACTAGTAAGTTTAATATATATAATAGATATTATATAGCCTTAAGATTTATTGTATAGCTTTAAGATTTTACAGTTTCTGGAGGTTTACATATATCTTGTTTGCTCTCTAAAACAACTATAAGCAATACAGAAGTTTCAACAGAACAGTTAGGATTTAGGACCCTTCTCCTCAAATATACTGGATGAAAAAGATTACCGAATATACCAAAGCCAAATAAAGAGTGAAAAAGTGGGAAGAGGCAAGGAGAAAATGCATTTTATACCAAGAACAAAGAAAACTTACACAAGGAATTAACTATCACTATATGTAAATATTCCGCTTAAAAAGAAAGTCATCGGAGGGCGCCTGGGCGGCTCAGTTGGCTAAGTATCTGACTTCAGCCCAGGTCATGATCTCACAACTCCTGAGTTCAGGCCCCGCATCAGGCTCTGGACTGACGGCTCAGAGCCTGGAGCCTACTTGGAATTCTGTGTCTCCCTCTCTCTCTGCCCCTCCACAGCTCATGCTCTGTCTCTCTCTCCCTCTCAAAAATAAATAAACATTAAAAAAAAAAAAGAGAGAGGAAGAGTCATCAGTAAAAAGCAAGAGGAAATTGGCAGGTAAAAATGAATTTTACTTTTTTTTTGTTTTATCATTACTCAACTGCATACCACTGATTAAAAAAATATGAATAAAAGAAAGAGTAGTCTTGGGTTGGATCAGTCAGATGCTACTATTTGTGGAAATATCTTGACAGCTCTTACTGTGCAATTGCACAGGCGACAGTGTTTGTTCTCTGTATTGTATTTGAAAATTGCCACTGCTCCTAAGTGGTCAGAAAGCTGGGTACTTACTTTCTGATGACTAACAAGCTCTGCAGAGGTATGCCACTCTCCTTTCTCTCATTGTAGTATAGTCACCACAAAGAAAACACTGTGGCCTCTCACCTATCTTTTTGGCCATAAAAGTAAGTTGATTTCTAGAGCATGAAGAAAACCCTTTATTTTGACGAGATATTCTTGAAGCTCCCATTTCATACAAGTCAAGTATAGAATGCATAATATTGCTGCAAAGAAGTAGATTTTTATTGAATTTAATTAATTAAATTATTTTAATCCTCTATTTAGGTTACTTGGTCTATTAGAAAAATATCCGTGATAACTAATACTAGTATTTAAGATTTAAATGTTTAATGGTTTAGAGTTTTAGACCATTAACTAGGGTATTGAGGTTATATTCTCATTGCAATAAATATTTTTTGACTAAAGGGGAAAGTCCTTGTTTTTGACCCCAGCTAATATGAAAAATATGATGTTATAAGGGATAATTCCTTTTTAAAATTTTAAAATAAATATCCAATGGTATTTCCATCTGAGAAACTGAAAGGGCCATAATGTTTTTTTTTTAGACAAGTGTAGGCCAGCCTCCTCAGTTTGCAAGTGACAAAGCAGGCCAAAATAAATAATGTTTTGCTGGGTTTATACAACGATTGAACTTGGACCAAAACATCCCAATCTTTATGTAATACTTTCATGCATCAATTTGATGTACAAGACAGCAATACATATATCTGTGTCATATATGTATATATACGTGTATGTATATATATATATATATATGATTATAGAATTATTAGTTTGTAAATACAGGGAGATAATTGACAGAAGTTATAAAGAAGGGTGTTTTACTTTTAGGAAGGTTTTGTGAAAAAGGAGATTGAGATATGAACAAATGGAGAAAAGGGAGCAAAGCACTGCTTGAAGAAAAGCAAAAAAATTAAGAATAGGACATGTAGCAGAGGTAATCGGTCGTTCTATGCTTTTTCAAAAGTAAAGTAAGTAAATAAATAAGACTACCCACATTAAGAAGTACTATTGTAGAAGAGAAAGAAAGGTGCTTATTGAAAAGGTACATCTCATTCTGTGTTCAGTAGTTTGGCTTAGGACCTCTGCAAATCAGAAATGTCAATTATGTATTTCCCCTGAGATAATCAGTTTCCTCAGGAAAACTGGTTCATATCACTCACATCAGAAGAAACTAGAAAGCAAATTAAATTATTTAAAATGGAAAATATAACTTTCTGAGTATATGTCAAGTAATATAACTGGTTAATGCTACATCAATTTGAATATGTAAGTGATGAATCACTAATTTTACTCCTGAAGCCAATATTACACTATATGTTAACTAACTAGAACTTAAATAAAAATTTGAAAAAGAAGAAAAAAAAAGTACTAAATCAATTTGAGATCATTGGCTGCCACCAAACAAGATTCTTCTTATCCTAACTTGCCCAGATACTGTTTTCTAACCTGGGCAGCCTCTCCCCAGAAAGTACTAGAGACATTGTGCACCCAAAACATCTTTCCCATGCTCCCATTCAATATAATACTCTAGTCAGTCCCTTCAGAACTTCTGATTACGGGACACTTATAATCAAAATGTCCCATTTGCTTAAGGGAGAGAGGTTCTAGTTGGTGCTAATCTATTAACACCCAGAGATCATCCTCATCATTAATTAAAGGATTATAATATTACCAAGGCCTAAGAAGTGCAATTTCAAGTGAGATATATTCCTCTGTTTCTACTAAATTGTACATGAAATCAACATGTCCCTCCCGACTCTCCTTCAATCCACTTTTGGTAAAAACAGCTCATTTTAGGAATCAGTGCTTAGAATAACCAGCAGCTGGAGAACAGAGAATGCATCAGAAAAGCATGAGCATGTTTTCTATACAACTCCATAAACACGGTTGTAATTTCTCATGAATCGGTGCATTTTGACTCTGCTAGTCAGAAATACACTGGGAATAGTCCTAGTAGTCAGTGTAGAATGTCGTTCCCTCACTGGTCTTCTCTAAAACTCCAAAGAAGCATGAAACGCCACAGAACTACCTCTCATGGGGCCCTCTCTCTACCATGCAAACCTGAAAATAACAAAAGAGTGAGGTGATGTTACTACAGGGCAGAGAGAAGTCCCAGTCACTGAAATGGAATAGTCTATCAGGGACATACAGACAGTATAAAGAGCATCGTTTGCAATATCCTTTAAATTTTCTGCTAGACACAAGCTTGCAAAACAGGTATATATATGTATATATAAACATAATATGCTTACATGAATAATAAGTGTTTATGTTTATTTATATGAATACATTTGTCTGAATTCTTTCCTTCCCCATGTGATGCTCATCTAAAATGAATGAAATGTAAAATAGGTATTTATGGGGAAGGCCAGGAATATTAGTTTAAACCAGGACCATTGCCGATGAGATGAACCTTGGTTCATGCCAAGTGTTAACCAGAAGGATGCTTTAGAGCCCCAAAGGGAGGACAGGAGGCAATCCCTGGAGAAGGTGGGAGATTGAAAAACTTTGGTGTGAGAAAAGGACTATAAAATAAACAAGACTGAGGCAAACAAACCTCTGTCTTGCTCTTAGCCCCAAAGGTGATCCTGTTGCTACGATAGTATTAAAATATGTGGTTTTTTGTAGCCTTCAGGTTTTCTTTGATTTTGTTTATGTATCTGTCCAATAGGATTGATAATGTCAACCTCGTAGGGCTGTTGTGGAATTAAGTGAAATAATGTATTTAGTACCTTTGCTTGGCACATAGACAATGTCTCTGAGTGCTCTTGTTATCATGATAACCCTCCACACGTGTACACAAACACGTTCTCTGCTCACTCAATAATAACCATTTATCCCACACTTTTTGTGTGCCGTGCAGTGCTAGTCACAATGAAGACAGCAAAGACAAGTCAAACCTTGTCTCAAATGTCCTGGGAATACTTGTTTTTTCCCCCCAGAGCCTTTGAAATTCAGATATAGAATGTTCTATATTCCTGGCTTGCCTAATGCAAGGAAGATAGGGCTGTTTTTATTTTATTAACACATGGAAGGAAGGATAAAGCATTTAGAAATGGTGAAATTGGCAGCTTTAAAAAAGTTCAAGGACTCTATCAGCATTAGGATGTGGAAACATTTGAGTCATAGGCTTGCTAGGGAGTGAGTGTTTAATAGGCGCCTTTGTAAAATCTCCAAACTAAGCTGTATCATTTTCTATACATGCTTAAATCTCTTAATTACAAAGCAACTTTAATTATACAAAAAGTATGCCTCTTCAATCATGTTTTAATCACACATGAAAAAATTAAATTTATACCAAAGTTATTTTCTGCATTTCAATTCTGATTTTTAAACTCTGGCATATTCCAAACCAAAAAATTACATTAAGCTAATGTTTATGCTTGCACATAATCCCACACTTTCAAGGCAACACTTAAAATATTCAGAAGAGCTTCATAAGAGGGAGTAGTTTAATTCTGCTGTTGACTCAGAGCCATTGTTCTTCACAGTTACAGCTCCGTTGGCATAGGCTACATATGGTCACTTGTTTTCTCAGTGTACAGAGTGATAATGCATTAACATTCTGGCTGGTGGTAGAGGATACGCTGTTTTAGAGAAGTACATCAGGGAGGATGTGCTGCCTCTTGGGCAGAAAGGAGGACAAGATCACCATGAAGGAGCCTGCAAATTGCCTTAAGAAAAATCCCTGTGGCTTTAACTGTGGTGACTGACTTGGGAGCCCTGATTTCAAACATTGGCTGTCTTTGGGTAGGACTTAATATTGAAAGAGCAGTCGTCAGAGACAATGATGGATCAGAGCCATGGAAGGAGATGTTGTCATTCAGAAATGCCGTTCTGGAGCCTTTGGTTGCCTCTTAGAAAGGACATTTTATGACCCCATGTTTGCTCTAATCACTGCTATGTAGGTCATAGGTTAAAGTGGAGCTTTGGGCTGGTGACTGATGGCCTCGGAGGTCCATTAGAAGTCTTTAAATGAAATCTTTGAGTATTATTTAAGTGGTTTCTTGGGGACTTTGGCCAGGGTTTAGTGAACATGACTTTTCTTTTACCTTTTGCAGTTTCCTTTGGTTTATATTAAATGAAGAAAAAAGGGCAAGGAAGATATTGTATCTATTCTTTTTATGCTTATTTATTTATTTTGAGACAGAGAGAGAGAGAGTGAGCTCATGCACATGAGCAGGAGAGAGATAGAGAGGGAGGGAAAGAGAGAATCCCAAGCAGGTTCAGCGCTATCTGCACAGAGCCTGACTCGGGGCTTGATCTAACAAGAACCTTGACCTGAGTCAAAATCAAGAGTTGGAAGCTTAACTGGCTGGGCCACCCAGGCTCTCCTGTGTCTATTCTTATACTGTGAAAGATATCACCTTTCATCTAATTTGATTCCAAGTGGAATTGTATCCCAAGAGACATCTGTAGTTATGCAGGCCATGACTTTACTTACTTTTCCCAGCTAATCTGGTTTATATCTATGGTTGTGAATAAAAAAGAATAAATAAAACAAAACAACAATGAATATTAGTAGCATCACCAGAGGGAGCCACTTACACAGTTTTGTCTCAAGCATCAGCAAAGCTAACTATCATGGTTGAAATGCAGAAATATTAAGATTTTTATTGTATTTTCTAAAAAGAATGGCAGAAAAGTTGATGATATATAAAATCTGTTAGCAGCAATTCCAGATTATGGGACTAGCAGCAACCACTTCATTTCTCCCACTTGAAATATTTGTGAATGGTAATTGCCTGGCTGCAATCCAGAAAGTAAATCATATTTCAAAATGTAAAATTGTATTTGGAGCAAGAGGTATTTTCTCTGATCCTGTCATTGTCCCTCTACAGAATAGTATTAGCAAGTTTGTATGTTTGAAACTTATGCCAGTTTACTGTTTTTGTAATGTAAATTATGCTACCAAAAATAAAAATGAAGAATAAACTCTTTGGATGCACATGCCAGTGCTCAAACACATTCTGCTGCCCCTCTTTGTGACACACATGCACACACACGTGTGCATATTTCCTCTAGTATTTGTTATCAATCAGTAGAAGCAGTGTTGCCGTATGGACATCAGATAAGTGTGTCTTTGGGTCCCCTAGCAGGAAAGAGAAAATTAGTACACCTAAACTAAAATAGGCACGCGTCTTTATTAGCACACTGACCTTTTTCATAAAGAAACAGTCAAATGTATGCAGTCTTGGGGATACTCTCTTAATTACCACTCTGACAGAATATTTCAGGAAAATGTATTGATTCCAACTGTCTGTTCTTGGAAGGGAGATTTCTAGGTCTTTGGTTGTTTTATCTTTAGTAGTTCTAACTCAAATCATAAAAAAAAACTGGACAGGCAGAATTGCTGTAGTTCTTTAAACAAAAGCGCTTTATGCTTAATACTCCTCAACCCCCCCAGCTCTGATAGAATCAGGTAAATCTCATTATATATAATCACAAGAAAGAATGTTCTATAAAATAAAATGATCTCCACTAGCTCATGTAATGGCACTTCGTTGATCTGATTACAATAAAGTCTGCAGTGCATAATATTGATACAGAATGCTTTCTTAGGTTCCTGTCCTTATAACAGTCATTCTCTTCAGGAAAGTATTTATTGTGGTTTGTGCTACAGATGGAAAGGAGAAAATGAGAGTGAAGATTAGTTGCACTTGACTCTGGCAGTACTTATCTTTCTTTCCTTATAACAGCCTTTCATTCTTTTCCTGCATTGCCACCCAGCCAAACTGCTCCCCTGACAAACTGCCTATATCTAATCTATTTGTGAGGGAAGTGGTGGGTGGTGGGGAGTTAGGGGCATGCAATGTGGCTGATCAAAATGTCCTGCCTATGGGACTTCAGGTGTACAAATTTGCCTTGGAGGCAAAGGAGCACATATAGTTTAGTTTTCGGTTGTTTTATCTACCTACTTTCTGTGTATTTATTCATCCATCCTTGCATCTGTGTATTTTATTTTAATTTTTAAAATAGTACTTCTTAGTGTAGCAAGAGGTACTGTTACTGAGGAAAGAGTCTGCAGGACTAGCACTTCTTCAGGGAGCCTTAGCCCCCAGATGTTCTAGAGAAGTGCTGTGTTAGGACAGTGGGTCAGTTGGGAAGCCCTGTACCTAAAGATATCAGTTGATCTGCCTACCCCATAGGCAAGAAGGTAGAAAAATACCTCTTCTCTCTGGGAAGAAGGTGAGGGAGAAAGCAGTAGTGGCAGTGGTGTGCAAGGCCACCCTCAAAGGCATAGAAAGGTTGGCGTGAGCTTTGCACAAAGAGGGTGCTTCCACATTGCCTCGGTGGCATCTCCATACTTCGATTGCCTTGGGATGTGACATATTCGAACAGAAAGCCCTCAGACAAAAGGGGCATGTAGGGCCTGAAGTGGTCATTCTCATACTGTTGTCTCCAAGCTATGTCTGGCAGCAACATGGTAGCTGTATCACTGGCGTAAGAGAAAGAGGGGTCAATGCCTGAACATTGATTTGAGTGTGACAAAGGAGATAGTATATACTACTTGTCTTAGTCCACTTGGGCTGCCATAACAAAATTACCAAAGAGGGACAGCTGAAACAGCAATTTTTTTCTCATACTTCTGGAGGCTGTAAGCCCAAGATCAAGTTACCAGCAGATTCTGTGCCTGGGGAGATCCTACTTCCTGGCTTATAGACAGCCATCTTCTTGCTATGTCCTCACATGGCAGAAAGGGAAGGAGACCTCCCTGGGGTCTCTTTTGTAAAGGCACTAATTTAATTCATGAGGGCTCCACCCTTATAATCTAATCACATTCCAAAGTTTCCACTTCCAAATATCATCACACTGGGGATTAGGTTTCAGCATATGAATTGTGGTGGGGAACCCACAAACATTCAGTCTGTAGTGGTCCTCTTATTGGTAATACTCGAGAAGCTAGGCAAGGGCAGGGGATAGGGTGAATAGAGGATCCAGTGTCCTACCCAGGAATGATTAAACGGCTATATTTGGATTGGACTAGAGAAAGAGCAATCCCCAGGCAGCTAGGATACCAATAAATTTAAGGGATCAGTGGTCTTTTGTTTGTAATCTTCCCAGAATTAGCAGAGGGTACATGGAGGCTGCAGTTTGCCTCCTCAAAGGAAATCAGGAGTTTTAGATAAGAAATTAGAAGGGCATTGTGTAGCTGTGTAATTTCTCCATGATTAGTTCCATCTTCTCTTTCTTTTCTTGTGATTAAGAGTAAAGCCTTGAAAGGAAAAACATCCTCAACATTTATGTCTTTAGCGGGAGCAAAGAAGGAGAATTTAGGGAGCAACCACTCACGATGAAGTCAGATTTGTTGGAGCAGGACCCTAAGGAGTGGAGTGAGTGATGTTGAAAAGGCTGAAGGTGTAGGCCCTAAAAAGATAAACAATAAGAAACAGTCTGACATGGGAAGAGATCCTGGGACATAGCAGTGGAGAGGCCCTAAGACCCACATAGAAAAAGCTTTATCAAATAAGTCCATCTGGGACCTCTAAACAAACAAATTGGAATAAGATCTCACAATAAGATCCAGAAGAAGACCAAGGAGGAAAATGCAAAGTGAGCAAAATTTTTCCTTGGTCTTTGGCTCAATGTTTATCAAGCAAAGTCAGAACATTTGGAGTATCTTAACCACATTTGTTTTGCAAAATAATTGAGATTAAAGGATCATTTCAAATACTTAGATTTAACAGTCCTCCAAATAATTATAGTAACTCAGTGGTATATGGTTAAATTCTGGGCATTCAAGTAATGCTTTCAGAGAACCTTCTTTGTCGTCTGCAAATCAGGCAAATTTATAGCTCCCTATTATATAGGGATTGCTATTTAAATCTAATAAGATGGCAGGGGTGGGAAGGATGATCATTTCAGGCCATTGACAGGCATTATATCTCTTTCTCTGATCCTTATTTTTTTAGTCCTCAACAAGTAATTTAGCAGTATGAAGACAAATCTTGCTTGTTTCTGGAAGAAGAAGGATGTTAAAGAACTTGATGCAGTGGATAGTGTACATGACTTGAAGTTGGATGATGTACATAAAAGTTCTAACTTTGCCATGTGTTGGTGATTTGGTGGAAAAAAAAAACATTGAGATTCAGCTGCTTAACCCGGCTGAATCTCAATGTTTTTTTACCTATAAAATGGGAAAGGCAACGTATCTTTGTCTGTTTCATAGCATAGTTGTAAGGCTAGAATGGGTCACGGTCTGAAAATGCGTTTTATATACAATTAAGCTCTATATAAAAATATAGGATTCTGTTGAATATAACAGAGCAGAAGGCACCATCTTATAGGCAGTGGAGGGAATCAGAGCATAGACCTTTTAGGAAGAGGAGTCTACATGTGAATTCCAGCTTTACCATCAAACTATTTAGCCTCTCTATGCCTCAGTTTCCTTATTTATGAAGGAAGATAAGGGTAGGTCTCCCTTTGGTGTACTACAAAGTAATGAAGACTAAAGGAGAGTGTACATAAAGTGCTTGGTATGGAGCCTGACACATGAGAGTCCATAGTAAAATAAAGATTAGCTATTACTAGGTGTGATTATTGTGGTCGACTCTACTGAGTTCATTTATCTTGGAAATAATAAACCCATGAACTTCACAGAAAGGGATCTTCAAGTCCAAGCACTGTATTTCTATATCACATTCACATCAATTTATCTAAGTATATAACTTAAATATCAAAGACTGAAATCTGTGTATTATATAGCTAACAATGTACAGGAAGTACATTAACTTTTTTTCACTTGGGTAATTTGGTGACCCAGAATTTAGCATTGCATTATTGGGATCTATCTGTTATCTATCTAGTTAGTTTTGTGGATTGCTGCATCCTTCAGCACTCATCTGTTGTGTCATATTGTCATCAGAAGGATCAATGAACATCATGTAATGGACAGACCTGTTTGTTCAAGAGGAAGGAATCCTGAGAACACCTCTTTCCCATTCTATGACTCCAGCCATATTTATTATAGCCATGAGGACACAAAATCTAGTGGCTCACAGATGGTTTACAAAAGAGAAGGGCAAGAGGTGTTTCTTTTTTCTCTTTGTCTCTCTTTTTCTACTCTGCCATTATCTGCTTTTTATTTTTCTTTTCTCCTTTTCTTTTCTACCTTGTACTTGGCCCTATCCACATTTTCCCTATCTGTTCTCCTTCTTTTCTTTATTATTAGCTTAGATAATTTTTTTAAAGACCATTATAAATATTATTTGTACATTTTGAATACCTACTATTGTTTGCCAATTAGTTTTTTTTCCTTACAGTTGCTTATGACTTGGCAGTTTTGCAAACAAATACTTAGAAGTGTAATGAATGAAAAATTTATTTTTTACCCTTGTGTTTGTTGACCGCTCCTAATTCTCAGCCTCTACCGTTTTTTTCCAAAGCTAATGTACAATAGCTTTGCTATAGCTATAGCTATAGCTATATAGGAATAGCTATAGCTGTAGCTATAGAAAATCCCACTTTACTTCCTGAGGGCACAAGAGCATAAAATAGGTTTATAAAGAGCTCGGGAATTTGGGGATGCAACAAGTTAAGTGATAATTTGACCTTTGGTTGACTTCTGAGGCCCGTTCTTATTTTACTGTTCTTCAGTTGGTAAATGGATATCTGTCGGGTTCCTTGTAAATAGATACTTTTGTCAGGGCATGTGCCCCTGAGCCTTACCTGAGAGACTGAGGTCTTGCTGCCTGCTCTCAGCACATCTTCAAGCTAACTTTTCATCTTTGTGATCTTCCAACTTCCCTGTCACCATGTCTGCCCCAGCATTGGATATTTTATTGGCCCTGAGTCCCTCCCAGCCATGTGCCATGCCCAAGGCTGCCTTCTCAAATGTTGCTCTGAGTTTTTGCAGCCCATTGAGATCTCCCTTTCTCATTCTATCCAGATGCCATGAAAGGGAGGTACTAACAGTTCAAATGTTTATGTCTCCCTACCCCCAACATTTGTATGTTGAAATCCCAGTGCAGTGGTATTAGGAAGTGGGGTCTTTGGGAGGTGAATTAATCATGAGACTTAAGAAGAGTCCCCAGAATGCTCCCTTGCCCCTTCCTCGTGAGGATTCAGGAAGTCTGTGACTTGGAATAGGGCCCTCACTGAACCAATCTGGCACACCGATTTCAGATTTCCAGCCTACAGACTGAGGAATTTCTGTTATTTTAAACCACCCAATCTGTGGTATCTCGTTATAGCAGCCTGAATAGACTAAGACAGGAGGACTTGTGGTTTTTTGCCCTGTATTCCTAGTATCAAGCAGATTGAGAGCTTAGCCTGGTGGGTTCTCAGTAAATGTTTGAAAGACTGTTGGACCATTCCACTGCCTCTCCCAGTGGTTTGTTGCCATTCTATTGGAAGACTTTTTCTCAACCTCTACTGCTGGTAGGTTTGCATAGACAGGGTAGTAAATGCTATGCAGTGATGATCAGTGATAATGTGATAGGGGCACCTCAATTCAGTCTCTAAAGAAGAGTAGGGATTTACCAGTTATTGGAGTCCTGGAATGGGGTATTAAGACAAATAAAAGCATGGATTTTTTTGGACCTGTAGCATGGTAATGCAGTGTTTCCTTCTTTCCTTTCTTTCTTTCATTTCTTTCTTTCTTTCTTTCTTTCTTTCTTTCTTTCTTTCTTTCTTTCTTTCCTTTTCAAAAAAATTTTTTTAATGTTTATTTATTTTTGAGAGAGACAGAGACAGAATACAAGTGGGTTAGGGGCAGAGAGAGACGGAGACACAGAATCTGAAGCAGGTTCCTGGCTCTGAGCCATCAGCACAGAGCCCGATGCAGGGCTCGAACTCAGGAGGTGTGAGATCATGACCTGAGCCGAAATCAAGATGCTCAGCCGACTGAGCCACCCAGGCGCCCTCCTTTTCTTTTCTTTTCTTTTCTTTTCTTTTCTTTTCTTTTCTTTTCTTTTCTTTTTTCTTTTCTTTTCTTTTCTTTTCTTTTCTTTTCTTTTCTTTTCTTTTCTTTTCTTTTCTTTTCTTTTCTTTTCTTTTCTTTTCTTTTCTTTTCTTTTCTTTAAACCCCAATTGTCTTTGCTATTTGGTTCCAAAAAGTTTTGCTTTGGCCTATAGCAGAGAAAAGGTATTACTTTCTGAATTGCCTGAATAAGCTTTAGAATGAGATAGAAATGGCTTCTAATTCTCTCTCTATTTCTGGCCATTTTATGATCTCTGCTAACTAACTTTTTTGAGCATCAATATGTTGCTAAATGTACAATATGTTACTGATATCTCAGTAAAGGTTCATTGCCTTTCATTCTTAACTCTACTTTTCATGGACAGATACTGGCATGCTTTCCCGGAACGTTTCTGGTACCTTTTTTTTTTTTTTTTTAGTGTTTATTTATTTTTCAGACAGAGAGAGAGAGAGAGAGAGAGAGAGAGAACATGAGTGGAGAGGGGCAGAAAGAGAGGGAGACACAGAATCTAAAGCACACTCCAGGCTCTGAGCTGTCAGCACAGAGCTGAATGCAGGGCTCGAACCCACAAACTGTGAGATCATGACCTGAGCCAAAGTTGGACGCTTAACCACCTGAGCCACCCAGGTGCCCTGTGATACCTTTTACCAGCAACTTGATAGGCTAAATATTCCCGGTGATGTGACTACTACCCTTTATCTTTTATTCTTACTCATCATAGTTTTGTAGATTTTTTTTTTTCATGATCCAGATCTTGAAACATTAATTTCCATATCATGGGCATACATCTTTGTTGGTTAGTTTTGTAAATAACTTTTCTGGTTTATCTTTGCATTTATTTTTCACTCTACTATTTTTTTTCACCAGTTTTTTTTCATACTTCACCATTTTACTTTTATTTTGTTCTTTGGGTCATACATTCTTATTCCTTGAGATTCATATAAGATAAAGAATGTAGACATCAAGATGGGAATCTCTAGAAAAAATGGCTGATAAAAATTCAGTGGAGGATGAACACATTTTCATATTTTGATTTGGATTGGCTAACTCATGGCATGTTTTTTATGAAGATTCCATTGCAGCTGAATAATCAGATGTTTATGGAATTTGTGGTGATCAATCCAGAGATATTTAAACGAAGTGTAAAATCCTCCGTAGTGAGAAACAAAGAGGAAGAAGTGTGGTAAGATAGGATTAATAGTGAAAACTGGCTAGAATCTAAAGTTGGATTGATTCATTCATTTTGTCAAAGACACTTATGGTGCCAGGCTCAGTTCTAGGCTCTTGGGCTACACCAGTGAACTAAACAGGCAAAAATCCTTGTGCTCATGGAACTCATGTCCTACTTTGGGGGAGATAAACTATAAACAAAATGAGTGAATAATTTGTATAATGTGTTAAAAGATGATAAGTGCCGTGGAAAAAATAATAAGGCAGAGGAGGGGTGTGGGGAATGTTGGGGAGGGAAGGTATCAGTTTGAATTCAAAATCAGATGGTCAGAGTAAGCCTCATTAACTGGTGGTTTGGAAAAGACTTAAAGGAGGTAAAGGAGCAATCCATAGGTGTACTGGGGAGAAGAGCATTGCAGGTGGAGGGAACAACAGTCAGTGCCAAATTCCTACAGTGAGAACATGCCTGGTGTGAGCATCAAGGAAGCAGCTGAGGCTGGAGTTGGGGAGGTGTTGGCATACAGATAGTATTTAATCCTCAAGACTGGATTAGATCACCAAAGGAGTAAGCAAAGATAAATGCCCAAGATAGACATTCTGTCCCCTGGATTTATGAACCTTCCGTAAGCTCCTTATCCCTCTGAGCCTCATCCTTCATCTATAAAGTGGAAATAAAAATATATTCCTCTTAGTATGGGAGGATTAAATGAGATAATGGATATAGAATATGTGGCCCTTCATTGGTTTGATTTCCTTCTGTTCTTTCCACGATAGCCCAACATCAGAGATGCCAATAAAGAACCAAAGGAAAAACAGGCACCAAGGGACAGCTTCTTCCTCTCCATGAAGTCTCTTCCTTGACTCACACTTCCTCTGTTTTCCAAACTACTCAATGATTCCTTCAGTTAAGAAATTATTGCTGTTGGGGCACCTGGTTGGCTTAGTCTGTTAAGCATCTAACTCTTGGTTTTGGCTCAGGTCATGATCTCAGGGTTCCTGAGTTCAGGCCTCGCATTGGGCTTCACGCCAACAGGGAGGAGCCTGCTTGGGATTCTCTCTCCTTTTCTCTCTGCCTCTTCCCCTTTGCTCTCTCTGTCTCTCTCTCAAAATAAATAAATAAAATTAAAAAATAAAAAAGAGTATTTCCTTTGATCACAAAGCAGACCCTTGTCAGGTCTTTGGGACCCTTGAGACTTTGCCTGGGAAAAGCCATGTAAAAATTTACATTCAAAACAATATGTTATTCCTTATTTGGATATCATACCAGGACATGTAGGAGTCAATATTGGAAATGAGGGGTGAGGAGATACATGGATGAAAATAATAATTATATCCTTCGGAATTTAATATGATTAAATAGATGCTGGCATGGTTCAAGCACAAAGATTACATCACTTTAAAATATATAGTTGAAGTGAGTCTAATGCACTTTGAAAGAGATAGAAGAAAACCCAAGTGTTTATTTTGAAGTCCACAAATACGTTCTTGGGATTTCTAATTCTAATAAATTCTTTTGTTACCATGGGTTGAACTGTAACATTGTCACCTGTCTGCTTTAATTTAACACCTATGTCCATGTCAATGTATGCTATTATAATTGTAAAATTAAGATTATTTGTGATTACACACTGCTGACCTTGGGAATCCCTTATTTGGAATTAGTACTTTGTGTTGTTTGTTTGTTTGTTTATAGAAGATAACCTATCTTTTTGTATTAGATATTTATTAGGACATATTCTTCCATGTCACAAGGTATTCCCTGTGGCCACACAAGTTATGTTTGTATTAGTCACTTATGTCATTGCATTTAAATATCCTATAAATGTCTAAATGAGTTTGTGGCAGTAGTAAATAAATCAAAAGTAATTTTTCTGATGCATTTTTTTTAAAAAAGTTTATTTATTTATTTATTTATTTTGAGAGGGGCAGGGAGGGGCTGACAGAGAATGAGAGTGGAAATATAAATATAAAGTGAGAGAGAGAGGAGGAGAAAGAGAGAGAGAGGGAGAGAGAATCCCAAGCAAGCTCCTCACTGTCCGTGCAGAGCCCCACGTGGGGCTCAAACTCACAAACGATGAGATCATGACCTGAGCTGAAATTGAGTCAGACACTTAAGTGACTGAACCGCCCTGGAGTCCCTGATGCATTTTTTTTTAAATTGGTGTTCTTCCCTTTTAAGACTATGGAATTAGACATTTAAAAGTTCACTACAATTATTTAAAATAGTTCTTGATATGATATTCAACTGAATTCTCTAAATTATTTATATTTAAAAAGTGTTTTCCTATTTTGCTTAATTATCTGAATCATAGAAGCATTCCTAATTTTATGGAAACAATCAGTCTCTTTATGAAGTTAGTAATTCATATTTTATCATCATATAGATTTAAATTCTTAGAAAATATTTATCAAATACTAATGCTAATTCTTTTGGGTTGCTTAGTTTTATATTTTATACTACAGAGTAATGTAAAAATTTATTACAGGTTGCTTGCAACAATGACTTGCAGTTTTAAATATGTGATGTTGGATCTCTATCAGGTATATAGTTATTTTGTAGCTAAATGGAGCTACACGGAGATTGCAAAGCAGATATTATAATACAAAATATGAAGAGAATGCGAAATATGAGAAAGTAACTACATTCTTTAGATGTTTCATTTCTTCTTTCATTAAACTTTTTTTTTGATAAATGTTCTCCCTCCTTATGAATTCTCAGATTAAGTATTCCCCACAACTTTTATAACTTTTATTATTTTTATTAAATAAGAAACACATGCTCATTTAATCATAATTAGATAAGAAATAGTTGTACAGGTAGAAAGAAAAACCCTAGAATCCTGTCACCCTGATATAACTACTTTTACCTATCCATTTTCTTTCTTTGACTTTCTTTTACTAATTTTCTCCCTCTGAGAGTTTATGTGTGTACAGCATTTGAAAATGTGTGTGTATCCACACACACACTTTTAAATACAAAGATGATCTGTTAATGCTCTGTCATACATTCATTTCTTATAATTATATGCCAAATACTGGATGACATAATTATTAGCTGGTTGTTTTAATGACATACTTTAACACATAATTACTTGATTTGTACAATTGTTTCTAGCTTTTTCCCCTATTATCAGCAAGAAGCATTGCATATACATTGCACAGTTGATTATTTCCTTATGAACAATTCTTGATGGGGAATTTTTGGGTGAAGGATTTGCACATTTTCTTTATTTTTAAAGTATTTATTATTTATTTATTTATTTTGGGGGGGATATGCACATTTTAAGTCCTTTGAATAAATATTCCCAATGTGTCCTCCCTAATAGTGGTGGCCATATATAATCCCTCTGGCAAAAATTCAGGGTGCCCTTTTCAATACTAACATTACAGTCTTTATAATATTAGCAATCCAGTAGGTGTAGTCTTCTCTCTCATTGCCTAAATTGGCAGAACTATGATTACTAATGATTTAAACATTTGAAAATATATTTATTTGCCACATGAACTCCATATTTTAAGACTTGCCTAATTTTTCTAATCTACTGTCTGTTTATTCTGTTTATGGGAATATAGATCTCCTTTATGGTTTTTTCTTTGACCTCAAGCTTAGGTTCTGTGATGCCAGTTATATGCATATTAATCTATATTTTCTTTAGATACCTTTATGTTTTGAATTTTTTACCACTAAATTTTCATTTCATCTGGAATTTGTTTTGTTGTGAAATAGGAGATAAGATTCTAAATAGCAGTACTGATGAGCCCATCTTTCCATACTAATTTGAAATGTTTTCTTTATTATGTACAAAATACTTACATGTACTCGCATCTTTTGGACTTTTTCTTCAGTTTCATTAATCTGTTTATTTGGAAAAGTTCCCCATTGTTTTAGTTTATTATAAATTTTTCATACTTTATAATATTGAGCAATACGGGTCCTGTGTATTAGTCTTATTTTTCAAATATTTTCTTAGTATCGTGTCCACTCTTTCTTCAGTTGTAATGTAGGATAAGTTAAAAGTAATAGTATTGGATTTTATTAAGCAAATTTTAAATAATCTTTGTACTGTTGAATTTTCAGAATCAGGAACCCAGTCTATCACATTTTTCAAATAATTTTTGCTAAAGACTTTTTATTTTGAAACAATCTTACTATGGAAAAGTTCCAAGCAGAATACGAATGGCTTTTTTTTCTCTTAGGCCATGTGGAAGTAAGTTGCCCATCTTCCCATCAAATACTTTATTGTGCATTTCCTAAAAATATAGACATTGTTCTTTTTAATCACGATACAGCCATCAAAATCAGGAAATTAAGGTTGATACATGACTCTGTCTAATTCTCAGACCCTGTTAGTTTTTTGTCCAGTGTTCCAAAAATATCCTTTATAAATAACAAAAGGGTTCAGTTTAGAATCCTGTTTTTAGTTGCCTTGTCTCTTTAACCTTGTTCAACCTGATGTAGTTTCTCAATTTTTCTTTGACTTCATAACCTTGGTACTTTTAAGGAATATAGGGCAGTTGTTTGGTAGTCTGTTAGTTTGTGTTTGTTTGGTCTTTCTTAGTGTTTAGCTTTAGTGCATGCGTCTTTGGGAGGTATGTCACGGAAGTGATGCCGCTCTCTTCCCATTGCATCATCACTGGCGGCACTTGATTAAAGTGATGTTTTCCAGTCTCCTTCCCTGTAAAGTTCTTCTTTTCCCCTTTGTAATTAAAAAGTATTTTGAAGGAGATACCTTAACACTGTAAATATTCCATTCCCAACTAACTTTTAATTAATTAATTAATTTTTAAAAAATCAGGAAGTGCTCAAGATATTCACTTTTATTTAATAGGTTATGTGACTCTCATTTTTCTTTTTGTGTTCAGATCAGTTTTCCCATATTTGATTAGTGGGAGCACTTCAGGGTGGATGGCATGTCCCTATCATGCTTGGAGGAATACCTTGCTTTCTGACACAGTAAGATGTTCCAAGTTAATCTTGCATTTTCACTTCTGTCCTGGAACCAAGCATTTCTCCAAGGAGCCCTGTTTCCTTTTTTTTTTAATTTTTTTTTTTTCAACGTTTATTTATTTTTGGGACAGAGAGAGACAGAGCATGAACGGGGGAGGGGCAGAGAGAGAGGAAGACACAGAATCGGAAACAGGCTCCAGGCTCTGAGCCATCAGCCCAGAGCCCGACGCGGGGCTCGAACTCCCGGACCGCGAGATCGTGACCTGGCTGAAGTCGGACGCTTAACCGACTGTGCCACCCAGGCGCCCCTCCTTTTGATCCTCCTCCTCCTTTCCCTCCTCCTCCTTTTCCTTTTTCTTCTTTTGGTTATTTATACTTCATTTTGTTTCCTTAGGGAAGAGAGCAGTTTTGGGGCAAGTAGGAAGCTAATATCTGGTTTTAGTCATGCTAGTTTTCTTATCAAATCTAGCCAATATAGATACAGGTTTCCCCTGCTAGCTGAAAGTAGAGCGTTCCTACGAAAACTTTTGTAAGCCTAAATGGCATTAAGTGAAGGGGCATTACCATTAATGGAGTGGAAAATTTTTTTAGTGTTCCCAGACCCCAAAAATAACCTCTTGTAGGCTTTTCTGATACCTTAGGATACATCTTACTCATGAATACACAAAATAAATTGAGATAATGTTCAGATGCTTACACAGTTCATGGTGATGCTTCATGCTGAGTGTAGTTCCTGGGGAAGGAGCTTGGTGGGGCTACTCTCGCTTCTATGGACCTGTGGCTTCTGTAATGGCTCACTGCAAATCAAACAGTGAATGTTACTTTTGCTTTTATGAATAAAAGGTGAGAGCTTTCACCTTTCCTTTTATTCATAAAAGCAAAAATCCTCTTCAGATTCCTTTTGGTTAATGAACACAAGTACTAATGTTGGTGTTTCGTAACAGTGAATTGCCGTAACATGAACCTTTGAAAAGTGGAGGATACCTGTAATATACAACATATTTCATATATATAAATGTTTTTATTTGCACATTTATTGACAAATCTGATGAAATCAACATCTGTTAGATTTTTTTCCATTTTGGTAAATAGTTTTTGCATGAATTTTTTTTATATAAAATGTATTTTAACTTTTAGAGCAGTTTTAGTTTCAATGGAAAGTTCAGTGGAAGGTACAGAGAGTTCCTATATACTCTTGCCCCACACATATATAACTTCCCACATTTTCAACATCCTCCACCAGAGTGGTCCATTTGTTCAATTCAATGAACCTACATTGATAAATTATTATTCCCCAAAGTCCATAGTTTACATTAGGATTAATTCTGGGTTTTGTACATTCTGTGGGTTTTAACAAATGTGTGATGATGCATATTCACCATTGTAGTATCATACAGAGTAGTTTTACTACTTTAAAAACCCTCTGTGCTTTGTCTATTCATCATTCTCTCCTCGCTGAATTCTGACAACTGTTGATCATTTTACTGTCTCTTTAGTTTTTCCTTTTCCATGTTTGCTTTTGTAAGAAACTGACCAACTGTCTTCCAAAGTAGCTGTATCATTTTGCATTCCCACCAGCCAAGAGTGAGAGTTCCTGTTGTGCCACATCCTCAACAACACTTGGTGTTGTCAGTGTAATGATTTTGGACTTTCTAACAGATATGCAGTAGTATCCCATTGTTGTTTTAATTTGTATTTCTCTGATGATATATTATGTGGAGCATCTTTTCCTGTGTTTATTTGCCATGGGCGTATCTTCTTTGGTCAGGTGTCTATTAAGGTCTTTGGCCCATTTTTGTAACCCAGTTGTTTGTTTTTTTATTGTTGACTTTTAAGAGTTCCTTGTGTATTTTGGATAGTAGTCCTTTATATAAGATATGTCTTCTGTAAATATTTTCTCCCAGTCTGTAGCTTGTCTTCTTATTCTTTTGACAGTGTGAATGTTCTGCAGAGCCGAAGTTTTTAATTTTAATGAAGTCCAGCTAATGAATTATTTCTTTCATAGAGTGTGGCTTTGGTCTTGTATTTAAAAAGTAATCAGGAGTGATTGTTCCCTTTTAGAGGAAAATAATATTTAAAAGCCAGAATCTGGGTGTGAATTGTTACTATTGGGGCATGACTCCTTCTAGGCTTCTCAATGGACAGAGCTGGGACATGTCTCAATGCACATGTTCACACACAGCTACGTAAATATTTCCATATCTTTCTACCTATCTATTTAAAGCAGTGAGTTTACATTAATACTTCAAATTCTGATCAAACAGCATAGAATTCATTCTGGTTTTCTCTCTTTCCATATTTGCAAATTTGTTATCTGTTACTGGGAACATAGCTCCCAGCATTTTATTTTATTTTATTTTATTTTATTTTATTTTATTTTATTTATTTTATTTTATTTTCCAATATATGAAGTTTATTGTCAAATTGGTTTCCATACAACACCCAGTGCTCATCCCAAAAGGTGCCCTCCTCTATACCCATCACCCACCCTCCCCTCCCTCCCACCCCCCATCAACCCTCAGTTTGTTCTCAGTTTTTAAGAGTCTCCCAGCATTTTAAAGATATTTACTCATTTGATCAAGTCTTCTGCATGAAACCAATCTCCTATTGCTGCCAGTACTCCTTGCTTTGAATAGATGTCCTCCTTATGCCACCTGGGCTCTGAAAGTCCTCACTAGCCTCCCTGCTGTGTGGACACCCTCCTCAGCCAGTTTGGGCCCTGACAGTCCATGTCTGGGCTTGCCCCTCTATGGATGCCCTCCTCACCTTGCTCATCTTCTGACTCCCCACACTGGGTTGCATCCCTGTTAAACTCCTCCTCACCCTGCCAGGGTCTGACACCTTGCTCTTGGCCCTTTTGGACTCATTCCTTGCCCCATGAGGATGTTGTATTTCCTCTGCCTTACCTGATTACTTAATTGTTTAATAAGGAAAATAAGGAAGTGGGAAGAGAGATCTTTTATTTGTTTTATGTTTTTTTAAGTTTATTTATTTTGAGAAAGAAAGCAGGGTAGGGGCAGAGAGAGACAGAGATAGAATTCCAAGCCGGCTCTGCACTGTCAGTGCAGAGCTGGATGTGGGGCTCAAACTCACGAACCATGAGACCATGACCTGAGCCAAAATCAAGAGCCAGATGCTTAACCGACTGAACCACCCAGGTGCTCCAAGAGTCAGATCTTTTATGTCCCTCAGTAAACTTTATACTTTGTTGTTAGTTTTCTTGCTAGATTCTTAGCCATCTTGTGTTTTTGTTTGTATTGTGAACATTTATTTTATTTTCTATTTTCATCTAATTTTTGGTATATTAGGAAAGTTTTATTTATATGTTGAATGCTTAATTTGTAACAAACCAAGTTCTCCAACTCTTATATATAGATTTAATCATTTCCAATTTGGAATTATAATTTTATCTTTAAATAGTGGTCATTTTGCTTCTTCATATGTATGTAATTGGACTTTTCCTATAACATTAATTTCCACATATAGAAGTAGAAAATATACAATTACAAAGAATTATAAAATTGATTTTAATCCAAAATCCTTAACCAGAAGGTAAGACTAGGTAGGATGGGGAATTATGAAAATAAAACAATTTGTTATTGTTGATTCATATTAGACAATTTTAGGCCTACTTGAATTAATCAATAGATTCCTTCCTCAAGTTTCCATTCATTTAAAGTCTTCTAAAGTTATCAACAGCATAGCAAAGTAGATTGTAATTTTCATGTTCTTGCTCCTGAAATAATACATGAGCTCTTTCTAGCAGTGGTTTTCAAATTTTAACATGCGTGTGAATTACCTATGTATAGGGGCTAGGAATTTGCATTTTTTTTAAAAAAATTAAATTTATTTATTTTTGAGAGAGACAGAAAGACAGAGCATGAGCAGGGGAGGGGCAGAGAGAGATGAAGACACAGAATCTGAAGCGGGCTCTAGGCTCTGAGCTGTCAGCACAAAGCCCAACGCGGGGCTTGAACTCACAGACCACAAAATCATGACTTCAGCTGAGGTCAGAGGCTTAACCAACTGAGCCACCCAGGGGCCCCAGAATTTTCATTTTAATCAAACACTCCAGGTGATTCCAGGTCCATGGGCCTCATTTAAGAAACATTGATTTAGAGTGAAATGGTGTTTAAGTAAATGTTTCAACTAGTTCACTTTTGTTCCAAGTGGAGATAAACAGGCATGTTTTCTAGTGAGGAGATTAGAATTCAGGGACTGGAGAGCATCGTGTGGTTGCAGTCAACTGCACTCTATATAATCTACTTCCACAAGAGTCTGTTGATGTTCATTTCTCTGAGACTAAGAGCTAAGTTCCTTGAATGTTCCTATCCTTTCTTAGGTTTTTAGTAAAATGACACTATATAAAATCATCTAAAAGGAGTTGAAGAGCTACTCTGCTTTTAGTTATTTATCCAATTTTCAGTGTTTAAGAAGCTTTCTTCCAGGCAAGAGTAAGTTCAGAATTACCTGTGAATAGCTACAAAATAGTGGTTGTTCCTTGTAAGCTCCTAAGTATAGCACATGTTTGGGAGGAAATTATTTGGTCATTTGGTCTAATGTGAAACTGAAAAGGGGGCCTGAAGTTTGCCCAATAATTTCAAATATGTTGGTGTTCAATTCTGCATAACTAATGCTCCACTTTCTCTGTTGGTCCCTTTGCTTTCTGTCACTTCTGAGGACCAGAGCTGTGATGCTTGAGGCCACTCAGGTTCCAAATTTGTGACAAATCCCCCAGGGCTCACTGGACTGGCAGTAAGTCCTCCCAGTTTGATTTCCTTTCAGCCACTGAAGTGTTAGAAAAGTAACAACAAAGGCTCCCACGGAAAACAGCAGTTTTGTTTCTTAACAGTCCTCTCTACTCATGAATTACGTCTTTTGTTCCATGGATTTTTTTTTTGTCAGATAATTTTAATAGTTTTCTCCATGTAATCTATGGTATGGTTTTCATAAACTGGCATAATCCTTTAAGGGTGTTTTGAGTGTAAGCCACTATTTCGCACATTTTTCCTCCTTCTATCCCCATCATCTGCCATAGAAAAGTTGATTTTATTTTTAAAAATTTCTTTAGCCTTTTAAGCTGTTATTTTCACTTTAAATATATGGTGTTTTATGTTATAAAGTTAGATCCTCTTTTAAAATAGTATAGATACATATAAAAACCCCATGCTCGCTGAAACATTATTTTGTAATATTTCAGCATCAGTTCAATAAAAGAACGTCATTTTAAGGGAGAAATTTATAGTCCATGCCATGCATTCAGTCCAGAAAGGAGGCTAACGTTTTAAATGAGGGAGAGATATTATGAGGAGAAAATAGTGGCTTTGGGGTTAGACGGAAACACCAGTACCAAACTGGTATTGCTCATTATAACTATTATTAAGAAACTGACAAACCTAAAAGACAAAGACAAAGTCAAACAACACATGATCTCCCTTACTAGCAGTATTGTTCTTACTTTTTTGTCATTCTTTTGAGCATGTCTAAAACTCCCCTTTTAAATCAACTCATCAAATCCCAAGTGAATCCAGCACTCGCAAAAAAAAAAAAAAATGATTATTTTATAGCCTTTGCTATAAAATGACCCACATTGAGAATGCAAACTGGTACAGCCGCTCTGGAAAACAGTGTGGAGGTTCCTCAAAAAATTAAAAATAGATCTACCCTATAACCCAGCAATAGCACTGCTAGGAATTTACCCAAGGGATACAGGAGTGCTGATGCATAGGGCACTTGTACCCCAATGTTTATAGCAGCACTTTCAATAATAGCCAAATTATGGAAAGAGCCTAAATGTCCATCAACTGATGAATGGATAAAGAAATTGTGGTTTATATACACAATGGAGTACTATGTGGCAATGAGAAAGAATGAAATATGGTCTTTTGTAGCAACATGGATGGAACTGGAGAGTGTTATGCTAAGTGAAATAAGTCATACAGAGAAAGACGGATACCATCCATATGTTTTCACTCATATGTGGAGCCTGAGAAACTTACCAGAAGACCACGGGGGAGGGAAGGAAAAAAAAAGAAAGAAAGGTTAGAGAGGGAGGGAGAGACTCTTAAAAGAGACTCTTAAAAACTGAGAACAAACTGAGGGTTGATGGGGGGTGGGAGGGAGGGGGGGGTGGGTGATGAGCATGGAGGAGGGCACCTGTTGGGGTGAGCACTGGGTGTTGTATGGAAACCAGTTTGACAATAAATTTCATATTAAAAAAAAATAAAGGTTTTAAAGATTTAAAAAAATAAATGACCCTCATTGAAAGCAAAATAATTTTTCATCGTTACTATTCAAAATGCTAATGAAAACATCTAGATATATTTCCCAATATTCAAATTATTTCACAGTATTTAGAAGCAAAGACTGCTACTCACTACACATTTTCTCTTTGCTGTGATTAGCTGCTCCCATTACTTTGCAAATAACACATGGCACACATAGGAGTTCTGGAATATATTTTAATAACTCTGGGTTTCCTACCACTCATACCTGTCTCTCATAATTTGAGGATTTCATGCTACAGGGAAGACAAATGGGGAGATCTCTATATTTGTGGCCAGAATTCATTTCTAGGGATGGTTTAACTGTGTCCCAGTAATGCTGTAATGTATCTATTACTTATTATCTGTTTGTGACCCTGCCCTATCCACATCTACATTCTGCCTTTCTCTGTCTTGTTCTATGCCCTAGAAGGCTGACCTTGTCTTCTATGAGCATTTACCCAAGCTGCCTTGACAGCTAGCTTCCTGTTTAAACACAGGCAAGTCAATGACAGGAATGGAGGGTAGTAAGAGAGAGTTTGGGTTATTTTTTTCGCCATTCTTTCCCACCGTGTGCCATGGTTTCTAGTAGTGCCTGTATCCTCCCATGACGATGGACTATGACCTTGGCATAGGTCCATGCCTCCAGCTCTAACTGTACTCCAGTAACACTGTTTTTTGTTTTTGTTTTTGTTTTTTTTTCTTCCTCTTTCCCTAGGGCAACAAGTGCCCTAGGGAAATGCCTCTTTCAGTTGCTATTCGCTGGGTGCTGCAATATTCCTTTCTGGTTTCCTTCACCCTGCCCATAACTCTATCAGTGGTTCTGTATTAAAATCTTAGTTTGGATTCTGGTTCCTGAATGACTGACACAGCATGTAATAGCAATTAGAAACACTGTATAACACATTTGATTGTTAAGTTCTTGGACATAGAAATAAAGTGGGAAACCTAAGGAAGATCCTTAAGATGCGATCTGTCTAGAAAGTACTTATATTTGAAATAGCTTCAGTTTTGCTCTGTGTTGCTTCTCAGCTCCTGCTTTCCCAGTTACGATAACCAGCTTCTCAGCTGCTGGTTATCACCTGTCACCGCCAATGCCACCGTGCTTACTGTGGCAATAGCTACTCTTTGACCTTCACTCCTATAGTGAGGACCCCATGGCATACATTGATCAGAAACCTTTTAAAGTGGGATGAGGGAAGATAAGGCTTTTTCAGGAACGTAAATGAAAGACAGTTGAAGTTGCAATAAAACTTGTGCTGGAATTTATCCAGCACTCCTCTTACTATTGAACCTTTATTTCTAATCCCAGTTGTGCTCTCTGGTTCTCAGCTTGTAGCTGGCTTTTCCTGCTCTGATTTGATTCTTCATTTAGCGTATTGGACTTTCCTCTTGTTTGGCTACTCACTTTGATGACCTTTAAATCTTACCCCCAGACCATAATATGCCAAGTGTAACACAGGAGCTACCATCTTTGTCTTCTCCAGTGCTGTTCCTGCCACCATCGTCCTTGGTTTGGCCTCTGCTAATGCCTTCACTTTGATCATCACCATCCCCACCCCTTCACACTTTCCTCCACCCCCATCACACACACTTGTGTGCCATCCTGCATCCACCATCATCTCCACCATCAACTCTGTATTTTCCACCAACTGCCAATTGAACAGCCTGTTTCCTTCTCTATTTCAGCCCTTCAACTGAGCTCCCAAATATCTAGTCCCCATTGATAATGAAGTTTGGTATTTTGGACTTTGTTTTTAACACTGCAGACTTACTATAATAAAGAGAGGAACCTAGTCCTCAAGGATTCATTAGTTTGGCAGTTATAACAGGTGCATATGAATATATTGTTCTTTTGAGAAAATAGGAATACACCTTTGATCACTTGGTTATTATGAGATAAATTTCATTTTAATAGTGTTAATTTTTTTTCTTCCTTTGGACTCTATTTCCAAACCAAAAACCTATTTATTTGACAATGGAGAAAATCTTATACCTTGTATTCATACATGTTTTGTGCAGTAAAGTTTCTATAACAGAAATTCAATTTCCTGGTTAAGATAGGAGTAGAGTTTAAATAAGGTGATGAAAAAACTTAGTCTTATACATGTTGTCTTTCCTACTAAAACTACATAAAAATTGTCACAAATTACATCTTTATCTTCTACAGCTCCAGTTTGTGATAATTCCTTGTTTATAGGGATTCTAGTGAGAAATGATGAATTAAGTAACCTCCTTATCAACTCTTCAGTGTTGTTTTGTTTAGTTTCCCCTCACTTTTTCTCTGGCACTATTAATTTAAGTCAAATTACACAATAATAAAAAAAACCCTAAGTATAAAAAAAAACTATGAAATGAAGGAAAGAACCAAAAGAGAGACCTGCCAACTTTCTTCAGAAAATTTTCCCCAAATTCTGGGCTATACCATTCTGGGATCGCAGATCTAGTATGCGATCTTTCTTGGGCGGTGTATAATATAAAACGTTTATTTAAAAAAATGAAATTAACATGATCCTGAGCTCTCTTAATAATTAGGAATCATGGAGAAAAAATTTATTTGTTTTCATAGTTTTACTTTCAAAGTTCAGAGTTACCATCTTTAAGAAAGTCAAATACAAACTGTAGATTATTCAGGAACAGTGAAGGGTGACTCAAAAGTTTGAAAATGGGACCTCTCAAGAAAGCTTAAAGGAATTAGAGTTATTCAGTGGAGAGAAAAGATGAAGGCACACTTGCCTTTAGGGGGTTAATGGGCACTAAATGTTCCTTTTTTCCCTTGAATGTTAAGAAGAAGGAACAGTGAGTAGCATATGTTAGTAAGAAAAGTAAAAGCCATGGTTTCTATGTGGACATTTTTAGAAATCTCTTTTCTGAAGTTCTTCAGAAGTAGACTTATTTGGAAAAAATTTCCAGCATTTCCCAAATTACATTCAGTAAAAGCACAGTTTTTCAGTGATACTCATTTTTCTAAGGTTCCCATGGTCAAAGATGTTCGGGAAATGTTTCATATTATATTCCCTTCTTGGATATTAGCAATACACATTAGCATGTTGCAGGCTCTGAGAAGTCCTGGAAAGGTAGGAACTTGTTGAAGTCTGTTCAATGCTTAGGCAACACAGTTTATGTGCACAGGGAAGAATTCCTCCCCCACAGTCAGCGCACGTCATATTCTTTAGTTTCCTCTAGGGGCCTGTTTAGGAAGCACTGGTTTAAAGCCTGGAGAATGAATTTCCAAACCTGTTGAGGTTCACTGTTGACTTTTAAGATTATATTAAGAAATCATTATGAACTTGTGGAATTTAATCCAAGGGATGAATGGGAATTAAATAAGAAATATGTACAAAACTATACAAAGAAATTACCTTGAGGTTGCATGAATGCTTTATGCTTCTATTCACATGAAATATGTGTACCAGGATGTAAACACAAAGGAAAATATACTGGTTTAACATATTTGGAGAACCTGAGGTTTATTTTATGCTGTTAAAAGTATTCTTCATGCACTTGCAAAATAATGTATATGAAGTGTAAAATCTATTAAACTATCAGCCCATGACGTAAATGCCTGGATGCCTTCTGCATTAATCTTAGTACTGTGAAATAAACCTCAAGAAATTTTTATTATAGAAAGTCAAGGTGCATCTTAGCCCTTTTAAATTCAAAATCACGACACTTGCATTCAAATTATGTAAAAATACCTCTAAACAGCAATTAACTTAAATTTGGAGGAATGAAAGTGTCCTTGTAGGTTGGGAAAATGCCAACAACATTTGGGAGCTTAATTCTGTTACTGGGTTTCCCCCATGCAATGATTTATGTAGAGTACATTGTCAACTTACTATTGCTTTTAAAATCATTAAATATTGAAATTTGTAGTACTGTAAAGAACTAGAGGGGATGTTGAATGTATGAAGAGTATTGAGTTATGTGTAGTTGTATTTAAAGTTTGTTGAATGGTTATTTTTCCCTTTGAAATACTACTTCTATCCCATCTAAATCTAATTATTTTCATTCTAGTGTTGACTTCGTTCAGTCCCTCCTTTTAATAAAGTAGACCACATTTTTCTTGTATTCAACTAAAAATAATGTGTAGCATTCAAATTGTGTAATCCAAGGACGAATAGACTCCTACAGACTAATTTTTATAACTGTACTTTGTTACCACATAAATGACTGTGTACAGATGTCTGTGTCAAAGTGTTTAAATTTCATTTCAGTTTTCTCGTATATTTTCAGTAATTACTGAGTCTTGACATTAGACTCAAAAGAACTATAAAATATTATTTTCATGATTATATTGAAACTTTAAAAATTACATTCTTTTTGAAAGGTGCTTGATTCATTCTGTTCAAGTTTTACGAGATAAATACTATGGAAGATGGTGTAACTTAGAGATCTTGAATCTCAGGATATTAATAACTTGGCTAGTAGTAGTAGTTGTATATCTTTTAAAATTTACACTCTGTCAGATTAATTATAGTAAGACTTAACCCTAAGACACATACACACACATGCACGCACACACACATACATATCTTTGAGTAAGCCAGGAACCTTCAGTATTAATAAAATGTAATTTTATAACTCTGTATAAGGAGTGTACAAGAAATGACATGGTGGTTTGAAGTCGGTGTATAATAAAGCATTGGCATCATTTATATTTCTAGGGGGGGCAATTATATTAGATTTATAATTATATTATTATATGTTTTATATTATATTGTTATATATGTGTTATTAATTTTATATGTATATTTTAAAGTGGAAACACAAGATTTAAAATTGAATGCCAAATTTTATTTTTTTCCCTTTAATAATATATGTATTCATGACAGACATTGAAGCTTTTTGTGACTAAATTATTATTTTTTGAAAATGGACTTTACTCCCAATACTGTGCGACACAACTTTATCACGATTTCCATTGCCTTCAGGTTTTTCTAAAAATTGTTTTCTAATTAAGAAAGCATTTAATGAGAAGGGAGAAAACAAAAGTAATATGTATTTGTATTTGCAGTATCGATAAGGTTTGACATCAAGTTTCCATGGTTGATTGTAGAACTGCTGTATTTTTGTTGGTTCATAACAGATCTTTTAACGTTACTTTCAGACTTGGACTTTGGATATTTAATTTCCAACTTTCCTCAGTATTTACTTTTCTCGATTAATGAATTTCCATTGCTTTAGGGGGAAAAGGTATAAACATTACTGTTAGGTTAGAAATTTTTTCTAGCAAACAATTTCATTGTATTTTCTCAGTGGAAAGACTATTATGGAAGTTAAACTCATAACCATTAAGTATTGAAAATTGTAATGCTATAAAGAACTAGAAGGTATCAAGTTCTTCCCAGGTAATGCAATTTTGAAATAGATCATTTGTACCTACTCATACTTATTCATTGACAGCATGTCACTCTGTAAATACCAACTCACTTAACTGACCAGTGAATATATTTTATTGGGTAAAAAGCTATATGTGATTGTATTGACATTGGTATTTGTTTGCTCATAATTTATGTTCCAGTTTATTTTTGGTAACATCTATATATATTTTTAACTTGAAAAAACCTGCAAAAAATGCAGCTTGAAAAATAGCACCAACGGGCACCTTTTTAAAGGTCTTGGCAACATTATAGGAACACAACACTCAAATTGTAGAAATTCAAAATTTTAATACACTCTTGTGTATAAAACTCTGACTTAAAACATCTTTTCAGAAAGATGTCTGCTTTTTTAAGGTTATTATAGAGTCCATTTCATATTTGATATTATGTTGTATGCCCAGATAAAATGATTGATAGATTTCTGGGGTTACCTGTCTGTACAGCAGAAGGAGAGCAGGTAACGCTACTCATCAAAATGGATAGGTTCTAATATCCATAAAATGGAAGATAAAACTTAAGCTTCTGCTTGAATTAAATGAGCCACTGATGTAATTTCATGCAAGTCCAGTATACATTTATTCCATCTTTACTTCTGCCATTCTCCTCTTCCAGTCCTGACAAGGTAACTTTTGCATAGTTGACCTATTATCCGGATATTACAGCAGTTACTTTAAGTGCAGATGTTTATATTTTGGTCCTTAAAACCTGCCTGCCCCTGATTCTTATCATTTTTGTAAAAGTAAAATCAAAGACCAAAAAATACATATTCTTTTTTACTTTCTTCAATTTGGTTGCTTCGATGAAAATTGATAGTGATCAAAAAGGTTAAACTCTGAAAATGCCCTTATCATATTAGTGTATTCTTTATGCTCCCTGCCTTCAAAGACTAGATGTTCACACTATAGGCTGCAGGATCATAGTGAGATAATTAATTCATTATATACACATATATGTTATATTTTATAGTTATTTAAAGTTATAAAAATGTATTTTTGGTGTCTTATCCTGCTGTTTCAGAAATGCAAACCATAAAGAAATATATATTTTCTTTTTTATAAAGAAATATATAAAAAGCTCATATGAAGAACCATCATGTTTTTTTTTTTTTTTTGTCAATCAGTACCTTTCTTTTATCTGATATTAGAGTAGAATGATCTGTTCCACATGTATGACATTCCCAGGTTAATTAGAGCTTAATTCCCAGGCAAAACAACTCTTCAAGGAAGGCATACATGTTTCAAATTATAGAAGCAAAACCTGAGACTTGGAGAGATTAGGTAATTTGCCAATGATCACACAGCTAGTATATGCCCAAACTGACTCCAGTTCTAAGCTTGTTGCCCTTCCCATGTGGTGAGTCAGTTGTTGCCCTTTGCGCTAATACACTAATGCTTTTAGAACCTGCTGAGGTATTTTAGATAGTTTTCTTTCACACTAAATGGCTTCAGATTACTAAACCTTTGCATTGTGCTTTTTATAGATCAGCAGCCTTCTTCATTCTTGATGACTCCGCTAGGGTTTATTTTCTTTGTGCTTGCACCAGGGCAGCTGAGCACTGTTGGAGGAAATCACAAAACGGGGAGGTTTGGGAACACTTTAAATTCACACTGACCAAGTACAGCTGAGCCCTCAGCACAATCTAGCAATTCTACTGCCTTTCCCTGGTTTCCCCTTCTGTGTAATGAGAAGTTCAAACTTTTCTACCTTCAGCAGACATGTGATTTATTCACTCTGTGTCTTATTATGAGCAGATGACCCCTCTTTCTGCTTTATAGAGAGAAGAAATCAGATATAAAATTGGTAAACTTTCTTGCCAGCATTCACAATCAACTTTTCTTAGTCCTGCATTAAAATCAAAGTCATCCTTTTTGAATACTCATGCTAGGTAACTTTGTTCTAGATATTGTGTACACATATGAAAAAACTAAACTAGTTTCTTGGTCTTATGGAGCTATCATTCCATAGTAGAGACAGACAGTACACTCATATAGGAGTTAAATATAAATGGTTATTTAAAAAAATAAGTTCTAGGAAGAGAATAAAGCAGGTGATAGGAAGCACAGTGGCTGGGATGGGAGAAGGCAGCATACTAGGGTGGCAAGGGAAGATGCCTTTTGGGATGCAATATAGCATGGTGTTAGGGCATAGCCTGGCATCTGGATTCTACCACTTATAAGCTGCATAACCTTAAGCAAGTTACTTAAACTGTGTTTCTGAGTTTCCTCATTTGTAAATAGTTGGAACGTTAACAAGACCTTTATAATGGGGTTAATGTGAAGATTAAATACATGCAATGAATTTAGAATAGTGCTTGGATTATAGGAAATGTTCAGTTGTATCTGGCAAATATCAATTAGCCTCCTCAAAAGAGTTCATTTGAAGAGGTTGTGAGGAAGGGGGCATTTACAGAGGTATGGGTTTAGCTAAGGGAACCAGCAGGAGATGGCAAATCACTCAGGTAATGGCAACAGTGGGAATCCATTAATTACTACCTTGAAGTCTGGAGAGACAAAGAGAAATGATGGGAAGATGCAATAGCTATCTATGGTAGAGGGTCCCCCCCAACAAGTGCTGTAGTCATAGGGAAACTTGGCCACTGTCTAAAGAGTGGCTTGGCAGGGAGGAAGCTAGGAAGGGAAGCGTGTATAATACCCTGACCTCTCTCTTCCTATTCTTTAACCTTTCAGCAGTGCTTATTATCAGGGCACTCTACCAGAATTCAGGGGATAAAGGAGGCTAGATGGGGCAGTCAGTGGAGGTCATACCTCCAAGGCACAGAGTAAGGAAGAGAAGGGCAGAGAGTAGGCAGTCAGCTATCATCAGATACTTGACCTGAGAAGTCAGGTAATTCAGAGATCAGGGGAATAGTGCCAGAAAGAGAGAACATCAATGCCCCGAAGAAAGGTTGCTACTTGTTGTTGTGCAGATTTTGTGCCATACAACTCTAACAGCTGGTATTAAAGGCTTTGTCCACAAAAGGAGAGAGATAAGTGTGGTTTGAATTAAATAAATAAGGTATATGGAAAGAGAGTTGCAACTGGAGAGATAGGCAGGGCCAGGTCATCTAGGTCCTTATAGCTCATGTTAAGGAGTTTGAATTTTATTTTACATGTAATAGGAAGACCCTGGGGATTTTCATTGAGAAAGTGGCTTGATCTGATCTGTATTTATCAAAGACAACTTTGGGTACTACCTGGAGATTGAATTGTGAGCTTCAACACAATTGAAATGTAGAAGCAGGTGTAAAAGCGGGAAGGTTGCCATCGTAGACTCAGTGAGAGATGATGGTGGCTTAGACTATAGTGGAGAGTAGTGGATCAAATCCAAATATATGGAAGTAAAGCCCATAAGGCTTTCTGATTGACTGAATTGGGGGGGGGGGTTGGAGATGATGAAAAAAGAGGAATCAAGGATGATTTCAGGACTTTGGCTTAAGTAACTAGGTATAAGAGATTGGCATTTACCAAAAGTTAAAGCCTGGAAGTAGAAGAAATATATGTGTTTTGCATGTGTGTTTTCAGGGGGTGGGGGAGTGAGAAGGGGTAACACATAGTAATTGTAGGATTAAGAGTTCTGATATGTCTGTGAGACAAACAGGTAGACATATTAAGGAGATAGTCCCACAGTCAGTGGTGAATTAAGGCCTCAAATACACATTAGGTGTCTTCAGCATATTAATGGTATTTAAAGCTATACAAAGTATAGTTAAGAGAATTAAGGACTGAGCCCCTGGGGTCTACCTCAATGTTGAGAGATACAACAAAGAGGTACACAGCATAGGAGCTTGAGATGAAGCTGACAGTGAAGTAGGAAGGAAACCGGGAGTGTTCATGACATGTAAATGTTTCAAGAATGATGGAGTGGTATCCTGTGTCCTGTGGAGCTGGACATACTACCTCCTTCTTTCAGTCGCAGGAAGCTTACCCTGAAGATAATTCTTTTTCTATATCATGTACCTTCTGGTCTATATTGGATCCTTGCAATCATCACTTAAATGTATTCAAATCTTTTCTCTCTCAAAAACAAAAGCCAAACCAAACCCAAAACTGCAAATCTGTCCCCAAACTCCAGATCCAGCAATTTCCCCATCCCTCAGTATTTCAGTCATTTCCAAGAGCTGTGTAAACTCTCAGTTTCTAGTTCTTTATCAACCAGGCAGTTCTTAATCCAGTTAATGAGTTGTGATTCTTTTGGTAGAAAGTTACTAAATGCCCAGCTAAATGTGACTTTTTTAAAAATGAAGATTTACTTTTTAGTGTAAAAAGAGACTACATGTGTAATTCAACAATTCAGGAGTGTTGATGCTTTGTGATCTTTGTGGGTTTTTCCTCATGGGTATAAGGCAGCTCTAGCAACTTTAAGGGTAGGTTTTCACATAGGGCATGTCTTTATCTCTCACTGTTTCATGTTTAAGTGAAACGTGAAAGGAAAACCTTTCAAGAAGCCACCAGCAGAGGGCACTCAGGTTCCACTGGCCAACACTACATTCTCTAGCTGCAAGGGAGGCTGGTAAAGCAGGGCTCTAGCATCTTTAGCCTCATTGGTGGGAGACAGGCTCTATCAAGAGGGCAAGAAAGAAGAGGGCAGTGATTGCTGGATAGGCAACAGAATGCTGGCTGCCACAGTACTCCAATATTGCTTCCACTAGATCCCTCCACCAAGAGTTTTCACATCAATTACTTCACTTGACCTCCCTTCTTTTTAGAAAATAGCTTCATCCTTTGGATTCAGGAGCACCATGCTCTGCATTCCTTCCTTATTGTCTACTTCTCAATGGTGTCCCATTGTTCTTAGGATAAACCCAAATCCCTAACCTAGCCTACCAGCCTGTGCATTTCATGACTAGATCCCCTGCCATGATTTCTGTCCTTCAGCTACACAGATCTTCTTTCACACACACACTAACCTTAGCACTTTCCTACATGCAGTTTGGTCTTTACCTGGAATTCTTCCCATCCCTTCATCTAGTTTATGCCTATCTGCCAATTTCAGTTCAAAAGTCACTTCATCAAGGAACGATTTCCTCATTTGCTCCTACTGACCTCCTCTCTTCTGCCCCCTCTTTCAGTATTATAGTTTACTGTACTTTTATCTTATTCCTTTCATAAGTTTGTATATTTATTAGATTACCAGTGAATGACTAAACTACTTGATCTTATAGCAGTGTCTGTTTTGTTCACCATTTTATTCTGAAAACTCAACACATTGTGTAACTCAGTTAAATACGTAGTTGTTTAATGAGTGAAACAATGAATTTCATGTCTTTCAATTAACTACTTCCACAATTCTAATTTTCTGTTTCTACTTTGCTGGGGATTAAGCAGATCCCCAAGCCCTTTCAGGTGTGTGTGTGTGTGTGTGTGTGTGTGTGTGTGTGTGTGATGAATGTCATGGCAAATTGGCTTGGAAAGAAGTATTGGCAACTATTGTAACTGATGCACAAATTCTGTGACATTTATTTGGTTGATCAAAGCCTTACATGCTAATTTTCTCATTCCTGAATTTGTTATGGTAAACAAATTAACAAATAGGTGGCTTCTAGATCAATGAGATATTATTTAATTTCTTATTGAAGAGAAGATCATAGGAAATTATGGCAGAGTTTTCTTTCCTCACATTTTTTTCTCATAACTGAAGTATTCTGAAGAAATATTAATGTCTGATTTCACTTAAAGAAGAAAAATAAAACTATTACCATTACTATATTTATGATAATTTTATGCTATAATGATAATCCATATACAGATACATTTCAAAAGAGTGTTTATAATAGGTTTGAGTGAGAGGCAAGTCTTGAATAATTAGGAGTTAAATACTATAATAGCACTTTTCGTAAAGGTGTCACATGTGTATTTTTATTTTATTTAAAAAGCAATTATAATCAGGGATTTTATTTATAAAGCTGTTATCCAGGGTTATTGGAAATTTTTGAGCTTTTATTTAAAATAAAAATACATGAGAAGCAATTATTTTTCTAGTGTATATGTATGAAAGTTGGCAACGCAGAATTATTTTTTGCAATGAGAATTCTTAGATACATACCTTAAATAGTAATTTTAAAAATCAATATTTATTAATTAACATAATAACTAACACATATTTAGAAAACGACTAATGTAAGCCAGGCACTGTGGCAATAAGTGTTGATTATAAAACTCAGAGTTGGAATACTTTTATAAATCATGTAAGAATTTTTATGTGCTGTAATTACCCTTTGGACTTATAACAGTGTATTATAGACATTCTTAGTTACTTGTGAAATATTCCTAAGTTTGCTGAAGGCAGACTTAAGGAAATAAACAAATTATATTGAATTAAAGGATCCAACATGTTTCATAACTAAGACAACCAGTGTGGCCTCCAGAAAGTTAAGGGGGTTTAGTGCTTAGTTGAAGAGATCAGACATATATAAAAATGACAAAAAAAAAAAGGGATAGTCAAAGAAAGCATTCTCTAATCTTTTTCTTTTCAAACACTGGCATCCCCTCCTCTTGTGCTGGTTCAAAGTACTTAATATTGATATATTAAAATGTTGGAGGTTGTGACCTAAATATTACCTCAGAGCTCAAGGACTGAAGGCACAATTAATTGGTTTTTTTTTCCCCCTGGGAACCATTAGAGGTAGAAGTACTAACCATTAGGTTCAGCAATTGGTTGTTTGTGCTTTTCTTTCTTTCTTTCTTTCTTTCTTTCTTTCTTTCTTTCTTCCTTCCTTCCTTCCTTCCTTCCTTCCTTCCTTCCTCCCTCCCCCTTCCTTCCTTTCCTTTTCTTTCTTTCTTTCTTTCTTTCTTTCTTTCTTTCTTTCTTTCTTTCTTTCTTCCTTCCTTCCTTCCTTCCTTCCTTCCTTCCTTCCTTCCTCCCAACCCCTTCCTCCTTTCCTTCTCTTTCTTTCTTTCTTTCTTTCTTTCTTTCTTTCTTTCTTTCTTTCTTTCTTCTCCTTCCTTCCTTCCTTCCTTCCTCCCTCCCTCCCTCCCTCCCCCCTTCCTTTCTTTCTTTCTTTCTTTCTTTCTTTCTTTCTTTCTTTCTTTCTTTCTTTCCTTCTTTCTCTCTTTCTTTCTCTCTTTATATTTGTACAGTTTGCCAAAAGTTAGATGTAGTCTATATTGCGGACTTTATATTTTCTTGTCCCAGACAAAAGTTGAGTCTACCAAGGGTAAATAAATTTTAATTTGGTTGTAATCAGATTTGTTGGTGTCTATATGATAATAAAAGAGAGATTTTCAGGGATAAATAGTTTTAGGGATAAACATTGGTCTCAAGTGACTTTGGTGTAAAAAGCTGTCTAGAAATTCTCTCTTTCTACACCTAAAGCACAATTCAGCCCATTCTGTAACCATCTTACAGAGTTGAGTTTGACAGGGACTTTAGGATGTTTCCCCAGAGACATCTAGACAGCATCCCCTCACCAAGATGAATCAGAGAGAAAGGCAGGAGTATGGAGAGACAGGAGTTTACTCTAGACATTATTGAGTGCCAGGGAGGTCCATTATAAGCAAGTCAGATACATCTCTCAGTCAACTCTAAGCAGTTAACACCTATATGAGCTTTGATGTAAGGAAATCAATCAAACAGATTGAACTGTCTATGCATGGCTGAAATCCTTGATTCTGAATTGAAAGGATGGTAAAGTACCAAATTCAGTTAGAGCTTTTAGTGAGTACTTGGGGAATTTTACACTCTAGCTAACCATATGGGTTTCTAGTTCACTTGGGAAAATGAACTTGTGTGCACTTGTACCTAACAACACATTTATTTCTATTCTCATTTTTTTTGAGCCCTTGCATTAGCCAGACATTGTGCTGCATTTTACATGGACCACATCACTTAATTCTCATATACGGAAGATTCTACTATCATGACCATTATAGAGATATGGAAACTGAGGTTTAGAAAAGTTAGCTTACTTAATTTCACCCAGTTAGAACATCACTTGACCCCAGTGCCTGCTTTTCATCATAGCACTATGTCATACGTGTAGTAGTTTTTCAATACATATTTGAGGAAAAGAGTAATAACTCAGAAGTCAACATTAATATCATTCTTTTCATTTTCAAGTTGGTTTTAGGATTGTTCTATAAACATTTGTGATTTAATCCACAAATATTATCCAATCACAAGCCATACACTCACAAAAGAAACTAGAAAATTTCTCTTCTCTTGTGATTTTTTTTTATATTTTGAAAGTGTGGGGCGCCTGGGTGGCGCAGTCGGTTAAGCGTCCGACTTCAGCCAGGTCACGATCTCGCGGTCCGTGAATTCGAGCCCCGCGTCGGGCTCTGGGCTGATGGCTCAGAGCCTGGAGCCTGTTTCCGATTCTGTGTCTCCCTCTCTCTCTGCCCCTCCCCCGTTCATGCTCTGTCTCTCTCTGTCCCAAAAATAAATAAACGTTAAAAAAAAAAAGAAAGTGTACTGTAATATTGTGTGAAAAATCTCTCTCCTTCCCTTGCTTCACCTTTTCTTCTCTTCACCCATTGTTTTAAATTTTTGAAAACTATATGAATTTCTTACCACTTAAATAGCTAATAGGTGTATGAGTTTGCTCAGTGCCTCAATTCTTCTGTAAAATGGGCATAAGAATATTACTTTATGAGGAGCGCCTGGGTGGCTTAGTGGGTTGAGCGTCCGACTTCGGCTCAGGTCATGATTTCACGGTTTGTGAGTTCGAGCCCTGTGTCTGGCTCTGTGCTGACAGCTCTGAGCCTGGAGCCTGCTTCCGATTCTGTGTCTCCCTCTCTCTCTGCCCCTAACCCATTTGCATTCTGTCTCTCTCAAAAATAAATAAACATTAAAAAAAAGAATATTACTTTATGGTATAGCTGTGAGAAATAAATTAGATAAAGCCTGTAAAGTTGTGTTTCTCAGACTATCAATGGTGAAGTACTGTTTCTGGAAGGAGTATTTTCCTTAAGGAAAAATTAAATTAAAAATTAAATTAAATAAAAAATTAAATTAAAAAAATTATAATTAAATGTCAAATTGCTGTAGAAATTTCTCAAAGCCTACTCTCATTTTTGTACTGGTTTCATTGCAGACTGATAGAGAATAGTTTTCTGAAGGGCAGTAGTCCTTTGGCCCTATTTTGAGTGACACTGATGTGAAGTCCCAAAAAGAGTACCCAGCATATTAATTGCTATATATGTGTTTGCATTTCCATTGTAAGCAAACAAGGTACCATGACACTCTTAGTTCATACTTTTCTTGCTCTTTGTCATCCAAACTACTCTCTGAGGTTTCTCTCTTATTAGATTTGTACCACTTCCTCCTCAACACCTTTATTGCTCTTGCTCATTTATTTTGAAAATTCTTTAAAATTTAACTCTCAGATTTGAGACTCTCTTTTTACATGCATTACCTTGAATTGTTAATTTCATTAGAAGGTCACTCCTAATCACTCCAATAGTGATCACCAAATCACTCGTCCTGGCCTCTTCTGCTTCCTCTTTTGGTTATGTGTCTTCCCATACCCAGTCTCCAACTCAGGTAATTCTGCCTCCAAGGTGACTTTAATCTTCAGCCTTGTTATTATACTCCCAGATTAAGGTAACAACCTCCTACTGCTCTCTCTACCATCATTTTATTTCTGTTTCAAATTATTTTGTGTGCAGTGGTTATTATCCCACCATTTTAGTACCCCATCTCTGCTTTAAATGATATTCATTCATTCATTCATTCATTCATTCATTCTTAAATTTCTATTAGGAGTTGATGACTTGGTGTTTCCAAGGAAATTCTATGGGGTGTTTGTTTTCTCCTGAGGTTTATTTTAACTCCAGCAATAAGTTTTGTACCTAAATATTCTGTTCAGAATTCAAAATCCATCTCTTAGCTTCCTCCACCCATCCATCATTCATCTCTCACATTTTGTGTTAAAATTGTTTATAACTCTGGTCATGCACAATTGTTTTATGTAGGAGAGACATGATCTCCACCTTGCCTTAATCCCTCTGGGACATTTTCTTTGCTCAAATCTAGCTCTGTGAGAGCTAGATTTCCCAAACTATGAGCTGAAGATCTTTGTGGAGTGCTAGAATTTTTTCCAGGTGGTCTGTGACTCTATATGTATCCCCAAGCATTGGTATTACTAACTATTCTAAATAATTAAAACTCCACTTTCACTAATAAGGATTATCTTGCTCAAAAATCTCAGTAGCACATTGTTTATTTTAAATAATTTGAAAATAAATCAGTGCAAAATATAAATCAAAATGTTTTTTTTTCCAATTGCATTCAGACTTTTCATATTCCACATTTCCTCCACCCTTAAAACTCCTAATTTATCTCTGATTTTTTTTCTCTGTTCTCTTCAGTACAGATCTATTACTCCTGCTGATATAATCTTCTCATGATATTTTACATTGGGCACATTCAGTTCCACATTTCAATTTTAACCACAGATGTTATCATTGCCTAAAATATTCTCTTGTAGTTTTTCTCTGATTAGGGTTTATTTGCGATTATTGTCATTATTATTATTGCCATCATTATCTTCATCATCACTGAATGGACCTATGACTCATTTCCTGGGGGAAAGTATCTTGACTAACTTCAGGCAAGCAGTTTTTAATGGGTAATCGAATTCTTCAGTGTTCCTGATATTCTTTCAACTGCGTATCTATGTGTGGCCAGCTTTTCTTCTAACATATCAAGAAAAACAACATATCACAGCAGACTGAATGCAGAAGTATATAGGGCAATACAGCTGTTTTACATGAAGCCCAGCATTAAAGACACTTAAAAAAGTATAAACTAATACTTATCTTCTTACTGAATATTTTTGTTTCTGAAAATACCATTATTTTATATAAAATATGTTGTTAATATTAATAGGCAATGGATTCATTATTGTTATTTAAAGGTGAAGCAATACACAAATATTTTAAAATTTTCAAAATTTATTTTCCATTATGGTTAATATCCATAGATTTATCCTAAATAAAAAAAAAAACTCTTTGGAGTAGAAGTATACCTCATTTTATTGCACTTTGCTTTATTGCATTTTGCAGATATTCCATATTTTACAAATTGAAGGTTTTTGGCATCCCTCCATCAAGTAAGTCTATCTGCACCATTTTCTCAACAGCATTTGCTTCCTTCATGTCTCTGACACATTTGGTAATTCTCATAATATTTCAAACTTTTTCATAATTATATTTGTTATGGTGAACAGTGATCAGTGATCATTGACGTTACTATTGTACTTGTTTGGGAGCCCATATAAGAGGTAAACTTGATAAATGTGTGTGTTCTGACTATACCACAGACTGGCTGTTCTCTGTTTCCCTCTCCACAGGTCTCCTATATACTGAGACACAACAATATTGAAATTAGGCCAATTAATAACTGTGTGATCGTCTCTTAAGTGTCCAAGTGAAAGGAATAGTGATCCATCTCTCACTTCAAATCAAATTCTAGAAGTGATTAAGCTTAGTAAGGAAGGTGTGTTGAAAGCTAAGATAGGCGGAAAGCTAGGTCCTTGTACCAGTTAGTCAAACTGTGAACGCAAAGGAAATGTTCTTGAAGGAAATTAAAAATGCTACTCCAGCAAACACATGATTGATAAAGAAGCAAAACAGTTTACTGCTTATCTGGAGGAAGTTTTAGTGGTCTGGTTAGAAGATCAAACGAGCTATAACCCTCCCTTAAACCAAAGCCTAATCCGGAGTGAGGCTCTAACTCTACAATCTAGGAAGGCTGGGAGAGCTGAGGAAGCTTCAGAGGAAAAGTTTAAAGCTAGCACAGGTTGGTTCATGTGGTTGAAGGAAAGAAGCCATCTCTATCACAGTGTTCAAAGTGAAGAGCAAGTGCTGATGTAGAAGCTGCAACAAGTTATTCAAAAGATCTAGCTAAGATAAGAAATGAAGGTGGCTACACTAAACAGATTTTCAATGTAGATAAAATAGCCTTCTACTGAAAGAAGAGGCCATCTAGGAATTTCATAGCTAGAGAGAAGTGTATGCTCGCTTCAAAGCTTCATATGACAGGCTGACTCACTTGTTAGGAACTAATGCAGTTGGTGTTAACTTTAAGTTGAAGCCAATACTTATTTACCATTTAAACTTTTTTTAACGTTTATTTTTGAGAGTGAGAGCAAGAGCGAGAGAGAGCGCGCACAAGCGAGGGAAGGGCAGAGAGAGAGGGAGACACAGAATCCGAAGCAGGTTCCAGGCTCTGAGCTGTCAGCACACAGCCTGATGTGGGGCTCGAACTCCCGAATCACGAGATCATGACCTGAGCCAAAATCAAGAACCAGACACCCAACTGACTGAGCCACCCAGATGCTGAAAAGTGGTTTCTTGAGATGGAAACTACCCCTGGTGAAGATGCTGTGAAGATTGTTGAAATGACAGCAAAGGATTTAGAGTATTACATAAACTTAGTTGATAAAGCAGCAGGGTTTCAGAGAATTGACTCTAATTTTAAACAAGTGCTACTGTGAGTAAAATGATATCAAACAGCTTCACATGCTACAGATAAACTGTTTGTGAAAGGATGAGTCAATCAATGTGGCAGACTTCATTGTTGTCTTATTTTAAAAAGTTGCCACAGCCACCTCACCTTTCAGCAACCACCACCCTGATTAGTCGGCAGCCATTAACATTGAGGCAAGACTCTCCACCAGCAAAAAGGTTACAATTTGCTGAAAGCTCAGATGATGGTTATAATTTTTTAGCAATGAAGTATTTTTAAGTTAAGATATAAACATTATTTTTAGACATAATGTGATGGCATACTTAATAGACTACAGTATAATACAACTTTTACATACACTGGAAAACCAAAAAAAATTGTTTTACTGTGATGTTTATTTTATTGTGATGGTCCAGAATTGAACCCACAATATCTTTGAGATAATCCACAATTATTAAGAGTCTAAAAATGTCCAGGGACCAAAAACCTTGAGAACTATTTCTTTAGCATTAAGATGTAAGGGATGTTTTGTTACTATATATCTGCTCATACTCCCTAGTTTCATAAGTAATCATAGATATCTTTTACTGACAGTGTTATAGAGAGTCATGTTATATATATTATCTCTAATCCACCCAGTAAACCTATAAATTAGCTTTCTTATTCTAGTTGTACAGATGCGGACACTGGGATTTAGAGAAATTAGGAATCCCTCAAGTTTTCCCAGAAACTAAGTAGTAGAACAAGACTGCTGGTTGACCCCAAATTCCTAGTATTTTTTTACTATTTAACACTACTTTTTATAAATGCTTATTATTCCTGAAACTACTTCTTGGACCACCAGTTACAACTCCATACACAAAGAGTTAATGAACAAAATGATTGTTGAATACATATGGACAGCCCATTTTTCAGGAGCCATTGACGGCAAAGGTCAATCTTCAAATGATATTTCTCTTTAGAACTATTTTTTTTCCTCTGAATTATTTTCAGGTCTGGATTGCCTCCTGTAGGCAGTGAGGTATTGGTTTTGCAAATCAATAGATTTCAAAGAATGAACACAATTCATTCAACTTCTACTTAAAGTAAGCTTTTGAAGCTTAATTCTATGTTAATTCACCAGTAGATCCTTAACTTGATCTGGAAACATTTCATAATTCCATTTCCCGATAATATACTTAGTGATTTCTCCACAGAAGAATTAAGATTTTCATAGTTATCAGTGCATAATTAAGCTTTGTTCAATTAACTGGCCTGCTGCCATGCTTGCAGGGTGCTGTGTCCTGCAACTCAGGAAACTGACACAGCATCACAGAGGATGCTGGCTTTTGTAGACTGAGCCAACGTTGAAGACATAATGCTTAGGGAAAAAAAAGAATGAATAATTGATTTTATTTGTTCCTGAGAACTTCTTGGAGGAAGGAGCTCTGCAGGACAACTGACTCATCTTGTAGCAACCTTATATAAACTTTGTGCTGGGGAAGATCTTGGTAGGTAAGACATACGAGGGAAGCAGAGAGAAGAGAAATACCCCCAACCTAGCATACAAAAAACACGGGATTAATCTGGGGAAAGGAATTTGTAAAAAAAGGTAATAAATTTAGTTTCAGCCAACTTTGACGTAAAGGCTAGACTTTCAAATGGAAATGTCAAATAAGCAGAAATTTCTGACTGAGCTTAGGGAAAGAACAGGATGGAATTTATAGAAGTGAATGTTTTAAATTAGCGGTGAGAGATGAAGCCATACTTTTTTTTAATGGAAATCATAAAGATCTAGCTAAAGAGATGACTGCTAAATCTTGTACAAATCCTATGTTAGACTGAAGGGAGGAACAAGATAAAAATGGCAGAAAATGAAGTGTGGTAGAACATGCAATTAAAATATGCAAGTGCCTCTAAGGTCTAGTGAGAAAAACGTTTTGGAAAAGAGTATTTCATCAACAGTATAAAACGGTCCGGAGAAGATAGACTAAAGAAAGGAAGAGAATATCATACTTGTTAGTAAGGAAGTTATTGGTGACTTGTGAGTTGTTGATGTGAGAACTAGATCCTACGTCAGGATACACGAGAATAGAAATAAGATGATAACTTCAGGAACTAATGGAAAGAAAACCATTATAAATAAAGATATGAAAATAAATAGACAAGGTTCTAGAAAAGACTGATAAATGAGGTTACAATGATGCATAGTTGACTTGAAAGAAAAGTTTCATCATATCAGGTTGTCTACTAGACACATAGAACATATATTCATTGAGCACCTGTGGCATACAGGCACTCTTCTAGGTACTTGGCATACACCAGTGAAAAATATGAACCAAAATCTTTATGCTGTGAAGCCTGACATCTTTTTTGAATTCTTAGGCTAATTGAGCACCATTAGAAGCACTATCCTGTTATGTATATGCCATGGTTTGCTAATAAACAGGAAAAAAAAGATAAAAAATAAAAAGCCTTGATACAGGTAAATACTCACACGTTGTCCAATTTCTAGGTAGAGCATGATACCATGCTGTTTCCATGTCCTGTTTTGTGTTCTAGATGTATTAACATATCTCTGCCTTTACTTGATTTGCCTGTAAATGGAGAAAATGTTTTTAAGTTATTATGAGGAAGGAGGTTATTTTTGAATAGTTTTGGTGGAACCAAAAACTGGAGAAAGAAATGTAAGCTATCAAAAAATCACCACAAGTCGTAGATCGTTATATGTGAAAACAATTTTAAATTTAGCTGTGGAAAACCACAGAAAATTAAAAAAATAAACTCACAGATGGTAGACAACTTTTAGAAATACTGTAATAACACCTCACTTATCTAACATCATCAGGGAATTAGCTGTTTCACATAAGTGAATTTTCCTATTAAATAGAATTACAGATTTAAGCACCAGTTTGTATGGAAACTTTTCAAAAATGGGTTAGCAAATTCCTTGCCTTCTTTATTTTTATAACATATATTTTGAATAAAAAATAATGCATGATCATTATAGAACATTTTTAAATAGAGACATATAAAGGAGGATATTAGCATATTTCTAATCCCATCGTTAGAGGTAATTAATATCAACATGATGGTTTATTTCCTCTACATCTTATTTGCATTAATTTAATATTTTGAAAAAGCCAAAGTATTTTGTATCTAGTATATGTCAGATAAATTTGTGAACATTTTCCCACATCATTAACTATTCTTGGAACATATGATTTTTAACAGCTGCATAATATTTCATCAAATAGATATATTAGAATTATTTTAAATATATGAATACTGCTAGTCATTTAGGTTGTTTCATTTTTTTATAATTATAGTTTATGCTACAGTGGATAACCTCACATATCTATGTGTAGATCTATGACATTTCTTTTTATTTTTACTAGTTAAATGAAATTTTATTTTATTTTTTTACCACAAATGATGATATATCTTGTCAATTGCTATTTTTTTAAGTTTTTATTTAAATTCCAGTTAGTTGAAATACAGCATAATATTAGTTTCAGGTGTACAATATAGTGATACAACATTTCCATACAACACATCACAAAAAGCACACTCCTTAATCCCCATCATCTATTTAGCCCATCCTCCCACCCACCTCCCCTCTGGTAACCATGTTTCTTGGTTTGTCTGTCTCTCTCTCTCTCTTTCCCCCCTCCTTTGCTTGTTTTGTTTCTTAAATTCCAGGTATGAGTGAAATCATATGGTATTTGTCTTTCTCTAATGATTGTGCTTAGCACAATACTCTAGCTGCATCCACATTGTTGCAAATGGCAAGATTTTATTCTTTTTTATGGCTAATAGTCCATTGTGTGTGTGTGTGTGTGTGTGTGTGTGTGTGTGTGTGTGTGTCTTTGAGTGTGTATTACCTCTTCTTTATCCATTAATCAATCAATGGACACTTGGGCTGTTTCCATACTTTGGCTATTGCAGATAATGCTGCTGTAAACACTGGGGTGCATAGAGACTTTTGAATTAGTATTTTTGTATCTTTTGAGTAAATCCCCAGTAGTGAGATTGTTGGATCATAGGGTAGTTCTATTTTTAGCTTTTTGAAGAAACTCCATACTGTTTTCCAGAGTGGCTGCACCAGTTGGCATTCCTATCAACACTGCAAGAATTTTTTTCTCCACATCCTTGCCAACACCTGTTGTTTCTTTTTGTTGTTCATTTTAGGCATTCTGACAGGTGTGAGGTGATATCTCATTGTAATTTTGATTTGTATTTCCCTGATGTTGAGTGATGTCGACCATCTTTTCATGTGTCTCTTGGCCATTTTTATGTCTTCTTTGGAGAAATGTCTGTTCATATCCTCTGTGCATTTTTTAATTGGATTATTTGTTTTTTGGGGGGTGTTGAGTTTTAGAACTTCTTTATATATTTTGGATACTAACCCCTTATTGGATATGCCATTAGCAAATAACTTCTCCCAATTCCATAGGTTGCCTTTTAGTTTTGATGTTTCCTCCACTGTGCAGAAGTGGGTTTTTTTGTTTGTTTGTTTTTTGTCTTTGAGACAGAAGGAGAGAGTTCATGTGTATGCCCATGCATGCAAATACAAGCACCAGAGGGGCAGAGGAAGAGGGAGAGAGAGAATCTTAAGTGGGACTCAATCCTACAACCTTGGGATCACAACCTGAGCCGAAATCAAGAGTTGGATACTTAACTGACTCAGCCATCCATTTGCCCCCAGAAGATTTTTATTTTAATAATAATTTTTTTGGAAGTGGAATTAGTGGGTCAAAAGATAAAGATATTGTTTTAGACTTTTAGTGCAGTTGGTCAAATGTTAGTACAAATTGGTCAAACCTTGACTTCAGAAAGATATTGATAACTAATATTTCTATAAGAAATGTCTGAGAGTACCCATTGTTCTACGTTCTTGCCATCAGCAAGTGTTGCTGTCTTTGCCATTGTTTTCAAGCCATGTGCTACATATTATAATGACTCAGAGTCATCATTGTGTATGTAAGTGAGATAAATGAGATAGTGAAAGGGAAAGCGCCTAGAATATTCCTTGGCACATAGTCACTATTTATAAAATAGCTACTTAGGTCACAGTTATGGTTGACACAATAAAAGTTTCTTATTCACATTTTATTACGGATCAATGAAGAATCTGCTTGATGTAGTCATTCAGCGATCCAGGTTTCTTCCATCTGTTGGCTCTACCATTACTCAAGGTCTCAGAATCCTGTTTTTATTGAGATATAATTGATATATAACGTTGTATAAAGTTAAGGTGTACAATGTGATGATTTGGTACATGTTTATATTGAAAAGTGATTACTGCAGTAGAGTTAGTTAACACTTCCATCACCTCACATAATTATTTTGTGTGTGTGTGTGTGTGTAGAACATTTAAAATCTCTCTTAGCAACTTTCGAGTATATATTACAATATTATAGTTAACTATAGTAACCATGCTGTATAGTGCACCTGTAATAAGTGAGTTCAAGCAATGCAATTTCATATTATGGTTGAAAAAACTAGGTATAAAATATGTTCTAAATTTCCACTGCAATTGAATTAAAAATTAGCATATAATAAGGAAATTCACTATGCATTCTGGAATTGAACCAATTTTATTTGGTGTATGACTAGGATATGGTAGGGGTGCCTGGGTGGCTCAGTTAGTTGAGTGTCCAACTTTGGCTTAGGTCATAATCTCATAGTTCGTGCATATGAGCCCCACATAGGGCTCTGCACTGACAGCTTGGAGCCTGGAGCGTGCTTTGGATTCTGTGTCTCCCTCTTCCTCTTTGCCGCTCCCCCCACTTATACACTCTTTCTCTCTCTAAAAAATAAGTAAACATTAAAAGAAAGAGAACAAATGACTAAGGTATGGTAGAAAGAGCTACTTTGGATTCCACTACTACTAGGTGTTTTAATCTGAAAAGTGTTTTATAATATACTAAAGTGTTCTGTCTCCATCATAAGGTTGTCAGACTTAGGTGAGACAAAGTAGTCAGAAGAAATAAAAAGTGTGGGGTGCCTGGGAGGCTCAGTCAGTTAAACATCCAAGTCTTTTTTTTTTCAACGTTTTTATTTATTTTTTGGACAGAAAGAGGCAGAGCATGAACGGGGGAGGGGCAGAGAGAGAGGGAGACACAGAATCGGAAACAGGCTCCAGGCTCTGAGCCATCAGCCCAGAGCCCGACGCGGGGCTCGAACTCACGGACTGCGAGATTGTGACCTGGCTGAAGTCGGACGCTTAACCAACTGCGCCACCCAGGCGCCCCCTTTTTTTTTTTTTAACATCCAACTCTTAATTTTGGTTCAGGATCTTGATCTTACAGTTGGTAGGCTTGAGCCCACATTGGGTTGTACACTGGCAGTGTGGAACCTGTTTGGGATTCTCTCTCTCTCTCTCTCTGTCTCTCTCTTCCTCCTCCCCAACTCTCTCTCTCTAAAAAATAAATAAACTTTTAAAAATTAAAAAAAAAGAAAAAATGTTATCAAAACTTAAGGTAATACTATTTTATTAAATAATATGCTATTTATACTTTTTGTAAGCTCTTAATTTTTAATCATCTAATTTTTCTAACTGCTTGGATATATTTTACACAAAATTACAATAATTTATTCCTGACATTATAATAGATAGTGCACCTTTAAAATAGTTTCTAAAATATCTCTTCAAAGAGAGCAATATTTTCAACATCCAACTAGGCCTTTGCCTGGGAGTTGGCCCACAGAAACATAGCAATACCTCCCTGATTGTCAATTAGTTCTCCCGCATCCACTTACCCTGATGGTTGCCTCCCCTTCTCTGATGATTCCTGGGAAAGCAGCACCATTACATAGACTAATATATATTTAGTTAGCCAGTTAATACTATGGCATTTCAAATGCTTCTTGGCTTGTAGCACTTGTACCTATAACCTTTAAAGATTCAGGAGAATATTCTTAGGGTAGTTGGATTGGAACTGGCATTTGAGGGATGTTTGTGAAGAGAATTAAGTCTTCAAAATGTTGGTAAATATACTCCAAAACACTTCTTTTTTTTTCTTAAAGGAATTCATTGGCATTTTGTACAGTCTCAATGTCATGTAACCCCCACCTCTGTCTAGTTCCAAAACATTTTCATTATTCCAAAATAAAAATCTCTTACCCGCTAAGAAGTTTCTCCCCATTTCTCTTCCCCCACTCCAGACCCTGGCAACCACCAATCTAAATTCTGTGCTTCTTAAAACTTCTTATTTGGAAATAATTTCAAATTTACAAAAAGTTGCCAAGTAAAACTAGGACAAAAGACACTTGTATATGCTGTATCCAGATTCACCTATTGTTAACTTATTACCCCTTTTACTTCCCTCTTTATATATGTAATTATTATAATTATATGTTAATGATAGATGTGTTTATTTATAATTATATATATACTTATATATATAGGTATAATTATATATACATATATCTAGGTATAATTTATTTTCTGAACCATTTTGAAAGTAACCCTCAGGGTGATGGGTATTGAGGGGGGCACCTGTTGGGATGAGTACTGGGTGTTGTATGGAAACCAATTTGACAATACATTTCATATTAACAACCAAGAAAAGAAAGTAACCCTCAGACACCTGTGTGGTATGGACAGGTTTGCCTTCTTGAGAACTGACTTACCTTCTTGTACAAGCCAGCAAGGGTGGATCTAAAGCATAGATGAGGCTGACTGTTTCTCTCATATGCTCAAAATCCAATGAAGACTCCTTTATTCTACAGAGTAATTACAAACCGCTCTACAGGGCATTCAGAATGCTCCACACTCTGTCTTCAATCTTGTGTCCTACCTAGTCTGGTGCCACCATTCTCTTATCTGTCCTCAGCCCCTCCTATAGTGAACTGCTTCTGATTACCCATGTCTTGCATCATTTTTCTGGAGATTTCTTCTTCCAGATATATCCATCTCTTTATCTCATTGTCAAATTCATCCATGGCTCAGCTTAAATATTTTTGTTACAGCTTCCCTGACCTCTTTCTCCAACCCCTAATACTGTTAGCACTTATAGTGTAAGGACTAAAGCATGGATTTGTCTGATTGAATTCAATTTCTGTCACTTTTTAGCCTTGTGAGTTTTATTAATTTCCTTGTCTTTTTTCTACTGCTCACCTGTAAGGTGAGAATAATAACAGTTCTAACCTCCCGAAGCTGTTATAGGATTAAATGAGATAATACTTTTAGGTGTCTGGAATAGTCTATGGAAAATAGTAAGCATTCTGTAGCATGTTTTTTCAGACATAGCTCAATATATTTCAGACATAGCTCAATATATATCAGTCTCCCATGGCAAATTATGAACTTCTTAATAGTTAAAATCTTGTTTATTCATCTTCATATCTCCAGCCCAGCCTTCAGTACAGTTGACTCTTGGGTAATAAATACTGCTAATTCTACAGGTAATGCCTTTCTTAGAGTAGATTACAAGAGTTATCTCAAGGTGACACAACCTAAAATAAAAGCGAGATCTGCACTGAGGAGTCTTTAGCTTATAACTACTCATATAATCTATAATGAGCAAATAAGAATTGTAATTTATTTTAGGATAAAAAATAGGTATGTCAATTGATCTCCAGAAAAAGAAATAGAAGACCTTATCATTTCAGCAATTTATTGAGGGAAGACATTATACTTTGGGATACACCTGTTGGTTCAGGCCAGCCTCAAGGAAATAAAGGCAATTTTCAGGAAAGACTCTAGTGCAGTCAAGGTGGCAGAAGTATGAAGGAGATAGACTACAAAAAACACATCCATTAGAATAAAAATTTACAATAAGCCAGTAGCACTTCAGAATCAGACAGTAACTAAGGTCAAAATCTCTAATAGATATATTAGTCTTCTAGGGCTGCCATAACAACGTACTGCAAACCAGGTGGCTTAAATAACAATTTATTGTCTCATAGTTCTGGAGGCTGGAAGTTTGAGATCTAGGTGTCAGCAGGGTTGATCCCTTCTGAGGGCTGTGAGGAAGAATTTGTTCCATGACTCTCTTCTAACTTCTGGTGGTTTGCTGGACATCTTGGTGGCTTGTATATGCATCACCCCTCTCTCTGCCTTCATGTTCACATGGTATTCTCTCCATGTGCATGACTATGTTTAAGATTTCCCTGTTTATAAGGACACAAGTCATATTGGATTAGGGCCCCAATCTACTCTAGTGTGACTTGACCTCATCTTATGTCTGCAAAGACCCTATTTCCAAATAAGGTCACAATCTGAGATCCTGGGGGTTAGGACTCCAGCATGCATATTTTGGAGTGACATTGTCAGCCTGTAACAATAGACATTAGAGAACATGTTTAAAATTCAGTAAAGGCAGAATTTCAGTGTATTTGGTTATATTCTACTGCATCTTCAATGACCTTGTTTTTGATTTTGTTTTTCCAAGCTTAAGTGCCAAGAGTAAACACATTTATTGTTTCTAAACTTGTATCTATGATACCTGATATTTCTGTGGACTAGAGAAATTTCCTATCCAAATAGATAGGTTTATGATTGCTTAGAGATCATGAACCTGAACTTTGCTGAAGCAGGCAGGTTTGCAAATTTTAGCAGTGTTGACATTCCAAGAAAGAAGGTAATGAATTCCAACTTCCAGAAATTCAATCTGATTATTAATGCAAAAGTGTTTTGGGTTAATAGAAAACTCAAGAAAGTAAAATATTTAGAGGAACTGTGGAGGTATCATAGAATTCAGGGACTTGGGGAACATAGAATCCTTCTCTTAAGAAAAGATAGTTACATCCAAAAGAAAGAACATAACATTCTCGGTCCCTAAGCAAAGAGATGGGATGCTGGTTACATTAGTGTATAAGATAAATTCGAAGAAGCATAGCTTCTTACTGTGTCCAGTGGTAAGATCTCTTACAATTTGACTATAAACTTAAAAGCATGTCTATTTTTTCTGCTTTCTTTTTCCTTAAAAAGAAAAAAAATCTCCTCTGTCCTTTCTATTATTTTGTCCTAATTTGTAATGTCTTTTTGAGTGATTTTATTGTTTTATATCCTGAAATCTTGCCCTATATAGAATATTCATATGTGGGCTATACAGGAAATGATGTCCTTTGCCCAGAGAGGATATTTAAGAGTAAATATTATAAATAAAAAGTAAATATTATAAATAAAAAGTTAGGATTTATATTAAATAGTTAAAATGGAGAATTAGCTTCATTTAGCAAATTATATTTGAGTTAACCTTGAGGAACTTCCAGTATCTAGCATTGTGCCTTGGGTAGACAGAATTTATTAATATTTCCAACCCCCTTGGACTTATTAAAATGAGCTTCTATTCAATATTTTTATCTAAAAATTAATATTTTGCTTTTTTATTACTAATAAAGGAATAGGCTTACCTGGAATGTGAACATATAAGAAATGTCACAAGCACGCAAGTTCTTGGTGAATTTAATTACTGTGCCTACGGTATTGTTCTTAGTATTTTCAATCATCAACTTAAAAAAAATCCATTGTTTATACAGTGTTAAGGCATTTTTACTCAATTCTGAGTTTTTGACCCAAATAAGATAACAAGTTGTTCTTATCTTTCCTCTCAGGAATCTTTTGGCTTGATGTATCGCTCATCATGAATAAACAGTGTTGAATTGTAAATTCCATCAAAACACAATATCTCAGAGATTAGTATTTATTTCACAAAAGACAGATATACTGAGGAAGCAAATGTGCCAAATCTATATAAAGCTTATTTTCAAGTGTGTAGTATGAAGTATTTTTTCATTTAATGAGAAATCAAAATCTTTGATAGCCAGAGCCAATAAGGACACAACTGAAATCTGTGAAAGATCCATTATCCTTCCTTCTGTTAAGATCTCCTATGAAAAATTTAAATGTCTTAAAGTTTGAGAATTTAAGCCATTATGAAGTAAAAGAAATATTTAAAAAGCTGTATTGACCATTACTACAAATTGAGAATCCGTACTGTCTCAGAAAGAGTACCTGAGCTTTCTAGAATAATGAAGCAAAGTTTCAAAGAAGGCATTGCTTACTCTGTTCATTTTGAATGTTGGCCATTGGGTTAAAAGTAGAGATTAATTCTCCACTGTGGAAAATGAGCACTGAAATTCTATAAATGCTGATTTGCAGAAAAGTGTTTAGAATATAGTCCACTTTTTCTACCTTGACCTTCAAATATGGACCTTGAATCCAGGAAGCAAAAATTATATGTCTGAAACTTTTGTGAAATAATTTCCACTTAAGGAATCCAAACCTTGAATACTACTCCTTTCAGATAGTGACACAACATGGTGTCTTCCAGAAAACTGTTACTCTTCCCCTTCAATTTCCTCACTTTCAATTGTCTGTTTGTAAGTAGGACTATTATATAATAAAACAAAAGATTTCTTTTTGCATTAGGCAATAATTCCTAGTCTGTTTTAATGTGTGCATTCCCTAGTCAGTCCCCAAAGAAGTATTCCTAAGTCAGCTTCTCAGCATCTTTTTCCTGGTCAAGAGGACAAGCCTGCTGTGTACTCTACAGCTGCTGAGATGCCAGCGGACTAATAACACAGCGCTCCCTTTAACGAGGTGGCAGATTTCTTACCTCTGAAAATTAAGAATGTTGGTCTCTGCAGTAATTTGGCACAGGGTTGCCTTTTCCTTATAAAAATTCTTCTAGTAGCAGCAAAAAGCGTGCCACTATTAGACTCAAACCTAGAACAGACTGGAAGTAAAATATGTTGTTAACCTAGACCAAGTCTCTAGCGAAGTTTAGATCTCTGTGTAACTTTTCTTCTTCTTCATCACCTCCTCCTTCTCCTCCTTGATCATCTTATTATTTTGAAGTTTAGTTTGCTTTCAACTAGCATGAGGTAGGATCTTTAGTGCTTTATAAAAAAATTGTCCTTCTTTTACATGAAAACAAAAAAAAATAAACCTGAATTAATACTTTATTCAACAAACTATTGTGTAATTCATACACTGGAAAAGTGCCACATATTCTGCAGAATATTGTATCATCCTAAAAAAGTTAATTATATTTAATTTTCTTAAAAATACCTGTGTCTATATTCATAGATATAGATATTTCCATGTAAGCATATAGATATTTACATAGATAAAGTATATATCCATACATACAAATATACAACTTTAATGAAATGTTCAAGATTACTTTTAAGAATAGAACAGAAAAACTTGAGAACCACTTGCTTAATACAAATTTTAGAAGTTTTTCTGACACAGTTTGACTGATCTATGCATACCGATTGTCGCAGTTTTCCTTGGTTGTACATATGTGTATTTAATTTATATTATGTCCTCATGAAATGGTATACATTATGCATAGCAAGTTAGCATGGTTTCTGATATTCTGACATTATATGTAAACCAAAAAAATAATGTTTACATTATCTTAAATGCAGAATCAAATTTACTGAAATAAAGTTATACCCTGGCTAATAAATTTTCCAAATAAGAATAGAAAATAACGACACTTTATTTTTTACTCATTAATTAAACTGTCAGGTGATCACCTCTACAATTATTAAAAGTTGTGAAAGATAGAATTTACTTCATGTAATGTTATTGCAATAACTGTTAGTGTGGTCAGTGCTATTTATATATGTAACAAGTTACATGTGTCTGATGCTTTAAACTTTTTTCTGAAATGAATTACGATGTTGTTTTCTGATTAATTAATAATATCCTTTATGTGAGATAGTTATAATCTCTGCATATATGTATGTATGTATGTATGTATGTATCTACTTCTTAGCATCTGATGTCACAGCTCTCTTACCTGTCATTTAAATATGTAGAGTTGTTCATTATTGTTTTTTTTCCCAAATCTCCAACAAAATGTAGGAATTAGAACGAGTTGATCAAAAGCAGCACATCTCATATACTATGCTAATTTTTGCTTAAACCTGACTGCGTATTAGAACAAAACTTTGTGGCAGCAAGTACTACATCTTGTCCACCATTGACTCCTCAGATCCTTGCATGATGATTGATATATGATGACATATTTGCAGCACACATTAATGATTGATTCACTTAATGAACAACAATTATTACTAGTCATTCTTCAAGTTATGTTTAATCTTTTTTGACTAAGCACATTAGCCTTAGTAAACTTATAAAATTTTGGAAGTGATGTAAATACTTTAATCTTTGTATCAGAAGCAGTTTCTAAAATAAACAAACTGCTAAGTGTTGTTAGAAATCAGTTAACTGGGTCCATTTATTAACTTAACAAGCATTGTGCTTTAAAAGAATTGGCGTTCAGTCTAGCTAATGGAATGAAAGGCAGGAAGGGAGTCATTTTCTTCTCTGAGAAATTAGTGAAGTCGACATAGTGTTATGATATTTTATGACTGTAGTTTTCTGCCTCCAGTGTCTCATAAATATTGATTACTTGAGAGTAGAGTGAGATAAGCTGGAGAATTACCTAAGGAGAAGGCCAAGAAGAGAACAAAAACCCCATGTGGCCGGAAGACATAATTCAACTTGGAAGCAAGCCGATGTCTCCCTTTGACCAGTGGAGCACAGCCTGAGCAGGCACTTTGTCCTCTACAGATTGCAGTAATACTAAAAGTTGAATATGGGTTTCCAGGGAAGTATTAGCAAAAGTCAAAATTTTATAAACTATATAAAATGATTTTTCATCTATTAATTTGTATATGGAAGAAAGGTTTGGATAAGCTTAACATTGCAGCTTTTAGGAGTTAAAATTATTAGCAAGATAACTGCATACATAATTATAAATCTATTTTTCAAGTACTTGAAAAATTATTCTAAAAACTGTGGGGTTTTTGGCTGTTTTAAACCTGCTTGACTCTGGAGTTGGGGCTCCAGGAAGAATAAATACGATGGGTAAAGGTCTAGAGGCATGCAGCATTTAGGGAACTGTGTAATAAGTCTGTATCATAGGTGATGGGATGAGACTAAGGAAGTAAGAAGGGCCAGAAGATGAAAGTTCCTTGTGTGCTAAGTAAAAAATATGTGCTTTATCTATCATTAAAGTGGAGTGAAGGGGTGCCTGGGTGGCTCAGTCAGTTGAGTGTCCAACTTTGGCTCAGGTCATGATCTTGCAGTCTGTGAGTTTGAGCCCCGCGTCGGGCTCTGTGCTGATAGCTCAGAGCCTGGAGCCTGCTTTGGATTCTGTGTCTCCCTCTCTTTCTGCCCCTCCCCCGCTCATGCTCTGTCTCTCTGTCAAAAATAAACATTAAAATTTTTTTTTAAAAAAAAGTGGAGTGAAAAATTAAAGTTGTATTTTGAAGGGTCATTCTGACATCTCTATGGAGGGTGAGTGGATACTTTACCAGGGACAGACCAGTAATAAAATATTGAATGTTCTAGAAGAGGTGGAAAATGTATTTATCTGCATATAAAAGGTAGAGTCCATAGTACCTATTAGGAGTTGGAGAAAGAAGGAGGAATCTAAAGTGTTATCTGAGTCTAGCTCATTGTAGGAATGAATAGTGGTAACCCTAACCGAGAAAAGGAAGAGAGGAAGAACAGGTTGGGAAAGAGTTTGGCAGATTAATGTTTTTATTTTTTGAGGTTGAGTATCTGTGTAACATCTACATGGAATGGGCATTGTCAGCCAATTGGATATATTGCTCAAAACTCAGGAGAGAGGTCTGAACTGGAAAAGTGGACATGGGTGTCATTTACATATAGGAGCAAGCATGGAAAATGAAATGAGACCAAGAATGAACCACTAAATAATGATACATTTTAAGGGATAAGCATAGGAAGGGAGCCCCTGAAGGGACCTGCACTTGGATAGCAAAAGATAAAAAGCAAAGAGAATGGAAGCATGGAAGACAAAGGAAGAATAAGTTTCAAAGAATTAATAATCAATATATTCATGTATTAGAGATAGGCCAAGTAAAACAAAGACAGAAAAATGAAAATTGGATTTGAGAAATAGTATGTCTATTTTGACTGTTGTATAATGTATTTCAACAGAGTAAACAAGGGTAAAACCAGTTTCAAAAGTGGAGTAAACAAGTATAGGCTATCCTTTCAAGTAGCTTACTTTAAAGGAATGTAGAATGAGAAGGAAGTAAATAGAGCAGAATTATGTCATGGAATTGTATGTGTTTGCATGCAATAGAAAAAATACATAATAGAAGGCATCATTTGAAGACATAGAGAATAAAGTCTAGATTGGAAATGATTTGGTGAAGCAGAGTTCCTCAGGAAATGGAAGGAATGAAATCCAGAATACAGGTCAATATATATCTAGCCTTGAGTAAGAGTGAAGATGAAGCAACTAAGAAAATAAAGGAGGGAGAAAGTGGGGGAGGGGAAGAAAGAGGAGATAGAACTGATATATATAATAACATCTTAACCCAAAATATCACAAGCAAAAAGGGGAATTTATTGACACATACTTGTGTGTTTCAGGTTTCAAACTGGCTTCCATAGAGCTAGAACCAAAGGATCAAAGTCACTGCAGCTGTGACAGTCATGGTCTCTCATGGCACATGGTTAGTTTGGTGGTCACTGAGAGGTCTAGATCCCACTCCTCTCATTTTGGCAACCTCATGGGAAAAGACTCTTCTACTCCCTATGTTTGAATATCAAACCAGAGGAGTTCCGTGCTTGACTTTTCCTGGCCATGTGCCTGCCCCAGATTACAGACAAGGTGGAGGTGGGGAACTGTGGTTGACAACCCAGTCAAGACCACAGGGGATGGGATTGGGATGGGGAGGAACCATCAAAACAATCTGGGACAGGGAAAAATCTGTCCTCAATGAAGAAGATTTGGTATAATTTGAGATTGGGCTTAAGATCGAGGTAATGAATACACAATCATCTTTATTTTTATTTTTTGTTATTATATTTATTATTTGTTATTTTGTATATGTGAGGTTGAAAGAGAAATTATAAAAATGAGACATATTAGAGTCAAGTAGGGGGCAGTGATGGAAATTTGCAACTCTACTTGCAATTGAAGAGAACTAGAAAGGAATCTGACCTGGATCTGTAAAGTGATGGACAAGTTGTAGGGTGTTTATTATGTAAGATAGTTGAAAAGATACTAGATTTGGTTCAGAGAGATTAGAGTATATTTTAGTGCTGCCATATATTTTTGTATGAGTTAAGGTAACTCCTCTGACCCCCTATTATTTTCATTTTTCATTTATACAATTGAAATGTGCAAAGCATGTGAATCCCAAGGCTGGCCGCAAACTGAGTATTACATTATGGATTTGCAGACTCCGAATTGGATGAATGACGTTAAAGTGATATAGAGGACAAATGCATGACTTGCTTCTTGGAAAAGAAATGAAGAATAGGTTTCCGTTTGAAATTAATATCTAACTTCCACTGAATGGAAAATGTAAAATAAACCAAAGTTCACTTTCCCTTCTCCAGTTTTAAAATATATTAAAAATGAACCTGCTATATTGGTGATGCTCTACACACAAACCCTCAGATTTGAATAAACTGATAGAAAATATAAGAAGAGGAAGAGGTCCAAGATGTTACTCATGGAGTCTGGAGAGATACTAAGACAGATTTATAGCAGTTGCTTTATGTATCTCATTACATAATTACCCAATCAAGGACATCAACAGGATTTAGTCTGATTAAATTTGCAGCAAATGTAGTAAATTTTCTAATTTATCAATAAGAAATCTCTAGATAATCTGGCTAGGTGATAGTTCTTGCTTTTAATTATTCCACTTAATTAGTCAATCACTTATCTAGGTCTCTAAGCGCTTTCAATAAATGTTACTTGAATTTAGCAACTATGGAGTCTGTGAAACTACCTAGACTGCAGCCAAACTTCAGTGTTTAGTTCATTTGTTCATAACAAGGGAAGTAAAATAAGATCAATTGAGTAATTAAATAATTAATGTTTCATGAGCACAATGAACTCGTGTGCATGTATGTATGTGTCAGTGTGACCCAAACCTTGACATGGTGTTTATTATGTGTCAGTCTTATAAATACTTTCCATATATTAGCTCATTTAAATTTCACAAACATGCCTTGAGATAGTTATTGGTGTTATCATTACTAGTGCAGTGGTCATATTCTGGTTTTTTAGATAAGGAAACCGAGGCATGAAAGCTGACATTTAAACCAAGGCAGTCTGGCTCCAGAATCCATGCTCCTGATGATGCAATAATTATATTCTATATATAAGCTATTTTAAAAAAGTTTTCTATGCAGAATTTCATATTTTTCCAGAATTGTTAAGATTCAGTAATGATTCATAACCACTAAAGAAATATTTGCAGTGGAGTATTTTAAAACATTTATTATTTTTCTGACTGTAAGGTTATATGAATCATCATGGAAAAGTTAAAAAAGAAATTAAACATTACACATACACTATTGTGCAGAGCCAACAGCTGTTATCGATTGGGTCTATTTTGTTCTTTCCTTCTTATTATGAAATTAATTTTTTTATTTTACAAAATTTGGATAAAATTTAAAATTTTTTGTTTTGCTTCTTTCATTTAACATTTCATGAGAACCACATATATTTATATGTCATTACATGTTCTTCAAATCAATATGTGTCTGTATATAACATTTTCATATGGGTGTATCATGATATATTAAATTAGTATTCTATTGTTGGGTATTTTATGAGTCCAGTATTTTAATATCTTAAATAATAATGTGATGATCATTGTTATGTATTTTGAAAAAAATTTAAAGATAGTTACTTAGATGTTGAATTGCTCAATTAGAATACATGAAGATTTTTAAGGCTCTTTGGAAGGTACTCCAAAATTGCTCTACAGTAATATTATTATGCCAGTTTACATTCTCACCAGCAGAGTATGAAAGTATTCATCTCATCACACCCTAATTAGCATGAAAAGTTTCGATTTAAAAATCTTTGACACTTTGATAAGTGACAAAATTAAATTTCATTGGTACTTTAAACACTTTTTTTGAAACATATTTTTTAACGTTTGTTAGTCATTTTTATTTCTTGGATGAATTGCTGAGGTCTTTTATTATTTATCTCTTATTAATTTAAACATAGTGATTTTGTTTTTCAAATCCCTTTCCATCCTTTCTAAATTGTCATTGGTCTCCCCATTTTGTTTCTGGTGATGTTAGATGACATTTCACTTGTGTGTACTCAAATCAAGTGGACACTTATGTGTTATTTTTCATTCTGATGGTATGTATGGAAATATCTTTCTTACTCTTAGAATGTATTAATCTGTATACATGTCTGGGTAGTTTTACATTTTCATTTTTATAATTAAACTTTAATATAACTGAAATTTTCTTTTATATAAGGTGTGAGGAGGAACTCACATTTCTTTTTTTTTTTAATTTTTTTTTCAACATTTATTTATTTTTGGGACAGAGAGAGACAGAGCATGAATGGGGGAGGGGCAGAGAGAGAGGGAGACACAGAATCGGAAACAGGCTCCAGGCTCCGAGCCATCAGCCCAGAGCCTGACGCGGGGCTCGAACTCACGGACCGTGAGATGGTGACCTGGCTGAAGTCGGAGGCTTAACCGACTGCGCCACCCAGGCGCCCCTCACATTTCTTTTCAAAGTACTTTTGAAATTACTAACTTATTCAATGTAATGGTTTAATATACTTGATTTTTTTTTCTCCACATGGATTTACCTGTCTCTTCTGGTTTTTGTAATCTTTTGTATTCCTAGCCCTCACTGCCCACATCTTTACAGATTCAATACACTATCAATACACTTGGATATTTGTATGGGCTTTCCTGTCCAAGTGAATTGTAGGAAAAATTTTGTTTCCTCAAATATCACATAGGAATTTTAATTAAAAAAATGGGTTAAATCCCTTGGCTTTTTGAATGAGATCTATTTATTTTTAATGTTTCTCTTGGAGGCTGTTTTAGATAGAGTGCTCAGGGAAAGTCACTGTTTTCTTCCTCCCTCTCATTCCCCCTCCCTACATCCCTTTTTCCCCTGGGAGTATGGCTTACTCTGTCTGGCATTCCTTATGGGGATGGCTGAGATGACAGTCCCAGTTAGCCCCAGTCAGCTAGGCAGTGAGGTAGGGGGTGAACCACAGGGAGCAGAGTGAAGCCCAAACAACACACACTCATAGAAGATCTATCTTGCTCCACAGACTAAATCCTCAGGTTAAGGCTATACTCCTTTCCCCTAAGGAGAGGCAGTATTAAGAGAAGACATCAGATCAGGGGGCCCATGAGCACATGAAACAAAATCACATTTTTTTTACTATTATCTAATTGAAATTTAACATTTCTTTATTATTTTTTTTTAATTTTTTTTCAACGTTTATTTATTTTTGGGACAGAGAAAGACAGAGCATGAATGGGGTAGGGGCAGAGAGAGAGGGAGACACAGAACCGGAAACAGGCTCCAGGCTCTGAGCCATCAGCCCAGAGCCTGACGCGGGGCTCGAACTCACGGACCGCGCGATTGTGACCTGGCTGAAGTCGGACGCTTAACCGACTGCGCCACCCAGGCGCCCCTAACATTTCTTTAAATAATGAATGTAGACATTACAGTATATATCAGATATTTTCATGCCATTTATAGTTGGAGATACGTCCGATATTATTTCTGCTTATTATTTTGGAATTACAGTAAGTACTAGCCTATAGCTATCATATTTAATGCTATACTTTTTTTTTTTTAAAGCACACATAGTGCTATATAAAGAGTTTGGAAAATATGGTTGAATTTCAATTTAACTTCTTTCCTTCGTAATGCTTTATTTTATTTACTGTATTTTTTGATATTTTGAGAAGAGATTTATAGGTTCACCAGACTGTCAAGGAGTTCATTGCACACAAAAGCTAAGAACCTTAGATTGTAGTTATCAGTCTAGGGATTTGGAACAAAAGTTGTGGAGAAAAGACTTCATAAAGCTCGTTAATTCCCCTTCTGTCTTTATCCCTCCAAAATCAAAGGGCTCTGTACCCTCCGATGCTACTTCCTGGATACCTGAACTAGAGATCTGAATCACTGTGACTCTCAGAAAGGTATTATTTAGCTCTAGTCAGTGGTAGGAGCGAAGCAAAAATATAATTCTAATTGTTCTTCACTATTTTATCCTCTTACACTTGTGGCTGGCTGTTTCTTGCTGAAGATTCATACCTGAGCAAGAGTGTCCTTTTCGGTTTTGGGGTTTCTGTTTTCCCAGTTTCTTTTCTAATAATCAACTTTTGTTTGATTTATTCTATTTTAGCTAATTTGTATATGTCATTAATTTCTGGTCAAACAGAATTTTCTTCCTTTTAAAATTTTCAAATTAATATTTCTTAAAAATATGTCTAATGCTTAAGTTAGAAATTTAGTTTATTTTTAAACTTTTTGGATATATGCATTTAAGCTTATGAATATGCTTCTTAGTACTGCTGTGGATGTATTCAACAAAATGTATGTAGCGTTCTCATTATCACTTCAAATCTATATATTTGCTAATTACCTTTATGATTTTTTCTTTGTCCCGTGAATTATTTAAAAGTACATTTATAAATTCTCAAATCATGATAAGGGGATTAGGAGATTAAAAAGTTTTGTTATTTTATTTTGTTTTGTTGCAGTGTGATTTGTATTATATCAATCCTTTGGTGTCTGTTAAGATCTGCTTTGTGGGCAGTTTTGTAGATGTTCTATGTGGGTTTGAAATAATATTAATTCACTAATTGTTCTGGCTAGAGTTTTGTACTTATTCATTAGATAGAATTATTTGTCTTTTTAAACTCTCCATGTTTTAGCATTGTTTTTGTTTGTTTTGTCTGGTAAATGTTAAGATACTTATGTTAAAATTGACAAATTCAGTTTTCATTTTTGTTGATTTCTCCTGATAAGTCTTTCAAGGTTTTTAATGTATTTTGTAACAATGTTATTGGGAACAAAAAGGTGAAATATTATTATGTCTTTCTAGTGAATTATTCTTTCTTATCACTCTGTATTATTCATTTTACCTCTGATATTTTTTCCATGTAATATATCTTCTTTGAGATCAATATAATTGCACCAGTTTTCTGAGTATTTGCCTAATTTCTTCTTTTTCATTTTTTTATACTTTCTCCGTCATATGTTTTGATTGTTTCTTTTTTAAACAGCACACAGCTGTCATTTTAAATACATTCTAAGGGTTTCTATCTCTGAAATAATGTTTATTTAATGTATATTTATCATGGTTACTGACCCATTTGAATTTCTTCTTTAATCACAAGTTTTTGTTTTATTTTGTTGTTGTTTTCTGTGTGTGTTGTTTTTTCTTCTCCTTTTGTTTTATTTTGTTTTGTTTCCTTTTTTAATTCTTCTTTCCTGTCTTGTGTTTGATGACATTTTCTTTATCTTATTTTGTACATTTTATATTCTATTGCTAATTTTTAGTATTATATTTACATTTTTAAACATTCTTTCCTGCCAAAACAGTACCTAACATTAAATAGCAACTACACTTTTCTTTATAACAATATAAGAATCTTAGAATACTATTTAACTTTAATCACTACCACCTCACCATTTTATGTATTATCTCAACTTGTTTTAGAATTTTAACTTGTTTTGGTACATGTACACTTATGAGTCAAAAAAGCAATATTTGCATGCAGAAAGAGATGAAATGTATAAATGATAGCATTTTTTATCATAGGATTTCCTGTATATTTGGATGTTTTCTAAGCAAGGTTAAAATTAGTGTGCATATATCTGGTTCATGTTTCTATTAAAATTATTAAATTATAAAGAGATTAGAGTATAGCAGTGAATTAGTCATAAGTACATAATAAGAAATATAATTGGCAAGAGAAGATTTTTTAAACATATTAAATCAGAATTCATTGCAAACATAATAGTTCACTGTATCTGAGAGCCAATAGAAAAGTGGAATAGACTGGAAGGACATCCAAGAATAAAGGAAAAAGTAACTTCTGATTAAATTATTTGCACTGAATTATTAAACAAAATGACTGCATGAATAAACTGGTTTTACAGCACTTTGCAACTAGGCAACAAGAATG